>NC_090937.1:1286408958-1287712662 GCF_040938575.1 Ambystoma mexicanum
TTCGTATTGTAATACAATAATAGGAACCCATTTCAAAGAGACAAAATTGCAGTGGGATAACCCAATCATAATAGTAGCTCTAAACACTCTATAAAAAGCGTTATATTTGTGCACACTCATTTTTCACAACTGTTAAGTTCATTCTTCATTATTTAAACCACTTTGCTACGTCCAACTTTTAGTAACAAATGAAATCAGAGATGCGTGTTTTTTTTATATTACAATACGAAATATGGGTTGTGTACTAGCAGTTTATGATAAGGCATTTGCAGACGTCATCTCAATATCAAATGCATAGTGTACGCTTTTGCCCTCCTGCCTCATTATGCCAGCTGCCATCCCTCATCCCCCATAGCACAGAGCATTCTTCTGAGGTCACAGGTGCACTGGCAAGACAAAGTATCTAGAATGCTTACATTTCTTTTCTGCATCTTCAACAGGGGATGGTTTTTAATAGTGTTTTTAATAGTTAATTATATAATTGATTTGTTGAAGTAAAGTATATTTACTTTTATAGAACCTTGCTTGGACATTCTTTTATTCTGGAACTGTTGTACTATTGCTGTGTTGGCTGCTACTGGCTCACATTCACACACTTTCTGGGTGTATAGCCTTCACTTGGCCCACAGAACGCAAAGGAGGGGCATCTTTAAGCTGTACCTGTTTTACCTTTATGATTGGGATCACTGTTGGTTTTTAGAAGTGTGAGGGCAGAGTCAGTGGTTTAGGCACTTCTCCTCCATGTACTCCTATGAAGCAGAATTATTTTCATCACAGGTAAACACAACATGTCCCTGGCGGCTGGCTGTTTTGTGATGGATAGGAAAGACTATCAGATTGAAAACTTTGCACCTGGTGAAGGGCATTGGCCTGAAATATATACATGCACGTAAGATGATGTAGTTAAAAACACATTAAAAACATAGAAAAGCTGCCATTAGTATTCTATTAGTTATCAGATTTGAATAGTCAAATGGTTTCTGAAATATTTTCAGTAAATAAATTGAGTAATTCCTAACATTTTGATGAGCCAGAGCACACGGTTCGAGGCCATTAAGTCTATTTGTGGAATTCTGTAGGATGGTTAACTCTAAAATATTTCAATGCTTCCACTATACCTTCTGTGATGTCCTCACTTCCTTATCGTTTGGAAGGAAGTCCCATGTTTATGTTTACACATGGGCTGCGACCCGTGTATGCATAGGGGCGGGGTTAGCCGCCCATGTGGGCAGTTAGAAGAAGGATCCCGAGCAATAAAGATGTGTTGCACCCCAGCTCCGTGTGTGTCTCTTCCTGTGATGCGGTTGGTCGAGAGTTCCATGTAGGAGGGTGAGGAGGTCCACAGAGGGGATACCACACTGGCGACGAGGGAAACGAAGTTCCCGCCGTGCCCGCGATCACTGGTCCACAGCTCGTGGTGTGCTGACTGTCACCACTGGGAGCCTGGATTTGATCGCACGCGGGCCGATAGCGGTGGGTGGAGCGCGAAGGCTCCTCACCCTACGAACTTTGGCGCAAGTGTGTTTCGCGCGGGTGGAGCAGCTGCTGGCTCCCCGCGTAAACACCATTCCGGGCGGTGGAGGAAAATCCTCCCGCCGACGGCAACGCCTGCGGAGGCCCGGCCCAGCACAAAGAAAATAAAAACAAGCAACAAGCAGCGGGTGGAGCAGAGACTCCCCGCGCGGGTGGAGCAGCTGTTAGCTCCCCGCCACCAGCATCCCCGGGCGGGGGAGGAGCTTGGCTCCCGCCAACGGCAACGCTCACACGAGCGGTGGAAGCGCGAACCTCCCGCTCCAACGATCGGGAAGACATAGGGGTAAGAGCAAGCCCCCTCCTGTCCCCAAAGAAAAAAAAAAAATAAAAAAAAATCAATCACACCATGCAAGAGGGCCAAATGTGCAGCCCCCCCAAATAAAAACAAGGTGCCACCGCCCCAAGAAGAGGGACCACAACACCCCCTACTGGCAACAAGGTGCCACCGTGCCAAAAACAGGCACCACAGCAGCCCTGCTGGCAACAAGGTGCCACTGCGCCAAGAAGAGGCACCACAGCACCCCTGCTGGCAACAAGGCGCCACAGCGCCAAGACTTACATTATTAAAAACAAAACCGGCACTACAGTGCCCCTGCTGCAAAGTGAACCACACTCAGCTCAGCCAAACAACACACAGAGACACTTCCATGAGCAACTCAGAGGAAGACTCACTGACCATCCCAGTGACACCAAGCAGCACAAGCCAAAAAAAAATGACAGACAGCCTCCTGACACAGCTGCCAGCAAAATTTGACCTCACTGACACTGGCACCCTTGGTTCAAGATGGAAGAGGTGGCTGAGGGACTTTGAAGTATGTCTGAAGGCGGCAGGCGCACTAGATGAGGAACAAAAACTCAATCTTCTAAATCATGCCGTAGGACCAAATGTCAGAGACATTCTTGAAGAAATCCCCGAGGACAACATAGATACGTACGTCAAGCTAAAAACAACACTCACGGAATACTTCACACCTCACACTAATGTGGAATATGAACGACACGTGTTCCATACCACAAAACAACAAAAGGGTGAAACCATAGACGCATTCGTCATGAGACTGAGAGCAAAAATGAAACACTGTGACTTCAACAATTATTCAAATGAAGAAGCCCTCAGGTCACAAATAATAGTGGGGTGTGAAAGTGCCGACTTCCGCAAAAGACTCTTACAACAACCACGCAACCTCGAGGAAATCCTACGGCTGGCACGTTCGGATGCGGCCCTAGCCGCACAAGTGGAAGGTTTGGATGACATAAAAATAACCCATGGAAAACACGAAAGTCTCAACAAACTGGAAGGGACTGCAAGGAACAGTGATCCTTTCTGCTACCGGTGCGGACACGAATACCCCCACGAAGGGACGTGCCCCGCAATGGGACAGAACTGTTCCGCGTGTGGTGGAGAAGACCACTACAAAGCCGTGTGTCTAATTTTCCGCAGCAAGATGAGAGGGGCTGGAAGGAGTTACAAGCCCATGCCAGAACAGGAACAACATCAAATAACACCCCACCGCCATCATCGAGGATCACACCAAACCCCTGAACAAGGGCGCCACAAACACCACGACGAACAGACGGAAAGAAGACATGATAAGAGAGAATGGAGGGAGAACAGGACACCCCTCCCCAGGACAAGAAGAAGACCACGAAGATACGTACGGTGCCTCATTGAACAGTCACAGTCTGACAGCGTGTCCAGTGCATCGTCAGATGAGAGAACACCAAAATTGGAAAGAAGCCAGGAGACATCAAGAAAGAAAGGATACCTATACGCTCTAGGGAACAGCACAGCAAAAGAACAGAGCCCCATCCTCAGAATACAAGTAAATCAGACGGCCGCAGAGTTTTTGATTGACACAGGGGCAACTGTAAATGTGATCAGTGAGAAAGTCTACGAGAGCATACCCCATGCCCCCCGCCTGCAACCAGCTCGAACACTCATTTTTCCATATGGATCAAAGACCCCGCTTGCATGCAAAGGTTTCTTCATGGCCTCGTGCCGATACAAAGAACATGAGAAAAGGATACCCATGCACGTCCTGGAGGCAGCGACGGAGAGCGGATGCATACTGAGTTATAAGGCAGCCATAGAAATGGGACTAATACACATATTGTACCGTCTCATGGTACACAAATACCTTGACCCCACAGCAAGCATAGAACAGGTTTTTCCATCGCTATTCAAAGGCCTTGGGAAGTTGAAGGACAGGCAAATAGAACTCCACATCGACACCAAGGTCCCACCCATAGCTCAACACTATAGAGGAATACCCATAAACATTCAAAGACAAGTAGAAAATGAACTAACCAAGCTGCTGGATGCAGACATTATTGAGCCGGCGGAAGGACCCACCCCATGGGTCTCCCCAATCGTACCAGTACCCAAGAAGGACTCCCAAGACATCCGTATATGTGTGGACATGAGAAGGCCCAACGAGGCCATACTAAGGGAACGCCATCAAGCCCCTAGGATAACGGACATGGTACATCTGCTAAACGGTGCCACCGTATTCTCCAAGCTGGACCTCAACAAAGGGTACCACCAGCTGGAACTGTGCAAAAGTTCACGATACATAACCACTTTCGCCACCCATCTAGGACTCTTCCGCTACAAGCGGTTAAGTTTCGGCGTGTCGTCTGCAGCTGAAATTTTCCAAGCAGAAATTCACAATGTCATCAAGCATGTACCGAACTGCTTGAACTACAGCGACGACATCCTGGTGTTCGGTCAAACTCAAGAGCAACACGACGACACACTAATGAGAGTGTGCATGGCTCTGGAAGAGGCACAGCTCACACTAAACAAAGACAAATGTGAGTTTCGCAAGAAAACACTCCGTTTCTTCGGTCACATATTCTCTGAAAAGGGAATGACACCCGACCCGGAGAAAGTCAGCGCACTCCGAGAAGCCCCGCCACCCGCCACCACATCAGACCTCAGGTCTTTTCTGGGCCTTGCGAGCTACTGCACACGATATATAAGAGACTTTGCATCCATCAGCGAACCTCTCCGAGCACTCATCAAACTCAACACAGAATTCACATGGTCCCCACAGTGTCAAGAAGCTTTTCAAGCAATTAAAGATCGCATATCCGACGCCCGGAACATGGCATATTTCGACCCCAAAAGAACGACAGAACTCATCGTTGACGCCAGCCCCGTAGGCCTAGGTGCCATCCTGACACAACTTGACGACAGAGAAGAAAGCAAGAAACACATAATATCCTATGCCAGTCGAAGTCTCTCCAAGACCGAACAAGCCTACTCTCAGGCGGAGAAGGAAGGTCTGGCCGTAGTGTGGGCTTGTGAACACTTCCACTTGTTCCTATACGGAAAACCTTTCGTAGTGGTAACAGACCACCAAGCCCTCATTTTCATTTACGGCAACCCTCAAGCGAAAATGCCTCCACGCATAGCTCGATGGGCCCTCCGGCTACAGGACTATCAATTCTCCATCACTCATAGACCTGGGAAAGAACAGAACCCTGCTGACTTCCTCTCGAGACACCCGAAGGACGCGTGTGGACCTGAACCATCTATAGCTGACCAGTACATACGATATGTTATCAACAGCAACACACCTCAAGGACTGGACATGGACCACATCATTAGTGAGTCCAATACGGATCCAGGGATACAAACCATCCTCAGATGCGTAGAGACAGGGCGATGGAAGCATGCTAAGCAAATTCGAGAAATTATGAACGAAGAGGTCAAGAGGGATATCACATGCTTCTTAGCTGTGAAAGAAGAACTCGCAAAATCAGATGAAGGGATGCTGCTGAAGGGGACAAAGCTGGTGATACCACGCAGTCTGCGCCAGAAGGTACTCGAACTCGGTCATGAAGGACACCGGGGAATTGTGTCCACCAAAAGGATGCTGAGGCAGAAACTATGGTTCCCCCATCTAGACACGGCAGTAGAGGAACTATTACAAGACTGCCCCACCTGTGCACTGGTAAAACCACACACCTCCCCAGAACCCCTAAACATGACCACACTCCCCAAAGGAACATGGGAAGAAATAGCTGTTGATCATTTTGGGCCCATGGAAGGAGGAGAATACATTCTGGTGGCTGTTGACGAATACTCAAGGTACCCTGACCTACAGATAGTTTCTTCCACATCAGCCCATCATACCATACCAGTGTTAGACCGGATGTTCGCAACGTATGGAGTGCCCAAGGTAGTAAAGTCCGACAATGGACCCCCATTCACTGGCCAGGACTTTCAGAGATTTGCTGAGTACATGGGTTTCAAGCACCGAAAAGTGACACCCCTATGGCCACAGGCCAACGGAACAGTCGAGCGCTTTATGAGCAACATCAAGCGTACCACACAAATTGCCCGAATCACGGGAGAACCGGTCGAGAAGTTATTGTATCAACTAATGAGAGACTACAGAAATACTCCCCATAGCACTACGGGGAAAACACCATCAGAGGTGATGTTCGGGCGAGCAATACGAACACGGATACCCCATGTGACCAGTGAGGGAGAGAAATACACGAGAGATGATGAAATGAGGGAAAAGGACACCTCTATGAAGGAGGTCATGAAAAGGGCAGCTGACACCAAACGGCGAGCAAAGACAAATAACATGGAGCCGGGAGATTTAGTGATAGTACGTCAGCCCCAGCCGCGGAAAAATGTAGCCCCGTTTAGCGAGGAGCCGCTCATCATCATCCACAAGAAAGGGTCACTCATCACAGCAGAAGGAGACCAGAGGACAATAACAAGGAACTCATCCCATTTCAGGCGGGTATCGAGAGCCCCAGCCAGAGCAGAAGCTAACTTGAGTGACGAGATCACTCCATGGGATGCTCCCTATGACGGAGATAAAGAAGATTCCGAAGGAGAAGAGACTTCCGAGAGAGGAACAGACATTCCGACAGGAACGGAAGGTCGACCAGCTAGGAAGAGGAAAAAGCCCCACCGCCTCATTGAGGAAATGAACTAGTTGGACTAAATGTTTAGTAATGGGAGGATGTGATGTCCTCACTTCCTTATCGTTTGGAAGGAAGTCCCATGTTTATGTTTACACACGGGCTGCGACCCGTGTATGCATAGGGGCGGGGTTAGCCGCCCATGTGGGCAGTTAGAAGAAGGATCCCGAGCAATAAAGATGTGTTGCACCCCAGCTCCGTGTGTGTCTCTTCCTGTGATGCGGTTGGTTGAGAGTTCCATGTAGGAGGGTGAGGAGGTCCACAGAGGGGATACCACACCTTACACAACTAAGAGCTCATCTTCATCCCCATTCCGTCGTCACCCTTTTTCCCACATCCGGCTGTGTAGTATGAGTGAACTCGAGATCTCCGGTACATTGCTGAAATGATCTGAAAAGCCCCTGACTGTGTCTCTGGCATGACATTTCCATGGCCTGGTTCCATTCACTGCTGTAAATATATACTGTTAAACCAAACCTGCACCGTAAGAGATTATTGGACATTTAAAATTCAGTTTTCATCTTTTGTCAAATATACACCTGTGAAATTTACCGAATTAATTGTAGATTATGGAAAGTGTGTTCTGTAGACAGGAATTAATATGAGTTTTTTTGTATGCTCTGCGAATAGAAATCAGGGAGGTGCAGGAGCGAGCCTTCTGTATCATTCCCATTGATGAGTTTCACAATTTTGAGGACCTTTCAGTGAAGTTCAAAAATGCAATGTGGCTATTGCACCAAAGTGAGCAAAACCATGCAGCAGGGAAGGGGCGTGTACACCCATCTGCATTGAATGGATCAGAGGAAACTGCTTGCATAAATACATTGAGCATATTGCTTGTCTGGGATATACCCGCCATGCTGATATTGTATACTTTACCCGTGTCCAGGAGTTGGATATCAATGGCATTGTGCTGGCGATGTGTGGTTTACAAGTGATGCTAGCCATATTTTTCGTGAATGGGCCTCAGGGCCTCATAAGGAGTGTTGCAGTAAGGCAACAATGGGGCCGGTAGTGCTACCAGCGCCATTGTTACCTCGCCGCAACATTCCGAGTTTGCTCGCGGGTGCCGCTCTGGACACGCAGAGCGGCACCCGCGAGCAGACTAGGATGGTAGCAGCGGTACCGTTATTTAGCAGCAGTACCATTATTAACGGTACCGCTGCTACCATCTTCCCCATTCCCATTGAGCCCTATGCGGGCTCAAATAGAAATGGGGACGTACCAGGTCCGGGTCCCGTGAATGGGAATTACCAGGCCCTCCAAGGTCAGAATGGCCCGGTAGGTCCTCTTTTGCGGACCCGAACCCGAGTTTGGGGGTAGCCATGCCCTTAGTAAGGGCATGGCTACAACCAAACTCGTAATGAGGCCCAGTGCCTCTTAAAGAAAGAAATACTCGTTTCTGGTAGAGTGCTTGAATGTGGTAAGCTGGGCTTAATTTTCCAAGTTAGCATTTTTCCAGGGCTCAAGTCGAGGGTAAACGCAGGTGGAGTACCCCACTTTTTTCAGAAGTCCCCCCACTTTTTTTCCGAGTGCAATTTGATATGCTAATTTCTGGTGACACCACATTCAATTGGCATGTTAATGAGTCCTCTCACTTTTTTGTTGGGACTGGACCGCTGCATTTTTCGGACCCCATCGATGTATGATTTCATATATATCATACTACGAGTGGGCTACCATATCCAAATGAGCAGCTCTTACTCAAAATAAGTCTACAAATCTTCCCTTTTGCACCAAGAAGCACTGACAGTGAAATTAGGTTTTAAATATGATTGTATATACTAATTTTCAGATTTTCTCGATGTCTGGTAATTTTCACAGTGAAGCATCTCTCATGTGGGTTTGTATGTGAAAATGTTGACTGTAAGGACTCTAGTAGTGTGTGCATATTAATCTCAAGGACAACGTTGCAGTGTGGGGAGCAATCCGCTATTGAATCCTTAATAGCTGGAAAGGTTATTTTCAAAGAGACTTGTTTAATGTTTGCACGGCGCTCTTCATGGTCTGACATCTTCCCCTTTCGCTCGGCAGACAGTGTTGAAGATGAAATGGAAATGGCGACGGTGCGACATCGCCCCGAGGCGCTTGAACTGCTGGAAGCACAAACCAAATTCACAAGAAAGGAGCTTCAGATCCTGTACAGAGGATTCAAAAACGTAAGCAATACCTTCTGACGTTGCAGAGTGATCTATGGGGGTTGGGCGGAAGGAGGTGTAGACACGTAGGCCATTGAAATGTAAAACTGCGGGAAGGGCAAATATCAGCCACGTATTCCATTCTTTAAATTGCCTTTTTATCCACAACGTGATGGTAGGGAAATGTCCTGTCCAATAAATGTCTATTCAATTAGAATGAAACAAATCACAACATGTTGAGTTTGGCTTTATGGCTTAGAGAGATCATGCATTATTTCACCTCATCCTAATATTTTCAGTTAGTCCGATCAATAGTCAAACTTCAGTATGTTTTTTAAAAAGCTGGACTAACGCAGGGTCAATATTTGTGCCAATGAGCTATGAGGATGAACGTAAGAAAGGGATGAAAGATTTACAAGTTGAAACACATTTTGATGAGAAATGGTACAATGTTAGAGGTAAATAGACTACATTAATAAAAGCATGAGGAAGAACCAGGGGTGGACAGGGTACCGGAGGAGACTGTGGAAATCATTTTCATACTGGCCCTGAAGAACAGGCTTGAGGGTGAAGAGACTGGAAAGACCTGAAAAAAAGAGTGCAACGTGTGCGAGACAAGTGAACATAAACATAGTGTTATTGTGTAAACGAACTGGACTCACACAGTGACAGTAAAAATAAGAAATAGGTAACTAGATTTCAAATAAATAAGAAACAATGCGCCAACTGAGTAGTCTAGTGGCAGAAGAGACACAGCATACTGAGGACGTCCAATCATAAGAGAACATTAAAGGGGGAATCAGTGCTCAAGTCCTAAAAAAAAGTGGGGGGACTCATTAACATACCAAATAAACGGAGTGACGACATCAGAAATTAGCATATCAGTGATATATGCAAATGTCATTCAATTGGCTTTCTGTAACCGAACAAATTGCACTGGGTGACTAGGCATTTGGCTTTCAGAAAATCAACACACAAAATATATCCCACAAGAAGATTCTTTCTTCTAATGGTGTTGGAAAATGATAAAAGATTTATACTTTAAAACTAAAGAATCAATTCCCATGTTTCCCTGGAGTGCACAGTTCCCATGTAACTTTCACCATCAGTCGTTTCTGTTGTATCATCTAGTCCTATGGTGTAGTGGTGAAATGGCCAACCTGTGAGCCTGGCGACTGTAGTTGGATTCCCACCATGCTTCCAACGACAAAACTCTTAACATTTCCAAAACATTGTGCAAAGTAATTAATTGTACCTACAGTTTTTTAAATACCGAGGGGGGAGCATCTGCCCTCTATAAATAGTTGGAGATGCGCGCTCCGAGCAAGTGGTCCTCAAGTGGTACTGTTTGCTGTGGCTGTGATGGACTTTACTTCCCTTCAATCAGACAACGTTTGCTGTGTACCTTGAAACCGGTACAACTTCACTTGGAATACTTTAAAGGAACTATATTGACTTTAAAAAAAATTAATGAGAACTGTGAACAATTATAGTTCACTAATATGTCTTTTTTGTATTTTTGTTTACTAGGCCACGCCCCTTTTCTGCCACATGCATAAAAAGACTTGTGCGTGCGCTCCTGCATGCGTGCTCCGAGCAAGTGGTCCTCAAGTGGTCCTGTTTGCTGTTCGCTGCTTGCAGCGCAGCTAAAGCAGCGGGACATGTTTTTATGTCATGGAATGATGTTACTCTGTAGTACTGATCTAGACTTGCCAGTAGACTCAGGTGGGTCTTTACTCTCGTCTAACAGCCAACGGTCCACTGTATACGAGAAAAGTGTGTAATGTGCGAGCGCGACTGGTGTCTGAATTGAATGAATGTTCAGCTTGTTTTGAACGAGTGCTGGGCAGTCAACAGCCCTGATAGTGTGGTTGATAGTAAGACCATGGACTTGAGAGGTACTGGACAGGGAGGAGTCACATATTAAGGCATTGCTGGGGACTGAAACGAGAATGTGGTATCTAACCTGAATTTCTCACAATGTCTGGCATTTGAAAATAAAGCAGTAGAAGGATAGCTGACTTAACATTAGAGGCATTTATTAAATACTGAATAATGAATAGAAAGAATACACAACTAAAACGAGGCAGAGTACTCATGTCAGTTAGAACGAGGCAGGTTCCTCTGACACTGATGAGGACCTCTTGGAGTGCGCTCAACAGTGTTCAGCTGGGATGATACCTATGACTGAGGACTCTGGTGCTTTAGAGTCATCACAATCCCTATTTTGCGAAGATAGGTTAATACCCATAAAAGGTTTTGCATCTGTGATGGCTGGGATAGAGGAAAAGATGGCGTCTGAGCCTTCTGAATCATTTATGGATACACCTCCTATATTCGAGCCAGGTGAAATAACTATGCTTAGTTTAATGCAGCACTTTGATGCCTCTACCCAGTGTTCAAATGACCCTGATTCAAGGATGCCCAGTGCAGTAATAACATCTAAGTTGAACAGTGAACATGTACTTGAGAAGGTTGGGGAATCATTAATTTTGATGGAATTGAAAAAGACAAACCTGTTCACTTAATCAAATCATGATGGGTTTAACAGCATGCCCGAGTTGTGCATTAAAGAAATGCTAAGATTGTCACCAGTTGCAGCAGTAGGTAGGGTATCTGTAGATACTGGTCCTGACTTTAAGACTGTATCAGAAAAATTAGAAACACGTAACATAGAAAATGAATTAAAAATGTCCGAAATAATTGATCTGGGAGATTCACAAAAATACGGGGTCACTGAAATTGAGCCCAATACACCGGAGCCATAGAGCCCAGTCTGCATGACCTAGTGATTCCTACTGCTGCAAATGAAATCAGTCTCTCAGTTCAACATAAAAATAATCAACAAAAAAACTAAAGAAAAATAAACGCAAACAAGCAGAGAGAATTGAATCTATCTTCTAGAAAGTTCCTACGAGGCAGTAACTTGCGCAAAGATATGCAAGAAGTCCTGAAGGGGGACGAAGCTATAGTGGTCATGGATTCTCCATAGAGAAAGCAGGAATCAAAAGATGTACTAGCAGAATCCTCAAGCATTAAAAATGGAGAACAAGTAGGGATACAAGGGTACACTGAGGGTGAATGGAACCTGTCTGATGCGCTTAAGAATAAAATAGATGCAGACACAATAGACATGAATCTCAAAGTGATTGAAATGGGTATAATGAACATTTTTGACATCTTTAAGAACCCCGCAGCTCCCTCACGTACAAACACTCCAACATCTGTTGGTCCCGGAACCTTAGTAACTCCCTTCAACTTTGGGAAAACAAATTATGCTGGGGCGATTAGAGGTGAGTCCAATACGAATGAGCAGAGTTCTAACGAGATGAACTTACCAAATCCTGCCATAGTAAGTGATTTAAACTATGTGACTAGCACGGATAAAGCAAGAAATGTGAATGATCAAGTAATAAACCCTGTGAGCAAGAATGATCTCCTAGTTGATGGTAAAGACAAAGGCTGTAACGAAGGTAAAAAATCATGATCTGGTCAGGAAGGGGGGAATCAAGTCCTGTCTGAGGACTTTATCCATAATGTGATAAAGGACATTTTGAACCAGAAAGTTGTCGAAAAAAGGTTGGCAATAAATGTACCTATAAATCAAAATGTAATGAATTTAGCATGTGTTAGTATTGAGCAAGTTCAAGGTGGGGTGAGAACAATCAACCTTGATGAGAACGAGATGAGAGGCCTAGATTCACAACAGGTCTCCAGAGATGAATATTATAATGCTGACCCTATTAAAGGGAAACTGTATAATACAGATCTCAGGGAGAAACAGAATGAGACTTTACTTCACCCTGTGTTCCAAAATGACCCGGGACTGGTGCTGTACTATGTTTTTGATACTGGTGGTCCACTTGCTCTGAATAGACCTTACATTCTAAGTCTATTTGGCCATATTCCTGAGCTATCCTTGATAACTTAAGCAGATATTAAACTAGTCGACTTTATCCATCCTCGTAGATACGACTATGTACGACTGGTGATCTCTTCACCACATGTGTGATCACTGATTCTTAAAGAAACTGGGTCGTTACAAAAGAGATGTTTGATGTATGCATTTACCAAGAGAACACAAAAAATAGAAGCACCACAGTACATGGAAACTACGACGAATAATAATACGCAACTCTCTCAGAATTGAAGATAAATTACAGATGCATGATGATGGAAATATCCTAAAAGAGATGCATGAATGGTGATCTCTTGCTTCGTCATCAAGAGATTCCATTACGCAATTTAGGAACTTGGGCAAACCTCTTTAGCTATATTAAATCTTTTAAATTAGTGTCATGGAACTCCAGAGGCCATACGCACTTAGTATCGAATAGTAAGGTATTTAACAACCTAGAATATGTTGACTTTGTTCTTATACAGGAATATTGGGCATGTGGCCAATTGATATAGGACGGAGGTCGACCAAAGGGAGTAATTGCATTAGCTTTCCGAAATAATCAAGAAATAGCAATGCTAACTGAAAAACACCTGAACCCATCTACACTAATGCAACCTTCCACATCAAAACAAGAAATGGCATTGTAGAACTAATGATTGTGAATATTTACTGGAATAGTGCAGAACAAGAGGATAAAATGCTAAATAAACTGATAAGCGAACTGAACCTACTGATTGAGGAGTGGTTGGATCTAACTCCTGGCGGCCTAATCATCTTGGCAGGTGATTTAAATGCAGATTTCAATCAAGCTACTTCTGAAACTGAATGGGCAATAACTTCACTTGGCGACCTCGGAAATAAAACTGGCAATAAAAAATATAGAGGGGCTTCATGGTTAGTATTTGCAAGAACATGGGGTTTGGTAAAGCAGTTTAATGACAAACCCACATAGGCGGTAAGAGGTGATTCATTTATTATTGACTTTGTTTGTAAGTGACCATATCAACAAACTGGACGAAAATATGATAGTACAACTTAACCCTCGTAGTGATCATGCCATGCTGTCAATTGATGTAAAATTTGAAAAATTGTCCTGTGACGATAATGAGTACTGTGCAGACACTATTGTCAATGTAAGGGGTAATAGAGTAAAATGGAATGCGACAGACTTCCAAATTGAATAATCTAATGATCCAGGACTTCTCTCAAAGAACTTTGGAATCCAAAATTGAAATGTATTCAGTAGATTCATTTATGGTATTTCTGGAGAGTAAGCTATCTAAGTATTATGAATCACCAACAAATGTTTCTTTGAAAAGTAAAAACCATAGACATGTTTATGATTTAGCTATCTAACAACGTAGATCAAAGTTGCATAAAGAACTTTGAGGAATGCAGAAACTAAATCTGACTCCATAAAAAGCAAAGGAATACATTACAATGTGTTGGCATCAGTACAAGAACTGGTTGATTCAAAACCGTGCTGCACAATCACAAAAAGATGGTGAAGTTATGTTAACCGCTATGAAATAATCTAATTGGAGGAATTATTGGGCTTTGATAAATAGTACTGAGGTCTCTATTGCTCAAATGAACATAAACCCCATAAGCGAATCGGTGTGGTGCAATTATTTCGGGAAGTTGTACTGTCCATCTACTACCACCTGGACTGTTCCGGTGTCTGGGAAAAAGAAGTGTGTTCTAGATGTGTCTCCTGAAAGGATAATCAATAGCAGTAGGAAGGCAAAATCGGCCTCCTCCACTGGGCCAAACAATTTGTCCTATGTAACTTTTAAACAGCATTAATTCGTTTGGTGAAGAATTCTCAGTTTATTATATATAAATGTTGTTGACACAATGAGTATACCTCATTCTTGGAAAATGTCCTATGTGCTTTTGATTTTTAAAAAAGGTAATCGACTCAGACCTATACCTGTACGAACTATAGGCCAATTTCTTTGATGAATGTGGACACAGATTTTTGCTTCCTTGGTTTTGGAACAACTAATAAGATGGATGGATGAACAGGCAAT
This sequence comes from Ambystoma mexicanum, assembly GCF_040938575.1. Classification (NCBI taxonomy): domain Eukaryota; kingdom Metazoa; phylum Chordata; class Amphibia; order Caudata; family Ambystomatidae; genus Ambystoma; species Ambystoma mexicanum. Next base: position 1,286,423,511 of record NC_090937.1, read on the forward strand.
ACTGGACACTAGACAATTTGGGTTTAGAAAAGGGATGGGGACAGACATTGGGTGCCTCCTTGTTTCAGTTTTACAAACGAAAGCTCGAAGATTAGGGCAACTTCCACTGGATGCAGCATCAATGGACCTCTCTGCGGCCTTTGATATGGTCAATAGACCCTTACTTTGGCAGAGGCTGATTGTATTGAATATTGACAGACGATTATTGGACATACTGATCCATTTATATTCCAACACTGTGATGAAAGTGAGACTAGATAAGAATGGACTAATGTCTAAAGAAATAAAGGCAGAGAACGGTCTCAAACAGGGCTGCGCCCTGGCGGCCATACTATTTAATCTATATGTATCTGGTGCTGGCAAGGTTCTTGATGCTAGTGGATTAGTGGCACCAAAGTTGCGAGAAACATCAGTAAAAAGGGTTGCATATGCGGACGATTTTCTAAGTAACACATTTACAAAATGTACAAACAAATTGAAACTGAAAATAAATCACCAAAAAACAATAATTATTAATCTGGGACATGTCAATAAGAAAGCAATGGAGCCAATCTGGTTTGTTGAACGTTAAAGAATTCAGCTTCATAAGGTATTTAGATACTTGGGATATTCATTCTCTAGTTCTATGACTCAGATTTCTGTTAAAAACAGCCTAAAAACAAAGGCAATTGAAGCTGCGAGACAATTGAGAGTAATTGAAAGAAGATTTCGGAAATGTACTATGTCTACATGCATTGATTTTTATACCATGAAGGTCATGCCTAGACTTGCATACGGGTTTGAATTTCTACCAGATAACTTGACACCTTATTGACACCTTATTTATGAACAATAGAGCCCTGAGGAGAGAAGGTCTGTGGATTCCTGCAGTTGGGCTGTGGCGAGTGCTTTAGCCAAACAGACTTGCTTTCCTTCACTTTGCTTGGACTTTGCAACTTCAAGTCGGAGGTGCGTGTGCCTTTAATTTCTGCAGCTGCCGGTCTTGCTGGTCAGCTGGTTTATAAGGCCGCCTCCGCCGCCCTTGCGGCGCTAAGCCCTGAGGAGAGAAGGGCTGTGGATTCCTGCAGTTGGGCTGTGGCGAGTGCTTTAGCCAAACAGACTTGCTTTCCTTCACTTTGCTTGGACTTTGCAACTTCAAGTCGGAGGTGCGTGTGCCTTTAATTTCTGCAGCTGCCGGTCTTGCTGGTCAGCTGGTTTATAAGGCCGCCTCCGCCGCCCTTGCGGCGCTAAGCCCTGAGGAGAGAAGGGCTGTGGATTTCTGCAGTTGGGCTGTGGCGAGTGCTTTAGCCAAACAGACTTGCTTTCCTTCACTTTGCTTGGACTTTGCAACTTCAAGTCGGAGGTGCGTGTGCCTTTAATTTCTGCAGCTGCCGGTCTTGCTGGTCAGCTGGTTTATAAGGCCGCCTCCGCCGCCCTTGCGGCGCTAAGCCCTGAGGAGAGAAGGGCTGTGGATTCCTGCAGTTGGGCTGTGGCGAGTGCTTTAGCCAAACAGACTTGCTTTCCTTCACTTTGCTTGGACTTTGCAACTTCAAGTCGGAGGTGCGTGTGCCTTTAATTTCTGCAGCTGCCGGTCTTGCTGGTCAGCTGGTTTATAAGGCCGCCTCGGCCGCCCTTGTGGCGCTAAGCCCTGAGGAGAGAAGGGCTGTGGATTCCTGCAGTTGGGCTGTGGCGAGTGCTTTAGCCAAACAGACTTGCTTTCCTTCACTTTGCTTGGACTTTGCAACTTCAAGTCGGAGGTGCGTGTGCCTTTAATTTCTGCAGCTGCCGGTCTTGCTGGTCAGCTGGTTTATAAGGCCGCCTCCGCCGCCCTTGCGGCGCTAAGCCCTGAGGAGAGAAGGGCTGTGGATTCCTGCAGTTGGGCTGTGGCGAGTGCTTTAGCCAAACAGACTTGCTTTCCTTCACTTTGCTTGGACTTTGCAACTTCAAGTCGGAGGTGCGTGTGCCTTTAATTTCTGCAGCTGCCGGTCTTGCTGGTCAGCTGGTTTATAAGGCCGCCTCCGCCGCCCTTGCAGCGCTAAGCCCTGAGGAGAGAAGGGCTGTGGATTCATGCAGTTGGGCTGTTTGGCGAGTGGCGTTGTGGCAGCCCATTTGTGGGGGTGTCTCCAAACAAACATGGCTACGGATCACACTGATCTACAACCAAAACACATGGCAGCGAAAACGCGTGCACAGAAGAAACGCGAACACATTGGTGACTGCAATGACTGCAATGGAAGTCCATTGTCTCAATGCACGTGGTTACATAAAGTAAGCCAATACTATTCCTGTACTTCTACAAGTGATGTCAACCGTGAGCCCACAGCTTTACAATCTGAAGTGCAAGACACTGTTACTTCACCGTCGCCTTTTGTGAATGTTAATGATGATTTTTTTTCTGAAGAGAGCGCAACTACTATGGCCCAACAAACACCCACAAATAAAATTCATTTGTGCGCCACATATAGTGAAGTGCTGCCGCTCGAGGCACCCTCGGCACCCTCGGCGTACAAGTCACCCTCATCTTTGCACTCGCCGTCTGGAAAGAACAAAGCAGATCAAAGAAAGCCGGCAACATTCAAAATATAGTGTCAGCAAACTCACTAGCTCCCTCACATGACATATTACCTCTGGTGGCTGACAGTGATTTTGAGTTTTCTGAAGGAGTGGCGCAGCCCGCTTAGCTCCGAGTGTGGGCATGGCGGGCGAGTCGGTGGCGGGCTGACTGTGCTGGACGCGAGAGGCTGCCTTGCGAGAACAGTGTAACCGAGTGCAGCGCGATCGAGTGTGGCTCGACTGTGCTGCACCCGATTGGATCCTGCTCGCCGTGCGCTCCGTCTTGCGCAACCGCCTTGCAGCCTGCTGCTGCTGGGTCGCTCATGGGTGTAACAGAGGGATTGAATGAGTCTGGTCCGAACGAAGCAATACTCTGTGGCTGCTCTGAAGATCAAGACCTTGCCCTAATTGACAAAAATCCGGCGTGGCAACATATAATGTTGAATGACACAGGCAACTTGGTCGACCCTTCCTTGTTAGCAGTTACAACAAAGCATAAGGCTCGACGTGACTCGCTGGAGGTTGCTAATAATGTTCTGCAGAACTAACTCTCAATGAATAAAGCCTATACGAGCAAATTACAAGACACAGTACAGGCAAATGTAAATGGTGGAGCGAAAAAAACGCTGAAGCGTAATAACACTGAAATAACTGACCTATGTGAAGATACAATGCCCAGTGTGCCCTACAAACGTGCAAGATGTTTGAAAAAGGCGAGTTCAAGGACCTTTCCCACGACTTATCCTGCTTACCGATTCCGTCTCAAAAAAGGTTGAGTACCAGTAGGAAACGTGAGGCAAAATGCAGTTCCTTAATAACACAAAGATTACAATTATCTAGCACTGACGACTCTGATACAGATGAGATGGCTGATTCCTCTTTTATAGAGCGACCCTTTCCCAAAGTTAGGAGAAACAGAGTGAGTGCTACTAGGGCGTTTCATTGTTCTAAGGATCAGTCACATGGTCTGGACTTAAGTACGGCAGCTCCAACAATAGAACTACAAGCAATGTTATTGTCATCACTAACCATCTCACTAGCACCGTTTATGAAGCTGTATGAAAACATAAACAAAGCAACAAAAGATTTGTCAACTCTTGTGGCCTTGTTGAATTCTAAAGTTGTTTACTTGGAACAAATATGTGGACAAATATTAAACAGGATGAGGTCTTCAAAAGGCTGGATGTCTCATACAAGCTACTTCATGAGCAAAGAAAAAACGATACAATAGACAAAAAACTTTTTTCTGAAGTTGCTAAGGAAGCACTTGCATTATTCAAACAGGATGGTACAAGGTCACAATTTGTAGATCACAGTGGTAAACTAGACGATCGCTCACGGTCGTCAACAAAGGCAAATGTATATGGTATTGATGACACAGTCTTAAATTCAAACCCAGCTGGCCTGTGCACAAAAATGACGAATAATAAATTGCAGGGTTCTTTAACATCCACTGCTGCTAAGAATACACACCTGAAGCTGCCATTGTATCCTCGGCCCTGTGCTTCAATAACAACCAGCCTTTGCGCACCTTATCTAATGTTGCTAGTAAGATGCAGAGTACTGATGACCAACGACAAGTGTTTGTACCGGCAGATGAAATTGTAGATGTGTCTTTTCACACTGCGTTTGAGCAAGCGCAAAGTGCAGCAAACTTGGCTCACGGTGATATGCAATTACAATCCACGTCAAATACGAATCTACAAGTTAAGGGAGTAGGGCATTGCGACGAATCAACCACTGTAACTCCAGCTCCAACAATGTTTCCCATTTTTAATAAAGAGGCAGACACATCCAAAATTACAGTCCCCTCTAAACATCCTAAAGTTCAACAAAGTAAAATAATGAAAAATCTACCACTAAAGAAAGGAAACAAACTGAATGGAGCGTGGAAATTCCTTTGAAATATTAAAGTAGTGCACATACTAGCCAAAGAAGGTAATAACCAACCCCCTAGTACACTGAAAATCCCATTGCCTGTAATCCTGCCTGTAACAGCAACCAGAAGTGGATTAATCGATAATGGGTGTAATGAACATGAAATTCCGATTGAATTGTTAAACATGTCAACTTACAACAACATGAGGATGTCGCTGAACCCACTACTTTAATTGCAGACCCACAAGCCACTAGTCCTGTCGCACTCGTGGGCTCTAACGCTTCAAGAGATCAGGCGGTGGGTAGGCTTGTTGTCATTGCGAAGGAAGTGCCAATACAAAATCCTACTTTCTTAGGTCAGGCAGCCCCAGAGCTTCCTCTTGTAAGATCGATTACCATCAGTGAAAAGGCAGTTGAAACAGTTTCATGCCAGGCAGCTCTAGAGCCTCCACTTCAAAGATCGATCAGCATTACTGACAAGACAGTTAAAATGGCGTCTGTGGCAGTACAACCGATGAGTTCTGCTTTTATGACAATGCACGAAAAATGAGACATAATAAACAGAAGTTGTCATGAACAACTCACAAGGAAAGTTGCCCACGGTCAAAACGGAATGGATCAATGTGAGAAACGAGACATGGTATGGAAGGAAAACAACGTACAACATAGTTCAACGCAACATGATAAACAAAATAATGATCAACTAAAAGGAAACTATAAACATGCCCCCCTAAACACAATGAACAACAAAATTAGGGGACCAGTGCGAGGAACTCAAGTTAAATTACCGGTTGAGAGGCTAAAGAGTTCTGATAATCTGATTTTAAATCTTAATAATATCATTAAATTACTACATCATGTGCCGGGATTACATACAATCACCTCTGATGACTTGAAGATTGTTGAATTTCCAGACGAACGCCGAAATGACAAAGTTGTGCTTCATGTGACGTCTACCCTAATAGCAACGTCGATTATTGACGCAAATGTGTCCCTGTTTTCATTGGGTTTTGACGTTTACAAACTGCATGAGGGGCTGTCAGAAGCGCAAAACAGTGTTAAAAAAGAAGTATCTCATCCTACATCACAGGTATTAATTTCACCAAAGCTAAAAGCGACATCTGTCGCATTCGACGATGACCTGCATGCTAGACCATTCAAGTTAACCCGAACCATCATTGGAAATGATGATCCTAGACGTAAAATGGTGTTAACTGATAAGAAACGAGTATCGTTTGTTGTTGATCAACGCCCAGAACAAGTGGGCAAAAATGAGAATATAAGTATAACCATACAAGGACATTATCAATCCGGGACCCCAACTGTTCACCCTCATATAAGTGTCCCAAATCAAGAAAAAACATAAGACTGGCAATGGTTGGCTGAAACGTTAAACAGTTATACACAGCAATAATGCCAGAAGGAGTCTATCTCAGAGCCATGTATATTAGGATCTTGGAATACGCGAGGTTTCAGTCACCTGTTTAATACAGAGTGGCTGTGTGGTCTGGCAATTGTATGCCTCCAAGAGACCTGGTTAAGCGTCATCCCTATAGCACCAGAGTTTGAGATAGCGCTAAATCCTGCTATAAAGCCGGATAAGGGGCGACCGATGGCAGGCCTTATAACTTTGGTAAGACGCTCCTCAGGGTTTGGCATTATTAACTCTGTAAACCACTCACCATTCATCCAAGAAACAACAATTGCTACAATGGTCACGAAGACTCAAATCATGGACCACATATCAATAATACATTTGTATTGGAACCATGGTAGAGCCGGTAAACATGAGTTCATCGATGAAGTCTCAGGTATCATAGACTTTCTTCTTGAAGACCGAAAAGGGTTGACCATTATAATTTGTGGTGACTTCAATATAGACCATTTCAACCCAAAGACGCCCCAGAAAAAAGCCCTAGCTACACATTGGATGGAGGAAATGTGTGTAAGAAACTTACAGATGTTGAACGGATGTACATTAGGTGACATACCGCCAGCCCCCACGTGGATTCACGATTGACTACTTATTTGTATCGGCAGCTCTTCATCAACGAGTGACATCGTTAAAAGTGGTCCAAAAAGGATGTAGCGATCACGACATGTTGACCATGGAACTAGTGAACACTTCAATAATGGTTAAAATGAAATGGACACATAAGATTGCTGTAGAAGCAAGCAGGGTGAGGCTAAGTCTTGCTGAAGATGAAGTAGAACAGCTGTCAAACCAATATTGTGACATGGGTTCCTCGTTAGAATATGCACACCTACTGGTCAACTTCAAAACAATCAATGGATGTTCTAAACACAAGAACCTGAAACGCACACATTTTTTTGATCTGGAGATATTAAAACAGAAGCGACTAATGAGATGTGCAATTCATCAGGCCCGGGCGGCTGATAAAGCGTCATGTACCACGAAAACAAGGGCTGCCAGACAAAGATACAAAAACTGGCTTAAGGCCCACAAAGGTGTAATGCTACAAAGGGATTCTGAACGCATGATAGAAAGCCTCCAAAATAAGAATACCAGAGAATTCTGGAAAATTATCAACGACACACACGCTCCCTAGGAGTCTTTACAAGCCTCTATGGTTTTGGAAGCAGCCTGGACAGCCCATTTCAAAGAGTTGTATAAAGAAAGCCCATTACCACTTAACACAGATGAGTCTATCACGTCAAAATGGGCACTAACATTTCCCAAGGATGACATTGTGAGAATAATCATCAGAGCAAAAAACTCAAGAGCTCCTGGCCCGAATGGCCTGACAAAATTTACGATTAAGCTACATCCGGAGCGATGGGCAGATATTTGCATGGCTCTCTTTGAAAGAGTAAATACCCAGTGTCAGATGCCCCAATCCTGGAAATCCGCAGTGATTGTTCCTGTGTTTAAAAAGGGGGACAGAACATGCCCAACATTTTTTTTCATCCAGTGGCGTTACTCGACATTTTAGGTAAAATATATGCAACCATGCTACAGCACAATTTAGTAAAGTGGGCAACGCTTTCGAAGCATGTAGATGTCAGACAGACAGGTTTCGTCAAGCAGGTTGGTTGTTCCCTAAACCTATTGTTGCTGAACTTTCTTAAGATGGAGGCAATAAAATCAAAAACAACGGTATATCTTGCCTTCATCGATTTCTCCTATGCCTTTGATACGATCAATCGGGCACTTCTATGGAAAAAGATGCAAGCATGGGCTTGCCCGGAAGATCTATTGGCTGCCATAAAAGAACTGCATACCGGAACATCGATTAGAGTACGCCTGGACCAAACGGGCGTTCTGTCGTCACCAATTAAAACCTTCAAGGGAGTCAAACAGGGTTGTCCTTTGGCCACAGCAATATTCAGTTTGTTTATATCGGACATTGGGAGTACCATAGAGGCAGTAAACTCCTTCCCGCCAAAGATGCATAGATCGCATTTAAGTTGACTCCTATACGCAGACGACCTTATCTTGTTGGATTAAACACCAATTGGCCTGCAAAGGAAACTCGACGCAATTCAACAATATGTAACTGACAATCAGCTGCTTATTAATACGAAGAAATGCAAAATCCTTGTACTTAAAAATCTTAAAGGTGGTAGAACCAGACTGGCTAAAAGAATATCATGGTCTATGGGACAAGAAAAGCTGCAGATTTCATCTTGCGTAAAATATCTTGGAATGACAGTAAGCTCCAGTATTAATGATGGTCCATGGATAACGGCACCAAAACGCAAATGCAAGCAATTGGCAAGTCAGGCACTGGCGATAAAAAATAGATTTAGGAAATGTTCTCTCAAACCGGTCTTGCAATTCTATCTACAAAAGGTAATACCACTACTAACATACAGGGCTGAAAATTCATTGGGCTGCTCATGGGAAGTGTGGCCAATGTTTGAGAACAACTTTTGGACCAAAGTACTAGGCCTACCTAAAGGAATCGCAACGTCTTCCATACGATATGAACTATCGCTAATATCGATTCATGCGAGAGTTTGTTGGAGCCTGCTATCACTGTATCACAAAACAAAAGCATGCGAACGAATACCGCAATTTGACATTTTGTATAGTGCCACATCGTCTGAATCAGGTGTCATGTCAATGTGGCTGCAACGATGCGAAGCCATGATGGCGGAGTTTGACATCAAGTCTGACCTGCTCCACAATAATCTGAATGCAGAAAAGATCAAAATTTGGCATGCGTATTGGGAGCAGACATGTTCCGAAAGAGCTGCCTCCAAAATGATAAGCGAGGTTCCACTGGAAGCCCGGGCCTAATACCATGCAAAAATACATTGAGTTATTCCCTGACCCTAGTGCCAGAAGGCTGTTCATGAGACTTTGGCTAAACGCGTTCAAAATGAAAGAACGCCTGCGAGCATGGTCGGCTAATGCTAACTTAGACCCCAGGTGTCGCTGCTGTACAAAAGAAATCAAAACTCTAAAGTATTTGGTGCTGTTCTGTAGGGATTTACGAACAGAAAGAACAAGATATCTGGGATCCTGGAGAGATACACATCCGTCCCTTTGTGTAGATGAGTGGTGGCAACAAATGTTCTATGGAAGAATTATGAAATTAGTATTGCCTTTAACACACTTTTTGGCGACAATTGAAATGCGACTGCTGGTCCCACTGTGTCTGGATCGATGTGAACCCATATCATTATCCTCTGTACCACGAGACTATGTGATAGTAGAGCAGAATTATACATAGTAAATGCGAGTGTTGGACCTTGTAAGGGGATGGATTGTAAAGTGATGAAAAAAATTGTAATACAATGTATTATTTGAAAGGTTTATATTTAAACCAATAAAATTATTTTTTTTAAAAAAGAACAATAGAAGCTGTAATCTGGAAAAAAGTTTTGTTTTTTCTGCCCAAATGTGCACCCATAGAAGTAATACGCTATTAGTTGGGTCTGGGTTCACTGAAAAGTCCCATGGAATGCAGGAACATAGCTTTATATAGGAAATGTGTTTTAGGTGAACACAACTCAATGTATAGCTTATTTAGTGACAATGAGATGAAAGAATTTATGTGGAACCTCAAAACTGAAGTTGAAACTATACTAGCAAATATTGGTGTCACAATGCAATGTCTGATTGATAAACCACTCAAGGTAAAAATGTTAATTAAAGCATTTGATTGGGTTGACAATAATGCCACCATACTGAACTCCAAGCTATACTGCCAAATTGTGTCAGCATGGAAATGGTATCCGGAGCCAGAGAAATACCTGGTCAAATATCCATCTCACTCTCTAAGGAACAGTGTGATGCGCTTCAGGTGCAATGTCCTAAACACAAATGAAATTGGCTTTATTCGTAACTTAATACCTGAGCAAATGAAAGTGTGCAGATTTTGTTCAGTCAGAGGTGAAACAGAAAATTTGATGCATTTGCTACTGATTTGCCCTAAATTGTGTAACAAGAGGATTGAGTATTTTTCAAAATTTGTGCAAGACACTTCAAAGGTCCCAAGGGATACAATTTGGTATGAAGTGTTACTTGGCCTGTCAATATCCTTAAAAATCAGGGTGATTGTATTCTTAAAGGTTGTATGTAAAGTGACTTATAAGGTAACCAATGAATTGATGGTATCTGCCTAGGAAATAGGAAAGTTGTTTGACATGTTCCAGGTTAATTGGTTACCTTAATTGCTAGTCTACAATTCAAGAACTTGTGTGTCAAGATTTTATACTTATGATGAATTATTGTGAAACTTTGATAAGGAAGTATATGTTGCTACCTATGAATTGTTTTATTAATTGTTCTAGAAAGTTGTTTTAAGAAAGTAAGTAGGTACTTTTGTGTGAAAAATTGAATGTTCGGTTTTATGATGATGTTTTAAATGTAATTTTTTTTTTTTGTAAAGGTTTAAATAAACCAATAAACAAACAAAAACAAAAAACAAAAAAAAATTGTTGGAGGCTGCCGTCCACCCACGTATGCCCTCTACTCGATCCCTGTCTGGAATACTATTCATGGCAGCAAAAGATTACAAGGCATAGATATTAAAAAGACTAAACAACTGAAAGGAATAAGAGCAGGAAATTAAAATCTGGGTTAAAATTGAAAAATAAGGCTTTCCTTTTAGGCAAAGACTTTAGACAAAGGGCCTCATCATGAGTCTGGCGGTAACCCTTAAATGCGGCGGTAGCGCTATTACCGCCGCATTTAAGGGTCTGCCAGATCATGGCCTTGGCGGATTTCTCCCCAGCTCTGAGCTGGGGGGAAATCCGCTGAAAATTCGCGCTCATACCGCCGGCAGGAAATCCGCCGGCAGTATGAGCGTGAAATTTCCCCATTGAGCCCAATGGAAAATGGGGCATTCCCGAATGGTCTTAATGGGGAATGGGGATTTCCAAATCCGCCAAACCCGTGATCCGGCGCTAATAGCGTCGGTGGGTTTGGCGGTAGGGCAGATAGCGCCAGCGCTATTAGCGCCGGCATTACCGCCCAACTCGTGATAAGGCCCAAAGGGTTAACACAAATGCCAGATGTAGGGAATAATAACTACTTTTTGTATAAAGGATTTTCCCACGATATAGTCCTCCATTATTTGGAGAAATAGCAGTTTTTCAACGTGAATACAATTGGAAATGGATAAGTATCAATCTTGGGAAAGGCCTGGGATAATGAAAGCATGGTGGAGTATCATTGGTAGGGCACTGGACTCTTCTCATTTTCTTAAGCTGGGACGAGACTCGAGAAAGGCAAAGACGCATGGGTCGCTGAGTGAAACAGTAGGATTTTATTGTAGCTTGTATTGTAGCAAACGTTTGATTCAGAGAGGTTTAGAGAAATATAAAGAGAAGACGTCCAGAGATGAATACTTGGAACACAGGGAAAGATGAATGTTTGTAGAGATTGATTAACAGAGTGGTAGAAGAGAAAGAACTCAAACCGCTCAATAAACTAATAAGGAAGGAATTAAAACCGAAAAAAGGCAAGATAGAAAGTGGTGTAGACAGAAAAGAGAACTGTGCAAGATTACGAGTTCAGAGTTGCACCATGCAAATGGTGTCAAATCCAGGTATTTCAACACATCTCCCCAAGTGGGAGCCACCTCCTTTGGGACCAGGGAGGTTATCCCTCTAAGTTTAGCACCCCCTTAGGGCACAGGGCTAGCAAGATCCCACTGGAGGTGACCTCCCTTAGTGGACAGGAAATCTCCAGAAAGGGATATAAGTTAGCCTCCATTTCCTCATGATCCCAATATGGATGTTGGCTATATAGGAGTTGAAAAGTATAATAATTTGGCAATTCCTGTGCGAATGGCTGGTATGGTGTCTGACCCCATGTATTCACCGCCTTTGCCTGGAATAAGAGAATAGTTGATAGTCCCGCACCTTAGCAGCATGGGAAGTAAAAAGCCAATCAGAGCTGGAAAGGATGAAAAGAGAGGCCTGCAGAGCCGGAGAGGCCCAGGGACCTCCTCCTGAGAGGTGTGGCAGGACAGAGGGATCCCTAGCCCAGTGTGGCGGTCCCAGCGACAGCCAAGCCCGTGGGATGCACACAATACCATCCAGTCGAGGTGCCGGATGTAGATGGATCAAAAGAGTACAGAAGAGCAAACACTGCCGGAAAAGCGTGTAACCAGTGTCTGAGAAGCTATTGCCCAAGTACTGCCAGAATCCAACGGGAATTGAGGGCAAACTCCACTGGGAGTGGAACATTGTGCAGAAACTGAAGAAGCAAAGCCCATCGGGAGAACTCAGTGACTCTCCTGGGGAGCACCGTCTGGAGACGAGAAACATGCAGTGGCTCTGGGGAACAAGGAGGGGTCAGCAGAGCCCAATGAGACTTTAAGGCATGGTGAGAGAAATGAGACCCAAGATGGGGTAAGGGGAAACGAGACCCCCAAGTTGCGGTGAGAGACACAAGCTCCCAAGGCATGATGAGAGGAATAAAACCCCAAGGCAGGGTGAAAGAAACAGGACCCCAAAATGGAGTAAGAGAAACGAGACCCCAAGGGCAGTGAGAGGAACAAGATCCCAAGTGGGGTGAGAGGAGTGAAACCCAACAGCACGGTAAGGACCAGGAAAGGTCCAAGTGGAGAGAGTGACAGGAATTTCCTTGGTAGGGAATACAAGGAGAAAACCTAGAGTGGAGCTATGAGCCAGGGATCCCCAAATGGAAAAGAAGACTAGAGACTGGGATAAAATCCATGATAGACCAGAGGAGAGAGAGATAAACCATAGACTGACCCAAAGAGAGAAAGATTCAAGAGACATTCAATTTACTTGATTGAAATGTGCATCTTGGCGAGGAACCCATTTTGACAATGAAACATAACATTGGTGGCCAATTTAGTGTAATTTATGTTTTTTCTTTTGTAGTAGTAGAGACAGAACTCAGGTTAGCATAGGCATCCATGTGGAGGACATGTCTTATTTTGTAAGACATCCAAACAGGCACCCTTTTATGTTTTCCTTTATAGAGTAGGGCAAAGATTCTTAGGCTTAGAGACAACTTTGGATTAACGCGCTATATAAATAACACATCATTGTCATTATAACGTAGGCCTTTATTAAAGAAACATTCAGCCAAAATGCTACCATGTCTGTCTCCTGATCTACCACAAAACAAACACACATTTTCAGACAGTATGTCAATGTGCAAATGTGTCTCTTGGAAACACCAAGAAAAGAACATTGGTTTGTGTGATGAAATGCCATCTGCCCTAAAGGAGTACAAGAATGAGCAGTGGCTAAACCACATACTGAATCTTCACACTTCTAAAAAGCAACTGTGATCCCAATCGTACATGAAACAGGCACACTTAAGAGAGATACCACCTTTTGTGGTATCATGGGCCGAGGGAAGGCTATACTCTCAAAAAGGGTATGAATGTGATCCAGTAGCAACCCAAAAAGCAAATTATAACAGTCCAAAATGTAGAGAATGTCCAATCAAGTTTCTATAAAAATATATACATACTTTAATTAAATACACCATTTGCAAAAATACCTAAATAGGACAACACTACACAAAATCCAGTCCTATGGAAAGAACACAGCATATGCAAGAGACAGAAAAATCCACTCTGGCTAATGAAACAGCAGTGAAAGACAATCAATAAGCACAATATTTTAAAAGGATATGTCTTGTGCGAGAAAAAGGGTTCAATGTTATAAGCAGTCTAGAAGTCAATAATACCTTCTCTCTGCTTTCTGTTCTTGGCTGTTCAACAGCGTTGAACCAGGCTTTTTGGTGCTGTGTGAGTGGTTCAAAGATCATCAGTGAAAAACAGGGATCTTATCCTGGCTGATCTAGATCTAGATCTTGGGTTGCTGTGAGTTCTGTTGCAGGGCTCATGGCCATGATAAGTCCTTGTTCTGGTTCTCCAAAACATGTAGGAGTCGTGGAAACAACTGCAGGCCAGAGAGGCAGGTCTTACTCCAGCAGCTCCTGCTGAGAGCTACCTTGATAGAGAGAGGTGTTTCCTGACCTGACCTCACAAAGGATCAAAGAGAAGCAGCCCCACTGGCTACAGTCCTGCTGGGTGCCGCATGAACAGTCAGTCTGGGGGAATACACGCATTCTTCCCTGTGCTCAAACGGTTGATACTTGTATGATACCAATCAGATGTAAATAATTTAATATGAGAAATACTAGTCACCATGTGACAAGTTGGATTCTGCAGAAGTACAAGGATGAGTAGAAGTTATAATGCCCACTCAACCATCACACTCCCACAAATCAAGAGCCAAGACAATCATTCAGGTAAAACAGACACAGTTAAGAGATATACCTCCTTCGACCTTTGTGCTAACTTGGGTTGAGGGAACGCAATGCTCTTTAGAGGGGTGTGAATGTGATTCTGTAGTGACCCAAAAAGCAAAGCATAACAGTCCAAAATAAAGGGAATGTCCAATCAAGGTTCTATAAAAATGCACCAACTTTAATAAAACACACCATCTGCCAAATAACTAAATAGGAAAACATTTGCCCAAACCTAGCCCACTGGAAGAACAGAGAATAAGCAAAGATAGGACAATGCAGCACTCTGATTAATGAATCCGGGGTGAAAGGCAAGTAAAAACCAAAATTTTAGGAAGGATATGTCTCTGGATGAAAAAGGTGCACGTGTGACCTAACCAGCTTGTAGGGTCAAAAATTGATCAGGGAGGAGTTATTGGTTGATAGTACCTAGTTTCAGGTCTTTGGCGTGTTGACAGCAACGAACCTGGCTTTGAGCAGTGGTGCGAGCGGATTGGGTTCACTTCAGGTACATTTGATCATGTGGCCCAAGCAGCCATTGACCAGGTTCAAATGCAGTAGTCCTGTGCAGCTCAAAGGTGGCCCTCACCTGGTTCTATATCGTGGTTGACCTGGGTTGAGTTAGGTTGTAATCATCGGGAAGGGTCGACAAGTGATACTGCAGCGGTTCGAGTTGGCTGGCAGCGATTGTTAATACAGTGATATTGTTGCTCTGATGTGCGATTGGGTGAAGCAGCAGTTTGATGGCGAGTTGGGTGGAGTCACAGTGTGAACCCTGATTTGAGTCAGCAAGTGACTCTCCAGCAGTTCGAGTCTGGTCCTGGTGTAGAGTGGTTGATTCAAGCTTAGAAGGTGATGGGCTCAGCAAGCACAGAATGCAGCGTCAAGCGTTCTCAAGCTGCAGGCACTGTAGTTCAAATGTAATCTTGGATACCTTGAATTGGAAGTGTTCTGGTGTTAAGATGGATTTCTGAACTCTGACCTGGAGGGGCAGAGGTTCAGAAGGCCAGCCTAGTTTCTTGGAACAGGCTAACCTCTGGACAAGCCAGACCAATCAGGGTAGCGATGGCGGCGGTCAAGACTAAGTCTCCAGAGGGGTGAGGGTGACGGAAAGACCTCAGTGAGCACACAAAGCAAGGACACTTACAAATTACTCCAGACAGGTGTTATATTAAAAATATAGACACATTTATTACAAGGCCTTTGTAACATCGACCATAGCGAAGAATCACAATAACACTCAAGTAAACCAACACATCACAATCAATACAATATATATACAAGACCACAGGGTCTAAGGAGTTAGGAGCACGCAATATGTAGACCACCTAGATGGGGAGGAAAAGAGGCAGTGCAAGTAATCATTAGACCCAGTTCAACATCTGAAATACACCTAACTAGGAGCCCTACGAAGAGAGGAGCCTTATGCTCAAAAGTACCTGCACGCGCTGGTGCCAATGGACAAAGGAGGCCCTCTTCAAGGATATCAGGCAGTTCAGGAAGGTGAATGACGTGACGCAGAACAAGTCCCCACTACTCAAGCAAGGCCTTCACTTGTGGGCAGAGGCAGGGTGAGAGTGCGGGATGGAGTCGCTATTTCGCAACAGCGGTAGAAAAGAAACGGGCTCCTGCGCGAGGGGCCACCGGTTGGGGTATGGATTACTCACTGGTCCCCGACGCAGGCTGACCCAGACTTCTCCAGTTCGGTTCACGTTGCTGGCAGATTCAGCTGCTATGATCGGGATGTCTCGACACAGTGTAGATTCTGCGTAGCAGGATGCAGGGTAGAGGGTGTCCCAAATGTAGCGGACGTGCACAGGTTGTTACCACAGCAGGGCAACACGGCAACCGCGTTTACTCTGGTCCGGGCGCACTCGTCTCACTTCAGACCTGGGAATGCCAAGTGTACGAATTCGGTGTGAGGGTGCCGTGGGCACAGATCAAGCAGTAGACCAAGTTTCGAGGGCTTCCCCGAAACGGTGGAGGTGACAGAGCAAAGCGTCCTGTGTAAGCTGGTTAGCCCACTGGTTGGCCCAGGGACACTTACGAAGAGGCTTACTTGCAGGGTTTGATGAAGGTGACGGGAATAGTTGATCGCACTATTCCAAAGGGTCGAAACGCCTTCGCAGACCATCTAGGATGATCAGATGCAGAGAGGTCTCGCAGGACGAAGCAGTTCAGGGTGCGAAACCTGCAGCGGGTCACCAGCGGTTCCTCGACTCAGCTTCTTGTTGCAGGATACTTGGCTCCTTATCCCTTGTTCGGTGTGAACTCAGGAGATCGACATGCAGTGGTGTTTTCAGCCTACTCTTATCCAAAGTTCCCTTCGCGCCAAAACGGAGAGGGTCCAATGGGAGATCTGCTCACAAACACTCATACCATGCGTGGACCTATCACGGGCCACGGTGGTCCCAGGCATTCAGGACACTCTAGAATCTCTGGCACCCAGGATGTGTATTGGGAACAGACATCCCAGCCCACATCCTGGAGGCACACACAAGGCATGCAGAAGCCCGCAAAAGCGTTGTGTTTCACGGGAAAGTGCATGACCAAATAAGGACTGCCCCGGGTCGGCTCGACCTGGGTGAAGGTGAAGGGGCAAGACGGTCAGCAGACAGGACAAAGAATCTCGTTGCATGGCCATTTTGGAGCCAGGCCACTCATTTGTGCCAAACGCAGTAAGCGCAGATAACATGATGAAAAAGGGTTCAAAACACAAGAGAAACGATAGCTGCCACCAGTCCCGTCCATGACACACTTGCACATTTCATAATAAGTCCAGCAAGAGTTTCTAGGGCCTTTGGAATGACTAGAGACCCAAGAGCGTGGTAATGTAAGCTACGGTGCACTCTTGTTTCATATCGCACAAAAGCTGCAACATGAGGAAAGGACTAAGGGAAACGAAGTCTCCCAGTACTGACTGTCTTAAGGGCATGTCAGTTTCCCCAGAAGAATTGAGCGAAAGCCCAGAGGAATGCGGCGGAAGGCTGCGCTTCTCTGGCAAAGTCTAGATCAGGGTGTAAAACAACAGCAAAAAGTTTGGGGGTTGCCACATGGAGGGAAAATTACATACAATTATGAAATCTTTCCTAACATCTGGTATGGAGTACGAAGCATGAAGTGGGTGGACTTGCTCCCATTTTGTGCAAATATGGTTGAATTGAAACATCCGGACATTATTATTGTTCATTGTTGAGGGAACCGTCTGGGGAAGGTGACTGGAAATTCATTGCAGTTTGCCATGAAGGAGACGCTGGGAAAGTTGAACGAAATGTTTAATATTTTGAAAATTATTTTTTCACGCATTGCTCAGAGACAGATGCAGATGTGATGAAGTTCATTTGGTCCGCAAATGGAAAAAGCAAGCCACAACGTCAATAAAGCTGTGTGCTTTTGTACGAGATGTTGGCATGACATAGTTTCATAATGAGAACTTTGATAGGGACAACATTTTTCAGCGAGATGGAGTCCATGTAATTGGTATGGGTAATCAAATATTTGTGGTAAACATTCAAAATGCTTTGAAGCAGTTTTGTGAAACTGAGAAGAAATAATTAAATTCAGTGAAGTGTTTTCTTAAATCAGTTTGTAAAACCAAAATTAAAAAAATATATGAAAGCCAAAAACACAAAAAAAGATTATTTTAAGAGCCACCCTTTTTTAACAAAAACAATTAAAAGCATTTCAACTGTCCTGGCCCGAGCTGGGAATGTTTTAGATGTCTGCAGACTACCGTGCTGTAAGCGGACTATGCAGGCTGCACAGGGGCTTGCGACTTTTTTTCTCACTTCTATTCTTGAACTGTGAAATGTGGCTCCTAAAGGAACCTTTTTTTGCATCTTTGTAATTTTGTATTTTTTGTTGGCTTTTTTTTCAGGAGAGGCAAGGTAGGGGAGGGAAGAGAGGGAAGGTGCATCAACCACAGGGGTAAAGGGGTGGGCCTTAATCAGGTAGGTGGCAGTGGTTCTCATGCTCCTTGACCACAACCTCGAAAGCACTCTGTACCTGCCCTCCCTACAGATCGTTGCTTCACAGTACATACATAGCATGCAAAAGGTAATGGTCAACAGCTTTCAGTATGTCCTGTGAAGCTGCCACTGGGATACTCTGCCCCAGAGGAATATCCTTTACGGTGACAGGAGCAGATGGAGATGATGGTGTGTAGGAAGTAAACCTGCTCTTACCTGAGAAAGGTATCGCCTTTCTCAGAGCAGTCGGGTGGGTCGATTTGGTGTGGCGCCTCATGGAAATAGTCCCATAGGAATACAAGCCAGGTTTCCCACGACTGAGTACAACTTTGCACTCAGTGCATCAAACTTTGCTTGCACAAGCCTTTGGGACATTTCCAAAGGTCATTAAAAATGGACACCCCCAGTCCTCACTCTGAGTACTTGTAAGAGGGACTTCCTCCACTTCATCCTCTTCTTCTTCTTGATCCTCCTCTTCTGTATCACTGCACCTGTTCCCGTCAGGCCCTCCAGATGATGGTGGTGGTGGTGGGGTAGCTGGGAAGAAGCAATGGCTATAAGAGATGTCATGGTTTCCAAGAACAAGTTCTGCAAAAGAAATGTGCCCAGCAGTGAGGCAGGTGCTTTTTCTGTGATAGCCAGATTAAGAATGAGGAAAAGTAATAGGTGGGTCACTACTGAGTTGAAAACAAGCCTTGAAAAATTATAAAAAGTTCCAGATCAATGTAGGATGGGTCTGGGAGGTGTGCAAGGGTAGAGGTTCTGCTTGAAACACCCTAGATTGTCTAGAAAAGCACTTTTAAACTGTTTGTGGCCACAGACACCGTTTGCACAGGTGCAGTTGCATGATGACATACTGGTATGCAGAATCATATGCAGTACCTTTGGTACAAGCCTGTACTACACAGTAAAGTGGTAGCTGACTTATCTCAAGAGTAAAGTGAGCAGTACAAGAGATTACACAAGGTACAAAAATTAATATGATTCAAACAAACACTGATTCAAGGTTTCTGAGTAAAAGAATATACATTTATTTACACCATCAGTTATACAATAGTTCACTATCATAGAGCAGCAGAAAATCACAGTCTTAATATACTACAACAACACCCAATCAATTCTGGACAAGTTAAGCTAAACATTAAGTGTGAGCAAAATGGCACTCCAGCAATTTGAAAGGGAGAAAAGATAAGGTTATTCAAAATCAATAGCACCAACAAGTTATAGGCAGGGCAATCTAGAAAAGGCTACTACAACTAGGATTCAAGTCAATAGGTCAGGTCCAATGTTAATGGTTCAGAGTCTTTGCAGAGGATCACACAGTTCATAGTATTTTGCGGTTAATTCTTTGCCAAGAGTTCAAAACTAAGTTGGTCGGAGGAAAAGTTATTCAAAGGAGAAGAGAAGGACAAGCCTTCGGAGAGGTGAAAGATTTCAAGCACTTTCACTGCGGTCGGACGGAAAGAATGACCAAGTTTGCACAGTACCTTAAAAGAAGAAGAATGCTGTAGCTGAGGCAGTTGTTCCTGGCAAATCCTGCAGGCTCACGGTTCCTGAAGCTTCAGTCGTGGTGACAAGAAGGAGGACAGCTGGAGGGCCCTGCACTGCCCCGGGATGAAGCCAACAGCGGAGCAAAATGTCGGATAAAAGATGCGCTCCTTAAAACCCAAACTAGTTCTCTTCCCACTGGCTATGCGATCTACTCGAGCGATGCACAGAAAATTCGACCAGGATGTCCAGAAGTTGCAGCAGTCGTCTGCCTTCATCTTCTCGTTGGTTATCTCGTTCCAATGGCGACTCTGCCTTCCAGTCCTAGAGACTTTTTTATGCATCAAATCCCCCATTCACAGAGCCTGGCTGTCAATCACACAGCAGGGTGGCTGTCCTGGCAGGGCAGCCACATAGCCAATCAAACAAGAGTGTGACTTGAGTCTCCAAGGGGACCCTGTGCAGGGGGCCTCAAACCTCTCCCTCACATCCTGCCCACTCAGACACTCAGGCGCCTAGGGAGGGCTTCTGTGCAGAAGCCCACCAAAGGACGGCGAACAAAGGAACCAAACCTAGTTTGGCAAGCAGAGTAAAACAATAGAAAGACTGTTACAAAAAGATATGGCGAAACAACTTGACTGTAACCAAGTAAAATTAAAAGTGGATTACCGGGTTTGAGTTTGAGGCTACCACCATAGCCTCTAACGGCTATTTTCATAGCTCACGGTAGAATAAAAATGGTAGATACCACTGCCACCAGCCAAATCTTAGAGAAAGGTGAACATACTAATGTTCCATGAGAATCAGACAGAAGGGGATAACTATTAACCCCTCCAGTACTCTATTGGAAGATAGGGTGTACTGGGTCTGTAAATTTAAAATGATTAGTAAAGTCAATGGCAACTTTACATGTTCTGGGAGACTGTAGTCAGTCCCAGAAAATGGAGTTTAAAGTGGGAAGTCTGAAAAGACAACCCTGTGTCACTGCACTAAAGGTGCTGTGTGACACACAGTAAAAAGATGATGCCTATAGGATGGGTGAGACTCCATAGTCCATGAGCAAATAAAATACAACACACAGCAAAACACATGTAAGAGTGGGGAAAAAAGGCTCACACTCTTACCAGGTAAAAAGATTAAACCACAAATCCAGCAAAGCTGCTGAGGGACTCAAAAGGTAAGGGAAATTAGCCATTCTGCAGAATTCTCCCCAACACATACGTGGCTGTCCGTTGAAACCCACTGGCGCAGGAATTCTAGGGCGTATGCGCTGGGTGTTCATAGAACATGCGCGGTATCTGCTGACTAATTAAAAGAGCATCACACAAAAACGGAAATGTCCGGACATCGCACCTCTCTGGGGGCACCTTCATTTTGAGTGTGGACACCCAGACAGTTGTAGTGTCTGCAGACAGATATGGGAGTTTTATTAAAAAAAAATATATATATCACACAACAATAAACAAAACATTTATAGTGCAAAAAATATATTTATTTAACAAAGGGATGGGGTGTCAGAATGGGAAACATAAATGGGAGAATTAGGATTTTGTGTACAATAATTATGAGGGGAGGAAGGGAGTGAGGTTTCATCAAAGCATCTTTGATTAAAATGTTCAGAATTCGATGGGGATGATTGCTGGGGACAAGGGGGACAGGTGCAAGAAGGACATTGATAGGGAACATTTTTAATGACATGATTTTTGACATACTATAAAAGTTCCTTAACATCATTACTCAGTTGATCCAATTTTTTAGACAAGTTCATGATTTGATTATTTACAGTTGGGAATAGGACTTCGGTTTGTGATTCTTGGGATTGTGTGTAAATAAATTGGGGCGTGGATTCCTCGTGAAAACAATGTAATGTAAGAAAAATGGTACTTATTATTTTAGTAAGGTGTGTACAAAATATATTATTTGTTTACATTAAAATATGTATGTATACCATTGGAGATGGTATGTTCGCTCATTTCTTCTTTTGGGGAGTTCTCCTCTAACCACTCAAGTGCGCTCGCCTTTTTCTGTGAGAAAAAAAGCGATTCTGTCTTATAACACATGTTTATATAATGAAAGCTAATAAATAAGTACAATCACTTACTGTTCAATACGAATGTGTTGTTCAATAAGCACCTGCTGTTTCTCAATCTGTATGCAGAGTTGTAGTGAAGAGATTATATGAAGTGTACAGTTATGGTTTCTGATTGGTGCATTCCATTGTAATGTATGCTAATTAAAAAATTATTTGTATGTTTTAAAGTAAGTGTTTGTACAAAAAGGTATATTTGCATGTTGTAAACATTAGTTGTGATTTTATGTACATCTGTTTGTTGGTTGATGGGTACATCCGATTTGGGTCTCCCCTATGATTCAGAGCCTTCTAAATGCCGCCTGACGTTCATGGACTACAGCGTTGTTCGCGGACTCCATATCTGCCATAATGGGGCAGGAGGGAGTATAATATAAGGGACTTGTAGCAGATTAAAGGTGCACTAGTAAAAACCCATGAAATTCACTGAAAGAACTTTATAAAAGGGACGTTATGGTTAAGTTGCAGTAACAAAAACCCATGAAATGCATTGAAAAAATATTGTTAAAGGGACGGTATGGTTACAAGTAAAACCGAAAAACACTTGAAATTCGCCCAGTTATGGTACGCTAAGCAACCAACTCGCGCCACCTCTGTACACTGCTAAGACTAACACCCAGGACATCAAAGATGACATCACAAAGGAATTTCATGGGTTTTTGTTACTGCAACTTAACCATAATATCCCTTTTAACAATGTTTTTTCAGTGATTATTAATTATATATATATATATTTTCTTTTTTGTTTTTTTTATATTGGTTTGTTATAAACCTTAAAAAAAACAAGCACATTGTGCTTCTAATAAGGCATGAAAACATTACGAAGTGTTCCACATCAATCATTTAGGTAAGTAATTCAGCAAGGTAATCGTTGTTCTGTTCGTGTATCCTGTTTTACGCCTGATTATGTACTATGTTCTGTGTTTAGATAGCATTCTGTAGATTGAGTAGGACCACTTCTTTGAATGTCATTACTGCAAGGATCACGCTCGTGCTTTCCCCTATTACGAGTAGGCTCCACCATTCCTGTGGTGTCAGTGACCGCATCTGGTTAATGTGATATCTCAAGTGGAGCTCTCTTAAATGCGTAAGGTTGGGGCATTCCACCATTAAATGGTAGAGTGATTCAATCACTTCTTTTTCATCGCAGAATGTACACCAGGGATTCTCTGTTTGTGAAGAACTTCTCCAGTCGGTAGTGTGTTTAGTCTAAATCTTAGGAATAGTTCCCAGTAATGTTTTGACAGGCAATTGATAGGACGTATTTCATGAATGAGTGAGATTGTTAAAACATATTTTGCTCTTGATTGTTGTGTGGTTATCCAGTCTTGTTAATTTATTAATTTTTTGATCATGTTTGGATTCTGTATCAGCTTAGCAGCTGTGCTTCCCATATGATTTAGCCAGCCTATGCATTTCTTATACCAATTTTCTATCAGGTATTCCTTGGTTGCATTGGGTGACAAGCTAATGATGAAAAGGCAATGGGTGTGGAGTCATTATGCATTTTCTTTACAAAGACAGCTTTTTGCGGAGCGTTATGAACCCCAATGATTGTAGTTCCAGCTTGTATCTAATTGAAGGGACGGGAAGCCTGTTTTGCAATCTTAGGGAACATTTCCAGAATAGCCCTTCTAATGTCACCCACA
The DNA here is from genome assembly GCF_040938575.1 of Ambystoma mexicanum. Lineage (NCBI taxonomy): Eukaryota > Metazoa > Chordata > Amphibia > Caudata > Ambystomatidae > Ambystoma > Ambystoma mexicanum. The sequence goes on from NC_090937.1 coordinate 1,286,446,827, forward strand.
TTTGCTGTAGCAGGTTGAGGAGTGTATCTTTTCCATATGTTAGCATTTGTTTGTACTTTCTGTTTGTAAAAATGTATAAGAGGTATTATCGTGAATTTCCCATATTTTGATGAGATTGCTTGTTCTTCACTTTCCAAATGTTTGGTTTTGTATTTTAGCACTTTATACCAATTGCTTTCATTTATGGTACAATTTACTCTGGCCCTCATTACGATACTGGCGCTAAACCATGGCGCTATTAGCACCATGGTTGGTGCCGGTATCGTAACAAGTCTGCCAATGTTCAATGGGGAATTACCACCCCATTCCAAGGTTGGCGGGACGGGAATTCCCAATTGAACATTGGCTCTTCCCCATTCCCATTTTTGCCCCATAGGGCTCAATGGGCTGGGGAATGCGCTAAGTACGGTACTGCAAATTGGGGTACCGTACTTAGCACCAAGGTCCCTTTGCGGGTCCCTACTTTAACGGCTGGTCTAGACCAGCCGTTCAGGTTGGATCCCACAAAGGGACCTCGTAGTAAGGCGCTAATGGGTTAACGGCGCCGCAGCCTTTTACGCGCCGTTAACCCATTAGCGCCAGGGTCGTAATGAGGGCCCTGGACTCCTAGATAGGTGACTGACTCCACTTGTGCAATCGTTTCACTCCCCATTTTCCACACACATTTTCTACTGCTCTTGCGTCTTCTTTGTTTCAGAGAAGCAGGTTCCATGGTGCATGTCTTTTTGACGTTTACTTTGAGCTCATTTGCATCTGTTTATGATATAAGGGTGTTTAATCTACGCTGAAGACCAATCTGGGTTTGGTTTATTATGCCCAAATCATCTGCATACATGATCCAAGGGACGTATTGATTCTGGATCTTAGGAGGAAAAGCTTGCACCCGACTCTGTGATTCATGTAGGTTCCGATATATATTCGTTGAATAGAGATGACACCATGGAACATACTTGTTTTAAATCTCAATACGTGTGGATTTGTTGGGTGATATCTCCCTGCCTGGTCAGTCTTACTTCAATAGAAGTGTCCAAGTATAGAGCTGTTATGGCCTTGAGTATGGAAGTTGGACACCCCCATCTGTGTAACGTCCACTATAAGTCGTCTCTATTAACACTGTCAAACACCTGTTCAAAGGCAATGAATGCAACGTAGTAAGTTGACCTGGTTTGCATCGCTCTGAGTTTTAGCAGATTCAATAGAAATAGGTTCAGGGAGGGTCCCACTCCTTTAACAAATCCTGTTTGTTTGAGATCTCCGCATCCAGTTGCCATAGCCAAGTTCTTTAGGTTTTGTTGCAGAATGGAGCCAAAGATTTGGCTCATAATATCCAACAGGGTGATGGGCCAGTCATTCTGTGGATTTTCTCTGTCGCCCTTTTTGAATATTGGTATTATTATTGCTCTTTTCGAATGAGCTAGAAATTTGTTTGGTTTTTAAGATTTGTTTAAATACAATTAAGATACATTCTGAACAAGGCGCATGTGCTTCTTTGAGCATGCTGATGGTGAGGCCATCTGGGCCTAGGGGCTCTTGAGGCCCTGAGTTTGGCAATGCGCATTTCGATATCTTCAATGTCACAGTCGATCATCCAATTTGTTTTTGACTGTTTCAGTTCCCTTTTCTTCAGTCCTTCTTTACATGCAAGCAGGGAGGTGAAGTGTGTTACCTATGCCTCTTCTTGTCTTTAGAGGCTAGTTGGTCAGAGCCTTCATTATTGATAAGTTCACATACGTTTCTTGTATTCTGGTTACTGCATGATCTTGTTTGGCATCATTTTGGGATCTGAGGGCTTTGGTGGAAATTAGCCAATTTTTGTATTTTTGTTACCTCTTCTTAAAGAGGAGATTTTGTTGGTTTCACTTTAGTTGGTTGAGGCACATTATTTTTCTTAGATCTGTCAGATGTTTTTTTTGCTTTGACTACTTGCATGTTGTACTTGTGTAATATATAGTCTTTCCTTTTGTCATCAGTTTTTTGACTTGTTGGATTTGATCTGTTTTCTGGACTCACATTAGTTTTCTTTGAGCACCTGGTCGAGTTTGATGGACATTGTAGAGGTGTCATTGTGAGGTATTCTCAGTCTATTCTGTCCATGAGAGATTTGTAGTGCAGTATTGAAGAGAGGTTTCTTTTTCCCTATTTAAATGCTGCATGTAACTTAAAGTAGATTTTGATAATGTGTTGGCAGTTGGATTGAGTTAAATTGTTGTACCAATTGAAGAGAATTGATAGACACAAACATGATGTCTAGGGTTGCTGCTGAGTTGCCTCTGGACCAGGTCATTAGCTGGGATGTTGTCCCTAGTTCGGGCATTGAGAATGTGTAAATTGTGTTCTGACATTTCTTCCAGCCATGTAGTCGACCTAAATGATAAGTTGGTCTTTAGCATTGGTTCAGCTTGGTCGCTTATAAGTCTCATGTTTAGATCCCCAGACAATTGGATATGTGGACCTTTATGCCATGTTAACAGCTCGTTCATTTGATCTGCTATATTTGTGATGAATGACTTATACGTGCCCTTGTCTGGGCTATGATATGACAAATATCATTTTCTCTTGTTTGCTGTGTGGCTGTAGTTCAATGACCGCTATTTGAATGAAGAGGTTTGGATTTGTGATCTTTATGACGGATAAGCCCACACCCCTCTTCATGAGTGTAACAGACAAGAATATGGTTGTCAGGTATTCCTTTTTGAGCACTGTTGAGACAGGAGTCATATCCCTCGCAAAGGGGAGACGTCCTGATTAATGTTTCTTGCAGACAGAGGATGTCATATATATCTAATCCTAGCTCTTTGGGGTTAAATAAGTGGGTAAATCCATGGGAATTCGAGGAGTCAATTCTTAAGTCCCAATGCTTGGTCTTCTCCTGGCTCTAGTGATGTTTGGTATTTGAATGAGCTCTTGCCATCCATGACCAATCTTGTAAGTTTGTTTCTATTTGGTTTAACTCTACTTATCTCTCTGGCATGTCGTTGGTAGGTGTCTCGTTGTTCACTCGTATTTTCAAAGCTGGCAGGTTTGAGTCTTTTGTTTTTAGGTTATGCTTTCTTTATTAGTGATTTTTGTTTTCCGCTTTTTTGAGCCCATCTATTTTACTAGATTGGCTTGGGTCTCGGGACTCTTTGGCAACGGTTCTGTTGTTAAGTTGTTGTGGTCCGCAATTTCAAACCCTAGCGGCAGAAAATTGTTCACCACCTCCAAGAGGGCATCTTTTATTAGTGCTGACTCCAGATGTAATATCACCAAGTCCATTCTGTGTTCTTTCTTGAATTCAACCACTTTGATGTCATCTGATGTTATGTATCTTAGTTTTGGTCAGTGAATCAATTTTATGATGTTTCTTTGATGTAATATTAGGTTGTCTTTGGCACATAGCATTCTCTTGTTTGCCTCTATGCTCATTTTGGTTTGCGTCCTTCGATCTGGTCTAGGGTGTTTTTAAGGTTCTCTTTTCTTTCTCTTTAGCTTGGCTCTGCTGCCATTAATTTCTGTTCAAAGGTTAGGAATTCGTAATGTGGGCCTACCTCATTTGATGTTTTTGTCATTAGCTTTTTTTGGTGTAAGCATAGGGCAGAGGGTAGCTGTTGCCCCGGGAGTTATGACAGTGTGTATCACCAAGTCCATTCTGTGCTCATTCTTAAATTCAACCACTTTGATGCCGTCTGATGTTATGTATCTTAGTTTTGGACAGTGAATCAATTTTATGATGTTTCTTCGATTCAATATTAGGTTGTCTTTGGCACGGAGCATTCTTTCGATGATTAATAGGTTTTTGTTTGTATAGTGAAGTGTGTCTTTATGCTCATGTTTGGTTTGCGTCCTTCTATATGGATTAATAGTTTGTTGTTCGTATAGTCACGTTTTCCTCTATGCTCATGTTTGGTTTGCGTCCTTCGATCTTGTCTAGGGTTTCCTCAAGGTTCTCTTTTCTTTCTCGTTAGCTTGGCTTCTGCTGCCATTAATTTCTGTTCAAGGGTTAGAAATGTGTAGTGTGGGCCTACCTTGTTTGATGTTTTTTTTTTTTACTTGTCATTAGCTTTTTTTGGTGTAAGCACAGGGCGGAGGGTAGCTGTTGTTTCGGGTGTTATGACAGTGTGTGATTCAAGTATGTCCTTTATATCGTCTAGATCTATCTCCTCATCATATTAGGAGACTTCTTCGAGCAGAGCTCTGATTTTTTTAATCGTCTATGGTTTTGTTGGAGAATGATTTGGCATCTTCTCTTATTTCAGGTCTGTCTCTGTCTGAGGTCCCAGTTTGTACCGTGTCATCCTTTATGGCAGAGTTCATGATTTGATGATTGCTTTTTGTGGTTATTGTGATATTTGCCCTGTGTATTTTATTGTTTTCTTTGACGTATTCTTGTGGAGGGGTTCTTATATTCCGTATGAAGGCTCTTGAATCATTAAATTTGGGTTTTTGTGCCTTTGGTTGATTTTGGGATTTTTTCGTTTGTTGAAGCAGCATGCTATTTGAATGTCATCAGTGTGCAGTATTGTGAATTAATGTCCACGCTATTTCTGAATTATTGATGGAGAATTGTTTGGGTGCACTGATATTCTGTGCTTGTGCATTTGAATCCATAGGATCCATTATGGCAACTAGGGGTTCATTCCTCTGATCCACTATCAAGGACCCTCTGTTTGAATTTTCGGCTAATGTATGCTGCGTGCCTGCAATTGTTTGATTAATCTGGGTTTGTGCATGCCCTCTGGCACCCACTTTTTGGATGTCAAGTGAGTCCTGGTTGTTTCTTTCTCTGTTTCCCACTTGCGAGCTATTGGCTTGTGCTCTTGCTTTGGTTTTTGTCCTTCCTTTCTATGATGTACCTTGTTTGTGCTGAAGAAGCTTTGGATTCCTTCAATGTGGGTTTGACTATTTTGTGAGTGGTTATTTACACTCTCATCCATTTGCAATTTTCTATTAAGGTGGTCATAAATGTGGTTTTGTCACATTCCTCATGTCTCGCCAAGTCACACAGACTATTTTTCCACATTTACAATGTTTCTGCTTCCACATCGAGTCTGTTATGCACTTTGCCAGAACATTTTCAAGAAAGGTCAGTTTTGTGTGGGTCATGGCCAATAAGGTCGCCTGATCTTTGACAATAACATTTAGTGCCTCATATAGTTTGTTGAAAGGCGCCAGTGAGATTGCAAAAGCTGCCTCGATGTTGTTCTGTATTTGCATGGCAGATTCAGCTGATCATTGTAGATTTTGAGGAGGACGGTCATAAAGGAAGACCAAATCCTGTTCGTAATTATCTTCAAATTGGACATATAGGCCTCTCCTCTGTGATGTATTAGATTAATCTTGGTAGTTGCCTCTGGGGAGGCTAATATCATGTTTTTCTGTGCACAGATAGTTGTCTGTGACCACTGTTAGTCACTCCTGTTGTGAGACTTATATCCTTGTGATTAAGTCATTTTTCTTGCTCTCTTACCTCTAGGGAATTTTCCCTTGGATGACTGCTAGCGCATTCATTAGTTTATCTGTCATTGAAATGTAGTCTTTGCAAGAAATTGGGGTGTTGTATGTCATTGCCATTTGTGTCCTAATTTGTTCAGTGCTTTCTTGAGCTTTAGTTTTTTTGTTCAAGGCTGGGTGAGACTTAATTAATTCAATGTCTTGGGCCATCCTCTCTGCTAACTCAGCGTGCTCGCGTTCAAAATTGTCTAGGAACATGGAATGAGTCGCTCGAGCACTGCTAGTTGCTTTGTACCTGAGAGAAGAATCTGCTCTTTCTGGAGGGATAGAGGCTGCAAACAGATGTTTCAGCGACGTGCTCTCTATGTTCTCGCACTTGTGTTCGGGTGACACGGAAGTCAGCACAGTCTCTTGAACTATAAGTGCAAGGATTGCTGAGATTGGACATTGAGTATATGGTGGTGTTACATTATGTCGTTGCCAGGAGTTGTTTGGTCTCCATGTTCCGAATTGTGTCAGAGCTCATTGGCTCAAGGAAAACAGTGGGCATGGTTTTGGAGCTCTCCAATGCCGGATCATTTGCCTGGAGGGAGATAGTCTCTGTTGCATGGTCCTGCATGATAGCTGACAGCGCGATTTCATTATGGGTACTTGGATCATTTGCTACAGGTACTAAATCAGGGCTATGTGCTTGCATTCGTTCGCTAGGTGAGTGGAGATAATGCGCCAGGTTGGAAGTGGATTCCAGGGCGTGCAGGAGATTGTCCGCACCCATGTTTACATCAGGGTCAGTGCGCTGGGGGGGTGGAATGGTCAATTTAGCCATTTGATTTACATGCAACTACAAGGGGAGAGCTAAACTCACCTCAGCCACGCTGGTCGTCATGAGGTTGTGGGCACTCATGTCCACTTCTAGGCGACGAGCGGCACGGTAGTGGCTCTGTAGTTATGGTTAAATTGCTCAATTTTTAGGCAGCTTCAAACTTTGCCGCCCCTGGATGAATCCTCACCAAACTTTGCAAATGAAAATGTACATGTCATCCTCGAAATGATTTTGCAAAGTGTGGTGCGGTCTTGTCGAGGGGGGGCAAAGTTATTGATAGGTACCCAACATTTTTTAAATCCTCATAGACACAAGAAAACATGTTTTGCTTGCACCTACAGCCCAAACTGCTGGATGGATTTTCACCAAACTTAAGCCAGGAGCGGCATCTTGGTCCCAAAAGTGTGCTCTTGGAAATTTGGTGTAAATCTGTCCAGTATTTCTTTTTTATACTGGGCAAAAAGTATGTAAAAAAATAGTGATATCTAGGTCCAGTGAGTGGACTCACTTTCTCATTCAGAGTCCATGGACACCCCTGAACCAATCAGGGGTTGGCTCAATCTCCACGGACACCAAAAATGCACGCTGATTGGATGGTGAAAAACATGAGGTGCATCATCATTTTTAAACAGGTCGCCATGTTGGATCCGCTGACTGCCGCCACAGACACTGCAGTGAGCAAAAAGTCTGGAAAATACATTTGGGCTTATTCGGTGGACAAAATTGGCCCTGGAAAGTGTGGGGGAGTAGAATAAAGTTGATATGCAGTGGTTTGTATAGGTGAAAAAAAGGACATGGCACTGGCCGCGGACAGTGCAGTGAGAACAGTCTGGAAAACCCATTTGGGGTTATTTGGTGGCCGAAAGTTTGACTGGTGTCGGGGGATTATCCTGGGGTCGGCTGAGCCGTCCGCGGACCTCCGGGCTGGGAGGCCCCAACTCCTCCTGTGCTTCCCTCAATAAGTATGAGACACACACAAGGAGCAAGGTGGTTCTGCTGTTTATTATAACAACGGCAGGGATAGGTCTTGGATCGTACGCGTCCGTCCAGACTCTCAAACCTATTGGGGCTCGCAGGCCCTTTTTACAGCAGTATGACGCACTACTTGCGTCACCTGGGAAAGTTAGCAAAAACCTATTGCCACTTCGGATTGGTTCCTCGAGTGGTGGGATTAGTATAGGATACATATAGGGAAGAATATTAGTGGTTAAGGATGAGTCAGGTGGTATACTTGGGCTGTCCCTTCTATTAGATACTTGAAAATCGTTACATGAAGACCCCTGATGATTGGCTAATGTTAGTGGCGTCAGTGATGAGTCCCCCTGTGTTCTGATTGGTCCTCTCGCGAGCCCCCAAGCTCGCGTTGTTCCCAACAATGTGTAACTATGTGTTTGTGCAGACAATGTACGGGTCTGCTCATAGGCTTGTGATCAGGTTATTCCCATCGCCGTAGGTGTCCATCTTGCCACTTTGCTGTTGCAACCTGTGTCCCAGACGTGGGACCCAGGCGACTTCTGTCTCGTGGGTCTGGCACCTTGTCAGATCGGCTTGGTCACGTGTGGAGAGACCGTAGCTGGAGCGGAATTCTGCACATCTAAAGTTGTATTTCGTTTCTGTGTGCTTGGCTTTTCTTACAGGTGTGACCTTGGCGCCGGCTGGTAGCATACGAGTTGCAACATCGTGCCCTTGGCTATGAGCTCTCGCTGGGGCTCGTTCTGCGTGATCAGCACTTGTATTCTTGCTCGTACAGTCTTCATGATGAGGCTCTTGCTTGCGGCCTACTGGGGCCTAGTTCATGGGTGGTGATACATAATCCATGGTACGAAGGTCGCGGTTTGACATGGTGTCATAGAGAAGCGTCAGCAAGCGTATACGCGAGTTATTCAGGCGGCTTGCGTTTCTGCATTACTATAAAAGGGCCTATGTGAAAATGCACGTCAGTGGGTGTGTCAGTCACCTACGTCATAGCTCTGAATATGTTCTTCGTGTTGGCTGGTGCATGAGTGACCAGTGTGCATGGTGGCACGTGTGTTCTTGGCAGTTGGCTAGGTCGTTGTGGCATCTCTAACGATGTGGGTGCTTGTGGCTGTGACTTAGTCGAGTTCATCCATGCCACAGGTGTCGGCTTGAGTCGGGCAGGCTGGTGGGCATATCCGTATGTTCCTGAACTAGGGTATTTTGTCATCTGGTAGATAGACGAACTCGTCCCGTGGGGGGTGCCTGGACCGTGATCCTCTAGGCCATGGTCGTGATGAGATTGGGGGGAGCTTGTTCTCCCATTCTCCCACTTCAGTCCCCCCTCTGGTCGACTTGTCGACCACAAACATATCCTTTTCTATCTCCTCTTAACATATCTCCTCTCACTCTCCATACTTTAGTTATTCCGCCCAAGTGTCCATAGTGGTTGACATGGTCTTCAAATGACCAATACATATAAACACAACTCCCACCTGGTTTGAAGTATACCCATCTTCCAACACAGCTCCTCGGGTTTCTTGGGTTCTCCAATTGTACAGATGGCGGATCCAAGTGGTTGGTAATGATCTGTTTACGCAGTTTCTCTCTTTCTTTTATTATCACGTCGGTGTGCTGGTCATCATCAGTTGGCATCAAGGGGTGCTTGCCAACCATTTTCGATCATTTCGTCTGTAGTGCGTGCTTTCCTAGCTTTCCAGAACCTTATTACAATCAGAAGTGCTGCAGCTAATGTTATGCATCCAACTATCACTTTTAGTCCATCTGACAGCCATGATGGCATCCATGACCATAACAATGAAAACCAACTAGTATCCTTCTTCACTCCTTTACTTTCTTCCATCATTTTGGAGTGCATCTGGGCCAGTTGTGATACTGCTTCAGTAAGTGTTCCATTATCTGCATCGTTAGCAGGTATAAATGTGCAACATGATTGTCCTATTTTCGCACAAACTCCTCCTTCCATAGCCGTGAGAATATCCAGTACATATCTGTTTTGTAGTGCTACCATTCTTACCGCTCGCAGCTCCTCTTTAATGGCATTGAATCCATTTACTGCTGATTTAATAGTCATAATTAGTTCCCATCGGGTGTTCTGTAGCCATTTTGCATTTGCATATGCTTGTAGTCCTGGGTGTATTATTGACGAGAAGAACATTGCAGCCCTGCTGAATAATCTATGGTCTGGTGGGATGGAGGTGAGTGGTGTTTCCGATCTTCCCCACAGGTAGTTTCCTGTCAGGGGTTCTCCTTGTCTTTTCAATCTCGGTAGGATGTTATTGTTGTTGTTGTTGTTGTTGTTCTCTCCTTCATGTGATAGTACAGATCTTTTCTTCCTCTTGTTTCCTTCGTCCATCTTGGGGAAATTAGCCATGTTCACATGTGTTTGGGGGCACTACTAGTGATGGTACATTGATGTGTACCATGGTGCATAGCCCATTCCACAACGGAGACAAGGTGTGGTATGCTTTATCTCCGCAGGCCCAATAGTGGTCCATTATTACTACCGTTCCAGCACCCCCCTCTGGTAGTTCTAACACGCTTCCGTGGTTGGTGTTGTATCCCACCTCCACATCTCCTTTGTGTTGGTAGCATCGCTTGGGTGCGGTCAGCGGTAGTATGCTTATTGGGTCTTCATCCTTCTCCATCCATGTCAGCATGGGTACATATTTACCCCATGTCGTCCAGCATCTGTCGTGGTGTTCCTGTATGGTGGTAACATTTTCTCTTGTTATCATGTTGCTCCCAACCACTCCTATTTCCCATTCATTGTTCATGTATATCTTCCCTGTTATTGTTATCAGTGGCCTTTCCCAACATCCCTGCACACCAGGAACTTCAGTGGCGTACCAATCACATGGCAGGTATTCTAGCGTTACTTTCTTCATTTCTCCTTTATCGTGCCACTCGTCATGTATCTGAATCCCTCAGCGTGTAAGCTGCTCTTATGGTAGCTCAAATATGACTTGAGGAAGTTGTTTTCGTATGGGTATGTATCCCTTGTTTCCCACTGCATTCTCACCACAGTTCCTTGGAATCTTCCCCTCATTTGGAATAGTGCCAGATATACTATACATTGCGCTGTTTTTTCCTGTATTTCTGTGGCAACAAATGTCCTTGATGCGCTCATGGCGTATGGGATCAATGAGCACATAGCAGCTATCCTCTGTTGTCTGCTTACCAATTTGGGTCATGTGCTGGTACCACATGTTGTTTGAGACGTGTGCTGAATCTGTTATGTAATTATCGATACCTTTGTTGTCAGTATATGTGCTGCGTTTAACTCTACCTCCCTTACCCTGAGGGTTTCTAGTACCACCTGATATCATACCTGTTGCAGCCGTGGGAGGGGGCATGTTAGTTTTGGGTGCAGCCACAAAATTGATAGCATAACTTTTCTGCTATACAGAGGCAGCCAATAGACCAGTGATGACCAACACCCCTATCATTTTTATTACAAGAGCTGGTCTCACCGGCATTTTGCTCTTACCTTGCTGCAGTCCGGCAGCTTATTCCTGCAACGTTAAAGGTGCCGCCTGAAAATCCTCAATGTGCTGGTTATTATTGTTAGTTTTGTTAATTAAGCTCTCCCTATCAAGTAATCATTCAGTGCCCAGGCGAAGAGCTGTTCCCACGCTAATCTTAGTGATCTATCTCTTAGAGCCGGTAAGTGCTCATGAAGACGGAGAAATGATTGTTCTATGGCCAAAACAAATGCGGTGTAATATACGCGTACCCTACTTCTTTTTAGGTACTTCGGCCTTCTTATATGATATACAAATTGGTGTGATAGGGCTTCAGGGGTGTTATCATCCACGGGCAGCATCTACTCCTGGGCAGAGCACATTGTTAGTTACTTTACTTTCTAAACAGTACAATTAAATGTGGTACCTGCATGTGCGAGAGAAAAATAGAGAAAACATACAAGTGGTTTATGTGTGTGTGTAAAATCCAAATTTGTTATAGAATGTCCTTCAATCGGTGGTGGCCTTGGAGGGGGGGCTGTGGTTGGATTGGGCAGAAGTTTGTTTACTTTGTGAACTCGTGACCATGGGGTGGGCTATGGGCAAGCGTCCAACGTCTATGGCAGTGGTTGTGTCTGGGGAATCTGTGGGATGGTCAAGTGTAGTGACACTATTGTCCTCAGCGATGGTCGAAGTATCCTTCCCTGTAACCGACGCTGTTGTCGTTGGTCTTTCAATGGCCCTGTCATTAACGCTAGGGCGGGTCTGAAGTTTGTAGATCTTTACGTTGTGTAGGTGATGCCAGGTGCGCTTATCGTGCAGTTTCACCGCTCTGGGAGCCACTTCCTCTACCAAGTGTGGTCCGGTAAAGCGTGGGCTGTTCCACTTTCTATTGAAGTTGCGGAGAAGCACATGGTCGCCTTCCGCAATATTGCATAGTCCTTCCTTTTCCTGTTCCTTGTTGGTGGCTTCTTGTTGAGAGCTCTTCGACCACCCTGCGTGCGCTCGAGCTGTTGAGATACAAAGGTGACACTAGTTATCAAAGAAGACACATATTGATACATTTTGTCACCAAGAACAGTTGCAGTGTTTTCATGGTCGGTAAATGCTCTTGATGTTGGCGTTAAAGGAAGGCACATTTGATGTCCTGTCACCACCTCGTGGGGAGTGAGGTGGTGATCAGACCCTGGCCTGTTCCTCAGCTCAAACAGAGCCAGGGGAAGGCAGTACAACCAGCTCTTTTTAGTTGTCTGCTGAATTTTTGCAATCTCTTCTTTCAATAGGCCATTCAGGCGTTCACAGACACCGGTGGCCTGTGGGTGGTATGCACATGCAAATTTATGTTTAATACCCAGCAAGGATGTGATGTGTTGAAACATTTCATTAGCAAAGTGTGGGCCGTTGTCCGACCGCAGCACTTCGCAAACACCCCACCTGGAGAAGACCTCTCTCAATAAAAATTTAGGTGCTCTGAACGCATCTGCGTGTGAGCAGGGTCCGGCCTCGATCCACCTGGAGAATGGACATTCCACTACAATCATATACCTATGTCCTTGACATACATTGATCATATCAACGTAGTCAATATGAAGGTGTAGAAAGGGTCCCTCGGGCCGGGGTATAGTACCTTTTATCACTTGCAGCGTGTGACCAGCCGTAAACTGTTGGCATGTGAGGCAGTTGCTGATGAAATTAGTGACATGAGAATTTAACTCGGGGCAGAACCAAGCCTCCCTAATTCGTGCTGCAATCACTTCCTTTCCTGTATGTGCTGGATGATGGAGCTGGGCCAGGGCGGTGTTCAACAGTGCCAATGGCATGACCACTTTTCTGGTATTATTTTGATGCCACAGTGCGTCTGCTGGGGACATCGTACATCCTCTTTTTACCCGTAGTTCCTTTTGTCATTGGTGCGGCTGCCTGTAATTCCATTATTTGTGTCTACCCTTCCTTCATCATCATCTGTCTTGCCATTGCCCTCCCCCTCCCTCTCTCTGATTCTGGGGGGTCCATAATTCACCCAAATATGCTGCATGCTTGGCATGTGTGTCTGCTGTTTAATTTACTTTCGAGATATAGTCATCTCCATTAGTGTGTGCCGGGCATTTAACCAAAGCTATCTCTTGGGGGTCATTAATTACTTCAATCAGTTCTGCTAGCAAGAGGGCGTGTTGGACTGGGGTGCCATCAGCTCTTCTAAACCCCCTTCTCTGCCATTTTATCAACCCGGAGTGGACTGTTGATGTGACATATGCGCCGTCAGAATATATAGTAACTCTTTTGTCAACACTTTCCTGTAATGCCAAAATCAGCGCAAACAATTCCGCTGCCTGAGCCGAATAATGCTGCGGTAATTGCACGCACTTTACCGGGACATACATCAGATCTTCTGTCATTTTTACAACTGCTGCCCCAGTTCTCCTTATCCCATCACTTTGGTTGATTGTTGACGAACCATCAATGTACAAAATCTCCCCCCCTTTAAGTGCATCCTCCTCTACTTTCCTTGTGCTTGAGTACATTTCAATAGTCTGTGTGCAATCGTGAGCATAATCACCTTCCTCAACAACTTCCGCTATGAATCTGGCTGGGTTTACGATACTGCATCTGACAATTGACAATTCGGGTCTAGATAAGATGATCTCATAACCTGGTGCCCTCTGTGTGGTCAGTGTGGACTTAGACTTGTTCAAAATTGCAAATAGCGTATGCTCCACAAATAATGTGGTGGGGCACCCCATTGTTATCAATGATGATTTCTCCACCGCAAATGCAGCTGCAGCGAGACCCTGTTCGCAAGGGAAATGTCCTAGCATAACAAGGTCCAGGTGACCGCTGTAGAATGCTATTGGCTTGTGTCCCATGCTAGTTTTCTGATTCAATACTGCTTTCATTACTGCTGAGTCGCAATGTGAAAACATGAAAAATTGCTGTTCGTAATTTGGGGTGGCTAGTACGGGAGCTGTGGATATGGCGCGTTTCAACTCATCAAACGCCTCCTTCATTTCTCTTGCCCATCCCAATGTCTTGTCCCCTTTGTGTGCTTCTCTCAATGCCTCGAGCAGGGGTCCTATGTATGAGCTGTAATCAAAAACCCATGCTCTACAGTAGTTGCATAAGCCCAGGAACTGCTGTATTTCCCTCACAGTTTGTGGTTGTGGTGTGTTGGATATGGCTTGTGCTCTTTGTGGTGCAATCTTTCTTCAATGCTGGGATATTAGTTGACCAATGTATGGTACCTGTTCCTGACAGTACTGTAACTTTTCCTTGTCTACCTTGTACCCCTCTTCAGCCAACACTGTCAGCATTTTCACTGAGTCCTCCCTGCACCTCTCCTCAGTTGTGCTGCAAATTATTATATCGTCAACATATTGCAGCACTGTACTTTCCAATTCAATGTTTCCCAAATCCATCTGTATTAGTCTGTTGAAAATTGATGGTGACTCGCAGTACCCTTGTGGTAACCTTGTGTGTTTCCATTTTGTGCTCCTGTATGTGAAGCTTGTCAAGTCTTATGAATCTGGGTGCAGAGGTATTGAGAAAAAGGCATTTTTGAGGTCAATCACGGTGAACCGTGATGCCTCTGCCGGTATTCCACATAATATTGTGGCTGGGTTTGCTGCTATGGGGTATTCTGCCTCTACAATGTAATTCAAGTGCCTGAGGTCCTGGATGAAACGCCAAGACCCTCCTTTAGCCTTGCACACTGGGTACATGGCCGTGTTACATGGTGATTGTGATGGTACCAATATGCCATTATTTATCAGGGCTGTTATGGTTTCGTATATGCCCTCATCTGCCTCTTTTGATAGTGGGTATTGCTTCACTCTAGGTAGTATTGCACCCTTTTTCAGTTTTATTTTTACTCCTCCAATACTCTTTATGCAGCCCACGTCATAGGGACTAGTGGTCCACAGTGATGCTGGAACCTTAGCCATATCTTCCTCGTAACATGGTACTGGGGTAGATGCAGGTGCATCGAGTGCCATAGCCATTTTCAGTGCTACTTGCTTGTACGTTACTCTTAACCAGATGTCTACACTCATCATAAATACCATCTCTCCTTCTCCCCTGTTTTCTGAAAAGAGCTCTTCATCAGACACCTGGGTGAGCCTGCATTCCTCAGCCAGGGCTATCACTGCTCTCCATGCTCTCCCTTCCCAGTCTTGGGCATGTACAGCGATGTAATCAGCAGTTGCTATGATGCTTTCGAGCTCACCTAAATCACCTTCCCCTCTGGCTCACTAGCTGGTGTTTCAGGCCTGAACAAATATGCTGCTGGCCTCCTCCAAATCTTTTCTTCTATTCCTGGCATCCATGCAAATGCCATGTCTGTTCCATATTGGAACAGCTTGCCATCCACAGGCTCAGCTCGAGCTACTGTCTGGCCACAGTATGCTTGCAGTATTTGTCAGTAAGCATGTTTAAGACAAAAATTACAATTGAATAGGTACAAAGAAGAGTGCTCTAATGAAAACACACTGTTTCACCCCTTATTACCCTCTGCATTGAAGGAGAAAAAGAAAGAAACTCACTTTTTTTGTTGTTTGGAGAAAATACTAGTTTGTTTATCTATGCAGTTGAAAAAATCAACATAGAGTGAACAGTTCTCCAAACAACATAACATCACACGGTTTAATGAAACCAACCGTACAGGCTTATAGGATATATTTACAAACACATGGGGTCACATAGTTTGACACAACAGTCGTGTAAGTAACGCAAACTCAATCAAAATACATAGTTTGTTATGGTGATTCATATACTTCAGTATAAAACAACACAATTAGACAAAGTAAGCAACAACAGAAAAAAAAGGGGTTCGTGAATTGACAATTGGTAGTGGACAGTGACAATGCACTGTTGTTCGGGGTGCGTCTACACCAAGGTGTTTCGGCCGTTTAGGTGGACCAATTATGTCCCAGCATATGTACGGCCTTCATCAGGACGAAGTGCTGCACGGGGTGGAATAGGTGCTGCAGGGAAAGGGAAAAAGTCGTCAGGGGAGTGTGTTCGAGCGTGTATCATTTAAACAAAGGAATAAATCCAATACTGTGAGGCCACAGCTTACCTGTGGATAATTATTTCCACTGGCACGAATTTCTAGTATTACGCCAGGCGTGGGAAGGATCTTAGTGTAATCCTATTAAAAAGCAAAGAAGGGCACTCAATAGTGATCTGGTGTTTTACAGATACTTAAATAACAACTGAGTTATAGGTCAACCAATCTTACCTCACTTGTGAGGATCTTGGAGTGGGATGGACTCTGATTTTAAATATGCGGTCCTCGCGCGGAAACCTGAACACATAAATGAATAAGGGGCATATTAGTGGGAGTTCCACTCAGGGAACAAAATGCCTGACCTAATGGTGGTGTGTCTACAAAGATCTTACCACTCCAAGATCCTCACAAGTGAGGTAAGATTGGTTGACCTATAACTCAGTTGTCCACTACCAATTGTCAATTCACGAACCCCTTTTTTTTCGTTGTTGCTTACTTTGTCTAATTGTGTTATTTTATACTGAAGTATATGAATCACCATAACAAACTATGTATTTTGATTGAGTTTGCGTTACTTACACGACTGTTGTGTCAAACTATGTGACCCCATGTGTTTGTAAATATATCCTATAAGCCTGTACGGTTGGTTTCATTAAACCGTGTGATGTTATGTTGTTTGGAGAACTGTTCACTCTATGTTGATTTTTTCAACTGCATAGATAAACAAACTATTATTTTCTCCAAACAACAAAAAAAGTGAGTTTCTTTCTTTTTCTCCTTTAATGCAGAGGGTAATAAGGGGTGAAACAGTGTGTTTTCATTAGAGCACTCTTCTTTGTACCTATTCAATTGTAATTTTTGTCTTAAAGTAACCCTCCTGGGTAGAATAGGTCCATAACCAGGAGCCCATTTTTTGAATCAGTAAGCATGTTTATTCCTGGTGTGGAGCAAATTATGCCATTCTCCCTGAAGGAGATTGTCATATTTAACCTGCTCATTATGTCTCTTCCAAGTATTTTCACTGGCGACTCCCTTGAATACAGGAGTGGGACAGACATGTCATAATCTCCTATAGATAAGGAGATGTTATCAGTAAAGGGAACCAACCCTCGAGCCCCAGAGAATCCGTGGGTGTGCATGGCCTCGCCTGACATTTTAAATCTACCCTCCCTTATGCAAGACCTGGTTGCCCCACTGTCAACAAGGAAGGAGAATTTTTTGTCACCTATTGCTACCTCAATGCGTGGTTCCTCCACACTATTAGGTGTTATCGACAGGATGGGACACACCAAGGACGTCTGTGGGCTGTCCTATTGTGGGTACAGTGACTAACCGCTTCGTGTGTAAGGGTTGTGTCCCAAGATAGTCACCCTCCCTAACTGTGTTTGTTGCAGTTGTGTATCGATGGGGGTCAATTTATGGTCCTGTATTTGAGTGAGCTGTTGTACTGGTTGTACTTGGTGTTGTTGTGTTATTACCACCTGCTGCTGCAGTGATGAGTATGTCTGCAACTGTTGTTGTGGTGATACTTTCTGCTGCGTGTTGCTCTATTGTGTTCCCTGCAGTTGTTGGTAACCTTGCTGCTCCCTCATAGGCCCTTGTGGTCCTTGTTCCCCCCAGACTGGTGGGGTGGGTCTCATTCTACACGTGCGCGACATGTGTCCTACCATTCCACAAACCTAACATACAGGTGGTTCCCTGGCCTGCCATGGGAAACTCCCTGCATTGTCTTGGTACACTTGTTGCCCGTTGGGGTAGTAACTCCGAAATCCTCCCCCTTGCTGTGGTGCAGGTTGGCCATATCCCCTTCCTCTCATCATTCCGCCCCTTCCCCTGGTGTTGTTATAATATCCATTTCCCGGTAGCATGTACCCTCCTCTTGTGGGAGCCGTGTATGGTGGGTGTGGTGGCATCTGTTGTGTTATAAGTTGTGGTGGTTGTGGTATTGGTGCTATTTGTAGCTGTGGGGGATCTTGTCCAGCCACTACTTGCGTGGGGTTTGGTGTCATTGTTGTCGGTGTAGTTATTAGTGCTCCTTCCATGGTGTACTTAGTTAGTTTTTTCTGCACTAATTTTGCCTCCTCTGCTTTCCTATCTTCTTCCTTTTGTTTCATCTTTTCTTGCCACATCTTACAATGGTGTACTATTGTTAGTTGTATTTCCAGCCAGGCCTTAGCCTCCATTCCGACCATCTTCTTCAGTTGTCTTTGTACTGCCTCCGGAAACCCTTGTACTAGTATTTGGTAAAAAACTGCTGGTGTCTTGTCCCATTGTTCTCTAGTTTCCATGCGCCACTTCTCCTGAATCTCCTGGATATAATCAACAGGATCTCCGTTCTCACGCATCTTGCGTGACGTAATTGCTCCTATATCTGATGTGTCTGGATATTGCACCCTCAAGGCTTGCCATAATGCATGCCTGCAGTTCGCAAATGGCGCACCGTCATGTGATGTGTTTGTTATTGTAACTCCGGGGAATCCTGCCCTCTTCCAAATGTCGTCTGCTGCGTCCCCCAATATCGATATTAATCAACCCTTCACGTCTCCCACTGCTAGTTTCTGTCCTGCGGTGTGCTTTTTCATCTCGTATATCCATTTCCCCGCTCCTCTGCTTAGTGATGGGAGCCTGCACTTTATATTCTCCTTATCGGCATGCTTCCAAGGGATGTATTGTGGTCTAACCCCTCCCCTCTCCAATAGTGGCATTCAATTGTACCCCATCTGTCCCCCTAGTTGTCGCGGGGTGGAATCTGTGTACTCCTCCTCTTCCTCTGTGTCAACTAAATCTTCTGTCATATCCATATTACCGCTGCTTGTCATAGCTTCTCCTTCATTTCTCCCCCTTCTCCTATTGCTTTCCTTGTTATTGCTTTCCTTGTTTACTGCAGGTGTGTGTGTCCGTTCTTCCTGCCGGCATCCTGGGAGGTCTCTGAGCCTGCCGGCGTATGGGGTGTGTTCGGGAGCGGGTGTGAGAGGGCGTAATGATCCGGGTGTAACTGCACGTGTTTGTACTCCTGCCACTTCTCTTTCCTGCTCCTCACTTCCCTGCACTTCTTCCTTCTTTTTACATGCCCAGGGTGATTCCCTGTTTGTGCGTGTGATGTACAATTTGTCTAAGCTCTCCCTACCACCGCTTCTTCCTTCTCCCCCACTCCCTCTTCTTCTTTGCTGCAAAATTCATCCAGGAGCGACAACCCCCAATCTGTCCTTTTCCCCCTGATCGTCACCGTTTTTAAATCTATTAAATCCGTTCCTTCCTGTTCTCCTTTACCAGTTGCTCCCCGTCGTGCTGAGGTTGTAGCTACTTCTGTATCCCGACGCACATATGTTCTTACCCCACTCCCCCTTTCCTCTCTCTTCTTTCCTCTTCCTTCTTTTCCACTATTTCACCACCTATTTCCTCTCTTTTCTTTTTCAATTCCTCCATCACCTCACTACTTACCTTCTCTAATATCCTTTCTTCCTCTTTCACATTTCTCTCTTTCTCTCTCCAATATGCTTTCTATTACTTTACCTTCTTTGTATTTCCTGGTGCTCTCTGAGAGTATTTTCTTCTTCCATAGTTCCATTTCCTTTTCTTTCTCTTCTTCCTCTCTTTTCCTGTCACGCTGTGCTGCTCGGGATACCCTTTCTGCTATTGCCTTCATTCTCTCAGCTTCCCTCTTCCTTTCTTCAGTTTGCTCCTTCATTCTCTCTAACTCGTCCCTACTTTCCTTCCTTTCCCTCCTTCTTCCTCGTGCCTCTTTCTCGAGCTGCTTAATCAGTGCACTCTGCTCATCCCTTAATTCAGCCAATCGTTCCTTCAACATCTCCTCCTCTTCTTGTGAAAGCTCTCAGTCTCTCGGGTTGCTTTCCTCACCTCTTATTCCAGTGCTACCCGCGTCGTCCTTATTCATTCTACTCACCACCTCTTTTTCTTCTCCTGTTAATGTCCCCCGCATCTTTAAGAGCAGCTCGCTGCTACCCACTCGTCGTGTCCTATGTTTGGAATGGGTTCTTCGCTGTTCTTCCCTCCCTTTGTGTGTCACCCCCACGGTAGCTACCTGTAGCTGTATATGGTGGAGGGCTGTACGTGGGGTTCGAGTACCCCTCAGCTGCCGTCAGTTGTTGCCTTGCTGCTTCTCGTAGCTCTGTCACAGGATATAACCCACCTTCCTCCTTCTTTACTACCTTCTCTAGGGGCATGTCGTCGGTCCCTTCCTTCTTTACTTCTACTTCATGTACAGTGCCAGGCCTTTCATCCCCCTTCCTGTCTCTTCCCACGCACTGTGCACTACTGGTCGCCTTTTCCCCATTTCCTTCTTCCTCCTTAATATCCTTCCCCTCCTTTGTTTCCTCGCTCCCCTTCCCTTCTGTCGTCCCTTCCACGGTGAACATTCCGGTAGGCCCTGGTCGGGACCCCTGGAACATCCTCCACAAATTAAACACCTCCATGTGATGCGCCAACTTCTTCCCTTTGTACGTGTTGTGTATGTGTGTCAGTAGTGAGTGTTGGACGTATGGGTCAAAACTGCCGTTAGGCGGCCATGGTGTTGCCATTTTGTTGTCTGTCCCTTGTGTCCATTCTATGCTATATTTGATTATTTTTTCCCTATGGGGTGACAGTGTTTTACAAATATGCTGGAGGGGGGTAGTCAGGGTGTTCCCCCACCCTCCCGATCCCAACCCGTATGACATGGTTACACTGTGTTTTGGCTCCCTTCAGTACAGTTGTCGTAACCTGGCCCCGTAGATTGGGGACTTTCGACTGTCCGCTAAAAGTAAAACAACCAAATATAACAATTACAAATATACAGTCCTTTTTCTCTGTTTGTTTTCTTCCTTGATACCCTTGGTACGGCCACCTGCGCCCACGGCGCACGAAGCCCCCTGCGGCTGCGTGCCCTGTGTGACGTGCTTGTACAGCCGTCCCACCTTTTCCCCTCCACTCCTTCTTCCACCTCACTCTGCGTGACCGGCGTTCTCCGTGCGCGGTCACTTCCCCCTCTCCACCTTTCCCGTATTTGGGGTGGCCGATGGTCTCCGTGCGCACCCCCCCTCACCTCTGTTTTACTGCCCTTGTCCTCAGTTTACTTCCCCACCACCCTTCAACAACGCAATGTGGTCAAGATGTCCTATGAAGGCCCTTCGGGTGACGTCACCAACCTCTTTCAACTACTACCGGTAAGATCTTTACACTTCAAGAGAGCGCGCAATAATTTTTAACTGCTTGTCCCTGTTAACCCCACAGCTGTCCTCTTGTTACGCCTGGAACAAGGTAACCAACAATACACTCTTATAATCGGACTGTGCACGGTGCGTCGCCTCGAGTGTGACACGCCTCTCGCCGGGAGGGCTTAATCAGCCAATTATCTTCTGTACTTGGCAACAATCTAGCTACCTCCTACAGGAAAATGTCATCTATCTATCGAGTTTCACTGCTCGATCAATAGGGATCCTCATCTACTCATTGATCGAAAACGCCAATTCGTAGGAAAGTCACACACACCCCCTCTACAGGTGGACACGATCTAGACCAATCAGCGTCTACGAGCAACCGCACGTGGTACCTTCTGGCTCCACCCACCCTTCTTCCGTGACGTGGTAGAGGACGGCCCTCGTGCCTGTCCCGTTACCACTCACTTGTCTATCAACACTAATTGATCAAATCTCAGCCACACACCTTAATAACACCTCCCGCTGCCCTTATTACAACTCCCCCCCTCCCTCACAATCTCACATTGCTTTTTGGGTGTGTCATA
Source organism: Ambystoma mexicanum (assembly GCF_040938575.1). Lineage (NCBI taxonomy): Eukaryota > Metazoa > Chordata > Amphibia > Caudata > Ambystomatidae > Ambystoma > Ambystoma mexicanum. The sequence continues at coordinate 1,286,468,261 of NC_090937.1, forward strand.
CTCACCAAGTTCTCTTGATGCAGGGTTGCTCGACTGCGTGCACCCCTCCAAGCGGCTTGCCACCTCCCCTCGTCTGGACCACGTCTGGACACTCGCCAACCGCAGGCGGGATATTTCTCAACCGGCTCCCGAGGGCCAATATCCGGATTGCGCTGTCCTGTCTTCTCGCAGTTCCGCGATGGTCCTGTAGTCCTCAAAAGGGGGCAGCGGCAGAGGGGGCCGCGCCGCCGGGCCTCCTCGCAACGAGAGGCCTTGGAAAATAAAAACTGAAAAGGTAGACCTTAAACAGATCTCAGCACTGCCTCCAACTTGTCGGGGGGATTATCCCGGGGTCGGCTGAGCTGTCCGTGGACCTCCGGGCTGGGAGGCCCCAACTCCTCCCGTGCTTCCCTCAATGAGTATGAGACACACACAAGGAGCAAGGTGGTTCTGCTGTTTATTATAACAGTGGCAGGGATGGGTCTTGGATCGTACGCGTCCGTCCAGACTCTCAAACTTAGTGGGGCTCGCAGGCCCTTTTTACAGCAGTATGACGCGCTACTTGCGTCACCTGGGAAAGTTAGCAAAAACCTATTGCCACTTCGGATTGGTTCCTCGAGTGATGGGGTTAGTATAGGATACATATAGAGAAGAATATTAGTGGTTAAGGATGAGTCAGGTGGTATACTTGGGCTGTCCCTTCTATTAGATACTTGAAAATCGTTACATGAAGACCCCTGATGATTGACTAATGTTAGTGGCGTCAGTGATGAGTCCCCCCGTGTTCTGATTGGTCCTCTCGCGAGCCCCCAAGCCTGGGACCATCGTCGTTCCCAGCTTGCGTCGTTCCCAACAATGTGTAACTATGTGTTTGTGCAGACAATGTACGGGTCTGTTCATAGGCTTGTGATCAGGTTATTCCCATCGCCGTAGGTGTCCATCTTGCCACTTCGCTGTTGCAACCTGTGTCCCAGACGTGGGACCCAGGCGACTTCTGTCTCGTGGGTCTGGCACCTTGTCAGATCGGCTTGGTCACGTGTGGAGAGACCGTAGATGGAGCGGAATTCTGCACATTTAAAGTTGTATTTCGTTTCTGTGTGCTTGGCTTTTCTTACAGGTGTGACCTTGGCGCCGGCTGGTAGCATACGAGTTGCAACATCGTGCCCTTGGCTATGAGCTCTCGCTGGGGCTCGTTCTGCATGATCAGCACTTGTATTCTTGCTCGTACAGTCTTCATGATGGGGCTCTTGCTTGCGGCCTACTCGGGCCTAGTTCATGGGTGGTGATGCATAATCCATGGTACGAAGGTCGCGGTTTGACATGGCATCATAGAGAAGCGTCAGCAAGCATATACGCAAGTTCTTCAGGCGTCTTGCGTTTCTGCATTACTATAAAAGGGCCTATGTGAAAAATAACAACGATGCACATCAGTGGGTGTGTCAGTCACCTACGTCATAGCACTGAATATGTTCTTCGTGTAGGCTGGTGCATGAGTGACTAGTGTGCATGGTGTCACGTGTGTTCTTGGCAGTTGGCTAGGTCGTTGTGGCATCTCTAACGATGTGGGTGCTTGTGGCTGTTCTCTTAGTCGAGTTCATCCATGCCGCAGGTGTCGGCTTGAGTCGGGCAGGCTGGTGGGCATATCCTTATGTTCCTGAACCAGGGTATTTTGTCATCTGGTAGATAGACGAACTCGTCCCGTGGGGGGTGCCTGGGCCGTGAACCTCTAGGCCCTGGTCGTGATGAGATTGGGGGGAGCTTGTTCTCCCATTCTCCCACTTCACAGGACAGGGTGGGGGAGTGGAATAAAGTTTACTTGGAGCTGTGTTTAAAGGTGAAAAAATGTGTGCAGGAGCCGCAGAGTCAGTGTTCAATTTTAGTGTCCGTGGACATCATTTGGATTGAAGGTGTATTGTACGTACTTGTTCTATGGTTTAATTATATTGTGGTGGTTTTTAGCCAGATTCTAGGGGGCATGGCCATACATACTGTAGTAATATGTGAAATGTAATTATAGGTACTGTTGGGGGAGTATACAGTATTTGTAATATGGTGGAATTATATAATTGAAGTGTATATGGTATTTATGATAGTAGTTTAATTGAGCATAGTGCTTATGGAATATCTATTTGTTTCTTTGTGAAGATAAAAAATGATAATACGTTGTATGGTTACTTAGTTGCATACAGTAAGAAAGCTGGAATCTCTGGTTCTTTTTCTGTCAAAAGAAAACAGTATAATCTGTTAAGCAGGATAGTTCAAAAGCTTTAATTGCATACAATTTTACAAATATATTTACTGTTTGGCCCTCCTAAATAGTACATTCTATGTACTATATTTGGTACAACATTAGTGTATGCTACACTATTGTTGTATTGACATGAAATAATCATTGGGTTATTGAGAAACAAAATTCCTAGAAGATTAAGAAACCCTATTATAATTATATGAGTGTAAGTGAGATAGTATGTTTGTATGAAGTGTGTTGTCATTAAAGGAATGTTTAAAGTAGTTAGATACCTGTTGGTGTATTCTAACTATATTGGACTTTACAATAGGTATTGCAGTAACAAGAACTGTGACGGCATATTTGAAGTGTATTGCAACGAAGAGTATTTTACAAGTAGTTAGATAACTGTTGGTGTATTCTAATTATCTTGGCTTTTAAAAGTACTATTCTAGCATTACAGATATAGTTATACCTGTTGGCGTATTCTAACTGTTTGTACTACAGTTTAGTGACTAAATTTGGGTTGAAGGAATATTAAGTAGGCATTTGTTAGATTTGCTGGAAACCTATGTTTCGGAGTAATGGAGGTGTTGTTACATTCAAACCAACCATTTTTTTTGATGTATGCAGTATAGTAGCCTGAAGTGGTTGTAGCACCAGTGTGGTAGATTATGCCCACTGTTGTGAAGGTTTTCTTGCCAAGAGATACTTGGCCATGTGTGAAGCTAGTAAGCGTACAGCTGTTTTTGGTACCTTCTGCATTGTACCTTAGAATCACTAATATCACATATTGGCCATGTGAGTTTATTTGTATGTTGGAATGATTGTCTAAATTACAAAAAGGGCATGGTATGTAATGATTTGCATTCTGCAGAAGCTGGTGAAATGGAATGGATTCACAATTTGATAGCGATACTTACACAAATTGTTCATTAGGAATGCCCTTTTGTAAAACATGGTTGCAGAGAGTGCATGTATGTTTACACGTGTATGAAATCTAGAAGATGTCACTTATAGGGATGTTTTTGGTACTTGTAGTAAGTACTTTTGGAATTCTTGTGCATCTTCCTGTGTGTTTATGGTGAATTTTACCATTCCTGTAGAGTAGTCCAGTTCTTGCCTTATACCTGAGACACTGCAAGTGCTGTCAGGATTATTTGTGGCATTTCTATGAAGGAAGAGCATTTTCAAACACAACTTTTCCGAGCCGTTTAAGTAAATGTAGTGAACAATTGGTGGCAATTGGAAGAGAAGATTGCTACATTTGCATAGAAATGTACTCCAGTTGTGTTGCTGAATTTAAATGGACCAGAGAGTTGTGACTCTGTATCCTTTGATGGTCCTGCAGTAGATTTTCGAGAAGAGACTGTCTTCTGATGGATGTGCAGTTGATTTAGCACTAGACAGTTATGTGGTTCTATTATTTGATGGAGCAGCAGTTGTTCTTTGTTTCCTAATGGTATTGTTATCTGTTATAGATTCTGTTTGTATTAGATTTCCTTTTAAAGGTATTCTATTTTGAGGTACAGATTACATATCTAGTTGAGGGCTGTATAGTGCACGTAGCCTGTTGTATTCTATGAGGCAAGGAATGTCAGTGTTTGCATCAAAGTTAAGTAGAAATAGACCACTGAGTGTTCACAGATGCACAAGTGCTACTAACTCATGCCTTCTTTAAAGACTGTGCTGCCAATGTCAATCAATGCGTGATCTAGGATTGGACCTTGTGATTTGTGAATAGGGACAGCATATGCAAGAGATAGAGATAATTGTTCTCTGCATATGTACATGTCTTTGAAAAGAAGGAAACGTGTTACTGTGCGGCCTATTTTGTTAACTTCTGCAAGTTTGTCAAATGGATGTTGACAAACAATGTTGTTGTCATGTGGATTTGTTTGGACGCCAACAACTGCACCAATTGCTCCATTGACAAAACCTTGTTCTACGTCAAGGTTCCATTTTAGAATTACTCTGTAGCTTAGACAAAGAGTTAATACTTTTTCTAATCCAGCTGTGTTGGAGATACATTTTTCTAAGCTATTTAGTCGTGATGTTGCTGTGCACTTCTAGTTTGTCTGTGGAGCTAATATGTAGTATGGGTTGCATTTCTTTTTTCAACATTCTATTGGAGAATTGACTACATTCTCCAGGGGTTGACATTAAGGACATGCATTTCATATTTTGTTTAGTACATTTTTACATGACATCAGGAGCAGATTTGTTTTGCCAATATAGCTAATAGATTTTTTTATAATAGATTTACAGTCACTGTTGGCTTAATTCCCCTTGGGCGATTCCTTTCTAAATGTTTAGGTTTTTGCTATGATCAGCACTGTTGGTATTTATATTGTGACTGCAGCAATACTTGGCTTTGATTTTTATTTTCAGTTTAGTACCAATTGTGCGCTCACAGTCCTTCAGAAAAGAAAACAATTCACTTTCAGACTTGATTGTGGAGTTTAGATTAGGTTTATTCCTATGTTGTACAGATTCATTGTATTGTTTTCCATACAATATCCTGTTATTCCAAAGATTAAAGTTGGTCATGCAAATTGATTGTATTTTATATCATACAGTATCTTGTATTTCCGAAAGTCAAAAATTGGTCTGTATTCATTCATACATTATATATTGTCATCCCTCTCGACACGTGTTTCCCCATAGTTTATACTATGGTTCATCAGGAGAGAAAAAGCTGTAAATAAACAAAATAATGTAAGAAAAAGTTTTTTTAAGAGAAAAAGTTATAATTTACAGAAAGATGGAAGAGAACACTTAGGGGGTCATTTATAGAATTTAGCGCACAAGTGGCGCACGCGGCTGGCGCACAGGGTGCGCGTGCGAATCTCTGCGCCAGCCGCGTGCCCTAAAATCCATTTCCGCGCACAGCATATTCATGGATTTTAGCTAAAAAACCAGCCGTGGCGCACAGTGGCACAGCGACCCTGCAGCAGTGCCAGTTACGCCCCCAAGAACACCCCTCGCGCAGGGAAAAGCCATCAAAATCCCCAATCCAGTGCAAAGGGCTGCGCTAACCCTGTACCAGTATACATGGCTGCCACACAGCACACGGCAAGCAAGGAACATATATTACTGGGGTGCGTCGGAAGTTTCACACGCGATTGGCCCTGTGCGAGTGGGATACGTGTATTACTGGGGTTCGCGGGAAGTTTCACACGCGATTAGCTCTGTGCAAGTGGGGTACGTGTATTACTGGGGTTCGCGGGAAGTTTCACACGCGATAGGCCCTGTGCGAGTGGGGTACGTGTATTACTGGGGTTCGCGGGAAGTTTCACACACGAAAGGGCCTGTGCGAGTGGGGTACGTGTATTACTGGGGTTCGCGGGAAGTTTCACACGCGATTGGACCTGTGCGAGTGGGGTACGTGTATTATTGGGTATCGCAGGAAGTTTCACACGCGATTGGCCCTGTGCGAGCGGGGTACGTGTATTACTGGGGTTCGTGGGAAGTTTCTCACGCGATAGGCCCTGTGCGAGTGGGGTACGTGTATTACTGGGATTCGCTGGAAGTTTCACGCACGATTGGCCCTTTGCGAGGGGGGTATGTGTATTACTGGGGTTCGCGGGAAGTTTCACACGCGATTTTGCTGTCAGAGCGGGGTACATGTATCCAGTGTGGTGCGCGGGGAGTCCTACATGTGAATTGGCAGTGTGGGTCCTCCCAGGTGTCCCCTCTACCACCTCCACGGCCCCTGCAGGCAGCCCACACCACAGGGGACTACCCTGCACCCCTGGTCATGGCCCGCAGGCAGCCCATCCACCATGGGCATGCCCCCAGCCAAGCCACATGTCACCTTGCAATATGATAAACTCATGTCCCCCTGCACCCCCACCCCCCAGCAATGAGGGGCACCTGCCAGCAGGCCCCCACTCATGTCCCCCTGCACCCCCACCCACCAGCAGTGAGGGGCACCTGCCAGCAGGCCCCACTCATGTCCCCCAGCACCCCCACCCCCTAGCAGTGAGGGGCACCTTCCAGCAGGCCCCCACTCATGTCCCCCTGCACCGCCACCCCCCAGCAGTGAGGGGCACCTGCCAGCAGACCCCCACTCATGTCCCCCTGCATCCCCACCCCCCAGCAGTGAGGGGCACCTGCCAGCAGACCCCCACTCAAGTCCCCCTGCACCCCCACCCCCAGCAGTGATGGGCACCTGCCAGCAGGCCCCCACTCATGTCCCCCTGCACCCCCACCCCCCAGCAGTGAGGGGCACCTGCCAGAAGGCCCCCACTCATGTCCCACACATGTCCCCCAGCACACCCACCCCACAGCAGTGAGAGGCACCTGCCAGCAGGCCCCCACTCATGTCCCACTCATGTCCCCCCACCCACTCACCCACCCAGCAGTGACATGCCCATCTCATGACACAAACCAGAAGTCAACTATGTTCATCAACACATGTCTGTCACGCACACAAACACACACACACACACAGGTTGCCATTGATTGAGTAAACCCATATGTCAACATGCATGAACCCAATCAGTGAATCCCACACATTGAAGTAATAGATCAAAATGTATTAATATGAAAACCAATTGAAAGTAAAATTCCTCAAAAAAACCCAAGTAATCCAAAAGAAAAATGGCCAAAACTCTCTGTCCACCAAACCAAATCCAAATGAAACGCAAAAAGGTAAATCCATTGATCTATGGTGAAATGAAATTAAAATGTCCAAATAAATCCAACGTCCAACTATGTACAATACAATTTTCAAGGGTCCATGAGCCCAACGCAACAAATGAAACCTATCTAATAACCTACCTAACAAAAAAAACTATTTACAAAAGTGTTGGGCATAGTCCAAAAGCCCCAAAATAAAAATAAAAAGGAAACCTAACACTATAAACTATTTACAATGGCGATGGGCAAGTCCTGCGGCTCACTCATTGATGTTTTCGGCCAGGGCATCATCGAACTCCATGTCTATTTGCTGGAGGCGGGCCTTTGTCCTGGCCCCGAGGTCTCGCAAGGAGGCACTCATGGCCTGTTCCAACTCCCTGCGAGTCGCCTCAAGGCACTCTGCCCTCCTCAACGCCCGACGCATGGAGAACTCCACCCTGACCATGGGGAGCCACGCCTCTTCCGCCCGCCGCTGCTCCGCATCTATACGCTGGCCCAACCGCAGCCAGACGGAAGACACATCCATTCCAGGGTCCTCCTGCCCTCTAGCCGATGCCTGCACCTCGGATGTCGATGGTCCCGAGCCATCATTGCTCCCACCTAGAGCCTGCTCCTGCTGCTGCTGCTGTCCATGTGCCCTGTCCGATGATGCCTGCACATCCTCCATCAGCTTGTTTCCAATTGTGGTGTCCACCCCTGTTGGACCGCCGACTCCCGAATGTGGCAGGGATGGGATCTCCACCAAGCTGGCTGTGTTGGTCAGGCCAGGTCCACAGGGGGCCCTGGTGGAATCTGGGCTGGAAGACGGCAGGGAGAATGACTGGTGCATAGTCTCCACAGAGGAGGAGAGGTCCGCCAAAGTGTGTGTCACATGTAGGAACCCACCAACCAGGGCCCCTCCCAACAGTGCCACGTTGCGACGCTGCTCTTCGTGATGGCGTGCGTTCTCTGGCCAGGAAGAACGCACGTCATCACGAATGTCACGCGTGCGCAACGCGACACCAATCAGGACGGAGCCCATACGTTCATGGGACCCCTCGTCCGCAGGTAGTGGAGATGCAGATGACATGGCACTCTCCCCTGCCTGCCGACGGGCCTGGGACGGGGCATCCCTGCTGGTGCATGGTGGTGCAGTCACAGGGTCAAGAACAGGGACATGCACAGGCCCCTCCGCGGTGACCTGTGCTGCCTCCTGACCCTGGCCCTGGACTGCACCACATGCACCAGACGAGCTACCCCCACCAGGCCCCATGTGCGGCTCAGTAGCGGGCTCCTCCTCCTCTGTGGAGACCACCAACCTGGATGTCTCCATACCGTCTTCCGCCATTGCAAGCCCCTGTGGGGGCTCACCCGGCCCTTCCGCCACAGCCGTAGTGGCAGACATGGCACCAGCCCCCTCGCTCCCGGATGATGGCAAGTCCTGGGAGGGTGGCTGGGCCTTGAGTCGCTGTCCAGTGGAGGCATCCCCACCGCTTGGCTCCACAGCGCCCTCTCCGCCCTCTTCTTCACTTGACGCTGCATAGAGGGAGACATAGAACACAAGCATCAGGGTACAGTACAATATTCCCCTAGACAGGAAGCAATAACACATGAGTGGCAGTGTCCAACGTCACTTCCATCCTGTCCCTCCACAACACATGGGTGAATGCATGCAACACACATGCATAAACAGGCATGGCGCCTGCAAATAACATCAGCATCCATGTACAAGAGCCTCTTTTAATCAAAATGTTGCCTTCAAACTCACATGCATCATGGCTCACACTGATCCCATCATGCCTTGTACACCACAGACACAGTGGATAGACACAGTGCATACAACGGTGACCGCACTGCATGAGTGAATCTACACATCATGTGTCATGAATCCATGGCGTATCGAAGTCACAGACACACTTCTCAGATACACACACATGTGCACCATACATGTACATGACAGCAGCACCCATCCCTCACACCCCCACCATGTGCAAGAACAGACACTGGCATGCTTTCATGTGTGCATTTGCCATACAGCTCCCCATGTAGCATTGGAACTCATGCACCAACCATGTGGTTCGCACATTACTGGTCTCACATGCATGACCATGATGTCCCTGCACACACACACATCCATACATGGCCCATGTCACACATACAGGCAAGTATTAGACTATCAGCACACTGTAACATGCCCTGTCTCACACACCAATGCTTGGACACTTACCGCTCAACTCCAGACGGGTCGTCCTCCGAAGGATCTGGGCGTGGAGCGCTGGGCATACGTGTTCCAGGACCCTCATCTGGATGTCACGCATGCTGACCAGGCCGCCCCCCCGCGAGGCGCCGGGCCTTGTGGAGGGTCCTGGACCTGAAGTCCTCCCAGCGCTTCTTGACGTGCTTGATGTTGCGGGTTGCCACCCACTCCGTGTTGATGGCAACCACTACGTCGTCCCAGATCCTCTCCCATCCTTCCTTGTTGGTGCGTGATGTTCTGAAGAGGGCATCATAATGCCCCAGGACATGCTCCACCAGGACACCAACTTCCTTCACACTGAAGCTGGTGGCCCTCTGCCTCTCTGGCTGGGGGTCGCCAGTGGTCTCAGATGATGTTTGCCCCGACATGGCGACCCCCGAGGCAGGCGTGGGTGGGCAACTGGGTCCTGGGGCTGGGCTGTGGAGCGATGGTATCCCAGTCGGTATTCTTCTGTTCCAGCAGGGGTGGACACAGCAACTGGAACCGTGGCTGGCGTGCAGGCACCAAATAGCAGGGCACGTGGGCAGCAGGCAGCAGCAGATTGCAGCTGGGAGCGTGCTCGGGGCTCTGGGGGGCAGTAATTCGGCCTTCTGGGCAGGAGCGTGGTCTTCCGTGTGTTTTCACATGGCCAGCTTGATACGGAGTGAATTGGCACATGAAAAAATTTCACGTCAGCGTGTAATTGGAGGAAAGGCCCTTAGCGCGTAAGCGCGTCAGCACACGTACGTGTTTTCATTGGACCAAAGGCCCTTAGCGTGTAAGCGCTTCTCTGACGTTACGCGGGAGGGCGTTTCCCTCGTGCTGTGGGCATAGTGGTTCAGCGCGCGTGAAAAAACTGCACGTCCGTGTATGAATGCGTGTAATCCGAGGAAAGGGCATACGCGCGTAAGTGACGTGACGCGCGTGGGCGTTTCCCTCAGCACGGGTTAAATGTAAGCGGGGCCAGCAGTTCACTATACGTGCCTTTCGTGGTGACCGACGTGTGTATCTGCTTCGTGTTGTTTCGCGCGCCATCACATCTTCACAGCGATCGAGGACGTATCTCTTCTTTTGGCGGGGGTATTGGCTACGCGTGTTTTTCATTATCACGCTAGTCAGACGGTGAGTTGCGCACACTATTTTTCCCACTGCGGTTGCCCATGTGTATCGCACCTATTTTCGAGGTCATAGTAGCCTGCGTGTCCCACGCGTACACGTTTTTTGTGTTACTGGGTGCCACCGCGTACTGCGGGAGGTTGATTCCACGCACGTAGGCTGCAGGGTTGCGTGCACGGTTTTACTGCAATTTTGGGGTGCCTGAGCGTAGCGTGACCCGTCACTACATCACAGGGGTCAAATATAGCCTTGCAGGTGCAGGGGGCTGTTAACATCTTGCATCCCACCCCCTTCTCCCCAATTGCCCAGGTCAATTGTGGTGTACACCTCCCATTGGCACTACTCCATCTGTGCCAGCACTAATCCATCTGTGCCATGGTTGGGAGGCCACCAAAGGTGAGAGACGCCTCAGATGGGTGTACTCCTCACGGTGGGCGTGGTCAGGGATGTGGCCGGGGTGACCAGGGAGTCGGGGGACTCCAGGGTGGCGGCAGAGGGGGAAGAGGCAGGGGTGCGCCACTTGAGCACAATGTTGTGCCATGTGTCGGTGCAGTCATGCCACCACCCCCTGTGGTTCCGGGAGATGCAGCTTCTGCATCTGGCTAAGCATGCCTCAAATTACAACTTGACTCTGGTGACTGGGCCTGCACCAGAGGAGGAAGACCTCACTCTGCATGAGTCACTCGTTGCGGAGTTCATACCATCTGAATTGGTCAAAGGAGTGGGAGAGATGCCGGACTTTGATGCCCAGTCCAGTGAGTGTTGATGCGTGTTTGTCGAGGACGTGTGTTTTACTTGTGTGATGTGTTGTGCATGACTGCCACTACATGTCACGAGTACATGGTTATGATGTGTGAGTAATGCAATGCTTCCCTGATGCATGTCTACACTGCTGGATAGTGGACATGTGGAGGTAGACAGGGACTGTCCACATCACCACTTTTGCACCGTAGTCACATGCTGGTAACCAGTATGCCCTTCCGGTCCATGTTCCAACTCACTGGCACTTCTGCATGTAGCGTGGGGTGAGCTTCCTCTCAGCCCAGGAACTATGCATAGCATCACTGACGTGCATGTGTCCTCTGCCTGCAAGGGGGTAGCCAATGTAGGCATGCTCCCTTGCCCCTCAACCCCCCTCCACCCCAATTCCATTTTAGCACTGGTCTGCTACAGTATTGCCGTTGGTTACTTCCCTGGTCATGCCTCCTGTGTACATTCTAACATCCAGCGGCCAATCTGCCAGACTGTCAGGGTCCGAGTTGCCCACGTAGTGTAGTGGACAAGTTCTTCCACCTGATGTACCCCTCTGGTACTGTAATCAGACAACCAGAGCAGCAAATTAGAGGAAAGAAAGGATACCAGATGAGACCCAGGTGTCGCACTAGGAGACCTCTTCCACATTATCAATGTCGTAGAAGCCGGTGTCGTGAAGGCACGACGAGATGCGTAGGACAGGAAACACAGTGAACCTACAAGCGAAGTGTGAGGTTTAATCACAATGTGCATATGCAGGACAACCACTCTTTCGGAACCAAAACGTAGTTTGCAATAGTATACAGTTAGACTAGATGCGTAAATCGTAGTACTAATGCTGTCCTAGTCAATACATATCTAGCCCCCTCCCCTTATCCAGGTTAAATCAAGAACAAGAAACCCCTTACGGGCTTACCATATTAAAGTCTGTGCAGTCTTTGGAAGTTCCAAGCAGAGAGGCAAGATGGGACAGGTCCGGTTTCCAGAGGAAAAAGAAGCACACCCTAACCCAACGGCACGAGGACGCCAAAGTACACTGAGGCAGTCTCTAGTCTGTGTACAGAAATCACTTTTCCAACAAAATCCCAAAATCCCAGGTATCCGAAGTTCATAACATTCCAAGTTCAGCAGATGAAGAAAAAGCACCGTTCAGAAATGGCCGTGAACGTGAAGAGCGGCACAACAAGAGGGGTAGAGACAAGGCAGTTCCGTTAGCTTTCCATGGTCATAACACACATCCGGCAGGCACGTAGCAAGGGGCAATCCAAGATGAAAATCCAGTAAACAGTCCGGTTCAAGGCACAATAGTTCCAGAAGCAAGGAGGGGGAAACAAGGGCAAGGAAACAAGGAATAAACAAGCAACTTTCGTAACGCCACTAATACAAATCAGAAGCACTGGGCAACAAGTGGGAGGTGCTTAAATATAGATCATGTGACGACGTTACGTGCTACTTGACGTACCAGGAACAGGGAAGGACGGGACGCCAGCGTTGCCATGCCAACTTCCAGGCACCTGGCTGCAGCGTTCTTAAAGCGCTATACGCGTATGGTCGTGGACGGATCGTACGCATGGACATGAGAGTATCCTCCCTCAAAGGAACCCTCACCCGCTGGGCAGACCAGAAACGTGACAGGAGAACAGGGGCATGGATGTTTTCTGTAGGTTCCCAGGTACGATCCTCCGGCCCGCACCCTTTCCATTTGACAAGATAGAGGCGTCTGCCCCGTTGAACTTTGGTATCCAAGATCGCGGCCACTTCGTATTCATCGGAACCTTGTACCTTGATGGGCAGAGGCGCGAAGGCAGTCTGGCCGCTGGGTGACATGGTTTTACTAAGGATACATGAAACACCGGGTGTATCTTCCATTTAGAGGGAAGGTCCAAGTGGATAGCGGCTGGATTGATAATTTGTAAAACCTTGTAGGGGCCCACAAACCGTGGTAGCAGGGTTTTTGGGCCTGGAATGCGCAGGTTTTTTGCAGATAACCACACCTTCATGCCCGGAAGATACTCCCGGGCCGGGGTACGGCGTGCATCAGCATACATTTTGGTCCAAAGCTGGGCCTGCAGTAGCTGTTTTATAACAAAGATATGATTGTCTGATAGTTTTTGCAGGCATCCAAAGGCCGCAGGATTGTGTGGAGGCAGATCAGTAATACTAGGCAAGGAGCGAGGATGTTGTCCATAGAGGGCAAAGAAGGGGGACAAGCGTGTCGTGGCATGTAATGAATTGTTATAGGCAAATTCTGCCACGGGGAGAACAGAAGCCCACGTATCCTGACGTTGAAAGGTAAGGCAACGTAGATACCGTTCCATGGTGGTGTTTAACCGCTCGGTTTGACCCTCAGTTTGGGGATGGTAAGCGCTGGAATATCTGCCATCAATACCTAAGGTCATGGTCAAGGCTTTCCAGAAACAGGAAGTGAATTGGGACCCACGGTCCGTAATTATTACCGAAGGCAGACCAAATAATCGAAACATGTTCCTCAAGAACAGTTCTGCCAGTGTTGGACCGGTTGGCACACCACGACAGGGTACAAAAAGTGCCATTTTGGAGAAATAGTCGATAATGACCCAGATAGTGTCATACCCATCGACCAATGGAAGCCACACAACAAAATCCATAGAAATCATTTTCCAAGGAGTGTCGGGTAAAGGCATAGGCTGCAACAAACCCACGGGACTACCACGTTGATGCTTGCACTGAGCACACACAGCACAGGAGGCTACATAATGCTTAATGTCCCGAGCCATAGAAGGCCACCAACACCATCTTCTCAGAAGGTCTAGGGTTTTCTGCATTCCCGGATGTGCAGCCAGAGCAGAGTCGTGGCACCCTTGCAAGGCTGTATTCCGTGTGTCTGAATCAGGTAGATAGAGCTTTCCCTGTGTGTATGACAAAGAACGGAGGATCTCCAATCCGTGGGTAGAGACTTCTGGAGGACTGGTGGAGACCCATTTCTGGATCAAAGCCTTTAGAGAGGGACGCCAGCGTTGCCATGCCAACTTCCAGGCACCTGGCTGCAGCGTTCTTAAAGTGCTATACGCGTATGGTCGTGGACCGATCGTACGCGTGGACATGACAGACATATCCATTGTGGTACTTCCTTAGTACTTGATGCAGGGTGTCTCACTTGGACTGTGCAGAGGTCAGATGCCCCGCAGGGACATGAGTGCCCATTCATGCTCCATGTGCATTCCACGCATGCCCATATGTGTCCATGACTGGATGATCACTGTTACACAAGTCCATGATGACCCAAATTGCATGGCATTTCAGCTGCCTTCCCGTGTCAACTGTGGCTCAGTACTGCGTTGCACACATGTTTAGGGTCTGACAATCTGTGAGGGTCACAGGCCTCGGCCTGTTTAATGGCCAATGACTCTGTCCAACTGGTGTAGTGTCTTCTTCACACGTGGGTTTCATCATGTGTCCTGCCTACTGTCCCATCATCATTTGCAGTGTTGTCACTTGACTCACATGAAGCTGTTGATGCGAGTCAACACTGTCTGTCAATACACAGGTCTATGGTCAGCCTTTTGATACCATGCTAGGCATCCCTGCTTTTGCACTTGGGTGGAGGGGTGCTTTGCTTGTAGATATGCTACCCATTGAATGCACATTGCACGTGATGCCTGAAGTTGACCCTGCACTGCTTTCACATTTTCTGACACACACCATGGAGTCCTTCTACATGTAGGTAGTGAGTAACATACATATTTGCTGCACTGCATAGACCCACTTCAATTCAGACTGCCACCTTTCAACAGGTCTGATCACAGAAGCAATTCCAAGTTGACCCAGCATGCATGCCAGGTTCTATTTTGTGCGTTACATGTCTGCCTGATGTGTTTTTTGTCGGTGTGTGTGTGTGTTGTGTGCTTCGAACATGTGTAGTGACCTTTTTTCTCTCTATTTTTCAGATGATGACGCAATGGAGCCGGAGGATGGTGTTGTCATGCCAGGCACAGAGTTGTTATCACTAGATCAACCCAGCACAAGTGGGGGTAGTGGGATGGTAGGGCACAAAAACCCCCAAGTGCTACAGTCCATCTTGTCTCTGGCTGCCTATGAGTCCAGTCCTGAAGAACACTCGGACAACCATGTCGAGTTGGATGAGCATCAGGTCCATATATCAGGGTTGAGTGATTCTGATGTGGACACTCCTCTGTCCGCGACACCTGCACTGAGGGGTCAGACAGTCTAGGAACCTCCGCCTGTGGTGGATAGGGACGCAGGGTCACCCTCCACACCAGTCACTGATGTGCCTGGGACATCACGTCGACAAAGGCATGTAGTCGCGGGCGGTGCCAACACGGCAAGGACACACGATCCTTGGGTCCCGCAGGGGTCAAGCCCAGCAACGTGGACGCCACGCGCAACCACAGTATACTGAGTGGGAGCAAGACATGACTGCCAATTCTGAACGGCAGGGGGCAGCAATGGAGAACATCACTGAGAGCATGGAGCGTGTGGCCCAATCTGTGCTCCCCCCTGCTAGGCAGGTGCTTCTCCAGCAGCAGGTGGCACGGTCCATGGTCCGCTCGCTCAGGCTGGGCATGGCGGCCTCAGACAGGGCACGCCAGGCTGAAATGTCATCTCTGCGTCAAGCAATTGCTGCTCACGCAGAGGCACACATGAAGGCCCTGAGGGAGGAGCATGCTTCCCTCAGATCCACTCTGGGTGTCCTTCTGAGGTCCCAGAGGGAGCGGGCAGAGGAGAGGTTTGCACAGCTTGAGCGTACCATCTCGGCTGAGGTACATGCTTGCCGGGAGGTGCAGCGGTTGTCCAGCCAGGCCTTGCAGGAGGAACTCCGTGTTACACGTGCTACCTTGCAAGATGAAAAACATGTATCACGGGAGGTTCTGCATGCAGACCTATGTGTCATCGCCACACAGAACCAGGCTCACCCGTCCGGCAGACCTGCTGCTGATGAGGGGCAAGCTGCGACTAGGCGTGGTCATGCTCCTATTCCACGTCCTCCTTTCCAGGAAGAGCCAGACTCGGACGACAATCTATCTCCCACATAGGTCGGGCTGTGCAGGCGTTGGGCCCATGGAGGTTTTTTTTTGTTCCTCAGCATCATCGCATGTGGGTGTTGAGCAGTACCCTGTACCTCCCCCTCCTGGGTGCCTCTCCTCCCCGGGTCGTATGTGGCCGTTTTTGATTTTTCATTTAGTTTAGTTAGTTAAGTTTCTGTTTGATAGTTAGTTTAAATAGGTAAAGTAGGTTTTTCATAGTTAGTGTAATTAGTTAATATAGTTTAAAATTGCTAGTCTATTGTGCTTTCATGTGACGGCGCGGTGCTTTGTGGCTTTTGAAAGCATCCACTGTCTGTTCCAGCTGGACCCTTCAAGCTTGTCTTGTGTATGTGTTTGCTGCTTGGGGTCCTTGACTCACATATGCCACTCCTGCTTCCCTTATCCATGGGCTTGCAAGGATGGTTCGGTGTAACAGCCTATTACACAAGGGCAATGGACTGTCATATCTGTGGCATGTCTGCTGCTGTGGAACGTGTGTTAACACCCCTAGTGGGGATGATTGGGGTGTAATTGATCACTGTTCTTCTTTTGCTAGATGGGTTGATTAATGATTCATGTGTACATTCATTGCTATGCATTGTGTAGTATGTTTCTTATCTTTAATGAACATGTGCTTGTTGAAAATCATGCCGTAGATAGTGTGTTCCACACTGTGGCTGTGAAAGATGGACTGATGGTGTGATTTCTGATGTACGTCTCTGACATGGTCTCTCTGACATGGTCCACTCATGTAATGCCTGAAGAGACACACACAGATGAATATTAAGCATTAATCATGTGTTTCATGGGCTTTCTGCAGGGGGATGAGGCTCAAGACCACCTTTGCCAGCAGACATGGGCCATTGGACGTCTGGATCCTGGACACGTTTGGTGGTGCCGACATGCACATGTGTGCGTAAGCAGAGGCACAGGGATTGCGATCATACATACAATAAACGATGATGTGTTTCAAGGGACTCCAGGCAAGTTGAGCAGCACAGGGGGGTCACAACACAGCAAACCTTCCACCTGGCCAGTTGAACATGCATGCTTAGTAGCAGCACTGACGGTGAGCTTGGACAAATATTGGTGTTAAAGCACAAAATACAGCTCAGATGTGTTGGTGGACTGATGGCTAGTTGATGGGAAAGTTGTCTGGGGCACCTGTATGGGCAGTGGCACATACTCTCCATTCCACCATGGTCCATTGAGGCACTTGTATTAGCCATGGAGCGTTGCAAGACATGGAATGAAGCAGCTCACAGGGACAGACAGCAAGGGACAGACTCGGGTGCAGTGCATTTCATTTCCAATTAGAATTTGATACATGCACTAGCTATTTTATTTTGGTCATGGTGGTACAGGACTTGTTCTGAAGTCAGATCTTACTATATGCGTCTGTCTGCTTACCCAGGGAACATTGCATGTTGTGTGAATCGTGACACATTGGTGTTCCATTTGCCACAAACCCACCGGTGCCTGACTTAATGCATTGACTTTGTATGAACCATCACAGGGGTAATGTTATGTATGGGTATGAAGTATCCACACAAGATTGTCTGTTTGCAGAGTATTTTGTTACTTTGGGGCATATTTGGTGGTGTGTTTGTGTGTTTTGGGCATGCACAGATTATTAACTGTGGCTCTCTTTGCAGCATTGAACTGCTCCTGTTACCGGACCGGAGAGTGTACAGGCAGGAGGCCAGCACTCACCCCAGAGATAAGTTTCTCTTTGACTTCCATTTGAGTAATTTGCTGCTATGTGCATGTGAGCAAGTTTGGTCTATTTGTGTATGTGTTAATGTGTGTACTACATTTTGGTGCATTCCCTACTTTCCCGTGTCAATCCTACTCCCCTCTCCTGCCCCTCATCCCGGTTATCCAGTATGCCAATGCCGACTGCATATCCCTGACCCTCCCTCCCCACCAGGGTCTCAGAGGCCTGTGTGAGTTAGACCTTGCAGGCACCCAGACCACGGTGGGGGTGGTTGTTTTGTGCCACTCCTGAGCCTGTAAACGGGAGCTGTGACAGTAGACATCCGTTCGTGTTGCATCATTCTATGTTATGTACCACACATGGTTCAAATCCTGTTGTGACATTGTTTTACTGTGCTACCTTGGTTGTTAACATCATTGTGGTAGTACTTGGCCTTTGTGGCGTACTGCTACTTGAAGTCATCTACTGGAGGCTGTTCTGGTTTGTTTTACTGCCTGCAGGGTATTAACTTGGCTTCTGTGTTGTCCTGCTTTGAGTTCTCTTGGATTTTGTGCTTTTGCAAATCTAGGTGGACTCTGAGGGTGCTGGCAACTTTTTACCCACAAGGTAGGAGATGGTGACAAAGGGGAAGGGTGATCCTGTGGCCATGTGGAATTCAAGGATGTTGGATGAATAACCCAGATGCAGTTGTTCAGTGGGTCGTGGTGATTTGTGAGGGAGGGGGGTGTTTTGTTGTTGATAGTTGCCTTGCCCTGCAGTGTGATGGGCACCCTCAAATTGTAATTGTGGTTTACTGTGTACATGATGTATTCTGCTCATCAATGCCTCTTCATGTGTTGTGTTTACCTTTTAGGTGTGAGGGGATAGTTGTGGTTTGACATGCTGGGGTATACAGATGGTGAATGTTCACATGTGATGTGTAGAGGACAGTGATGGTCACTTGATTTCACATGCATATGTTGAGTGCATGTCCCTACTGACCCACACACTCGCACTATGATCCACTACATGTACAACCACCCTTACATGTCCACGTGTACACTCTGTTTGCCTTCTGGTGCCCACTGTGTCCCTGCAGCGAATGTTCTAAGACCATTTGTGGATCCTGTACATGCCTAATTTTGTTATTTTATGTAGTTTGTCGCTTAGATGTGATGCTCAGGGTGTGCATCACACACAATGGCTGTTTGCTGTGCGCTGAGCAGTGTGTTGCAGGAGGTGGACATGGCACACAGTAGCTGCAGTGTTGATTATGCAATGCACATTGTGCATGTGGACAGGCATTCATTGTTATGATTCAAATACGACTTTTGGAATGCATTTGGGCATGACTTATTTTGGGTGGAAGGTTTTTGGTCAGTCATTTCATCTGATTCCATGTCAGGCATCGTTGTCTGATGCCCATTTACATTTTTCACATGGCAATGTGTACCTTATTGGTACTGTGTTGGTGTATGGCTATTGCTTGCCATTTCATGTTGTGGTTTGGGAGGGTTTGAGTGACATACCATGGCAACAATCTAAGGGTGGTAAGGTTGTGACAGTTGACTGTCTCTTTGTCATCATCGATTGTCACCTGGTATGTGCCAGGCCTGTGTGCACTCCGCAGGGTTGGGAGTTTAGGTGAAAAATATGGCCACAAGCTGGGACCGGGCTTCCTCGCCACGCGCCCTAACCCCTCCCATGGGCAGTGTCTGTGCCTGTGGTCGGGGATGTGGGGGCACCACCATGTCCACGGGTACGCCCTGCCGTGTTGCAACATTGTGCAGGACACATGCTGCCACAATGATCCTGCACACTACTGGGGGTGCATAGAGTAGCTGCCCCCCAGAGTGGTCAAGGGAGCGTAAGCGTGACTTGAGCACTCCGAATGTGCGCTCCACTATGGCCCTGGTCGCAATATGGGCCGCGTTGTATCTTACCTGGGGTGGTGTGGCGGGGTTCCGGATTGGCGTCATCATGTGGTTGCTCAGAGGGTAGGCACTGTCCCCTGGAGAGGTGATAATGGTTGTGATTATTGGGGTTTGTGTATTTGTGTGTTTGTGTGTGTGTGACATGCATGCATGTGCACGGGCATTTGTACTCCCCTAGGAGCCATGTGTCACCATGCTGCCCAGCTTCCAGGGCCCGGCTCAGGGTGGACATTCTGTATATGAAACTGTCATGGGTCAAACAAGGGTAGTTTGCATAGACAGAGGTGATGATGCCCTTTGCATCGCATACCACCTGTACGTTGATGGAATGCCAGTGCTTGCGGTTTCGGTAGATGTGCTCAGTGGCCCCAGGTGGACGTAGGGCCAAATGGGTGCAATCTATGGCACCGAGCACTTTGGGGAAGTGTGCCACCCTGTAAAAGTCCTGGACAACGGACTGCCTTTCTGCGGGTGTTCTGGGCATGTATATGTGCCTGCGGACTGAGGGGCGCGCTGTCATGATTGCCAGTACCTGGTGTAGGCAGCCACTATGGCAGTAGTTCGCTGAAAAGACCCGGTGGCCAGAAAATGCAGGACATTGAGCACCTTCTCCAAGGGGCTCAATGCTTGGGAGTAGAGGTTGGGTGATGTTAGGTCATCTTCCCACTCCCTGACCAGGTCTAGGATGATATGGGGTGGAAACCTATACCTGCCATAGACCTGGTCGTCAGGCATCCCAAAAAGGCTTGTCTGTGGTGAAAAAATGCATGCCCTGGCTATTCTCCTCCTCCTGCGGTGTCCCACGATTAGTGCTGCGACAAATGGGGCATTCATCGTAGCTGTATATACGTGTTTGTTGTTTGCGTGCACTTTTATGCTGTGCGCGAGGGACGCTTCCGCCTGCCTTCGTGTGTCGAACGCGTTGACGCCTGTGTGCATATTTTGCCGTGCACGGGTTTCCCGTATTCAAATCCATGAATACGGGTTGTTCGTGTGCGTGTGGGTGTTCCGTGTAGTTCCATGCAGTACTTCCCCAGTTACGCCTTCTTTTTCACGCGTTGTTCCCCATTCCGCGTGTTATGCCCACTGTTCCGGCCACGTTACCCTATGTGCGCTTTTGCTGTTTGATGACGTGTGTGCCTGTGTGTGCCATGCACGGATTTGGGGCACAACCAGGGGAAAAGTAGCGCAGCGCATTCCTTGAATCGCACGCGTGCGCTTGCTTTCTCACGCTTGCACCTCCTTGCGCCTGCTTGTGCTGGGATTTTCGGCGCACGTTTGTTCCATGAATCGGGCACTTAATTGTTGATAGCTGGAAGGTAAATAGGGATAATGGGCTTTACCTTATATTTTGGGGTGGGTATTCACCCCTCGTTGTTGTTTAATCAAACTTGTTTGTAAAGATTTTGTCTTCCTTTAGAACTCAGTCATAGGATCCTATTATTTGGATCCTTTGCGCAATATTAACCTGTGCGGGTGAATATAATGGTGTACTTGTAAGTTTAAGGTTTAGAAGGTTAGGACATGTGCTCATTGTTTTAACCAATAGTTATAGTTCTTAAAAAAGGAGAACTTTATATGCTAAGCTAATAAGAGAAAGAAAATATGCAGTTCAAACATTTGTTGAATTTAACTTATAGTTAAATGCTATTTTGTAGGCATTTCTTCTCTACAGAGTATTTGGAAGAAGCTGCAGGTATTTGTTATTTCTGACTTAACTATTATGGCTTTTTTCCTGTCTTAAAGTGGACCAAGGAGATGCGGTTGTCTCCCTCACAGCACCAGGATCAGCATTGTGTTTTTTCTCTGGGAGACTTCCGGTTTTATAGCGGAAGTTAATCACGTGACGACGTTCTATGACGCCATCACGTGATAATGCGTCTGGCGTCCATCTTGGATTTTATTTTTGCCACGATTTTCTACGGGTGACTTTCTAGATGCAGGAAGGATAAACCTGTATTTTTTTAGTGGAGAGATGCCTTGTAGTCATCTCAATATTGTGTTTACTATAGCTTTATATACTGAATCTCAACAGTGTGCTAATAACTAGTAAAATGACGGTTCTTTCTTATCTGAGAAGTAGCATGGCAATAGTATAAGCTCATTTTAGATTCTTGTTGGCACAACATTATAATGAAAAATATCTTAGCATACACACTGTATTTTGACAATAGTGACATTTGAAAAAACAGAAAAAAACACAATTCAGGTTATTGTTTGCACAACCAGAAATATCTTAACATACATTGTGTATTTATTAGCAATAATGGCATTTCAGAAAATGAAATATGAACACAATTTGGGTTATTGTTTGAACAACCAGAAATTGGAAGTGTCTTGACATAGATAGTAGAACATTGCCATTGGCCATGGTCTTAACGTTTTTTTTATAGCCAATGGGGCATCTCATGGTCTGAGTTTACACCTGAGTTGCATGTGTCCATGATGCAAATCCATTTAGCTTCTTTCATGCAAAGGAGCTGTTCTCTATTTCCCCCACGTTCTGGTAGTTTCACTTTCTCTAGTCCTAGGAATTTTATGTTTTAATTTGTGTTGGTTGGTGTTCTGAAATGAAGTGGATTGCATAGGGTATCTCAAATCACTGTTTTGATGGCTCTTAAGTGTTCCATGACTCTTGTTTTTAGAGCCGTAATGGTACTGCCTATGTAAATTTAGTTGCACACACAGATGATGCCTTATATGACGTATTTGCTATTACAGTTAATAAACTGTTTTATTATTTGTGTTTTCCCATTAGGTAAGAGATGTTCGTTTTCTCCATTTGCAATTTGTGGGCATATTTTGGAGTGTCCACTTATGTAAGTTCCTGTAGGTGCCAGCACTTTCAGAATTGTACTTAGTTTGTTCTCTAGTTCTCCTTTTAGGTGACTTGGGCTAACGCGCTGTTTATGAGTCGGTGCTTTCCGAAATATTAGAGATGGATTTGCTTCGATATGTTTGATTAATGTCTCGTCTGTTTTTAGGCTATTCCAGTGTTTAGTCAGAATCCTTTTAAGGAAAAATACATCACTGCTGTAGGTGGTAATAAAATCGATTTGGTTAATTAATTTTCCTTTGTTTGTTTGTTGGTGAGTAGAGTATTCCTGGAGCTCTATGTATTGCTCGATCCAAAACATCTTGTTCATATCCTCTTTGTCTGAATTTTTCTTTTAGTTCTTGAACATTTAAATCTTGGGATTTAACCCAGTTATTTTTGTATCAGGTAGTATATTGACTGGGAACTGGTGTGTGAGCCTCGCCTTCCTTACTTTATCATACAATTTTGTGGAGTTCCGGGCTCCAGAGGCAGCAGCACCAGGGTTAATATGCCCTACTTTGGAGAGCCATAATAATGTTTTTTTCTCCCTCCCCCTACTATGGGAAAGATGTGTGCTCCTGGAGGGGAGTCAATTCCTGGTCACCTGAATTGAAAAAATGGTTTTACTACACCTACCAGAATTCTTAGAGACTGAAAGAGCAATTATATTGGTAACACGTGAAAAGAAACACAGCCTCCCTGATGATTGTTTGTGACAAGAAAGCGCTTGGAGGAGTAGAACAGCAGAGCAACTGTAGCTGAAGGGATTCAACCCTGTTAATATATGGACATTCTTGGGATTTAAACCAGTCATTTTTGTATCAGGTAATATATTGACTGGGAACTGATGTGCGGGCCTCGCCTTCCTTACTTTTTCATACTGTTTGGGTTATAATGCTCTCATACAAGTTAAGCTGTTGGGGAGCTTTTGGAAGTGGAATGATATCTAAGTTGTTAGTAATAGCACGTGATGGCATTTGGCTATAGTCAAGATTTGTATTGCAGTATGTGCAAACTATTGAAAAGGTCAGTTATTTTGTATTTATTTTCTGTTGTTAGATATAAAGATAATTGGAACCATTGGGATTGCTCATTGCTCTCTATTTTGTAGGCCATATCTACTATTTTTATGTGCTCTATTTCTCTTTGTCTGTTCCATGTAGGAGCATGTTATTTACATTTTGGAGTTCTAGAGTAGGACTTTTTGCACAGTGCAGTCTATGCACACTATTTTGTATAGGGAATGGTGTATTGCCAACATTTTGAAGTGGTGGAAGGTGCTTTTTGCAAGCAGTTCCTGAAAGGAAGGCTCATGAATGTCCTCGCAGTGCAGTGTGGCTGCGCACTGGGCAGGAGTCTATGGTTTGTTAAGTTTTCATTCTACTTTTGTCTTTTTGTTTCACATAGTGATTGAGGAATTGTCATAAAGATTTAAAGGATTGTTGGTGTACGTTATATATTAAGCTGCCTTTCTATTTGTACACTGGACTGTTTGTTTGGGCGAAAGGAATATTTGGTTGAAAGTTTGTTGGGGAAGATTTATCTATAAGGGTTTCTTTTGCCATAATGGTGTCTCCTACCATTTAATTTCCTCGGCCATTATTGTCTATTGCAATTGGGTTTTCGTGCTCTTGATTATAAGCCTCTTCATTAAAATGTGGTTCTGTGCTGCTTGTGTGAATTCATTCACCTTCAGAGAGGTTTGAAAAGTTATTTATATTGACATTGCACATTTTTTAGAAGTACATTTTATGATGTATTGATTAATTTAGTTAGTGGTTTCATTCTGTTTAAACCAATGTAAACCACATTCTCTTTAGTAGAAATGCGCTGTTAATTAGAGCTGCAAGGATTAGTCTTTTGCAGTAGTTTTTAAGGGTAGATCGTGACTTTTTAGAAGTCTTTATAAGATTGTGAAGAACTCTACGGTGTAACATTCTTTGTACAATTATTTTTTGCAATGCTTCATTGTGGATAAGTGAACATTGGTAGAAATATTGTAAGGTTCATTAGTAGGTCTGCTTTTGTTTGTACATGTGTTTTTACTTTTAGTTTTGGAAATTGAGACCTTCTTTTTTTAGTGGTAGTGGTGGCTGGTTTTGTATTCTTTTAATTTTTTCTATTAGAGGTGGATGACAATATGGCTTGCTTTTACTTCTATCTGCTCTATTGTTCGTTGTTTTCTACAGAGTTGGCTTTTAGTAGGCATTTTGTTCTGTCTGTTAGGAAAAAAGAAAGTTTGGGTTTGAAAGTTGTGAAATGTATACACAATGTATTGTGGGCCACTAGGAGTTTGCAGACTCTCGGAAGGCCCAACACCTTCCACAGGTTAAATGGAGGACTCAGTCAATGGCAAGTTCAATCTGCGGTTTATTACAGGCAAAACCAAAAGGGGTCGCGCCGGGACAGAAGAAATCCATGGACATCTTAACTTCTCCTGGCTCGCAGGCCAGTTTTTTACCCTAATGACTTCAGAGTGACATTACAACCTAGGCCCTCTGGATTGGCCGTCAGGAGCCTAATAACCTATATGGTTGCCTATATGTGTTATTATATTGGCTCTCCCATGTCAGGTGGCTGGCCTGGTTCATCCCCAAGTCACTATCTATAACAATGTTGCAGTGTGAGGGTCTTGCCATTGGTTCTTGCCCATTGCTACCCACCCCTCGGATACTAAACTATGATTGGCTAGAGCTGACGTTCCCCAGGCCTGGGATCTGCAAAAGGTTCTCAACTCTAGGTGTACCTTTTCAATGTAATAAGAATGACTATGTGTCTGCATTGTAACTTGTGTGTACCACCATAGGGCTATGAGAGTGCTCATTGTCTCACATTGTAACATTTTTGTTGCGGTCCTCTGCCTGGTAGCGTGAGATCGGCTCTCTTTCCCAGCACTGGTCGCTGTCCATTGTCTATGTTGGCCAGGTTACGTTTTCGGTGTTTTGGAGCTGCGCAGCTCTGAATTATGAAGAATTATTCATATTTATTGCTGCTGGAGCTACTGTTGTTCAGGGAATATAATGTCAACATTATCTTGTGGCCTTGGCAGTGGGCACTGTCCCACACGTCTTGGTCTCTGATCAGTCTGAATTCAGCTCAGCTCAGCTCTTGCTGAGAGGCCTGGGGCCTGCTGTAGTTTTCCTAAACCATAATGTGGTTTCTACAATGTTCGTGCTATACTATATTCTCCATAGTTTAGTCAAACTTGGTTCTGTCAGGTCCCATAGGGGCTCTTTTTTCTTGCGGGTTCTGCCTTGCTGCGTTTAGCTAAGGGGAAAAATAATAAAAGCAATGACATTATGTATCTGTCCTCCCTATATAGAATTGTATGCTCAGTGCTTCATGTCTAATGCTGCTATGTCGTGGTGTCTCTAATGATGTCAGCAATCATGGCTTCTTGGTGCTTTAATTGGTACTGTCGATCGAGGTGTCTTTGGTTGCAGCCTGGGGCTCCTCATCCACTCTAGGGTAGATTTTCACCACGCCTGGACTGTAGGGCTGGCTGAGGGAGTAGCCCTCGACATAGTTGTCAACCATAGGTCCGTTGGGAATTTGTCTGAAATAGAATGGGTGATTGTGATGTTTCCTGGTCCTTTTTCGCGTCATGTATTTCATAGGTGGGGAGGAGGAGGTAGGCTTCCCCATCCCTCTTTAGGTTGGTGTACTAAAGTGTTTTAACTGTGTTGTTGGAATAATTGGAGTTTGAGTAGTGCTGTTTGGGACATTAGAAGGAACGGGGGAAAAATGGGTGTGAAAAAAAGGTGCATATCTAGGTTATTTTTGTGCTGCTTATTTTAATAATATAGTGCTGTGTTTGTGGTGGAATGTATTTGTAATGGGTTGCACTGTTTTTAAAGAAAAGGGAAACTGTTGCCTAGTGGTAATGCATTGGCAAAATGTTGTTGCAGCAGCGTTTGGTGGCTTATAGGAGAGGTTGGGAAAGAAGAGTTCCTTAAATGTAAGGTGAAAATACTAAACAAAACATCATATTAGAATGTTGTTGTTAATACAGGAACCTAATATCACATACACATAGGCAATGGGTGCAGCATGCACCATAGAAGTACAGTATTTTTAACCCACTAATAACCAGTACAAAAATAAATTCAAACCTATCAAAATCTTGACTAATAATAGACATGGAATTAATAACTATCTATACAAGACTTACTACACAAAGCATAGAAATCTGAGGTGCATACAGCAAAACTCCAGTAAGGAGGAAAGAAAGAACATCACCAGAAAATTACAATAACATTAGAGTTGATCCTCATGCACACAAATGAATTGTGTGTTTGAGGCGTGCTTATTGCTCCATGCAGAACATATGAGAATTTTAATGTCTAGATATATAGCACCTTTGCATTTTGAAAGTCGCACTGTCAGTGAAAAAAAACAACTAGCCTAGATATGTCAGTAAACAAATACAATTGGCCCAGATAGGTGATGTCATTAGTGATTGGATCAATGACATTTGTGATGTCATCTTTGATGTCCTCTGGGTTAGTCTTAGTAGTGTATAGTGGGGGTGCGAGTTATGGGTACTTATTGGGGAGGAAGGATAGCTCAGGAGCAACTAATTTGTCTTGGAAGCAAGACAATGGACCGCAACACAGTTTCTAATCCCGATCCTGCACTTAGAAACCACTCGCTGGTATTAAGCACATTATAAAAGAATAATAAAATAAATAGATTACCATAACTTATGGATTTTGGGGGTTTCCCGGTTTTAGTTGTAACCGTAACGTCCCTTTAACAACGTTTTTTCACTGAATTTCAGGTTTTTATTAGCGCAACTTAACCATAATGTCCTTTAACAAAGTTTTTTCACTGAATGTATATATATGTTTTCAAGGAAAAACTTTAGGGGATAACTTAATGCAATAAAACCCCTTCAAATTCAGGTAAACCCAACTTAACTTCACGCTCCCTGTTGCACACACTATGACCACAATGATGACATCACAGAGGACTTCACTGATGCCATCACTGATTACATTGCTATGGTT
Organism: Ambystoma mexicanum; assembly: GCF_040938575.1. Lineage (NCBI taxonomy): Eukaryota > Metazoa > Chordata > Amphibia > Caudata > Ambystomatidae > Ambystoma > Ambystoma mexicanum. Next base: position 1,286,495,676 of record NC_090937.1, read on the forward strand.
AACTGGCATTAAGTATGGCTTTTAGCTATGGTCAGTGTGCATGGTCAAATATATGTTAATACATTAATGGGATCTAATCATTGCTTCAGTCTTGGACGCTAGCCATAACCTTCAGCCATGTACAGTGCATTTTTTGAAACACTAACAGTCCACACACTGTAGACTTTATCTTTCACCACTGTCTACAGCCTTCAGCCATTTCCACTGTATATTATATACACTAAGCAGTCACTAGCCATAGGCTTTAGCACAATACTAGCCAGTGGCCACAGCTTTTGTCTGGCGCCACTATATATTCTAACACATAAATGGGCCATTAGCCATCACCTTTAACCATGAGCAGTTTATACATGTTTGTGGTCATGCTCATGATACATTTTCAAATACTAATTATACAACACTAACCAGTCACTAGCTATGTCCTTGGACTGTGACAACTTTATATTGTATACACTAACCAGCCACTAGCCATGGCCTTCAATACAATACCGGCCAGTGGCTACTGCCTTTGGCTGTGCCAGCTGTATATTGTAACATATTAATGAGCACCAGCTATTGGCTTTAGCCATGGCCAGTGACTACAGCTTTCAACCCTGCTCACTGTATATTTTAAAACAGTGATAGACCACTAGGCATGGCTTTTTTGCAACACTAATTGACCACAAGCTATGGTATTTGGTGATGGCCATTGTCCACAGCCTTTGTCATGTCCAAGTCCATAGCCTAAATTGTTATTAACATAATCAAAGTTTTTATGAGCTAACTTATTAATGATGTTATGTCTAATGCCATTATTGATGTGATCAGTTATATTGAATGTAATTTGTGTTGTTAGTAATGGCAACAGTGATGTGATCTGTGATGTCATCAGTGTTCTCATAGAACATGTAATTAGTGATGTCATCTGTGAAGTCATCATTGTGTTCATAGACTACGCACCAGCGGTGTGAAGTTAAGGTGGGTTTAGCTGAATTTCAGGTGTTTAGTTGTTTTAAGTTCTCACCTGAACGTCCCTGCAACTAACTTTATCCTTGAATTTCAAAGGTTGTGTTAGTCAATAGATGCTTTCCACACATGGCCAGTGTCCACAGCCTACAGCCGTGCCCACTGTATATGTTAGGACACTACCAGACCACTAGCCATGGCCTTTTTGAAAAAAGCATTTTCTTTTACCATAACTACACAGCCACAATAGTTTTGGTTAAGTTGCTAATCCCATAGGAAGAGTACTTTTTGGGCGGCTTATAACTTCGCTCTCCCTGGACGAATCCTCACCTGCAAAGTTTGGGTAGGTTTGGTCATGGGGGGGCAAAGTTATAGGGGGGTTCCAAAATGTCATAGACTGAATGGGGAAAACACTTTGCTTATGCCTACAGTGCAAACCGCTGGACGGATTTTGACCAAATTTGCGGCAGGAGCAGCGGCTTGGTCCTGAAAGTATGCTTTTGTAAATCTGGTAAAAATAGATCCTGGTGTAGGAGGAAATATCTTTTTGTTAGCACCCCGGGTTCCCACTTTGGGAACCTAGGGTGCTAATGGCCTTCATCCCCCATTACAGGGGCTGGAATGGAGGGATAATGGTCCGGAGACCTCGTTATCCACCCTTGCTTCGCTTGGGCTGATAACTTGGGCTGCCAGGGCGGCATCCACTGTTTCATCCCTGGAACGGGGGATAAACGCCACAATATTGCCATTAGCATAATACAAAATGCAAATAGAAATGTTGGAAAATCTTATTGAGTCTATGTGCTTTACTGAGAAATCTAAAGTATATGGAGTCTATACCTTTTTTTTAGTCCTATTTTTTAACTGTGAATGGTGGTTCCTAAAGGAACATTTCATTTATTATTTTTGGATGCATTTTATTATGGCAGGAGAGCTTAGAACGAAAGGTGGGGACGGAAATGAGTGAAGGGGCACCAAACACTAATATGGAGGGGCAGGTGGACAGGGGAAAATGTTGCACGTGTGTTATTTCTAAGGTAGGGGGGCAGTGTTTCTCATGCTCCTTGATTACAGCAGTGGTGGTGTCTCTTGGGGAGGAGGAATGGCATTATCCATTTTAAGATAAATAGCCGTTTTGCTAAAATTATGTACTGTCTACTAGATTGTTAATGGTTGAGTAGGAATAGGTGTTGGAGCTGTGCAAGGGAAATTTTGAAGTTGAACGTTCCTAGATCAGTAGAAAATGCTGTTCCGAACTGTCCGTGAAGCACGGGTCTTATCGTGGAGTGCAGATGGGTTCTCGGACACATCATCATGCCGCGTGCCAGCATATGGTCAAGTGGCACTCTCCGGTAGGTAAGCAATGAAGTCAGATGTTCGTAGACATTATGGTTAAGTTGCACTAATAAAAACCTATGAAATTCAATGAAAAAACTTTGTTAAGGGGACGTTATGGTTAAGTTGCTCTAATAAAAACCAATGAAATTCACTGAAAAACTTTTTTAAAGGGACGTTATGGTTAAGTTGGACTCCTAAAAACCTATGAAATTCAATGAAAAAACTTTGTTAAAGGGACGTTATGGTTAAGTTGTGCTACTATTTGTGATGTCCTGGGTGTTAGTGTTAGCGGTGCACGGTGGTGGCGCAAGTTATGGTTGCTTAGCTTACCATAACTGGCGAATTTCAGGGGGTTTTCGGTTTTACTTCGAACCATAACATCCCTTTGACAAAGTTTTTTCACTGAATATTATATATACATAACAACAGATTATTCTAGTTTGATAAAGAGAAAGTCATTAAAGTGGTACATTAACTTTGCAGAAAGACTACACTCAGTGGGCCTCATTCCAAGTATGGCAGAGCTGGAAAGAATTGGCCGTAACAGAATTACCGCCAATATTCCCGTTCCACCATACAAATATGGTCCTGGAGTGGAGGATTTACCTCCAGCATCATGCTGGAGATACATCCTCCAACTCTCTGTGGAAAAATTACCGGACCAAGTGGCGGTGACAGTAATTCAGTTGGGTGGTATTCCGGTTATTTACTGCCGGAATACGGCCCAACTTGTAATGAGGCCCAGTATATCTTAAAATACAACTTTAAAGGACTACCTATGATACACATATCTACATATGTAAAACAAAAATAACTTTATTTCATAACAGCGATTACACATTACATATATCTGTGCCAACAATTCAACCAATGATGGCGTGGGAAGCGTAAAGGTGTCAATGCCCACGCCATATAACAAAATCTGCACATGTGAAATTGATCAATCCGGCTATGCGGATACACATCACATATGTCCTCTGCAACAATTCAACAAATGACAGCACATCACACTTAAATGCGTGTACACCCACAAAACATGACAAAATTCAAAGTTCAAGTGTAAACGCATCTACGCCCACACTACATGATGAAATCCATGCGTGCAAAATGGACCAATCAACCTGCATACTGTGACTCCTTAGGTACACGTGACATATATCTGTGTCAACAATTCAACCAATTACAGCAAGCGTTGTGTAGACACAGCTATGGCGAAGCCGTATGAAAAAATCACCATGTGCAAAATTGACCAATCAGAATGCGCAAGATTCCAAAACCACAGATATTCACCACACCCAAAGAAAATTACTCAGTCCTTACTAGTGAGCAGGTTTCCTCAGTAACTAAGAACTTCTGGCTTCTCATACCTTACTTCTCCATTCTTTTTACCCACGTTGGACCTCATCAGGAGTCTGGTGGTATTTCCACCAGGATACTAGCACAAATAGCGTTACTGCTACTCGGTATGGCACTATTAGCGCCGGATCATGAGTAGCGTTAAAGAAGTAAGTTCCCATTCCCCATCAGGTCCATTGGATACAATGGGGTTGAGGGCGCAATTACCATCAGAGGTAATTGTGCCTGTGGTAATAGCACCAAAAATGGCTGAAAACAGGCAGTAGGGGACATTTTTACCTCCAGCAAAAACCTGGAGGTAAAACTCCCACTTACCGCCCGACTCATGATTGGGCCAATCCTTAAATGGCACAGTGATAGCGTTACTGCCGCTTTTAAGTGTACCTAATCCTCTTTTCCCTTTTTTTGTTATTTGTTCTGTTTGATTATTCTTTGGTTTGATTTTATTTTATTTATTTAAAATTTTTTGTGGCATTGTATTTTGTCATTTTTGTTGTTTTATATTTTTCTCCCCTCTCAGACTTTTAACAGCATGTCTGACCCAACTGGCAGCAATTATGACAATGTAGTCTGGGTTACGAATCTGTCCCCACTACGTAAAAGGGCTACAGGAATGAAAATGACATCAGATAGTTGGAGGTACTTTCGTGTAAAGGCACACTGTTGCAGAAAAGAGGTTGAGGAGGCACAGTGCACTTTGTGCCAGAAGAAGCTATGTTGGGGCCCTTTGAATGTGCCATCACAAAGCATGGGGGCATCAGTGCTTATCAACTAGTATGGGTCCGCTGGGATAATGTTGATGATGCCTACAGGAAAGCCGATCACCATCACAATATCCAAATGCATGCATCTCGTTCCTTACATCAGCGAGTAACTGCACCTCCTCCATCAGCCCCTGCGTCCACCATCAGAGCATGTCCAAACAATATTGAAACTACATCTTCACCTCCTGAGACCGCACATGCACTTGCTGCCATTCTACCAGCACCCAGTTTATCTGTCATGAAAATCATGTGCACTATATGCCACAAATGGGTTACCACGGGAGATGCCACAGTAGAGGATTATCAAAAGATCATCTCTCAACATCAGATTCATTGCCAGCCTTCGTTTTTTTTAAGTGCCAAGTTGCTCCCCCATTTTTTTTTATAAAAAAACAGAATAGCAATACAAAACAAAAAAATCAAAATATATTACAAGGCCCGCGGTCGTGTAATTATGGTTAAGTTGCTAAACCCATAGGAAGAGCACTTTTTGGGCAGCTTATAACTTTGATCCCCCTGGATGAATCCTCAAAACATTGCAAAAGAATGTGTATGGTCAGGTTTTGTCAAGGGTGGGCAAAGTTATAGGGGTCCCACATTTTTTATCTTTTTCCATAGACTGAAAGGAAAAAAACTTTGCTCACGCCTATAGCCCAAACCACTGGATGGATTTTCACCACATTTGCAGCAGGAGCGGCGGCTTGGTCCTGAAAGCGTGCTTTTGAAAATTTGATGAAAATCCATACAGTTGTTTTTTTAAAACAGGCAAAATGTAGGTCCAAAAAAATTAGTGATATCTGGCTCAGCTCCGTGCATCCATTTCCTTGTTCAGTCCGCGGACAGGCATACGATTGGCCTAGAGGGTGACGTGATGTCTGCGAACATCGGAGGCGCCCCATTATTGGATGGTGAAAAGCATGAAGTGGATCAGATTTTTGGAAACTCCCACCCGGTTGGATTTGCGGACAGCGGCCAGTGTCAATGGACATTGCAGTAAAAACCTATAAAAAAACACAACATTGCACTTGTCAAACTTATAAAACAATCTCTGGAGAGATCAGGGGTGATGAGGATGGGATATGGCCATAAGAAACCAAAAAACAGGTGTCTTTCATCCCTGAAGTCTGCAAACAGTCCGGATGTTCGGGGGGGCAGTCCTGTGGTGTTCACGAACATTTCAGATGTTCGGGGACATCTGTACCTATTTCTGCATTACAGGGTTGGTGAAAAGCAGTTCTTTGATGGCTTATAATTTTGGCACCACTCAATAAAACTTCCTGAAATATTGGAATGTTATTCTAAACTTGATTCTGAATGGTTTTGGAGGGCTCAATGGGAATGGGGAGGCTGGTAGCACCTGGCGAGTGAAAAGGCACCCGCAAGCAGAAATTGTAGTTTGCCAGTCTGGTAACTACGGTACCGGCAAGCTTACCGGTACCGTAGTTACCGGACCGCCAAACTCGTAATGAGGCCCTATGTACTTTACTGAGAAATGTAAAGTAGATGGAGTCTATAAGATTTCTTTTTTAGTTCTATGTTTTAACTGTGAAAGGTGGTTCTTAAAGGAACCTTTCTGTTGTTGTTTTAAAAAAGGAAATATTTGCAGGAGAGGTTAGAAGAACGTAAGGTGAGGAGGGAAATGAGGTAAGGGGCACCAAGCACTAATTTGGAGGGGCAGGTGGATAGGGGAAGATGTTGCGCGTGTGTTACTTCTAAGGTAGTGGGCAGTGTTTCTCATGCTCCTTGATTACAGCTTCAAACACACTTCGAAATTGCTTCCCCCTGCAGAGTGGTATGTTGCAGTATATACAGAGGACTGTTGTCTTCCAAAGATATGGAACAACAGCCTCTTTTATTGCTTGCAAAGTAGCTGGTGGGATTTTGTGTCTCACAGAAGTAGGGTGTGTGGTTACAGTATTGGCTGAGGAAGATGATGTGGAGGAAGACAGCTTACTACTTGCTAAGAAAGGAAGAATCTTTCTGAGAGCATTGTGGTAGTTGGATTTCGTGTGGCGGCATATGGAGGTGGTTCCGTAGGTGTAATGTCCAGGTAGTCTGCGACTGAGTCCAAGTTGCACTCAGTGCATTTCACTTTTGTAGCTTTAGCCTTTGGTACATTCCAAACAGTGGTAAAGAACTGCCACACCCATGATTCTTTCCGGGTGCTAGAGGTAGGCACTTCCTCTACCTCATCTTCTTGGTCCACTTCACTGTCTTTGGAAATACTGCACTTTTTTTGTTTTGTGGTTCCTCCAGCTGGTGGTGGCTCTTGGGGAGGAGGTATGGCAATAGCTAATACCATTTTTACGATAAATAGTAGTTTTGCTACTATTCTTCCAAGTAGGAGCTTTGTACTAGATTGTGAATAGATAATGAGTAAAAATAGGTGTATGAGCTGTGCAAGGGTACATTTTGAGTTTGATAGTTCCTAGATCAATAGAAAATACAGTTCCAAACTGTCCTCGAAGCAAGGACCCGAACGCGAAGTACAAAAGCGTTCATGGACACCTAATAATCCCGCGCACGAGCCATGGTCACGTGGCTCTGTCCGGAAGGTCCGCAATAACATCAGATGTTCGCAGATGTCGACATAAGCAAAAACAGTGGACAGGGTATAGAAGTGTTAAAAATTATGCTAGAAGGTGGGAAATGGCAGCGTTTTAAGATGAAAGTTTGTAAATTCGACAAAAATGTTGCTATATTGGGGTAAGTATGATATTAGTAAGTTGTTGGAAAATAGCATGCTCTGGTAAAAACCCATGAAATTCTCTGAAAAACGTTGTTAAAGAGATGTTCTGGTTTAGTTGCACTAATAAAAACCTATGAAATTCAATGGAAAAACATTGTTAAAGGGACATTATGGTTAAGTTGCACGAATAAAAACCTATGAAATTCAATGAAAAAAAGTTGTTAAAGAGACGTTATGGTTAAGTTGCACTAATAAAAACCTATGAAATTCAATGAAAATGCTTAGTTAAAGCAACGTTGTGGTTAAGTTGCACTAATAAAAACCTATGAAATTCAATGAAAAATCTTTGTTAAAGGGACGTATGGTTATAAGTAAAACCGAAAAAACTCAGGAATTCACCAGTTTTGGTAAGCTAAGCAACCATAACTGGTGCCACCACCGTGCACTGCAAAGACTAACACCCAGGACATCAAAGATGACATCGCAAATGTCATTGATGACATCACCTGGGAAATTAATTTTTATGAAAAGTCCCTACAACGGGTTGCGTTTAAAATTTTGGTAACACGATGTCAGGGGTGATTGTGTAATGATAAACATGTAATAACTAGCTAACAATTCAAGACTTACTACACACTTGTGCTAGTACAAAAAATACATATGAAGACCCACAATGCCACAATCAGAGGCACATACAGGGAAACTAGAGTAAGGAAGAAAGAAACAGCATCATCAGAAAATGTTAATAGCATTAAAGTTTATCTTCATGCATACAAATGAATTGTATGTTTGAGGCCTGCCTATTGCCCCATGTACGTGCACCATGAGCTGAGACCAAACCCTAAGGAAGGTACTTTAAGAACATAGGACAAGGTTAACGTCTAGATATACAGCACCTTTTGAATTTTAATATTCTCACTGTCAGTGAATAAAACCACCTGGCCCAGATATGTCAGTGAAGAAAAACAAGTGGGCCAGATATGTGATGTCATCAGTGATGTCATCAATGACATTTGTGATGTGATCTTTGATGTCCTCGGTGTTAGTTTTAGCAGTGCACGGTGGTGGCGCGAGCAGTGTTTCCTATTTTTACCAAAACTGGTGAATTTTCAGAGGTTTTTCGGTTTTACTTGTAACCATAACATCCCTTTAACAATGTTTTTTCATTGAACTTCAAAGGTTTTTATTAGTGCAACTTAACCATAACATCCCTTTATATGTATATCAGTGAAAAACCTTTGTTAAAGGGATGTTATGGTTCAAAGTAAAACCGAAAAACCCCTGAAATTCGGCAGTTATGGTAAGATAAACAACCATAACTCGCGCCACCGTGCACTGCTAATACTAACACCCAGGACATCAAAGATGACATCACAAATTTCGTTGATGACATCACTGATGACATCACATGTCTGGCTCTCCCTTTTTTCCCTTTACTGACATATCTAGGCCACATAGTTTTCTTCAGTAACAGTCAGGAAGTAAAAATTGAAAGGGTACTATATTTGTAGATTTAGGGTCAAGTCACATCATATGAAACATATACATAGCAGAAGACACAGGCTTGAAAGAGAGCAATCCTTTCTGTGCATGAAGATAATCATTAGGGTTATCAGCACTTTCTCATAGTTTTATTTTTATTACTCTACCTTCCCTGTATATGCTCATATTTGTATACATTATACTCACTCTCCTTTCCTTTGGGTGCAGTCACATCATGTGATACACATACATATGGTAAGTACAATACGAACAGCGTTCTCCGAACACCCCCATTTTGTTTAATTGCAAACATTACCTCCACGCCCACTCTTCCTTGTCCTAGTACTTACTTCATGAGGCCCCTGCCTCCGACACAGGACCTTCTTCTATTTCTTTAAATTCCTATAACTCCTCCCCCACATCCACATCACTCAGTTTCATATTACCAAGCCGGAGCATGGGACCTTCCCCGCAGGGAGGGTGAGGAGGGTCGTCAGTACTGTAACGAGGAAGAGTAGGACTAGGAGTAATGAAGATTACTGGTAAGTAATCAGAGCATTTCAGGACACCGCAAGTGTTCTTGGAACACATTCAACTTGCCAGAGTACAATACGGACAGCGTCCTCAGGACACCCCCATTTTGTTTATGTACGAACATTTAAGGACACCGCGAGTGTTCTTAGCTCAATTTTAGCTTGCTTGCAAACAAAACTGACACATACTCTGTCCTCAGAACACCCCACCATTTAGTTTATATAGAACATTTCAGAACAGCCGTGTTGTCCGCAGACAAATCGAACACAACAAAGGTGTCTAGCATATAAAAAAAACAGAACATTGAACGTATCTCATACTCCTCCACCCTCCTCAAACACTCTTACACACCAACACACTCCACTAAATACAATTTTTAATCCACATTTCACTGTGCTGTCCGCGGTCGTCCGCGAATGCAAGATGGCGGGTGCCACAGAAAATCTGATGCGCTTCACGCACCACGCCGTCCAATCAGCGAACACGTCGCATGTCCGCGGACATCACGCAAGCCGCTCGGCCAATCAGGGAAAACTCCGCGGAGCGAATCGGGAAGTCCGTCTGCGGAGCGAACAGAGATATCACTAATTTTTTTGCCTTACATTTTGGTCATTTTAAAAAAACTACTGGACGGATTTACACCAAATTTGCAAAAGCACACTTTTGGGACCAAGCCCCCGCTCCTGCCGCAAATTTGGTGTAAATCCATCCAGCGGTTTGGGCTGTTTTTTCCCATTATGTCTATGGGAAAAAACAAAAGTTATGGGACCCCCCCTATAACTTTGCCCCCCCCGGACGAAACCTCACCAAACTTTGCAAAACAATTCAGAGTGGCCCATATACTTTATTTGCAAAGATTGGTGAGGATTCGTCCAGGGGGAGCAATGTTATAAGCCGCCCAAAAAGTGCTCTTCCTATGGAAACACCAACTTAACCATAACTACATGGACGCTAACGCGTCCATGTAATATATATATATATATATATATATATATATATATATATATGTGTATATATATATATATATGTTCCTTTTTATTTTAATTAAATGTTTTATACTAATTTTGTTTCCTCCCCTGTTCCACCCCTCTCTTTCCAGCCCCCAAATCCTCCCTTTTAAGGGTCACCCTCTAAGTTATAAAAATAGATTAAATGAAACACAGACTGCAAAAATAAATTGCAACTTCGGTTGTAATCTATTTTATGCAGTTTGTGCATGAATGAGGTTCCCTTTTAGCCAAGGCTATACTGCACATGAATCGGGTTCATGTAGCTTCAGATATGACTTCCGGTTGCTGCTTCTATCATGTGTGCCTCCAAAGCTCAGCACCTCATTGGCCGTTGTGGTAGGCAAGGATATAAAATTATATTTAAAAAAAAATACATATGTATGTTTGTATTCTGTACTACTTTTAAGTTCTATTTCGCATTATATACAGTGTTGGAGAAAGTGGGAATAGGGTACAAAAGCATGAATAGAGGGTATCAATATGGTACACCAATAAGGGAAGAGACAGAGGGGTAAAATGAGGGTAGAAAAAGTATCAGTAGGAGGTGCGGGTGGGGTTATCAGGATTAGATAAGCTGGGTGACGATAAACAGGGGAGAGTATGGTGGGTAGAAAGGTGGGGTAGGTTGTGTGAATGTGGAAATTGTGGGATACAATAGGTGCAATAGGTAGATACACTAGAGATGGCCACAATAATATGTCCACAGTGATTGTCTTCATTTGCACTTCTCTGTCTGTAAAATAAATATATATATTTTTAGTTACAGAGCATACTGTATGATATACAATTAGTTAAAGTTGTTCACACATAAACATTTTTTGACCCTCATAGATAGATCTTTTATATAACGTGTGCGTAGGACACTGTTGTCATCTTCACATGTTATAATCTTTGGGTTATTGGGAAAGCATCCAAGGTGGATTAAAAAAACAATACACTATCAAATGTAGAAGGTAAATGGGAGAGTATAGTCGGTGGCAATAAACTGAATGACTATGGGAACACAGGGTGCAGTAGAGTGGGTAAGAGTATAGAGGATGGAAATACAGTGGGTGGCAAAACTGAAACTAGGGTACAGTGAGGATAAACAGCAGGGCGTATGGTAGGTTGTTACAGTAGAGTGGTTGGTGTAGATTGAATAAACGTACAGAAGGTGGAATGCAAAACATTTGCACAGGTAGCAATACTACCCATGACCACAGTAATAGGTGCACAGAGATTGACAGAATTCGCAGTGGAAAAAAGAGACCCTTTAACTGTTCCATCACAGATCTTGGGCACATCTGTCCTTATCAATCATCTACTAGAGGTCCACTTGCATAATGTTGGAAATGCACACAGGAACACCCATGAGCACCACAAGCTGAGGATGCATGGGTATTGTTCATCACCTCAGTGAGAATCTGCACCTCCTCTGCTTCTCCTCCATCACCACCTCCATCCCCAATCACAACTCCTTCAACCAACATCAAAGCCACAACTTCTACTAGTGGTACCTCAAATCTACCTGCAGCCAATCCACTGGCATCACAGGAAAGGCCTACAGGAATGAAAACTTGCCCCGATAGGGATAGACTAGATACGGTTATACAGGGTGTGCATATGATATAGCGTTAAGGGAACAGACAGCAGAGGTATAATAAAGGTACAAAAAGTGTCATGATATTAAATTAATGGGGATACTCAAGGCCAGATAAACTTGGTGAGGATAAACAGGGAGGAAGGAGTATGGAAGGTGGGTGCAGTCGAGAGAATGGGGTACGTTGAGTAAACATACAGAAGGTGGAATAAAGAATTGTCAAACTGGTAGGAACACTACCCATGGCTACAGTAATAAATCCACAGTGATTACATCAGCATTTGCACTGCAACAATATGGCCCTTCAACTGTTGAATCACAGTGCTCGAGCCTATATATCCTTATCAATCACCTAAAACAGGGCCACTAGAATATTGTTAAAAATGCCTCCAAGAAAGCCCACGAGCACCACAAGCTGATGATGCATGTGCCTCGTTAATTACATCAGAAAGTATCTGCACCACCTCCATCCACACCTCCAGCTACCACCGAAACATCTCCAACCATCAACAAAGCCAACTCTTCTCCTACTGGTACCTCAAATCCATCTGCTGCCATTCCACCAACTATCAATATTTGAATAATGAAAATCCTATAAACTATATGCCACGATCGGATTGTCCCAGCCATATCCATAGCCACAGTAATAACTGTCTGTAAAAAAAAAAAAAACTTCATTAGAGAACATACTTTAGGAAATACTACTGGTTACAGCTGCCCACCATATAAGGCAGAGAATCCCACCTTCTTTCATCAGGTAATGTTCTTCCATTGTTCATCGTAACAAGTGAGGGGACAAACATTGTTTTTTACTCTCATCGTAGAATGGATAACTAAATGGACTGGCTAAAAGAAAACTATCCCACAGAGGAGGAAATATGGAAGGAAGATGCTAAAGAGAAGCAGCCACAAGAAAGTACAAGAATAAAAAAGTTACTTGGATGGACTTGCAAGTGATCACGCCAGGGACCATCAATTGTCCCACCTAAAAGAAAACTGGAGATCGCTGGAGGTACTTTATGGTGGAGGTGCATGAAAGTTTAGGACAAACACAAGCAAATAAGCCTTCACCCTCCGAACCCTACACACAAAATGGGAAATAGCTGCACATACATGCTGTTGATTTAAAAATGTATTTTTTAAGCAGCATGTTAGGGAAAGTTAAAAAATACATAAAGAATGAACTACCACTCAATGTGAGTAGGTATTAAATAGTGGCAACATATGCCATCTGATAGCAGTGGTTAATATAGCTCACACACACAACTCTGCAAATACACCTTTAAATATATAAATATTTACTGGCCCTTACTTTCACATCAGCCACACTCTTAGCATATATACAGTGTGAAATATGCAATCAAAATCAGAAAGGTTAACACACATTTTTTTTACCCACCATCTTTGATAGCCACAGCAATTTAAATACGGTTATAAAAAACACCTTGTTGCCAGCAATTGATCATTTTGTACTAACTCAAAAGCAAACCTTGCCAACCTTTAAAAGTTCAAATAAGACAAGAGTAAACCTGAGAACATAAAATAAGAAACACAAGTTAAATTGTGTGGATTAACATCCGCATAATATGATTATTGCACAGAAAATGTATGGCTTAATACACGCGGCTATAAATATACAATGAAGTAAGAAATCATGTAAATGCGCCTATCCTTGCATCATATACACTCGGGTATAGTAAACGCCCCATGATGTTGCTTTGCTTGAACCCATGGCTATTCGGAAGAACAGTGAAAAAAAAGAATGTAACCACACTCCCAAGCCCTCACCAATTGCCCCCAACTTCTCTACCAGTTTGCCCCATTACCCTAATGTCTTCTTCTCCTCCCCTGCCCTCTCCCAGTCGACCTATAACACTTGTTATTTTGGTAACGCAGTTTCACTCAAAATGTTGGATAGCCACAGCTATGAAGCCAGGGAAAGCACACAACATGCCATTGCCCTCTACATAGCCGCAGTAACACAGGGTTCCCAATATAGCCGTGGATATGTGCACCGCCAGTCAAGCCACAGATATATGCTTGTCATTGCTGAGATTATCCACGCCTTAAACGTTTCGCCCTGATTGACTGAGGCAATAGCCACAGTTATGAATTAGTATTTTTTAAAATAAATATATTTTAAGTTCAATTTTAACATATTTATCTACAGAAACAGATGCGGTGTAGTACCATGAATAAGTTCTATGGCAATAGGATGAATAGGGTTCAACAGAGTGGCAATAACCTGCATAGAAATATAAAACATGTGCATAGAATAAAACAAGCTGAGTGAGTGGAAGTACTCAAACTTATGTAAAATGTGAGGATTTCATATTATGTATGGACACTTAATACATGACTAAAAAAAAAACACTTACTGAAGAGTCCCAAAGCCTTACCATGTCACTGGCCATGGCCAGTGATTTTTCACCGTGCCCCCAGCCCCGACGTCACTATACCTGTAAAAACCATATTTTAAAAAAAGAAATTCAAAACCTATAGCTGCAACCTATTTCGCAAGATATGAGCTGGCCTTGTTGGCAAGGTTCAGTTGGGACTCACTCATTTCCATCACATTTCCTGTCTTGTGCTTAACATTATTTGTACCCGTTGAGTCTACCTAAGTGGAGTGTGTATGTTCTGTTGTGGACCGTTACTCACTGTCCAAGCGACGGGAGCTAGCCCTTACTGATGAGGATCAATGAGGTAGAGACACATCTTGAGAGGCGTGCTATCTTACAACCAATGAAAACAGTATCGACTCTTGGGGCTGGCACGAACAAGCTAATACATAAGCATTTCAATCACCTCTCATTTTATGTTCTGTGTTTTCACTTTAGTTATTTCCTATAGGGAACATTATGGAACCAAGCATATTGAGTACAGTCTACAGCATTGTGAGGTGTGTGCACAGCACTTTGGACTGATCCTAGGGTACACTATCAACACATAGAATGTCACTATCCACTGTAATGTGCATACACTGGATAAATATCTTACCCTGTGACCAGCACGTTTGTACATAGGGTAGTCTTTCTTGGCCCTTTGTAGATGCACCATAAATCCTCTGGTTGACACATGAGTGCAACTGCACTGAAGGGGTTAGTAAGGCCACTTTACAGATCATGACTGGGATGATGTTGGCTTATCCGGACAGAGGACAAATGGCTTCAGCGTGTAGATCTCCTTCAGGACACTCCACACCTTACTTTGGAAGTTGACCTATGTCAACTAATTTTGTTTCCTCCCCTGTTCCACCCCTCTCTTTCCAGCCCCCAAATCCTCCCTTTTAAGGGTCACCCTCTAAGTTATAAAAATAGATTAAATGAAACACAGACTGCAAAAATAAATTGCAACTTCGGTTGTAATCTATTTTATGCAGTTTGTGCATGAATGAGGTTCCCTTTTAGCCAAGGCTATACTGCACATGAATCGGGTTCATGTAGCTTCAGATATGACTTCCGGTTGCTGCTTCTATCATGTGTGCCTCCAAAGCTCAGCACCTCATTGGCCGTTGTGGTAGGCAAGGATATAAAATTATATTTAAAAAAAAATACATATGTATGTTTGTATTCTGTACTACTTTTAAGTTCTATTTCGCATTATATACAGTGTTGGAGAAAGTGGGAATAGGGTACAAAAGCATGAATAGAGGGTATCAATATGGTACACCAATTAAGGGAAGAGACAGAGGGGTAAAATGAGGGTAGAAAAAGTATCAGTAGGAGGTGCGGGTGGGGTTATCAGGATTAGATAAGCTGGGTGACGATAAACAGGGGAGAGTATGGTGGGTAGAAAGGTGGGGTAGGTTGTGTGAATGTGGAAATTGTGGGATACAATAGGTGCAATAGGTAGATACACTAGAGATGGCCACAATAATATGTCCACAGTGATTGTCTTCATTTGCACTTCTCTGTCTGTAAAAAAAATATATATATTTTTAGTTACAGAGCATACTGTATGATATACAATTAGTTAAAGTTGTTCACACATAAACATTTTTTGACCCTCATAGATAGATCTTTTATATAACGTGTGCGTAGGACACTGTTGTCATCTTCACATGTTATAATCTTTGGGTTATTGGGAAAGCATCCAAGGTGGATTAAAAAAACAATACACTATCAAATGTAGAAGGTAAATGGGAGAGTATAGTCGGTGGCAATAAACTGAATGACTATGGGAACACAGGGTGCAGTAGAGTGGGTAAGAGTATAGAGGATGGAAATACAGTGGGTGGCAAAACTGAAACTAGGGTACAGTGAGGATAAACAGCAGGGCGTATGGTAGGTTGTTACAGTAGAGTGGTTGGTGTAGATTGAATAAACGTACAGAAGGTGGAATGCAAAACATTTGCACAGGTAGCAATACTACCCATGACCACAGTAATAGGTGCACAGAGATTGACAGAATTCGCAGTGGAAAAAAGAGACCCTTTAACTGTTCCATCACAGATCTTGGGCACATCTGTCCTTATCAATCATATACTAGAGGTCCACTTGCATAATGTTGGAAATGCACACAGGAACACCCATGAGCACCACAAGCTGAGGATGCATGGGTATTGTTCATCACCTCAGTGAGAATCTGCACCTCCTCAGCTTCTCCTCCATCACCACCTCCATCCCCAATCACAACTCCTTCAACCAACATCAAAGCCACAACTTCTACTAGTGGTACCTCAAATCTACCTGCAGCCAATCCACTGGCATCACAGGAAAGGCCTACAGGAATGAAAACTTGCCCCGATAGGGATAGACTAGATACGGTTATACAGGGTGTGCATATGATATAGCGTTAAGGGAACAGACAGCAGAGGTATAATAAAGGTACAAAAAGTGTCATGATATTAAATTAATGGGGATACTCAAGGCCAGATAAACTTGGTGAGGATAAACAGGGAGGAAGGAGTATGGAAGGTGGGTGCAGTCGAGAGAATGGGGTACGTTGAGTAAACATACAGAAGGTGGAATAAAGAATTGTCAAACTGGTAGGAACACTACCCATGGCTACAGTAATAAATCCACAGTGATTACATCAGCATTTGCACTGCAACAATATGGCCCTTCAACTGTTGAATCACAGTGCTCGAGCCTATATATCCTTATCAATCACCTAAAACAGGGCCACTAGAATATTGTTAAAAATGCCTCCAAGAAAGCCCACGAGCACCACAAGCTGATGATGCATGTGCCTCGTTAATTACATCAGAAAGTATCTGCACCACCTCCATCCACACCTCCAGCTACCACCGAAACATCTCCAACCATCAACAAAGCCAACTCTTCTCCTACTGGTACCTCAAATCCATCTGCTGCCATTCCACCAACTATCAATATTTGAATAATGAAAATCCTATAAACTATATGCCACGATCGGATTGTCCCAGCCATATCCATAGCCACAGTAATAACTGTCTGTAAAAAAAAAAAAAACTTCATTAGAGAACATACTTTAGGAAATACTACTGGTTACAGCTGCCCACCATATAAGGCAGAGAATCCCACCTTCTTTCATCAGGTAATGTTCTTCCATTGTTCATCGTAACAAGTGAGGGGACAAACATTGTTTTTTACTCTCATCGTAGAATGGATAACTAAATGGACTGGCTAAAAGAAAACTATCCCACAGAGGAGGAAATATGGAAGGAAGATGCTAAAGAGAAGCAGCCACAAGAAAGTACAAGAATAAAAAAGTTACTTGGATGGACTTGCAAGTGATCACGCCAGGGACCATCAATTGTCCCACCTAAAAGAAAACTGGAGATCGCTGGAGGTACTTTATGGTGGAGGTGCATGAAAGTTTAGGACAAACACAAGCAAATAAGCCTTCACCCTCCGAACCCTACACACAAAATGGGAAATAGCTGCACATACATGCTGTTGATTTAAAAATGTATTTTTTAAGCAGCATGTTAGGGAAAGTTAAAAAATACATAAAGAATGAACTACCACTCAATGTGAGTAGGTATTAAATAGTGGCAACATATGCCATCTGATAGCAGTGGTTAATATAGCTCACACACACAACTCTGCAAATACACCTTTAAATATATAAATATTTACTGGCCCTTACTTTCACATCAGCCACACTCTTAGCATATATACAGTGTGAAATATGCAATCAAAATCAGAAAGGTTAACACACATTTTTTTTACCCACCATCTTTGATAGCCACAGCAATTTAAATACGGTTATAAAAAACACCTTGTTGCCAGCAATTGATCATTTTGTACTAACTCAAAAGCAAACCTTGCCAACCTTTAAAAGTTCAAATAAGACAAGAGTAAACCTGAGAACATAAAATAAGAAACACAAGTTAAATTGTGTGGATTAACATCCGCATAATATGATTATTGCACAGAAAATGTATGGCTTAATACACGCGGCTATAAATATACAATGAAGTAAGAAATCATGTAAATGCGCCTATCCTTGCATCATATACACTCGGGTATAGTAAACGCCCCATGATGTTGCTTTGCTTGAACCCATGGCTATTCGGAAGAACAGTGAAAAAAAAGAATGTAACCACACTCCCAAGCCCTCACCAATTGCCCCCAACTTCTCTACCAGTTTGCCCCATTACCCTAATGTCTTCTTCTCCTCCCCTGCCCTCTCCCAGTCGACCTATAACACTTGTTATTTTGGTAACGCAGTTTCACTCAAAATGTTGGATAGCCACAGCTATGAAGCCAGGGAAAGCACACAACATGCCATTGCCCTCTACATAGCCGCAGTAACACAGGGTTCCCAATATAGCCGTGGATATGTGCACCGCCAGTCAAGCCACAGATATATGCTTGTCATTGCTGAGATTATCCACGCCTTAAACGTTTCGCCCTGATTGACTGAGGCAATAGCCACAGTTATGAATTAAAATTTTTTAAAATAAATATATTTTAGGTTCAATTTTAACATATTTATCTACAGAAACAGATGCGGTGTAGTACCATGAATAAGTTCTATGGCAATAGGATGAATAGGGTTCAACAGAGTGGCAATAACCTGCATAGAAATATAAAACATGTGCATAGAATAAAACAAGCTGAGTGAGTGGAAGTACTCAAACTTATGTAAAATGTGAGGATTTCATATTATGTATGGACACTTAATACATGACTAAAAAAAAAACACTTACTGAAGAGTCCCAAAGCCTTACCATGTCACTGGCCATGGCCAGTGATTTTTCACCGTGCCCCCAGCCCCGACGTCACTATACCTGTAAAAACCATATTTTAAAAAAAGAAATTCAAAACCTATAGCTGCAACCTATTTCGCAAGATATGAGCTGGCCTTGTTGGCAAGGTTCAGTTGGGACTCACTCATTTCCATCACATTTCCTGTCTTGTGCTTAACATTATTTGTACCCGTTGAGTCTACCTAAGTGGAGTGTGTATGTTCTGTTGTGGACCGTTACTCACTGTCCAAGCGACGGGAGCTAGCCCTTACTGATGAGGATCAATGAGGTAGAGACACATCTTGAGAGGCGTGCTATCTTACAACCAATGAAAACAGTATCGACTCTTGGGGCTGGCACGAACAAGCTAATACATAAGCATTTCAATCACCTCTCATTTTCTGTTCTGTGTTTTCACTTTAGTTATTTCCTATAGGGAACATTATGGAACCAAGCATATTGAGTACAGTCTACAGCATTGTGAGGTGTGTGCACAGCACTTTGGACTGATCCTAGGGTACACTATCAACACATAGAATGTCACTATCCACTGTAATGTGCATACACTGGATAAATATCTTACCCTGTGACCAGCACGTTTGTACATAGGGTAGTCTTTCTTGGCCCTTTGTAGATGCACCATAAATCCTCTGGTTGACACATGAGTGCAACTGCACTGAAGGGGTTAGTAAGGCCACTTTACAGATCATGACTGGGATGATGTTGGCTTATCCGGACAGAGGACAAATGGCTTCAGCGTGTAGATCTCCTTCAGGACACTCCACACCTTACTTTGGAAGTTGACCTATGTCAAACCTTCCAGAAGACTGCATTGTGGCAATGCACTTTTCTGGGAAGGAAAGTCGAGCATCCATTGGACTGTCTCAGTCCTTTGCCAAAAGTTGCAAAGGGGGAAACCATGTTCCTGATGCATATTCTCAAATTGAATATGCACATCAATGGGCACAGGCAGTGCCTCATTTACATGTTCAGCTTTTCTCATGCAGATGATTGAAGTACCCCATATATGCTGGCAGAGAAATTCTGCCAAGGCACTCGTCATTTTAGCAGGGGCAGTGTGACCACTTCTGTAATATCAATGTTATATTGCTACACATAGAGCACTCAGAGAAAACTAGGCATACCCTCGTTGGTTTGCCATGTGCAGATGACATAAAACGTATTTATATGAGAAAGAATTAAAATGACGTAAGTGTTTATAATCTTATCCAAATGCTTGCATTTTGAGAACTGTGTAAAATGTACCACGGTAACTATCCTATTTTGAAGTCTATTTAAGACAATGAACATCTTAAATTACACCTTACAAATGTTCTGTGTATGACATAACTTGTTCCACCGGTTTAATTTATGGAAATGGATCTGTTTGCCACATTCAGTCACACTAATGCATTGCAAAAAATCATGGCCTTAGAGTTTTGAAAAAAAGGATTTATAGGACATTAATGATTGTGCAGCATTTTACTTCCCTGCGAGGTTACACAGTGGTGATTTCATCTGACATCCACTCGGGCAGCTAAGAGGCTGCCTAACCCTATGTTACAGATTTATGGGCACCAGAAATTACCAGGTAAGACAGTTGAGCACCCTTAAAACCACAGATTTCAAAAGCTTATTTCTGCTTCTTATAAGTAAGACACCGTAGGGGCAAGCTGGAGGATGTCAAAAGTAAAATAAATTGTAGGCATTTCAACTAAGAATTGTTTTGTTTTGCAAAGCATGTTTACGCAAACACCTTCTATGTAGAAGGTTATGTGTTCCCACCGTACAAAATATATTGTGCATGCTCAACGTTGTATGCATTTCAACACAGAGGATCATTCATAACACCCTTAACTGGAGGCTGCGCAAACAAATATTGCCAAGGAAAGGTCTTTTATATTAGAACAGTAACAATTGAATACTTGTCACAAATCAGATATCTTAAATTTTGGGCAGACTATTTCAGGGATAAATTAAATAATATGTCTGTACAAAATGAATTTAGCATATATCTGTTTTATCATATGCACTAACATCATATATAAGGTTGGTGTTTTGTTTTCGCTAAATGGGCTAAAAATTAGCAAGTGTGCACCGGCCTGACAAACACCACTCTATCAATGGGGATTGCCTTCACTCTGCCTTGTACAGTTGAACAACCACTGACCTTGTGCCCCAGATCTATTCCACCTTTTGGCACCACACCTAGAATGAACTTCTCTCTGTAGGTCATGTGATTCCTGGGGCACTGCTCATGCCATGCTATTTAGCCATCCTGAAATGATCCTGCCAGGTCCTCCAACCTGCCCTGCACTTCTGTCCGCTCCCATCTAGAAATCACTCCCCTGACACAGGTCACTTGCTGGACCATCCTCAGCAACACCCTCCCCTCTGTGACATGCAGCACTACCTACTCCAAGCTTCTGCATATGGAGTCACCACGATCTGCATATCACCTACACATCCCTACAGCAACCAGAAATGTGATAGGACTGCTATGTGGGGTGCATTTACAGGCCCTAACAGAAGTCCCTTTAACCTGAAAAACTACATTAAACATTGCCACCAAAATAAAACGGCTCTGATTTGTTCCCTGGCACATGCGTGGCAAGCGTTTGAACCCTGCATTGAAGAAGGGTCCTGCATTTGCTGTATTTAATCTGTCATCTGAATGTTTGCTTCTCTTTCATCTGCATAACAAGAAGTATGCACTGCACTGAAGAATGGCCCTGCATCTGCTTTATTCCATCTGAATGTCAAAAAGTATGCACTCCATCAAGAAAACGGCCTTGTCTGACTGTTAATTTACATGAGGGGCAATGATTTCATCAAAATGCAAGCGGACACAGCTTTTGTTTTCCCTTTCATGTAAACCGCAGCGCTCAAAACACTGCAAATGGAAAAATGGCTTGGGTTGTTCTTTTTCATTTCATGTCACATCAAAGAACCCTGTGCCGTACCCGTCTGTGTCCAGGAACCAACAGTAATTGCAAACCCACTCATTAGGTCAAACTAAAAGAAAATCCCATGACCTACAGAACCGCATTCAAACAATAAATCACATATGGCTTGCACATGTGTAAAAGAAAATAAGGACAAATGACGTTTGAAAATCAATGTGAGACAGTAGCTTTTGCTTGCACAGAAATGTCAGTGTGGGTCGGGGGTTGGCTACACATGTACATTTTGTTCTCCCCCACAAGACCAATCACCTTGAGGCCCAGAATACAAGTAACACCCGTTTTTGGGCTCAGGCACCAAACTTAATTGAAAGTCTGGCCTCATACTGGAAGTCACACCAATAAGTGAACCATTCCGCAATGACATGTGATGTGGTGGAGGGCGTGATGATCCTCTACTCTGCCAGACTAAAAGGCAGTGCTAGCAGAAAAGACAAAGATAGCAAGTGGGGCTACTGCTTGACCAAGAAGTGGGAATTCACTTTGCACCCACTCCCAAAGACGAATTGACAAACTTCAAAGGGTGCTATAAAAGTCCTTTGGTGCAAGCTGAGCCGGGGGGAGACAGTTTGCTGTGGGGGTTGAAGCACTGCCCCCCGTATGTGACAGATCCTCCAAATTGACATTAAAGTGGTGATTCATTTTAGGCATTTTTCCCAGCACTCAGAATAAAAAAGAATTGTGTTATGCTATGTCTCCATGCAATTTCCAGGCGGATTTTCAGAGGCTAACTGCATATTTGTAGGACTTTGTGAACTGAAATGGCCAGTCAAGACTCGTTTCGGGCTGATTTTAAAATGGGACAAAAATGACAGTTGGTGGAAAGACAGAGATGTACGTTATGAATATGCTTCATTATTTGTGGAGTGATAACTATTATGCAATTCATAAAAATTACCAAAAGGCACAAAGGGGCCATTTTACCTCACACAGAGTCAGTGATCGGCTTGTCTAATTCCCAATGCCCTACTGAAACCGCATATCTATCTCTTATGGCAGTGTCTGGTATAAGTTGGAAGTTATCATACATAACTCAGTTTTGCTATAAAAAAAGGTTGGCCAATGGAACAAAGAACTGTCATAAATGGCAAATAGACTTATGTTGCTCCCTCCCCTTGAACCAATGATGCTGGGGGTGGGGAAATAAATTGTATCCCGGGGTAGGAGTCATTTTAGGGTACTTCCCCCAGATTGTAAAATAAATTATGTCATTTGGGCTATATAAAGAGGAACTGTACTAGACACAGAGACGCACACAAGAATCCAGGGAGACACAGACAAGATTCCAGGGAGACAGGAGAAAGAGGACGGAGGCAGCTGATCCCATCCAAGAGAGTGCAGAGACCAGACCCTTGCCTAGCTGATCCCATCCAAGAGATAGCAGATACCAGACCCCTTGCCTAGCTGTCCAGAGGATCCTGAGATCCAGCTGACTGTCCCAAATCCCAAATCAAGGCTTACTTTGTAAGTAGCAAATAACCCCAGTCCATAACTGGATAAACCTCTCTTTTTGTAACATAAATCCCATAGAAATCCCATATTAAATCCCATTGAAAGTCCCAAATTGCCAGTATAATTCATTCACCTTTCCATAGAAGAATCTGTATTAGCCTGTGTATGCTGGCATATTCTTTCAGTTGTCTGTATAAGTCCTTGGTCTCATTTTGAAGTAAATCAATGAATTCCCCTATAAGGAAATTCACGGTTTAAGTTGTGCCTAGTGTCTTTCTTTAATAACTATAGTAATTAAAGTATAGCCTTAAAAGGATTAGTCTCCTTGTCACTGAAAACTGAATTTGTCTGCATATTGTGTGCATTCCTATGAATTCCTAATCTGCATCCGTCCCATTGAAAAACACTAACCATAGTCCCATTGAGAGCAATCCCTTTCTGTTAGAATCCTATCTGTTATAGTGCCTCTGTCCCTGGTCTTAAAAACTGATTTCTAATTTTGACAGCTAGGCCCCATTCCTTAGCTGCCTGTCATCACAAATCCCGTGTAAAACGAATTTCCATTTGCCATTTGTATTTCTCTTTTGCATTTGCTTTCTTCCCCAAAATCGATTTTCCTACCTTGTTTTCACGTTGCCCTGGTGTGCGGATTAGTAGTCTTTGAGCTTCCCTTTCTCCTCAAGGGTAGCAACACAAATTTCCTTTATAGCTGTCCCACTGCAGTTGTGAATTGCTGTGCAAGTGATCATCCAAATCCGATTCTGCCGTTTTGCTCAAAAATCGGGTTTTCAATTTCCTTTGTGGCTTCCCATCTCAGGGTGGTGGGCTTATTCCAAATCTGATTTTTCTTTCTTTATCCTTACTCCTAGCCACTGCCTTCCATTCAAAGGGAATTAAGTTCGCTGATGTTTGGGATTAATGTTGCAGGGGGAGTGCCTAACCTTGGTGCTATCATATGCTTTAAAATGGTTTTTTCCTGTTTTGTCATTAAAGATCCATGTGAATGGTGTTAGGAATTTGAACCAATTGTTTTGTAGTCATCATTGCATCTGTGTTGCCCCAACATTGGTGGCTGTAGTAAAATAGTATTTTGAATATTTTTCCTTTTCCCATTAAATAATAAATTAATAAATATTTTATTGATACACACCGGTTTGGTTCCTAGTCCATTGTGACACAGGGTGTTTGTGTAGGTTGGGTGAGAGACGAGTTGGGGGCCCACTCAAATAGAGAACCTGTGGTTTATTAAAGATAAAAATTGTTTTTTTTGTTCACCACATTGCTTGTCAGGGAAGGAGTCCCTGGCTGGAGTGTGCTGTGTTATAAAACCGTGACAGCGCGTGTAATTATCCACCAAAGAGAAAGAGGCTGAATTTTCTGAAATAGAACTGGCAATTCTAGCTACTACATTTAACAGTGAAATGCTAGTTCCAAGCCGTGGCAGGCAATCTGTTTCTGTAAAAACAGCAACATGTAGCCCCACAGCTTGCGTAACCTAAGAATTATCCGCTGATTAAAATGTGTGTGGTTTGTGTGTTTTGGTGTGTGTTTGTGAACACAGAAAAATGCCTTGCCAGAGCAGGTCGTAGACAGCCCAGAATAATTCTATGACCATGGGAGGACAAATCCATCATTATGAATGATGGCAGGTGCAGCAGAGTGTCGGCAGATTACTTATTGCCATGCACATTTCTTGAAATGTCCACATGTGTCATGGAACCCTGAAAACCTGATGCTATTACAGAGGGACGGCAGCACACAACTCATCCCAGGGAGCAGGCAATGGAAGTCTGTGAACATACAAACTACCAGGCTCACCTGATAACCCTTAGGTAGGCCCTACACTAGACGCAGTACTGGTCTCTTACGCATTTGAATGTCCCCAAATCTGCAGTATCCCCCTTCCATTTGAGTTTGTAACCAGTTTAATCACTGTGGATTTCCAAGTCCTTCGAAGGGCCAAATTGATAGATGTTCTGCAGGTGATAGCGTTAGAGAAGAATTCAGAAGACTAGGAGTTCCACTGGTATAGGCGAGATAACTGAGAAGAGGTGCATAATACACCTTTGTATGACCAGGTACAGCTCATTGCCTCCCACAAATGCCTTTCCAACGCATCGATTGGTGTGCCAATCATCAATATACCAGTGTATTGAATTGAGGTAATTGAGGTTACCCAGCATGCACAACTTCAACATGGGCACTTCACCAACTTCGATCGTATGCTTCTCAATCAACTCAAGCCAGTTAGTGCAAAAAAAACATTATGCTACTATTAACATGTCTATATCTATATCTTTAGAATACTATGGCCAGAATTGTTACCAATGCGTCTACCCTTGGAGCATATTAAATCCATAATAATTAGATTTGTCTAGTTTGAGATCCCTTTTAAGGCCCTAATGATTGTTTACAAGGTCATAAATGGAAAACAACGGACTTACCAAAAGCAAATTTGTACCATTCATGTACCTAAAAGGCAGGTTAGATTCGAGCCCAGGTATCTGCATTCTATCCAGAGGGTGAAATGAGCCAGAGCTGTCTGCACTCCTTTCGTAAATAATATGGCCATCACCCTTGCTTCTCTCAGCTCAGGCTGGTGGACGTGACGCGGGGGTGATTACCATTCGCACCCCAGGTTTTATCTGGGGAATGAATGGTTGAATGTCTTATTCTTTTTTTTTTTTACAGGAGATGGGCTATACACATATTGCACAAAATAAATAAAAACAAGAAAGCTGCCACTGCAGGAAAAGGGCCTTTGTCCCTTTTCCATTTGTATGTTTCTTTTTTTTTGTCCATGGTTCAATACACAAGTAAAACCTTTACAAAAAGTTTCTATTTACAATAAATTACATTAAACCAAAGCTTCATTTAACAAATTTCATAAAACAAATTAATACTGTAACATACATGTGTCCACAGATGATCGCAGCATTAAGTCAATTAATACCGTAGGGACTAATTCTTTTTCTATGTATTTACAGAAGGAGACTAAGGCATATATTAAGGGTTTAGGATTGCCTTGCATCATTCTTGCCCATAAAGACGTCAAGCAGTCATTGTACTCTATATTTACAAATTTCATCAATAAAATTGTTCTCTTAGTTTTAAAATAAGGACAAAATAAAATCAAGCGTTTTAACGTCTCCTTTGGTTCTGTGCAATCAGGAAAGCAACATTTTTCACAGATTATTACATCATTTGCTTTGTTCCAGTGCTTGGTCCTTTCACTGTATGGTATAAATTAAACTTAAACCACATGAAGGCACTTCTGAAATGATTGCAAGGGAAGGAGTCAATATAGGAATATCTAGGGACCCGTTTCTTAGTTTGAGCAGAGTATTCCTTATGCATTTTATATTTCTCTAATTGTTCAATGGTTATGCACCAATCTTTCTCAAAGAGTTTTTCTTAGCATACCCTGGATGGAAGTGGATGTCCTCAATTGTAAGATTCATCTCAGACAAGATTGACTGCATGCTAGCCTGATATAGGTTAATTGAGAGGACATTAGTCGGTGCAAGGTTAAATTTCATGTCAATGTAAAGACTATTTGTAGGCGGGAAACATATTCTTGCATAGTTTAGTAACTGCCTCCATTTACTACATGTAGACAGAGCAACTATCCCCAATTCATGCCTCATTATAGAGTTAGGGACAGACATAGGACAAAACATAGCAGATTTTATGAGTGTTCCTTGTAAACGATCTAGAATTATTTCATTGTCACATAGACAAATGTCAAGGGAGTATAACAGTACGCTTTCAATTTTGAGCGTAAGAAAATCGATCAAGGGGACTAGTGAGAATTTACAATATTTGGTGTAAATAATCTTCAATTGAGAAAGTAAAGGTCTGCTCTTACGCTGTAAAAGACCATTCCAGGCATTGATCATGTTGTCCTCTGAGAGGTAATAGCCAAGATAGATCGTATTTGTAATCAAGGGAATCACGGTCTTCATGAGCTGCCACTGAAAACCTCTATTCTTGTTGAAGGAACCAAATCTCATAATTGCCGTTTTGGCGGGTTTCGGAGTTAGATTATGAGCGCTCGCAAATTCTTCGATCAGCTCTAGTTTCACTTGAAGACCTACCGGAGTAGGATCGAAGATGATAATATCAACGGCAAATGCGATCCATTGCAGGCGTGAAGCGCCAAGTTTTACGGAGAAGAGATTTTTAGCATTCCAGGTATGATCTAAATCGGACATATTTAGGTTCAAGAATGAGGCTGCAAGATTGCAACCCTGCTTTAGACCTAAGTGGGTCATTATGGGCATGGTGGTTCCTCCTTCAGCTGAGATCTTTATTTTATAAGAGGTATTTGTGTGTAATTTAATAAACCAATATATTAAGACAGATGGAATGCCCATTTTTAACATTTTGGACCAAAGAAGGTTGCATACTACATTGTCGAATGCTGACGACATATTGATTAATGCAGTATACACAGGATTAGATTTTTTCAGTTTTGCGCCAGCTATTACATGTGCCATGATTGAGGCATTTAGTGTAGTACTCATGCCTTTGCGAAAACCAGTTTGATATTTTGAGTAAAGACCTTTGTCCTTAATACATTTTTCAAGTTCGTATAGAAGCAAGATGGGAAAAAGTTTGGCTTCCGTGTCAATCAGCGAGACAGCCCGATAATTCACCGATAGGGAGGGGTCTCCCTTCTTAAAGATCAGAATAATTTTTGAGATCAACAAAGAGGAAGGAATGCCCCCTGAGCCAATTATGGACTGAAATTCTGTTTTCAGAATTAGGGCCCACAAATCCGGATCCGACTTGTAGACACATGGGGGAAGCCCATCGGGCCCTGCTGATTTTGAATAGGTCAATTTTTATTTCTTTATTTTGTATTTAATCAATAAAAGATTTTTACAAAAGACTTTTGTCATTTCAATAACAAATTCATGCGAGACTACTCTAGGCACCGCTAACGGCTGAATTTTTCTTTCCCAAGTCATTTGCACAATCTTATCATCAGAGTAATCCATATCCGTTTTACGGCAAATATTCGAGAATAAACACTTGACATTAGACATTAGAGGTTGGCAATGTTGGCTCGTTTCAAAGCAATATCCAAAAGTTTTGCTGCAGCCCTCGACCATCTGGCTGAGTCACCAGCAATTAGCCGACACCAACCCGTTTCTTCACTTACTGCTGATGGATAAGATAATAGCAGTGCCAAGTACGCATCTCTTTCTTTAGACATTTCAGGACAGGACGTCAGTAGGTGTCTCACAGTTTCAGGCTGGTCCGCATTTTCACATAGCCGACATGAATCTATGGTAGATTGTGATCTAAGAGCCAGGATTTCTCTTGTATGTAAGGTATTTAACCGAGCTCGCATGAATGTTCTTCTTAAATCTTTCTCAGGGAATTTAAATCGGTCAATTTAGATATAGCCCATTTGATATCATGAAGGGACCAGTATAACCGGCACATCTCGCTGTAACATAAAGACACTTCAGGTACATTCTTAAATCAATTGGGGAACTGATATTAAGCTGCAACATAGTCACACCATATATGTTCTGAAATACAATTCGGCATTGGCAATGATAGATGGTTGTTGGCACTTTTTATTGTGCGCCAAATAGTTCTAGTATCATGACCAACTATTGCTCTAATTAAAGAACATTTGGTTTTGTTATATTTCATGATACGAGCTTGTCTTAATTTCTGTTTATACGTAAACAATATGCGCTTACGTAATAATAGTTAGATCGTTGAATCTTTGAGTTGAATCCTCAGTTGCCTGAGCACTTTATTTTTTTCACGTTTTAAGAACTTACAAGCAGGATCAAAAGGATGGAGGTGGGTCTTGTTCTGATATTTAGAACTAAAATAAACGAAAGCCCTTTTTGTTATTGCCGAGCATTGCTCTGCCATTTCAGTGATTGATTTGATTATTTCATAATTAATCATATCAATATTTTTCGAGACATAGTCGGTGAATTATTTGCAGAGACCAAGATTCCATCTAAGTGATAGTTGATGGCAATGTACTTCAGGAGTGGTTAGAGAAGGATCTAGGTGTAATAAGGAACACTCTAATTTTAATGAGAAGGATAATTGAGTGTGGTCCCCATGAAGTATCGGGCTTATCGATAGAGGAGTAGTAAGCTGAGATGTAATGCATTAGAAATATAGAGTCTATCATCGAAACATTAGGGCCACGATTCCATGTAATTTTGCGGCTGTTGCCCCTTGTCTCTGTCATATCCATATCACAATCCTGAAAGTACAATTTCCACTGGGCTTCTCTATTGTGGGAGGATGTTTTATATTTTTTGTCCGTTTGTTTGTCCCTAACAGAGGTCTTTTTGTACAATCAGAGTTGAAGTCCCCTCCAATTATTATTTCCAGATCTCGATGCTCATTCGTGAGATTTTCAAGGCACTTATCGATTTCATCAAAGATAACATCGGGGGGCGCTGTTGCGCACAGAGAAAATGGCCGCTTAAGACCGAAGCTCCCATGTCACCTTTACATCCTGCGCTTATAGATCTGCACACAGGCTGGCTGGCTTGCTGTAATTCGATGTGCCGGTTGCAGTCGGGCTCATATGTGGATGGTGGAAATTTTAGTCCCCCACGGTGCTGCATTGCTGAGTTCTGCCCTCGAGAAGTTCCGTCGACACGGGCGGCTCCAGAGGAACTTACCCGACTGGCGTGGGTGCTGGTCGCTGAAGGCCGCTGTTGGTGCCCGACTCTGATATCCTGCGGAGAAGACGTCGCGGGTGACTCGTCGCTGCACTGGATGGTCTGACCGTGTCCCGGTCCCTGCCTCGACCCATCTCTTCTGGGCTGTCCTCCCTCCCTCGCTCTGGTGGTACGCGACTCCTGCCGGTGCTGGATCCGGACAACGCCGGACCCGACGAACCAAGTAAGCTGCTGCCGGGAGTGGGAGGAGGAGACACGGTGCCCTGGCGGGGCCGCGAGGGTCGCTCCCTCGTGTTTGAGTTCCTCCAGCAAACGTGGTGCCCCTACTACTTACTTCCCTTTGAGCCCCTCTGCTTGGCTTGGCGGCAGAGGGCCGGCTATACCACACACATGGACCGATGAGCCCATGCTCTCACCTATTGAATTGGTGTGCTTTGGTTGATATACGATTGCCGTGTTGCTGAATGCCGGTAACCCTACGAACAGCCGTTGTCAACTGGGCTGAACAACTGGGACTACTCCTGGATTCTCTCGCTCATTTGGTGAGGCGGCATCTGGTGCTGGGTTGCAGAGTACCACTCGAGACCTCCTGATCTGGGGCTGCGGACCCCCTGATTTCTACTTGCCACTCTAGACCCACAGTCGCTTTGTATATTGGTTTGCAGTGCACCCTACGTGTTGCCGGTGTCAGATCCTGGCTGGCTGGGACGATTACTCACCCCCTCACTACAATTGCCACGCGGCCATTCTGGTTCTGCCCTGACAGCTGGGGAAGACCCCTTGGAGCCACTATACTGGTGGTTTTGCTGGACACCATATACGTGGGAGGACACAATCCATCCTGATCTTGCAATCCTGCGGTGGCGTACCACCTCACTTAGTTGAGGTTCCCTTTGCCCGCTCCCTGGAGTGGGAGCCTCGACCCTATGGAGTTCCTGCGACGGACCCAATATACGGACCCAATATACGCACAGACTCGATATAAACATGGGGGAGCCGAGCAAGTCAAACAGAGCCTCTAAGACCCCTGGTGGCAAGAAGAATGGCCCTATGGACACATTCACCAATACTGCTAGCCACGCTGTGACAATTGGCACGCAGCCAGATGAGGGAGAACAGGGCGAACGGGATGTGTTGGACAGGGAGGATAAACTGGCCACGCTAGTTCAGAACAGATTCCTGGCTGTGAATACCAAGCTGGATGAGATTGTTGCTACCATAGGCTCCTTGAAGGCCAGAATCGATAAGGAGAGTGCGCGTGTCACTGAGGTTGAAGGCAGGATAAGTGCTAACGAAGATACTATTGGGCACCACAGTCGAGATATATCCTACATCAAAGACACGATTGAGCAAGCTTCAGAGCAAGTGTGTGGACCTTGAATCCAGGTCCAGGAGGAACAATGTTCGCGTGGTTGGTGTGGCCGAATCCTTCGGCAAGGTCCAAATGGAGAAACATGTGGAAGAACTTTTCAAATCCTTATTTGGACCCGAGGCACTGTCCTAGCACTTCCTGGTTGAGAGAGCACACCGCACCCTAGCACCGGCGCCCAAGCCGGGGGCACCGCCGCAAACAATAATTGCTCGTCTCCTGAACTACAGGACAGAGACACAATCCTCCGTTTAGCCAGAGAGACCGGCACATTGCACTATGAAGGCAACCGTATACATTTCTTTCCCGACTTCTCCGCCTGTGTCCAGACTAGCAGACACTCTTATAAACCGGTCAAGAAGCTCCTCAGAGAACGGCAGGTCACATACGCCTTGATTTTTCCGGCCAAAATGAGAATTCAGCATGCTGGAAGATCGCACTTTTTTGAGAACCCATCTGAAGCCCTATCATATATAGAGTCCTCCATACCCCTCCCTCCAAGAGGGGAGCGACCTGCCCAGAACAATAGCCTTCCGCTGGCGGACTAAGATTTACATATTTTCGTATTTTGGCATCCGGTGGTTGCTGGCCCTATTTTACGGGCCCCTTTGATCTGATATTACAGTCAGCCATCTTCTTTGAGTGGTGGCGCTGGAAGCCGGGGATGGCGGTCATGTGAGGCAACATGGCTACCCGGGAGTATTCCACAAGTTCGGGGTCGGACACTGTCGAGTTGGGGGAGACGGTGAGGGTGGTGGGCGGGATTGGGGGTGGAAAATGGGGGATTGTTTTTTTCAAACCCCATGGTTTGTAATGGGAAGGTTCCCCCACTGCATGGGTCTCTGTTCTGAGAAAGTTCTTGTGGGAAATGGTTATAAGTTACTGTTGAAACAAGTGGTCTGAAATGCACTGACACGGCCCATAACGGCTGATACTGCATCTGAAAGGTTGTGTTACTATCCGTACATGTTTTTTTGTAAAGTTCTGCTCACGCTGTGAGGGTTAAACTTGTCTCATGGAATGTAAGGGGACTGAATAATCGTTTGAAGGCCAAGAAGGTGGGAAATTACATTGTCAGGCACGGTGCCCAAATTGTTAAACTCAATTGTGAAACTCATACTGTTGGCACCGATAACGAGTTCATGTTTCCTGGTTGGGGCAAGTCCAGGCTCTGTACCAACTACTCGTCCCAGTCCAGGGGTGTCGCTACGTTCATACACCAGAATCTTGAGCTCCGGCTTGATGGCCATAAACTAGACCCTCAGGGTAGATATGTTCTTGTTTGGGGTTCGATTGCAGGTCAGCGGATATTGCAGGTCAACACTTATGGTCCAAACATTGATGATCCCGCCTTTTATACAGATGTATACCAATTGATCGCTGCGATCGATATCCCTACTATAGTCTGGGGAGGAGATTTCAATATGGCTATTCAGTAGGGCTGTTCTCACTATGCGAAGTGTCCTTTCCCAGCTCTCCCTCGAAGATGCCTGGCGAGTTCTCCACCCGACTGCGAGGGGTTACACGTACTATTCATCGGTGCATGATTCCGAGTCCAGAATCGATTACTGGTTTGTCTCCCCCTGTTTGATTGCTGGAACAAAGTCTTGTGAAATACTGTCCCGCACACTGTCTGACCATGCCCCTATAACACTTGAGGTCACACTTCACAATTGCCCTGGACCCCCTAGAAGATGGAGGATGCCCCAGGGTTTGCTGAGGGACCCCGGGGTGGTGGAGGGGTTGCACGCTGAAATCTTGGAGTTCCTTGAAATTAACATTGACTCAGTTGATAGGTGTTCCACAGT
This sequence comes from Ambystoma mexicanum, assembly GCF_040938575.1. NCBI lineage: Eukaryota > Metazoa > Chordata > Amphibia > Caudata > Ambystomatidae > Ambystoma > Ambystoma mexicanum. The sequence goes on from NC_090937.1 coordinate 1,286,528,819, forward strand.
GTGGGAATCCTTCAAGGTCTGGATCAGAGGCACACTACTGTCCAAATCTGTGGGACTGCTTAAAGGAGTCAGGGCTGAACTGACCCAGACTGAAGGTGAACTGAAATTACTGGAGAACACCTATGCTCACACCCATGATAAGGCCATACTAGCGGACATACAGCAACATCTTCAGGAATTTGGCAAACTAGCCTCTAGGGAAGTACAGTACATGGCGGCCCCAATCAGAGCCCATAGGTATGGCAAGGGCAACAAGGCGGGTAGGGCACTATCCAATCTACTCAAACAGAACAGACACCCTAATCAAATTACCGGCATATATACGCCCAACAGCGCGGTGTTATTAAATGAGAACGAGATAAATGCTGAGTTTGCTGGGTTTTATGAACAACTGTATAGAAATAGAGACACTAAATCGGCTACTGAGATAAGGACATATCTTGAGGCACTGACGATGCCGAAACTCCATGAAGAGACCCGTCTTGCAATGGACCAACCTCTCACTACAGATGAGATTGCTGAGACGATTAAAGATTTATCGTCCAATAAAGCTCCTGGGTTAGACGGCCTGGGTGCAGAGTTCTACAAGGAGTACAGTGCTGAGCTTGTTCCATTGTTATTGCGGGTCTGGGAGGAATCCCTCCAATGTAACATATTGCCTCCATCCATGAGAAAGGCGTTAATAACTGTTCTCCCTAAACCTCGCCGCCCGCCTCAGGATATGTCGTCCTATAGGCTGCTATCTCTCATCAATACAGATGCCAAAATATTCGCCAAGGTACTGGCCAGCAGGCTTTTACCGGCGGTCCCTGCACTTGTTCACCCTGACCAGAATGGGTTTATCCCCGCTAGATCTACGGCACTTAACCTGCGTAGGCTCTTTGGCATAATGGCCCAAATTGACCCGGGCAGGAACGCTGTGGCCGTATCATTAGATGCTGAGAAGGCCTTCGACTCTGTGTCCTGGACCTACTTACTAGCAGTACTGGATTCATTTGGGATAGGCCCGAACTTCATTAGGTACATGAAATTGCTCTATACGAAACCTGGTGCCGGGGTTCTGACCAATCAGTCGATCTCGGATATGTTCCTATTGGGGAGGGGCACTAGGCAGGGCTGCCCATTTTTGCCTATACTGTTTGCCTTAACAATAGAACCAATGGCAATAGCGGTCAGGCTCCGGCATTCCAACAGGGGCATTAACCTGAAAGGGGCCACCCAGCTAATATCCCTTTACGCGGATGACACGCTCTTATATATCAGTGAACCGGAAAACAACCTAGCGCCCATACTGGCAGAGATTCAAGAATTTACTGCACACTCTGGCTACTCCATAAACAAGGATAAGTCTGAGGTTTTTCCTCTTACACCGGCAAAAGGCTGCCCTGACTCTCTGGGCGGGCTGAAGTGGTCCAATGAGTGCATCAGATATTTGGGAATACTTGTTTCGCACGGGTAAAATAGGTTATACACTGACAATCACGATGTCACACTACAGGCCTTGAAGACTAAACTGCTATTATGGGACCGCCTTCCGATATCACTCCATGGCAGGATAGCAGTTCTTAAAATAATAGTTCTACCTAAATTATTATACCTGTTTGTGAACATACCGATTTGGCCGGGAAGACTCTTTTTCACTAAACTTAGGTCAATGGCTACAGCAGACTCCTAGAATAGGGTGGGGTAAGATAATTGAGCCATACTCCTCGGGTGGCCCAGCGGCACCAGACTTTGCACTGTATTATTATGTGTCCCAGGCCCAATTCTCTAAATATTGGTATTTCGGGGATGGGGTCTCCCCGCACCTGGATGTAGAAGAGCTCACCACCTCCCCCACGAACATACAGTCTGTAATTTTTGATACTCATTATAGGGATACATGCGATTTCAACCCGGTAAATTGTACGATTGGTGCCTGGAGGGCAATATTAAAAAAAACTGGGATTGTCGACCTTGTATAATCCGGAGGTCTCCCTCTGGAACTACCCTGGTATCCCTCCGACACACGATGTCTGCCTACATTCAGCCTGGGACCCCAAGGACGAGATGCGCCTGGGAGATATGTTTATCGAGGGAAAGTTTGCTACTCTTCAGGAGATAACTGGGGCGTTTGGCAGGGGCCCACTCAGGGTTCTGCAATACTATCGTATGAGATTGGCCTTCCAGAAACAATGGGCGTCTTTCCCTGATGAACCCCCTACACACCCCTGAGTGCAGATGATCACGGCAGGGGACCGCTTGAGGGTCTCCAGCCTATATGCCATAGTACAAGCGCACACACCCACTTCTAATTTGAACAGGGATAAATGGGAAAAAGATCTCCAGTTCCCTATAGACGACAAGACTTGGGACAGGTACTGTTCTCTCACCAAGAAGGTTTCCTTGAATGCTGGACTACGTGTGATCCAGTTTAAAATTGCACTATATCCCGGCCAAGATAGCCAAGATTGTTTCAGATGGTCCAAGTCAATGCCCTAAATGCAAAGCGGATTACGCTGGCTCGCTTCACATGTATTGGAGCTGCCCGATGGTGGCTGGGTTCGGAGGGAGGTGGCGGTTATACTTGAGGAAATCACACAAATCTCCCCGGTATTGACTCCACAGAAATATTTATTCGGAGATATAGGAAAGTGCTCCGAAAAGATCAGAAGACTGTTCAATGTCACAGGTGCAGTGGCCAAAAAATGTAAAAATGGAAAAATCCGGCGCCACCCACTGTTTAGCAGTTCCTCCGGGAGCTGGTTAATGTAAACGAGGCTGAAGAACAGTTTGTCCTCACCCGCCCTTCGGTATGCAGACCTAAGGATATTTGGGGACCCCTCAGAATGTTTCTTTGTGATATGATCTCTGATGATGACGGCGATGTGTAGAAGCGCCACCTCGGGAAGATGCATGATATATGTACTGTTTTTTTCCTTCTCTTACCTTACAATGTTGACTCCAATTTGCACGAAGAAGCTGTAACTGTGTTTTGTGTTTTCTGGACCACTAATAAAAAAAACGATAACATCGATTAGCATATTGACAGGATTCCAATATAGAGTAACTATAAGAATGTTCCGTTGCTTATTCATATTCATGGTCAACAGTATACCCAACAAGTTGGCAGATTCCCACACCAGTTTAGTTTGTGCTTTCAGGGAGTTATTGACTGCAATAGCCAATCCTCCAGAAGGGTGTCCCTGATTAAGTCTTGTGGCAGGCAAGCAGTAAGTAGTGTAGCCAGGGAGAAGAAGGGCATTGCGTTTCATAGTTTCCTGCAAGAGTATTATTGAAGGAGAAGTAGCAGGAGAGAGCGTCTTAAACCATGCCATTAGGTTCTGAGATCCGCATGAGTTCCAAGAAAGAATCTTAAAATCATTAGTTCACAATGGAAATGCCGACCCTGATGATATTTTAAGAGATATATTGAGTTTAGCATTGGTTCGAGCCAAGGGAAACCATTCGTATTAACTGCTAGATTCAGCAGTTCATGAACTGCACTGTTGGCATCTAAGACAGCATTTGAAACTAGGGGATTTGTGCCGAGATTGACCACCTCAAGCGGACAAATGTATGAAAGAAACTCCTTCGCAGAGGACTCGTCTGCAAAAGTCATTAAGATGAATCCTTGATCTTTTATTTCATCACGACTGAACCAAAGAAATGTCCTTATTGACACTGAAGTGAGTAACAAATGGCCCTATAATTGTTTGTTCGTGCAAGTTATACTCTAAGAATATCTTCTGATTTCAAGGACCTAAGATGAGGTATGCATGAGAGCAATGTAAGAAGGAATGTATGATTAATACAAGAGTTGCCAAGAGGGGCCTTATTTCCTTCGAGACCAATTATATAAGCTTTACTGGTGGTGGGAAGGTTGCCACATGGCAATGTGTGGGTAGTAAGTTCAGGACACAAGGGTTGCTTAACCGGCATGCATGCCCTTGAATCAGGAACATTATTAAGCTAGGAGTTGCTCTCTACATTAGATAAGGCGTTAGGTACCATAATTCTGGATAGCATTTCCTCAGAAATTACGACCTCATGTACGGCTCTCCTTAATGTTTCCATGGTACTGGTTGACACTTCAGGTAGAGCCCTGCTTGCCCCTGAACCATGTGCAGATGCTCGTTGATTATCAAGATCAGAGATCAGAGGAGCGATCATGATTGCCTCCTGGTTCATTACATTTTCAATTATTATCGGAGCATAGTCCTTAGATAAAAGCCTGATTTTGCTCCCTCCATTGACCATAACAGGTCTATTTTTATCAAGTGGTATTGGTGGATTGACTATAGGCGGAACTGCGTGAGGATCATCCTCACATGCTTCACTATAAGATTTCCCACAGTTAGACATGGTTGCCGCTATAAACGGGCCAATCGTTTTTATGCTAAGCTGCGGATGGCCAGTAGTAATGCAGCTCCTGCCACACACAGGAAAATAACTATTGAAGTTTGGTTTCAGTGTTTTTTTAGACATCCCATGCCCTTGCATTTTCAGATCTGCACAATTTGAAGATCCATTTGCGATGAGAGTTAAATGCTTCGTAGTTTTGCAGACAAGGGAATTCTGCGAAGGAGCTAGTTGAATATTCCCCGGTGTTTTAATTACTGACGTTTTTTTGCTTTTGGGAAGTGCAGATACAGAGGGATTGTTCTTTGGAGTAGAAATTAAGGGTTCCTTGCTCTCTTTCGTCAATTGATGCAGATCAATATGATCTTTCTCAGTCATTTCTATTATGAGTGCTGGATCAAGTACATCAGGGGTTACATTCTGTGAGTCCTATGTGATATCAGAGTCAATCTTGGACTTTTTGCCATTTAGGAGTGCATCTTTGCGTCTTTTTGCATAGCGTTTTACCGCTCGCAAGTGCGTCCTTTTCGTACAGCGGGAGAAGAAACCAGGATTGTCATCTGGGAGGGGGCACCTAGTCTCATCCTGTTTCATTTGGTCCAAAACCTTTAGAAGGACCAAGGGACTGTCTGGAGGTTCAGAGTGTTAAGGGAGCTTTGACAAATATTGAGTGATAGTCAAGTTAATGGCATCAACTGATGTTTTCAGCTCATTCAACTCCGTGGTACAGTTACAAGTCCTCAGATTGGGGAGGGAAGGAGAAGGATCTTGGACTGGTAGAAGGGAAATAGGAATACTTGCATCATAGGGATGCATGGCATCTAAGCTGATTTGCGTGTCTTTGTGATTCCAAAGGCCAGGTTTTTGCTAAGTCATCTTTCATATTTCTTAATGTATCAGCAGCTATAACAAATCCTTCCATCCTGTCCATTTTAGTACACATATACTGCATAGTAGCTTTGATTTCCCTCAATTCCAGGTGAGTCAGGTCGTGCCCTTTATCAAGGAGATCAAGAATTTTAATTATTACTGGGAATGTTTGAGGGGAACTGTCTTCATAGTGCTCATAAGAATTGAATCCACCCAAGTATTCAGACTGTGATTGTTTCAGTTGGGATTCAAAAGGGTCAGGAGAATACAACAATTGATCAGGCGGTGGTTCTTTGTTTATGTAAGCTTCTATACTTTTGTTAGTGGGCTGGGGCTGCATTCGATCATTCGATGATATAGGAGCTAAGAAAGTTTGAGTTTTGCCTGCTACAGATACACTAGGTGTTGCCATGCCAATTGAGCGATGGACCTGGTCATCAAGCGCTGCCACATTGCGTAAAGTAATATTAAACAGATCTTTGGGTGGAGAATTGGCAGTAGGAGAGACAATATAGCTGTTGTATACGTTGCCAATTCCCCTGTCCTCTGGGCTCGTCATTTATTTATGTTTAATAGCTTTTGAGTGCGAGGAAACAAAGGTGATAGTAGGCTCGGCGGCAAGAATTTGAACAAGATGAATATGAGGCGCAATTTGATTTGAGCAAGTATGGACAGGGTCAATAACAGAGACTTCTGAAGTTGCCGGCTCAAAGTATGAAGTTCTCCCGGGGCATATTAATGAGTCAATGCTTGTGCAGGTTAGTACTGCCGGCATAGGCTCATTGCAGCGAAGTCCGCTCGCCATGTTGGTAGCGAAGCAGACGCGGTACACGATGGAAATACAGCTATCAGATATAAGCTGCTAATAAAGTTAACAACAGTAGGCACAAATGGAGAAAGACCGCAGATAATGTGAAAGAACTAACAAAAGCTATCTAAGAGAGGTTTAGCTTGAGAGGTTGTCAGTTTACCGTTAGCTACAACAGTAGTTCTAGATGAACTCCGGTGACCTTATCCACAATTTAAAAGGTTAGAAGACAAAGATCATTAATGGGTACAATGCGAAGCTGGACGCTGGCGAGCCAGCGAACAGCAAACAGCGGTACTTAGAGCAGTACTTGATGCGCGCACGCAGATGCACGCGGCCCGCTCTATTTGAGGGCTTCTGGGTATATGGGGGCGGGGCCACCAAAGAAAAGTCCAATGTTGCGATTCACACGGCGTATTCAGAGGGTGCAGGACAGCACTGGGTGCCAGCAAACAGCAGTACTTAGAGCGGTACTTGATGCGCGTGCGCATATGCACGTTTCCTGCTCTATTTGAGGGCTTCTGGGTATATGGGGGCGGGGCCACCAAAGAAAAGTCCAATGTTGCAATTCACACGGCGTATTCAGAGGGTGCAGGACAGCACTGGGTGCCAGCAAACAGCAGTTCTTGATGCGCGTCTGTTGGCGGCTGCGTGCAGGAGGAGCACCAGGCACAATGCTCCGGTCCAACAGGCAAGTGGGGAGGGAGGAAGGTAGAGAAAGGGTATGGTTTGTTTTTTGTATTGAGGGGGATGCTGGGGATGTGGGGAGACAAGAGGGAGAGACTCCCTGTTGCCTCACCACAATCAAGATGGCACCACCTGGTGAAGAACCATGGGTCAATGAAAACAGCAGATGGTACACAGTGTGTTCTCACCCACTGTTCCAGCCACTTGATTGGCTAAGCCCCCTTCTGCGGGTGCAAATGTAGCTTTATGGCAACTAAGCTATGGAACTCCATGTCTAAGAACATATACAAACTCAAACAGTATATCGTTTCTTGAGGGAGAGTTAAAGTTTGTTTTTTAAATTCTTCATTTTATCTTCTGCATGCACTGATGGCATGCATTTAATTGGGTGATGTTGATGCATGTCTGTGATCAGTTACTGGCAATCTTATTAAAATGTTTAAATTGTGGTTTTTGCATGGTTCCGCCTGGAAGGAGCAGAATAATAGTTCTTCCTTCTCTTATATTAAGGCACATACATCCCTCATTGTGTGTTTAATTATACAGTACCTAATGTGATATTTATTTATTTCTATACAGAAGGAACTATGCTATTTTGATGACAAAAGAATTTTCAATAGATAAGAAATCAGATTTGACGGGAAGCAATGGGGCAAGTTTGAGGGACATTTTGACCAGGTTGTGGAGAGGAGTAAAAGGAACAGTTATTGTGGGCAATGCATAAGTAGGCATGCATAGATTACGAACAATGAACACTGGACATTTTTAAGTGCAGGTAGGTGTACGGCCAGCTGTGCTTGGGATGTGACCATGATGGGTGAGGTGCGACAGTGAAGGCAGAGGAGTGAAGAATACAGGCAGGTTAGAGGCGAGGGAAAAATGCTATCTAGAAGGCAGTTCAGAGGTAGGTTAAGACAGTAAATCAGAGGTGAGGAGGTAGGCTTTTAGTTTGGCTTTGAACAAATCCATATGGTCTGTTTCTCCGATGTCCGGGGGAAAAGAACTCCATTCTAGTGGAGCAAGAAGAGAGAAGGAGCATTAGTGAGAGGGGGCACAGGTAGGGCAGGGGCCGTAAGGGTAGTCGAGGAGGCAGAGTGAAGATTACAAGAAGGCTTGTCGAGTAGGATAGAAGAGGATAGATACAGTGGTGCCTTACAGTGAATAGATTTGTGAACCAGGAGAAGAAATGTAAAGGAACTGTGTACTTTAATGGGTTACTCATCCGGGTGACCACATGTTTCCTGGCCAAGTTCTCTATGGGTGTCAGGCTAATCTCCAGAGACGAAGAGCTTGGTATAACTACCAATCACCACACTTAGAGGGCTTACTCCAATCAGTATAACACCAGATACAAGAACCATAAAAGAGCATTGCCTTCAAAAGATTGCCCCGAGGGTGCTACTAAAAGCCCTCCATAGAGTATTGAAAAGACAAACAGGCCACGACTAACACCATTTTTCCTGTCGCACACATTGTCTAATTGAGGAGAAGAGTTTCATGAGTTTATAATTTTCAAACAGAGGTATTCGTAGGAGCTGATATCTTCCAAATAGTCCTTACCACACACCAATATAAGGAGGTATATCATGATAGAAAAACATATAACACATCTTAGAGAAGTTCACCTCCATAGAATTCACTTGGCAATAATCTAGCATGGCACAAAAACTCTTATTAGTCCAAGCATAATACAAAATCATGATACATTCAATACAGTTAAGTCAGTAATATATTTCAAAAACATTTTTTTTAATTAAATCCCACCAAACCAACAACTCATAGATTTATCTACATCCTTTAAAGCCTTTTTTTTCCAAATGAATCAGATGATCATTTCTTTCTTTCTGCATTCAATACTGCAATTACCCAATGGTCAAACTAATTTGTTTGTCCTTAAAGCAGTGAGCCCAGAATGTCCCCATGCTAAGAGTTCCCTTACAGTGAACTCGCTTTGGATGTTTTACAGTTTTTTTTTCATACCACAGTCGATTTTATTTGGCAATTTCTAAGATTGAACCCATTACTTCCATATGTGCCAGGACATTTCATTTAAATTTAATAGTATTACTTCACTTTAGCCAATGTTGGAAATGTCTGCTATATTTGGAAGTTAATATTTTGACAGATGCTTCAATATTAATGTGTCTGTCATTTTTAGGGTCAATATTTTACTATTATGCTTCCTGTTCCACGGTTTGGCTTTACGTCTAAGCATGACGCCTACAGATCAGGCCTCCTTCACCACTATATTAATTTCTGGAAAGAAAAATAAATTAATCTCCAAAATGGTTTCAATTTGGTGTTATTTACTTTGTAGGTTGCTTTGCTCATTTATTGAACCCTTTTCTGCATTCAGTATTTTTAGAAAACATGTGCCCCTTCTACTGTTTAACTCTGTATCTAGAGACAGCTAAACCTAGTTCACATCCAAGCACAGACAGCCATGGAAGTGTTTTGGAACCCCTAAAGAGGGGCACAAAAATGTCCCCTACCATTTGCTTAATTGTGGCCCTGAGTCTGTTGTTGACGTTACCAACCATAAATAATGGCTGGATTGTGCTTTTGTTTATACTATGGGAGCATTGACAGCAAAGAAAACAATCCATATTGTCTTTCAAGACCTCTCAAAATTGTGGCCAGAAAGATACTCATTTTTTCCCTCTTTTGCAACATAAAGCAATCTGAAGCCCCATGACTAATTTCCAATACTAAATATTTAAACTCAGTAATTACCCACACTCTCCAGGTAAAGGCTTTTTGGCTATACATCTGCTAAATATCATACATTTACTTGTCTACTGCATTCAGTAAGCTTACAGTCCTTCCTCAGTCTGGGCAAATAAAACAAAATCATCTGCATATGATGTCCATGACAAAAAAAATGTGCTTAATCTTGGTGGAATGGCTTTTACATTTCTCAAGCTATTTCATAGCTGAGCTGTATATACATTGAAAAAAAGGTGCCAAGATGTACCCTTACTTAAGGCCTTTGCTGGTGTTAATATCCTGCCTATAGAGACCTTTGCAATCCAAACAAATTCCTATACAATATTTTAACTAAGTCTAGGTTTAGACCCCAGTTGTACACTTTCCTCAAAAAGCCATCCCTACAAATGGTATCAAACACAAATCAAAAGGAAACATATATAGCGAAGGTTAGTCTAATTTTTTGTTAGACAATGTAATATAAACAAATTGTGTAGTGTAGAACAAAGTTTCCTAAATCCAAGTAGCTTCTTTCTAGGATTTGATATTTGGTAGTGCATATCTTTAATGTTTACAGTAATATAGCTGCAAATACTTTACTTGTTTCATCTGTGTGAGGAATCAATTTAAAATCTCTTGGATCTAATCAATTTCCTTTTTAATGCATGGCATAAGTAAAGTTTCAAGCCATGCATTGAGCATTTGCCCTGTAAAGTATATACCTTTAAATAAAGAAAGAAGGAACCAGGCCCAAAATTCTGGCTTTTCACAGGTGGATATATTTGCTGATCGATGTGGTCCTGGTACATGAAAGTATTCATACCTTTAAGAACCCCACAGGATTTCTCATAGATAAGTTCTAAATGAGTTCCAGCCTATCACTCTTTAACTAGCCTCTCCTTGCTTCTGTTATACGGGGGATCTTGGAAGGTCACCTTGATGTGCAATTTCCAAGTAGATTCATGTATTGGGATGATTTGTCTTGTATTACTATGCGTATTGTCACAATTAATCAGTGTCTAGAAACTATGGCTATCTTTCCTCCTTACAAAACCGAACATATGTTCCCAATCATTATTCTGATTTTGCATTTTTAATACTCCTGTTGTTGCCTCCACGTTTTTTGCCTGTAGTATACCTGGGGCAAAATGCTGCATTGTCCTTGTACTAAGTCTATTCTTAGCTGTTGCTTGCTTTAACTTATCCCTCCATCTATACATCTCACATGTACATTCTTTACTTTGCTTCTAACTGTACTTCGATTCTGTGGGATTATTCTGTTGGATTATAATCTATTATGTCCACATTTTTTTTTCATTGCATAGTGTTGTACTTCTACTAGGGGCACATCTGAATAACTTGGGACTTTCCCTTCCAATTTGAATGGGTGAATACATCTAGGAAATGCATAGATTTTCTTAGATGTCCACATGATACTCTGTTCTCATTCTTTTTCAATGGGCCCACACATAGACATACCTGTGAGCACACCAATGTGGGGTATATATAGACTTTATCATCCTAAAACATTAGGACATTCTCATGGTACTGCTTTATAGATGGTGCGCCCTGTTGGGATGCACGTGCAGCTCCCATACACGGCCAAGCGGTCCAGGCTAAGACACATCTATTAGCCCACGATAAAGTGAAGGTGCGCAGCAACACATGTATTTTCAAAGTAGTTATAGAGGCTTAGGTAGGCACAGGTATAGGGCACGGGTGATATTGTGTAGCAGTAGTGAAATATAATGTGTAACCATGATGATGCAGACACAGAGTTCGGGTGCAGGAAATATTGAAGCATCGCCATATTGGAAGTGAGGCAAAGCATTCTGTATTTCCTGTTGGAGGTGTGGCAGTGTGGCATAATGAAGAGTTTGAATTATTGTTCCTTTCCCAATACCCAGGAATGAAGCTGAGAATAGTGGCATTGTCTAATAGTATCAAGCTGTAAGCCTGTGGACAAGAGTGGAATGTGAATGGCAGAGAGAGGGTAGGGCTGCACCCTTCCCGGAGGAAAAAATTCATGGGTGTCAGGTTAGAGGTTTTGAGCTGCCAACATGCTCTATTTAGATTTAGGGCACTAGCACCCCCGGACAAAGGCCATCCTATTTGAACTGCCAGGTGGATGGAAAATAGTGTACATAAATCCATCAGAATTGTACATAAATCCATCAGAATTGGGCCGATTAATGTGGTCCTCGAGAGAGCAAGGAGGTGTACCATGGTTGAGCAACTGAAAAGAGGGAAGCGAGTAGCAGAACATCCTGTGATTTGTCATACAAAGAGCAAGAGTAGATGTCAACACATCTAGTCCACATCTCAGGAGGCATGTCCGGGGCACCTACGAGTCTGGTATCAAGAGGAGAGCACTATTATCTCAAAAAGACGATTTGACCTCAGAGTTGTCCACTGAGCTCATGTATCAAGGTTATCCCCTTGAATAGGATTCTTACTTTGGGGTGTGATTTGATCTCCTGTTCTCTCTGCGGGTTCCCCTTTTTTCTGTCTTCTTTTGTGTGATGACTCTCCGTTCCTTGAAGAGAAACAGATGATCCCTGCCTGTCGCCACAATGTCTGCCTGCTAGCAACAGGCAGAAACAAAGGGACAACCAGAGGGGTGACCTCAATGGGGACAAAGACCAAAGGCACAACATAACCTTTATTGAAAGGCTATGATGAATTATGAGAGCAGGGCCTGAAGAAGGAGGAAGCACTGATACAGATGGAATCATACAATTACTAGGCCGGGTTTACTGCACCGGCTGAAAATGCCAACTACATTATTTTTTTTAAACCCCATTTCTCCATATATATATGTGGGGAATGAGGTAAAGTAAATAATTAATGCTGGGGGGATTATGGGGGATTGCGGGGGGAATCCCCCCGCATATATAGTCTGTGAAAAGGGGTCGAAAAAAACTTTGCATTTTCAGCCATCGCAGTAAACTAGGTCGCAATAATCATATAGATCCATACAGATGGTCTTTGGATATTGAATAGCAGGTAGGTAGGATCTTGCAGGCAAGCTGCAGGGCAGGAAATGGGAATAGGACAAGCAAATATTCCACAGTGAGCCGTGAGAATCAAATCCAAGTTAAGAAGAGCACTGCAGCAGACGAAAGAAAACAGCTAAAGAGCCATTCTGAGCCGAGCAAAAGCGGGGACCAAGAGCAGAAGGAAGAAAATAAGCAAGACTAGAAAAGCACAGGCGGACTGGGAGGATACAGGCTAGAATCAGGCACAGCGTGCAACAACACTAGCGTAAAATCCAAAAGGAAAAATCACAGGGTTGAAACAAGAGTGCCAGTAGGAAGAGGAGGAGTATAAGGAAAGTGAAGTGCTTTTTGAAAAGACTAGACCGCTATCAAGTGGCGAGAACGTAGCTGAGCTCAGTACTAAGCACGTCTACACCATTGCCGCAGTGACCAGTTGCGAACAACCAGGTGCACATGAACACCATGTGACTAGGCCGATGGGGCTGGTAATATCCCAGGTAGCTCGCCAATCTAGTAGCTGGGAACCAAGTTGACGGAGTTGGGGAACCATGTATTACAGGACAGGGGTAGATTAGGATGTGGCCAATCAGTCAGGAGACTATAAGGGAATGGTATTATATATATAGGTGGTAGCGACTGAAGGTGGGTTTACATCATGAGTGATGGTTTCTTTCCTAAAACCCTCATACTTGCTTTGAGATAACAGAGAGCTCTGTGTCAGTTTGATTCTACGGGACCTTCTGATACCTTTTTCCTTTTGGTATACAAAATAAATCTTGTTTTCCTTGTTTTCCTTGCAAAACGGTACACCAAGCCTTTTTCCCTAGTGGAGTGTTTTTGTTGACTGGTTGTCTGGAGTTATTTTTCAAAAAAGGTATCTGGCGCCCCTCTCCAGAAAGGAGATGGCATGATAACCTGTTCTGTGGTTTTTTCCCACTTTGAGAGTTTGCAGCCATCGCTTTTTGCTCACTGGACCTTTCACAGATTCAGCACTGAAATGCTATGGCAATTCCCTTCTGAACAAGAGTACCAACAGCAACACCATACACGTGTTTCAGCCTTGTTAGGCCTCATGAGTGAGTTGGAGCTGTGCCCTCTCTGAGCACAGTGAGCAGGGAGTCCAATTTTTTTGAAAACTGGTTGTTTGGAGGTCTTGCCTTACAGAATGTGGTGACCCTGATGTGATCCCAGACCAAAGCTGTGACACAGGATTATTGGCTGCACATCCAGAGGGGCCGTGCCCACCTGCAGTGATCAGTCCCCTGTGCACAACTGGAGAGGTGTACAGGAGCTGTGTTTCCTAAATTCCTGTCTGCTCTTTGGAGTGGGTGGGGGGCGCTGCTCCGGGATTGTGCAGCCCGTTGATGGGACCCGGTGATGGAGGAACTCAGGAGAGTGCATAGATGTAAGTGCAACTTTGCGGGAGAATACAATAAGGGGAAGGGTTGTGAGAGTGTAAGGCGGGGGTGTGTGTTAACGGTGAAGTGGATGTGGAGTGGAAAGACCACGTGGCATTATGTTTTTAATGCTGCACCGCAACGGTGCACCAGGCATTCTGATATGCTGAAGCACTGAAATCAAAGATGTAATTGAAGTTGGAAATGTTATTTTGCACAATGTCCATTCAAATATCAGAGTACCCTTCCATAAAAAGAAGTGTCAAGGGAACTATCCCATAGATTGTCAATTGGGCAACTGTAACAAAGGCCAAAACATGTGTCACTTATGGGCAGTGTTGTGAATGGAGAATGTGGACATAAAATGTCCACATTCAAATACGCCTTTTGATTTCAGTGCTTTGCATCTAATCAGTAATTATTTATTGAGCATATTGGAATGCCTGGTGCACCATAGGGGTTATTGTCTTATTGCACATTATAATGTCTTATTACCTGTAACAAGTGGGTATACATTAATTCACCCAAACGGAGTGACAGGCAACGGGAACAGAACTATTTAAGGGCCAGGTGGTGCAGAGTGACAAATTATACCCACTGTCCCTCCTTTTTTGCATTATGTTTTTAGTTATATGGATTGACATCATGGCATATAATATGAAGTAAAAGGATGTTCCTCTCCGATTAGGGTGAGAAGGCAGTGCTGCTGAACTAAGGAGAAAAAGTGGAATAAGGGTAGAAGAGAGGGACTGGGATTCTTCTGCCCGCTATAAAGTGGGCATGAGGATGAATAGCACATTTTGTGTTCTTTGGTGTTTTTATTGTGGTGGTAAGGACCGAGGATGGGTCCAACTTTGTTGTGTATATATATATATATATATATATATATAAATATATATATATATATATATATATATATATATATAGGCAGAGGGGGGACAAAAACAGTAAATGTGTGGGGAAGTGGACTACCACTTGATCGGAGTGTGGGTTGATCAAAGAAGTTACAAGCGAGTAGGAGCCACCAAATGGAGAATATGTGTATGACCCTCCATTTGTATCAGGAGAAAATTATAAAATATCCTAAGGAGTGGGTGGCCAAGATGAGAGGAGGCATGTATAAGCCATGGCAAGAGAAATGAACAAACAATAAGGAGGTTTTGGGCTATATGTACACATTTTTGGTGGTCAAGTATAATGGGAAGAAATTGAAGAACAGAAATGGGGTTCAATAACTCTGAAGGATGGTGCTCAAGCGTACAGGGAACCAGAGCGGAGGCCAGAGAGGGCTTTAAGGAAGACAGAAGAAGAGTTGGTGAGATGGGCAGAGAGCTCCTGTTGGGATGGATGTATGGCGAGCAGGGGAGATTTTGTTCACTTGTAAGGAAATGGTAAAGGAAAGTTCACTTGGCACAATGTTAAATTGGCAAAAGAAGTTCAGTGTACCTTTCCTTGGTAAGTTCTCCATTATGAACTGAAGTCCTTTTATATTTTCCCTTATTAGATCATGCAGCTCCTTGCTTTCAATTGGGCTCCCCTGGTTGTGGCACAGTTGTCAGTCTGCACGGTCCACCCATTACAGGTCACGCAACCAGGTGCCTTGTCTTTAATATAGTTCTCTTTTCCTTATACTGGGGTCTCTGCGGCCAACCTGGATCAATCTCCTGCCTGGTGGCCACCCAATGTTTTTCCAACATTCTTTCCAAATTGTAGGGTTTCTGAAGCCAGCCTGGATCAATCTCCCACCTGGTGGCCACCCCAATGCTTTTTCCAACACACTTTGCTTATTCTTGGGCTCTGTGGCCAACCTGAATCAATCTCCAACCCGGTGGCCACCCTGATGCCTTTCCAACACACTTTGTTGTCAACAGTTTTCTATCTGTTTTTGGAATTTTGCTCCCACTTCATTTCTCACAAAGCTCCCCCCTTCTAGGCTCACTTTTCATGTCCACGCACAACTCCCCTCTTTTCAGACACTTCCTTTCTTTACACAGATTAATTTGAAAATACGTAATCATACAGGCGACCATTCTGCCACTATGAATCCTTATAATTCCATTTCCCAGTTTCTCCCGACGCATCTTCAGTCTTATGTGTTCAGGTAGTAACATTGTATCTTGCTCACTTACTGCAATACACACCAGGCTCTCACTGTGCTTCACTCACCGCTGGTGTTTTCTTCAATCTTGTATTTTACAAGGAATCGGCACGCCTCCCAGCTCCCTTATTTGGACTTCTCTTCTTTGCTGAAAACAGTGGTTATTTGCCACATTTCTCCTGGATGCTTAGTCACACAGATGCTTGGTGTCCCTGCATACCTGTTTCTTTCTACTGGTCCTGGGCAGCCACGGCTCCTCAGCTCTGCTCCCAACTGACTCTTTGCTGATTGCTAGTGTTCCTTTTATAAGCGCTGGAGGTGGGCATGGTTGATTTCAATTGTCTGACCCTGCCTGGCCTTGCTAGTGGGACATGGTCTATTAAGATGTTGAGGTGCCTTTATATGCATCTTCTCCGTCCCAGTACCATAGTGGTGTTTCTTAATACTCTGTATTCCTCTTGATTTCCTCTTCTTCGTCACAGTACTTGAGGGATACTTGGGGAAAAGAAAATTGTGTGTCTTATGATAAGAAGACGGTTCTAGTTTTTTTGCTCTGGTACCCTCAGTAAATGAGGTTAACAGGGAAGGAAACAATTGGCAGGGTAATTCATGGAATAAATGTGCGGCGAAAACACGCGCAAGCGCCCGTTGGTCACTGAGTGGGAGGATGACCTCACATCACCACCCTTGGAAAAGGTGATCAATGTACTGCATTTTTTGGCCAATGGGTAATTTTAGCGGACAATTGCCATAGTTGGGGGCGTCTAACAGCCCAGGCAGTCACTCTGTCTACACCAGATGTTGGCAATCATGACTGCGCGCCCCTCAGTCCGCAGGCACATATACATGCCCAGAACAACCGCAGAAAGGCAGGCGGTGGTCCAGGACTTTAACAGGGTGGCACATTTCCCCAAAGTGCTTGGCCCAATTGATTGCACCTATGTGGGCCTTCTGAGCACATCTATCACAATCGCAAACACTGGCATTCCATCCATCAGATCATATGCAATGCCATGGGAATCATTACCTCTGTCTATGCCGACTATCCAGGGTCCACCCATGATAGTTTCATATTCAGAATGTCACCCCTAAACTGGGACCTGGAAGCTGGGAGGCATGGCAATATATGGCTCATTGGTGAGTACAAATGCCTGTGCACATGCATGCATGTCACACACAGACAAATAGACAAACCCAACTAATGACAACCATTATCATCTCCCCAGGGGACAGTGGCTACACTATGAGCACCTACATGATGACACCAATACGAAACCCCACCACACCACCCCAAGTAAGATGCAACGCAGCTCATATTGCAACCAGGGCCATAGTGGAGTGCACATTTGTAGTGCTAAAGCTACACCTCTCCAGTGGACAGCTACTATAGGCACCACCAGTAGTGTGTAGGATCATTGTGGCAGCATGAGTCATGCACAATGTTGCAACATGGCGGGGCATACCGGTGGACATGGTGGTGCCCCCACATCCCCAACCACATGTATGCCTGCTGCGCATGGGAGGAGAAAGGGCACCTGGTGAGGCTGCCTGTATCCAGCTTATGGCACCATTTTCCACCTAAAATCCCACCCCTGCGGAGTGCACTCAGGCCTGGCACATTCCAGGTGACAAATCGATGATGACAAAGGGACAATCAACTGTCACTACCTTACCACCCTGAGAATGTGTGCTTGGAAGTGCCACATTGTGTGCATCCCTAGCTACTGAAACCAACACAATCCCTTGTGATCAAAAGGCACACATTCAATATGCAGTATGCCACCAACCCCATGCAAAATAGCACATCCAAATACCGGTATGTCACCTAAACCTATGTCACCTAAACCCTCACAAAACCCATGTTACCCGGCCAACGCACCATACCATGGCATGCATTGTAAAAAGTCAAAAGTAAATGCACAATTCATGACACAACTGTCGCAAAGTACACTTTGACAAATGGAAATATGTCCGAAACAATTCCCTCTGACACATCAAAATTAAACCGTACACAGGAACATCCATTTACCAGCATAACATATCATAAACACAGGACCCTATAGTGACAATTTCAGACAGTCACCAATCACAATAGCACACATGCCTCAATGTGACAAAGCCACAACATGGACCCCTTCCATCTTGAGTGGGTCTCGGCTAGCTAAAGGGGGAAGGGGTTACGCATACAGCATGAAGGGTATCAATGATGGAGACAGGCAAGGTAATACATGAAGATGTAACATCATAAAATAATATTTACCAATATCAAAAGCAAAATGCATGCTAAACATGGACTGGTCAAACAATCATGAATCCCCACAGGGGGTGTATACACAGGTTGGACTTCAGACTGGCCACAGAAATAATAGAAGCCCAATGCCTATGTGTAAGTTACTGTCACACGCTGCCCTCCTTGCAAGCCCATGGAAAGGGGAAGCAGGAGTGGAATATGTGACTGGACCCCAAGCCACAAACATGAGACAAGCCTGTATGGGCCCAGCCGGAACACACAGTGGATGCCTGCGGGTGCCACACAAAGCAACATACAGTTACATGCATGCACAATAGACCAAAAAATGAAATAAAAATAAAAGAAATGGCCATCGTGGACTGGGGGAGGGTGGGACACCCAGCAGGGAGGAGGTGCAGGGTGGGACACCCAGCAGGGAGGAGGTGCAGGGTGCACCTCAACACCCACATGCGTGGATGTTGAGAATAAAAAATAAAACCTCCATGGGTTCATTGCCTGCACGGCTAGCTTATAGTGGGAGAGCTGTCACCGCTGTCGGCACCCTCTGGTGTAACATGAGAAGGCGAGCGTGGCAAGCGAGGCTAACCACGCACAGCCATGGTATGCTCCTCAAAGGCAGCAAGCATGCAGGCCTGAAAGGTCTGATTGTGTGTGATTATGGTACAAAGGTCCCCATGCAGCTCCTCACATGTTGCATGGAGTTCCGCCCGCAAGGCCTAATGTGCCGCACGCATCTCCTCCAAGGTTGCATGGAGTTCCACCTGCAAGGCCTCACGTGATTCACGGATCACCTCCCGGGTTGCATGGAGTTCAGCAGAGATGTTGTGTGTCAGCTGCTCCATCTGCTGTTTCGCCCATCTGCTGCGGGCCATCTCAATTGCACCCAGAGTAGTTCTGAGGGAGGAGTTCTCTTCCCTCAGGGCATCCCTATGGGCCTGTGCCTCTGCAGCCATGGCTGTGTGCAGAGCCCCCATTTCAGCCCGTCGGTCCCTGTTTGTGGCCAACATCTCCAGCCTGTATGAGCGGCATTTGGACCGCACTGTCTGCTGCTGAAGCTCCATCTGCCTTTCAGGGGGGAGAATGGAATTCACCACCCTTTCCATGCCCTGAGCCATCATCTCACATGATGCCCCCTGTTGCTGTGCAATGGCATATATGGAATTCTCCCACACAGTATTCCCGGGTGGCACACGGCCATCGCGTTGCCGGACACCACACGTGTCTGGCACTGGCTGTGCTGGCGCTGCCTGTGGCTGCAGGACTGCATACCACCCTCGCCCAGCTGCTCCAGGAACAGGAGCAAGTGGTGTGGATCATGACCCAGCATCCATAACCACCACAGACAGATGTACCAACACTGAGTGGCCCCTTGAGGGATCTACCCCCACTGCAGGTATGTTGGACAGAACAGCATCCACAGCAGAATCACTCACCTACAACAGCAATGAGGGTCAATTTCCGATTCAGCACCGGAGGCATAGGGTTCCTCAGAGGTGTACTCAGAGACACCCCTGGCCAGGATGGTCTGTAGCACCAATGGATTTTCGTGTGCTACCACCCCACGGGCTCCACTGGTGTCTGGTTGGGGCTCTGAATACTCCACCCCCTCCACCATCTCCTCCTCCTCCACTGCTTCCAGTGCCTCATCTCCTGCACAAAAACAAAAAGAAGACATGAACACACATGTGTTGACAGCCAACCCATGAAGCAGCCATGTGACACATGACGCAAACCCAGGCATGCACACAGTGCCAATGTAATAGAATGGGACCCTGAAAGCAAACATGGATGCCTGTCAAATGGCAAAATAAGACATGAACTGCATGCTGCTTAGCACCTGCATCACACACAAGCTTGTGACTTGCATATCCTTCCACAAACATGACAGATGCCAACACGCAGATGGCACATCGCATAGCCATGCCCGAACTGTCAACCAGACCCAGATGGAAGCCCAATACTACTGTCCGTGAGCTATGTAAAATGCATGTCATTTGACATTTCATTGAAATCACTATGATAAAATGTGTGATAGTCTGCAACGACTCTAAGGTGTTGAAATATAGTGAAGTGAGGCACATGGATTCATCAATGGCAGGTCACTTTGACATGACACAAGTGAAAAGGCATGTGGAAGGGGAGAACAGGGCTCAGAGGTGTGTGGGTGCAGTGCAGTACACGTACACAGTGTCAACTGTCATTGAGAACACAGAGGCAGTAATGTGAATGTCGTGGACTGATTGCAGTGTAATTTAAGTACAGTCATTCTGTGTACAGTGTTGGTAGTGGGTTGTAGGTATACAGTAAACCACACCCCCAAGGGCGGGGGATGGCTTGGAGTCAGTGCATGGCTCAAAATGGTTGCTCAGAGTACCGTGTTGTAGCAGACAGTGTGGGCAGGTGTCAATTGCATTCTTTCAGTCATATGGGACTACAGCAGGGGAGAGGAGGACAGTAAGCACAACACATGAGGAAGCATCAGAAGTGCCTCCAGACCTGGAGAAGCAACAACAGCAGTTGCATAGAGGGAGGGAAGCTGTAATAGAGGGAGGCTTACACTCAACACAGACGTGAACTCCAAACTAATGGCCATGAGGAGCAACTGACCCTGAACGAGCAGGAAAGGGATGATGAAATACCATGAGAAGGAACCAAATACTGGAGATGGAGTTAAATGAATGGCTTGCCCTTGACCCATATGGACTGGGAATGCACAGGGTCCAGGAATGAACACTCATAGCCACTGTGAGCCTGTGCCATACACACAGTCCGAGTGAGATACCCTGCACCAAGGCCAAAGGACGTTCCACACAGTCCAGGTCTGGCAGAGTTGCAGAGGGAAGAGTGCATATTCACAGAAATTCAGGTACTGCCCGTTGCAGTAGTCCGCCATCGGAATCACCAGTCCCATGGAGACAGTGAGCTGCTGGGGGATGGAGAGGTAAGGAAAAATCCCTCTAAAGAGGAACAGCTCACAGGGTGACCACACAGAGACGTCAGTCATGTGACGATAGAAGGTGAGTGTTGAGAGGAAGTTAATCACAGGCTATCAGCAACCACAGGTTGGAGCAAGAATAGGGCCAAGAGAGCCTGCAAAGAGATTGTGATGGAAGGAGGGAGCAGGTGTGGTGATGAGGATTGCCTCCATGTGCAGGACATGGTTTGTATGCAGTCAGCATGACAACAAGCACGTATCAGTCCACCATCACATGGGTCACACATAGCAGTCATGTCAATGAAGCCTGAACTGTCGGACAATCATAACACATCACCCAAGCAAACATACACATGGCCTGGACACACACGCATGACCACTCACCAGACATTGCCTCATAATCTGGCAGCCCTCCCACACCTTGGACCTGCTCAACTGCGATGAAATCACCAGTGATCTCCTCATGTGAAGTAAGCTTTTCGTCCTCAGATGGTGTGCCACTGCCAGTCACCTGAGTAGAGGCGTACTTTGCAGCCAGCTTGTCTTTTTCTCTACGTCGGATGTCATTCCAACGCTTCATCACATCATCTGATGTGCGCCTCTCATATCCCAAGGTGCTAATGTCAACCGCGATGCGCTGCCAGTGGGCCCGACGCTGAGCAGGTGTATGTTTGCTCCCTGCCATCACCAGCATGTCACAGCCATGTTCAAACACGTAATACACAAGATCGTCCAGTTCTGCATTACAGAAACTCTGCTTTCTTGACGTGTTTGAGGGCTGAGCCGTGTCTGGGGTCCCAGCCTGTTCTGCTGGAGCACGCTTCCTCCTCTTGGGAGATGGTGCGGACCCTGAATGGCTTGTGCTGCTCTAGTCTATAGGGGCTGTAGTGCAGGTGGACTGGCCAATGGAAGCAGGCAATGACACGAGTACTGAAGGTCGGACTGCAGGTATCACCAGCTGGGTGCTGTTGCCAGGACCTTTCGCCGCACCTGCCAAGGGCCGGGACCAACACAGTCCTGGCTGGGTGACTCAGAGCCGGGGTGGTGTCAGCTGCAGCTGCCCCTGCAGCTTCCACACCCTGCCTGCTCGTGACAGCAGATGGCACTGCTTGTCGGGTCTGACGGGTTCTGGGGATGGCAGCAGCAGCTGCATCTATGTGATCCGCTTGTGGGGGGGGCATAGCTGTCCCTGCATGTGCCCACCCTGGCCACTGGGGCCGCCTTGGCCATCCTGGCCATGTCCCCCACCGCGGCCACCTCTGGGAGGTCGCCCAGGTTTGCCTCCCTTACCACATGCTGCCCTCCCAGTCATGGCACTGATGTACTAGCACAATGGGAGGTGCAGACAACAATTGTCCTGGGCAGTTGGGGTGAAGGTGGCAGGGTATGTGATGGAAAAGGTACCCCTGTGCTCCTGCAAGGCTGTATGTGACCCCTGGGGAAAAATAACATGTCATGCAACACTCAGGCACCCCAAAAACTAAAACAAAAAAAACATGCACGTGACCTCTCAGTAGCCCACGTGCGATGAAAAAAAGTCCTGCCATATGCTGTGGCACCCAGGAATACAAAAAATGCATAAGCGGGGAATACATAGGCTACTATGACCTCTAAAATGGGGCACACGACACACGGGAGCAACCACAGTGGGAAAAATGCATGCGCGACTCACCGTCTGCCTGGAAAAATGAAGAAAAACACACACGTGCGTGTGCGCATAGTTAACACCACCACCAAAACCAGAAGTACGCACTGCCACAGTAGTGATCAATTCACGTGTGAACCCACAAAAAAAAGTTTCTCACACGTCGGTCTCCACGAAAAGCATGTACAGTGCACTGGTGTCCTATGCGGACCTTTAACCCGTACTGAATGGCAACACCCAACGGCCTGCGGTCATCACGTAACTTACGCGCTTAGGGCTTTTCCTCTGATTACACACTAACACGCTGTTTCCACACGTGCAGAGTCACTCCGCATCCAGCTGGCCATACGATAGCACACGGAAGACCCACGCTCCTGACCAAACGGCCATTTACCTGCCTCAAACACCTGGAGCTGCCTCCTATGAGCCATCTGCTGCTGCCAGCCCACTATGTGTGCCTGCTGCCTACGTGCCCTGCAATGTGGTGCATGCTCATCATCCATTACCAGTGATCCTGTTGCTGTGACCACCTCTGTTGACCCTGAAGACTCCCGACTGCCATTCCATTGCTCCACAGCCCAGCCCGATGACCACCTGCCCACCCACACCTGCCTCGAGGGTTGCCATGTCTGACCCATCTCCATCTGAGGCAAGTGGCAACCCCCCTGCAGAGAGGCAGAGGGCTGTCAGCTTCTCTTCCAGGGAAGTTGGCATCCTGGTGGAGCAATTCCTGGAGCATTATGATGCCCTCTTTTTTGGAACATCCCGCGTCGACAAGGAAGGACGCAGTAAGATCTGGGCGGACATAGTGGGTGCCATCAATGCGGAGGGGGTGGCACCCTATGACTACCGACATGTCCTGAAGCACTGGGAAGACTTCAGGTCCAGGACCCTCAACAAGGCTCAGTGCCTCCTCAAGGCTGCTGATGATGAAGCGAGGCACCGGGGCCATTTGTCCAACAATGAGATGCGGGTCCTGGAGCCCATTGACCCAGCACTGCATGCCCATCTTTGATTTGGTGCTCCGTCTGGAGTCGGCTGGTAAGTGTTCATGTGTTCTTGTCCGGAATAGTGCATATGTATGTTGACGTGTGGTTGGAGTGGGCACCTTGGCCTCATGTCTGACATGCCTCCTGTGCAGATGTCTGTGTGCATGTCCTTGACAGTGCTGTATGTGAGTCCATTCAAGTGTCACCCACATCAATGGTGTCTGTGTTGCAAGGCTGTGGGATGTTCTGACCCACTAGGCTCTGCCCTGCAACATCACTGTGTGCTGCTTTCATCAAAAACAACAGAATGGCCGCCGAAGAGCTCTGTGCGTGCTACAAATCTCTGAGAAGTGCACAGGGAAACCGGAAAAATAGGCTACCAAATCTACATTGCCTGTGTTAGTGGTAGAACAGGCGACCACACTGCCAAAACCTGTCATTGCGCTGCCCACAGAGTGAAATCGAATTACCTGAAAAGGCAGTGCTGCATTGCCAGGAAACCCCAGAAGTGCTCTAAATATCTGCTTTCCTTGGCTGTTGAAAATGCAAAATAATGGTTTCCAAACACCAGAAAAGATCCAACAACCTTGTTGAGTGTTAACCATCACCTTATTTAAGGAATCCCCATAAGCACAATGTCAGGAGAGACACCTTTCATCACAAGAAAATCCACATTCAAAAAGGTGCTTGCCTGGAAAAATATGTCAGAATATGGGTGCAGTACCGCCGCCTGCCTGTGTCCAAGCTGTCATTACTTATACTGTTTAAACTTGTACATTAAGATCAAATTGTGGAAAAGAAGAGACTTGCCATCAAATGCAATATAGGTTGCTACTATTCAATTTCTATGTTTTAAAAAGACTGGAATGAGAGATCTGTGTGTATATTTGTTGAAAATATAAAGTTTATTTAGAAAAGACAATTTTAAACAAAGTGTTTTAAAGTGAACTGGTGCCAGCCACAGAGGACATCAAAGCGCATTCCAAAGTTTGTTCCAACAAAGGATGCCTTCCTTTGGCTCTCTGCCCAGGAACTATCATTTAGATGTTAATGAAAGGAGGAGGGGATTTTGCTCTGCTTTTCTGGGGAGAGACAATAGGCTTCCTAGACTGAAAGGGAATGCAAATTTGGGTATCAACAAAAACCAACTGCCAGCAGGAAGAGGCCAGGAGTGCTCTGGACCCAGCCAAACCTTGGGGGCGGGACCAGACAGATTTGTGTATCTTAAACCTCAAGAAATGATCTTTTTGAAAAAAACTCACAGAGAACTGTGCAAATTTTGTAATAATCTGTAAATTATGGGTTGTAAACAGGAAAATTCTGCCCACAGTATGAAACTACTCTGAACCCTGTGCTATGTGCAGAGACAGGACTACCAAAATTGTAATTTTGCAGCAACTGTAATGATGCTAGAAATATGAAACTTCACAGGATTATGCCCAGAGGTCATGCGCATATATGTAGAAAAATGTGGACAGATCTGACACTGGGTACCCAACCAAAAGCGCGAAAAACGTTCAAATTCGAACCAAAGCTCTCACTGAGCTGGGACTCAGACGAATACTTGCTCTACTAAATCTGTGATTTAAATATGTATTGTTAGCAAGTTGGTGATATTGTAAATATAATTTCTGTGAAAAATAGATTTACTGTACAGAAACAAAGGGGAGGTACTCCCTGGATTGTAAAAAACTGCATCATCATGAAACCATGTGTTCCTTCTCAAATCAGGAGAGAGGACAGACCCTGACCAATAGGATTCCTAGAGGGTATGCTTAGTATAATTCAGCCTACCCACCCCTTTGGGAAATACATAAATAGGGACAGGTTAGGACCTAGAGACACACACAGATTCACCCATCAACTGATTTACTGGTAAAGCGCTCTACAGGAGAACCGAGATCCAAGACTCCAGAATTCTGAAAGCAAAAGGCCCAATTTCAAAGCTGAACCCTTCTCAGCATGGCCTTTAAAATCTTGAAACCTGATTTTCCCCCCATACCTCCAAGGGGAACACCAAAAAGAACAGCCTGGACGTGCTGTTTCTGCTTTCTTGCCAATAAATCTTGCTAGAGCCCAGAGATCCAAACCAGTAGAGCAGAGCTGTAACCTGATAGCTGCAACCCAGAACCAACCCATCATATCCCGTCCAGAGTGCCGTGCAGAGTTCAGAGTGCCGTGCTGAGTGCAGAAACCAAGCTCCCTGAATCCTGTCCGGTGGGCTAGCAGAATTCCAGTCCAGAACCCTTTGACCCGATCCTCACGAGTCTATTCCAAACCATAGTTGTGAGTATCTATGGCATTGAAATGTCCATAGCCAGTATCTTATCCTTAAGTAATCCTATCCAACCCATTCTATCAAATCCAGAACTGTATTGTAGAATCTTTTGTTTTTCCTGAATCTTTCCCTTACCCATACAGTCCTTTTGATAATTGTAGTGATAATATCATCTTTGCGCTAATATAGTTGCTGAAGAAAGACAAGTGTCTCGGCGGGCAAAAGTCAGAACAGAGGCGCTGCTGATCTGGTGGCTGTTCCGTTGGGTATCTTTTATCTTCATAGCATCCTTATTGTAAAGAAAATCCTGTTCGTAATATTCAAAAGCACATCTTTCATTTGAAAATCTTCACTCTTTCTGAAAAAATCGACCTCTACTAAAACCTTTATAACTTCTGAACCGTACATGCTAGAAACAGAATTTAAGTGTGAAATTGAAGCTACCATCCTTAGCTTTCAAACGGATCTTTTCACACGCGCTGAAAAGTTTGCCGTGAATTTGCATTTGGCTCAATGTCATCACGTGTAAAACAGCTATTCTTGGCAATTGACCTCAGAATTCAGTTTTCAATCTGCTAGTTATTCAATCATCATTGCTAGCGTTTACCTGAAACTATACAAAGCGGCTCCCACTAGTTTTGAACCTAATTTCGAGAATTAAATCAATTTTTCAGTGTTTTTCCCATTCATTCAAAACCACATTCAAAAGCATTTGACCTGTTTAAAATCATTCCTATTTCTCTCTATGCTTGCTGGGGGGAATTGGGAATGAAACTGTATTTGTTGAGTGTGTATTTCCTGCAACCTGTGTTCTCTCCTTCCACTCTATATTGAATATTGGAGGGAATTGAGTAGTGTGCAGGGGGAAAGAGTGACATTGCATTTGACTCAACCCACACAAAGTTGTATTCTGTGCTGCATTATTTTTCTTATCCATACTCATTCTGATTAAAGAGATTGTTGATTGTAACATCAACCATTGGTGATCATTGTATAAATATTAAATAGTGTGATATATATATTGTTCAAATCCATAAAATAAATCTTTTAACTTTTAACTGTGCAAAACAACCTGCTTCTTGGTTCAGTGAGACCGGGGGGGATTCAAAGAGAGGGGCGTGATATAAGGGTACATCATTCAGAAATAAAAGAACTTATAGACACAAATATATAATTAAGGGTTCCAGCTGTGCATCACACGCTAGGCATTGACTTTGGTGGAGTGCTGGGATGAAATCATTTACAATGCATGATGCGCACCAGCATGTGACAACGCACCCATGTTTGCATACCTGTGTCTGGACTTGGCCATTCGAGAGGTGTGAGACATGGATGCTTATGTCACCATCATGGACATGCATGGTGTACATGTGCGTGTTTCTGAGTAGTGAGTGTGTGACTGGCCAACACCATGGATGCATGACACATGAGCATCGCAATGCATGATTGACTCAGCCAGCCCAGTTGTTCACAAGTGCACTGTGACGGGAGGTCTACATGGCCTGATGCATGACTGTCAGGTGATGTGTGTGCATGTGATGTTGATGTACCATGATGCATGTGAGGTACACCCCCTCTTCTGATGTGCCTGCAGTGCCTTGTACATGGATGTGAATGTTTGTTGCATGTGTGCTGCTTGCACTGGCCTGTGTGTTGTGGAGGGTGATGATGGCTGTGACGTATGACAGTGCCACTCATGTGCATTTGCTTTGTGTCAAGCAGACATTTGTTCGGTACACTGATGCTTGTGTTCAATGTCTCCCTATCCACATCGGCGATGGAGGAAGAGGGCGGGGACTGCACTGTGGAGCACCGCGGTAGGGATGCCTCCACCAGGCGGAGACGCAAGGGCAAGTCACCCTCCCAGGTATCAACATCTAGCGGGAGTGAGGAGACTGGTGCCGCATCCGCAACAATGGCCGCAGCTGCTGAGGGGAGGTCCAAGAAGGTGAAGTTGGTCGTGGGCTCCTCGGCAGCAGGAGGGACAGGTGAGCACCCACAGTGGCAATCCGAGGCGGAAGCCGGTGGGAAGTCAGCCAGGTTGCTGGTGGATGAGGAGAAGGCCACATCAGCCCAGCACATGGGGCCTGGTGGGTGTGATGAGGTAGGTGCAACTGTTGCAGTTCAGGGTCAGGGGCAGGAGGCAGTTCAGGTCACCGTGGAGGGGCCTGTCCCTAATCCTGTGCCTGTATCAATATGCACCTGCGGGCATGCCTTAGGCCAGACCGGTCCGCAGGTAGCGGATGTATCCATGTCAACTGATCTTCCACTACCTGCGGATGAGGCAATTCGCGACAGGGTGGAGCCCATGCTAGTCGGGATCGCGAGGCGGACAGGCGCCCTTTGGGTTGACGTGCAGATGTCCAATAGGGGGCTTGCACGTCATCACAAAGAGGTCTGCAGCCTCATGAACCGGCTAGCTCAGCTCGTTGGCCTTACGCTTTTCCTTTTGATCCACCAGTAGGTGCACCCACACATGTGAGGTACCTTTTTCATCGGGACACCTGTGGGAACGTGAGAAGGTATGACATCTGTTGTTGGCGACGTGTTTCGGTGAGTGGACACAGGGAAAAGTCTCTGATATTGGCTGGAATTGAAGACAATTCTCAGACATTTCGGTCTGGCCACCCAACGAAACACACCGCCAACAACACATGGCCTACATTCCTGCATCCCCACACATGTCCCGATGACACAGATTTGGGCCTAGGGTGTCGAAGCCAGCAAGGAAAACAGTGAACCCCATGCATTTCGCAAAAGAGGACACCCGTGGGAATGCACAGAGGTCTGACTTGCATGAAGCAGCCCAGAATTTATTACCCCAAACCCCAGGCTGATAAAAATTAGAGCAATTTGCGTAAGGCAGACCTCTGTGGATTCCCACGGGTGTCCTCTTTTGGGAAATGCATGGGGTTCCCTGTTTCCCTTGCTGGCTTCGACACACTAGGCCCAAATCTGTAGGTTGCCCACATGAACAAAATGGGCAGTGGTGAAAGGCTTGGGGTTCCCAGTGGGTTACCCTTTTCCTTTTGCGCCCCCGGTAGGTGCACCCACACATGTGAGGTACCGTTTTCATCGGGACACGTTTTAGTCATTATCTGGGTTCGTGCAACAAAACACACACAACACACATTCAACCTCAAGCTCAGAACAGTGAGTGATCAAGAAATCCATAAAATAATGTAGCCATTCTCAAGTACACAATGGAGAGACATGGATAACCCACGAACAATCAAAACCACAACAAGATGGCGCCCAGGGAAGCACATTGGTTTCCCCATCAGTACATCCAATAGCAAGCAAGAAAGGACTAGACGCACAAAGGCCTAGTAAACAAAAACACAAAGTCAGAATTAAACCGTAACGTGATTTGCAGACTGTGGAGTGAACCGGAGGGAGGAGACGTGTGAGCGGACCAGTGGAGAAAAACGAGCGAAGCGAAGCGAAAGAGGAAACGAAGCGGCTCGCCGCGGAACCAAAGTGCAAACAACGCGGTTGTGCACACGGCGTGTTGAGGATTTGTTACACGTAGCAGTCCAGTCGACAAAGGTGAGAAGTCTAGAAGCAGAACATTAGAAAAGCATGTAAGCGATTGAATCAGGGCTTTGTGTCTGGGGCACAGCGCTATCACGTAGCGACTGTTCCCAGCACAAAACCCACATATGCATATTCAAAAATTCAGATTAAAAGCAGATGAACTATTCGTCTTGCAGATTGGGCAGAACACGCATGGAGGACATAAAAAGTGATGAGGATATAACAGTGCAGCTAAACTGATGAGGATCAGATGTTGGAAGACGGGAGTGATCCACAGTATTTCAGGTACAATGACCCATTTTATTGAATAGGGGAATCTTTTAAATTAACAATACACGGAAAATAAGGATACATGAACTAAACAGAAATATATATCTGTTTACAGATACAACACTTTTGAAGAATAGAATTTTTTCGCACCTGATGAAGGGCTCAGATAGCCCGAACGCGTTGTGCATTAAAGAGAAAAAGGTCATCTATAAAATTTGAACTATAAAGACCCAACGTGAAATCAATTATCAAAGAAATATATCAAGTGACCTTGGTTTAAAAACAACTTGAAAAAAAAGATGTTTGTGTTAAAAAACTGCATACAATCTGAAAATACAAGATTGCACGAATGAAATGTTTGTTAAAATGTTTATTTTGAAAAACTAATGAAATCAAATGGACATATTGATTTAGAGTATTGAGAAACTTTTTATTTACTTTTGGATTAAAAAACATGTTTGTACCAGACGAGATTCAGCAATTTGTTTTGCATGTTTTATGCTCAAAAGTGTGCACAGAGTATGATCCTTTTAGCTAGAGTGATCACATAAACCGTTCCAAATCTGTAGGTTGCCACCATGAACAAAATGATCAGTGGCGAAAGGCTTGGGGTTACCAGTGGGTTACCCTTTTCCTTTTGCGCCCCCGGTAGGTGCACCCACACATGTGAGGTACTGTTTTCAGCGGGACACATGTGGGGACGTGGGAAGGTAGGCCATGTGTTGTTGGCGGTGTGTTTCGGTGGGTGGCCAGAGCGAAATGTCTGAGAATTGTCTTAATTTCCAGCCAATTTCAGAGACATTTCCCTGTGTCCGCTCACCGAACCACCTCACCAACAACAGATGTCATACCTTCTCGCGTTCCCACAGGTATCCCAAAGAAAAAGGTTCCTCACATGTGTGGGTGCACCTACTGTGGGCGCAAAAGGAAAAGGGTAACCCGCTGGTAAGCCCAAGCCTTTCACCACAGCACAATTTGTTCATGTGGGCAACCTACATATTTGGGTCTAGGGTGTCGAAGCCAGCAAGGAAAACATGGAACCCCATGCATTTCCCAAAAGAAGACACCCGTGGGAATGCACAGAGATCTGACTTGCGCGAAGCGGCCCAGAATTTATTACCCAGAACTCCAGACAAAGGGAACATTGTGTTTTTCCCCACCAAATATCACACTTTGTAGGGGATTGTGGCTAATAAAAACTGGGCAATTTGCGCAAGGCAGACCTCTGTGGATTCCAAGGGGTGTCCTCTTTTGGGAAATGCATGGGGTTCCCTGTTTCCCTTGCTGGCTTCGATACACTAGGCCAAAATCTGTAGGCTGCCCACATGAACAAAATGGTCAGTGGCGAAAGGCTTGGGGTTCCCAGTGGGTTAACCTTTTCCTTATGCACCCCCTTTAGGTGCACCTACACATGTGAGGTACCGTTTTCATCGGGACACGTGTGGGGACGCGGGAAGGTAGGCCATGTGTTGTTGGCGGTGTGTTTCAGTGGGTGGCCAGAGCGAAATGTCAGAGAATTGTCTTAATTTCCAAAGAATTTCAGGGACATTTCCCTGTGTCCACTCACTGAAACACGTCGCCAACAACAGATGTCATACCTTCTCGCGTTCCCACAGGTGTCCTGATGAAAAAGGTACCTCACATGTGTGGGTGCACCTACTGGGGGCGCAAAAGGAAAAGGATAACCCGCTGGTAACCCCAAGCCTTTCGCCACAGCACAATTTGTTCATGTGGGCAACCTACAGATTTGGACCTAGGGTGTCGAAGCCAGCAAGGAAAACAGGGAACCCCATGCATTTCCCAAAAGAGGACACCCGTGGGAATGCACAGAGGTCTGACTTGCGCGAAGCAGCCCAGAATTTATTACCCCCAACCCCAGACAAAGTGAACATTGTGTTTTTCTTCCCACCAAATATCACACTTTGTCGGGGATTGTGTCTAATAAAAAATGGGCAATTTGCGCAAGGCAGACCTCTGTGGATTCCAAGGGGTGTCCTTTTTTGGGAAATGCATGGGGTTCCCTGTTTTCCTTGCTTGCTTCGACACCCTAGGTCCAAATCTGTAGGTTGCCCACATGAACAAAATGGTCAGTGGCGAAAGGTTTCGGGTTACCAGTGGGTTACCCTTTTTCTTTTGCGCCCCCGGTAGGTGCACCCACACATGTGAGGTACCGTTTTCATCGGGACACGTTCGCCCTTTTTGCTTATTTTCTCTCACCCCCCTACAGCAACCTAGGATTCTTGGGTGGCGTTTCGACCACATAAATGTGGGAAAAAAAGGAGACAAAGTTGGCCGAGATATCTCATGTAACAACAAAGTTACAAGGCTTTGAATGGCCACATACTGAAATCACCAAAAAAGGCCTTTGTATTGGGGGGAAATACCCATGGCAGTTAAAGGGTTAAATATCACATTTCTTTTGTTTTTGATTTTCATGTTCATTGGCATTCCTTTCATTTCCATATTCATGGTTATGTTTCAGTTGGTGTGATTTTTGTTTCTTAATACATTTTCATTCCTTACAGTCCAAGTGGTGTCTGCTCTCAACGATTTGGTGCATGTGTCACTCTTCATTGGCTCTGTTACGTGTCCCTGCTGTTGGGCAATGTTGGTCATGTGCTTGCAAACATGCATGTGTGCATTTGTGATTCCCATGACATGGGGCATGTTCTGGGGAGTAGGACCAATGGATGGGTGATGAGTTGCACTGTGGGGGGCAGCGTGTGTGTTAGGCAGAAGCCTGTGCAGTTCCCTTAGGGACCACTGCAAAAAGTTTAAGACTACAGGAGTAAGCAGTAAACCCAATTGGTAGCAGTCTGCACCACCCAGATTTACCTGGTAGCTGTGGCTGAGCAGCCAGACCTCTCTCAAGAAGAGTTAGGCAGTATATAGAGTATACACAATAGGGCTAAAAATACAGTGCCACAAGCAAACACTGACCAGAGCTTTGGTATAAAAGTATATAATTATTTATTTAAAAACTCACTTGTAAAAATACACTGGCGATAATATGTCAAGCAAGTTCAAACACAGTCACTATAAGTATATACACCTCCCTAGTTAATTATTCTACAAGTCTAGGTAAAGACACCACTTATTTAGCAAAACAGAGGTGAGCATGTAACCGTTGATGGCACTGCAATAATTTGTTTAAAAAGGGATAGAAAAGGCAGAATAGGAAAATAACACAGTACCAGCACTTTTAAGAAACCACAGCAAGTCAAGAAAGGCATGGTCTACTGTATAGCAAAATGTTCATAGGCCAGGACCACTCTTGGAGAAAGCAAGGTGGAATGTGCCCAAGATTACACAGAAAAGTCAAAAGAGATTGGATCAAGGCAGAAAGGTAATGTTAGCAGGTCCGAGGTCACCCCAGGATAGGGAGTCAAGAATTTACGGGACACCTTAGACAGTCTGTTGCAAGGGAGACCAGGCGGGACACAGTCCTGAAATGGTGAGAAAGCTCCAGCGGGGCAGTTGTTCCTGGCAGCGGGTGCAAGTCGTGGCTTCGTCCAGGGGAAGAGAAGGTCTCGACGTGGAGGAAACCTGGAGCTTCTCCCCTCTTCTGATTCTTTAGGTCCTGTGGCGACTTCTGAAGTTCCAGTCCCCAAAGCCCTGCTTTTATGCAGAAAAACCCCCATTCATCAGCCTAGCTGTCACTCAAACATGCTAAGTGGTGAGCCGGGCGGCTCACCACTGGACCAATCACACAAGAGTGTGACTTGAGTTCCCAAGGCAACTCAGTCCAGGGTGCCTAATCCCCCTCCCACACATCCTGTAGACCCCAGACAGAGTGGCAACATTTGGAGGGCTTCTGTGGAGAAGCCCGCCAAAAAGTGGAACAAAGGGCTCGACTTGGGTTAGAGTTTCAGAGGCGAACACAAATGCCATTTTAAGACTGAGTCCTGGCAAAAAGACCCAACCGGGGGATAAATATTAAATAAATAACCCAGCGGTATCTTTAACATTGCACCAAAAAGTGGTGCGTTTAAAATGAATGGGAAAATCCCATAGGAAATATTCCGGTGGAATATTTCACGTGGTATCCACTGCCACCAGCCAGAAACTCAACAAGGGGGGACTGGACAGTGCCCCCTTGGAAAACAGACCCAGGGGCAATCGATTAACCCCTACCAGTACTTCCACAATATGATGGTTTGTACTGGTTCTGTTCACAATTTGAGACTAGTAAAGCCAATGGTGACTTTACATGCCCTGGGAGACAGTAGTCAGTCCCAGGGTATGGAGTCTATGTTTGGGGGTCACTATGACACCCCTGTGTTACTGCACTGAGGGTGCTGTGTAACACACATACCAAAAATACATGAAGCCCTATGGAGTGAAAGACCCCATAGCCCAAGCCCATAAAACACATTACATAGTCGAAGGACATTCTCAAATCATGTCTAAGAGTGGGAGAAAAAGAGTCTCACTCTTAGCAGGAGAAAAAAACTAACCCCAAAAATCCAGCAAAGCTGCTGGGGAAAAAACTTGGTTTGGGAAATTAGCCTTAACAGAGAATTCTCCCTAACAGTGTGGTTTCATTTTGGTGGACATTTGATACATGATTGCATGTTGGGACAATGTGTTTGGTGGGGGGCTAGGAGTCGGGGCCTGCCTGCAGGTTGCTGTCACTGGTGGGGGTGGAACGACATGAGTCGGGGCCTGCCTGCAGGTTGCCGTCACTGGTGAGGGGACATAAGTTGGGGCCTGCCTGCAGGTTGCCGTCACTGGTGGGGGTGGGGGGACATGAGTCGGGGCCTGCCTGCGGGGTCTGTTGATGGATGGGCTGCCTGCAGGGTATATTGACGGGTGGGCTGCTTGCAGGGTATGTTGATGGGTGATGTGGGGAACCCTTGTGGTGTAGGCTGCCTGCGGGTATGGTCATGGCTGTTGGGCGGTCCCTTGTGGTGTGGCCTACCTGCGGGTATGGTCATGGGTGGTGGCGCGTGAAAATGCCTTTGCGTGCACGCGCCAGCCAAATCGCGTGAAAAGGCCATCGCGTACCGCCGCAAAATCGCGTACCCCACTCGCACCAGCCAAATTGCGTGAAAAGGCCCTTGCGTGCTCTTGCCAACCAAATTGCATGAAAAGGCCCTTGTGTACCCTTGTGAAATCACATACCCAGCTCGTGCTGCCAAATCGTGTGAAAAGGCCCTCCTGTACCCCGCAAAGTCGCATACCCCGCTTGCGCCAGCCAAATCACTTGAAAAGGCCCTCGCATGTTCGCGCCAGCCAAATCACGTGAAAAGGCCCTCGCGTACCCCCACGAAATTGCATACCCCGCTCGCACCAGACAAATTGCATAAAAAGGCCCTCGCGTACCCCCACAAAATCACGTACCCCTCTCGCGCCAGCCAAATTGCGTGAAAACGCCCTTGCGTAGCCCCATGAAAACGCCCTTGCGTACCCCCGCAAAAATGCGTACCCCGCTCGCACCAGCCAAATCGTGTGAAAAGGCCCTCACATGCTCCCTACTTACCTTATTTCTGCAGCGGTGGTTTGCGCAGATGCATCCGCTCCTTCCCCCATGCCTCCCGCAGTCCACCGTGGAAAGGGCAGAGGGCCTCCACACGGAGCCCCGCTTCCCTTTCCATGGTGGCCCTCTTAGAAACAGAATTTCCTTTGTACATCGGGAAGCTGGGTGGGTCCCGTTGTACGAAGACAAATCCTTTTTTTTAGCAACCCTGGTTACCGCTTTGGAGTGGCTGGAACGGGGGATAACATCGCCAAGCCCTTCGGCTGCCAGGGCGTTATCCCCCGTTCCAGTGGCTGGAACAGGGGATAAATGCCATACGACAGGAAGGGGAACCCTGGCCCATCATGATGGGAGAAGTTTCAAAATGGTTACCAAAATTAAATTTAGACCAAGAACCTGATTTTTTAACACCTTAATAATAATACATGTAATAAAGGGGTCCACATCAAAATTGACATTCTTTCTGTGGAAAACAACGTTTCAGCATTAAGCATATTGGTCCACACCTGTATCAGACTACTTCTCATTTATAATATTGATAATACAATTGCCACATATTTCACAAAGTTCTTAAAAGAGCAGTATATGAACAATTTGCAAACCAAGAAAAATCACGCATTACAAACAATGGTTTGGAAACACATACACATGTGGCCTACTATGGGGCTGGCTTTCCCAATACTGTTAATACATACATACTGATTCTGTGAGCCTGCCTTCCCAATGTTGCTATTTATACAATGTAACATTCACTTAAGGAAAAGCTGTGGTTTATTCTAAAACGGCCATGTTCTTAAAAAAAGCATGAATCAATGTGTACTACGAATAATTGCAAATCTTAAAATGGAAATACTAATTTTTAAATGTTTAAACCCAAAACCTAGAGTGCCTAGGCCTGGTTGTGTGCAGCAGTGCATTGCGTTAAAGAATAGTCATTATGGGATAATTAATACTGGTAAAATAGCATAGCAATCTTCTATACATGTTAACAGATGCAACATTTCATGTTCACTGGATACTTAGCATTGTACCATTACAATGAATAAGTCAGAGCAACATTTTGATCTCGCTGCTCATTTTACATGAAATATGACAAGACCTCCAATATTCTCTTCAGTTATTCCCATAGGAAACTATTGGGCGCGTCATAGAGTATAGAGTAAAGCAAAATGTTAGAGTTGATTAGAGACTATGACACTCCAAAAGACCAAAGTTGGGATAGAATGCTCGATGTGATGTGATAAAGAAAAAAACCTATTCAAATCGATATAATGCAATCTGGAAGGGATGCAGTTACACTGCAGATGTAGAACACTTAATAATAATAATTTAGCATTTTCATAGCGCTACGAACCCTCAGGTATCTGAGCGCTGCTTATTATTACCCATGGTGTGTGGGACTCATTTATCAACCTCGGAAAAACGAAAGACTGAGTTTGGCCCTGCCGGGATTTGAACCTGCATCAGCAGGCTCTACAGAGATGTCAAAGCAAGCTCTCTACTCGCTGTGCTATTGGACCAAACTTGGCAATCATATATACAGCCATTGAAATGCAGAGGCGAAATATAAAAAGAGAGGACCAGCAGATTTCCAGACATATGTTCCAGGTAGCTGTAAACCTGCATTCTGGCTTAGAAATCGTTCCTAGTTTTCTTGGAGTTAAATTAGATTTAAAACCTATTTTAAATGTTGTCATTGTCTTTAACATAGTTGTAGACTGACAAGGCTATTTTTTTACAAGTTAGCTTCCTAACTGTTGACGGATCCTGGGGCATTTACTGTTTAACAATGTTATTGATTGTCTCTTCTATACAAATGCCATAACATGCACCAAGTGAATATTCTGCAACAGCGCCACAATGCCTCTGGGCCGCTGGGTGCTTTATAAATCCAAATAAATAAATATAAATAAATAAAATAATCTTTGGTCCTCGTTGTGGTAGACGTTTGGCAATAGCACATGTCAAAAACTGTGCTCCCCTTGTACTTTTTCT
Organism: Ambystoma mexicanum; assembly: GCF_040938575.1. Classification (NCBI taxonomy): domain Eukaryota; kingdom Metazoa; phylum Chordata; class Amphibia; order Caudata; family Ambystomatidae; genus Ambystoma; species Ambystoma mexicanum. Next base: position 1,286,566,104 of record NC_090937.1, read on the forward strand.
AACTAGGATAGATCACTGCATATATACATCTGGTGAATGGAGAAATGGAGCCTGCAGATGGATCCATATTGGTTTACCTGTATCTTGTATCCATGACTTTGAATTGCCATCAGAATATTGCCTTTTACTAGTTCTTCCTCTTAGTAGGTGTTCAGTGGCTGAAGTGACACCATATCACTAATGTTTTGCATTTCCTGACAAAACTAATGTGATCATATCCTTAATTTTACTGTGGCATATCTTAGAAGGGTAATAGGTCACACATGCCCACTTGAAATTATGTTGCACAAGGATAATACATGGTATGCAAAATAGCTAATCAACAATACGCACATCATCTGGTCACTCGAAAAATGGTGGTGTAAGATGCAAAGGATCGATGACCTCGGCACTTCCAGCTGTATGCACCAACCTATCATCATTGAAACCAAAACTCCATATCAACACATGTGATTATCCTGGTCAGATAACACAGCGAGCGGCTTTGACATCCGTGCAGAGCTGGCTGACACAGGTTCGAATCCTGGCAGGGCCATACTTAGCCTTTCATCCTTCCGAGGTCGATAAATGAGCACCACACTTTGTGGGTAATGAAAAGCAGTGTTCAGATGCCTGGGGGTTGGCAGCGCTATATAAAAGCAAAATTATTATTATTATTACAGAAATAAAGATCTCTTCATTGCAGTCAATCACTGATCGGTCCCACTGCCTGACTTGGTAATCCTTGAATCTACAGAAAAATGCAAGTCTATTAACTGTTTCATCAACAAGATAGATCGCATAAGACAGTGGTTGAATACCACAGAGTTCCCCGTATAATCGTTCCCATGGCACAAAACACAAACCTTGACCACATTTTCTCACCACTCCTCTAAGGATGTGACTGCCACAATCGGGTCCCTTAAACTGCCCACATACAAAAAGTATGCCTCTGGACTGCCATCCTAAAACAGATCAGGGGTTTGCCCTCTCCAAGCACCTTTAAATAGTTAAGGAACTCACTCAAGGCATATTCCCACGCACCATAAAAATAGCACTAATCCACCATTTCTTTAAGAAAAAAACACCTTGGACGCAGACGATATTACAAACTACCAATCAATCCCAGCCTCCCATTTGTTGTAAAAATCATTGAGAAGGCAATTTCCATCAAACTCCATGATCATATGAACCTAGACAGCTTTATCTGCCATTACCAATCTGGGTTCAGTCCAAAATGGAACACTGAAAGAGCCAAAATCCAATTCATAGATGATTTTTATTTTTTTTAATTTATTTTATAGGTTTTATATAGCGCAACACTAACCCGAAAGGTCTCGGTGCGCTCACACGGACAAAAAACAAACAGAAAGGAAACAAATATATAGTCTAAGGCATGGGGAGTGACAGAGTTGTTTATCAAAACGACTAGCAGGGTCCTTAGGAGTGGCCGTGAAGTCCTAAACTAATAGGGTACATTTAGTCCAGTCCTCAAAGAGAAACATCTTAAGATGTTTCCTGAACTGCTGTATTGTGGTACATTGTTTGAAATAAAGTGGAATCATTTTCCAACTTTCCGGAGCCTAGGCAGCAAAGTTTGCTCTGCCCAGTTTCCTCAGAACGATGCGCGGTTGAGCCAGTAATATTATACTGTTAGAGCGCACTGTGCGCTTTGGGGTAGCCATATGGATCCTAGACTTGAAATATTCTGGGTCCTTACCTGAGAGGCATTTAAAGGCCATTACTAGTCCTTTAAATTTCAGCCGCTGCTCAATGGAGAGCCAATGTCGATTTTTTTGGATATTCTGTAATATGAATTTGGCCGTACAGGCCAAAAACAGCTAGAACTGCTCCATTCTGGATGGTCTGGAGACACTTGATGTTCCCCTTAGAAGTTCCTATCAAAAGTCTATTGCAGTAGTCCAACTTGGTGTTAACTATAGCTGCTGCAATAGATGCTCTGTTGGCTTCTGACAGATACAGACATATTTGCCATAAGAGGTAGGTAAAGAAGCCGCATGATGACTTAAGATAGGACACAAGTTTCTGAAATGTCAGATGGGCATCAAAGAGGACTCCACGAGTTTTCATATATTCCAATACTGGAATGTTATTACCACCTATTTTAAAAGTCTTATAACAAGCATCCATATTTTGTATCTTAAGAGGTGTACTGATAATCAACAGAACCGTTTTTTTGTCATTAAGGGCAAGAGAGTTTAAAGCCATCCACTTCTGGATTGTATTATATATTTCATTTATATTGACCAGATCATCTTTATAGATCCCACATAGTTTAACAACTATCTGGGTGTCATCGGCATAGTTGGCAAATTTTATGCCCATGGATTTGAGTATGTCACATACACATTTAATATATATATTGAAAAGTAGTGGGGATAGGCATGATCCCTGAGGGACAGCACATGTTACAGAGACTTTCAAGGACTTAAATGATCCTTTAGCAACACAGGCGCTTCTAGGGCCGAGAAATGATTTATGCCAGCAAACTGCTTCTAGAGAGCATAAACCTATCTTCTGAAGTCTTTCCGCCAGGTGTACATGGTCGACTAGGTCGAACGCTGAGGAAAGGTTCAAAAAAAGTAGGAGAGCAGAGTTTCCTTCCTCAATAATGTCTGTGATACTAGCCTTCAGATCTAAGAGTGCCGTCTCTGTGCCATGGTTACCTCTAAACCCAGACTGTTCATTAGACAAGATGTTATTAGTTTTAAAAAAAAATCGTAATTGTATATAGGCTATTTTGTCCAGAATTTTAAGTATGAAAGGAACATTGGTGATAGGATGGTAATTTTCAGGCATCAGGGGGTCAATATTGTCCTTCTTTGGCAGTGGGGTAATCCATGCTTCCTTTATGCCAATAAGTTGCCTCGGGAAAGGAGCGATTAACAATTTCAGCGACCCATGCAGTAAGGGTATTAGCAAATATCTTAAAGTGTGGGGAAGATATCCCCCTTACATGTTGTAGGTTTAAGCCCCTCAATAATCACCAGTACCTCTTCCTCTGTCATTCTATATAGTCTATTGAAATCATGGGCATATACGCGACTCATGCCTTCTGTTCCTTCTCGACCTCTCTGACAAATTTTACATGGTTGACAACCTCACACTGACAAGCATACTTTTCTAACAGAATTAACTTCTCGGGCATAGTTTCCAACTCTCAGTTCTCAACTCTTTCCCAACTTACCTCTCAGGCAGGCACCAAACTGTTCTGTTGAGCAACTGCTAATCAGGCAGCCACCTGATCAAATGAGGAGTTCCACAGCGATATCAATACTCTTCATGATGATCTTTTATCCAGACATAGAGCCATTTGGATCACTTCTCAATGACCTCGAAATCTCACTCCATCAATATGTGTACAATAACCAATTATAGCTAAACGTCAGTTGTACCTAAGACATCTAACACCTCAGGAATTACTTAACTTCCATCCAAGCTTGAATGACAAGCACTTACTTAAAAACCAATCGCACAATGATAGAATTTAATCTGCATTACCAACATTTAAGCAGTATCTCATTAAAGCATGGCTAAAAAACATGCACCTTGACACTATCACACCTCACCTGGCCCGACTGCAAAATCACTCAGGTTCATCATGGACTGCACATCTTCCTTCAGAGAACATATTTTTGAAAAGATCCAACATGCCTGGCAAGATATAACCTTCCTCTGAAAGATAAAACCCATCCTTCCAGCTGAACACTTCAGAACCACAGTAATTTCATAGTAATCTCAAATATTGATGGGCGAAACACCCACCTACCATCCTTCTGGCAACACACATGGCCCTATTTAGGGTTGCCCAACAGGGCACCATATAACTAATAACAGGGAAAAAAGAAATGTAACCGCATTTCTCCAGTCCTAATGAAGCTGAGCTGGCTACCCATTTCAGCCAGAATCCTATTTAAGACTGCCTGCATTACTTAAAATGCAACCCGTGCTTGCATTCTTTCCTACCTAATTGCAAAACTCAAGTGAGTCGCATGCCTCCTGAAGCAAAAGCATCACTAAAATGAAGATGAAATTGTTACGCATAGTAAAAAGAGAAACAGGACTCCGCTTGCTACAACCCCTGGCTACAAGAGCCCCATCCCAGTGGTAGCCCAAGTTGAACCAGAACTCTTGCAGTTCAGAAAGGAACTCAAGACCTTACTTTTCAGTCAATACCTAGACTCCACCTAGACTCCTTGAGTTCCCACATCACGTCCAACCCTGATGGCTGGAACATCTCTTAACACATATAGTAACCCCAATGTTTACCTCTTATCTTACCTTCAACAACATGTACAGCACTCAAGCTACTTCTACTTATTGACAATTGCTTATTGTTTGACTATACTATTTTTACTACTCATATATTATCGCTACAAGATATATAAAGGCTAAATACATATGTTAGCTTTCTTCATTTGTTCCTATATTATGAATACAAGAGGGGCTATATTGAAAGATTAAATGCATGCTGCTTTAGTCATAAGACTGTGCAGCGGCATTTGATGACATTGAATCTCTCTCATTCATACTAGGGTACTAAAATCAGTACCTTGGAGTTCTTGTGGTAGGCCCAAAATGTTTTACTGATTTAAAGTAAACCTGTACGTTGCTCAGAAATAGATAGAGCATCTGTGCTTTATGGAAAATTAACTAACACCTGGCATCAGGTAGTGTACTACAGTCTACCACCAAACCTGCCCCAACCCCAGGTGGGGAATGTTACTGCCTCTGAGGTGGAGGTTAGGCCCTGACGAGTGTACATGATAGCAATCATGTCACTTGTCAGCCAACATGGACCCTTATCACTAGGGCTTAGAATCTGGAACCTAGAAATAAAATATGGCTTTGATTGTATTTTTATAAAACTTTGTTAAATGCACCTCTTGGTCATCAGAGATGGCCTAAAAGGGTTGTTTGGCTTAGCTATACAAAGATGTGAACAACACTAGCATAAGGATCCTAGAATGCCATGCCCACAATACATATATGTTACAATACCTGTAAAACACCTTCTAGAAGTATATACATTGTTAGCTGATGAAGGTGTAAGATATGTTAACATTAATTTGACTTTGGCTGTGGCACAACCAGGGGGGGCTGCTGTAGAACTTTTCACTTAAATTCAAAGACCTGCTATTAGGATAACAGGTAGTTTTGAATTACTTTTGATTAGGAATTACCATGTACACCTCAGAGGTATCCTGAATTAGCCTTATGGCACATAGATTGTCAAACATAGCCTGGTGTCAATTTTAGAAACATGCAACATTCCTATGTCAGAATTGTGCCTAATTGTCCAACAAGCTCAGTGAAATCAAAACATTTTGATAAATTATTCAGGAGTGTTTACTCTGAGCAGTACATATTAAATACATATTTTGTTTGTTGTTTTCTGGACAGTTTGAAGATATCAGTAACCGTTGCAACGGAAGAACCCCGAAACGCGTTGTGTGAAGTGTTGATTCCATCCATTACATCTAGCCAGATAGATGAAGTGGAATTAAGATTGATCAACACATACATTTTACTGTACTACGGTTTAAAAATATGTATTTCTTGAGTATTGTATTAATCACATTTTGAGATTTTGGAGAATACTCTTCTGTGCAACCCAATATATGAGATTGTGAATATTATATTTGGTCAATGATGCAATTCAGTTCATCTGATTCTCTTTATTTAAGTACAAATGTGTTTGTAAATAAAACAATATAATGTTTATTTGAAGCATTTGAAAGTTTTGATGTTATCAACATGAAAGTAAGTGTATAACTTCTTTACTTGATGCACAGAATTTCCATTGAATATTATTTAAGAGGTGTATTCCTCGAACAGAGTGACCAGGTTTTTTCCTCAGTGGTTTCTGAGGATGTTTGATTGATATGTTTCTAGCTCTGTTTATGAGTAGCAAGAGCTGAACCTGGAGCACCAGAACTATTTGAATCAAACAATATTAGACTTACATACATTCATGAAATATTTCATAAATGTGTGGTGCACCGAGATCACCAAAGCAGGTTTAGATATCCCACATCAGCTGACAGACATGGGCCCTTTCACATTAGAAGGGCCACCACTAGATCATCTAATTGGGTAACATCCTTAAAGGGAAGCCAATGATCCATATATTATACCACATTATGAATCCTTAAGGAATGATTATTCATTATGTGGCCCTCCAGATGCTTTAGAGTAAAATTTCCATGATCCATCGTTACTGAAGTTGATATCCAACACATCTGGAGGGACACTTAAGAAGTAAACCGGCCTGAAGGCGGGGGGCGTGGCCTAAGAGCCATGTAAGAACACATGGACTCGGAGGAGCTCCCGTCCATCCGACATGGATCTGACAAAAAGTGCACTTCAGCGTGCCTGTGGTGGACAATAGAAGCATCCCCATGCATGTGAATCCGAGGAGACTAGAAGCATGAAATTGGATGCCAGGAGAATGTGAAGGAAAGGGGCCTCCAGTACAAAGAATTTGAGAAGGGTCGCACTCGGACAGATCTAAGATGGTGGACGCCATGAGAACAATGGGACCCAGACCAATCTAACACCAGTGAGCGGCGCGGGCGATCGGGGCAACTAAGCACCGAAACAAGAAGGTGGGGCCGTGGAGTTAGTAAATTTTCATAATTGTAGGTCTTTTTCCTTTCATGTGGCAACCCCAAAACATTTTGCTGTTGCTTTACACCCTGATCTAGACTTTGCCAGAGAAGCGCAGCCTTCCGCCGCACTCCTCTGGGCTTTCGCTCAATTCTTACGGGGAAACTGACATGCCCTTAAGACAGTCAGTACTGGGAGACTTTGTTTCCCTTAGTCCTTTCCTCATGTTGCAGTTTTTGAGCAACATGAAACACTGTAACTTACATTACCGCGCTCTTGGGTCTCTAGTCATTCCAAAGGCCCTAGAAACTCTCGCTGGACTTATTATGAAATGTGCAAGTGTGTCACGGACGGGACTGGTGGCAGCTATCGTTCCTTTGTGTTTTGAACCCCTTTTTGCCATGTTAACCGCGCTTCCCGCGTTTGGCCCAAATGGGTGGCCTGGCCTCCAAAATGGCCATGCCACGAGGTTCTTTGTCCTGTCCGCTGACCGTCTTGCCCCTTCACCTCCACCCAGGTCGAGCCAACCCGGGGCAGTCCTTATGTGGTCATGCACTTTCCTGCGAAACACAACGCTTTCGCGGGCTTCTGCATGTCTTGTGTGTGCCTCCAGGATGTGGGCTGGGATGTCTGTTCCCAATACAAATCCTGGGTGCCAGAGAGTCTAGAGTGTCCTGAATGCCTGGGACCACCGTGGTCCGTGATAGGTCCACATATGGTGTGAGTGTTTGTGAGCGGATCTCGCATTGGGCCCTCTCCGTTTTGACGCGAAGTGAACTTTGGATAAGAGGAGGCAGAAAACACCACTACCAGGTCGATCTCCTGAGTTCTCATGAACAAAGGATAAGGACCCACGTATCCTGCAACTAAGAAGCTGAGTCGAGGAATCCCTGGTGACCCGCTGAAGGTTTGGCACCCTGCACTGCTGTCGTCCTGCAAAACCACTCAGCCTCTGATCGAACGAGAAGGTCTGCAAAGGCGCTGCGGCCCTTTAGAATAGTGGGAACAACTATTATCGGCATCTTCACCAAATCCTGTACGTAAGCCTTTGGAAGTATCCCTGGACCATCCAGTGGACTGACAAGCCTACACAGGAAGCTTGCTCTGTCACTGCCGTCTGGCTTACTGCTAATCCCGTGTCCTCGGCACTCTCACACGATTCGTACACTTGGCGTTCCCAGGTCTGAAGTGAGACGTGTGCTTTGGGACCGGAATACACGTGGTTGCCGAGTTGCCCTGCTGTGGTAACAACCCTGTGCATGTTTGCTGCATCGGGGACATCCTCGACCCTGACTCCTGCTGTCGCGGAATCTACACGGCATCGAGACGTCCCTCTGATCACATTCGAACCTGCCAGACCGAAACTGAACCGGAGAAGCCTGGGTCTGCCTGCATCGGGGACCGATCAGTAGTCAATACCCTAACCGGTCGCCCTCCCGCAGGAGCCTGGGGCTTTCCATCACTGTTGTAAACAGCAACCCTTTCCCGCACTCACGCCCTGCTTCTGCCCCCAAGTGGCGGCCTTGCCTGAGTCACTGGGATTTGTTCACCATCTTTCCACCTTTCTGAACTGCCTGATTTCCCTGAAGAGACTCTCCTTTGCCCGTTGGCACGTGTGTGTGTACAGGTACTTTTGAGCACAAGGCTCCACTCTTCGTAGGGCTCGGACTTCCTTCTAGTTAGGTGGCCTCTGATGTCGAACTGGGTCTGACGATTACTTGCACTGCCTGTTTTCCTCCCCATCTAGGTGGTCTGCATATTTCATGCTTCTAACCCTTTAGACCCCTCGGTCTTGTATATATACTTGTATTGATTGTGATGTGTTGGTTTACTGGAGTTTTACCGTGATTCCTGACTATGGTCGATGTTACAAACGCCTTGTAATAAATGTGTCTATATTTTTAATAGAACACCTGTCTGGAGTAATTTGTAAGCGTCCTTGCTTTGTGTGCTCATTGCAGGCTTTCAGTCACCCTCACCCCTCTTGAGACCTAGTCTTGACTGCCGCCATCGCTACCCTGATTGGTCTGTTCCAAGAAACTAGGCTGGCCTTCTGAACCTCTGCCCATGTGGCATGGAACGGCGCACCAGCTTCACTTCAGGCTGAGGCTGCATATCATCCCCAGGTGCGGGCGGCCACGAAGGACCTAATACACCCCGGAACGTAGTTCGGAGAAGTGCAGTGTCTGCGCCCCCCACCACCCTGGTGGAGGAGCGCGGTTTCAGAAGTGATCAGCAGGTCAGACGTGGGAAGACTGGTGAGAGGAGTGTACCACGGAGCGTTGCGTGCAACAATGTTGCACAAGAAACAGGAGCTCCGGTAACGGCTGTGCGCAGAAGGCTCACATCAGCTGTAGCTGACACGGCAGCCCGAGTGAGGAGGGGGTCGGAGGCTACGTGCAGGGAAAGGCTTGTACAGCCTGTGGAGGCAACATCGGGCCCTCGCTCACCCGCGACCACCATCAAGAGAGAGGGACCAGCCGGGGTACGCGTGCACCAAAGACACACAGGTCCATATAGAGGCTTGCTAGCGGATAGCCCCCACAACAGACACCAGAGCAGATAACAGGGCAGCGCTACGTGAGAGGGAGCGGGCCATAGCTGTCCCCTAAGGGGAGACAATAAAGTAGCGCCTGCAAGAGCTGCCGAACAGCAGAGCCCTGCTGCAACATCAACGTGCACACCCAGACCGGACCCTGAGGCCCGGCTGCCACATGCAGTGTTATGCATGGGGAGGAAAAGGCAACCTGAGACATCCCATATACATTTGTGGACCCAATAGTATAGGTAAATGGAGCAGCAGAGCGGATTCAGGGAAGTGCTGAGACACAATAGAAGAAACCCACCAACGGATAACAACTGGGGGTGCCAGACAAGGTACATACCACCCGAGGGGAGGGGCCTCATATCGACCACAATAAGGGCCTGATCAACAGAAGACTTGTAATAAAGGTAAAAGGCAGCGAATGCAGGACTAACAGTGACAGGGGAGGTCCTGGCAATAGTCTACAGACACGGGGTCTCAGAACACACGAGAGACGGGAGCCTGACACTAAGGCAACCCACACACTCGTGATGTCGGTCAAGTGGCACAGTGAATAGAGAGCTCGCTTTGACATTCGTGCAGAGCCTGCTGATGCAGGTTCGAATCCCGGCAGGGCCAAACTCAGCCTTTCATCCTTCCGAGGTCGATAAATGAGCACCACACACCGTGGGTGGTAATAAGCAGCGCTCAGATACCTGAGGGTTCGTAGCGCTATATAAGTGCCAAATTATTATTATTATGATGTCGACTAAAGGGGTCAAATCGAAAATAAAACAGTAGACATCTTCACTAAACCAAGTCAAACCGGAGAAGGAGCCAGCCCCTGTGGGCGCACCCCACTAGGGAGAGACGAGGCACCGAGAGAAGATCAGAGAATCCTGGAGGCCATTGCGGCACTGAAAACTGCCTGGGAGACCAAACTGGACGAAGTGCAAAATTCCCTGGAAGCTAAAATAGACGCGGTTAGTATAGATGTCAATCTGGTAAAATGAGATGTCAGGGGCTATAGCCGAACGGACCGGCACGCTGGAAAAAGAGATGAAAGCCACCACAGAAACCAGCAAAGAAAATAGAAGTGAGATACATATCCTGCAACAGAAGGTGGACAATCTAGAAAACAGGGTTGATGAAGCGGAAGGGAGGGCAAGAAGGAACAACATACGTATTGTGGGACTACCTGAAGGTGAGGAGAACCCTGACCCCACCGAGTACATTGAAGCCATGATACTACAAGACATAGGTGCGGGGACGCTATCTCAAAGTTTCGCAGTAGAAAGGGTACACAGGGCCCAGACAAGGAAAACACCGCCTGGAGCCCCGCCTCGCCCGATCATAGCCAAGATACTGTGTTATAGAGACAGAGAAAAGATTCTGGAATACTTCAGGAAGGGCGGAACAATCTCTAGAGCGTCGGCGACCATCACGGCACACCTGGATTACACATTCCTGGTACAAAAGCGACGCCTGAACTTCATATCGGTTAAGAGACGGCTGCGAGACTCCAACCTGAAGTACAGGCTGCTCTATCCAGTAAGACTCAGGGTCCAACATGGCGGCAAAGTACTCTTCTTTGAGACCCCAGAAGAAGCGACCAGGTGGTTGGACGGAAATAACTTTTCAGATGAAGCAGCGGACCGCGCATTGGAGGAGAACAATAAGTGAACTGCTGTTTTATCCCCCGATTAAGATAAGGGGCTGGGAATGAGGGGTTGATCTGTAGCGATGGCCACTGGGAGTGCAATGAAGATTAAACACGGGGCAGCAATGTAGTCCCTGGCTTTACCCCAATAGCGTAGTTTAGGTAGGCTATTGTAGTGTAATATCCACCTGCAGCGACCTTCACCTGCAGCTGCAAGGTGGAGGTTGAGAAGCAGGGAAGCGTGAGATCTAGGGATGGAGCTGGGCAATATTTATGGGGGAGGGGAGTTGGGAGAGAGGGTAGCGAAGGGGCAGCATGGGAAGTTTGGTTGGGGGGAGGGAAAAGGACAAGGGGGGAATAATGAAGAGGATACAGGAGCATATCACGGGTTGTCCACAAGCGCAGTTAATCTTGTACAGGAAGAGGATGGGAAGAAGGGCAGGAGGAGTAGGATATAGCTGAGATGGGGGCTCTTAGAATTGTGACCTGGAATGTCAGAGGGTTAACACCTATGTCAAGCACAATAAAATTATGATGTACCTGCAACGGCAAAAGATAGACATAGCACTTCTACAGGAAATGCACTTAGTCAAAGAGAAACTATAAATGATGAAGAGAAAATGGAAAGGGACCACAATAGGAGCTACATACTCGGTATATGCCAGGGGGTTCCTCACATGGATGGCGCCCCACATCCCATTCAAATTGTTACAACAGGAGGTAAGAGAAAATGGTAGAATGGTGTTGGTAAAAGGGATGGTGGGTAATAAAGTGGTTAATCTGATTAATATCTATGCCCCGAACAATAACACTGCACCGTATTTCAGGAATCTGTATGCCACTATCAGCTCATATATGGAAGGAGAGGTCATAGTAGGGGGGGACTTTAATTGCACCCTAGACCCCAAAATGGACAGATCAGATGATAAATTGACCAAGCCCAGCCCGGCAGCAACAACCCTGACCACACTTACGAGAAAATTCCAACTCACGGAGATATGGAGGAAGCTTCACCCCGCCCGTAGGGGGTACTCTCATTACGCAGCCCCACAGGACTTATATACCAGGTTAGACTACATACTAGTGTCTAGTACCATGGTACAGCAGATTAAGCATGCAGAGTACAAAGCGGCAGTTCTATCAGACCACACTCCCCTTATGGTGACGTGGCAGATCATGCCGCCCACGCCCAGAATACCGACATGGAGACTTCGAGCTGAAGCTCTCAAGGACACCATGTTTAGAGAAGACCTAATGGTAGCCATAGAGGAGAACTTTGGGAGGCGTTTAATGTAGTGATAAGAGGGACAGCAATATCACAGTCTACTGGGTTATTAAATGGCATAATGACAGACCTACAAACCACAGAAAGGGAGACTGAGGATAAAATGCAAGAGAGACGAAACACCACGGAAAAGGCGAATGCGATTAGACAATTAACAGAGAAATGTAAAGTACACTGGGAGAGATTATGCAACCTCAATTATAGGAAATATATATAGCGGCAACATGCAGAAGGAGATAAACCAGGCCGATTATTAGCCTTGCTGTGTAGGAGTGAGACCCCAAAGCAAGTGACCCGAAAGATACGTAATGAGGAGGGCATACTGATAGCGACACAAGAAGGGGTGAACAAGTGTTTTCAGAGATACTATAAGAAATGATATGCCGAGAAAGTAGAGGCAGAGGAAATGGACATAAATGAGGTGCTGGAGGACATTATCCTGCCCAGGCTTCAAGCAGAGGAGAGAGAGAGGCTCGAGGCACCACTGGAATTGGACGAATTGGAATATGTAATCCGTAACCTCTCCACTAATAAAGCGCCGGGGGCAGACAGCCTGCTAAGTGAATTTTACAAGACCTACATAGTAGACCTGCTTCCACCAATGCTAGCCATGCTGAACGAAGCATTAGAACGGGGCACGCTCCTGCAGACAATGAGGGAAGCGATCATTATCCCGCTCCTCAAACCAGGTAAAATAGACACTGACTGCGGTTCTTATAGACCGCTGTCGATTTTAAATCAGGATAGTAAGATTCTCACAGCGGTAATGGTGAACAGATTGAAGACACTGATCAGCACCTTAATACACCACGACCAAACGGGATAGGTCCCCCAGCGGAGCATATCTCATCATTTCAGGAGATTACATCATATTATAGACCAGACAGCGGTAAGCTCCCAAGAACTGGCAATAGTCTCACTAGATGCAGTCAAGGCTTTTGACTCAGTCAAGTGGCCCTGGCTACTGGCGGTCCTAAAAAAGTTCAGGATGGGACCAGTGTATCTGCAGTGGGTGAAGCTATTGTATAGCGCACCGTTAGCGAGGGTGCGAACAGGGGCGGTGGTCTCGGAAAGGTGGAGGTTAAGCAGAGGAACCAGACAAGGCTGCCCCTGGTCCCCAATGCTGTTCATCGTAGCACTGGAACCACTGGTGCATACCTTAGATACCAATATGGGGAAGTGGGCATTACTACAAAGAGCGGTGAGCACCTGATATCATTGTACGCAGATGACATGTTATTGTATCTGAAATATCCTGAAAAAAACTTAAAATATATGTTAGAGGTACTGGATCCTTACGCACTATTATCGGGCATAACGGTAAACCCAAGGAAGTCCACGATATTCCCGTTAGGGAGATATAAGGTATGCCCAGGGAGGCGCTGCCGGTGCTACAGATTGACTGGGCAGTAGATACATTTAGATACCTGGGGATAAATGTATATCACAGAGTTGAAGATAAACACAAGAATAACACAGAGAAGGGGATCCAAAGCAGTATGGCATTTTGGTCGAGGTTGCCCCTAAACATGATGGGGAAGATAGCATTGCTCAAAATGATAGTATTGCCCAGGTTGTTGCATCATTTCGCAAATGTCCCATATTTTATACCAAAACGTTTTTTCAACAAACTCCAACACACCTGTAGGGGGTTCATCTGGCACAACGCCAGGAATAGGGTGGCCCTGTGGAAATTACAAAACCCCAGGTATTAAACTACCCAATTTTGAAGTATACTATTTGGCGAGCCAACTCCAATATGTAGCTAGATGGCACTCTGAAGATACCACAGCAGAGTCCAGACTATTAAGGGCGGAAAGTGCACCGTACTTCCTGAATGAATGGATGTGGACCATGGAGCCACCGACAAGTGTGAGGGTGGCACTACTGACCCAGGGAAGGAAGATTAGGCGGAGGACTTGTAGGACACTGGGAAGCCAGACACCGTACTCCCCGCAGGTCCCTTTAGTGACACTTCGAGGGATAGACAATCAACTGAGATGCGCCATAAGGAAATATTGGGAACTAGTGAGGGTGGCAACGGTAGGGGACGTGTGGCAGGAAGGTTGCGGGATAGAGTTTGATAGCCTAAGGGAGGACACAGGCTTACACAGCGGGCAGTATATCACGTATGTGAGGCTGATAGCTATGTTTGAAGAAATGTGGTCCAAAGTAGAACTGGCCCAACACCCAGATGAGACCTTGGAAATGTTTCAATCGGTGTCAGACGGGGGACACGAGGTTTCTGGAATCTACGAATTATTGATGTCTAGGGTGGGAAAAGAGGTGGTTCAGACAAGGCAAGATTGGGAGGAAGAAAGTGGGGAGAGAATGGGTGACGGCCTATGGCAAAGGGCGCAAGGGTACCATAAAAAGGTGTTGAGGAACGCCCAATTACAACAAATTCAATTGTATATCACTCACAGAGCATATATCATCCCCAAGAAAATTGCCAAGTTTGCAAACGCAGCTATACAGCAGGGCAACTCGGCAACCATGTGTATTCCGGTCCCAAATATGTGGGGAAGAGAATGCTGGGATGGTACACATGTTCTGGGCTTGTTCAGAAATAGCCAGATATTGGAAGGAAATGGCAGACCGGCTGGCAACCAAAGGGATTGTACTGGTAATAGACACTCTGTGGGAATGTATGGTGGGAAGCTTCCCCAGACCACATAAACTTAAGCATGTGAGCAAGCTCAAAGACCTGGCCTATATTTTAGCTAAACAAACGATAGCCATGGGATGGAAAGCTCAGGCGAGACCCAAGGTAGAGACCTGGTGGAGGGACCTTCTGCAGTGGGCGGAGACTGAAACAGTGGTCTGCAGGGAGGCAGCATGCAAAGGGGGGGAAGAGGAAGCAGGAACATTGATGGCATGGCAGCACTTGATTGCATCATTGACGGGCTTGGAATCTGACGAATTGGATATGGATAGCTCCCAGGAATACGGAGAAGAAGAAGAGACAGTGGCGGACTAGTGGAACATGATGGCTTCTCAAAGAGACTTTATTGGGGGAGGATAAGGGGAGGGGGGAGTTGGGGTTTGAATAGTTAAGCACCATGTTTGGGTGCACTGTTTGTGTGATTTTAAAATGAAAAAACAAATAAAAACATATAAAAAACAGGCCTGAAGGAGACATTTTGACACAGTCAGAGCACATGCTATAGTGAAAGCTAAAGAAGGCAAAACACCAAAGCCACATCCAGGTTTTGCAAGAATGCACAGGGATTCCAATTCTGTTCCCTCAAATCTTTGTTTTGTAGCTGCTCAGCAAAGCTACTGGAAATATCTAAGTCATACTCTACTAAGTTAATTCAGCTTGAGGCAGCATTTTGTCATGACAGGCAGAATGCTCTAGCCAAGGTCATAGAAAAGACATTCACCCCAGAAATGAAGATCTTAGCAGCAATACAGGTTATGGGCACTAGCAGTCAATATAAACATGCACTTAAATATGTGAGTAGTTCAGCTGAGGCAGCCACCATCTCAAGCACATTGAACCCTAAAGAACTACAAACCATTGATTGATTTAGTGAACTATTGCTCATGCTGCTTTTGATGTACAGCACCATAATAAACCAGAGTTAATACAAATGTGTGATCTTAAATGTTATTTACAATTGGAAGTCTAAGCTGTGGTACCTGACCTACCATTGCTTATGTTGCCAAAATGTATATTCTATTAATGGTTTTCCAGCCTGAATACCCAGCTATTAGTGCTTTCATGAAAGGCCCATTCAATGTAATATTGTCTTTGAATTATAGGATTTGCAAACAAAACATGAAGGAGACACATCAACACAAACAGAAGATAGACAATGTTTTCCACTTGCACAATGTGTTCGACACAATCACATGCATGTTGCCACAGACTAAATAGCCAGAGGATACAATTTGAACCTCCAGTAATGGGTACAAAAATATTTTAGAGTTTCCAACGGATAATAGTATATGAAGAGCTTTGATAAAAGGTTTGGAATATCAAACAGGTACATCCTATTTTATTCATTAAGCACACACTAAGGCACACAACAGATTATGTGGACAGTGCTGGCAGTGCACTGGCAGACATTTCCACTAGAAGGCAGACTACAAGATTCATGATGGCAGCATCCACAATATCTTCTACGTACATTGATTATGATACTAAAGCTTGCCTAGTAGCAAGCAGTACGAACCCGAAGGGATTCCCTAACACGTATCAATGTAGTTAATACAGTAACACTCACATTCACAAAGGGTACTTCCAAACAAGCAGGACAGATTAAGTGTGATATCTGCTGCACGTGCAGATGTGGCTACTGCTCGGTTTTAGGACAATAGTGGCACTTGAATGTCAAATACCTTGATAATTGTTAACAAATTCAAATACTTGCTAATTGTAGTTGATTTATGTATATGTCACCTGGAACATTCCAATTGGAAGGAGGTGATAAAGGACATGTGATCTTTAGTAGCTATGACAGTACCAAAAACATGCCAAACTGACAATGTGACAAGCATTTCAGGCAAATCCTTCTGAGAATTCCTGTCATGCTGGGGATGACGCCTACAATTCTCAAACACATTCAGAACAAATGCACACTTTCCTCTGGGGGTAACTCAGTGGATCACTTGCCCTTATTAATGTGACGCAGGAATTTGCCATGCTTATCACAACTGAATGTTCCATGCCAATCCCAAAGTGACACCATAGGAAATGCTGTAGGGTACACCAATGTCATTCCCCTATTTCCTTAGCAGGCCAGATAATCATTTGCCCTTAGCGTAGACAACAAGTCCTACCACCCCTCCCCAATAAGAGAACACGCCAATTAGCAATTGATAAACTGAAACCAATTCCTGGCGTTTACTCCCATCTATGTTAGACAAATCTTCCTCTTGAACAATCTTAAGAGATGTCAAGGGAAGTATAACATAATTGATAAAGGAAGGAGAAGAATCACACCATTTTGGCTATCTTATAGACACAGAAACAGAGATGTGGCTTAAGGTAGACAAAGACACATGTTGTTCACATATACCATGAAATGCCAGTTCTGGAATAGAAATGGGAAAATGTTTTTGGTAAAAATAACTCTGTTATACCTTTTGCTCAAGATAAGCATCATCATTTTTAAAATATATTTCCAACCACTGGAATATTGTTTACTCAAGCAGGAGCATGTTGTGCAGTTGTTGTGTACATTTTATATCATTAGCCTCTCCACATACATCCATAAGAGGGATGTTCAGCAGAGTGTACATGCACCCATAAGAATTTACCAACTTCCTTTAGATCAGTTCTGGGGCCTGGACACATCAGTACAGAAACTAATTTGGGCATACTGTGCAACACCAGGCAGATACACTATCAATTACATAGTAGATGAATCTCCCTTTTCTGGGAGAGGGGATGATGGAGCACAGCCAATCGCTCCTGTGGATGATTGTAACTTCTCCTCCTGCCCTTCTTGGCCGGTTAGCATGTTGGATTCAGCAGCCTTGGGGTAGCAGGACATCGAAAACATGTGGGTAGGAAGGGGTAAACCATGTTTCAGTGATGAACAGGGCATCAAGGTTGTTGGTAGAGATGAGGTCAGTGATCTCTGCAGCGTGACCGACTGCTGAGCCAGAATTTATCAACATGACAGGGCATGTGCATGTGGTCTGTGTGTGTTGGATGGGGGAAGGGCAATATTGAAGAGGTTCGCTAGGGTAGCTTGCCTGGGCTGCCCTGAGAACTTGGACATTCGAACCCTAGTGAGAGTGGGGATTGAGCTGTGGAGGAAGGAGACAAATGTGATGTATCTTTGTGAGAAGCAGGGATTAGTTTGTAGGTGAAATGCAGGATAGCGGGTCAGGCCCATGCCCCTATCAGGCCCAAAAAGGCACAAGCATGTGATGTTCTTGTCTTTGCAAGTCCTTTGCTAAGAATGCTGGTGATGAAAACGCCAAAAAAGGACTGATTAAATAGGTGGTGGGCGAGGCAACTGAGTGGCATGACCTGGTCATGTGACCACCAGCCTACTCAATGCTGTCTGCCTGGAGCAGGCCTACACTTCTTAAATGGAGGCTTGGAAGGTGCTAAAACTGGAGGAGGGCAGGGCAACTGAGTTGCAGAGCATGGTCACCTGACCAAGAGTATACTCAATGCTGGTTGCCTGGAGCTGGCCTACAGCCCTTAAGTAGAGGCTGGGAAGGTGTGCAAACTGGAGGTGGGCAGAGGAACTGATTGGCAGGGCCTGGTCACATGACCAGCACCCTAATCAATAGTGCCTGCCTCTAGCTTTTCCCTTTCCCCTTCCCATGCACTTGCGCAATCTGAATGACACCTGGCCTAGTAAGATCGTTGTCTGTCTTCCCTTGTTCACCTTCATTGCCTCGTCGCGCCTTGAAACACTTGTGTATAGGCGCGTAATAAATGCCATATCATATCATATCATACCCTCTTCTTCTCTATGACCCCTCAAGCTAATCCAGAATAGGACTGCAAGACTTATCCTTGCCTCAAGCCCAGGGACGGCATCTCTCCAGCCCTAAAAACTCTCTACTGGCTCCCGGTTGCTGCAAGGATCAAATTCAAATACCTCTGCATCATCCACAGGGCTGCCTGGGGCTGGGGACCATGCTATCTACAACTTGCTCTCACTAAATACACTCCCTCCAGATCTTTACGTTCCTCCGGCACCAACTCTCTGTGTGTTAAGCACGTCACTAAACAGCGAGCTGGTGGCCGATCTCTTTCCCCAGCAGGCTCCCTCCTATGGAACAGTATCACTCTTCCTCTTCATCTTGAGACGGATCTCCTCAAATTTCAGAAGATCCTCAAGACTTTTCTTTTCACCTCCTCTGCTAAATCCCACAGTTGCTGAGATTGGTGACCAGGGCCCTATGCGTCCTCCCTGGTCCTGGCCTCCTACACCCAATCGCCTACAGCCTCCCCCTCCCAACACTTTGCCTGGCACCCACTAGCCTATGTCTCCACAGGCCTGCACTTATTTATTGTCAGCAGACCATTCCACCTATGCACATACAGCTGCTCACTCCCTAGCACTTCCCTCTTGATACACCTAGCATTTATTCCCCCACCCCACTCCCTCATCCCTCTCACTCTCCGCACTTGCACATTCTGAATGCTCATAAGGCCTGGTAGGTCTGCCTCTATCTTTCATTGTTATTTTGTTTTTATTCCCATGTTTCCCCCCTGTTGCCCTGTGAGTGCTTTGAAACATAATTTACTTGTATAAGCACCTTACAAATGCACAATAAAAAATAAATAATAATAATTCCTGACAACCACTGCATGCATAAGGGTCTGTCAGGGACTGTATTCCAAAGCCAGAACACCCTTACTGCACCAGCCAAAAGATGCAGACATTAATGGAACCCGTGGGGGTGCCCGTTAAATCCTGCAGTACCCATTCTCCCATTATGTAGCTAGCATTTCTCAGACTGCAGCACCTTTCTTGAATTAGAAAAGTGGCAGTCTTTGGCAAAATGCTCGCTAGGCCACTGGAGCACATGTCTACCCTGCAAAGATAGATTATAGCAGCTTTTGCTGCTGGAAAGCACGACATTTCCCTTCCAATAATTCCCCCCATCTCAGAATGATGGTGCTGGAAACCGGAGGGCAGAATGGCGACTTTCCACGCTGTATTTAGCACGGGCTCTGAATCAGCCCCACAGTCACTTCCACGTCGCCTTATTAGCAGTCTTGGGCGTTGCTCTCTGCAACCTAGTCAGGTCTCTTGTGGTGTCTAATCAAAATTGTACATTAATTGACAAAAACGTATTTCACGTTTTTAATATAGGTTATGATTTGGGATTCCTCCCACTTCTTAGCACTGGTGTCCTTACCGTGCAACTCGATGTGTTAACCTCGGATGGATGAAGGGCTGTATAGGTCTCTCCAGGACTGAAACATGTGCCCTTCATACAGATATAACATGTTGGGCCAGAGTGAGAGAGCTATCGTTCCCTTTTTTTGCACGTAGATGCTAAAATGGTGTGAGTAACTGTATTTTCCCATTCTTCTTGGAGTCCTACCCAGCATTTTTGCATTTGCAGAACACCTGTTATCAGGAAACTGCATGTGCACCCAGAGGACACGAGCACCCGTCAGCGCAGATCTCTAACCATTGGCCAGACATAGTTCCGCCGTCCATCCATCCTGAATGTAGAATAGCCTTTTCATCAGTTGGCTTGCCAACCTGTAAAATGTTATCAGCGTTCGGCAGCTGCATATGATTTGCATGCCTGCCATGCCTAGCTCCTCAAAATGTTATCTTTTCTGATCTTATCCCTAATCTTAGCACTGTTCCTGAGTGCAACGCAGACATAATACATTGCCATTGTTTGGCGCTTTACCAACATATCTCGCGAATCCGGCACTTTCTAATCTAAATGATATGAGATTTAAATAGGTATTTTTTTTTTAACCAGCCTGTATACCCTGAAGGTCAGTTATCAGAACTTTTTTGTGGCACACACTATTGCTAAGGTCACACAGAAGTGTAACAGCAAATGTGGTTGACATAAATTGCAGAAACATGCATCAACAACTGCGATAATTCCTAACAGAATATGATGGATAGTCAAGAGTCAATAAATGACAGGGTGGCAAGTATTAGGTCCCATTCCTTTCTTATTTATTTGTAGCAGAAAGGAAAACATGTTTTGAACAACCGCTCACAGAATCCGGCACTTGGTATGCACAATCTTGATTCTAGTGGGAACATTGCTGAATACTTACTGGCTTGTGTACAAATATTAAGTTGCCCCAAAAATGAGCGCTCCAGTTGGATCCTGGATGCTGACATCTAAAGTGGGACAAATACCAGAGGCAAAACAAAACAAGCAGAATAAATGTTGATCTGAAAACAGGTAGCTTACCAAGGTAGCATTAAACTAAGGGAGCAAGTTCTTCAAACTAAAAAGAAGTATTATTTAAATCTACAAAATTACATTAGCAAGTGACACTGAAGGGATAGGTGGTGTTAGATAGCGAGGGTAGGGGAGAGGGGCTCCCTCTTTAGCAAGTAAGTGAAGAGATCCAAAGTTGGGCTGACTTTGATAGTGATGATCAGTGGGTTCTAGTACAGCAAGTAGAGTAGGGAAAAATAGCAATAGAAATAGCAAAAGCGAGAGGGGGCACACAGAGGGCATGGGGCAGTGAGTCGGGGTGCATATGAGGATTGGAGGTAAAGAAATGGTGAGTAAACAGAGATACCATCAGATAGGCACTGAGGAGCACGACCATTGATAGCTTTATAGACCTGGAGAAGGAATTTGAAAATGGAGTTGTGCATACAGCTGCGACCAGCATGTTATAGCATGTTATGCGTAATTAGGAGTGGTAGAGGATCTGGGTAGGTTGTAGAGAGTGCAGGACGCAGCAATGAGGACTTTGCCTAACAGGATGAAGCAGTAGAGAGGAAGGCCAAGGAGTAGGCTTGAGCAGTAGTCCAGATTTATGAGCATGAGGGTGCAATTGCAATTGTTTTTTTATAATGTGCTTAATACCCAGAGGTTTCTAAGCGCGTGCCCAGGTATCGAACCTGTGTTTCTCTGCGTCATTTTGCTTCCAAGGCAAGCACATTGCCCCTCAGCTATCCTCCCGATAGAAAATGACACATTTTTCGAATGTCGAGGATGTTTATACGAGCAGCAGTGATGACTGGTTGCAGTCAGAGGTTGCTGTCAAGGACCCCAAGATTTCAATTATTGGGTGCGGGAGCAAGTAGGACAGTCCTGAAGGAGATAGGAAAGGGGAGGGCAGGGATGGCATTAGAAATCAGGTGAAAGATGACTAAAGAGTTCAGCATGAGGTAGCGGAGAGCCATCCAGTGATGAGCTGCAGATAGACAATTCGTAATTCATTCAACGATGGCAGGGGGTGAAGGATGGAAAGGAGAAAAAAGTGTCAACAACAAAAAGGTGATAGTCAAAGCCAAAGGATAAGATAAAACCTCCTAGGGCAGAGGTATAGAGGGTGAAGAGCAGAGGTCTAAAGAATGATCCTCAGAGGGGCAACGATCAGTTCATCACTTGAGTCTATCATTGATACTTTGTAATAAATTCCATGATACCATAAGAGGCAGTGGGACAGATTGCCCTGGAGCCAGCTAAGAATCCACATTTATGGGGCAATGTAAAATTAGGAATGAAAAAAAAAACAAAGTATTTGGCAAAGAAGTTCATTTAAGGATGTCCCCTAACTTGGATCCAGACTTAAAATGCCATAGAAGAAATCGAGCTCATGAAAGAGTGAGCTTCATAAGGTGAAATAAGCTAATCAAGCCGTACGGTAATCTATTCAACCCATTGAACTAAAGTAGGAGAATAAAGAGGCAAATGGAGGATATCCTTAATACCATTGTAGTGGACTCATATTGAAGTACACAATGAACCACACAAAGTTCAGGAAAAGCTGGAAAAGGCAGAAACTTAGTTCATCAAGAAATGTGAATAGAAATACCAGAGAATTAAATTACTCGACCAGATAAATCCATTGCTCTTACATACAACTAAGGCAAGAGTGCCTGTAATGACAGAGCTATAATGTCAGGCCAGTCACAAAACATTGTTAAAATCAGATCCATATCCCACATCTTTGAAAACCTGGATTGCGGGACGTTGGTCACATGAGTACCCTTCAATGAGCTGAAACATCTTTGGGGATGCTTGTGCTCTTGTGCAGAAGGAATGTGAACTGGCAGTTCGAGCTGGACTGCCTCTTTTAGGGTGGCATAAAGAATGATTTGCATATCGTCTTTCTCCTTGCATGATCTACTTCTGCATGGAAAGCATGCAGATTACATCTGCTTACACCAGCAAATCAAGGTTTTCCAAGGAGGAAAGTGGGACCCAAGCATACTGGGGCTTCATTAGTTCTTGCTGAAATAATAAGCTGGTGGTTAATGTGCTGTGGATGACCAATGACTCCTGATATTAACCAAACAATCAGTTGGAAGTTTCCTGGCACTACTAAGCGGTGACTTCCCTTGGTTGGGTTTGTGTTAGGGGGAATGTTCACTTTAGTGCTTAATTCATCCCGCCTTAGAGACCCCCAGATATTTTGCTGGACTTTAGGACTTTTTAAGTTTAACTCTGGAGTGAGTGAGACCTTTTTCTCACTCTCTCATGTATTTTGACCTGATTTGGATTTTTTGCTTTCAGTCTGATAAACTCCATAGACATTTACATTTTGTATGGTGACACACAGGACCTTCCGTGCAGTGTCACAGAGAAATCCTTTAGATTTCTCATAAGGTTTAAATACCTTTTCTTGTGCAAACTACTGTTCCCAAGATTAGTAAAGTGAAATTGACTTTACTTCCCATTTCTCTTGTAGGTCCAGCACACACCATCTTATGTGGAGTTCTGGGGGGTTACCTAGTACCCTCTTATCCTACATTCTCATGTAACATTTTTTATGTTTCCCTCACTACTTTAAATGGCTGATGGCAGTGGTTTAATTTTCCTACCATTGTGCTTTTCTACCACAGGCTGAATCCTCAGCTGCTCCTCAGCTGCAGTACAACACCCATTGGTGACCATTTCTTTCAAAATGCCCCTGGTCTTTTTTTAACATTATCTATTTGTGAGATCTTTCTTGGGTTTTACTCTGTGCGTTGAGCCAAGTTTAAGCCCTTTGTTTATTTTGCCTTTGGCAGGCTTCAGCCCTGAAGCCCACCTCTGGCTCCAGTGTGTCTGGATAGGCAGGATGTGGGAGAGGTTCCCGGAACTCCCCTGTCCTTTGTCTCTAGGAGAGCATGAATGCAACCAGTCCTGATTGGCTGGCTTGCTGTCCTTTCAGGACATCCACCCTGCTGTTTGATTGACAGCCTAGACTATGCATGAATGGGAGAAATCTGCTTAAAGACAAGGGGTTTGGGACTAGAGGTAGAGTAGACCACTGGCAGAACCACCTGATGAAGAAACCGTGAACAAAGCTTGCTGCATCCTCCTGGACCTTTGAATTGCCCGATGAAGCCCTGCTTCTGTACTGAAACTCCTTTTTCTGATCGACAAGAGAAGCTCCGGAAGGGGCAACTTCTTCCCTTGGGTTAGTGGGACCAACTAACCCAGAGACGAACTCCACTGGACCATCTTCCCTGATTGACTGTACTTCTTCGCTGCTGCAAGAACCGAATGCCAGGTGTCGAGAAATCTATAGTCAAGTGCAATGTCTGAAATCCGGCCAAAAGCTCCAGGGGTCTCCTAAAGACCCTCCAGAAGCAGGACGACCAGCGCTCAAGTCCCCTCACCAGAGTGCAGGACACAAGGAGTGAAGGCAGCCCAAACGGTATTCGAGATCCGCGGTGGTGCTGTTTACCGAGTGCTGAAACCGTGAAGTGCTGCTGATCCGAAAAGAGCCTGCAGCTGCCAACAACCTCCAAATCGCTGCTGCAGGAGCCTCCAGACATCCTCCCTCTTGTCTCCACGACGAGACTCAGGAACCCAGGGTCTGCATCGCTGCAATAGGACAGAATCCAGATGGAGCACTATTCTTCAAACCAGAGGTGCTGTTTAGACTTGGGGTACTTACCTCTGTGTCTTTTTGGCTGTGCTATTCTCAGTTGATATTTGCATTGGCTGCTTTGTGAGTTGATTCCAGCTCTCCTTTTCACAGGTGTGACAGCTTCTGACCCTACAAGTGATTACTACAAGCTCTCTAACTTTCCTCAAGACTTTTATTATCTAAGAAGTGCCCCAGCTCCATAGACCGTGTTCCAATTGTCTTTGGCTGTCCTGGCTCCCTGCACACTTTTCTAGCCCATTGACTTGGATATTTCTGTCCCTCATAGATGGTAACTTGTTTGGGACTGTTATTGCTGGGAAAGGCTTGTCTAGGTCTCATTGGAAGATTAATTGTTCTCACCTATATTGAGAACCTGTTTTAACCTTTTCCTTCCTTTAACCTTTCCTTTCTGCAAACTCAGAATCTAGTGATATATAAATGCCATTAGTGTCCTTGTGAATGAAGTCACCTCCGGGTGTAAAAAGCATCTCTAAAGAGTATCCTGTAACTCATGCTGATCCTGAAATGTATTTTTAAAGTATATTTTGATTGTTACATAATTTGCCCTTTTTAAAGAATGCTTATTTAAAACTGATGTTAAATAAATAACTATTTATAACTGAAACCTTGAGTGTAAGTGTTACTTGGCTACTTGCGTTTGCGAATTTCATTGTTACAGCTCTACAGCTCACATTTACCTATATTGAGATAGGCCTGGCTGCTTAGTCTCACTACCAACTTGTGTAGTACAGACCTATACCAAAAGGTGGGTTACCTAATACCAAGCAGATAAGTGTTGTGCAGTCTCACACAGTATGACTACACCATTTCTTACCTAACAGTTTGACAGAAGGATCTTGAATGAAAAGGATAGAGAAAGCAAGGAAATAACTGGCTGTTATGCCTGGGTTAGCAAAAAACAGGGTCACAAGAGATAGCTTTGCTTTTGGTCATAAAACAATGTCTCAAGTAACATCAGAATGGGGTGTGTATAGAACTCCTTCACCTGACACTTGAAAAAATGTGAACATGCCCAATGCTCTCGATCCGGATACAAGCTGAAAATATGCAGTATTTATGCATTCAGTCAGGATGCAACAAGGTCAGTTCCCATTTGTTCTGTAACCATAGAACCATAGAATATGTCATGATTGCCACCAATCAAAGTAAAACCACAGTGGGCATCCAAAAACAAGACAACTTGCTTCTGAGTGTAAATCTGGCACAGACCCAAATATGGCCTTTCTATTCCAGGCCTCAATTTGATGAAGCCACAACCTTAAGTTTTCCTTTACTTCCTGCGAAAGTGGAACATACTCTGAATAACAGTTCCATCTCTTAGATGAATGTTTTGGAATCTCAGAATGTCTTTAAGATGATGGAGTCTGGGAAGATCACTTTTATGGAATTTGAAATATAGGCCCATTCCCTTGACTAGACAACATAAGGACAGTTTCTCAGCATGGATTTCATGGTATCGCACTTGGAGGCCTTGATAGTCAAGCCAGCAGTTTCAGATGTGATAGATGGTGTGACTGATTACAGCAATATCATCTAAGTAAGCTACGCTGACATGCCTTAATCATTGGTCATGGCAGTAAGAGGCCGGAATCCATAAGACTAAGCAGAAATCCCAGTAGTTGGATAGTCTGACTGGATTGTTTTCCTGAATCTTTCCACTTCAGAACAATCCATTGTTCCTGGAAAATGTGCACAACCATTTGCAGATGGCTTCTCAATTAGTTTGATCTATAAGTCATGATTACAATATTGTATAAGGAGACCAACAATCCCATATCCTGCGCTCTGAGAAATCCCACAACTGCTGAAATCAATTTCATAAAACACCCTGGGAGAAAACCAAAGGCATCAATGAAAAATGAAAACACATTTTTCACCATTTAAAACACATGTCTGTGATGCTTGACAATTAGAATAGCGAGATAATTATCCTAATGATTTAATATCACAAACCAATTGTCTGCTTTTAGCATGTTTTGTAACATTGCAATCATCTCAGTGTTGAAGTAATGATAGAGAGCAAATTGATTGAGAGCTCACAAATTGAAAATTGTCTGAAAAGCTCTGTCCTTTCTGTGGTCTATAAAAATGTTGCTGTAAAATTTCTTAGCAACAGCTTCTTTGCAACCTATTGTTCTACATCTAGTGGATGTACTGGTGCATCTTGGTCTTTTAAAGAATCAAGTTGGGGATATCCTAAACCTGATAATGTAAGGACACAACTCAATGTAAAACAGTTTCAACGTGAAAGTATCAAAGCATTTCAAGAAGCAGGTTATCAGTTATCCAGGAAGAATCAAACTCAACCCTCAATAGTAACACCTGCTATGGCACTTACCTCTGTATTAAAAAGCATGGCCACCTCTCCTGGTGCCTCTGGATCTTTGTAACTGCCATCTTTGTGGACAGGGGAACCATTTTGCCTTTGCTTTGTTGGGTGTTATGACCCACGTTTGAACTATTATGCCACAACATTTGGTGCTGTGGGCTTAGAAAATCCAAGATGGCCAAAAAGTCCATGTTGCGCCAGAATCTAGGAAAACCGTGCAGTTTTTGCGCACACCAGAATGGTCGCCTAACCTGCCACCCACCAGTGCGAGCGTGATGGACCGGAAGCGCCATGGGTGAAAGGTGGTGCCAAAGGAAACACAGCAATGCCATGTTAAGCAAGGATTAGAACTGTCAAGCCAAATTCTCCTGTCAAATTCAAGACAGATCCCAAAAATGGGTGCAGTACCGGCATTGGACACAAACCGGCGCTAGCGGTCTAAACTCTGACTGGGGACCTGTATTGCAGAAGCTAAACAGCATCCTGAGCTAGCTGGGACTTCAAAGGGTGGTTCCCAGGAGGCAGTCTGATTCAATTAAAACAGTTCAAAGGGCCTCTGTCCATGGGAAGCATTCACACCAGCCCTTACCAGCAACAGCCCAGGAGATCACATGGTCATGCTAACCAAATGCAGAGTGGCCCCCTGGTCTGCTGACCTCAGTCAACACATTAGACTCTTTCCATTGAATAGGGTATGCAGATTTTGGGTGTTTACTGTCAACACACTGCTCTGGGAGAAGCCAGACATGCGATCTCTGACTCACCAAGCTTCTGGGGGCGGACCCAAACACTGAAGTGAAGTGAATTGAATTGAAGGCAAATATATGTTTTATAAGAATACTGATAACTAATTGTAACCAGATGACAGAAATGTACAACTTTGGGATCTTTAAAATGACACATTCACTCCCAGTTCAAGACTAGGCTGGTCGCTCTGTGATGTTCTGAGGCAAAACCCCGGGAATTATGAATGCTGCAAACACTGTATTTATGCTAGAGACACGATAACTTAGATTAATATGCTCAGGAAGAGGGTACAGGTCAGTGTAAAGATTTGATGAAAAACCAATGTTGCAAAAGCTACCAAAAACGAAAATGAGTTGTCATTTTTGAATGCAAGCTCCTAGAAACATCAGAGTTGGAACAGAGACTACCTTATGTGATATATGATATGTACATGTTATGTCAACCACTTGTGTATTTGGGAAATATGTTTAGTTATGAAAATGATTTTCTAAGGTAAAAGCAAAGGGGAGTGTTCTTTCTTTGGAGCCATAAACATGACACCTGATGACATAGGATGACTCACTGCTCCCTTCTGAAATCAGATCAAAGAGAAATCCTTGACCTATCAAATCATGAGTGGGTTGGGCATAGAAAGTTAGCATCCACATCCATTTTCAAAAGAGATAAAAAGAGCCACTGGAAGCCAGTCACGGACATTCATTTTCCAAACTTCAACTGAATTCCTGTGCAGCACGCTGACGGAGAACTCCAGAATCCAGAACTCCAGAGACCCAGACTAACTCCAGAACAAAAACTCCAAAGAGCTGAACTCTTCAGCAGGCCTCAAAGTCTTTTGCAAACTATTGAACCGCTGGGCTGTGCGGTTTGCTGCTTGCTAAGAGTCCTGTGTATCCAGAACAGAACCAGTACCCAGAAAGCAGTACGTTATCCAGAATCCACTTGATCCAGAACAACAGAAGACCAGACCAGACCGCTGTGAAGTGCTGACAGCAGAACCACAGACCAGACCAGAACCCGAGATCCAGAACCAGAGAACCAGTACCAGAAATTGCCCTTAACGGCCTATTTCAAATTTATATTGTGAGTACCCAGCCAGAATTGTGCAAAACCAATCTCTTAGTTTAAAATAATCTAATTCAAACTATTTTAACC
This sequence comes from Ambystoma mexicanum, assembly GCF_040938575.1. Taxonomy (NCBI): domain Eukaryota; kingdom Metazoa; phylum Chordata; class Amphibia; order Caudata; family Ambystomatidae; genus Ambystoma; species Ambystoma mexicanum. The sequence goes on from NC_090937.1 coordinate 1,286,594,939, forward strand.
TATTAAAACTGCATCATAAGGAATCGTGTGTCTATTCTGTGAGTTCACAGCTGCAAAACTGTCATCTGTCATTCTGAAACTGTAATTTCATTTCTGAAAATCTACCTTCACGAAATCGTCCGTATCTCTTGAACCGTTTGTGCTAGGAGCGAGTTTTAACTTTCATTTTAAAGCTAAGATTCTAGGCTTTCCAACGAATCCAGACTTTCTATTGATTATCCTTTTTCCATAATCGCGCTTGACGCACTCGAAAAAAAGTGCCGCGATTTCACATTTTGCTTCATTTCAACCATGTGTAGAAAGATCTGTCCTTTGCTTCCATTACTGAAATCCGTTTCAACCTGATAATCCCTCATTAATCATTGTTAGTGTGGACCTGAACTGATTTTAAGTATCTCTCACTCACCCTGAACCTCTAGAGGGAATTAAAATCAATTTTAGCATATTTGACTCCCTTGCAAATCACCTGAAAGTCTTTCGCCTGTGTTTCAAAATCATCCCTGGTGCTATAAGCTTGCTAGGGGGGAACTGAATTTGTACTGTACTGTGATTGTATTTCTGAAGGCTGTGGGCCTCATTACGAGTTGGCTGGTAAAAACGGGTCCATTACTGGCATGCCAGTAAGAGCGGGTCCGTACTCGTATGAACCCGCAAATAGCGGGTGATTACGAGTGCGCGAGCACGCGCAAGCCCCCATGCCGGTAATGGTAATACCGGCATGCCTCTAAAGGCCCTCCAACCCCCCTATACCGGCATCGCGGGACCCGCCCATAGCGGTACCGCCTCATACCAACCCCTAAATACCGGCATGGTAATACCGGCATGGTAATACCGTGTTCGCAAAAAACTGACCCGGAAATTACATCATCGCGCAGGAACTGGAAATGGGCCGGCGGCCATCTTTAAAAACACAATCCATTGCCATCCTCCCCAACCACCAGTTCTTTTGTGTTGTGCTGTGGCAGAATAGAAGCAGGATGTCCAAGGCTACCAGGAAGGCGACCCCCAGGAAGCGCAAACAGTGTTTTTCAGACGCTGAGCTAAGTATGCTCGCTGACACCCTGGCCCAGCATGCGGACACCATCAGGAGCACCGACATGAAGCATGCAGCCCAGACCAAAAAGAAGGAGGTGTGGCAGGAGGTCGGCAGTGGGAACCACCCCAAGGAGTGTGCGCGACTGTCGGAAGCGGTGGGATGACCTCCGTCTCAGGGTGAGGAAGATCCTGTCAGAGAACAGGAGGGCCGCAATGGCGACAGGCGGAGGCCCACACTCCCCAGTGAAGTTGATGGCTTCGGAGGAGACAGCTAGTACCTTTATAGATCCTGAATCTATAGAGGGAATCGGAGACCAGGAGATGAGCGCCGCATCATCCACAGAAGAAGGTGAGTGACCCATTACATCCGTGAAGGCTAAACCATGATGTGGCACAAGTGACGTGGAAGTGAGACTAGCCAAGGCAATGCATGTCCCAGCCCCACATCAACATATCCAGTCAAGAATGTGTGCCACACCCTGCTACACACGCATGATGAGTGCCAATCCCAACACAAGTGCAACATGACCCAACCGTGCCCATGGAACTCACCATACATCCACCATACCAATGCCATGCCACCAGCCATGCATTGATTGCCCACATGCCCCCTCAGAACACCAACTGCCACTCCCCTAAAATAATTTGATGCATGAATCTATGAACATATCACAGCGCAATGGCTTATCGCTGCCATGTGACACCATCACTGATGACCTGCATCTCTTCTATCCCCCAGGCACCGATGAGGAAGATGACATGCAGGACAGGGGTGCAAGTTCATCCACTGCATGGCAAGGGACCAGGGCCTCCGCCACCACCCAGCCCAAGAAACTGCCCAGAGCAACAGGCAGTGTGCCACACCGGCAGTAACCCTGCAGGAAACACCTGCACCCACTGTCCAGCAGCAGCCACCCACAACAGTGGGAGGCGTTGCTACTCATGCTCCGCCAACCACCGCGGACGTTGTGGATGCAGAGGTGGAGAATGAGGGTGACATCATGTCCGGCACACCCACCCCAAGCCCCATTACCAGCATCCCTACCCCTACATAGGCAGAGAGCATGTACGATCCCTGCCTCCACGACTCGGACCTTGATGAGTCAGACATATGCCTCTTTGAGGAGGAGTGTGCCCTGGACGTGCGCACCACACAAGTGTCATCCACCACCCTGCCTACCACCACCCTGCCTACCACCACCCCGGTCACCAGCACTCCTGCAGCCAACGACTCCTTCGAGGCTCGCCTGTCAAGGATTAAGGCACAACAGGAGTCGATGCTTGAACTGATGCGACAACAAATATCAGATGGAAATGACTCCATGAGGGCCATTGCCACAGCCATCGCAGCCAACACTGCTGCTGTTGAGGCATCCACAAGTGCCATGAGGGAGTATCTGGGGGCACTTATGCAGGTGCTGCTTGCAAGCCTGCCTCATATGCAGCGCCCACACCTTGGGGCAGGCATAGGACTGACCATCAACACCTCCACTGCCACAACCCCTTCTACCTCGGCCCAATCGAGCCCCGTGTGGATGACGCAGCGGAGTGCACGGCGCTTGACCATGGCACCCCCTGATCCCAAAAAACCAAAGAAATAGTGTGGGCAGACAATGACATTTGAAAAATGTACGTTGGTCAAGGGACCAGTGTTTGTTGTACATATGGGGACATTTGGGGGGTTTGTAGGGTGGGTGAGGGAGTTTACTTGGGTATTTTTGGGGCTTGTAGGGTGGGTGAGGGAGTTTACTTGGGTATTTTTGGGGTTTGTAGGGTGGCTGAGGGAGTTCACTGGGGGTTGTAAGGGGATTATGTTCACATTATCACGTGTCTGGAAAATACACCCGTTGTGTGCAAGAAAATCATTGGCTGGACATACTTCTTTTTGTGCATGTACATTTACTGTGTGATGGTGTACAGTGGGGCACTTCTGACAAAACAAGTGTGCATGTCCAAATGCAGCTAGTGGGTCACAGACACATGACTTTCATGGTCCCTGCGTTTCAAAAGTATTCGTCAATTAGTGCTTGGCGTACAGCATGGCCATCCCATGCATCACGTACTGGCAGGGGGGCTCCTTCGCCTCCGTCTCCATCCCCTTCATCCTCACCCAGCCCATGCATGTCAATGTCAGGTGGCAGTGGTACATTCCTTTGGACGCACATATTGTGCAGCAGGACACAGGCCATGGTGATCTTTGCCACCTTCTCAAGCCTATATAGGAGTGCCCCACCAGACCTGCTTAGGCAGCGGAACCGCGCCTTCAACAGGCCAAAGGTCTGCTCATTCACAACACGGGTATGAGTGTGCACATGATTGTACTCCTCTTCATGGCTGTTCTGCGGGTTCCGCCCAGGGGTAAGTAGCCACGGCCTCAAGGGATATCCTCCTTCACCTGCAAGCAGATACAAATAGGTTTGTGTCACTCTGAACTGCCACCTTCAGGGAGCACAGTCATGGCAGCAGCTATTTGATGTGGGCATGCACATGTCCCAGTACGTGTACAAAATAGTCACCTATATGCAATGCATACTGTAAAGAAGTGTGGTACACTGGATGGGGTTCAATAGATGATGCAGGGTGTAATCATGCATGCACTGGCAGATGTGTGGTGGTAGTGCAACAATGTTTAGCCTCCAATTCATGATGTGTATTCTTTACTATGCATGGTCACACTAGCCGCATTGCCACAGTTGCCATCCTATTCAGTCATGAATTGCTTGCCATCACCATGGTGCCCTGGTTGTGCCACTTACTTGTAGTCATCCATACGCATTATTTGGGATATGTGGCCCAGTAATGTGTCATGTTCCTTTTGGCTAGTTCAGGTGAGGTGTGTTTAGATCTGCATGCATTCTCCAATCACTGGCTATTGCCACCCAGGTGCACTATTCCCCCCCTTTCCCACCCGGGTACAGTAGGACCCCCCCTTCTGCATCCGCACACATCAGTACCCCACAGCATGGCCATGGGCCTGTTGTGCAACTCACCGAGCAGCCAGGCACGTGGGCCAGCATGCGTGAGAATGGTTGTTGTGAAATGCCATGCAGCTGGCCCACGGTGTGTTGGTAGGTGCCTGTGGCCAGGAAGTGTAGCACAGACACCACCTTAAGTAGTGGGGGATGGCAGTGCGTATTCCTATGTGGCTGGCAATGTCGTTCTGTATCATGTCCACTATGGTGGTGATGGTGTCACGGTCCAACCGGTACAGGGTGTGGATCTGCTCAGGGGTTAGGTTGAATGAGCTGGGTCTGGTGCGAGGGATTGTTGGCTGCGCTGGTGGTAATTGCTGGGCCTGTCTCACCCTCCTTCTCCTGCGTCTCATCTGTGCTGCCTGTTGTTGCTGCTGTAGTTGTTGTTGTTGTTGTTGTTGCTGATGTTGCTGTAGTTGTAGCATTTTGGTGTAGGAAGGCGGGTGGTGTGTAAGTGTGCTCCTTTTTTTCTGGGCCACTCAACATTGCCTACACCTGGGGGGGGGGGGGGTTGGTGTGAGGGTGTGCTCAGTTTATACTAGCACAGCGTCCATTGACTCCACCTGTGGGGATTGTGTGCACCTGTGGCAGCTGCCTTGTATCCTGCTTGCTGTTTGCGGGTGGTCCGCGATGCCTGTATGGCCTGCATCGTGCAGCCCTTGATTACCGGCTTCGCGATGCCGGTATTTGCATGTATGCGTGGGTTGGAATTACCCCCTATTACCGGCATGCCGGTATTTGCTCTCTGAAGGTGCGCGTGTACGCGCCTATGCCGCTATTACCAGCACCGTTGTTTAGTGTGCCGCTAATACCGGGTTTGTGGGTCGGAATGCGACGGGACGGTAAACGATGCCTGTATTACCATACCGGCATCATTTTTGCCACCAGCATACCTCGTAATGAGGCCCTGTGTGTGTTACTTCCATCTCCTTACATTGCATAGGGGGGAGTGAATTGTCAGAGAAAAAGTGATCATATTATCTTTTGCTGAAATCATATCAAGTTTATTTCTGTAATGCCTTTTATTCATCTTTGCATCTCCTTGAAACCATAAAGCATTCTCAGCTACCTTATCCTCTATACTACTCCTATTAAACCAGTGTGCTAGTATAACATCATCCATTGTTGATCACTGTCATATGTCTAAGTGTGATGTCAAATATTAATTTATTATAAAAGTGTGATATATATCTATTGTTTAATTTTTCAAATAAACTGTTTTAATTTGCAAAACAAACCTACTTCTTGGCTCAGTGGGGTCAGGGGGATTCTAAGAGAGGGGCGTTATACAAGGGTTCATCATCCAGATTATAACTTGTCATAAAAATATATAAATAAGGGCTTCCCTTGAGCCATCCCAGACAAGGCACTGACTTAGTGGGAATGCTTGATTGGAGTCATTAACAGCTTGATCATTTGCAGAGTCTCACATTATAAGAGCTAAAGTCCTCAAAGCCCCCAGAGTTTTTGTTAGGCCTGGCTGAATGGCCTTTGAAAGCATTGAAAGAGACCCAAGGGGTAAAAGGTTGTTTGAGAGAAGACAGACAATGTTCTCCCCAAACTGCACCTCCCCAGAAAAAATCATCAATAGAGGACTCTGTCAATCCCACCAGTTTGTGATTTATCTTAATCATTGTTATTTTCCTTCACTAACAGATAAAAGAGACATCAGTATCATATGGAGAACACATGGCCCTCCGGCCCACCCGTTGATGATTTCAGTGCCCAGTACTTTTGTTGTTTGCCCTTCTCCCTTCAGCCTTATTATCTATGATCCTAAGTAATGTCCCAGTAATTTTTATCATTCTGTTCTGACAGCATTCCCAAATCCTACACATACCTTTGCCCACATATTCCACATACTGAGTAAAAACACATTTTTCTGAGAAATGGCATGTCTCTTGTATGGCGTGATGAAGGTTCTCCGCCTGCTTACACCTCCGGGCATTATGAGAAAAAAGTTTGGAAAAAGTGTTTCACATGGGATAGCAGAAACCTTCTTTGGTATTTGTGTGTAGTTATTCCACTGGGTTAAACATGGGGTACCTGTGTGGTCAAAGGATTTAGAGATAGAAGTAAGATGAGCAGTGGAAGGACTAGTCAAATCTTGATCACCATTAGGGAAGAACAGTAATTGGTCTTGAATGTCCAATTACAGGTTGTAATTCTGACATGAGAAAAGAGCAACAGATTTCATCACTATTTGTGGCTCTCTTTCGGCCTACAGACCTATATGGTGTCATGATGTCTCTTCTCAAGCACCTTGTGATGACATGACTACTGCTCTGCAGGAGTACAGGGATGAGTAGTAACTAAACCATCTTCTCAGCCCCACTCTACTAATAACCCAGCAGTGATTCAATTCATAAAAGTGAGAGGACACTACCAAAAGATATACCTTCTTTGCCTTTTGTTAGCCAAGGGAAAGGTATACTCTTAGAAGGGTGTGAAAGTGATATCAGTATCAACCCCAGAAGCAATAGAACAAAGACCCTAAAATAAAAGAATGTCCAATCAAGGTTCAATACAAAAATATATATAATGTCATTAAACAGTCAAGAATGCAAATAACTAAACTAAAAACACTATAAAAACACCCCTGTGGAAAGATCACAGAAAGTGCACCACATATATGTCAGCGAGGGAATCAATGCCCAGGGTTGCACCTTGACTTAGGTGTTTGCTGGGGGGCTAGTACAAGGTCGCCAGGGACAATATAAGTCATTTGGTTGCACTCTAACTACAGGGAGGTTGGCTAGCAAACACAGGGCATCCTTCACCTCCAGTGAGCAGGAGCCTGGTTTCAGTGCAGCCATCACCTGAGACCTTAGTCCACAGCAGTTCACCACCACTGGTCCCAGGACATGACTAGGGGACATCACTCCCCTCTGCCTTGGATGCACCTTTCTTCACCTCTATGGCAGATGACATTGGAATGGACTACACTCCCAACAGGGTTCTATAGATGTCTGCTTCTTGGTGTCCAGGAAAGAATCAAGGAAGGAGTAGGTTACCCTTTCCTTGTAAAGGTAAAAGGCTTCATGGGATTGGTCATAGATAGGCGTGCGCAAAGGGGTCCAAAACTTCTCACTGTGACAAGTGACCTTTGCTTTCTTGCATCATACCCAGACTACTCTGGAGACAGGAAGGTAAGTGTGCTCCACAGACAAACAAGCTGGTGAATCCCTCCTCAGTTTCCCTTTCCCCTATCTTGCTACCATAATCGCACACCCTTCCCAAGACTGCAGCTTCAAAGGCCCTTTGGGATGCAACATACTGGCCTTTGCTATGAGTGTGCTTCTTTTAAGCTTGGTTCCTAGAAGCTCTCCTGCTGAGAGATCTTGTGAATGAGAGGAGGTGTTAGCCATCCCTCCAACGGATCAAACAGCAATAAAAATGTTGTGTTTTGTCTCACTTGCTGAAGCAGAGGCGGGTAGGCTAGCCATTACTCCAAATTGCCTTTCCATAGCTGGCCTGCCTCACAGGGCTAACATTTGTATGATACCAATTGTGACCATACCAAAAGCAGGTAAGATTATTCTTATAGATTACATTGCCACCAGAAGGATAGGGTCACAATTATCATGTTTGTGGGTTAGAGAGCAGAGGTTAAGTGAAACCTTTCCCTTCAGGGACATGGTGTCCCAGCAGTCAGAAAGCACATGTAACCTTTTAACATGCTCTGTGATCTGAATAACAGGGACTGAGATCAGGAGACTGTTGCAACAGGGCACATGCTTTCATTACGCTATTTTGGCATGGCACTTTAGGAAAGGGGGTCTGATTAGCAGACTGCCATTTCTGAGTTAGATTATTTGCTTAATTTTATTATTTAAAAAAAACATAATGAAATAAGCTACTGTGTCTACACCCTTACAAGATGACAATCCTTCCCAAGCCTGCCTCATTCTATATCAGCTCTGGTGTATGTAGGCAAACCTCTCCAACGTATAGGATATTTCCTCTTACACTTGGTTTTGACATACGCTTTAACCCACTAGTATATAGGTAGTTGGGTAGCCGCACAACAGAGGAAAGCTCCTTATGGACTGCCTCTGCAAACGATTGGCCAAACCTTTCCGAAAGGGCAGACATTGAAGAACAAATGTCTTAATTAATCCCAATTTCGCTAAATGGGAGACTGGCTTATCAATGAATGAGGCAACAATATGTCCCCATGGTCCTTCTTCCACAATAAGTACCTCTGGATATGGCTGGCACTGACCAATAGCTTGCTTATATTCCCCTGCATGCTCCATGTGTGTAACTGTGCATTCGGTAACTATGGCCAATCATTTTTATGTGCCTACCTAAGTGGAAGTAGCACTGTGAAAGGTCCCAAGCGGACGCTATGTGGAGAAACCCTTACTTTGAGCGTAGTGGCTTAAGGCCTATTCTGCCTTGGAAGCCTCCTACAAGCTCTGGTGTAAGCAGCAAAATCCATAACGTGTTGCATATTGTGCAATACATGAAAGGACGGTTTTACAACATAATCTTTTCGTGGAAGCCGCTCTGGCAGTAATGTCCTTTCCTCGAATACATATGAACAGAGCCTACTTCCGGATGAAAGGTTATTAGAAACAGTGCAGCCTTGGGAAGCCCACGCCAAGCCCTGCAAATGCAGATACACACAGTAATGCAATCTGTAACAAAGTGGCAGCCCAAGCAGGCTCTAGGAGTAAAACAAAAGAGCACTGCAAAAGTACTGCAAGGGTTCAGTGATCCAGAGAACCGCCCATGGAACGTCCTTACTTTGCTGTATGGATGGGAGAAGCAAGAAAGGAGGATGTTACGAACTGTCAAGGGTCCTGGGCAAGACGATCCACAGGGAGCCGAAACTGCTACTGTTAGGGGTGGATGATGAGAGTGAACTATCACGGTACGAGAAATTGTTTCTATCTACCATTACCGTGCTGATAAAAAGAAACATAGCACATCTTTGGGGATCTGCTGTGACACCGAGCTATGAACAATGGACTACAGCCGTGGACATCTGTGTCGCAATGGAACATAGAGTGTACATTGCCAGGGGATGCACCGGGAAGGATAAAAAAATATGGCAAAAATGGGAGGATGTTCACTGACTTGTTGCCTGCAACTGAGGACCTGGAAGATGAGTGTTGCTCTACAATAGAAAACAGGTCTATTTCATGTTAACAGGTCTATTTCATGTTAACAGGTCTATTTCATGTTATTGTACAAGATTGGAACTGTATGTGTCAAAAAGCTCCTTCATTACAACTAAAAGTATGACCCCATGGTTAAAGGGGACGGGATGGGTTGACCTACTTCTAATTGTGGGCCTATTTGTACGTTTTGTTTAAAAGAAAAACAAAAATAAAATGTTTTATCCAAAAAAAAAAAAAGAAAGGAGGATGGTATTAACATTCCTGAGAGGATTCTAGATGGAGGATATGTAGAATTGGTTAAGAACACTAGAGGGGCTATGCACACAAAGTGGAGGTTTCTGGGTGCAGTGATTTTCATAAGCATTTGAATACATAAGAAAACAATAATGCATAATAGGAAGCCTCAGTGTCACGTCATGGAATTATTGTGTGCAATGTTTGTCAAGAACCACTTCACATGGGTATACAGGTTCCTAAAATAGCTGAGGACACAGTCAAATTATGACACCCACAAAGTTCGAAGATCTTTCCAGAAGTATTGTACAACTGACCAGCTTTATTAAATAGTTGGTGCCCCATAATATTTTGGCAATGTCTGGAAGATTCATGTGTATCCATTTTAATAGGATGCCTTTATTTTCAATTGCAACCCCAATATTGTGTGGTGTGCTTCTCTTGTAGCATCTGTCTGTGGGAGGTGGCTCAGGTAGGCCTGCCTTGGCCAGAAGACAGAGCACCATGCGCTAAGTGCATGTCCCTGACTTTTCTGCACAGTATCTATTTGTAAAGGTCAAAGCTTTTGTTTTGATAAAATCTGTGCACTTTCCTTGTTGTCTAATACCAGTGGGATTATCCCAGCAGAACAACACATGGTAATTTTCTACCATATTTTAAATGTGGAGCTGTTTATATAGGTGAAAAAGGGGTTTGGAAATGCTGCTGAGTCTGCGGTCTATTTCGGTGTCCGTGGACATCTTTCTTCATTGCAGGGGGTTTAGGGTGAGTTCTATTATTTGACGGTCTATTGTAAGTACTTTTTATATGGTTCATTGTATTGTGGTGGTTGCGGTCAGTGACCAGATTCTGGGGGGCATGGCCTCACCTCTCTGCTGAGCCATCAAGCAAGAACCCCAGGGGGTGACCCAGTTACGAGCTAGGCGAGCTACTAAGGCAGATAATTACCAGAAGCATGCTTGGCACTATAACACTGATACGGAGTAAGACTAGAAGTGTGCTAGGAGTTTCGAAAATGTGAGAAATTGAACCTCAAGCCAAAAATCTCTGAAGAGAAATTGATTTGTCTATTCTAGTTTGAGATGGTCCAAGACAAGACTCAAACGAGATATACTTTATATATATATACTTTGTTCCCATTAACATACAATTACTTCCCATGTCAATTGAAATCCGTGAAATTGTATTCCTATTTCTTTAATGTATTCTTCTGGAACGTCTGTATGCTCTAATTTTGCTTAAATGTCGCTGTATGTTGTAAAATCTTTGTTCTATTTCTTGTTTTTCCAGCACGCTGTGATGTCTGGGCTAGGGTTTTCCACACTTAAAACATTTTTAAATAAATAAAATGGACACATTTTAATATGTGATCTTGTTGTAGGCCCAACAACAAAAATGGGAGCTGTTACAGTGAAGTATGTGGCTAACATATATATTTTTTACCAGTTTGCAGCACTTGACCACCCCCCTATGTTAATGTTACCTTTGTAAATCACCTTTTTTATCCCTGGTCTGTGTCATACTTTGTGTTCATCCTCATGAACTGTCTCACCACTTGCTGTAAAATAATGCACAGTAGACTGAAGGTTTGCTGATGACACGTCTTTATTCTGTACTTGACATCAGCTTCTTTGATGCAACAATAACTCTGCAATGTAACAGGGGCAACAGGCCCCACCACTCTGCTCTCTGCCTCATAAATCTGTATGCTTGAAAGATAAAGGGTGGTCAGTTCATAAGAGGAGCACACAGGAGCTGATGTCGCCCCGTGCCCTCTGCTGCAGCTTCTGGCGCTTGCGCGCGGGATCCTCTCTTCCGCCTCCTAGCAAGATCTTGCGAGACTCGGAAGTCTCACGATATCTCTACACACCTCCATTTCATAATGCAAAACTGGTTACTGCATTACATAGTCATTGTATCTCACCGGTCTTCTGTGTTCCATTCTCGGCCGGTTATCCCTCTCACTGCTGGCGTCCTGCTTTTGATCGGCTTCCTGAATAACCATGGGTGCATCTGCTTCAACTTCTTCCTCCTCGACCTCTCTTCTGCCTGTCTCCGGCTCATGTTCTCTCACAGCCTCTCTGTCCAATGCTTCATAGTTTTTGAGTCCTTCGTGGGTCTTTTCTCTCTCTTGACTCTTTTTGAACATGGCTACTCTCTCCATGTTCCATGTGTGCCCGTCCTCGGTGCGGACATGGTTGGTTCCTCTGTGAATCACTTTTATGGGTCTGCTGAACCTTGAACCAGTTATTTGGTCTTTGGTTGGTAAACGTATTTTAATCCAATCTCCTTCTTTTACCTCCCAACCTTGTTTTGTCCTTCTTCTTCTTTTGCTCCACCTTTTCATGCGTGCTTTGTTGTTCTCTAGTCTCCACACTACTTCCGACATGTCTACTTCATCGTCTTCTCTTACTCTGGCCAACCATGGTGGCACTAGTGTAGAGGCTGCTCTCTTCCCTCTCAACATGCGAAATGGGGAGATTTGGGTGATACCGTTGGGAGTCAGTCTGTGAGCGGCAATGGCCTCTTTGGTCGTCTTGAGGGGATCCATTCCCGAGGCGGTCGCTAATTGGATGGCTCCTTTGATGAATCTGTTTGCCTTCTCCACAAGTCCATTAGCTTGTGGATGATATAACGCTGCTTTCTTCTGGTCAATGTTATGTTTCTTCAGGAACAACTCCATGTCTCTAGAAATTAACTGTACCCCGTTGTCTGTTACTAACTCACTGGGGAGCCCTTCCCTCTGGAAGATGGCGGTGAGGACTTCTATGCCATATCGATGTTCGGGCGCCATCGCTTCCAGTGGTCCAATAAAGTCCAGACCTACCTTTGACCACACTGTTTCGGGGATTTCAGTAGAAATCATGGGAGCTTGTCTGATCTTAAAGCGTTTTTCACTGTTGAGACACTCATGGCATCTCTCGATCATTGTACGAATCTCCTAATCCATGAAGGGCCACCAGTATGCTTCCCTCACTCTTCATCGTGTTATGGTGCTTCCTAGATGTCCTGCGTGGGCTCTGCACAGGATGGTTTTCCTCATTCGTGTGGGTGGAATTACTTGATTATGCTGTCAATCTCTGAAATTTCATCAGCCACTTTCCAATATGGTCTCATTCCTTCTGACACTGCCCTTTCATCTGGCCACCCATCCTTGATCCATTCCCTGATTCTCACCATGGTGGGGTCTTTCCCATCTTCTTCCATCCAATGTCTTTCGGTCAGATCTAGGTAGTTGGGGCCCTGAGGTCTATGATGGATGCTACTAAGCATTCTTCTTGCAAGAAGGTGGTGGCTTTGTCTTTTCCTTCTGGCAATCTTGACATGCAGTCTGCCTGCACATTTTTCCACCCAAAGATGTGTTGTACCTAAAATGTGTATTCTTGCAGCTTGGCTGCTATGCGTGCCAACCTGGGTGTCGACACTTTGGTGCCTCCTGGGCTGAACATATGGATGAGGGGCTTGTGGTGACTAACTTGAACTTCGTGCCCCATACGTACATCCTGAAGTGTTCCACAGCCCATGCACAAGCCAGCATCTCTTTCTTGACTGTGGAATAATTTTGTTCAGCTGGTGATAGGGCCTTGGAGGCAAATGCCACTACATGTTCCGTGTCTCCTTTTTTCTGGGTGAGGACAGCTCCTAATCCATGCGCGCTGGCATCCGTGGTAATGACTGTACACCAGTCTGGATTCAACGGTTGTAGACATGGCGCATCCACTATATGTCGTTTGATGCTTTCCACTGCTTTCTTCTGAGCATCTTGCCATGTGTATTTTGACCTTTTTTTTGAGGAGCTCACGAAGTGGCGCTGAGGTTTCCGAGAATTTGGGGATGAATTTAGAGTAGTATTCCACCAGACCTAAGAATTACCTCACCTCATCTTTGTTGGTATGTTCGGGAGCTTTGATTATTGCTCACAGCAGGTTTTGCTAGGGGCTTATGCCTTGCGCTGATATCTTGTACACCAAATATTCGACTTCTTGTGCATTGTGTACACATTTATTGTACCTTAGTTTCACTCCCGCTTCTTGGAGCTTGGTAAGGACCTTCTTCAACGTGGCATCATGTGTTTGTTCATATGCTGCGTACACTAGGATGTCATCCCGGAAATAGGACACATTCTTGACGTTTCGTAGTAGTGCGTCCATCATGAATTGAAATGCTGAGGCTGCGGATTATAGGCCAAACGGCAGCTTCGTGAACTGATAGGTGCCGAACGGGGTGGTAAATGTGGTCAGTGGCTTGGAGTCTTTGTGTAACTGTATTTGATGGTACGCGTCCCTCATGTCCAATTTGGAGAACACTCTGGCTTCCTTCATCATGAGGATTAACTCGTTGATGCTTGGCAGGGGGTAGCTGTCCGCAATTACTTCCAGGTTTAGACTGCAGAGATTAATGTATACAATTAACTCTTGTGAATTTCTTTTTTTTATAAGCACGACCGGGCTCAGCCACTCTCATGCTTCGATTTCTTCGATGGTGCCTTCTTTCATCATTTTGTCCAGTTGGTTTCTCAGCGTGTCTCTTGCAGTCGCAGGTACTGGCCTTATTCTGTGTTTGATGGGGACTGCGTTGGCTTTGAGTAGTATTTTGTGGACGAAGTCTTTGATGTGTCCAGGCCCTTCCAAAAACAGTTTTGGATAATCTTCTCTGGCTACCGGCGCTCCTCTAGAAATGACTGATAGTACCTGGTCTTCTGTGCTGGGGTCAAGCTTGATTTGCAGTTTAGCCTGATCATCCCAACCTAGCACTGCTGGTCCTTCTTGACTGAAGTGTACTTTTGTGGTGGTCTCTCTCCCTTTGAACTCCATGTTTCCTTTGATATAGCCAGGTAGGTCAATAGATGCGCCTCCGAACACTGTGGGTGTGTGCAGAGTGCTGATCACTTTGACTGTCTCTGTGCCCATCATCTCTTTGTATGTGCATAGGGGTATTATAGTTGAGTCAGAGCCTAAGTCTGCCATGACTCTTGTTTCCAATATGTTTATTTTAATGGCCCAGTGGGGATTTTCTCTCCTGGCCCATGAGCTGTTCACTATTATAACAGTAGGCCTCCCCTCTTCATCAGAGGCAGATTCCCTCTCTGTGTTGTGTTCAGCATTGACGCTGGTGACTTTTTTTGTTTCGCCATCGGCACACTATTAAGAAATGTCCAATCTTTTTGCACACTGAGCATTCTTTGTCCCATGCTGGGCACTCTTTGTCAAAAGCTAAGTGTTTTGTGCTGGTGCATCTGTGACATTTTAACGGTTCTTTCCTTGCCCACTTCCCTTCTCTCATGTCGAAAACCAGTTTCTCCTTCTTTGGGCAGAAGGCTATCGCTTGTACTTCCGCGGGGCTGTGTCCGCTAGCGTATTCTTTCCTCCTCCCCGCGGTTTCTTCCACCGCTCTTGTGATTCGACGGCTTTTTCCAACTGCAGTTACTTCTCTAGAATGATTTTGTCTTGCACCTTCCTGCTGTTGGTATGTACCACTAGCATGTCGCAGATCAACCCTTCTGCGTTGTTTCCAAAGTTGCACAGCGCGGCTAATTCGCGTAGTTTGGTTACGTAGTCGTATACTGGTTCGGATGCTTCCTGTTTGCGGCTATAAAACCGTATCCAGTGTAGAACGGTATTCTCCTTACTGGCGAACCTTTTGACTATTCTTCTAACTGCTTCCTTCCTTAAATACGTCATCATTGTCGCCGGCCACTGGTTTAGGGGTGAGACTTTCAAACACTCTTTGGCCTTCGACGCCCAGGGCATTCAGTAGCATGGCTCTGCGTCTCGCTGCCGTGTACCTTGCGCCACCCAAGGCTTCTAGGTACGTGGTGAACAAGGGTTGCCATTGTGGTCAAGGAATGGCAGGCCTACCTGGCGTTTGAAGAAATGGCGGTGGTGCTGCTGCTCCTTGCATGGTGACACGTGGTTTTCAGTCTTGAACCTCATCACCAATTATGTTGTAAAATAATGGGGCAACAGGCCCCACCACTCTGCTCTCTGCCTCATAAGTCTGTAGGCTTGAAAGATAAAGGGTGGTTAGTTCATAAGAGGAGCACACGGGAGATGATATTGCTCCGTGCCCTCTGCTGCAGCTTCTGGCGCTCACGCGCGGAAGCCGCTTTTCTGCCTCCTAGCAAGATCTTGCGAGACTCAGAAGTCTCGCGATATCTCTACACCACTTCCCCTCATCTTTGTGCTACTGTACAGGCATACCTCTGAAAATGCCCCTTTGATCTGTAAATGTGTTATTTAAAGTCATTTCTGATAGAAATTGCCAATCCTATTCTTCAAATAAATACAAAAAATAGATTTACATCAGAAATAGTGTAGACAACAGTCACTTTAAAATACTTAAAGGAAAGGTCAAAGACGTATCTATGCTAGCCCATAAGGAATTGAAAGTATTTATGTACTTTGAAGTGGACATTTATTCTCCTTTATTCTATCTACAGTATGTGGGGGAGTGGCACCATGCAACAGACTAGGACGTCCACACATAGGGTATGCTTACTTGACATTTATTGACAATAGTTTGGTTTATCAGCATGGGTAACATGCCCCCAAGAGCAGACCCCATATTCCTGTGCCCAGGTCTAACTACCTTCTTCCCCTCCCATCCTTCCAGGTGCTCCATGCAACCTGACATTTCACTCAAGAGAACCAGATCCCGTGTTGATGGAAATCAAGTCTGACTTACACGAAACACAATATAACAAACCTCCCTCTTTTCAAACACTGGCTCTAGCAACATGGTGCTTTCCTGAATGCAATTCTTCACAGCCAGGCTCCATTTGTTCCAGACCTTGCCATCTTCAGTGACCACAACATTCTCATACACTCCCACCACCTTTTGCAAACCCCAAAACCCTCTCATCTCTTTAGGAGCTAATACCCCTTTTTTCACAAACACAAACTCCCCCTCACTAAACATCTCCTTCCTGGCACTTTTAAACAGACATACCTCTTTATATCCCATCAGCTTTACTTGTAGAATTTGCCTTGGGCTCTCCCCATTCCACTCAACAAATTGTGCCTGCCAAAACCATGGAAGACACACCACCATGTGAGACTTCCTTCTCGTAAGCATTTCATAGGAATTTAAGAACATCATGACATGAGAGGCTAACCTGTGCACAAATATTCTTTTTTTCTAACGCCTCTTCCCAATTCTTCTCAGCACTGATTGCTATCTTGACCCCCTAGTGTGTGGCTACATCTTTCTACCACTCCATTGGTTACTGGATGATACAGAGATGCCTGATGGTGTGCAACCCCCAAAACATGCAAAAAAGATTCTACAATATGCAATTTCAACTGGAATATAGGTCTACCAATATATACTTTTTTCTCCCCCTCACTCCATCTAGCGGTCCTAATATGATGATGGCGACATACTCGCAGGGAATTCTGGGATGCTCCAAAGGCCTCAATGGCTCAAGCCAGGTTGCTAAAACTTTTGTCAGACTCATTACATAAAGTGCACTCCCTCACCATGTCCTCTACATCCATGTCTGTCCTATTCCACCAGTAGTCCCCTCTGAGCCTCCCCTTAGTCTTGGCCATTGCTTGGTGTCCCTCATGGCTTGCCTCCGGTACCCTTTTGCATATCCTGCCATACACAAGTATCCATTGTCCATGCTCAATTCCTCCATAACTTTATAAAACTATCTTAAAGTGTCTTCTTCCAAAAGCCCTACCATACAAGCTCCACATGATTTACCACTTTTTTCGAGAGAGCTTCCTCCTCTACCAGGCCTCCCTGCTAACACCATCACCACACACACCTGAAAAAACCAAGTATCTTCCTCATCCCATCCCTCCCCTCCTTCTATCCACCACTTTATTCTGATTCCTTTGTATTTGTTCTAATGGAAATTCATACCCCTTAAATGAGGTGACTCATTTGATTATTCTACGCAAAACCCCTTCCAGACTTCTGGCCTTCTGGCCATGAACACCCTTACTAGGATCCATTTGAATCACAAATGTCCTCACCCACAAAAATGCACAGAATGTACTCACCCCCCACAATGCAGTACACTACACTTTTCTATAACTGAGTATGTGATTCAATCGCCAACACTCTGTCAACTCGTTTCTGCTAAAACACTGCACCTAAACTGGACAGTCTCTTCTCACGTCTCAAAATGAGCAAGTGCTGCAGCACTTACTATTGCCCTCTTGCCATCTTCCAATTCATTCTCACTCTCACTCCAGTAATGAAATTTCACACCCTTTTTGTTGGTGAATATTTTTGCACCTATCCGCAAAGAGGTTCAGAAACATAGTATAGTACTCTACTAGTTCTAAGAATGACAACTCTTTCTGTCAGTCTTAGACCTGGCAAGGATCACAATGGCCCTCATTACAACACTAGCAGTAACCAATGGCGCTATTAGCACCATGGTTGCTGCCGGTATTGTAACAAGTCCGCCAATGTTAAATGGGGAAATACCGCCCCATTACAAGGTTGGCGGGGCGGTAATTCCGCATTTAACATTGGCCCTTCCCCATTTCCATTTTTGCTCCATAGGGCTCAATGGGACTGGGGAAGGCGGTAATTACGGTACCGCAGACCAGCCGTTAAGGTCGGGACCCGCAAAGGGACCTCGTAATTAGGCGCTAAGGGGTTAACGGGGTTTACGGCGCTGCAGCCTTTTACAGCGCCATTAACCCCTTAGCGCCAGGGTCGTAATGACCCCTAATGACTGCAACCAGATCTTTATTTCAGTTCTACCCCAGCCTCACTCAGTTTATGCTCCCAAATATTAAATGGACATTTTGAACCCAGACTTTTTTTCTGCATGTTCTGACAGGACTCATGAAGAGTCGTCAGTACACTCTGCAACCTCTGATCATGTCATTCTCTGTACCCGCTGAAATCAATATGTCATCCTGAAAATAAACCACTCCTTCCACACCCCTAGACATGGCATGCAGGACAAACTGGACAAATGCTGCTGCCAAAACCAACCAAAACAGCATCTTTTCCTGAAACGATATGCCAGCACTGGTGTTACAAAGGTACTATACTCATGTGAACTGGGGTGTAACTTTGACCTGGAGGTAGTCCAGATCGTATGTGCTGAAAACCTTAGCACCACCTGACAAACTCAACAGCTCCCCTTTTTTGGTAAAGGGAATCTATCTACCACCATGAACTGATTGGCTTTCCTAAGGTCCACAAATAGGCTAATCTGTACATTGGTTGTGCGCACAACCATGATGGGAGAAGCCCATTCTAACACCTTCACTGACACTATTATACCCTTCTCCTCCAGTTTACGGAGTTGCAATGCAACCTCTTGGCAAAGGCATTTTGGGACATTCTTTCCTTTTGCAACAACTTGTTCTGGCCCTGGCTTGAGTTTAATCCAATGTTGAAAACCCTTCAGGCTTTACTCACGTGAGAACTGTCCTCTCTGGGTTCACAGGATTTTTCTTGCACTTTGGATTTCTAGCTCCCGCTGTTGGCAACGCATGCCGGCAGCGAGGGGCTAGAAATGCGAGCAAAATCCCACGAGCACACAGAGGACAGTGCTCACGTCTGAGAGGCTCTCAGGGCTAAAGACCCTGTGATGCTCTCTGACGTGAGCACTGTGGGGTTTCATGTCCTATTGCAAGTTTCTTATTTGAACACTTTACAGTTGGTTTAAAAGTGTCAGGGAAGGAAAACAATGGAAAGGGAATGCATTGAAGGACAAAAATAGATGTGGGGAGTGAATTTATGTGTGAAGCCGAGCACAACCAGTCGGATTGCGGGACCATGCGGGGCAAGAATCTGCATGACCCATCTCAGCTGACAGAGACAATCATTGAGCCAGTACGGGTTTGAGCACTACATGACATGTATCACAACAATGCCGATTTTGTGTTGTAAGACATTGATACATCTTAAAACTGATTTTAAAAGGATGAGCAACAGCCCTAGCTATATTAAAAAAACAAAGGAAATGAAGCGCAGAAAGGACAGAAATAATGACTGCTGTCGAAGGTATTGTAAATTACTTTCGCTAATTTTAAAAAGATTATATACACATGATTCTATGGATCATTTTATTTGGAAGATGCATGGTATCTTTCCTATTCAAAAATGGCCACTAGTTTCGGCTTGTTTCCAGAGAGCTTCCTTAGAGACAGTCATCCAAGATGGCTTCCTCCATGGAAGAGCTCAAAGCGTTCTGAGATGGTGGGATTAGCCATATGGATTAACATGACTAGGGGCAGGGAATGGGAGGGATTCAGTAACCTAACAACTGTGTATCCATCCTCAAATGTCATCTCCATTGGAAAAGCATTACAGACCATCATTCAAAGCCCATATTTAAAGCTCTTATGTTAAAGCTTTTATTTTAATGTCAGTAGTAGGGCTTAAAGGTAGCGCTTTCATTGCCACATAATAGCCCAAACTAGAAAACTGCTGCTGGGCCTGTACACTCATGGGAGGTCACAGCATAAAACATAAACCACACCCAACCAACAATACAACAACCTGACATGTCTCAGTGCAATGCCCCATGGGGCAAACTAGAACCAATTGTGCCACTAACCAAACCTGACACTACTCTGCCAACACAGAGTAGAGGTGCACAGATGTAGAGGTACACCCAACCCAAAACGATTTTTAGAAATGGAAGCACAGAAGCAAAGCAAGATGTATTTGTACATCTGTGCACCCCTCTTGCATTGAATCTGTGCCTCCATCCGTTTTTGGTTGGGTGTACTTCTACATCGAAGTAGAAGTATACCCAACCCAAAACGATTTTTTTGAAATTGAGGGACAGATGTTCTAAAAATCATTTTGGGTTGGGTGTACTTCTACATCAGTGGTCACAGGGGTGCACAGATGTAGAGGTACACTCAACCCAAAACGATTTTTAGAAATGGAGGCACAGATGCAATGCAAGAGGCTCTTGCTTTTCATTGGTCCCTCAATTTCTAAAAATCATGGTGAAATAAAAATGTCTTAATCAAGTGTGCCTTCAATTGGTATGTCCGTTCATCTGCTTCCTGCACTGAATTCCTGTTAAAAGCAAACATTTGTACTGCCTCCTAGGAACAGAGAGCATGCATACATTTTGGTGAATAGAGTTTCATTTTAGGATGTAAAAGAGCTAATGAGGGCACATGTGATGACACAAAATATGAGGACATTTTTTAAAATTTAATGATTCAAATGAGAGGAATGTGGGAGTGCAAAAGGAAGTGAGTATTGGATTGCACATGTGGGCAGAGTAAATAAAACAAATGCAGAGCATGTTCTACTGAAAATATTGGACAAAGAGGTCAAATCCTGGCCATATGGTATGCAAGCGAGGGATATGGTGTGGAATAGAGGGGTATTGGGATGTACATGATAAAGGAGGGGCCAGTAATGGTGAAAACTAGTATTATATTTGCAAAACTCCTTTCAGTTAGAGTTTTGGGAATGGTCGTCTTACTAGTTGTGATAAATGTATTATTGAACAAGGTGTATTCTGTTTTATCAAGTGTGGAATATGATGTCCGATTATTGATACACTTTTATGATCCCGAATATATAGAGTGCAATTGTAGCTAGGTTTATGCATAAGTAGTAAGCATGTGTCGGTTGACTGCAGGAGAACCAAACCTTGACAAAGCCAACAGATATTTTCTTTTGTGTAGGCACTGGAGAGGCATTTGACAGGTCCTCTGGTACTTCCTCTATTTGCCAGCTGTCTTCAAATTATGATCAAGTAGCAGAGTTCCATCATTGGCTGTGGTGTCAGGAAATGCTCAGGTGTTAGACCAGAAAAAGCAACCCTATAGTCAAATGATATGTATAATATGTTGGCCAGAAGCCAATTGCATCATGTGACAAACATCGCAATTTAAGAATCGTCATTGTAACCAAAGGGCCGCCATTTTGTGAAATGTCGGCCATTTCCTTTTTTCTTTTCTGTCAAAACGCTTTACAAATGTATTCTATGCTTCAGACTCGCACATCGTGCAAAGCCATGGCTTGAACGTTGAAATACTAACACAGACAGGAATGTCAAACTGTGCAGAAATACATTGTTTTTCTCTTTCACTAAGTCCTTGAAGTCGAGCAGAAACCGCATCTAATCAGTAGTCCAGGTGCCGGGTTGTCTTGCAAGCACCGTTGTAAAAGGCAGTTGAACATGAATTATATTCTCCTAGCGGTGCTCCTTCGCGGAGAGTGGTATTTTCTGCTTCAGAACTATCTGACCCTTAGCTCATGAGCCAAAACACACAGATAATGTAGTAAGGAATGTTTCCCTGCTAAGAGCATGATATCCTTGCTGAGCCAGAGCTCCATGTTCCCCATAACAGTAAGTTGTCTCTGCTGCCTTTGCTAAAATAACTATGTTTAGGCTGAATGAAGACTTGTCATAACGTGTCATAATTGTCATGATTGTCAATCACTGAACCCTAGCCTGTATGCCATGTATGAGGGCGGGTTGAATTGCCTTAACAAAGGATATGTCTAATGTATATATATTGCTGCTTGAGCGCTGTTCGTTCTCTCACGCAACTCACGGTGTTTGGGAACACACTTCGTGAGGCGGTGAGACCCAGTCAGCCGACTGAGAATACTTTGAATAAACCAGACTTGCTTGGAAAACGAACCTCGCGTCTGACGTGTCCTTTTAGTATATGGTTATTGTGCCTTAGTTTCCGTGCCTTAGTTTCCATATGCAGTCTTTATGGCCTAGCAAATATGGCGCCCGAATAGGGACCCTCCCACTAATGCTCCATCGTATACATTGCAGTTGAAGAAGGCAAAAACGAGTCGAGGATGAAGCCATCGAACCGGGATCGGAAGGTGTTTGGGGCGCCCCTGTAGAAGTGATGAGAGACTCCTCCGCAGATCTGTACACAGCCGATCCCTGATCGACGAGCAGCGCCCAGAGAGCATCAAGGCGAGGGTCCTGGTACGAGGCAGATTGAGCCAGACACGCAGTCACGACGATTCTTAGTTGCATCCGTATACGGGCAAATTGCGTCCTGAGTGACGAATTGGTTGATCAGATGAGTCATGCCCCAATTCTTAAACGTTCTGATGTTGGTAGAGTGTTGCACTTGCAGGTTCAAACGCCCAGGGTAAGAAAAGGGTAAGAATTAACCATGCCTGGGAAAATGTCTTCCTGTCTAGTGAGTTTTTTTCACTAGGGTAGACAAACATTTCGGAAACTGGCCAGGTCACGCCACCCGAAGTGTCACCGGCACACGAAATGTATATCAAGTATGGTATAGGGGCAAAAGTGTTTAATGCAATTTGGCATAGGCAGACCAGACGTGTATCAGACCTTCAGTGGCCTAATAATGGGAGCTTTGTATTAGCATGTATAGAACACCTTGAATCAGTATTACTACGCAAAAAGGCCCGATCTGCAGCGTCCGACGTTGTAAGAGACTGGAGGAAGGAAGCTAATCTCCGTTTGAGAAGTAGGGAGAAACACGCGTGCAGACATAAAACGAATGTAGAGAAAGTGCTAGAGCATGACCAGCATCAGCAGACAGAAGCCATTAGGAACATGGACAGGGCTTTTCAATTAGATATACAGAAAATATATCCCCAGCAAGATCTGCATACATCAGATGAACTAATAAACAAAATATTAAATGAGCGGAGAAATTAACATCAAAGTACTGACCCAGTTGCACGTCCTCCTTATGTACCTCTCATTCCCGTTATTCCATCTGCACCTGCAGTAAGCAGTTCGTCTCCCCCTGTGCCTGTGACATCATTTCCTCTACCACCACCAGAGCATGAGTTAGCCGCTTTAGCAGGCAGTTCTACAGAGATGGGGCCTGCAAAAGGAAGCATTAGACAGACTCATAGCATGATTAGCAAAGGAAAGAAAGAAGAACTGAACTAATGGCCTGGAACGTATATTGATGATGACAATGAAGTGGCTGTGCAAAGTTCCATATCTGATCATAGAGGCTTTGGTGAACAGCAGGTATTGTTAGAATGCATGGAGAATTATCTTGTGAAACTATGGCGTGATTTGACCGATACAGTGGTAGCGCAAGAGTTGTGTGATTTGGTTGTTCTTTCGAATCTGCAAGATAATGCGACGAAATTACGAGAACACGGAGGCCGAATATTTGTGTATAAGCGAGAACTTGATCAAGTGCATAAAGAATTATTGAAAAAAGATAAACCACATATGTCGTATGTCCAGCAACGGTTTTTACCACCGTTGAAACCTGTTAGTGAAGAGATCGAATTTGGATGCGAGATGCGCTTAGATGGATTACAGATGCCGCCATTTCCCCAATTGAAGTGCATGATACATTTAGTCAGTATACACCAGAAATGCAGAGAAAGGTATTACAGGTTATGGTAGAGTACCTAGAAGATGAATGCATGAAGAATAAGAAATGTTGTCCCGCTGATCTAATGACAATTTATAAAAGAGCATAGTCGCATGAAACGGGAACTAATGCTTTTTCACTTGATTTAGCTTTGTTGCTTAATAGACGAACAAATGTAGAATCGCTTAGTTTGCAATTACCCTTGATTGAGGCACCTCCCACGTTTGTCCCAAATGTAGAGATTGCTGCCTCTGGAGGAAATCCAGCGCAAACGATAGAAGCTCATTATATCGCACAGTTTGTACATGTCCCTTTTTCTAGGCAAGAGGTAAATACTATAAAGCAGACGATCCCTGATATTAGGAAAAACCCGGCAGGATCCTATAAAGAAATTGAATCTGTTTTGAATTCATCTGTTTTTACATTGAGTGACATTGATTTACTGTTTCCCGTGATTCTACCTGTAGACATATGGAAACAGGTTAGAAATATAAATGCTGCGCCGATGTTAGGCGAAACATGGGAAAATTTGATTAGAATTGATAGTGAAAGAAAGGCTGAATAGAAGCCACCGCAAGTAATGTTGGATTTATCATCACGAATAGTAGAGAAATTGAAAACTTTGGTGCCCGAAAAGAGAATAGTTTGGGATAAATTGACTGCTTGTTTACAGGGCAAAGAGGAAGGAGCGACAGATTATTTTAATCGATTTGAAGAAGTATTTGCACATTTTAGTGGTCAAGATCTAAGTACTGAACCCGGGAAGAGAATGTTGATAAGTTTATGCGAGGGTTGTTACCGAAAATCCAAAGTTTAATAATGACATCTGAAAGTGCATGGCAAGCAAAAACACAAAGTGAAGTATTACATATGGCCCAATATTATGAGAACAAAGTAAATTCAGAAAAGGATAAGGAATTAAGGGGCAAAGGGAATTTGAAAACAAGAGTATTGTTACAGCAAGTAGCGAACAATAATAGAGGTGGTGGGAATGCATTTGCATTAACATCTGATATGCAAGGGGGTCCAATAGGGATTAATCAATGTGCCTATTGTAGACAAGAAGGCCATTGGCGAGCACAGTGCCCACATATACAGAATAGAAATGGGACTTTCCCAAGAAGACAGAATAGAGGTCGTCCGGGAATACAAGGACAGAACAGGAACAAAAAAAAAAGCGCCAAAATTTCAGGAAAATCAGGGTAATCAGAATCAAAATCAACAACGAAACAATACAAATGGTGGGAATGTTTTTGACAATCAGTCCAATGCATATTACTCTGGCGACTTTACATCTGACGATGTACTGTTCTACCAGGCAGCCCTAGACAGAGGTTGGAACCAGTAGCTATTCCCATTGACCAGAAAGGGCCATACGTAGAAATGAAGGTTGGGAATAGAGAGCACATTTTTTTAGTGGACACAGGTGCACAAAAATGTTCAATTGACCATCAGCGGGTTCCAGAAATACCACTGTCAGGGCATAAGAATGTCTCAGTAGGGTTCTCAGGTACGCCAGTATTTAGTCCAGTGTCACAACCAGTACCTATAACACTAGGGTCATTCACAGAGTCTTGCCCATTTCTTTTGACGAAAAATTGCAGCGAAAATTTGTTGGGATTAAATTTGTTGAAGAAATTGAATGCAGTCATTTATTGTTCTCCTGATGGAGTGTATTTGACAATTTCGCCACAAAAGACTCCTGTATCACAATTTGTATCTATGCCACTACCGACTGAATTGAGTGAAGTAAAGGCTTGTATATGGGCAGTGAACGACAATGATGTTGCTTGTTTGAAAGTAGAACCAGTAAAAAATTTTCTGAAAGAAGGAATTACATTGCTGCGTATTCCGCAATATCAAATTTCGGCCGAGGGAGAAAAAGCGTTGAAATGCACTGTATCAGATTTAATTAAAAGAAACGTAATTGAAGAAACTTCTGGTAGTACTTGCAATAGTCCGATTCTTCCGGTTTACAAGAAAGGAGGTAATGATATACCTTACCCTTTTATAATTGATTTACGCGGAGTGAATAAAGTGGTTGATCCCCAATTTCCATTAGTCCCGGATGTGACTATAATTTTGACTATGATTCCAGCATCTGCATCATATTTAGTGTAATTGATTTGAAAAATGCATTTTTTAGTATCCCAGTGCAACCGGATAGTAGATATTTGTTTGCTTTTACACTAGGAGGGCGTTCATTTACATTCACACAAATTCCACAGGGCTACACTGAGAGTCCAAGTATTTACAGTAGAGCATTAAAGGAACAACTACATATGCTTGAACTACCAACAGGTTGTGTATTACTCAATATATAGACAATTTTTTAATAGCAGCAGACACAGAAGAAATTTGTAAAGAAAACACAGTTGCAATATTGACACATTTAGCAGTGCATGGACACAAAGCATCCCTAAAAAATTGCCAGTATTGTCGAAAGGAAGTGGCCTACTTGGGCTACCTCCTTTCGAAGGAGGGAAGAAGATTGACACCAGAAAGAATAGAAAGCATCTCTGCTATGCCTATTCCAAATATGCAGAAAGAAGTCAGGGCTTTAATTGACATGGCTTCATATTGTAGGCAGTGTATCGCTAACTTTTCAATGATCGTGAAACCAATAGTGGCATTGACAAGGAAGGATGTTACCTTACCTTTGTCATGGAACATAGAATGTCAAGAAGCATTTGATCTGCTCAAAGCTGCATTGTGTTCAGCTCCAGTTTTGGGCATGCCAAAATACGACAAGAGTTTTAAGTTATTTGTGCATGTAAATAATGGATGTGCTTTGGCTGTTTTGACTCAGGGACACGGGGGAGAAATAGACCATGCAGCTACTTCTCTTCCACATTGGATCCTGTTGCATGTGCTTTGCCGCGTTGCTTGCGAGCTGTTGCTGCAGCTGCTGTGTCAGTAAAACAAACCCAGGTAATGGTTTTAGGTCACGCTTTAACCGTAATGGTACCTCACTAGGTTGATGTCTTTTAAATAGAACGCAGATGCAACATCTTACATCAGCCAAATTAACACGGTATGAAATTGTTCTATTTGCACCGCATATCCAAATTAAGAGGTGTTGTGCTGTAAATCCGGCTGAGTTAATGCCTCCTCCAAATGAGAAAGGGGGTGAAAAATTCCCCCATGATTGCTTAATGGTTACTGAACAAGAGACAAAAGGAAGAATTGACCTAACTGACACCCCACAGAAAGAGCCAGATGGAGAGCTGTTTTGTGACGGTTCTTGTTTTAAATTACCAGATGGCACATCAACTGCTGCTTATGCCATCACTACACTGAAAACTATCATAGAGAGCAAACAAATCCCATATAGCTCAGCACAAGCTGCCGAAATAATAGTATTAACAATAGTATATGAAATTTCTGCAAACCTCAATGTAAACATATATACTGACAGTCAGTATGCCTTTGGGGTGGTAGACAATTTTGGTCGATTATGGGCTGAAAGGGGTTTCCTGACATCACACGGAACCAAAATCCAACATGGCACTTTGATAGTGAGACTGTTGTCAGCACTTGCGCTTCCGAAGCGATTAGCGATAATAAAATGTGAGGCATATAAAAAAGTAACGAGTAATGTAGGAAAGGGAAACACATTGGCAGACAAAATTGCGAAACAAACTGCCACTGATTTACACACAAAAATGTATGTCGAAAAAACAGAAGAAGTACCCTGCATGATAGAAATTGGAATTGCAACAGTTAAAGAGATCCAAGCAGAAGCTACTGTAGGTGAAATAAAAAATTGGTCTGAGGGTCCGGCAGAATTAGATTCTAATGGTTGTTGGGTGGACAAGAAAAATAACCGATGGATGTTGCCAAATGCCTATGTGATGGCAATGGTCACTATGGCCCAAAGTCCGACACACATATGTGCTAGAAAAATGATTCAACACCTGGATTCTGTATAGCAGAATCCACACATTAGAAAAACTGCTGAAAGATTGGTTCAGAATTGCATGACTTGTTTACAGCATAACATTGGAAAGGGAACAGTGACACCAGTAAGTAGTTTTGGCCCACCGTCTATGCCATTTGAAGTCATCCATTTTGATTTCATAGAAGTGGAGAGGTGCCAAAACTATAAGTATGTCCTCGTGGTGGTCTGCACATTCATCAAATGGGTAGAGGCCTATCCCCTGAAAGACCGTACAGCTATGTCCACATCTAAAGCCATGCTAAAAGAATATTTTCCCCGATTCGGCTACCCCATGTCATATGACCAGACAATGGCCCGCACTTTATTGCGGCCGTGATAGTGCCAATTTACGCATGTCTCCAAATTGATAAACGATTCCATTCGGCCAGACACCCAATGAGTGCCTGTTTGGTAGAATGCCAAAACAGTATCTTGAAAAACAAGCTAAGTAAAATCTGTGCAGGGAGCAATTTGAAATGGCCCGATGCACTACCCCTAGCTTTACTTTGCATGCAAACAGCTGTACAGGCAAAGACTGGTCTCTCCCCATATGAAATTGTTATGGGGAGACCAGCAAATGTCTGGAACATTCCTCGGCCAAAAAGGTTGAGGGATATTGAATACCCATTACTTATTGATTAATGCCACAGTTGACCAAAACCTGCATTTAATTCATCAGCAGGTGCAGGAGGCTCTTCCTGTCAGATATACCGGCCGGGTCATTGTCTGCAGTCTGGAGAATGGACTTTGGTGGAACATTTTGAAAGAAAATCTTCGCTTGCACCGCGCTGGACGGGTCCCTTCCAGGTGCTACTGGCTACGCAGACTTCTGTCCGATGGAATGGCTGCAAGCATTGGATCCACGCAACACATACACAAAAGAGTTCCATTTCCTTTGCCACATGAGAAAGAGCTTGATGATCCTGACGTCGAAAGAAAGACAGCTGCACTTGATCACAAGTTCTCTGTCAGAAGTACTTCCTAAGCCCAAGAAAGGGCCTTGGGAGATTGCAACGAAGATCGAAAGGCAAAAGTTGCCTCAACTTTGTCCGACTGCTGCCTCGTCATCATCACGCAGTGCATCACATGTTGGCACTGATCCTGCATCTGGAAATGAGAGTGAATTGTTCACTGATCATACTGTACCTGGAGCTGTAAGGTACAATCTACGTTCACAAAATCGGAAGTGATCAGCTTTTGTTTCGCCTTTGTTCCTAGCTCATGGATGAAGCTGGGAATGGAGGCCTATGGAAAAGGAACGTATGAGCTGTATCAAGTTGAAAGCAAAAGCTCTGACACGTGGTTTCCCAGTGCTACCATTGAAAGTGAAGGACCGTTGCAACCTAGCACGGACAAGCGGGGGCAAATGGTACCGACACTATAAAATTGATACTTGCTCCTGCCTTTTTGGAGCTCTGTACAAATTCACATCAGCTTGCTATCATCTATAAACAGTCTAGCCTGAACTGTCCTCCTGAACGTTTGTTGCTACTATGAGCAGTCCAGTACATGTGCTCTCTTATACTCTCCCCTCACAAGAAGTGAAACATAGAAAATGGTATGACAATAATACCTTGCTACTGATCATGAATATGACCCATGCTATCTTGAATAGGTCCAATTGTTGGGTCTGTTCTCATTTACCTCAGCACGGGGAAAGAGTAATGGGCTGGTATGTACATCCTTTGCCACTTAATACCGCCTGTTATGCATCATTAAGAGCGCTATTTTTTGGAAAATGGAATGATAGTGTCACTGGTCAGGTTGATGGAACAAACATAAATGAATTTGAACGATTGGTATTGGAACCGTTGGGTTGTTCCGTATTTACAAGCAGAAGCAAAATAAAACCGTCAACATCACGCCTAGTAGATAGGCTCTTGAAGGCAAGCGTCCCCAAACAGCACGATCCTCCCCGCAATGAGAGACAATGAAGGACTCTCCCAAGATGGGAATAAGGCCAAGACAGAGTGCGGGTGAGCGTAAATGGGAGTTTATCAATCAGAATAGGGCATGCAAAGAACTCTGCAAACTCCGAGAGCGCTCTGTCTGACAATAGCAAAGACAGGCGTATATATCTACAAAAAACGTCATAAGAACCTACACACTATAGGGGGCACAAATTCATGGGGATTGGGTGGCGACGACTAACTATAGGTGCTGCTGTGATGTGGTTGGCTTTGGCTGGAAGACGTCATTGGGCAGCCTCGTGGGTTGGGCTGGGCCTGGCCGGGTGGCGGAGTTCATCCAGGCGGTGTTGTGGGGCCATCGTGGCCAGTGGCAGAGATGAATGTCTCTTCCTGACTTATTAGCCCTATGCCATGCACACCGCAGTCATTCGAGCATTTTTAGCATTATCTCCTTCAGTAAATCTTACAATAGGTTATACAATAGGTTAATGCAACACAGGAGGAATGCACCTTGTGAGGGGACTGGAGGCAATACGTCAGGGCATGGTTACCAGTGTCCTGTTGACCGGGGCCATAGGTCGAGGGGCTAAGCTTCAGGGCCTGGCGCGGGCGGTACATGTCTTTCTGCCTTGTTAGAAGTTGTTATGGATGTTCCGCTGCGTGTTGTCAAAGTGTTGGGTGTCTTTATTGCACAGGGCCATAAGTCTGAGGTGGTCCGGTGGGTTGTGAGGTTTACGAGGGGGCGCGTACGTTCAGGCAGAGGTTTACTGCTGTGCTGTAAATAATGCAGGTGGCGGGTGGTGGCCTTGGGTGCTACAGAGGGGGTTACAAATCTTTGAAGCGGCTCCAGTCTGGTTGGGGGAGGTAAAGCAGCGCGGCGCGGTCTCTGCCCTCATGCCTTTGGCAGCCCTCACAGGGTGGGAGGGGGAATGGCCTTGCAAGTATTTCACAAAGGTATCTCCCTCGTGTGTTGCTGAGTTAGGTAAAAACATCAAACATTTGAACATTCTATAATACTTATTCAAATCCTTTTAGAACATGCATTTCAACTTTGCTGGATGTGTCTCGATTATACCCAGTCTGTACACCGTATTCGTACACTATGTTTTAACAACTACAGTATTTAATTATATGCATATATATTTGCAGTAAGTGAGGTAGTAGTCGGGTTGGTGGAATACATAGGAAATGACTCGCCACTGTACGTGACGGTGGTGGCACATAAGAAGCTTAGACATACACACATAACAAGTGCATTTCTTGCGCATCCTTCACATGAGTTCCACAGTCTGGTTACATTCGTTTCCTCGTGTATTCTAGCAGCATTAGTTCAGTTATGGCGCGAGCCCATGGGGTGTAAGTATCTCAGTAGTACACGTAACAAATAGCTTCCTGGTGCGTTCCTCTATTATTTGCAACCAACTGCAATGGTATATGCTCATCATTGCTTATACCGTGGGGGCATGATCTCTTTTAATCATACATCTTACGGGCTTTTATAATATCAGGGATCTTATGAGAGGAAAGCATCCTTTGCAAGTATTCTACACATTGATATGCGAGGATTGTCAGGCCTGTGACGACCATTTTACTGTTCATTTTCATTTTGCCTAGGCCTGCTGGCCGGGTCATGCTGGGAGCGATGATACGATACACTGCGGGAGGTGAACTGTTACAATGTTAGTGTATTACACTAGCTCATATCCTTCTGGTTCGTGGGAACGGGCTCGCAGCGGATCTACCAGGGTGCTGCGGCAACAAGGATGACTGAAACCCTCCGAGGGTGGGGGCCGCGCTACAGTGCGCTGAGCTCACACCATCTTTACCAGACAAAATGGTGTCTAGGCCTAGCTGAATTTTAATACGTGTGGGCAATTAATACGTGCGGGCAATGTCTCCAGTGGGTGAACCCTCCACCACCTGGGCCCGGGTGGCATGAGGAGACGCCCAAGAGAGCCATAGTCCTCACCTGGGGAGAAAGTGCAGGCGAGGGGGGTCGTCTTGGACCAGTCCTCCCCTACATTTCCCCCCTTTCGTTACTAAAGTAACGAATTCTTTAAATCTTCTATCCTCCTACATTCTGCCTCGTCCATCACTGCCTCATCCCATGCCGGAGTTCCTTTGATGGGCATCCATGCCCTGCACACTGCTCTTAAGCTCTCACCTCTCCGGGCATATTCATCTGGAGTACACGTTAGATATATGCACCCACCATCTGCTTCTAAATCTACCCAAACTTCCTCATACCATTCTAGTATACGGGGCTCTTTGATGGTGGTGTGCCACAACTTGTCTACAATATCTTTATCGTGGTATATGGGCACCAGTTGGTACCTGGGCGAATTATCTATCCCTGTTTGTACTTGTGCTTCTTGCATTGTTTTTATTGTACCGTGTGAGTTGCCCATTGTCACCATCATCATTGCACCGTTTGGTACTGCGTTAGCACAGACTCGAAGACCCACCTGGCACAGGCAAAAAAGTAGGAGGAGGAACACAACAGCTGGTATTAAAAATTTCACAGTTGTTCCAAGCCATGAGGGAACCCAGGAGAAGATGTTGTCGAACCAGGTGCTCGCTTCTGCTCCACCTTCCATTTTCATTTTTTCTCCTAGGTTGTGGACTGCTTCGATTACATGGGACAGGGAGCCATTCTCTGCGTCTTCGGAAGGTACGAAAGTGCAGCAGGCACTTCCTATTTTTCGGCAAACACCACCGTCCATCGCTGTCAACAGGTCCAGGACATACCTGTTTTGCATGGTCATTAGTCGTAAAGCTCTTAGTTCGACTCTGATGATATTGAATCCTTCTTCAGTGTCGTTCGCCAGCTGAATCAGTTCCCAGCGTGTTATCTGGAGCCATTTTGCATTTGCCCTTGCTTGGACACTTGAGACTAGTGAGGCAAAAAATGTTTCTGCTGAGCTGAATAATCGATATTTGTCTGGGATCTGGGCCAATAGTTCTGATGATGCTTTTGATATGTAATTTGATGCTCGTTTTTTACGGGTCAGCACTCCTCCCTTGCTTCCAGAAGACAGGACATATATTTGTGACTCTGCAGTGGGTTGAACCACACTCTGCATGCGTTCCTGTGTCCTTTTGTTCCCATCGATGTGGCTTTCTGGTATCACCATTAGTGCCGAGTGTAGGGTGGCCATTGAGCAGCTGCCACTCCATGACTGGGGGAGGTGTAGGTATGCCTGTTTGCCGCACACCCAGTACGTGTCCATGAGGGCCGCAGTCCCTTTCTTTAGGTCTGGGATGGTGAGGGTCTTGTTGCAGTTCTTGTTTGTTCCCATGGGGGTTCTCCCTTCTCCTTTAAAGCACAGTTTATAGTCCATTTCGCTCTGTAGTTTGAATGGCTTTTCAATGGCAGTTACCCAAGTTAGCTTCGAAATGTGTTCTCTCCATACTGGTGTACATGTTTCCTCTATCCACTGTAATTTATCCGGCGCCACACCTCTTAGTGCTTCCGCTTTGCACAGCACTTCTTCATCCTTCCGCTTGTTGTCAGAAAAAAGTGTCCCCCCTATCACAAAAAATGGTTCTTTCAAGCATACTACTCCTGCCGTTTTTGGGTAACATGTTTTCTCGTTCTGCAGCATTTGAAAAGTCACTTCGTGTGCCTGGAAGGTGTTCTTAATCCTGCACAGCGTGAGATGAAGGAGACATTGGGCATCCACAATAGGCAACTCTTTGGGTAATAATACTTTGGGTGTACCTGATGCATGGGGGATGAGGGAACAGACATAACAGCTTTCGTTTGTTGTCTGTTTAGCTGTGGCACTCATGTCTGCATACCACTTATTTGTTTGATGGGGGTGTCGTGGGTCTTCCATCTTATTTAGACCTAGCCCATAATACTCATCATACTTCTTCCTCCCTGTTTCTCTCTTTCGTCTGGTGTTCTTATTACTCATGTACTTCCCAACCCCCTGAGCAGTGGGCAAACTAGACCCTCCTTTCTCATTCCCGCCCCCCTGGGCCCATTCATCATATAGTATTTCGTGCATTTCTAGTAGTTTTTCGTTTTCTTTCCTGACGCTATCTGGCAGATTGTTTTTTGGAATGTGGGCAAGTTTGCTGGTGGGGGTGTCATATAACCATGATATGGCAGACGGGTTTCGATCGTTGAGACTATGGGCATTGTAACTGGATACCCCTGGTGGAGACACTGTGTTGCTCTGCATTTCACCATGTGGCTTTTCACTTTGTGCGGTCACAACACTTGATGGTGTGGTATGATACCCCCAGACAAGTTTAGTTCCGTCCCATATCAAAAAATCACCTTCCCTGGTATTGGCATCTGCAGTTGTATTGGGCCCGGTGGTACTGTTAATTGGTCCAGTAGTGTTATTACTCCCTCCCCCCTCGTACATCTCGATAGAGATGAACGTTGTAACCCAATATGTACCCAAGCCAAACATTATCATAAAAAACAATGTGATGCATACTGATAATCCACACTCATACGAATATCTACATCTTTCATATACTAATTCTCTCATTCTACTAATTCTATCCGTTGCAGGCTGCCCGTTAGATGCCATGGAAGCTCCTGTTTGAGATATAAAAGTGCATTAAGTGCATGCATGTAAACGTTTTGCTGGCACCATCTGTGCCAATACATTTGACGGGGAATGGAAGCGGGTGGGGGGTGCGGGGGAGGGGTATTCACAGACAAGGGTATATACAAGTTCTAATATTATTATTTCACTAATTATACATCACTCACCTAGATAAAAAAAAAAGAAATCCCACACACACTTTTTTTTTTTTTTTTTTTTGTAATATCCTTGTCAGGCATTATTTCATCCAATTCCAGTGCTGACATTATTCCATTCAGGTCCAGTGTTGACACACACACTCACGCAAGCCCATATTTAGACATCCTACTCATTTGCATCGTTTGCTGTTGTCTGTGCCTCCTCGTCTATCTCCTCGTGTACATTGCTGTATGCTTTTCGTACGTCGGTTAAGTGCACCCAATATCTCAAACCCTTCACCTTTACTGCCGTGGGCGTGCAAAATATTACTTCGTATGGGCCATGAAATCGTGGTGCATTCCACCGACGCACGAAGCTTCTGACATAAATTGAGTCGCCTGGCATTAACTGTAGCTGTTGCTCTGGCTCCGTGACAGATCCTGTTACATTTCCCTCTTCTCTAGTGAAGGGTGGGGAGAGTTGCTTCGATATTGCGCGCGCTGCCCTTGTTAACTTTCTTAGGTAGTCTGTGAACTCATCCCCCAGTATTGCGGCGCTTCTGTGAGCATCTGAGTGTTCACGCAGTGGAGAGTGTGCTGTATTCATTCGTCTCCCAGTCACGATCTCGTGTGGGGACAAGTGGTGGTCTTTACTTGGTTGATTTCTCAACTCAAATAGAGCCAGGGGTAGACAGTAAATCCAATTTTTCTTTAATGAGAAGCATAGTTTTGATAATCTGCCCTTTAACAGGCCGTTCATCTTTTCCACTACGCCATTACTTTGTGGATGATAAATCGAACATAATTTATGTTTTATACCCAATAACGTGGTAACCTCCTTGAAAAGTTCATTCACAAAGTGAGAGCCGTTGTCTGAGCGTATTACGTCACAAATTCCCCAGCGCGGGAACACTTCCCTTACTAGGAACTTGGCGGCGCTTTTGGCATCAGGTCGCGCACATGGTCCCGCTTCCACCCACCTTGAAAATGGGCACACCACCACGATCATGTACCGCGAGCCATTACACCTTTCCCCCATGTCTGCATAATCTATATGCAGTTCTCTGAAGGGGCCAATGGGTTTGGGAATTGTTCCCCGGAGTGTGCGTAATGTCATTCCTGAGTTGTATATTTGGCATGTTGTACATTCCATTGTCAATCGAGACACATGTTCCTGGAGACAGGGCACAAACCATTCTTCCTGTATCTCTGCTGCGATGTGCTGCTTGGTGTTGTGTGCGGGGAAGTGCAACTGTTGAAATGCAACTTCTAGTAACTGCAGTGGCATTACCACTTTCCCTGAGTTATTTTGCCGCCATAGTAGATCTGTCCCTGATTGGCTGCATCCCCTTTTTGTCCATGTTAGTTTTTCTTCTGCACTAGCTCCTTCCTGTAATTCTAGTATTTGTGATAAGGACATCATGTTATACCCTTCTGACAGTTCTTTGGTTGTTGTGTTCTTGACCATGAACTCACCGGTGTCGTATTTCTGAAAATAGGAAGCCTCCTTGGCGGCAGCGTCTCCTGCCGCGTTCCCTAAAGACACAACGTCTGAGTTGGAGGTATGGGCCTGGCACTTCACTATTGCTACGGCAGTAGGGATTTGTAGGGCCTCAATTAATTCTTTTAACAATTCTGCATGCTGCACTGGTGTTCCATCTGCCCTTCTGAAACCCCTACGGCCCCATCTTGCTAGACCTCCATGTACGGTCGTTGTCATGTAAGCTGAGTCTGTGTATATTGTAACTGCACAGCCCTTTGCTGCGTGTAGGGCTTCTATGAGCGCAACCAGTTCTGCTGCCTGTGCAGAGTAATGCGACGGGAGGCGGTACTGTACTAATGTTTCAAACTCACCTTCCTCTAATCTCACTACCGCCATGCCAACGTGTTTTTCTCCCGTGTCCATATCAATTGATGCGGACCCATCCACAAAGTACACTTCCCCCTCGCTGAGAGCGTTTTCACACACCACTGTGCCCTCCCCTCCTTCTCCTGTGTGTGTTGCGCAATCGTGATTTTGCATGTCTTCTACTGTGCACGCTTCTGTGATGAATGTGGCGGGGTTCACTGTTTTACATCTCACTATGTGAATGTTGGCGCTGGACAATATAATCTTGTATGCTGTTGCCCGCTGTGTGGTCAGTGTGCTTTTTGATCTTTCAAGTATTGCAAATAATGAGTGCTCCACAAACAATGTCACAGGGCATCCCATTACTATTGTGGCACTTTTTTCAATCGCAAATGCGGCTGCTGCGAGCGATTGTTTGCACGCGAAATGACCCTGCATCACGGCATCTAAAGTACCACTATAGTAAGCTAGGGGCTTGTGTCCCAAGGATGTCTTTTGTGTCAGCACCGCTGTCATAAGTGTTCCTTTGCAATGGGAAAATAGGTAAAATTCGTGTCCATAATCAGGGTTTGCTAGTACTGGAGCGCTTGAAATTAGCTCTTTCAGTGATTTGAACGATGTGCTCATTTCTTCTGACCATTTTATTTTTACATTCTCCTGTTGTGCTTCTTTGAGTGCTTGTAGGAGGGGCCTGGTGTATGCTGCATAGTCTAGTATCCATGCTCGGCAATAATTGCACATCCCCAAAAATTTCTGCATATCTTTCACTGTTGTGGGTTCTCCTACCGATCTTATTGCCTCTACCCTGTCGGGAATTATTCTTTTTCCATCTTTCGATATGAGCTGTCCCAGGTATAGGACCTCAGGCAGGCAATACTGTAGCTTCTCCTTGTCTACCTTGTATCCTTTGTTGGCCAGTAAAGTCAGGAGCGTTGTTGAATCTTTTCTACACGTTTCTTTGTCTTCTGCACACACCAATAAATCGTCCACGTACTGAATAATCGTACTCTCTACTGATACGTTCCCCAAGTCTTCATGCAATATGCGGTTGAATATGCTCGGGCTTTCACAGTATCCTTGTGGCAGTCTGCAGTGTTCATATCTTTTTCCCCCCAGTGTGAACGCTGTAAGGTATCTGCTCTCTTCAGCCAGAGGTATTGAGAAAAATGCGTTTTTCAAGTCCACTACTGTAAATTGTGATGCTGTTTTTGGGATACTGCATAGTATGGATGCAGGGTTTGGGACTAGAGGGAACTCTTTTTGTACTACATCATTGAGGGGGCGTAAATCCTGTATCATCCGCCAAGATCCCCCCTTTGCTTTTTTGATTGGATAAATACATGTGTTACATGGGGAGTTTGAAGGCACTATTATTCCTTGTACTAGTAGTGCATTTATCGTCTCTTTTATCCCTTCTTCAGCTTCACGGGACAATGGATACTGTTTAACTCTTGGTAAGATAGCTCCTTGTTTTAGGTTTATTCTCACAGGTTGTACACCATGCAACGGCCCTACATCATGTGGGCCTGTTGTCCATAAATTGTTTGGTACTAGCCTCATGTCGTCATCAAAAAATGACGGTGGTGTTCCTACCACTGCCATCAATTGGACGGGGATCTCTCTGGCTTGGATCAAAATGTCACAGGGCATCGCTATTTCCATTACTATCTCACCATCTACTTCTGTGTCTGAAAAGAGATCCTCATCTGTTACCTCGCGTAGGGCAAGGTTGGCGTTTGTACACAGTACGGTGCGCCACTCACATCCTTCTCTGTCCATTCCAATCACAGCGATTCGTTTCGTTGATACCTGCACAGCGTGCAAATCCAACGACACCACTGATCCTGGTGTTGCGTTCGGACACACTATGGGGCGGAAGAGGAATTCTGCTGGAATCCTCCAATCCATGTTTTTTAGCTCTGGGACTATGAGGGCCAAAGTCTTTAGCCCTGCAATAAACATCTCTTCCTTTTGTGGCAGCCCTCATATTTCCTGTGTGGTTGTGTAGGCTTGCACTACCAACATTGCACGCAAGGGACATATCCCGGGTGTAGAACACACTATTCCTCCTTCGGTAAATGATATGGTCATGTTAAGTTTACTCATAAGATCCCTCCCCAGCAAATTTATCGGGGACTGTTCATAATACAGTAAGGGTGCTTTTACGGTCTTGCCCCCTATGGTTACATCCAAAGCTTCTGTGTAAGGAACTTCAATTACAGCCCCAGAGAACCCCTGCGTCTCTAACTTCCTGTTAGATAACGGGAATCGGCCCTCTCTGACACATGATTTCTCCGCTCCCGAATCAACCATGAATATAAATTGCCTGTCTCCTATCTGCGCCCCCACCAATGGTTCCTCTGCTGCACTGTGGGTGGTAGATAGAACTGGACACGCAAGTGTTCTCTGTGGGCTGTCCTATGCGGGGTGTCTCATGGCCCCCCCTTCATTAAATACGTTACCTGAGACCACTGACATGCCGTTATAAGGTGCTGGTGCGGGGGCCCCGTTAGCTGCTGTCGCGAAAGGGTTGCCTGGTGTATATTGCATGCTGTCGTTGTTAGTCATGTTCTGTGGGTGGTTCTGTGTTCTATATTGGGGTCCCTGTTGCTGGCTCGTGTTACCCTGGCTTGGCTCTCTCAGTTGCTGTTGTCCCATCGGGAGGCCATATGGGCTTCCCGGGTGGGGATGGCCATACTGTTCCACCTCCTGGAACCCGTTGTTTTGTCTACTTCTGCACTCCCTGGAGTAATGTCCCCATCGCCCACAGTTCCAGCAACTCCCCTGAGGGCCCCTGGGACCCTGCCATCCACTTCCTCCTATTCCTCCGTACCCCTGTGGTCCACCTCCTCTTCGGCTCCTGTACCCACCTCGTCCCCCTCGAGGGGTCCACTCTTGCCACTGCGGACCTCCACCCTGCTCCTGCTCATTCCACTGCCGCTGTCCTGTTCCCGCCCAATTAGTTGCCATCCTTCCTTGTATTGCTATCAGCCCCTCCTCCTCATCTTCCCCCTCCCTGCTGTGTGGGAGCGCGGCTACTGCTGCTGCAACCTTCACTAACTTTGTCTGCACCAACTTCGCCTCGTCTGCCAATCTTTTCTGCGCCACCTCCTTCTCCCTCTCCTTTATTCGCTTACAATGGTGTACTATTATGCTCTGAATTTCCGGCCACCCCTTTGCTTCTATACCTGCTATTTTGTCAAGCGCCTTCTGCACTTCCTTTGGGAGCCCCCTTTTTATAATGAAGTAAAATAAAGATGTCGATTGGTACCAGGGCGTGCCCGTTTCCGCTCTCCACATCTCTTGGACCCGAAAAATGTAATCCATAGCCTCCTCCCCGTCATTCATGGCACACTGCATCACGGACTGTAAGTCAGGTGTGTCTGGAAATGTTTCGCGTAAGGCGTCCCACACCCTAGCACGCACTGTGTTAAAGGAGGCCCCATCATGGCGGTCGCAATCTAATGTTACTCCCGGGAAACCGGCTTTAACCCATACTCTTTCAGCCTGGTCGCCCACCGCTGATACGAGCAGACTTTTCACATCTCCTACAGCTAGGGGTACCCCAGCTGTATGTTTTTCGAAGGCGTATATCCACTTACTAGCCCCTCCTGATAATGGGGGCAATAGCTTTAATAAATTAGCTTTATCCATCTGTGCCCATGGGATATAGTTAGGCCTTCCTCCTCCCCTATGTATCAACGGGAGCTGTAACTTTCCCTTCGGTATTGCATCCGGACCCGTTTTGGCTGCTGATGTTCCCATTGATGCCATTTTCCCCACTCTGTTCCTTAGTCGTCCCGACCACTCATCATCTAGGGTTCTCATAGAACATGCACCTTCCTCTCCCTCGCTTCCCCCTCCTATTGCCATACTCAATCTGTCGCTTTCGTCTAGCTCTTCTCTAATATCACATAGTAATTCCTCTCTAAGTCCCCCAAGCCTTTCTTCGTTACCACCATCTTCCTCTCGGGTCCCTACTTCTATTATTCGCGTTGGTTCTTCCTCAATCCTAAACAGGATCTCGCCCTTCTTCCACCCCTCTTCGGGTCTTCTGCTTTCCTCCGATGCTCTAGACGTACGTCCAGCTCTAGTTGTATCAAGTGCTGTCCGCTCGCATATGTTTTTTATCCTCGAGAGCTCATCTTTTGCTATCGACAGTCTTGATTCTAAATCATCTGTCAGTTTCTCTATGTCCACCCTTTGTGTACCCGCCTGGCCTCGCTCCCTTGTACTTTCGTATGGTGGGGGTGCAGTGGGCCGGTGGGGTGTGGTAGTTGTCGGGGGAGGTACATACGTTGGATCACTGTATCCTTCTGCGGGTACAGGTTTCTTTAATATCGGGTATAAACTTATTACCTCTACTGGTGGTGTTACACCTGGCAATTCTTTGATATCTTTCTGTAACACCAGTGGATTGTCTGTAGTAGATGGGAGATCAGGATTTGGTGCTGGCGCTTTAGGCGGTGGTACCTCTTCGAACAACCGCCAAAGATCTAGTATTTCCCTCCTATTCTGCAGCTGTTTCCCGCGGTACTTCAAGAAAATGCATGTCATCACCATATCTAGAACGCTTTTGTCAAATGACCCTCCCTCTGGCCATATCTGGGGTAGCCCCTCTCCTTTCAGCTCGGTTACCCATTGGTCGTGGTATTTCTTAATCCGCTCCGCGTGCCCTGGAAGGCTTTTACAAATATGTGATAATGGTGTTTCAGGCCCCATCTCTGTGTGCCCTCCTAGTGCTTATGTGTCTCTGTATGTCTGCAACTCCAATGCTACTGTAGTATCGATATTGTTTTGTCGTATTCTACTTCACATCCAGTGTTATGCTCGGTTGGGCTCTCCCTCCCTTAATTGCCCAATACAAAAACTGTCTGTACACAATTTCTACTTTGTTCTCTTCGGGGGACACATACAAGAGCAATCCATCATTTATTTTGACACTATCAACCCGGAAATCAAAAGGTACCCACTCACGTCACTGTCTCAGCGTTGCTTCAAAAGAGTTTTTATCCGGTCACACTTACCATGACCATTTGACAATTATACATTTATAGCCGTTTTACACATTCGCAACATCAAAGTCGTCCCTTGACACATACGAGGTGCACACACCTCTTGGTAACACTCCGTACACCATTCACGCTGCCCTCCCTTTCCTCCCTAGCCGGCTGTCCCTGTCTATCTTACTTAGCGCATATGCATATATTTATAGGTTTTAACCTTCTCTCCCCCCTCTAGTAGGACCCTTGTTCTCTTACTTTTCTCCCAAGTTTGTGCTAATTCCGTTTTTATTCTCCCCCTATCCCTAAAGAAAAAAGAAAAAGAAGTAGTAGCGATCACTAATATATTCTCAGTGCCCCCTTTTGCTGAACACTTTTATCTTGTATTTCACTTCGTCATATATTCCCAGCACTAGTCAATATAGCACTATGCGGCGCCGCCTTCCACCCCCTTTCGGAGCTAGGTTCCCGTCACTTCTATCTCTTTATTCACCTCGTAATCCTAATGGCCATATGCAAAGAAAAAGAAAGGAAATTTTAGAGTAATCTTTAGTATATCTTCGTACCCCCTTCTCGTTCCCTGTCCTACCCTTCTCTCCCCGCTCCCTTTACAATCGCTCACACTCAGTACTCACGTGCCCGTCTTGAACCGATAGTCTCCGAAACTGGGTCCGTCCAGGCAGTGTCACCGTTAACTCAACAGTCAGCCCCGGCTCCGGCGAGCGGCACTCAAAGGGGATTTTTTTCCAATCGGGATCCCGTACCCTTTCTCTATTGAGTGCGCACTTCTTAGTGTACCGGTCGCCGTTGGCGGGCAGCCTCCCGGAGCCGGCTCACCGTGCGTATCCCTTTTCGACCGGAGATTCTCGTGCCAAAAGGGGACGGTTATAATGGGTTTAGGAAGAAATAAAATCACGCTATCGGGGTCACCACTGAAGGCAAGCGTCCCCAAAAAGCACGATCCTCCCCGCAATGAGAGACAATGAAGGACTCTCCCAAGATGGGAATAAGGCCAAGACAGAGTGCGGGTGAGCGTAAATGGGAGTTTATCAATCAGAATAGGGCATGCAAAGAACTCTGCAAACTCCGAGAGCGCTCTGTCTGACAATAGCAAAGACAGGCGTATATATCTACAAAAAACGTCATAAGAACCTACACACTATAGGGGGCACAAATTCATGGGGATTGGGTGGCGACGACTAACTATAGGTGCTGCTGTGATGTGGTTGGCTTTGGCTGGAAGACGTCATTGGGCAGCCTTGTGGGTTGGGCTGGGCCTGGCCGGGTGGCGGAGTTCATCCAGGCGGTGTTGTGGGGCCATCGTGGCCAGTGGCAGAGATGAATGTCTCTTCCTGACTTATTAGCCCTATGCCATGCACACCGCAGTCATTCGAGCATTTTTAGCATTATCTCCTTCAGTAAATCTTACAATAGGTTATACAATAGGTTAATGCAACACAGGAGGAATGCACCTTGTGAGGGGACTGGAGGCAATACGTCAGGGCATGGTTACCAGTGTCCTGTTGACCGGGGCCATAGGTCGAGGGGCTAAGCTTCAGGGCCTGGCGCGGGCGGTACATGTCTTTCTGCCTTGTTAGAAGTTGTTATGGATGTTCCGCTGCGTGTTGTCAAAGTGTTGGGTGTCTTTATTGCACAGGGCCATAAGTCTGAGGTGGTCCGGTGGGTTGTGAGGTTTACGAGGGGGCGCGTACGTTCAGGCAGAGGTTTACTGCTGTGCTGTAAATAATGCAGGTGGCGGGTGGTGGCCTTGGGTGCTACAGAGGGGGTTACAAATCTTTGAAGCGGCTCCAGTCTGGTTGGGGGAGGTAAAGCAGCGCGGCGCGGTCTCTGCCCTCATGCCTTTGGCAGCCCTCACAGGGTGGGAGGGGGAATGGCCTTGCAAGTATTTCACAAAGGTATCTCCCTCGTGTGTTGCTGAGTTAGGTAAAAACATCAAACATTTGAACATTCTATAATACTTATTCAAATCCTTTTAGAACATGCATTTCAACTTTGCTGGATGTGTCTCGATTATACCCAGTCTGTACACCGTATTCGTACACTATGTTTTAACAACTACAGTATTTAATTATATGCATATATATTTGCAGTAAGTGAGGTATTAGTCGGGTTGATGGAATACATAGGGAATGACTCGCCACTGTACGTGACGGTGGTGGCACATAAGAAGCTTAGACATACACACATAACAAGTGCATTTCTTGCGCATCCTTCACATGAGTTCCACAGTCTGGTTACATTCGTTTCCTCGTGTATTCTAGCAGCATTAGTTCAGTTATGGCGCGAGCCCATGGGGTATAAGTATCTCAGTAGTACACGTAACAAATAGCTTCCTGGTGCGTTCCTCTATTATTTGCAACCAACTGCAATGGTATATGCTCATCATTGCTTATACCGTGGGGGC
Source organism: Ambystoma mexicanum (assembly GCF_040938575.1). Lineage (NCBI taxonomy): Eukaryota > Metazoa > Chordata > Amphibia > Caudata > Ambystomatidae > Ambystoma > Ambystoma mexicanum. The sequence continues at coordinate 1,286,638,435 of NC_090937.1, forward strand.
ATGATCTCTTTTAATCATACATCTTACGGGCTTTTATAATATCAGGGATCTTATGAGAGGAAAGCATCCTTTGCAAGTATTCTACACATTGATATGCGAGGATTGTCAGGCCTGTGACGACCATTTTACTGTTCATTTTCATTTTGCCTAGGCCTGCTGGCCGGGTCATGCTGGGAGCGATGATACGATACACTGCGGGAGGTGAACTGTTACAATGTTAGTGTATTACACTAGCTCATATCCTTCTGGTTCGTGGGAACGGGCTCGCAGCGGATCTACCAGGGTGCTGCGGCAACAAGGATGACTGAAACCCTCCGAGGGTGGGGGCCGCGAAACAGTGCGCTGAGCTCACACCATCTTTACCAGACAAAATGGTGTCTAGGCCTAGCTGAATTTTAATACGTGTGGGCAATTAATACGTGCGGGCAATGTCTCCAGTGGGTGAACCCTCCACCACCTGGGCCCGGGTGGCATGAGGAGACGCCCAAGAGAGCCATAGTCCTCACCTGGGGAGAAAGTGCAGGCGAGGGGGGTCGTCTTGGACCAGTCCTCCCCTACACTCTCTAGACCTTACCCACCCCTAATCACTTTTAAAACGGCTCCGGTTGGAAACAATGATGCTGTGCCTCCCTCCTATACTGTTAAACATAGTCCACATTCTGTCCCATTTTGCTTACGGAAAAAGGGTTCCCACCCAGTGGGAACATTCACTAGATGATTGAATATTTCTGTGCTTGAACAAGAAGAAAAACCATTATATATAGGAGGTTCTGTCTATTTTATATGTGGAGATCAGGCCTATCCATGGTTACCTAGAACTTGGGAAGGGACCTGTTATTTAGGTATACTTTTACCTAGTGTATTTCCTTCCAAAACTTCTGAAATAGCAAAATTATCCAGATCTACACACACCCACAACGCGATGATACCACAGGACAGATCGTTGGGGATATAGCAAAATCATTTATACCATTTTGAGGACAAGCAATAAACTCATGGAATATAAGAAAACTGTCCACAGTGTTAGAAAACACGATAAATGGGACAACAGATATACTATATAATATCACATTGGAACAAAAAGCGATCCGATTAATTGCACTTCAGAATAAAATGGTGCTTGATATAATTTTGCCTGATCATGGAGGAGTATGCAAATTGGCGGGGTCAGCGTGCTGTGTATTCGTAAGTGACTCCTCCCCCACGATATTTGAAGCAATTAAGAAATTGCATGTCCTCAATTCTGAAATTCATGTCCCCACAGGAGGTTAGAATTTTAATATAAGTTCATGGTTTTGGGAACTGCTATGATCATGGGGATGGAAACTAATTGCAATTTTGGTTATGATATTTGGAATCCTCATGTTCTGCTGTTGTTGCATACACTGCCTGCCTGTCCTCTGCTCCCAAATTACAAATGAGTGTGTACATGCAATTAGAACGAAACCTCCTCGCATGTTAAGTGAAGGTGTACAAAATGAAAATGAAATAATTAAAGAATTCATGGCAATTCATATTTCTGATGACGATCATAGCAGCATGGGTAGTTCAGAATTGGACACGTGGTCTGATGAAGATGCGATGTATGGATGATGCTATTGGCTTAAAGCCAAAAGGAGGGTTTGTTAGACAAGAAAAAGCAACCTTATAGTCGAATGATATGTATAGTATGTTGGTCAGAAGCAAATTGCATCATGTGACAAACATCGCAATCTAAGAATCGTCATTGTAACCAAAGGTCAGCCCTTTTGTGAAAAGTCAGCCATTTGCTTTTTTCTTTTCTTTCAAAATGCTTTGCAAATGTATTCTATGCTTTAGACTCGCCCAATCGTGCGAGGCCACGGCTTGAACATGGAAATACTAACACAGACAGGAATGTCAAACTGTGCAGAAATACATTGTTTTTCTCTTTCACTAAGTCCTTGAAGTCGAGCAGAAACCGCATCTAATCAGTAGTCCAGGTGCCAGGTTTTCTTGCAAGCACCATTGTAAAAGGCAGTTAAAAATTAATTATTTTCTCCTTACGGTGCTCCTTCGTGGAGAGTGGTATTTTCTGCTTCAGAACTATCTGACTATCTTAGCTTATGAGCCGAAACACACAGATAACGTAGTAAGGAATGTTTCCCTGCTAAGAACTTGATATCCTTGCTGAGCCAGAGCTCCATGTTCCCCATAACAGAAAGATGTCTCTGCTGCCTGTGCTAAAATAACTATGTTTAGGCTGAATGAAGACTTGTCATACCGTTTCATAATTGTCATGATTGTCAATCACTGAACCCTAGCCTGTATGACACGTATGAGGGTGGGTTGAATTGCCTTAACAAAGGATATGTCTAATGTATATATATATATTGCTGCTTGCGTGCTGTTCGCTCTCTCTCGCATCTCACAGTGTTTGGGAACACACGTCATGAGGCGGTGAGACCCATTTAGCTGACTGAGAATACTTTGAATAAACCAGTTTGGAAAACGAACCTCGCGTCTGACCTGTCCTTTTAGTATATGGTTATTTTGCTTTGGTTTCCATATGCAGTCTTTATGGTCTAGCACAAGTACTCTAATATTGCAGGAATTTCTATTCTATTCCATTGCATCTCACTGATAGTCAAGCTACCATTATCATCACTCTTTGATACTATGAAGCTGTCCCATGCCGCCCACTCCTTGTGTTGCATAGCGGACACTCCCTGCACTACCCCAGGACAACCATCATGATGTGGCTGGTGGGACCCAACCCCTTGAGGTACCCTCACACATGCACCACGGTCCTGACAGGAGACGTCATTCCAACATACCAGATTTTGGAGACACCTTAAGAAATTGGTGTTTCCTGAGTGAACAACCCTCTTAATAGCTTTATGAGAGTCTACAGAACCGAGAGATTTAAACATTAAAGAATGTCTTTAAGGCCTTAAGAAAATTGAGGTGGTCAGATAGCTCTCGAGGTTGAGTTGAGGAGAGCATACCACATCTTCACAGTCAAAACAGAATGGCATGGTCATATCGAAAGCCGTGGAGAGGTCAAGTAAAATGAGAACTCTGACCTCACCATGGTACTGGAGCACGGCCATGACATCAAGAACAGAAATCATCACAGATTCCATTCATCTAAGCAGTCTAAAGCCTGCCTAGAGAGTTTGACTCAAGGTACCATGAAAGTTGTGGGGTAACAATGGATTCCATAATCTTAATCAAGTATTAAACAAGCACTCAGTTAGAAATATGGTACTGTTTCAAAGAAATCGGCAAATTTTTGGAGTCCCAAAAGCATTACACTTGCATGCAGTTGTAAGAGGATTCAATTCAGCACTACAGCCAAGTTAACGCCTAGTCTAGAATACTGAATGAAAACCCTTATTGATATATCTTTAGGTCCAGTTCATGCGTTCTGGATGACTACCCTTGTATAACACCCCTCTCTTGGAATCCCCCTGACCCCACTGAGCCAAGAAGTAATTCTGTTTTGCAAGTTTAAAAGGTTTATTTGATAAATTAAAATATATATCACACTTTTTAATAAATTAATAATTGAATATCACACTTAATCTGATATGGTAAATATTAACAACGGAGAATCTGGCACTAGCACACTTCTTTAATCACTAATGAGTTGACATGAAATGGGTAAGGTAGCACACTGGTAAATAGGAACAAAAGTATAATGTGGTAGAGGATGCTTTATGTAGGCTCAGGTGGATGCAATATTCAATGAATGCAGTACAGAAAATACGCAATATGATTTCAACCAAACAATGTAATCACTTTTCTCTGGCTACTCCCCTCCCCCCCTTGATGCAAGGCAAGGAAATGGAAGGAAAACACACAGTTCTCAGAAATGCAATCAACTGTAATTCAGTTCAATCCAGCAAGCTTAAACAGAAGTTTGAAAACACAGGCAAATGCTTTGATAGGTGCTAGCAATGAATGAGAAATATGCTGGAAACGCTCTTAATTCACTTTTAGAGGTTCAGGATGAGTGGTATCTAGTTAATATTAGTCCAGGCTCACACTAGCAATGATGCAGGGATAGTTAGCAGGTTAAACGAATTTCTGGCAAATGAAATCAGGCAGCAGCAGTTTTTTTACATGTGAAGAAATTGCAAATCGCGGCAAAATTCGCGGATGCGCCGAGCGCTATTACAAAGGAACCGCAAGGACTATCTCTACCGTTTTGGGGTCCTAGGAAAGCCTGGGATCTCAGCTTCCAAATGAAAGTTATTGCAAGTCTCTAGCCCAAACGGTTGCGGAGATATGAGTAATTTAGTAAAGGTCGTTTTTGGTTTTGTAAATTTTAAACGCACACTTTTTCAAAATGACAAGTTTTACTAGAAATGACAGGTGACAGATAGGAGGCAGTTCTACTTAGGTTAAATAGATTGAATTAGATGAATTTAAACTAAGAGATGTGTTCTGAGTTTTGCTAAGTACTCACAAGAGATTTTGAACAGGAAAGCGACTTGGTCACGATCTTCAGTCTGGTCAGGTCTTTCCGGATTCTGCTCACAGTGCCTGGACTGGTCTCGGCTAGGCACAGCACTGCTTTCTCTCTGGTCTGGTCTCTGCTAGGCACAGCACTGCTTTCTCTCTGGTCTGGTCTCTGCTCTGGATAGATTGAAGTCTCTAGTTTGGCTTTCTGGAGTTTGATGGAGGTAAGTATGGATTTTTCCGGCAGGGCTTCCAGCGGCAGATGAAATTGAATGTCTCTATGTGTCCTGACTCTCTGCTTTTATCTGTTTCTTGAGAATGGGTGTGTGTGTTGCATCACTAGACTTGCCCCTCTCATTCGTCATTGGTCAGGCTTCCATTCCTCCGCTTGATTGGCAAACTGAACTGTGAGTCAGATTGATGTCATTTTATGATCTCTTGAAACAACCTCCCTTATCATCTGTGCACCCAAATATATATATGATCAAAATCCATACTTCAGAGTTACACAGTTGTTTGAAATTACATATACATGGTGTGGCTGAATTTAGCCATGTCTATGTCCAAATCTGCTCATTCTCGGAGCTTGCATTCAAAGAGTGTACATAATTGACTTTTTAACTGCTTTTTCAATTTCCGACATGGACCCAACTTTACATACATGTGTGCAGGGGGTAGGGACATTAACTGATGAAGTTTCAGATTTTTAACATGCACACATTTAGAGTAATATCCACTTTTCCGCTAAAACCCCCCTGAACATACCACCGGTTCCTACCACGTCTTAAACTGTGGGCAGAAAAATCACAAGAATTATGGTATCATTTATAAAATTTTCACATGTCCGCACTATGAATTATCCCCCTTTTTATAAAACCATATCCTTGCTGCAGGGGTGTGTCTTTTCAGGTCACATGGTACAGAAACCAGTCTTTCCAGTTTCTGCCAAGCCAGCTTGCTTCTCACAGGCAGTGCCCCTCCCAGCTTCTCCAGGAGGAAGCCACTTTTTACGACGTCTGTAATAAAAACCTTTGCCTGAGTGGAGAGGGCTTTGTTCACTCTCTGGCAGAGCACAGGAAATTCAATTATCAGATAGATGGCATATCCTTATTGTGGGCAGCAAAAGGAACATTGGCCTGGGAACATAGTTGTGACTCAAGTTTCACTCCTGATGGGATCCGTTGCTAGGCAAAATCAAGTTCCTTAAGCCAGACCTTCAGCTAACTTTTTGTTGCTTTTAAAATAACTTGTAATTTTACACATGCAGCTAAAATGCTGATTCTAAGTGCAAAACTATGACATTTCAACAGTTACAAAGGCATGTGACACCAAACATAGGTCACTCATTTAATTTAACATTTTCGATTTTGGTGGTTTTAAATCCAGTTGCAGTTAGGCTTAAGCTGCTGACTCCATAGCATTTTTGTTATAAGCATTGTTTTTGGGCTCTTCATTTCCCAGATTTTGTAGGCACACAAAACTCCATTCTGCCAAATGTCTGCTGGTGTTCAGTGAATATTTTGCACATGTTGCAAGGTTTGAAATAGGCATTTTGCTTGCCTTCAGAAAAACACACAGTGGGTTTTAAAACGCCGGCTTTTGGATAGTGGTGAGTACTGGTACTGCACCCATTTTTGGGATTTTCTTGGATTAATGCATTCTAAACAGGAATGGTTCTTACATGGTAGTAAATCCTTGCTTAACATTGTTTTGATGGGGCTCCTTACAGTAAGATGGTTATGTGGAACCCCACAAAAAGGGTTGAATCTTTAAAGTGGTCCAATGAGTCACGATTTCAGCAACTTTTTGACATCAGTAAAAGTGGATTTTGTTAACAAAGACCTTTCTTTACCCTGGTGGGTGGCAAGTTAGGTAACCATTTTGGTGTGCGCACAACTGCGCAGCTTTCCTGGATTTCGGCGCACATGTGGGTTTTCCGCCATCTTGAATTTCCTAAGCCCACAGCACCAAATGTTGTAGCAGGGTAGCTTAAACGTGGGTCAGGACACCCCACACAGTGTACCCCAACTGGCAATTCCAAAGCTGCCTGTCGAGGGATGTTGAAACTTCTTTACTTGTTTTCCCTTGAATTGGGAACTTCTTTTTGGTGTTGGTGTTGGTACTGCACCTTGCCGCTGTACTTTCTGTTTAGCAAACATCTCCTTCTCCAATCCTAGTTGTGTTGTTCTGCCTTTTGAGGGCTACTACAACGTGGATGATTATAGAGGCGTGGAGTAGGGGCGTGATGGCTTACTGGAATGCAAATGGAAGGCTTAAACCTCCTTCTTACTTGATTTTAGTATATGCATTAAATGCTAGCCAATCTTTCCACCCACCCCCCATTGCACCAAGTTGACGACTATGTGCAAATGCGGTCATAATTGCCAGTGATGTCACTTCCTATATTAGGGCACCTCCCTCACCCACCCCCCGAGAAATTCAAAGGTCGGCGCCCCTGATTGTTTAGCCTTGCACAACACAGCTTTTGCTTAATATTAGACCAATGCTGCTGCTGCCATTGCTGCGTCTAGTAACATGAACCTTGCCAGTGCTGAGTCATTCTACAGTGCACTCCCCTCTTGCACTCTCTGCCTGTCCTTTCCTATGAATGAAGATCCGTGACCAGGTAAAGATGTGCTTAATTGGAGCATGCGGCAGACTTCACTCCATGCGTTGTAAGCAATGGCATGGCCACAGTCCTCGGTGGTCTTTCAAGTTCCTAGATGATGTCCCCTCCACAAACTGTAAGTAGATATGCAGGTGGCTTGGCCAGTGCATTGGGATATGCACTTCACACCTTGCCGGTGTGTAAAGTGTGCAGGCTTTCTATACCTTTCTGCATGCTCTTGAGCTGCACTGTCTCACGCTCACTTTCCAGTGGCGCTTCCCTGCTCCAGTCTTCTTCCTTAGATGCACACTGCACAGCTGACCTGAGGAAGGATGAAACAGTTATGGGAGTGGTGGATGGTTTCAACTTGGCTGCTCCCCCACCACAGCATCACTTGCTTGTTTTCTTGTGCAGTTCCCAGTCATAGACCAGCCATGAGTGTTTTGCAGAAATGTCTGGTTTGCTTTATTGTACATTTATGGAGGTTACAGTTACTCTCAAAGGTCGATGCCGTAAGACCAATCATCGGCGGTCCTCATCCATTCCAACTCAGACCCAAGTGACACGCTCAGAACACACCTTCAATCCATGCACCCAGCGTGTGCCTGTGGTGTCTATCAATCGCATGCACCAACATTCTGCCTACACTCGTGCATTGGCAACGGGACCAGACACATTCATTCAAACTGAAGTCACAACGTCTCCCTTCCTTACAAACACACAACCCCAAACACAACAGATGCACTCGCCGGTGACAAAAATGTCCTGCAAATTAAAGTAGTATGATTCCTGTTTCGTTATTAACAATATAGGATAGCTCTCAACCATTTGTGTCGCAAAGGCGGGTGAAATCACCCGATTTTGTTTTTGGCGGGTGAGACGCCCATTGGAATTAATGGGCGTGCAGGAGGCTTGGCGGGTGAGTCAGCCCTTTACAAGGCGGGTGACACCCGCCAAAAGCGTGTGAATTGGGAGCTATTGTTAACGCTGGCTACTCCAAGTCCCTACTTTCCTTTCGTGTTTATTACATACTAAGCGATGCAAATGAAAATGTGCCTAATTGTTCTCCAGAAAGCACATTGCTTTTCGGTATCTTAAGTCTTTATTACATGCTGTAAGAAAATACATTATTTGGTGCTGTCATTATTGAAATCCTAATTCCAATTCCATAAATAAGGCAGCATACGATGTCTCATAATAGATGACTTTCTCAATTGCCCCGTTATACTTAATGACATTATACAAACATCAGAGCATATTGCACATTCCCAGACCTGCATTGCACCAAGCACACCCTCGTTCTTAGTCACATTGCAGCATTATTATTCACGTGTGGGGATCATTATAGCAGTCTCTCAGTATCTGAACACAGAATGCCTTGGAGGCCTCAAGGTGACATTGAGTTCTCTCGATGCATCCAGCAATGGGGAAATGAGCTGCTACTTCTATTTTGAAATAATCAAATGTAAATCATTTTTATTGGAACATGTGTCACGTTTGCACGACTCTTCACAGGCGAATTTCTATTCCACGTCTCAGCTCACGAATTATAAAAAACTCGCTATTTGTCATTTGTTGTTTTTTTGGCAGTATTTCTGCCAAGTAAACGGCTAAGGGGCACAGATCACACTCCTTATCTGGTCACTAAAAATTAGAAAATACCAGCTGCCAAGTGCATCATTGCGTTTGTCTTGGAATTGCTACGGCACATCGTAAAGTGGATGAGAATAAACATTATTGGCCCAATGTTGATGTGATGGTGCAGAAGAGACCAGTGGCGCGTAAGGCCACGCCCTGCCTGTTACCAAAAGAGAGTGAAAATATAGAATTAGAAAACTAGAATAAGGTATCATTTTGTGTACGCCTGTACAATGTAGCACAAGAAGAATAGCGTTAGATTATTCGTGTTATGTTGCTGAATACACAGAGAGGGAATGTAGCAAATGTTGGTATGCACAGTTAGGAACATATATAAAGCCGCATTATAAATGGCAAGAGAAGCGCACGTTTTCCCTTTGCAAGGCCATGCACAGAATTATGGTTTAAATAATGTTTTAGGGATTTTCGTTACTCCATTGTGGTGTTCACACAACTGAAAGTGCCAAGGGGGAGACAATAGATGAAACGGTATTAGCCTGTTTGACCTGAAACATTTGACCTAATGATTTTTTGCATCTGGTCCAAATCGACGTTTTTCGTTTTAGGTCAAATAGGCTAATGCCACTTACCTACTTACCTGAACTTGAGGTGGGGGGGTTTCCGGGGTGTCCCCCGCTCCTCATGTTCATGTAAGTAGGGGAAAAGGAGGTTGCAGGGGTGTCTCCCACGCATCCTTACAATGGAGGCGGGGGAAACAAATAGGAATAATAATTTATGTGTGGAAAATAATTGCACCTATTTATGTTCATGTGTTTGAAATTGTGTGCGGGAAAACTTTTATTTTTTTACCAACATACAATTGCAAACACAACAACATAAATAGTTGCAATTGTATTACATGCATAAAATACACATACGTTCTAATCGGGTATGCATGCAAATGTTTTTTGTTTAAATTACCATGGGCAATTTGCACACAGGCAAACATTCCCAAACAGATGAAACTGAACTTTCTCAGGGTACCAGTTTAGATGAGCAAAAATGAAAATAGTTCTGTTGCTAGCAGACAGACAGAAATACACAAGTTGCAATTGCCAGGCGCACGCAGTAACATTGGCAATAACACACTAGCAAGATATACCCACAGCGCCTACAATGGTGAAAGTAGTTCAACGCAAGAAGAACAGGTGTCATACACTGGCCTCACACTACAATGAATAAGCTATGCACGTCAAGGCCCAGCTGCACTAGTTATCCAAAGAGAGTACATGACGAGCTGTCCAAGGTTGAACAAACTGGGAGATTGGGGCCCTGCATGGAAATATGAGATGGGAGTAGGTTTGATCGTTTTTTGGCCAAGGCAATGTTTCAATCTCTCCTTTCCCACCAAATGTTAATTGGACTGCTGTGGATAAGTGTAACACTCAAGGCCATATCAGTAACAGGCACCGGTATTGTAACGATGTCAGCATGTTATGGTGCCATCCAATCAGAACACGGTCCGATGATGACCAGGACATGATGTCCTGCATAGTGGGAGGGACTCTGTGCGGGCTTAAATATAATAATTATCCAATTATAAGAAGAAATGTATGTAATACTATAAGTGATTTTATTTTAACAGCCAATTTTAGCTTGGGAATGTTGTGTTTTTTTTATAAATATGGCGATTTATTGTTTTTATTTTATAACCCTTGGTTACCAGGAAGTAATTGAGAACATCAGTGGACCTTCTACTTGCCGAATGTATTAATAAAGCTGGTTTCTTCCTGTACTTTGGTCTGGTCCCTTAATTTGGTTGGTGTGGATTATTGGAGCTTGTTTAGACTGGTCACGAAGTAAGTGGCCAATGAAAAGCACAATGCTAATGTGCTCCAAGTGGCGAGGAATCTGGCTGAAAGGCCCCTCGAAATTTGAACTCCAAAATGTATTTCACTTGATAGTCAGAGTCATGTGCTCAATGAATATGTCCCTCTATAAGATGTAGCATAATGTGTGTCAAATGGGGTGTAAGTCTATGAAATGGGAAAAACTCTTCCCAAATTGTTTTAAATATCTCTATGGGTTTGCTTTGAGACCAGGACTAGGTGACAGGTTAGGCAGTGTCCAAAATGTTATGGAGCTTCATATTGGATGTATGGTAATCCACAGTGATATAAAATTGAAGTGGTAAAACGCTCCAGGCAAGAAATGCCCTGAAGTGGAATATGCTGAGGTGGTATACAAGAATGGTTCTCTCCTCTAATAAAAATCTGTTTTAGACCAAACCTCCTTCAAAAAGTAGTGAGGCTGGGCAATGCTGCCATTCACAAAGCAAGGCTTAGTAACCTGTGCCCCATGGCAGCCACGCTGGGGAGAGGAGAGGCGCGCAGCAGCCCGACAAACGGGGCCGTGCTTCCCCTCTCCCCCACCACTTCCACAAGGCGACACGCAGTCGCCGGCTGGGATGAATAGAAGGAAGGGCGAGGTCTGAAACAACACCTCGACCTTACTTCTTAAATAGGTGCTAAGCACCCAGGATGCACAGGAAGCAGGGAGGTAGGGCACAACAAAGAGAAGCACCCCCGGTGCTTAGACTGTCGGCACCTACCGGCCTGGGGGCTGGCACCACAGCCCCACACATGCACAACAAAGACCCAGGGCCAGCCCCTGTGTCCAATATAAGAAGCTGCCTTTCTGCAGCAAAGCACAAATCAGTTTGGAACCCTGCACGGGGACCCAAACAAACGAGTGCACTGCGAACGCAGAGTCTCGTCCTTTCTTGAACATTGCTCTGTTCAACTTTCTTTTACAATCTGACTGGAGTTTTCACTTACTCCATCTCTGGAAGATAGCAGCCGATACTGCACAAACAGCGCTGGGGAAGAATTTGTTGCCGGGCGCTCTTTCCTTTGAGTTTGTATCAGAGAAGTGCACAGGGTTTTACGAGGCTGAGAGAGGAAGCTGCCCATAGTACAAACCGCGGCTCCAGCACGGTCATTCTGGCAAGCGCCATAGCAAAGAAACCCATTTCGGGAGGCAAGGTGGTCAGCTGGCCGGCAGTCCGGAAAACTTCTGCAAGGCTGATCAGGTGCACCACGACTCGCAATAGGACGCCAACGGCTGAAGGTGGAAGAATACATTCTACATTGTTGCTATTTCAGAGCCCCAGGAGGGGTTACCCTGACAACGTACGATCATCGCACAAAGAATTTGGAAGCAGGACGACACAGCTGTTTCTACAGAGGGAAAACCTTGACCAAGCGGACGTCGCGATCGGAAGCAGCTGAAAGGTATCTGGTTTTCGTTAAACGATTAAATAACTTTGTTTGGACACATCAAGGCAATATAAAAAGCACAGCTTAACAGAGCCTGTTGTTTCAGAAACGGTTTAAAGTGTGAAATAATAAAAACACAGACAGTGTGGTTTTTCAACGTTGCAAATCGGCGCAGCACAAAACAGCAAGCTCCAAAAGGAAAAGAAGAAGACTAATATTTTCGGTTAAGCAACACAAGAAAGATTGCACAGCAGCTTATCTCTATAAGCTCACACATAGCTGTGGGCGGCTAAAACAACACAAGGAACCAAGCATACTACAAAATTACACTATAAACAGTACCCTGATTACGGGGCACAGCATAGCAGCACACTGGACACATGGTGCAATTTTTCAGCAGTATTTCTGCACACAGGAGGAGAATTACAGCACCTAAGAGAAAGCCACAGGAACCAAAATCCAAGCCTCAAAAACCAAAATCCAAACTTCTTCGGACTGCAGAGGAGGCAGCAGAAAATTATACCTGGGAATGGGTCAGTGAAAACCTGTATGGAGTGACAAGAGTTGAAGAAACAGATTTAACAGACGGAGAGGACAGCACAACTCCTCCAAAGAAACCCAAGACACCAATGGACAGCAACGTAAAAGGTAATAAGAATAAGCAACTATCATTACTGTGTGCTAATATGAGAAAAATGGAACAAATGATTTTAGAGATCAGGCACAAGCCACAGGCACCCAAATACCCAGGAGGGGCTATGGGAAATAATATACCTTTGGAACACACAGTCATTTTAGAAACCAGAGCACCCACAGAGCCAGAATCACCTATAACAGCAGTGTCAGGGGCAGGGGCAGCAGGGCCATTAAAAGCATGGTCTGCAGCCAGCACAAACATTGCAGGGCCAAATGACACAATTACCAACCCAGCAGCAGAAGTTATGATGATCACCAGTGCACAACTAGATGCAAAATTAAAAGCATTAGAAACAGAAATACTCAATAGGTACAAGAAGTCCCTTGCTTGGAACATTTATCAGATGATAAAGGAGGCGATATGGGCAAAAGAATTCATAGAAATATTTTCGCTCATTGAGGCTCAACGCAAGGGGAGGGATGCTTTCAGAGACCCAAAAAAATAGAGGACAAGGCCATAACCAGAAACGCTTATGTCGAGCGGACCTGGGACAACTGGCACAAGGCATTTACCATCTTAGCCACGATTTTTCTAGAAAAATACCCAGGGGATGGGATAACATTTTTGGCATATATCAATAAAATCAGAGAAGTCAAAATTGGCTTTGAAGGGAATAACTGGTTAGCATACGACATAAGGTTCAGGAGGAACATGTCTGAAAGAACAACCATTGAATGGGATGAAGTTCAGAATGATTTATACTTAATGAATGGCAAGCCCCCATCAGAGGATGAGATCTACCAAGCAACTAACAAAACAACCAAAACCACACAAGGGGGAGCAAGGCTCCAGAAAGCGAGAAACATAAAAAGGGGAGCAGCCCTTTCGTAAGAACCAGCCCTGGGCAGCTAAGTCAAATTCCTGCAGTCAGCACAAGTCACAAAATTCCACAAAATGTACAACCACATACCGGAATTATGGGGAAAACCAATGCGCATGGGGGAAAGAGTGCTGGTACAAACACAACTGCTCCAATTATGGTGGGGACCACCCCCACAGCACATGCACTAGGCTACCAATCAAAACTGCAAAAAAGGAAGACCAATAAGGCAGGTCAGAAAATAAGGCTTGAACCAGGCAGAATCCCCATTAACATTGAATGCTTCAAAGAACCATTAAAATCGTATCCCAATAAAAAACATCAGCACAGCAATAGAAAATGGTTTCAAAAAAGGTTTGTTTCATCATCCCTTTCAAATGGGTAGGATCACAAAAAATCACAAAAAACCTCTTCTCAGCTAGAGATAACCCAGATTTAATAAGAGCAAAAATTACAAAAGAGCGAAACTGGGGAGAATAGCAGGACCTTGGGAGACAATGCCATTCCAGAATTTCATAATATCACCACTAGGTTTAGTACCAAAAAAGGAAAATGAGGTTGATACATCATTTATCATACCCCAAGGGACGGTCACATAATGACGGAGTCCCCGAAGCAGAATCAGCAGTGACCTACACTCACTTCCACGAGGCACTGAGAATAATACAGGACTGCGCCAGGGAGGCCCTGATTTTGAAACTGGACATAGAATCTGCTTTCAGACTTCTGCCAGTCCACCAAACTCACAGCAATGGCTGGGTTTCACTTTTGACCATAAATGCTATGTAGACAGATGCCTCGCCATGGGCTGCGCGGTATTGGACTTTTCAGAAACAAGGCCAGAGTGGTAAACTACTTGGACGATTTTATGGTAATAGGCCTAGCTGGTCTGGAGAATGCGGCAGGGCACTAACAGAATTGACAAAAATGGCAGCACAATGGGGCATCGCCCTGGCGGCCGAAAAAACGACATACCCATCAACTAACAGAGTTTTTCTAGGAATTGAAATAGACACCACTGCAGGGCTATGCAGAATCACAGAAAAGAAAGTGGAAGAACTATTAGACAACATTCAGAAACTAAGCAATAAGGAAAAAGGCACAGTCAGGGAGATACAATCCCTGGCTGGTAGTTTGAATTTCGCAGCCAGGATAATACCACAAAGGAGGGTATTCTCCATAAGTCTGGAGCTAAAAACAAAATCATGCAAAAAAAAACACTTACACATCAGATTGGTGGAGGATGTGAAGAAGGACTTAAAAATCTGGGAAAATGTCCTCACAGATTTCAACAGGGCCACACTTTGGCGCATGCCATTGAATTTAGGGGCCAAAAGGGTCCTTTTCACAGATGCAGCGGGGAGCAAGGGCTTTGGGGCCCTCTTATACACAGAATGGGTGGCAGGACAATGGCCTGATGAATGGCATGCGGCAGGTTGGACCAAAAACATTACTCTGTTAGAAGTTTTTCCAATCTGGTTAGCTCTATGGGACAGGCGGCTAGCAAACACTGAACTCACTTCTTGATCTGACAACATGGCAGTGGTGGGGATTATCAACAAGAGAACGACCAAATGTCCTAAGAGCATCACAAAAATCACGCTTTATGGAAACATTGTTGTCAGAACAAAACACATCGCAGGACCAGATAATAACATTGCAGATGCTTTATCTCGCTTTCAGTGGACAACATTTCAAGAGCTAGCACCACACGCCCAGAAAGAGATGACACAGATCCCAGGAGACTGATGGGCGATCCTAGAGGATTAGAAAAACTTGCACCAACGCCGAACGGCCGGGGCCGGGATACACAACCTCATTCAAGCACCTCAAACACGGGTGCATGCAGCGTTCTGCCTACAGAAATTACACCCCCTGACACAGGGTTCCTCGGAGAGATGGCAAAGAAAGATCTGGTGGGCAACACTACAGCCCATTACAATAAGTGCTTGCTAACAGTATTAAAAGTGACAGACCAATCCATGTAGAGTTATTAACAATAAAAGACATCAATGCTTTTCTTAGGTGTGCTCACAAACAAGGTTTTGAAAAAGATTGGGCAAAGAGACACCTCACTGCAGTATCTTATTTCTCAAAACTGCGAGGTGATTCAGACCCCACAAGAAGCGCTTTAATCACTAATACGTTAAAAGGCTGGGGCAAGGTGGAGGGACCACAAATAGATACGCGATGCCCCCTAGATTTTGAGCAATTAATCAAAATAACAGGTTTTTTAGACAGCATATGCTCACATCCATATGAAACACTATTGTTCAGGATGACTTTCTCTCTCGCATATTTCGGGGCATTTCGGGTAATGAGCTCATAGCTTCCAGCACCAAAGATAGTAATAGGCTGGGTATGATGGAGACCAGGGTAAGAGTTGTCAGCAACACCATTGTTGTCCAAAGATCAAAAACAGATGCAACAAGAGTAATAACTATTTGCTGTATCGATGACGCAACTAACTGGTCGCTATGCATGACCAATCTATACTGCAGGCAACGCCCCAAGGTGGGGGGTAGATTTCTAATACATAGGGACACCTCTGCCCTGAGCCACTACCAGTTCAAAGGGGTCCTGATGAAAGCCATATGTAAAACGGGTGGGGAGCCCAAAGAGTTTGGCAACCATTCCTTCAGAATTAGGGCAGCAACCTCTGCATGGCAGGGAGGCATGGGAGCACAACAGGTGAAAAACATAGGAGGGTGGAAATCAGACTGTTTCAAAAAATATATCAGGCCCGAACCAATATCGATTTTCTTTCCCCCTTCCCCCGCCTAAACAGATCAGGACGCTCCGCTAAAATCAGCCTGGATAGTGGGCACTCTTTCGTGTTCAGAACCGGACGATGGGCCGAAGAGTCTAAAGATGGGCCAGCTTTCAGGAACACAATTTCGTCATGGTGGGGCTACAGAGACCTCTGCTGGCCGGACATTCATGACAAACTAGCCTGCCTAGTGGCCTACAGGGATCCGCCTGATTTTCTAATCATTCACTTGGGGGGAAATTATTTGGTGAACATGGAGAGGAAAAGGCTGTACAAGGAAATATGCGCCTCACTCGCCGTTATTGCCCACAATTGGAGGAACACATAAATCTTCTACTCTGCAATCTTACCCAGAAAAACATGGCCAGGAACCATTTGTTACAAAGCAGTGGACACGGCCAGAAGAAAACTAAACAGGGGGGTTGAGAAGATCTGTGCCACCAGAGGCCTCGGGTTCATAAAACACACGGCCATCACGCTGGGTAACCCCAATCTTTTTCACAAGGATGGGACCCATCTATCTGGTTTAGGAATGGAGCATTTTCATAGACAAATAACAGATTCCCTAGCTACCAGAAGGCTGTCACTAACCAAGACTTTTGGGGGGAGCCTGGGCATCTGGCAACCAGCTCAGGTGTGGCAGCACGGGCCAGAGGGGCTAACCTCAGCACCTGGTGCCGAAAAGTACTGTATAATATGGTATGCGATTATGATTATGTTCTTGTTATGATCATATCTGTACAAATAAAATTCCACTGCCTTTTATTTGCCAACACAAAGCAATGTGTGGTGTGTTACTGGGGTGGGGGGAAAACAGCGGTTAGTCACCCCACTGTAACTATGTACATTTCTGCTTGCATATGGGTCCACTGGTTATGGGCAATGCTGCCAGTCACAAAGCAAGGCCTGGGAGCCTGGGCCCATGGCAGCCAGGTTGGGGAGAGGGGCGCACAGCAGCCTGACAAACTGGGCTGTGCTCCCCCTCTCCCCCACCACTGCCACAAGGGCAACACGCAGTCCCCGGCCGGGATGACTAGAAGGAAGGGCGAGGTGTGAAACAACACCTTGCCCTTCCTTCCTAAATAGGTGCTAAGCACCCAGGATGCACAGGAAGCAGCGAGGCAGGGCAACACAGCCCCCACACATGCACAACAAGGACCCAGGGCCAGCCCCTGGGTCCAACATAAGGAGCTGCCCTTCTGCAGCAAAGCACAAATCAGTTTGGGACCCTACACGGGGACCCAAACAAACGAGTGTACTGCGAACGCAGAGTCTCGTCCTTTTTCTTTTCCGCAAGAACCCTCCCAGCCTAAAAAAAAGGGACAGAACAAGGAGAAGAGAAGACAGGACACTGTACGGTGACCACACATAAGTCGTGGGACAAAGAAGGCAGCACGGGCCAGAGGGGTTAACCTCAGGACCCGGTGCCCAAAAGTACTGTATAATATGATATGCGATTATGATTATGTTCTTGTTATGACCATATCTGTACAAATTAAATTCCACAGCCTTTTATTTGCCAACACAAAGCAATGTGTGGTGTGTTACTTGGGTGGGGGGAAACCAGCAATCAGTCACCCTACTGTAACTATGTACATTTCTGCCTGCATATGGGTCCAGTGGTTACCGGTTGCTGACAAGCTGAATGTGTTTTTTACCGAGATTTTTCTCAGGTTCTATTCCTAAAATCCAGATACATCAACGTGCCCAGCTTACAGGGGGGTTTCCTCCGAGTTATCCTGAATCTCCACGTGATGGTATGACTCCACAGTCGAGGCAACTCCTGCAAAGAAGAGAGCAGCTTTAAAGGTACTGTAAGCACGTTTGATAAATACAGATTAAGAGAATGCCCATACAGTATCTCTTTAAAATATATTTGCACCTGGGAAGACAGTTTAGCCAATCAGCTGGCTGGAACAGCAGGTGAGACTACATATTCCCTGCCCACTGTTCCAGCCACCCAAGGCTCTTCCCCAGGTGGCGCCATTTATTTTTATTTTTTTTATTTGGGGAGGCAATAGAGAGCCTCTCCATGTTTCCTCCCCGCATCCCAAAATACTCAAAACCCTTCCCCAACCCCCTGCCTACCTCCCCACTTACCTGCTGGACTTTTTTTATTCCCTGAGGAAATTTGCTACTCAAGCGGCACAAATCTCCAGAGGAAGAAAAAAAAAACATTTGCACACTCACCCCTCGCTTCGACCTACCTTGTGTAACGGATTTTATGACACGGCACACTCCAGCCAGGGACTTGTTCCCCTGATCATGAAGGTGGCACACAATAAATAATGCCTTTTTATTTTTATTTTAACCCTGTTTTTTTTTTGAGAAGGCACCCAACCCGTCTTACACCCACTTTGACAAATACCCTGTGTTGCAATGGACCATGTACCAGGCCGGTATGTAACAATGAAATATTTATTTATTTTTAGAATTCAAATGAAAATCAGAGCAAAACTAAATTTAGGCCAGCAGCCACCACGGTGTGGCAATACAATTGCAAAGTTTTATAATACAGTTAATTCAACTTTCAACATAAGATACCTAAACCTTTAATAGAAATGGACACAAAATCACTTTTATTCACATCACAGATGGCACACTAGTTAAGCGCTCCCCCTGCAGCACTTCACCCAAACACTTGCTAGCTAAATTCATTGTGGATGGAAAGTAGTGGCAAGGAGTCAGAATGAAGAGGATAACATCGATTTTGAAATTCAACCCACCACCCCAAGATAGGAGGCCAAAGAAGACAATGAAAACCTTCAAAATTAGCAAAATGGCATACTCAGAGTTTACTTGTTATTTGTATCTTAGTTTACAATTGCGGTTGGATAGCTATGCCAGAACTTCGTGTGGTTGCACTAAAGAGACAAGGAATTGCAACCAGATCGTCGTGAATCTGTTTATAAGGGAATTCATTTATGTAATTCAAATGATACTAAGGGCTTACACCAATAACTGAGAGAAATAGAAAAGGAATATGCAAACAGATATCGACTAACACAGATTCTCCTAAGGAAAGGGTACATAGAGGATACTGGTAATTTGGGATATGACTAGGGTTTTTGTGGGATTTTTAATAGGACTTGCACAGGATGCAAGGTGAAAGAGCGGGATATGCAGTTTTGCGTACTGGGTGATAGGATACTTACAAGGCAAGCTTGAGTTTGGTAATTGGGACAGCCAGCAAGGTCTCTGGACAGCAGTGCCAAGCATCTGGTCACGGGCAGCAGGGTCAAGAGATCTGGTTACTGGGTCAGCTGGGCTCTCCTGGATGGCAAGAGCTGGGCAATGTCTAGTCACTAGATTCTCCTAAAGGGGATCAGCGGCCTATCCTCCTTTCTCCCTGGATTGGATATGCCTTGATCTGGATTTGTGGTTCTGCCTGGATCTGGATAGTGGGATGTATCTCTGCTTTCCTGGATTTTGGAGTCTGGGTTTCATTCGCTTGTCCCTAGTATTTCCCTGTCTCCCCCTTATATAGGCAAAGTGACATCAGAGAATTTTACATTCTGGGCAGAAGTACTCTGGACATCCCCCTCGAATGAGATAGTCCAGGATACGGTTGTCCCCTCCACCCTCTGAGCTGATTGGTTCAAGGGAAGTGACATCACATTATGTGGGTGCAATTTATGAATCCCTTGGTCTCACAAGCCTATGTTTTACAAAAATGAGTAATAGAACAAAAACTTCATATATCGGCAACTCTGTGTGAGGTAACATCGCTTTCGGGCACAATTTTGTTATTTTTAGGAAAAATATAATACTTAAAAATCTGAAAAATGGCTACACAGATGCATACTAGTATTTGCCATATTTGTCCCAGGTTTAATGTCTGTGCCATTTATGCTTCATCCAGAAATGCATTTTTCCTGCCATTTCAGTTCCCCAGATACCAGCAAGATGCCCTGGCCTTCATTCTGCTTGTTTAAAAATCAATCAGATTAAATACTGTCATAATATAATATTGCTGCTTATTCAGATGGCAGGAGAAAATGTCTTAAAGTATAGTGTCCTTTATTGTCAATGAGGTAGATTTGCCCTTGATGTGATGTCTTTTGAAGTTGTTGCCAGCCCCCCCTTGAGGAAATCGCACCTCCCTGTTTTTTGGCCTCCTTTGTTCATTCTGGCAGGCCTCCTTTGTTCATTCTGGCAGGGCTGACGGTCGGTCTGATGAGGCTGTGAACTTCCACACCTCTTGGCCTTTCATCTACCCATCGGGGGCTGGTTCACTGGTGGAGGTAATTCTGTTCCCATGGGAGGCAGCAGGGCAAATTTGAAGTTAGTGCCTGCCAAAACCTGTGCTGCTGGTTTCCCAAGGTGTTTTTTCTTTCTTTCAACAGAAACCAAGGGGGAAATTCATAGAAATCAGCACACAAGTGGCGCACGCGGCTGGCGCACAGTGTGCACGTGTGGCAGTCTGCGCCAGCCGCATGCACCAAAATCCATTTCCGCGCACAGCTTATTCATGGATTCTAACATCCATAATGAGTCGTGGCGCAGCGCACCTGCAGCAGTGCCAGTTACGCCCCCAACTCTGCCCCGTGTGCCATGAACAGCACACAAATCCTGTACATGGCGCACAGTCCAGTGGACCAGTATACAGCCCCCCAACCACGAAAATGTCTGTAAAACTCCCCACGCACCCCTCGAATGCACGAACCTGGCTCGCAGCGGGGTGCGCGTTGAGAATCGGGCCTTGTGCGAGCAGGGTATGTGTATTTTGGGGTGCGTGTGGAGAATCGCACGCGATAGGCCTTGTGCGAGCGGGGTATGTGTATTTCAGGGGTGCACGAGGAGAATCACACGCAACAGGCCTTGTGCGAGCGGGGTACGTGTATTTGGGGGGTGCGCGTGGAGAATCACACGCGATCGGCCCTGTGCGAGCGGGGTACGTGTATTTCAGGGGTGCACATGTAGAATCACATGCGACAGGCCTTGTGTGAGTGGGGTACGTGTATTTCGGGGGTGCGCGTGGAGAAACACACGCGACAGGCCTCGTGCGAGCGGGTTACATGTATTTCGGGGGTGCATGTGGAGAATCACACACGAAAGGCCCTGTGCGAGCAGGGTACGTGTATTTCGGTAGTGCACGTGGAGAATCACACGCGAAAGGCCCTGTGCGAGCGGGGTATGTGTATTTCGGGGGTGTGCATGGAGGATCACACGCGACAGGCCTTGTGTGAGTGGGGTACGTGTATTTTGGGGGTGCGCGTGGAGAATCACACGCGATAGGCCTTGTGCAAGCGGGGTACGTGTATTCTGAGGGGTGCGCGGGGAGTTCCAAACGTGATTTTGCAGTGTGTGTCCTCCCAGGTATGCCCTATACCCCCTCCCCAGCCCCCGTAGCCAGCCCACACCACAGGGGACTACCCTGCACCCCTGGTCATGTCCCGTAGGCAGCCCATCCACTCTGGCCATGCCCCCCAGCCAGCCCAATGTCACCATGCACCAGTGAGCACTGAGTCATGTCCCCCTGCACCCCACCCACCCTGCATTGACGGGCACCTGCCAGCAGGCCCCGACTCATGTCCCCCTGCACCCCCACCCACCCAGCATTGAGGGGCACCTGCCAGCAGGCCCTGACACATGTCCCCCTGCACTCCCACCCACCCAGCATTGACTGGCACCTGCCAGCAGGCCCCGACACATGTTTCCATGCACCCCCACCCACCCAGCATTGAGGGACACCTGCCAGTAGGCCCTGACACATGTCCCCCTGCACCTCCACCCTCCCTACATTGACGGGCACCTGCCAGCAGGCCCCGACTCATGTCCCCTTGCACCCCCACCCACCCAGCATTAAGGGACACCTGCCAGCAGGCCCCAACACATGTCCGCCTGCACGCCCACCCACCCTGCATTGAGGGACACATGCCAGCAGGCCCCGACACATGTCCCCTACACCCCCACCCACCCAGCATTGACGGGCACCTGCCAGCAGGCCCCGACACATGTCCCCCTGCACCCCACCCACCCTGCATTGCCAGGCACCTGCCAGCAGGCCCCACACATGTCCCCACCCAACATGTCGTAAAGATGCACATTCATGGGCCTCAAGTCCACCAAAATACCACTGCACGCCACCCCAGTCCTGAGACACAATCAAGTTTCCCATCCACCCCACGCTGAAAGGCCTATTTCTTGTCACAAACCAAAAGTCAACTATGCACATCAACACATGTCCATCACACACACTGTGTGCCAGTGATTGTGCAAACCCACATTGTGACATGCAGTAAACCAATGAGCGAATACCACACATGGAAGAAATCAAAATGTATTGTGCACAAAATGAAGCAAATGGAATCAAAGGATGAAAATAATATTAAACAAAAAAAAGAATGCATGTCCAAAAAAAAATAATGAAGTCACAATCCAAAGTCATCCAAAATAAAGTCAGTGAAAACTCCTTGTCCACCAAAGCAAATCCAAAGGAAACCTAAATTTTAAAATCCATTTATCCGTGGTGAAGTAAAATAATATTTTTGCAGAAATCCACAGTCCAACCATGTACAGAGATTGAAACCAGGGACCATGAGCCCAACAAATGAAATGAAACCTGTAAAAAAAACCTACCTAATTAAGAACTATATACAAAAACGTGGCGCATTGTCCACGCGTCCCAAAAGAAAAAAAAGAGAAAGGAAACCTAACGCTAACTAACTATATACAATGGTGGTGGGCAAGTCCTACGGCTCACTCTGTGATGTTGTGGGCCAGGGCATCATCGAACTTCATGTCAATCTCCTGGAGGTGGGCCTCTGCCCTGGCCCCGAGGTCTCGCAGGGATGCATCCATGGCCTGTACCAACTCCCTGTGAGTTGCCTCAAGGCATTCAGCCCGCCTCAATGCCTGACGCATGGAGAACTCCGCCCTGACCATGGTGAGCCGCGCCTCTTCCGCCCGCTGCCGCTCCGCATCTATACGCTGGCCCAACCGCAGCCACACGGAAGACACACCCATTCCAGGGTCCTCCTGTTCCCTGGCCGATGCCTGCCCCTCTGATGTTGATGGCCCTGAGCCATCATCGCTCCCACCTAGAGCCTGCTGCTGCTGCTGTCCATGTGCCCTGTCCGATGATGCCTGCACATCCTCCATCTGCTGGTCTCCAGTTGTTGGAGTGTCCACCCCTGCTGGACCGCCGACTCCCAACTGTGGCAGGGATGGGATCTCCGCCAAGCTGGCTGTGCTGGTCAGGCCAGGTCCACAGGGGGCCCGAGTAGAATCTGGGCCAGAAGACAGCAGGGAGAACGACTGGTGCATAGTCTCCACAGAGGCGGAGAGGTCCGCCAGAGTGCGCGACACATGTAGGAACCCACAGACCATGGCCCCCCAACAGTGCCACGTTGCCATGCAGCTCTTCGTGATGGCGTGCGTGGTCCCCCCAGGAAGCACGCACATCATCACGAATGACACGCATGCGCAACGTGACACCAATCAGGACGGAGCCCATACGGTCAAGGGACTCCTCATCCGCAGGTAGTGGAGAGCTAGATGACGTGGGCCTCCCCCCTACCTGCGGACGGGCCTGGGATGGGGCATCCCTGCTGGTGCATGGTGGTGCAGTCACAGGGTCAGGGACAGCAGCATGCACAGGCCCCTCCGCGGCGACCTGTGCTGCCCCCTGACCCTGGACTGCTCCACTTGCACCAGTGGTACTACCCCCACCAGGCCCCATATGAAGCTCAGTAGGGGGCTCCTCCTCCTCTGTGGAGACCACAAACCTGGATATCTCTGCACCGTCTTCCGCCATTGCAAGCCCCTGTGGGGGCTCACCCGGCCCTTCCGCTACAGCCGTAGTGGCAGACGCGGCAACAGTCCCCTCGCTCCCGGATGAGGGCAATTCCTGGGAGGGTGGCTGGGCCTTGCATCGCCGCCCGGTGGTGGCATCCCCGCCACTTAGCTCCACAGCGCCGTCCCCGCCCTCTTCTTCACTCGACGCTGCATAGAGGGAGACATAGAACAAAAGCATCAGGGTACTGTACAATAGTCCCCTAGACAGGAAGCAATAACACATGTGTGGCACTGTCAAACGTCACTTCCATCCTGTCCCTCCACAACACATGGGTCAATGCAGGCAACACACATGCAGAAACAGGCTTGGCGCATGCAATCAACATCAGCATCCATGTACAAGGGCCTCTATTGACATAAATGTTGCATTAAAACTCACAAGCATCATGGCTCATACTGATCCCATGCATACACATCACCTGAGGGTCATGCATCATGGCTCGTACACCACAGACACAGTGGATACAAGAGTGACTAGACTGCATAAGTGAATCTACACATCGTCACGGACATGTGTCAGGCATCCATGGCGTTTCAAAGTCGTACACACACTTCTCAGACACACAGACATGTACATGAGAGCAGCACCCATCTCTCACCGCCCATCCATGTCCAAAAACAGGGACAGGCATGCATTCATGTGTGCATTCCGCATGCTGCTCCCCATGTTGCATTGGAACACATGCACCATCCATGTGGTTCACGCATTACTGGTCTCACATGCATTACCATGATGTCCCTGCACACACACATCCATACATGGCCTATGTTACACATGCAGGCAAGTAGATGACTACCAGCACACTGCAACATGCCCTGTTTCACACAGCAATGCATGGCCACTTACCGCTCGACTCCAGACGGGTCTTCCTCCGAAGGATCTGTGCATGGAGTGCTGAGCTTATACATTCCAGGACCCTCATCTGGACGTTGGTCAGGCTGACCCTCTGCATCCTCTGCCTTCATGAGGTGCCGGGCCTTGTTGAGGGTCCTGGACCTGAAGTCCTCCAGCGCTTCCGGACGTGCTTGATGTCGCGGGTTGCCACCCCCTCCGTGTTGATGGCAACCACTACGTCCTCCCAGATCCTCTCCCGTCCTTCCTTGTTGGCGCTCAATGGTGTGAAGAGGGCATCATAATGCCCCAGAACTTGCTCCACCAGGACACCAACTTCCTTCTCACTGAAACTGGTGGCCCTCTGCCTCTCTGGCTGGGGGTCGCCAGTGATCTCGGATGGTGTTTTCCCCGACATGGCGACCCCCGCGGCAGGTGTGGGTGGGCAACTGGGTCCTGGGGCTGGGCTGTGGAGTGATGGTATCCCAGTCGGGAGTCTTCTGTTCCAGCAGGGGTGGACACAGTAACTGGACCCCTGCAGATGGCTGACGTGCAGGCACCAAATAGCAGGGCACGTGGGCAGCAGGCAGGCAGTAGCAGATGGCAGGTGGGAGCGTGCTCGGGGCTCTTGGGGGCAGGAAAATGGCCTTTTGGGCAGGAGCATGGTCTTCCGTGTGTTGTCGCGTGGCCAGCTTGATACAGAGTGATTTGGCACGTGAAAAAAGTGCACGTCAGCGTGTAAATCGAGGAAAGGACCTTAGCGCGTAAGCGCGTCTGGGACGTTATGCGCGAGGGCGTGCTCCTCATGACGGGTGCATAGTGAATCAGCATGTGAAAATCTGCACGTCCGCGTGTTAATGCATGTAATCCGAGGAAAGAGCCTACGAGCGTAAGTGACATGACGCGTGCGGGTGTTTCCCTCAGCACAGGTTAAAGGTGAGCGGCTCCCGGCAGTTCGCTGTACGTGCCTTTCGTGGAGACCGACGTGTGTGTTGCTACTTCATTTTGTTTTGCGTACCATCACTACTTCACAGTACATCAAGGACGTATCTCTTCTTTTGGCGGGGGTATTGGCTATGCGTGTTTTTCATTATCACGCTAGTCTGACGGTGAGTCGCGCACGCTATTTTTCCCACTGCCGGTGCCCATGTGTATCGCGTACCCGTTTTCGAGGTCATAGTAGCCTGCGTGTCCCACGCGTATGTGTTTTTCGTGTCCCTGGGTGCCACCGCGTACTGCGAGAGGTTAATTCCACACATGCGGGCTACCAGGGTGCGTGCATGGTTTTACTGCAGTTTTGGGGTGCCTGAGCATTGCGTGACCCATCACTTCATCACTGGGGTCACATACAGCCTTGCAGGTGCAGGGGTGCTTATAACATCTTGTATCCTACCCCCTTCACCCCAATTGCCCAGGACAATTGTCGTGTACACCTTCCATTGGCACTTCTCCATCTGTGCCAGCACTACTCCATATTTGCCATGGTTGGGAGTCCACCAAAGGTGAGGGGCGCCTCAGCTGGGCCTACTCCTCGTGGCGGGCATGGTCTGAGACGTGGCTGGGATTACCAGGGAGTAGGGGGACTCCAGGGTGTCCAGGCTGGCTGCAGATGGGGAAGAGGCAGGGGGGCGCCAGCTCCGGACGATGTTGTGCCACATGTTGGTACAGTCATGCCACCACCCCCTGTGGCTCCAAGAGATGCAGTTCTTGCATCTGGCACTGGCGCCTGTGTGACCCGGCAGTCCATTTCATCGACTGCCACGGCCCAAGGGTAGTAGTAGCTGCAGGTGCAGCTGTGGACACCACCACCCAGGCTCAGGGTCTGCCAGCGTAGGCTGCGTTGGCACTTGATGAGTCCAGGGAAGATTTACAGGTGGTCAGGAGGCACACCGGAGGTGCACGCAGGCTGCCCAGACTGAGGCACGTGTCCCTGGGGCAGTAATCCCATCTGCTGCCCCGACCAGCTGGGTGTTGGCAACTGCAGGGGCAGATGCAGCCAACACGATCCCGGTTGTGAGTCTACCAACCAGGACAGTCCCGTTCAATGACCCTGGCCAAGCAGATGTTGCTGTGCAGGGTCCATTCCAGGGCACCCAGCAGCCACTGACGCAAGTCAGGGCCTCACTCCACGTTCCACCTGCCACTCCCTTCCACCAGTGCCTCTGCTCATACTGATCAGAGCGGCATTTGCCAGCCAGCGTCCGGACCAGCGTCCAAGAGGAGGAAGGTTGCACCTGCAGTACAGGCTGGGACCCCAGACACAGCTACGGCCTCTTGCACATCGACGAAGAAGCCTTTCTGCAAGCAGGAACTGGACTGCCTCGTGGACTATGTGCTGGACCACAACCATGACATGCTAGCGGGGCCGAATTATCAGACTACGCTGCCCATCATGATACCCACTGGAAGCAAGTTGCGGAAGATGTGAGTGCTTTCAGCCATGATGTGCGCACAGCCCAAGAGTGCTAAAAGTGTTGGAATGACCTCAAACGCAGCGCTAAGGCAAAGCGTGCCTAAAATTACAACATGACTCTGGTGACTGGCAGTGGGCAGGCACCTGAGGAGGTAGACCTCACTCCGCATGAGTCACTCCTTGCAGAGTTCATACCACGAGAATTGGTCGAAGGAGTGGGAGGGATGCAGGACTTTGATGCCCAGTCCAGTGAGTGTTGCTGCGTGTTTGTCAAGGACATGGTTGTTTTACTCGTGCCATGTGTTGGGCATGACTGCCACTACATGTCATGTGTACATGGTTCTCATGGGTGTCCTGTCAAAGATTCCACATCAAAAGGATTGAATGATGAAAGGGTCGAGGTAATTGGACATAAGACAAAAGGGTCGAAATTCTCAGACAGAATATATATGGTTAATGGTTTTCGTGTAGTTAAAAATAAAAGTGGTTTATGCTACAGTCACTGGGGTTGGGGGGGGGGGATCCCCAAACTATTGGCACAAAAAAATCGACCCTTTGGTTTTTTGGTCCTTTTGTTTCACCCCTTTGGTCATTCGATCGTTTTCATTCGAACATTTGATCTAGAACCGTTTTCATGTGCAAGTCATGCAATGCTTCACTGATGCGTGCCTGCTGTGCAGGATGATGGACATGTTGAGCAGACAGGGACTGTCCTCATCACCACACTTGCACCATACTCACATGCTAGTCACCCGGATGCACCTCCAGTCCATGTTCCAGCTCACTGGCCCTTCTGCATGTAGCCTGGGGTGTCCTTCCTCTCAGCACTGGGACAATGTCATTGCATGACTGACGTGCATGTGTCCCCTGCCTGCATGCGGGTACTCCACGTAGGCATGCTCCCTTGCCCCTCCACCCCCCCTGCACCCCAATTTCACCATTGCACTGTTGTGCATCATTTTGCGGTACTGCAAGGGCCTGTTCAAGCCACCTGTGTACATGCTAACTTCCACCACCCAACCTGCCACACACATGCAGTGCGGTACATCCTCTGTCCTTCCTGTCCTTCCTGCAGGGTGTCTCACTTGGACTGTGCAGATGGCAGATGCTCCGCAGGGACCTGATTGCCCATTCATGCTCCATGTGCATTCCACGCGTCCCCCTATGCGATCTTGACTGGATGCTCATTGTAGTACGCGTCCAGGGTGACTGACATTTCATGCCATTCCACCATCCATCCCATGGCCACTCTGGCCCAGTCCTGCATCACACACATGTTTAGGGTGTCACAGTCTGTGTGGGGCACAGTCCTCCCCCAGTTTCATGCCCACTGACTCTGTCCAACTGAGGGTTCGTCATGTGTCCTGCTTACTGTGCCATCATCATCTGCTGTGTTGTCAGTTGACTCAGATGATGCCATTGATGCTAGTCAACACTGGCTGCCATTACACAGGTCACTGGTCACCCTTTTGCTACCATGCAAGGCATCCCTGCATTTTCACTCTGGGAGGGGGGGTTTGCTTGTAGCCATGCAACCCATTGCATGCACATTGCACGTGATGCCTGAACTTGCCCATGCACTGCCTTCACGTGTTGTGATGCACATCATGAAGTACTTGTTCATGTAGATAGTGAGTAATGTACACATGTTCTGCACTGCATCAACCCACTTCGGAGCCATGTAACACCGTTCTACATGCGCACTCACTGTTGCAATGTCAAATTGACCAGGCATGCATGGCAGGTTCTCTTTTGTGTGTGACATTTCTGCTTCATGTGTTGGCTGTCTGTGTGATGTCCATGTGTGACTGCTTCTAACATGTGTACAATGTTTTTTTCTCTACACTTTTCAGATGATGACGCAATGGAGGCAGAGGATGGTGTTGTCATGCCAGGCACAGGGTTGTTATCACAACCGCAACCCGGCACAAGTGGAGGTCGTGGGGTGAGTGATTCTGATGTGGACACTCATCTTACCGTGACACCTGCACAGAGGGGCCAGACAGTGGTGGGACCTCCGCCTGTGGTGGATCAGGACGCAGGGTCACCCTCCACACCAGTCGCTGATGTGCCTGGGGCATCACGTAGACGGGGGCATGTAGTCATGCAGCCGCGGGCGGCAACCCAACGAGGACGCCCGGTCCTTGGGTCCCGCAAGTCTCAGGCCCAGCAACGCGGTGGCCACGCGCCACTGAGGTATACTGAGTGGGAGCAAGACATGACTGCCAATTCAGAAGGTCAGGGGGCAGCACTTGATAACATCGCTGTGAGCATGGAACGTGTGGCCCAATCCGTGCACCCCACCGCTAGGCAGGTGCTTCTCCAGCGGCAGGCGGCGCAGTCCACGGCCCGCTCGCTCAGGCTGGGTATGGCGGCCTCTGACAGGGAACGCCAGGCTGAAATGTTGTCTCTGCGTCAAGCAATTACTGCTCACGCAGGGGCACACATGGAGGCCCTAAGGGCTGAGTATCAGTCCCTCAGATCCACTCTGGGTGCCCTCTTGACGTCCCAGAGGGTGCAGTCAGAGGAGAGGTTTGAGCAGCTTGACCGTACCATCTCGGCTGAGCTACGTGCTTGCCGGGAGGGGCATCAGTTGTCCAGCCAGTCCACGCAGGAAGAACCCTGTGTTACATGTTTTACCTTGCAAGAGGAAGCATGTGTATCACGGGAGGTTCTGCATGCATACCTGCGTATCATTGCTGCACAGACTTGCTGCCGACGAGGGGCAAGCTGCGCCTAGGCGTGGTCAGGCTCCTGGCCCACGTCCTCCGATTAAGGATGAGGCAGACTCGGACGACGAGATATCTCCCACACAGGTCACGCTGTGCAGGCGTTGAGCCCATGGAGTTTTTTTTGTTTGTCTCAACATCATTGCATGTGGGTGTTGAGGTGCACCCTGTACCTCCCCCTCTTGGGTGGCCCCTCCCCCGGGTCGTATGTGGCCATTTTTGATTTTTGCTTTTAGTTTAGTTAATATTGACTATTTGATAGTTATTTTAATTAGGTTATGTAGGTTGCTCATTGTTAGTTTAATTAGTTAATATAGTTTAATATTGTTTGTCTATTGTGCTTGCATGTGACGGTGTGGTGCTTTGTGGCTTTTGAAAGCATCCACTGTCTGTTGCAGCTGGACCCTTCCGGCTTGTCTTGTGTATGTGTTTGCAGCTTGGGGTCCTGACTCACATAGGCCACTCCTGCTTCCCTTATCCATGGGCTCGCAAGGATGGTTCGGTGTAAAAAAATATTACACAAGGGCTTTGAACTTGCCTCATAACTGTGGCCTGTCTGCTGCTGTACTACGTGTGTTAACACCCCTAGTGGGGATTGGTTGCGTTTCATCTACCCCATGTCTTTGATGAATTTGGGTGAGTATGTGATTGATTTCTCCATTAATTGATGTGGATTGTGATGTATGTTATTTTCTTGCCTGTATATGTGCTTGATGCACTTCATGCTGTAGACAGTAGCCTGCACCCTTGGCCTGTCAAAGTGACCCTGATGGTGGGAGGAGTTTGGATGTAGGTCTGTAACCTGGCCCAGTGACAACCAGCATGTAGACACACACAGAGGGAACCTTCCAGCCTTATTGCTTTGTTTAATACCCTTTCTGCAGGAAGATGAGCCTCCAGACAACCTTTGCCAGCAGACACAGGATGACTAATCCAGGAAACTGGCCACGTTCGGTGGTGCAGACGTGTGGATGTGTGCGCAAGCAAATGCACAGGGCTTGTGCTCAGACGTCCGACAGAAGCAGGCGTGTTTCCAGGAGCTCCTGCCAAGGTGAGCAGCACAAGGGCCCACACCGCAGACTACCTTCCACCAGGCCACTTGCACATGGATGCTAAGTAGCACCAGTGCTGGGGAGGTTTGCCAGGCATTCTTGGGGAAACACACAGTACAGCTGACATGCGTTGAGGGCCAAATGCCAATTGCCTTTGCAGGTTGTCTGGGGCACACGCAGGGGCCATCAAACATATCCTCCAGTACCCCCTGCTCCATTGAAGCTGAGTAATTAGGGTAGTAGCGTTCCTAGCCAGAAACTGATACAGCGCACAGGGACGACCAGCGAGGCTCAGACTTGTGGTGGGTGCATGTCATTTGCATGTGCAAATTGCCACGTGCACTGCCTATTTAAATCTGCGGCAGCCAAAACACAACTTGTACTGATGTTGCACCTTGCTATTCGCGTCTTGCAGCTCACCCAGGGACCATTCTATCATGTCTGATTCTTGACCCATTGGTCTTCCATTTCCCGCGCAGCCACATGCGCTGGCCTTACTGCATTGACAGTGTATGTACCATTGGTGGGCCAAGCTAACGTATGGATACATGGCAGCAGACAGGGGTGTTTGTTTGTGGAGAAGTCACTTTATTTGGGGCATGGATGGGGTTGTGTGTGTGTGTTATAAACACACATTCAGATCAGTAACTCACCCTCTCTTTGCAGCATTGAAGTGCTCCTGTTACCAGACCTGAGAGTGCGCAGGCAGGAGGCCAGCACTCACCCAAGAGATAAGTGTCTCTTTGTCTTGCATTTGACTAATTTGGTACAATGTGCATGATGAACATGTTTTCTCTAACTGAGTATGTGTTTTTGTGATTAGTTGTATTTTGCTTACTTTCCCTTACAAATCCACATCCACTCAGAGGCCTGTGTTAGTTTGACCTTGCAGGTGCTAGACCACAGAGGGGGTGGTTGGTTCGTGCTACTCCTGCGCCTGGACGCCGGAGCTGTGACAGTACCCATCAGTTGTTGCATCATCATTGTATGTAATGTACCGTAAATGGTACCCATCCTGTTGGACCATTGTTCAACTGTGCTACCTTGGTTGTTCTATCATTGTGCTTGTACGTGTGCTTTGACATTTCCTGCTACTTCAAGTCATCTACTGGTGACTCTTCCAGGGTTTTTTGGTGCTTACAGCCTTTTTCCCTGTTTTGTGGGTTTGCCTACTTGGAGTTCTATGCGATTTGGTATTTTTAGCATTCAAGGTGGGCTGGACCCTATTTACACACAAACTGGAACATGAAGACCAAGGGGTAGGGTGATCCTGTGGCCAGGTAGACTTGGAGGAAGAAGGCTTCATACCCCAGTGACAGTTGTTCAGAAGGTCACGGTGATGTGTAAGGGAGGGCATTTTGTTGTTGGACAGTTGACTTGGCCTACAGTGTTTTGGGCACTCTGACATTGTAATTGTGGGGTACTATGTACATGATGTGATGTGCTGCTCAATGCCTGTTCCTGTGTTGTCTTTACTTTTCAGGTGTCAGGGGATTGGTGTGGTTTGACATGCTGTGGTGTTCACATGGCCAATGTTCACATGTGATGTGTACAGGACACTGACGGTCACTTGATTTCACATGCATATATTGAGTGCATATCCCTAATGACACACACAGTTGCAAAATGATCCACCACACGTACATCCACACTTCCATGGCCACAGGTGCACACAGATTGCATTCTCATGCCCACGGTGTCCACGATCTATTACCATTTGGGTACCCTGTACATGCGTCATTTGGTTCTAGATTTCATTGTTCTTTTTCATGAGATGCTATAGGTGTATCTGCAACACTTTGGCTGCTCAAAGTGCTGTGTGCTGAGCAGTGTGTTGCAGGAGACACACACAGCACATAGATTCGGGAGTCTGGATTTTGCCATGCCCAATGTGCATGTCAATGGGCATTCAGTGTTGTGTTCATGCTACGACTGTTGGAAAGCATTTGTGTCTGACTTTGTATGTGTGGGAGGTTGTTGGTCAGTCATTTCCTCGGATTCCATGTCAGACCTCATTGTCTCATGCCAGTTTTCATTTATGACATGTCACTTTGTATATTGTTGGTCATGTGTTGGCCTTTTGCTATTGCATGCCATGTGATGGTGTAGCAGACACGGGTGATGTGGTTTGGGAGGGTTTGGGTGACATACCAGGGATTGTGATGGACTGTTTTCAGGGATGTGTGATACACACCTTGCATGTGTTCCTTTTGGTAACACAGGATTGGTTATGTTTAAGTAGCTAGGGATGCACACAATGTAGCACTTCCATGGCAACATTCTCAGGGTGGTAAGGTTGTGACAGTTGACTGTCTCTTTGTCATCATCGATTGTCACCTGGTATGTGCCAGGACTGTGTGCACTCAGGGGAGTTTATGTGACGAATGTGGCCACAAGCTGGGTCCGGGCTGCCTCGCCACGTGCCCTGTCCTCTCCCATGGGCAGCGCCTGTGCCTGTGGTTGGGGATGTGGGGGCACCACCATGTCCACTTGTACCTCCCGCCATGTTGCAACATTGTGCAGGACACATGCTGCACACTACTGGGGGTGCATATAGGAGCTGCCCACCAGAGCTGTCAAGGTGGCGGAGGCGTGACTTGAGCACTCCGAATGTGCGCTCCACTATGCCCCTGGTTGCAATATGGGCATCATTGTATCTTACCTGGGGTCGTGTGGTGGGGTTCTGGATTGGCGTCATCATGTGGTTGCTCAGAGGGTAGGCACTGTCCCCTGGGGAGGTGATAATAGTTGAGGTTATTAGGGTTTGGATATTTGTCTCTGTGTGACCTGCATGCATGTGCACAGGTATTTGTACTCACCTAGGAACCATGTGTCACCATGCTGCCCAGCTTCCAGGGCCCCGCTCAGGGTGGACATTCTGTTCATGCAACTGTCATGGGTGGAGCCAGAGTAGTTTGCATAGAGAGAGGTGATGATTCCTTTAGCATGGCATACAACCTGCACGTTGATGGAATGCCAGTGCTTGCGGTTTTGATAGATGTGCTCAGTGGCCCTAGGTGGACGTAGGGCCACATGGGTGCAATCTATGGCACCAAGCACTTTTTGGAAGTGTGCCACCCTGTAAAAGTCCTGGACCACTGCCTGCCTTTCTGCGGGTGTTCTGGGCATGTATATGTGCCTGCAGACTGAGGGGCATGCAGTGATGATTGCCAACACCTGGTGTAGGCAGCGTGACTGCATGGCCTGTGAGACCCCACCCACTATGGCAGTAGTCCACTGAAATGACCCAGTAGCCAAAAAATGCACGACATTGAGAACCTTCTCCAAGGGGCTCAATGCTTGGGAGCACAGGGTGGGGGATGTAAGGTCATCTTCCCACTCCCTGAGGAGGTCTAGGATGATACGAGGTGGAAACCTATACCTTCCATAGATGTAGTCGTCAGGCATCCCAAAAAGGCTGGTCCGGGGTAAAAAAATGCTCCTCCTCCTGCGGTGTCCCACGATTAGTGCTGCGACAAATGGGGCATTCATCGTAGCTGTATATACGTGTTTGTTGTTTGCACGCACTTTTATACAGTGCGCAGGGACGCTTCCGCCTGCCTTCGTGTGGCGGACGCGTTGACGCCTATGCGCGTGTTTTGTCGTGCGTGTGTTTCCCGTATTCGAATCCATGAATACGGGTTGTTCGCGTGCGTGTGGGCGTTCCGTGTATTTCCCTGCAGTACTTCCCCAGTTACGCCTTCTTTTTCACGCGTTGTTCCCCATTCCACATGTTACGCCCGTGTCCCCTTTTTGGTGTGTGCGCGGACGTTGTGCGCTTTCCCTGTGCGTGTCGCGCACGGCGTTCGGGATGTTGCAATGAAGTGTGCGCCTGTGTGCTCCACGCACGGGTTTGGCGCACATCCCGAGAAAGACACACGCAGGGACTTCCACGGATCGCACGCTTGCGCATGCGCTTCCTTTTTCATGCTTGCACCTGCTGGCGCGAGCTTGCGCCACTTTTTTCGGCGCACGTTTGTTCCATGAATCGGCCTGCAAGTCTTTTTGGGCATAAATATAATGTACATTTTAGAGCAAGAACCCCATCCCCACATATTTAATCCCATTTCTGTGTGAGCACAGGCTTTAATTGTCTTTAATTTTGAAACGGCATTCACCTGCTTTGCAAAAAGCACTCTATTACACGTGGGTTAATTTTTCTTGGATGTCATTTTACAAATGCGTTTTTTTGCGACACACAGTTTAACTTCACTCAATCTTCTGGAAGGCTTTTACAGATAGTCAGTTTCTGAACACAGAGCGATATATTTCCAAGCATCTCTTTGAAACTGACATGAAAAAAGAAGCACTGCATCATTTCTTTCATTTACTGCGGTTTGTGCGCAATGGTTGATAGCAAAAGAAAACACAGGCCGTATTCAGTGGAAAACCACATTCTTTGCCTTCCAGGTGATTCCCAGTAACTCAGCTGTTCTGGAAATGTAATTGCCTCACTTCTTGGTGCTCAGCAGAAATAAAGCATGCCAGGGGTGGGTTTCCCTGAAGGGCACGTCTTTGTGATGTTTTAAATGAAATCAAGAGCAAAGTCTTGAATGCAGGTCATTTTCTTGTGCAGCCTGGAGTCTTTAAATGACAGAACAGCAATACAGAGCCATTCTGAACCTAAGTTATTTTCCCTGGATTCACGTGAAGGAAAACAAAATACAGCCATTCTTGGGGTGGCTGTGTTCAAATCTCGCCACATATGTGCTAAGCAGACAAAAGCACAGCCGTTTTTGGGTGAATGTTGAAAAGCGGTTTTATGATGAAGGGGATTTCTGTTGGGCTGGTAAATGTACCCCACACTTGGCTCAGGCTGGTTGGCTGTTACCGCCCATGGCCACCCCCTGCCCCACTGCATGGGTGAAAGCTATATTATTTGTTATAAAAGTTGTGTAGAAGAAATACCTTCACAGTATTTACAGGTATGTAAATTAAGTTAACCATTCAGAATATACAGAAAAGAAAATGTGTTAACCTTTCAGTATATTCAGTATATAGGACAAACACAGACTAGTGATCTCACACAAAATGAAATACTCACAGAAGCCTCATAGGCCTCTGTAAGAAGAAATACCACCAGGTGCCACTGGTGGCCTATGGGTCAAAAGGAACCAATGTGACAATGATGATCAACAGAGGTAATTTGGAATGTTGCTCACTGGGCCCCAAAGGGGAGAGGAAAGCAAAGACGAAAGAACTCCTGAGGGATAAGGGGACGTACATGATTTCAACCCACCAGTCCCCAGGGTGAAGGGTTGCAGAGGAGAGAAATGATGTCACCAACAGGAACTAGCACAGGCCTATTCTGGATGGGCAGGGTCAGCACTGAACGCCTACAGGAATGGAGGAATGGATCTAAAGTCCACACCTGAGAAGGGAGTTCCAAACAGGAGATCTCAATGGCCAAGTCAGCCTGGAGCAAATATAAACGGAGCATGCAGAGGTAGCCGCAGAAGCAGCAGTTGGAAAATTAGAGGTTGACTGCCAGATGGGTAGGGTCAGCACAGGGGTCCTAAAACACTGGCGAAAAAGTGCCATCACCTCACAAATACTGTAGGACTTTATAGATAAAGATCCAGCAAAGAGATGCAGTCAGGGGTGTGTCATTGAGGAGCCTGCAGGGAGGAGCAGCAGCGGGAAGGTTTGTGGTGGTTTTTTGGCTAGGCAAGATTAGGAAGCCAGAGTAATGGGCCTAAGAATCCATTTGAAGTCAAGTCAGAGGGATCCTCCGTAGAAGCACAGGTTAAGAAACTGTAGCTCAGTGGCTTTTGATCAGAGATGGAGCACTATTAACCCTAAGTAAGGACCACCTTTTGTAGTGAAATTAAATTGCATCTGTATGTAGAGAGTCCCTAGTTTTCAATCAGTTGTTCCACGATGTGGAAAGTGTGACTCTTAGTTGGAGCTCTGCTGCAGGTCTGGCATTTTGTAAATGTTAGTATAACTGAGAAAATTGAGGTGAGCATTGTCGAATGTGGCTTGTAAGGGTTTATTTGGGTTCCATGCCACTTCTTACATTGAAGTTTTCCCTATTTTTGGGCTGCCAAAAGTGGGCTAAAAAATATAACAACAAGCGTCCCAATTCATAATAATCAGCTTTTCCGTGATGCAGAGAGTGCTTTTAATTCGGCCAATGCATCTTATTTAAAGCAGTATTTTACCAAGTGTCCTCTTCTAAGTGTAGAACAGCCTCCCATGTGATTATGTACCTGTGTGTTACCTCCTTGGTAATGTTCCTATCCAGGGTACATTTTCTTTCCGGGTGTGGGTGTGGCGCTGTAGTTTTCACCACTTTCTTCAAAGCAGCTCGTCAATTTTATTGTCAGCGCTTTATAATGAACACTTTTTTTTACTAGAAAAAACGGCCATAAAAAGCATTGTTTCTGAAAAATGTCGAAGTTAGGGTGAGCATGTTTATTCTCCTACCAGTGTCCATGTGCTGATCTCTCTAAGCTCATTCCTTTGCAAGCCGTTCTGTGTGAATGTACACCCTGTTTTACAGGAAGACAGTAGAAGTGTTTAATACAAACAGCGGGTCGCAAGGGGTGTACAAGTGAGACCAGGCTCACTTTGGGGGAATCCTTGGTAGTCGCTGGTCAGTGAAATAAAAGCACAATAAAGGCTGCAAATCAAACAGCGCGATTGGCAAATGTTAAAAGTTGTAAATATGAATCTTACCATCGAGTCTCAGTTACAATGCAGGTGCTGTTAGCGTTGCCCGTAATAGTTTTAATCAGTGCTGTTGCCTAATAGTCAGATCTGGGTAAAAGTGACCTTCAAGGCATGGAACCTGTGGGGTGGGCACCTATAGCTATAGAATGGAACGTATGGCTGTAATGACCGGTGGATCCATCAGACACAAGATAATCGTGAAGAAGAGATTTGGAGAACAGTGTAACAGTACATAAAATAAAACATCTTCTAAAGAACGTTACTGTGATAAACACCGGATATGTTGCTTGGCTGCACTGAACCTGTACTTTGTTTTTGTTAAACATGAGCAATCGACCTTCGTGGAACTGGAATCGTAAAGCTGAGGGTTCAAGTTAGGTGCAACAGGGGCAAGGTGCTCGCCTTGAAAGCAAGACGATACGCAGCAATACGGGGTCGATCCCCAGGTCCGTGCTTAGAAACCTCTGGGTATTAAGCGCGATATAAATAACCAATGATAAATTATGTCATAATGAGTGCCATTTTAGGTTCCCCTGTACCTGTGATGTTCAGGATCCCGTGAGCAGGATGCGTCTGTGCCATTTACTGCTTGGGTTCGCAGAGGGGGTATTAGCATGCACACCGTTTATGCGGGCATAGTAGCTGCCAGCACCCTGGGGGCATCCACCATGACGCTTTACATGTGTTGCAGATCTCATGCCAGTGTCTGAAGTGAATCAATCCAGCTGGCGGGGAAGTTTCTGATAATGCCTGTCTGCCCCTCTCCTTAGGAATGTCCCAGTGGCGTGGTTAATGAAGAGACCTTCAAAGAGATTTACTCGCAGTTCTTCCCACACGGCGGTGAGTACTCTGCAGCTGGGATTCGCATTGTCGAAACAACCTGAATTGCAAATGTGGAAATTCCCCATCCTGTATTGCATTAATTAACATTTAACAAGCTTTTAGCATGATTGGAATGCAGGGTGCACGCGTTGGCAGAGCCACGGGGGTTACAAATGCTGTGCATGAAGAGTGCATTAAAAGAAACCCTTCACAAAGTGCCTACTTTTGAATTTATAATCGAGGTTGATTTGACATGTGGGACTTCTCTTGACCACCTATATGCTGCCGGATCACCCCTGCAGGAGCATTAGAAATAACTTGGCTGTTAAACCTTGAATTTATATTACATGCAAAATGTGCCTATCCAATACATTGATTACATTGCAAATTACCAGATTAGATGGTGTATTTATTCACTGGGACATAGTAGGTATGTTTATTGGCCATTTATAGTCACGTGTTACCTTTTGGCTCAACTTCAGTGGAGTTCAAGGTTTTTCAACAGCACTAACGCTCCCGCAATTTCTGCAACATCCACCCATTCTGTAACACATTTAACTTGTTACAAATAGTGTAGGAACAATCTGCGGCTGTCCATGCTGCCTGTGCCCTCCTTCTTCAGCACTGTTTTTTCTGGAGTCCCTTAAAGCTTCCTTTGTCACAATCATGGCTTGCCAACCTTCCCTCACATGATGTTTTTGTACAGGCCCTCCTCTAAAATCAGAAGTATAGTGTGAGGTCCTGCTACCAGTAAGAATTCATCACTGTATAATAACTCCAACCCAAATTGCTACGGTCCTATCAATCGGTCGTGTGTCCTTGGTGTAGAACAGCAAGCCTCTAGATGGTTAATGATGGCATTCAGAGGTCATTGCTGGGGGACTAAAGGGCCTATAGCCCAGGGTCTTTTTGTTGTAGAGCCGGATACAAGTTCAGGGATACAACCAAAAGGTTAGCTTGCCCCGAGACCCAACAGTCCCAGCATTAACGTAGCCCTGTATCTTTTCTTGACCTAGCAACACACACTCTGGGTGTTCCGGGGGCCTGTCCGCTCGTGCTTCTTGAATTGCTGAGGTTATTGACACAGTCAACCACTGGGATCTTATTAAAATCATATCCACCCACCTGGATCTGGGGGAAGCCCGCACGATTGATCCTTACTGTGCCAAGAGACAGCAGGCATGTAAGTGAGCGAGACACGCTGCTTGGAACCCGGAAACCAGTGAGTAGCTTTTCTTAGCGATTGATCAGATAGGGTCATTCCATTTGAACACCTTAACCATGATGTGTGGTATTCCTCAATGCTCATTCATGCTGTCTCCTGTACTCTAATATCTACATGGAGCTGTTGGGCTAGTTCATCAGGGCATGGGCCTCTTCATACACTTGCATGCCGATGACACCCAACTTTGCCCATGTGTGACCTATTTGACATACGTCATCTGTCTGACGAAAGGCCTTGGTGCAATGAAGAACTGAATGTCCATTGACACGCTTATAAGCAACACTCCTGAGACATGGTTTGTTTTTTCTGCATTTTTCTTTTTCTATCCAACTTTTGGTCTCAGATTCTTTTGTAAAATCTCCTGCTTTTCATTGCTTTTCATTGTGCCTTTTCAACGTGCTTCTGTGTTTGGATATTGAGACATTGGGCCTCATTACTACCCTGCGGTCTGGAAAGGACGGTGGCGGTAAAAACGCTGCCAGTGTTCTTTCCGGACTGGCTGATTCAGAGTCCTGCAGGCGGGAGGTGTCACTCCCGCAAGGTCTGACCTGGCGGGAGTAACGCCACCTGCCTGCAGGCGCAAATGGAAACACCGGCTTTGTCATAGACGGAACCAGTGCTTCCATTGTCCCCATCCCCATGGAGTCCTAAGGGACTCCATGGGAATGGGAACTTACAGAATTCTGCCTCTGGAATTCCTGGGTCACTGGGGTCGTAATGCGCTGGTGATTCTGGGAATCACTGAGGCGGAATGATAATAAGGGTCCGGCGGTAGCCTGCAGGTTTTTCCGGCACGGTTACTGCCGGACTCATAATGAGGCCCATTGTTCCTTAACAACGGCCTCAGTGCGTTCTATCTATTTGCAAAATCAAGTCCTGCAGCTTTAAGGGGGCACTGTGTTAGTGGACATGCTCCACTTCACACTTCTGCCTCAAAATCACGCGGGATCCGCTTAGTGGCCATAAAGTTGTTGATAAGTGGCAGTAGTTTGCAGCAGCCACTTTGTTTTCCTGCTTTTCTTTGTGCCTTTTCAACGTGTTTCTGTGTTTGGATATCGAGACTTAGTTTCTGAACAACGGCCTCAGTGCGTTATATCTATTTGCAACATCAAGTCCTGCAGCTTTAAGGGGACGCTGTGTGAGCGGATGTGCTCCACCCCCACTGCTGCCTCAAAACTATGTGGGATCCGTGAAGCGGCTGCAAAGTGGTTGTTAAGTTGCAGCAGTTTGCAGTTCGCAGTAAGCATCTGCTTCTGCTCCGAAGAAAAAAGCGCTGACCCGACACCTTGCCGAAACAAAATTAAAGGATGAGCTTAAACGAGCTTAAACAGCACAAATTCCAAGAAAGTAAGCACTTCTGTGGTACTGTATTGCTCTGCCTGTGTATCAGACTCTCACTGTGCCAAGAGACAGCAGGCGTGTAAGTGAGCGAGACACGCTGCTTGGAACCCGGAAACCAGTGACAAAGTGCTTGGTTTCCAGCAAATCTGCGGGTGTGCTGCGATAACTGCTGGACCCATATGCACGCAATTTACCTTAGTGCTTTTCGTAACGGTGGATGTGGGCTGCCGGGACCCTTTCCCTCCCCAGAG
Source organism: Ambystoma mexicanum (assembly GCF_040938575.1). NCBI lineage: Eukaryota > Metazoa > Chordata > Amphibia > Caudata > Ambystomatidae > Ambystoma > Ambystoma mexicanum. The sequence continues at coordinate 1,286,679,751 of NC_090937.1, forward strand.
AAATGTTAGACCACACGTTTGTCAAGAGTTGCCAATAAAATGCCATGGGATTTTATTGTTACAGATATGGTTATGGAAACAATAACAATAATCACATATCCTAATAATATCATACTTTTGGGCACCGAGTCCTGAGGTTACCCCCTCTGGCCCGTGCCGCCTTCTTGTCCCACGACTTGTTGTGGTCACCGTCCAGTGTCCTGTATTTCTCTTCCTTGTTCTTCTCCCTCCTTTTCTAGGGTGGCAGGGCTTTGTGGAAAAGAAGAAAGAGAGTGGAGGACGCTGAGTGAACAGCAAACCTCTTGACTGTTTGGGTCCCCGTTCAGGGTCCACAAACAGTTTGTATTTTTCTGAGAGCTGTGCAGCTCTTATATAAGACCCAGGGGTGGCCCTGGGTCTTTGATGTGTAGCTGTGGGGGCTGGCCCAGCCCCCAGGCCGGCTGTAGCTGACTGTCTGGCCCCCGACGGGGGGGTAGGTCTTTGTACTCCTTCCTGCCTGCTGTTGGTTTCCTCTGGGTGATTAGCACCCTGGTTCCTTGTGGAAGGGTGAGGTTTTGTTCACACCTCACCCTTCCTGCCCTTTTTTAGTGAGGAGAGACTGCGTGCCTCTGTGTTGTGGGGGAGAGGGGAGCAGGCTTGGGGGGAAGGCAGCTGCCCCTCTTCCATGCTTGCCGGATGGTACCAGCAGTTACCCTGCCTCGCTTTGGGCGGCCCTGCAGCATTGCCCATGACTAGCGGTGGCTTGCAGACTGCGGGGTTATACCCTTTGATCCAAGCACCGCCACACGATCATTCCTAACTCACCCTGGACCAGGGGAATAAAGAAAAAGATTGTTTCAGGCAGACCTACAATTGGAAGGTAGAGGGGATGTCGCTCAGAGCCCAACGCTGTGCAACACATCGACCGCACCTGAGCGCTCGGTGCACGCTGGGATTAACAACATGCCTGACCATTTTAGCGAAGTATCCCTCCAAGGTGAGGACCCGCCGTTTGGTGTCCTCCCTGCAAGTAATGCAACCAACTCACCAGGTGGCACAGCCACGGGAGTGACGGGGGATAACTTTCCTCGCTTGAAAGAGCTGTTTGAAAACTCAAGGTTTGAAATAGAGGGCAAGAAGGAACACAGGAAGGTGCACCGGATTTAAATGACTTCCAAATTGAGCAGGGGGCTTGTCCTCTAAATGTTATGGTCCAAATAGGCCTTACCATGGCATCTCTGTTGACTATATTGGAAAGAGAGGTCCGAATTGAGGTAAAAATCTCAAAGACACCCCAAACTGTTTTTTTGAAAAATGGGGTGCCCAAGCAAATAATTAATTGGGAACAGCTTCAATGGATGAAGTCAGTGGATCTAAGGAAATTACAATAGTTTGTAGTAACACAGAGGGACTTCAAAACCGGTAGTGACTTCAGTAAAAGTACATGGTCTACCAGCTACCTGGAAGTACCTGCGGTCAATAGATTTGAAAAAAAACAATCTCAGTAGTCAACCCAGAAAGCAGACCCAACCCTTACTCAAGATGATTGGGAAACCAACAGGCCTTACACCCGAAAATTTGCTTTCTAAGCAGAGATTCTTCTACCATAAGACTGATAAAGAAGCCCATTTGAACGCTTCAGCAGAAAGGGGTATCTGGTCATTGCATCGAATGCAATACCATTGAATGCCTTTTCATCGGAAAAAATGCATAGAAAAAAGCATTGAATGCATTTTTTTTAAAGGTGAAGGGTTTCGTTTAATTATAATGGAGTATAAAGGTTAAAAAAAGGGCATTTGGGGGGACTCCCACATTAAAAAAAAAAATGCATTTGATGCTTTTTTTAGATGCATTTTTTTTGATGGAATGGTATGTCGATGATAGGAATTCGATGCAATGACTATAAACCCAGAAAAGGGGCCGGCAGCCGAGAACAGAATGCAGACGGTAGACGTTGCAACAAAAGAATGTAATATGACGACCTCAGGCCTGATTAGCCCTTTGAGGCATGGGGCATACATGAAGACTCACTCACCTACGGCAATGAAGAAGATGCTCAAAGCGATCATGAATCCACCAGATGTCAAAAGAGTATGAGGTTGGAAAACACAGGCCATCAAAGTGGTGGGATGGGGGCTTGCAGAGAAAAGTACGAGCCCGCTCCCCAGCTCGCAGGCCGCACTATAAATTTGAAAATGCATTTATCAGTTGAGGACCTTCTGATGGAGATGGCAGCCTCGCAAATGGAAGCGCAGTCTTCACTAAAGCCTATAGTAGATGCGAGTCTGATAGCAGCTATCACTGTAACCTTGGCGCCTTACATGAAACTGCATGAAACATTGTGCGATCAAATTAGGGAACAGTCAACACTGATGGCCATGCTCCCCTCCTTTCTGGGCTCTTGTTCATTAAAGGCTTTGTGACTGCAATTCAAAGTAATCTGAAAAGAAACACTGAACAGATCACACAAATCTTGCACAGTATAATTGACCGAATAATTCAAGACAAAAATAAAAGACGTCTCGACTTAAAAAAACAAAGAAATGAGTTCAACTCCCAAGCAGAAACAAGGGGGAGTAGTGACCTTACACTGACCACTCCTATAAAGTCTATGGAGAGGGAGCCGCCATTATGGCCGTAGTGCCTGGATGACAGGGCGCATCTGGCAACGAAATCCACAGGCAGCCTTCTGGCCCCCCAAAAAGGCAGTCGAGAAGTGGAATCTAGTTTAGTTGAGCAAGTAGAAGAGGGGGATAATGTGGTGCCTTAGTACCCTCAACATCTCTAAAAACAGGAGAAATGATGCCTTCTATGGTTTTGGACTCAAACGATCGTCAAAGAAGAAGTTTGACATATTTTCTAAATTGAAGGGTGGGCTCAAATGTAGTAAAGTCACCACACAGCAAAAGAGTGTTACTAAAGGCAAAATTGACCAAACAGAAAAAACTCTTGGTGAAACATTCCAACAACGCCCCAGATTCGCTACATTTCCAGCCTTGTGGCCCCACAAGAAAGTATCATTTCTGAGAAATGCAATACTTCCGAAAATGGTTGGAGAAGAGGAGGTCTCACCTGCAAAAAGTGACAAAAATCTCCCTACAAGGATGGTAGAGGAAAAGGAAAAAAAAACCTACGCGACCTATAGAAGAAATAAGTGAGGAAGAAGAATTGGTGGATCTGACAAATCTTTCCACGCGCTCCCTGACAGAGGGGGAGGAAAATTGGTCTCCAAGAGACCGGGTGAGAGACTGATCTCCAAGAAGGCAGGAGTAGCAAGATCTTTCAAGCGAATCACAAGAAATTAGTGATGAGGACCAGGGAGTAGTCTGGGGGTCCCCATTGAGAATAAAATCTAGGACACTAAAAAGGAGACACGTAGACATTGAATCCCTGATGGAGTCTCCAAGGTTGTATACGAATTGCATGTATTACAATTGTTTGTGTAACAATTGAACGAATGCAAATTGTTTGTGAAAACAATTGGTCGTTAACAATGTGAAGGGATTGAAAACGTGTGGAAATGCGTGCACTTACAAAGCAATGTTAATTGTTAAAATGTCAACATTCTTTCGATTTCTGACTGTGAAATGGTTTTGAAATATAGCCTGCTTAAAGAACGCCTATGCCAATTGTTAACGTTGTCAATGGGCCGTACCATTGTAAACATCTGAAACTGACAGCAGCATACGGCTAAGTAAAAAAAAATGGCTACGCGCGTAGGAAATGCAAACGAAATAATGATATATTAATAAAGTTTAAATCGATGGATCAAGGCTTTGTAAATTTAAGGAAATGCAGTCTTCGGCAATTAAAAAGAAAAGCACCTACCATTCAGCACATATGGAACTACCCCATACAAAGGGGAAATCTTTGAAAAGAAGAAAAGCGAGATCTGTAATCTAAAACACTTCCCGGTAAACTGACGCCATCATAATGATGCAAACTTGTGTTTTGAGGAGAAAGCACACGTTGGTACGTCGCAGTCAAAAATAATACGAAAATATATAAACATTTCAATTGAATTGCAATATTTTCCAGTGATCGAATCAGATGAAAATAATAAACCAGTGAAAAGAATAACAATGCCATTGTTTTTTTTAAATAAAAAAGAGACTATTTTTCTGGTAAGTGAAATGTAAAGTACTATAAATAGAATTAATATTTGAAGATACAGTTATAAATGAGGAGGCACAAATTGTTAAATTAACATATTCATTTAATGTATCATTGACCAGGGTGAAAATCAAATACATTAGAAAACATGGAAAAAGCACAGTATGTAAAATCGGAAAGAGGCAATGATCAACTGACACATGATGGGTATATATATAATTTGGAAAGATTTGGAAAGATTTCAGGAAGATAGAAAGTGGTGGATGTGTATTGAATACAGAAAAAAAAATGTAGAGGGACAGCATGTACCGATGGAGAATTTATAGAACACACACATAATCATGAACCAAATATTGCGAAAATTGAAGTAAAAAACAAGCAAAGCGAAAAGCGACGCAGGCACAAGCCAACAATTAGTATGTCAAGTGCTAGGAGAAGTACCATCACACCTAGCAGGAGCAATGCCATGTAGTAAATTAATAAAAAAACAAGTGCTGCAACAACAAAATTTAGGATGTATGGTGCCAAAAGTACTGAAAACAATTAATGAAATCGAGAACCAGAAAATCAAACTAAAAAACTTCAAGGAGACAAATTCTTGTACTATGATAGTGGAAATCAACCAAACAGATACATGATATTTGCAACAGAACAGAACCTAACAAGACTATCATTGACCAAAAATTGGATGATGGACGGCACTTTCCAGTCATGCCCAAAACCATTCAAACAACTATATAGTATACACAGAGAAATCAGTTAAGACTTTTTCCCACTACTGTACATTCTAATGAGTGAAAAAAGTGAAAAATGCTACAGAGAATTTTTTACTAACATTTGAGAAGGGTTAACAGGTCCATTCTAGGAAAACAAAAGCTGCAGCATGGACTTTGAAATTGCAGCCATAAACGCAATCATAAATGTATTCCCCAATATAAGTATTCAAGGTTATTTTCACTATAAACAGGCGCTTTGGCACAACTTACAAAAACATGGTTTGCAGAAAATATATTGCTTAGATAGTGAGTTCCAGCATAATATGCGCAAGCTCTGTGCACTGGCCTTCTTGCCCAAAACTGACGTACTAGCCGGCTATACAGCACTAGTGAATGAGACATATTATAAAACTCATGAAAAAGAACTGAAAGACTTTCTGAAGTATTATTAGTAGACCTGGCTGGGTGCACAGGCTCGTTTTGGATTGAAAAGTTCCCAAAATAATGGAACTGTTACAAAGCAATACTGCATGAATGCCCAAAAACAAACAACAATCTAGAAGGTTGGCACAACGGCCTAAATGTAGCAATTGGGTATGCTAAACCAACTTTGTGGACGTTCCTAACTGTATTGCAATCTGAACAGGGAACCCAGGAAACTGTAATTATTCAAACACTGAGTGACATAAATATGCAAATAGAACCTCTAAAAGCATCCAAAATGTTAAAAAAATGAAAGATTGCTGAGAAATATAAAAATGTATCCTTGTCAGACTATTTAACCAGTATGGCCTTTGCCATTACTTTTGTAACATTGTAAATGATCCGTGATGAATTAAGAAACATGAAAATAGTTGTACATATATTTGACAAAACAAATGGTTAATGTAAAGTTTTCACATTGATAAATTATAAAATATTGTACTGTTAATAACGTCAATTGTGCAGAAGGTCAATTGTGCAGAAGGTCAATTAGGACCACTATAATTAGGTCAATTACGCAAAAGGTCAATTGTAAAAGGCCTATTTGGGTAATACTGTCTCCAATAGAGAAGAGAGGAAGCATGAATGTTGAGTCCGATGCAGAGGTGAGTGTGCAGTGCAACAGCTTCTATCCATTAAAGCCAGGAAAGGCTCGAGCTGGCACAAGCCCGCGGTTCAGAACTCTTGAGCCTCTTTATGTAACCCCAAAAAATCCAAAGAACATAGGACAGGCCTGCTGATCCTAAAGGAAACGAGACTCACAGGATTCTTTTGGAATGAATACTATGTATAAAGGGCGACCTCATCCTAAAACCAGCCCAATGTCCTCTGTTTGTTGCACTGTATACCTGCTTTCAGGGGAATTCAATGGAAAGACTTCCATCTATTAGAATTCCCGGAAGAAACTAGACTGGACAAAGCTGTGATTTATGTAGCATCTCTAAGGAATAAAAAATTACTGCTTGAGGAGGGAAGGAGATTACTCCCTATGGGTTTTGCCCTGTCAGAATACAACTGTAGTGTTAATCCAGGGTGATGTGCTAAGGTGGCTACGGAAAGAAACCGCAAACCCATACCAGCCCAATTCAAGTCACAGTCGGAGCAAGTGACTAAAAGGTCCTGCAGTCGTGAACAGAGAACTCAAATTTCCTGACAACACAAAGTGGTTAAAAATGTCAGATTCCGCATTACGGTCGACAATTGTAAAGTACTGAAAACCAAGAAAAGAGGACAGGTGATGAAGAAGAAAGCTTGGGCTGGTTGGAGGGTGCTCTAGCCGTAGGCATAAAATTGGCATATCGCCCAACTTTGACATCTGGAAACGACCAAGAGGCACTATACGATGAGGTAGTTTTTAGCATCACGGAACACGGGGGATATGCTTACCTTTTTGGCTTTGGAGATCTGAAATTTGAAGAGTATGATGTAATATGCCTGCAGGAGACGTGGCTGCGGGAATCCCCGATATTGGAGGGTTACACAATTTTCTTAAACCCAGCTACGAAGGGTCCCTGTGGTCGTCCTGCGGCAGGTCTCCTGCTCAGGGTGGGATTGGCCCATCGGTCACTCAGCCTGTGGCTGGGCCAAAATCATGCGCAGTCCCTGGTGGCCGGAACAACAAAATGTGAAGAAAAAAAAACACTTGAAAGCATGTTTTTATTTCTGCCGTTGGCTCTGTTACAATCACCACAAGACATTCCATCTCGGTCTCCTTGGTCACTTGACAAAATCCTTGTGTCTAAAAGCTTCTGTACGGTGTAGAAATATTTGACCATAGCACATCAAGTGGCCATTAACTTCATTGTGCCACAATGAATGATGCTTTGTTGTAATGTGTCTATCTTTCCCATCTCCCTGGCATGCTGTTCAAGATGTTTAGTTGCATACTCTGAGCACTAGTTACCTCATACAGTATGGGATGTCCTGTGAGTGCGCTGATTTCCCTATTTTGCCAAAGCCTGAAAGTAGAAACTCGCAGGCTTGACATGCGGCCAACTTTTCACCAGATCTGCAGATGAACTTAACTGGTCTGCTTTTAAATCTCAGTTACCAGTTTAATGGTATCCATTACAGAATAATTGCTCATTTTACTATAGCAGATATGATAGCTCAGTGGGTTGAGCGCTCGCTGCTGCACATTGCAGGTTTGATTCCCAGCAAGGCAATCTCAGTCTTTCCTTCTTCTGAGGTCAATAAATGAGTACCAACACAAGTTGGGTGATATTGTATGCATATTTGTTCTATAAAAAAGAGCTTAAGCGTTAAGTGCCATACAATAACATATTTTCATTTGGCTTTGGATGTCTGCTTGCATTCACAGTAATTTGACAATATGGATCTATACACACAGATATTAATGATACATATGGTGATCCATTCTTGAATGAAATGTATATCACATTAGTCAAATCATAACAATATTTTTCGTAGTGTACTTACGAACAATGCTATTTGATGCCACTTCCTGTTTTGTCAAGGGGTTTAAGGTCGTGTATCGCTTCCCGGGATGTCACCTTCGGTTGTGGTCATATGACATCACTTCCGGTGATGTCGTCAGCAGTCAAGGGACGTGTGGCAAGGAGTGGACCACTTTTTTGAGGAGATGGGTGGGCCACTTTTTTCTTGGGTGTCCGTGCCTATTTCTTGTCCCATTCTGACCCTGCTCCTGCTTGTTAAAAAGTATGCAAGAGTTTCAAGTCATCTCAGTAAAACACCCATCTCCTCTGATACAGGCAGTACTCCTTTCTATGGGCACCAGCGAAGACAGACCCGAGGCCACGCTGCTGCTACTAAATTTGCATTGGAACGTAGCTTCCGTAGCAGCAGGGGACTTTGTAAGATCAATACAATGTATAATTGACGAAGCAGTGGGAGCCTGGGCAAATTTCAAGGTCTTGCTTTGTGGGGACCTAAACATCTATTGTTTTGATGGGAAAGCAAACTTAATAAGGGAATGGGTCTCATTACAATATTGGAGGTAGCCTTGCTGGTAAAACCTGCAAGGCTACCTCCAAACTTGCAAGAAAGTCTGGCACCCGTGAATGGGCAATTACCAGAGTATTCCGGCCCCGCCAGACATGGTATTTGCCCTTTCACAGGTTCCGGAATCGGGTGATCCCCATTCCCATTTGAGCCCCATAGTTCTCAATGATAATGGGGATGCCTGTAGCACAGGCACCATTCATAACGGTGCCTGTTCTAGAGACATGCAGTGCTCACGGGTGCCTTTCATTCCACCAGGTCAGACCTGGCGGAATGAAAGGCACCCACGAGCACAACTCAGAGTTTGCTGGTCCGGATACAACGGTACCGGTAAGCTTACGGGTACCGCTGTATCCGGATCAGCAAGCTCGTAATGAGGCACATTATGTCAGCTCCTGTACAAGAGGTTTGTCCTGGAGGAAGGAATTCACAAATAGGAACATCTATATTGTTAATGGATTTATTGAAGGGGACATTCCAGCCTCCAAAATTTGAAATAGAGGACTGAAAGAAAAAACATTAAACTATGGGCCTCATTACGAGTCAGGCGGTAGGGGATACCGGGCACCGGTAAGGAGACCGGTGCCGGTAATCCCCTACTGCCCGATTCCGAGGTCCCCTAACGGGAACCGCTAGGGACGTGTGGTCGGACCACCCGTCCCTTACGGGTCCCGTTAGGGGACCAGGCCACTAATTACAGGCCTGCCATTAGCAGGCCCGTAAATAGCGCCTTCCCCATTCCCATTGAGCTCTATGGGGACTGGGAAGTCAAACTACACTGAGACCACTTACCACTGAGACTGCAGGACCAAGCAGATATTCCTAAGAAGAAAAGGATAGCGTTAAGCCAACCTGACATGAAGAGGAGAGGATCCTGTCCTCAAAGCACGCCCGGTGATGCAAACCCTGAGAGTTCAAGGTAATGGTGAAAGCGGGAGACCCAGAAGGGATACCAAGAATAACGAAGATAAGCAGTGTACACGTCCCAGTGGGGACTTAATGTTAAAACCCCCATAGAAAAGTGAAGAACTATGTGAGAACACACAAATTCATTTCACCGAAGATGGAATAACATAGCAAGTTAAGAATCACTATTCAAACACACATACTCATCTCAGTATTGACGGAAGAACAGCGCAAGTTGAGAATCATTACTGGATCCCTTATACTCGTCCCAGCAAGACCTACGTAAGACAGACACGGTATCAAGAGACGACACAGACGAGTGAAACACAGTTTGAAACCTTTATTCTCAATGGTCAGGATGGTATAATGCCTAACTTGCCCTAACTGTAAACGCAAATGTTCCCTAAGGGAAAGTAAACTAAGGGAAGTCTAAGTCTGTCAGCCCAAAACAAAATGCTGTCTGTGTCAAAACATATGCTTGCCCTCACTTCTATAGGAAAACAGAGTGCATGGGATTTGATCAGTTCAATAGTGTTCAAAACAAAGTTAATTTGAAAATGGAGCTCTTCTGTAGCCCCCTTCCCCAAGTTCAAGACACTCAGGTATTGTTCAAAGTAAAGTTAGTGTGACAATGGAGCTCCTCTACAGCTCCCTTCCACAAGTTCAAGGGTCTCAAGATTTACTTGGCAGTTCAGAGTATCTTTTTCTTGTCAGGATGTACCTAGGCAACGGGTCTCTCGGGCTTCCCTAGCCCCAAGCCAGACCCTCTTGATTGTTCTCCAACTCAAAAAATTCTCAACTGGTTCAATGTTGCCTCCTGTTAAATACCAAAGTTCAATTCAACTTCCTTTCAGCTGGGGCTTCCCCGGTTGTGGTGAAGTTGCCAGACCGCACGGTCCACCCATTACAGGTCACGCAAGCAGGTGCTCTTCATTTTCCTTGGGTCTTCTTTTCCTTTTAGTCGGGTCTCTGCGGCCCTCCTGGATTCTTCTCCCATCTGGTGGCCACCCAATGCTTTGTAGGGGTGTCTCTGCAGCTAGCCTGGATCAATCTCCTGCCTGGTGGCACCCCAATACTTTGCCAATGTACTTTCTATCGTTTCACCCCTTTTCCATTAACTTTAGGGATTATATTTTTCTCCTGTCCTTCTTGTGGGGTCTATGCGGCCCTCCTGGATTAGCCTCCTGCATCAGTGCCACTGTGATGCATTTTAACGGTCTTGGTTCAGAGCAAAGTCTATTTTCCTTTACTTTTGGGAATTTTGGTCCCTCTTTGGTTTTCGCACAGCTCTCCCTTTTATCTCTATTTTCCTTGGGTCTTCAGCGCTGCGCACAGCTCCCCCTTTCATAGGAGCTTGCTATTCAGCTACAGAGTCTTTCGACAACGTATACTCCTGCACGTGACCACTCTGTTACTTTGTATCAGCTAAACCCTCTTTATCAGTTTCACCCGACGCGTCTTTCACTATACGTCCTGGGCAGCCACAGATCCACAACTCTGCTCCCAACTCTTTCTAACCACTGAGGGCTTGTAATTGTATATTTTTACAGCACTTATACACACGTGAAGTGCTTAAAAGTGCTTTAAAGCGGGAAGGGTGCAAAGGAAAACAGTAGTCATTCTTAGGCCTTGAGGTTTCCGAATGATCAAACAGAAAAGTAATTAGCGTACTAGGCCTGACAGCATTTCTCCTAGTGCAAGTGCTTGAAGTGTTTCAGGTGCAACCAAATTAGGGAGGGGAGACAAAGGGGGAAAGGACATAACTTGCTAGGCCTAGTAAGTTCAGATCATGCAAGTTTGCAGACAGAAGTGCGAGTGAGGGGGTGAACAATTTTGCCCAGTCCAGCAGAGCCCTGGGTTAGGTGCCGAGAGGATACCCCTCTAATGAAACATATGCTGAAAGTGCCTGTAATGCTGAACATAGTGCAGAGGCCCGGAGGCAAGTGCAAAGAATGGCGGAGGAGCCTGGGACCTGTGTGTCCCTGGAGGTGAACCAGGTGACCAATCAGCAAAAGAGTTAGGGAAGAGAAGGAGGAGTGAGGAAGGAGAGAACAAGAGAGGTGATTAGCAGGTGAGAGGTAGCGAGGAAGAAAAGAGGAGGGTCTTGAGGAGTTTCCGGAATTTAAGGAGCTCCGGCTCAAGGTGGAGAGTGGCAGGGAGTCTGTTCCAGAGGGAGACACCTGCAAGATAAAGATCTACCCCCAAATCTCTGCTTGGAAAAACGACTCACCCACAAAGAGTTGGAGGAGGATGAGCAGAGGGCTCTAGAAGGAGAGTATTTAGGAAGAGAGCATTGTAGGTAGTGCGGGCCCCGGCGCCAGAAAGGTTTGTGGACTATGCAGAGGGTCTTGAACCTGATCCGAGCTGCCACAGAGAGCCAGTGGAGGGATTCTAGCACCGGAGAGCTGTGGTTCCTGGGCTTGAGGCCAAGGGTAAGTCTTACAATTCTGTTCTGGATGAGCTGTAGCGGACAGAGAGAAAAAGTAGGAAGATTGAGAAAGCGGCTGTTGCAGTAGTCCAGCCTCGAGAGGACCAGGGCTCTGGAGACGGTGAGCCTTTAGTGGAAAGTAAGTAAAGATAGAATACCTCTGAGGAGGTGCAGCTGGTAGTGGGAACTTTTTTGAGATGTCCGAAATGTGAGAAGAGAAGGAAAGAGTGGAGTCAAAAATGACCCCTTGATTTTTTGCCTCACTAACATGTGGGGGCGCAGGTCCAAGGGATGCTGGCCAGTGATAAATTGGGAAAGCGGGAGCAGGGCTCCCAATGAGGACAATCTCTGTCTTACTGGAATTTAGGCAGAGATCATTAGCAGCATACCAAGACTGAATTGAGGATAGTCGGGAATGAGTGAGGAGGAAGAGGCTGAGGGTAGCCTGAAATAGACCTCTGCGTCATCAGCATAACACTGACAGTTAGTGGTGAAGGTAGAGATTCTGTAGGCAAGAGGAGCCATGTAAACATTGAAGAACAAAGGGGATAGGTTAAATCCCTGTGGGACACACAAGTAGAGAGAGTGATAGAGGAGAGAAAGGACCCAAGTTCCACCTGGGAAGGATGGTCAGAGAGGAAGGAGGCAAGCTACGCCAGGGCACGATCTGTGATGCCCAGGGTATCACGGAGATGGGAGATCAGGATATTGTGGTTTACTGTGTTGAAGGCAGAAGAGAGATCGAGACGAATCAGGGCAGAGTAAGAGTTAGAGTCAAGATTTGAAAGCAGGTCTTCACGGGTGTTCAGAAGAGCAGTTTCCATGTCTCTGGATGCTCTAAACCCAGACTGATGGTCATGGAGACAACCAACAGATTCAGTGTGGAGGGTAAGTAGAGCGATAGCAAATATCTCCAGTAGTTTGCCCAGGAAAGGAGTGATAGAGATCGGCAATAGTTTGCTGAGATTGAAGGGTGAGCAGAGGGTTTTTTGAGCAGAGGGTGTACAAGAGAGTGCTTGAGAGAAGTGGGGAAAATTCCAGTGGCGAAAGAGAGGTTGCAGAGGTTGGCCAAGGCTGGAGCAAGAGGATCAATGTTGTTCTTTATGGTTTTAGGAGGGCATTGGCCAACCTGAGTGCGCTTTTTATACTGTTCGGAGAGTTCATCAGGCTGCAGGTGGGCATACTTGATTTCAATTGCCTGACCTTGCCTAGCCTTGTTAATGGGACATGTCCATTGAGCATGTTGGTGTGCCTCTAATCTCATCTTCTTCGTCCCAGTACCATAGTAGTGCTTTACATAGGAAGTCTGCATTCTTCCTGACACCCTCTTCTTCACTACGGTACTTAGATGGTACTTAAGGAAATGAAGATGGTGTGACTTATTACAGGAAGATGGTTCAAGTTCGTTCACTCTGGTAGCCTCAATGAGGTTAACAGAAAGGAAAAGAGTGGGTCTCAAAGTAGATTATAAGATTAAAGGGACAGGTGGATAAGTAAGTCAGTGTTATAGTTCGAAAAGGGGGTTTGTTGCCCTTTGGTCTTACATTCCCTTACTTGTGTGTGTGTGTTATAGGGAAGGTCTTGGGGCAGCAAAGGACATGCACCAAAATATCCTATGACAGTAGAGGGGAGGTAGGAGGAGGGGAGGTAGGGTAGATCGGGATTAGGAATGGGGAGATACCATGTCTCAACTTCGGGCATCAACCCTCCATCCCAGTAGTACCCTTTAACAGACTCACCTCCGGGGTCAGAATGTGGCAATTTTGCCCCTCTCTTTGTTACCTGAGGGGTGTCTTAAGTGGGTTAAATGTGATAACGCCCTTAGATTTCTCACACCACAGATGGGGAGAAACATAAGGATCAATACAGGACCATCCATACTCTTGTCAGTAATAGCAAAGAAGTAGAGACACTTAGGAACCGTTATTGGAACATTCATGCTCATTCTATTAAGACCAAAGAATTGGAGAAAGTTAAGACTCATTTCTGGAACATTTATACCGCCCCAGTAAGGGCAACGAGAATCATTATTGGGAGACTAAGACTCATTCCAGTGAGAGTAAAGAGGTGGAGAACAACACAAATATTTACTGGAACACTAATTCTTGTCCCAGTAAGACCGAAATGGTGGAGGAGAGTTAGAATAATTTTTGGAATAATAAAAATAAGAATTTCTGTAAGACCAAAGAGTTGGAAAGAAGTAGGAATAGCTATTGGAACCTTCATATTCATCCCAGTAATTACCAAGTGGTGGAGGAGACTGATATAAGTGGGAATCATTACTGGAACCCTCATTCTTGTCCCAGTAGCTATAAAGTGGGAAAAGAGAGTAATACTCATTTTGGGAACAGTCCTACTTGGCCTAGCCAAGTAAATGAGTGGACATTGAAAGAGTCTCAAGTTTAAGGAACGAGGAAAAAAGAGAAGAAGAATCTCGAGAGGCAGAAACAAAGTGTAAAAGACACTGGTGAAAAAGTGAGAATCCCAATAATTGTATTATAAGACTTGATCAAAGTAGTTACCAAGAACCTTATGCGAATACATTACTAAAGTGAACTTGCTGAAAAGCATACGACAGGAGAAGAGATTCATTTTCCAGTGCCTTAGTTGTTTTAATAGTGGCACAAACAGTTTACATTAGTTTTGGACAGAGGATGGTCTTTCCTTTTGGACTCACTGATGACTGACGAACACCCTAGTTAGATTGTGCTAGGTAGGGAAAACACATATCTTAGGGAATGCTAGGAGCTTTGCTTTTTTCTTTGCTAAACAAATATTACAAAATGGAAGACACATGTCCTTGTCCTTCTTATGACCCACTGTAGCCATCAATCCATGTCTTCCAATCCCCAAGTATTGTTATGAATTAACCCATGATCATCATCTTTGGTGTCTTCCATATCAAATTTACTTAGCTGATATTGTGCATGACTTCCTCTACTCGTGATCCCTGTGTCCACTCATCAACCATTTTATTGGACCTGTCACATCTCAAATGGGCCTTATCTTCTCAGGCACCATACCCTATAAGTCCCCAACTTTCTAAGAACTACCATCCATGCATCATCACTCCAGATTGCCTTTTCAGAAATTGTCACTGCAATGCCACAACCACACACACCTTTTTTAGCTATGATCACTGAAGAGGTCATATTGATGCCTCGGTAGCAGTACATGAAGGCTTGACAGCTCATAAGTTAAGTACTGCCCGTTGACATAGGCCAAGTAAACACTTCACAGATTTCAATTCTGTGAAATGCTGTCTCACTCCTTCTTCCTTTGGAGGACAAAACATTGAGCATCATTACATTGGGTAACAAAACAAATATTGCCATATTGCCACAGGATGGAGAGATGTCCCACAAGTATGGAGTAAAGGGGACTATGGACTAGGAGTAAGGTGGTCACTAAGGTGAGTAACCTCGTAATTTTTGCTATTAATGAAGCTTTCCTCCTGCAAGTTCCACTGTTTCTCTGGGCACAGAGAACATGCCAGCAATGGATGATTAACAGCATAGAGACCCACTCAAAAAGAAATTTTTTTTTCAATCAATTTGTACAAATAAATACAGACAGAAAACCTATTGTGTTCCATCCATGGGGACTTTGCCTTCAGACATCATGCCGAAAGGGGTTTGGGCTACAGGAAGTGGAAGGGACAGGAAGGAAACATAGAGTTAAAGAGAAACAAGATGGCAGAACCTTTCTCCATCTATAAAGAGCTCCCTCTCCCTTCTCAATAGAATCAAAAGCTTTCAAATATGTCACACTGTGGTGCGAGGTTACTCCTGTTGTGAATCGGTGTGTCTTTTGATTCTTCTTCCCAGGACTGCTTCATGTGGAGTTGCCATCTCACTGGTGAGGGTGTCACCTGCACTCACAAAGGAACACACAGAGGCAATCCCCAAGATTACAGTCCTGCCAGCATTGGCAAGGTCCAGCCTGTCTGGGGCTAGTGCACATAATAATTTCACAGCTGAGCTGTGATCACAAGGCTGACACGTGTGTGATATCAAATTGAGTAACTATGAGAGGTGCTGGACACCATACCGTAAAGAAAGACTACAAGAACATATTTGAAAGACACAATTGATTTACTAACTACAATTCAAACCTCAGAATTTGAAGGGACAAAGGACATACTCTTCACAATGGATGTAGCTAGTTTATGTACCAACATAACCCATCCAGCTGGAATTGAAGGCATGGAATGGCTTCTGTTGACATCAGACCAATGGCAGGCAGACAGGGTGTTTCTACTCAGTCTACTTAAAATCATACATCTTTGAAGAAAGATTTTTTTTTACAAATAGCGGGCACCTCCATGGGGGCCGTGATGGCACCTGGTTATGCCAACACCTGCATGGCTTCACTTGAGGAAGAGCATGTATTTAACACTTCACAGTGGAACACACAATTGAAATATATGTGCCGTAATATAGACAATGTTTTGGGAATTTGGTCAAGTTCACCGGTCAAATTATTATGCTTTTTCGATTGCATGAACAACATGACTCCAAGGATTAAGTTTACCACAAAATACAGCACCACTTCAGTAGAATTCCTTGATGTACTAGTTTATGTAAAACATGCCCACCAAGAAACAACACTTTGCACAAAACACACAGATAAGAACAGTCTCTTATCCTTGAGTGTTCATCCGCGGAAGACTATTGAGAGCATTCCCTATAGCCAGTTCCTATGCTATCAGAGGATTATTTCTGAAGAACATCATTATGTGCAAAAAACTGGGGAACTACGAGATAAAATCCTGAAAAGAGGATATTCACTGGCAAATGTAGATACAGCAACTCACAAAGTGGGTACTGTCACACGCCAATCAGCTTTTACTCCAATGATAAAACAAACAGAAACCAATCTAGCGTATGTGACCACTCATTCACAACAAAGTACCACAATCAAGCAAATTCTGAGAGAGCGTTGGAAAATGTTAGAACTTGATCCGCATTTGAAGCAGCTGTTTCCAGAAGTTCCCACATTTGCTTATCAGAAAAGTAACTTGATTAGAGACAAGGTTATAGGAGCTGACATCAGTAGGCCAAAGAACATCAAGAATACCGACAGGGGGACTCTTCCGTGTAACAATTGCCATTACTGCAATAACATAATTAAAGGCAACACCATCAACCACCCACTTTCAGGCAAGATAATCAATTTGAAAAATACTACCACCTGTGACTCTGCCAAAGTGGTCTGTTTGATCTGGTGCCCCAGTGGCATCATGTACATGGGCATGACCACACGTAAAACTAAGACCTGTTGGGCAGAGCACAAATCAAACATTCGTACAAATATCCAATAAATAAATAAATCAGATAAATCCCTAGTTGCTCAACATTTTACAACAGCACAACATTCAGTTGCAGAAATGAAATTGGTCATTTTAGAGCAGGTTAAAATTCCCTGGGGTGGTGGAGAAGTAATCAAACTTTTGCTACAAAATGAATCATTGTGGATAGAATAACTGGATAGTCTAGCTCTGAGGGGAATAAATGCAGACGTTGATCTAAGTTGCTACCTGTGACACAGTTAATGAGTATGACAATATTTGTAATATCGCTGCCTACTGATTTGTTGGGTAACATCAATATCATTTGTTACAATTGTTAGTGGACTACTGTGAGAACATCCAAGTGACATTGAATAGGGTCACCCAATTCTGCAAATATGACATTGTTATACTATTCTGTACTTGCATTCGGTTTTAAGTTGAGGTCTGTGACATCTTGGGCCTTCGACAAAGATGCCTCTACTTCTTTTAATTTGTACCCCCTTGTAATCAAAGATTGGTGATTATTATTTACTTTTTGTTGCATCATTTTGTTCCATCTAGGCAATATTTGAACAAAGCGCACTATATGCACATTTTGTGGTTTTGTGAAGAACCGCTGTATCAACAGCTGTTATTACTGGTATAACTGCAAACTGACAATTATTAACATCACTTATGTGCATTTAATATTTTTACACATCCGTAGTTGTAGAGTTCACCTGTTATATGGATCAGGGATTGTCTATTTTGTATTGAGGTAGATGAAAGACATTGTGACATGAATTTAATGGTATTGTTTATTTATATAGCGCCTATACATGGGGAAGTGTTTCAAAGCGCTCAAGGAGGGTGGGAAACAATGGGTAAAATAACAGTCGCTAAGAGCCCTTTGAAATTCTGATACAATAATAGTCTGCACAGGCAGAGCAAGTGCATATAATACATTTAACAGTTGAGACACAGCAAATAGGCCTGACAGCGATTCTGCAGTTTTACCAAGTGCAATTAAGGGGTGAGGACAGGGGAGAAAGAGACATATGATCTTCAGGCATGGTGCGTTTGGTTTGTGCAAGTGCACAGATGGTCACAGGGGGGGTCCACGTGCACCCAATTGGTGGGTACTGGAGCAAGTGCAGAGAGAGCCGTTCTCATGGGTTGTTTCTCAAGTGCAGTGAGGGTGGGGTGCAGGGTCCTGAGGCAAGTGCGAGAGAGGACTGGCAGGGGTCCCCGGGACCTGTGAGACTCTTAAGTACACCAGGTGCCCAGTCAGCAAGATGTAAGGAAGAGGAGGGAGAGAGGGAAATAGCAGAAAGCTAGGTTAGCAAGGTAGAGGGAGAGAGAAGAAAGAAGAGAATAGGAAGGTCTTGAGGAGTTTCCTGAACTTAATACGATCAGGCTCAAGACGGAGGGCAGCAGGGAGGCTATTCCAGAGGGAGGCACCTGCTGAGGATAAGGATCTCCCTCCAAATCTCTGCTTGGAGAACAGTCTCACTCACAGAAGGTTGGAGGTAGATGAGCGGAGGGCTCGTGAGGGACAGTATTTAGTTAGGCAACATTGCAGGTAGGTAGGTCCCAAGCCCCAGAAAGCCCTGTGGACAATGCAGAGGGTCTTGAACTTGATCCTTGCAGCCACAGGAGCCAGTGAAAGGATTTCAGTGCTGGAGAGATGGGGTCTGTGGGTTTGAGGCCAAGGATAATTCTTGCAGTTCTGTTCTGGATGAGTTGCACAGGGTGCAGAGCAGAGGCAGTGAAGTTGAGGAAAGGGCTGTTGCAGTAGTCAAGCCTATAGAGAAACAGAGCTCTGAAGACAATGAGCCGCTGGGGAAAGTGAGGAATGGTAGATTACCTCTGAGGAGGTGTATCGGATAGTTAGACTTTTCAGAAATGTCCGAAATGTGGGAGGAAAAGGAAAGAGTGGAGTCGAAGCTGATACCAACATTTTTTGCCTCGCATGTGGGTGCCAGCGCAGGGCCAAGGGTGGCAGGCCAGAGTGAAAGTCGGAAAACGGGAGCAGGGGTCCCAATGCGAACAATCTCTGTCTTACTGGCATTGAGGCAGAGGTTGTTTGCAGCACACCATGACTGAATAGCAGACAGACAGTCAGATATGAGCGAGGAGGAGGAGGCTGCAGCTGAGGGTAGCCTGAAAGATATTCACGTGTCATTCACATAACACTGAATGTTAGAGGTGAAATTGGCAATCACATGTGCCAAGGCAGCCATATATGCATTGAAGAACTAGGGAGATAGGTTAAATCCCTTCCCTGGGGAACGCCATAGGTTGAGAGAGCGATAGTCAAGAGAAAGGCTCTGAGTTGCACCTGGGATAGGTGGTCGGAGAGAAAGAAGGTTAACCACACCAGAGACTGACCTGTGATTCCCGGGGTCTCACAGAGACGTGCAATCAGGATGCTGTGGTTAACTATTTAAAAGGCAGAGAAGATGTCAAGGACAACGAGGACCGAGGGAGTGTTGGTGTCAAGGTTTGAGAGCAGGTCTTCAAAGGTGTTCAGAAGAGCAGTTTCTATGCCTCCGGATGCTCTAAAGCCCGACTGATGTTCGTGGAAGTGCCCAATAGATTCAATGTGGAGGGTCAGCTGAGAGACAGACAACTTCTCCAGGGGTTTGCCCAGGAAAGGAGTGATAGAGATAGGGCGGTAGTTTGCTGGAATGGATAGGTCGGCAGAGGGTTTCTTGATCAGAGGGTGCACAAGGGAGTGCTTCAGAGCAATTGGGAAAACTCCAGTGGAAAAGGAGAGATTGAAAAGATCAGCCAAGGCTGAGGCGAGGGAGTCAATGTTGTCCTTAATGGTTTTGGTGGGGCAGGGGTCCACCGGATTGGATGAAGTCTTCATAGACCAGACTTGTCTGGCAACCTCATTGGGTGAGAGAGGGGAGTGAGAAGAAAAAGTAAGTGTTGGGGGGGCCAAGAGATGCTCCGCTGTTGGTGCATGCTGTGGTGTGGAAGGGAGGGAGGACAGGATGTCTTGGGTTTTTGTGATGAAGTGTGCAGCCAGGGTTTAGCAAAGGTCCTAGGTGGGTGTGACAGAAGAAGAGGATTGGCCAGTTCCTTACAGACTTTGAAAGATTTGTCTGTATTGCTTGATGCCACAGAGATGCAGGCTTGGATTTTGAGTCGATATTGCATTTGAAGGAGGCGGCAGGCCAGTTTGTCAGATGGTTCGCCTGATGAATTCCATTTCCACTTAGCTGCCCTACATTTGCACTTAAGGGCAGCCAGATCAGAGTTGTACCATGAGTTGCACTTTTTGGAAGGCTTCAGTCGGACCAAAATGACAGGGTCAAGAGTAGCAAGAGTGTTGGTGATAGAGAGATGAGGTTAGCGAGGACTGTGTCAGGATGGGAGTCAGCCACAGCAATGGGTGGAGGAGGGTAGGCGGAGGCAAAAGCAGCCACTGTCACTTTTGTCATGGGTCTGGTAACTTTGAAGTGAAGCGGCCATGCCATGTGTGCTGCTGCAAGAGGAGAGCTACAGGTATGTTGAGAGAAGAGAGTGGGCAGTCCAAGAGAGAGAGGGATGTCTGTAGATATGAGAGCATCCAAAGTGTGGCCTGCGGTGTGCGTGGAGCCAGAGGGTAGGGTAGAGAGGGAGAGAGAGTCGCATAGGTTATGGAAAGGTCCTGAGGAGTCAAGAGAGTCCAGATGGATGTTAAGATCACCCATCAGGAGGAGTTGAGAAGAGGAAGAAAGTAGAGAGCAGGCCAGGTCCGCCCATTCAGAGAGGAAGAGAGTGGACTGCCTTGATGCTCGATATGGCCAAGGAGAGAAGATTTTGGAGAGAGAGAGAGAGTCTACAAACTAGGCACTCGAAGGACGAGTACGCCTGAGTAGGGGTGATGGACACAGGTATCCATTCTGGGAAGATCTGCGCTACTTCCCCACCTTTCTTGCTTGTCCTGGGCACAGAGAAGATTTTATAGCCTTCGGCGCGCTATAAGAGTAAGAGAGCCTTCAGGGAGGAGTGTGTCAAAGCTCATGACAGGGCTATTCTTGAACCATGTCTCTGTGCGCTGGGATCCCAGCCGGCCCATAGAACTGGGGGTGTCCCAATAGCACTTTAAGATGAGCACCCGTGAGATGGATGGGGATGCTGATTAATACTCTCGCATCAAATCAATAATGACAACTCAATAGTTTGGCAAAGGGAGTCCATTTAATGACAAGTACAAAAAACGGGGAGTTCATGAATATCAGCAATCGCTTGATCTTCCTTCTCGCTTTAACTCCGATTAATTTCTGAAAAAACACATCACTTATACTAAAAACTCATCATCACTGACGTGTAACGCTTAAAATCTTGGCATGCAATTCTATTGGTGGTAGGAAGGTAACTTTAATATAGGTGCTATATCTGTATATGGCAACAGAGTGAGGGGATGGATTAAACACTGTCAGGTGGGGTATCTAAGCCCTTCTTTCAAAATGGCTACTGTAAACGTCACTAAAAGTACAGCGACTCATTGGTTCTACTAACTATAGGACCCTAGATTACTTGGTCCACTATGATTGGGTTGGCAACAACCCCACTCATACTTTTTCCACTTGCCTAGCAGAGTGCAGAATAGCCGGCCACGTGCAGGGAGTTTGTCTGCGCCCCCAGCTTCCCTCCAATTATTGCTACAATCAATCATCACCTCAGTGGTCATGTGCCAATTATTTCTTTGTGGTTGGCCTCGAGACTGCTTCTTGGTCTGGAAAAGTTAAGACATCTTTGCATGTCACAAGTCCATGTGTAGGTGTGAAAGTTTCATCCCTACCAGCTCAGCTGGTCACGTGATTCTGACACAGTGAAATCGTCTTATTCTTCATGCAATTTGAGTATTTGATTTAATTCTGCCAGCCATCTGCCTTCTGTGGCTTATCTTGACCTTTCTGAACAGGATACTCTGTTCTTCTTTTCATATTTTGTATCCACTGTTGGGCTATTTCAGCCGATATGACGTTGGCTTCTTGGCATGATTTGCCCTTGTCTGAGTTTTTCTCTGTCTTTAATTCTCGATTTGTTCGCTGTGGAGCTCTCCTCTTGAGACCTCTAGTAACCTTTGGTTGATTCTGCTCTTGTGCATAGTGGATGTATACTTATATAAAATTCTCCTTTTGAGATAGATATGTATAGGTGGCACTTGCCGCAATCTATTTTACTATTAAGCATAAGCAAGCCTCATGATTCTTTGGTTCTTGCAGTTCCTTGCATATGTTCACGTTTAAACTAACTGAATATCTTCATCGCGCATGTGGCATAATTTCTGATATCTTTGACATTGACTATTTCACTTTAGGCTCATGATGTCACTTATCCATGGTGTTTCGTTTCTTTTGATCATTCACAGGTCATCATATCTTCTATATGTGAGTCAATCCGGGTTCTTGTGACGTCACCATTCGTCTTCCTTTAGTATCTTTTTAGCTTCTTCAGGGATTGCATTCTGACAATCTTCATTCTGTTTCATTTGTCGGTATGGTTTTCTCAATAGGTTTTCTTAGGTTTCGATACTTCAACAGGTGCTGTTCTTCTGATAGGTGCTGGACACAGCCCCACTGCGGCTCTCTGCTTATTTGCTCATCATACGTCACATATTTTGGCATGAACGTTCCTGGTACTTCAAAATGGGAGGCTGGAGTGCGCGTCGTGCTTGGGACCTCCTCTACACACCCCCCTCTGGGGGATTCATCAACCACTTTCACTTCTTCCTTGGTATCCACCTTTACTTCTTCCTCTGGATCCACACATAGAGGTTTGAAGAAATACATCTTTGGGGTCCATATCTTTATGACTCCCTTCAAGCTTCCTGCTGTTCTTATGTGCTCATCTTTGCTCCAAGTCATTAGTTGACAGTGTCTACTTGGACTACAATAGATCCATTTTCCCCCACATAATTTCTATGTTTCATTAGATATCGAAACGTTGTTCCTTCTGGTGCATAAATGCTCACAAAGCCTCTTATTTCTTCATCAATCAGGTCCTTGGGTTTCCATCCTGGTTCGGCATCAATCATGATCTTCATCCCTATGGCTTTGTTCGCAGTTTTCTGGCACTGAGAGATTATTATCTTGATAACACAGAATCAGGGCAATATCATCACTAGCAGGGCTCCTAGGAATTTGAATGCAACTGCCATCCATTGTGGAACCCATGAGAATAGCGATCCAAACCAACTGTCGTCGTCCACTTTTTTGATTCTGTAGTTTCATCAGCATACCTATGGCCTCTGTAAAGGTTCCATTTTCGTCATCGTGATATGGTATAAATGTGCAACATGATTCTCTGATTTTTGCATACACACCTCCATCCATAGCTGTGATCATGTCAAGGACATATCTGTTCTGGAGAGTAATTAGTTGAATTGTCCTCAACTCTTCCTTGATTGTATTAAATCCCTTTATGGTTGTGTTGATGGTTTGCAATAACTCCCATCTGGTTATCTGCAACCATTTAGTATTTGCTTCAACCTGAACTCTTTACATCAAGATTAAGGTGAACACTGAAGAAGTCTGACTGAACAGTCTATGTTCATATGGGATAGCATCGAAAGCTTCTATGGATTTTGCAGAGAAATAATGTTCCCTCTTTGTTCTCTTCATAAGCTCCATGAATCTCTTCTTTCTTAGGTGAGCATCTACTTTCGGGAAACTGTCAATATTCAAATCACTTTTTGGAATCACCAACGCTGGAACATGGACATTCACCAGTGTGCATATACCTTCGCAGTTCTTTGGCAGCCTGATATATGCTTTGGATCCACATGCCCAATAATGATCCATGATCACTGCAGTACCATGTACCATTCCTGGAGCGTCAAAAACCTGTACACAGTTCTGATACTCCTACGTCCCGCCCCCTTTCCTCCATACTTATGGGACATTCCTCCGTCCTGCGGGACGCGACCGGAGCACTTTGTAAAAAGCATCACATTTTTCAAAAAAGTGTCCTTCCTCTCTTTTTACGCGGGGTACCACACGCGGCCATAAACCCGCCATCGTTAGCTCTGCCCAGCGGATCGCCCATCAGTCCTTTTCTCCGCACGATCCGGACTCGACGCATTTGCATCTTTGGGAGATTTTTTCCTTCGTGTCCTTCTCTCCTGCTCCGGCCTAGTGGTCGCATAGTAGTCCGTTTATACCGAATCAGTTAAATGTTCCCAATTGTTCTTCCTGCGATCGACGCTTCGCTAGGGCAGATCCTCATCCTCTTTGTTTAGAGTGTTTGGGTCCGGACCACCGTTTGGACTTGTGCTTCTACTGTGATTCCCTTTCGGGAACGGGCGAGTCTACGTCATCTGGAGCGGTGTGAGGAGGTGTTTCAGCGCACTCCTCCTCCGCATTTTCAAAGCTTCATCGACGAGAAGAAGAGACGCCCCGTAAGTTCTTTAGTCTTTAGAGCACCCCTACCAGGGGACTCTTTCCCGGGGTCTTCCTGGTCCTGGAGGAGCTTCAAAAGCTTGGTTACCGGGGTTTGCCCTGAGGTGCCTTCTAGGCCTAAAAAGTGTACCAGAGTTTTCTCTGAGGGCCTCCATAAGGGGCCTATTGACAACGGATTGCAATCCGAGACCCCTCCTGTGGGGGCTGTTTGTGGGCCCAGTTCAACTGAGGCGGTGGGTACCGGAGTTTGCTTCGAGGTCTCCTTGCCTAGAGCTTCCCATACAGACACCGGGGTAAGCCCTGAGGTCTCTGTGGAGGCTTTCTGTACCTCGAGAGGGGGCTGTTACCTGACTCGGGTCCGAGGTTCCTCTGTTTGAGGCAAAGGTGACCGACAGTTCCGAGAGGCCTCTAAAGGTCTTGTCAGTGAGGTGTACTCCTTATTGTTCCAGCTCAGGTGGTGAAACCGGTTCTGTCGAGGGGGCACCGAGTGAGGTCTCAGACCGGAATTCCTCTGTTACCGGCGTGGCCGAGGTCCCTCCGTTGGAGGCTAATTTGGCTGATAGCATGTCTCAGAAACATCCTAGGCCACACAGTACGGGCTCTGCCGATGTTCTGTGTGTCAAGGCTAAAATGAAGATCTCTAACCCGCCTGTGGAGACCACTGCCTCACTCACACCTGTGTCGCAGTTCTCCGCAGGTCTTGACAAAATGGCAGCCGTTGCCTCCAAGACTACAGTGGCCATTTTGGATTCCTCCCTTACACCTACGCCATCGGAGTTGGGTGCTGGGAGCGGATTTTCAGGTGAACAACGTTTTCCTTGTGCGCATCCTTTTCATCCATTATATGACTGGAACGCTCAGATGCCTTTACCGCACACCGTCTCAGTCCCTGCCGCATCTGCGCCCTTGATCTATGTTGATGCGGGTGGAGAAGGGCCTTCTTAGCAGCCCTCTCCCATACACCCCTGGAGCTACTCCGCTCATGAGAGGCCCGCTCCTGCCACGCCTAAACCGTCGGCGGATGATGCTTTTTTCATAAAAATGTAAAAAGCTTATGCACTCTGGCCCCATGAAGGAGTATTTCCAAGGTTTGTTTGGGGAAATATGCCCTCCAGTGGCTCTTGCACCATCGGTTCCAGTTGCGGCACTGGTGGTTCCTGCAGCTCTGCCTATGGCAGCCGGCCCGCCTCCAGCTTTCCCTCCCTTGCTTCCCTTGTCTCCAGTGGACAAATCTTCAGCAGGGCCAGATGCGACACAGCTTGACCCGGATGTGTCAGATGACACACAGGGGGATCAGGACAGCGAAAACCATCCCCGCTCTGTTAGAGAATTCCACGACCGCATGCTGGACATGATGTGTCTTCTGGATGTTCCAGTACCCGAGGCATCCGCTTCCCAGGAAGGGGTGCTTTCTGGGGCGTTCACCTTGCCTCCTCTGGAGTGTACCGGCTTGTTCACCAGAAGGACGTTTTGGCCAAGGTCCGAAAGGTCTGGGTTAAACCACACTCTGGACTAATTGTTAGCAAAAAGATTGACGCTCGTTATAGGCTTCGTTCTTCAGAAGAGGCGGCCTTAGCGTCTTGTCCATCCCCTTCCTCCATGGTGGTGGTGGCTGCCACATTACAATCCAGACCGGCTTCAGCGTCATCTACAATAGCAGCCCATGTTCTGGCCAAAGAGGACAAGATTTGTGACTCTTTGGGGAGGAAGATCTTTGCTAATTCAGCCCTGCAGTTGCGTCAAGCGAACACGGAGCTTGTGTTAGCGGGGGTGAATATTAAAATGTGGAAAAGTCTGTCGGAATTTGAGGAATTCATCCCCGCGGATAAACTAGACGATTTTAAAGCGGGTTTGTCAGATGCCAGGGTCCTGGCGCAGGATATGCTTGAGGCTGCGGCGCATCATGTCGACACCTCGGCTCAGGGCCTCATGCTTGCCGTGGACACCTCTCGTCAGGCTTGGCTTCATGCCACAAAGTTTGGAGTCGATACTCCAACAGGAAACTCCAGTCAGCGTCAGCAACAGGGCCGGTTTTTCTCTCGATCCTCGGCCTCCTCCTCAGGTTCTGGTGGTACAGCCACTGAAAAACCAGCTAAATGAGATTTTTCTGCGCTCGCATGAGACCCCGGTGGAAGGGCGCATTGCGTCTCACTGGGAGGCGTGGCAGATCATCCCTGAGGACCGGTGGGTCTTGTCAGTTGCTCGGGCAGGCTTCCGCTTTCCCCTTTCCCCTACCCCACCCTTCAATCCTCCCTTCCAGCAGTCAGGATCGCCCTCCATCAGAGCCGAGATCCAGAAGCTTCTGGATCTCAGGGCGGTGGAACCTGTTCCCCTAGGGGAGCGAAGGGAGGGCTTCTACTCCCTGCTCTTTACGGTGCCCAAACCCAACCAAGCTGGCCTGCGCACCATCTTAGACCTTTCCCAGTTCAATCTCTCTCTTCCCCAAGAGAAATTCAAGATGATCATGCACTGTCAGATAAAGTCCTCTTTGCAGAAGGGCGACTGGCTCGGCGTGGTGGACCTTCAGGATGCTTATATGCATATCCTTATTTGGAGACCGCATCGGAAATACTTACGGTTTTCCATGGGGCAGGAGCATTTCCAGTTTCTTGTGCTCCTGTTTGGCCTCAGCTCGGCACTGTGTGTCTTTACGAAGATGATGTCGGTCATCGCAGCTTATCTTCGGCTACAGGATATCCATGTGTATCCGTATTTGGACGATTGGCTGCTGCGCAGTCCTTGTCCGCTGTCACTCTCAAACAACCTTCAGTGTCTCCTCCAGCTCCTGTTCCATCTTGGGCTGTCAGTGAACTGGCGGAAATCCTCCATGACGGTCTTTCAGGACTTGATTTTCCTGGGTTTTCGTTGGAACACGATCGACTGCAGGGTATACCTGACCAGGGACAGAATGGCAGATCTGTTGGCCATGTGTCAGGTGTTTATGCGGTCGGAGAGCATGTTGGCCTGGTGGTTCCAGAGCCTCATGGCCTTGTGTGTGCTGCTCTTCCTCTTGCTCGCATTAAGATGAGGAGGACGCAGATGGCTCTTCGGAGCTCTTGGCACCAAGAAGTGGATCCAGATTCCAAAATGATACTGGTTCCATCCTTCATGAGGATAGACCTCTTGTGGTGGTCTTCTCTCAGCAATCTGTCAGTGGGTGCAGCTTTTCAAGACCTCTGCCTGCTATTGACGGTCACTACGGACTCCTCCTTTTGGACTGGGGTGCAACGTTGGATCTTCTTCAGGTTTCCGATCTCTGGCCGCCACAGGACAAACAGCTTCATATAAACCACTTGGAGCTCCTGGCGATATACCTGGCGCTGAAAGCGTTTAAGCCTGTCATTGTCAAGACTGTGATGCTGGAAATGCATCAGAGGGACAGGGCCTCTGAATCCTTGTCCTTTTCTGCCTTTTATCGTGTGTTCTGTTATGTTTTCTGCCCAGGAGTCCATTTGGGACTCCTGGCAGTGCAGCTCTCTCTTTTGGTTTGGTGAACAGACCCATGGGATACCCTTATGGCACCCATGGGTAGGGGTACAACCCTGTGCCCCTAGTGTATGTTTTTGGGCACCTGTGGGTGGCCCACAGAGCAGGGTATGGGCTGGTGGCAGCTCCATGCTGAATTAGACAGGTGCTCTGGGCGTCCTCCATTTTGGGATACCCAGGCCCTGCCATTGGGATCAGTTGATTCCTGATAGAAAACAAGATGGCCCCTGTGGCCTCTTGCTTTCTATTGCCTGTTGTCTTGTTTTTCCCAAAGTCCTGGGAAGCCCTGACTCTGTCCCTTCCCCCTGACTGGCTGTTGGGTGGAAGTTCCATATATGGTGTTGTTGTGAAGGCCCAGCTAGACTGACTGGAGCCTTCCCTTTGACTGTATGTTGTGGGTACCTCCTGTGGGTGGGACCTGGGTGAATGGAGTGTGTGACCAATATACACTTCTTGTTGTGGTTGTCTGGTTTCTGGCATGTGAGACAAAGACTGAGACAGCCCTGCCCGAAACTGGCCTGAATGCAGTGTGTAGTGTTGAATGGCTGGGTACTTGTCCCAATCCACATTCCTTGTTGTGAGTGTCTGAAAGGGAGGAGTGTGGCCTGAATGCACTGTGCGCCTGATTGGCTGACTGACTGCATGAATGCCCTTCTGTGTGATTGGCTGCTGTGTGTGTGCCAGCAGTGTGGATGAGAGACAGAATAGTATATCTGGGGACCTCTCACCACTGGAAATTGTTCAGAAGCA
Organism: Ambystoma mexicanum; assembly: GCF_040938575.1. Classification (NCBI taxonomy): domain Eukaryota; kingdom Metazoa; phylum Chordata; class Amphibia; order Caudata; family Ambystomatidae; genus Ambystoma; species Ambystoma mexicanum. The sequence continues at coordinate 1,286,708,266 of NC_090937.1, forward strand.
TTCAGAAGCTGAGTCTCCACTCAAGAGTAACTGGATTTGCTGATCCTCGACGTCCAGCTGGAAGAAGAAGACTTGCTGTGGCATTTGCTTCGACGGAACTGAAGGTTGTCGAAATCGTCGAGGACTGACCCGAGAGAGGACCTGGCTAGGCGCCCTCTTCCCGTGCTCCGAGGGACCATCGAGCACCGCTGAATCTTCGCCGAAGCGCCCTGGAAGTCAGACCCTCGAAAGGCTGCCGACCCGAGACGGGACCGCCGAGGAGATCGAAGTGAAGCACCCGGACATCGACGCTGTCGAAGTCCATTGCCGTCGACCAGGGTTCGCAGGTCTGTGTAACCGCTGGAGGCCCGTCGAAGTTGTGTTGCCCCGCCGTGGGAACCACTTGACGCCGTGCCGCCGACGACCGGAGCCGTCCGCTCCTTGCCTAAGAACATTTGCCTTGAAGGACCCCCTCGTCCGCATCGTCGGCCGCTTTGTCCCGCCGGAGAAAGTCGAGGACGACCAACGCGCCGAGGAGAATCCACCGGTGGGTTTCCCGCCACCTCACGACCCCAAAGACTCGAGCGACTCGACGCCCTTGCTGGGCCACCGTCACCCACAATCTTTGCGGTCCAGAACTAGTGTCGCCGAGGTGCCCCGCATGCCTCTTCCTCGCAGGACGCCGACGTCTCGACGCCGACGAGCACCGCTCGGATCGAAGCCTGCCGCCTCATCGACGCCGTTCTACCTTGTTTGTTGTCGGACGTTCGACGCCCCGTGTCTCCCGCTTGAAAGGGAAGGCATTCAAGAAGGGCCGTCGATTCCTCGACACCGAACACCGAGTTCCTCGACGCTTCTCGACGATCCGTGACTCCTGCTTTAAAGGGGGTCATTCAAGAAGGATCTGTCGACGCCTCTTCGAAGAACTCGACTCCACCAGGTACATTGGGGGGGTAAAAACATTATAGGAGAGAAATAGACTATTGAACAATATATGGACTGGGCTGGTGTTATATCTCTTTATTTTACAGGTTGCCCAGGTGGGGGGGATCTCCACACAGAACTGTGTCCAGTGGTAGGGGCCAGTATTCTGCCTATTGTTTCAACCCTCTGTTATCTCTCCTCTCTCTATTGCTGGTTTCCTTCTTATTGATCTGTGTGCCATTTTAACAGTATTGTGAATGCACTTTAATGAGGTCTAATATTAGTGGTACCACTTTAGAATTGTAGATATTTACCATTGCTGATTTTCCTGAGCACAAAGTGCGTTATTGTGATAAGTGTACATAACCCTTGAATATTAATTATATAAAGACTGTGTTTTCAGTAATACAGTGTGTGGACATTCCTTTGTGGGGGCTTGGGGATACACTGTACTTAAGAACCAGCCTGCATCACCTCCTGAGAAGCTAGGCCTTGATTGCTCGTCCATCGTTACCATATTAGAGAATCTTGGCTGGGGTCCTCTGTGCCTCCCCTCTACCATATAGAGAGCGGAAGTACAGACCCCCCTACCAGTCTTTACAAAGACATTCAGATTTGGGAATGGGCTGTTCAGCATGGCATCTGGCTGGTGGCAGAACACATCCCCGGCCAGCTGAATGTTACTGTAGATGCCCTCATCCGACAAATGTTAGGCAGAAACCTGTGCAGTTCCCTCTGAGACCACTGCAAAAGATTTAGGACTACAGGTGTTTGGCAGTAAACCCACTTGGTAGCAGTCTGTACCACACAGATTCACTTGGTAGCTGTGGCTGAGCAGTCAGACTTCCCTCAAGAAGAGTTAGGCAGTATACAGAGTATTCACAATAGGTCAAGAGAACACAGTAGAACAAGTAAACACTGACCAGGGCTTGGTGTAAAAGAGATATAATTATTCATTTAAAACCACATCTAGAAAAACACACAGGCACTAATAGTAAGCAAATCAAAAACATGGTCACTAAAAGATATACACTCCCTTAAAAGAATATTAGACAAGTCTTAAGTAAAGCTCCACTTATTTTCAGACAGCGGTGAGCGCTTAACGTAGATGGCACTCTAATAGTTCGTTTAAAAAAGGGAGAGAAAAGCAGAGAATAAATGGAAACAGATCCCAACACTTTTTCACGAACACAACAAGAGAGAAAGGCAAAGTAACACCATGAATTCAGAGTCAGTAGGCCGGATCCGCTTTAAGAGGATCAAAACGAAATGTGTCCAAGGTCACACGGTTGCAGTGCACCCCCGGCCAGCTGAATGTTACTGCAGATGCCCTCACCCGACGAACAATGGTCAGCTACAAGTGGGAACTGAACAAGGAGGTCCTCTTATAGATCTTCGATTGTTGGGGCACTCCAGAAGTGGACCTGTTTGTGACGTCGACAAACAGGAAACATCCCTGTATGCCTCCAGAAACGGGCTGGGAGCTTCCTCTCTGGAAGATGCTCTTGAGATTCCCTGGCAAAACATGAGGGCCTATGCTTTTCCACCTCTGCCTCTGATTCATCGGGCTCTTTGCAAGCTGAGGGGCACAGTGAATTGTTCTCTTCTGTTCATAGCACCGTGGTGCCTGGCAAGGTTTTGGTTTACAGAGCTACAGCATCTATCAGTGTGTGCACCGATCAGGCTTCCAATGGTTCCCAACCTGTTTCACCAGAGCATTCGGCAGTTGTGGTACCCCTCCCCACAATCGTTCAACTTGGCCAAATGGTGCCTGAGTTCAGATCCTTAGAGCGCCTCAGTTTGTCTGCAGATAACTGAGCATTATTCAGGCGGCCAGGAAGCCCTCAACGAGATCTCAGTATAAAAGTAAATGGCTACGGTTCTGCCACTAGTGTTTGGCTAAGCAGCTGGACTCCAGCGAGGCTACGATCAACACAGTTCTGTCCTTTGTCTCACATCTGGCAGAGTCTGGCATTCATGTCTTGTCCTGCAGGACTTATCTGTCGGCTATTGCTGCTTATCTGTCCATGGATCAGTGCTCTTTTTCACTGTCAAATCCAGTCATTAAAAGACACTTTGAGGGCCTCATGCACCTTTACTCTCCTGTTCGCAAACCGCATCCAACATGGGATCTGAATGTGGTCCTTACAGCCTTGTGCCAGAAGCCCTTTGAGCCCATGGCTATGGTAGACCTTAAGTACCTTATGTGGAAAGTGTCCTTCTTGGTTGCTGTGACTTCGGCAAGGCGTGTGAGTGAGCTGCAGGCCTTGTCGGTGGAGCATCCCTTCCTGGTTTTTCACAAGGATAAGGTTGTCCTGGGGACGAATCCTTCCTTCCTTCCTTCCTTCCTTCCTTCCTTCCTTCCTTCCTTCCTTCCAAAAGTGGTCTCTGATTTTCATCGGAATCAGTCAATCTCCTTGCTTGTCTTCTTCCCAAACCTTGCCTCAGAGGCTGAGAGGGTTTTGCATTGCCAAGACATTAGACAAGCTCTTAAATTCTATCTGGACAGAACATCTGAGTTTAGGAACTCTTCTCAGCTTTTGGTGACTTTCGGTAATCCGCAAGGTAAGCCGGCCTCGAAAGCGACCATTTCCAGGTGGATTGCTGCCTGTATTGCGGAGGCTTAAGCTGTACAGGGCCTTCAACCTCCAAAAGGGATTCATGCTCATTTTGTACGGTGCATGGCGGCTGCTGTTGCCTTCCAAAAGTATGTCCCCTGGGAGACCATCGCGAAAGCAGCTACGTGGGCCTCCCCATTAGCTTTTTGTAGGCATTACTGTCTAGAACTGAACTCCAGAGCTGATGCTCAGTTCGGTCAAGCTGTGCTAAAAAACCTGTTTCAATAAGGAGTTTGACACCCACCCGTAATTTCTGTGGGGAGTGCTTGGAAATCTCCCATAAGTATGGAGGAAAGGGGACGGGACGTAGGTGTTTAATAAAGTTACTCACTGTAGTGACTACCTCACTCCTAGTCCATAGTCCCCTTTCCTCCATACACCCGCCCGCCGTCCCCTCAAATAAGGTTCCTCTGTTATTGCTTAAAGATCTCAGATTTGGCGATAGAAAAGGACTGATGGGCGATGCGCTGGGTGGAGCTAAGGAGGGCGGGGTTACGGAGGCGTGAGGTACCCGACATAAAAAGAGAGGAAGGACAAATTTGATGCTTTTTACAAAGTGCTCCGGTCCCGTCCCACAGGACGGAGGGATGTCCCATAAGTATGGAGAAAAGGGGACTATGGACTAGGAGTAAGGTAGTCACTACAGTGAGTAACTTTATTATTCTCCCCCATTTTCCTTGTGCCATTATTCCTGAAGCAGAATTGTGGGCTCTCCAATGACACTATCTGTAAGGGTCCTCCTCTGTCCTTGACCCATGTCAATAGTTTAGCAAGTTTTGGCCATAAGGCTTGCATCCAATTTGTACTATGGCAATGGTGGGATGGTAGTGATCAAAGACCATCCATGCTCTGCAGATCACTACTCCTTTCTCCCATCCGTCTGGTGAAAGCACTGGTCCCCAAATTCGCATTTGGCCTCTGTTCTTCCACTTTCGAGCTTCTTCTGGAGTTTTTCCTTGAACGTTCAGTTTTTGATTTGCCTCTCTTCTGATCCCTGCTACTTTAACTCCAGGCTGCTCATATCTGATCACAATGTACTTTGTTTTTCCATTGTTTCTTGTCTTTATGTATGTCTTGGACATAATCGTCTTCATTTGGATCATGTAAGTGACTTCAATCCAGCAATCCAACTAAGTCAATGCCTAGTCTGGGATGCCCAATGGAAGCCCTTGTTTATATATTTTGATGTCAAGTTCTTAAATCTGGATGATGAACCCTTATATAACGCCCCTCTCTTTGAATCCCCCTGACCTCACTGAGCCAAGAAGTACGTTTTTTTTGTAAATTTAAAGGTTTATTGTAAAAATTAAACAATATATATATATATATCACACTTTTATGAATAAAATAATATTTGATAACATCCTTGTGAATATATCAACAATGGGTAATATTACAAAAGCACACTCTCTTTAATCAATAAGGAGTTTGCATAGAAAGAATAAGGTAGCAGAGACTACTTGTATGGTTTCAAGGAAATGCAAGATGGGAAAGTATGCAGCACAGAAATAAACTTGATATGGTTTCAACAAGAGATAATATGATCACTTTTTCCCTTGTGACAACTCACTCCCCCCCTTTAGGCAATATAAAGAGATGGAAAGGAGAGTACACAGTTTTCAGGAATACAATCAAATGCAGTTCAAATTTCAGTTCCCCCCCAGCAAGCTTAGAGAAAACCGGTTTGCTTTTAAACAGGAAAAAATACTTTTAAATGTGATTGCAATGAAGTGAAAATTATGCTAAAAAAGATTTTAATTCACTAATGGAAATGCAGGGTAGGTGATAGTGACTTTGAATTGGGACAGGTCAACACCAGCAATGATCCATGAGTGATTCTCAGGTTGAAAACGAAATTCAGCAGTTGCAAGCAAAAGACAGCAATTTTAACAGGAGCTAATTTTTCAATTCGCGTAACGTTTTCCGAGTGCGTAAAGCGCGATTACGGAAGAAATATAAGGAGCTTAGGATCTTAGCTTTAAAATGACAGTTAAATCTCACTTCTAGGACGTACGGTTCATAAGATATGGACGCTTTTTTTGGGGGAGGTAGATTTTCAAAAATAAAGTAAATCTTTCAGAATGACAGATGACGCTTTTAGAGATTTGAAATCACAGAATGTACACACGATTTCTATGCAAGTCTGGTCAGGTTGAAATGGTTTAAATAAGATTATTTTAGACTAAAGATTGGTCTTGTACAGTTCTTAGACTGGATACTCACTCCTAGTTTTAGACTGGAATGGGCCTGGGACTGCACTCTCGCCACCGGACGGTCAAGCACTGGTTCTGCTCACAGCGCGCTCTCTGGTCTGCTATCAGCACTGCACAGCGGTCTGGTCTGGTCAGTCTGGATACAGCACTGCTCTCTCTGGATCTCGGTTCTGGCATGGGGTTCTGGGCCAGAAGCGAACAGCACGGCAAGGCTGTTGAATAGTTTGGTTAGGTTGCTGGATTCTGGGGCCTCTGAAAAGGATTCAGCTTGTGGATTAGGCCTCTTTTCTCCAAGGTTCTAGAGTTTAGTTCTAGAGTTTGGTTCTGGAGTCTATCTGGAGTCTAAGTTCTGGAGCCTCAGGAGTCTGGAGTTTTTGTCTGGATATGGTCGGGCAGCGTGCTGCGCAGGAATCGATGAGTAGTGGAAAAATGAGTGCCCCTATCTGGGTCTCAGTGGTTCTTTTTATGTGTTCTCAAAGGGGGTGTGGAGGCTGACTTTCTATGCCCAACCCTCTGAGGATCCTGATAGGTTAAAGGATTTACTGTCCTCTGACTGGAGAAGGGAGTAGTGAGTCAGAATGAGTCATCAGGTATCATCTTTATGGCTGAAGGAAAGAACACTCCCCCTTGCATTTACTTAGAAAACAATTTTTCATAACCAAACATGCTTCCCAGATACACAAGTTGTTGAAATTACATGTACACCTCACAAATTAATTAAGACAGGTCTCTGTTCAACCCTGCTCTTTCTAAGAGCTTGGGTTCAGAAATGACAACTTATTCGCACTTTTCGTGGGTTTCGCAATATTGGGTCCGCACCAAACCTTACACAGAGGTACAGACCCTCTCTGGGAATATTACTGTAAGTTTGCATTTTTCTAGTATAAACACAGTGTCTACAATATGAATAAATCCAGGGTTTGGTCTCAGAGCATCCCACGGTGTCCAACTTAGTCTCAAATTGTGGGTGTATTTTTCATATTAAGAATCCCCAAATTGTACATTTTTGTCAGCTTGATACAATATTTTATAAACAATTTAATAAAACATACATTTGCCTCCACTTCAGTACACCCATTTGTTTGTCCCCGCCCCCAGAGGTTTGGCTCTGACACTGAGATCACATGTCTTGCTTCTCCCAGAGCAGTGTTGACAGTTCACGCCCAAATCAGCATATCCTATTCAGCTGAAAGAATCCATTGTCCTTTCTCCAGGCTGCAGGGAAAATCTCCTCCCTCTTAATCAACAGGACCATGTGATTTCCTGTGCTGTTGCTGAGAAGACTAGGTGTGAAGGCTTCCAGGGGACAGCCAGCCTTTGAAGTCTCAGCTAACTCAGGTTACTGTTTAGCTCCTGAAATACAGATCTTCTGTCAGGATTTAGATCGCTAGCACCGGTCAGTGTCAAGCACCGGTATTGCACCCATTCTTGACAGCTGTCTATCTTTAAAAGGGGATTTTACTTTGATAGCATATGATTCTTGCTGATATTGTATTGATGTGGATTCTTGCAGTAGAGTAATGTAGAACACCCAACAAGAAGTTGTATCCTTTTGGTGGTTTTGTGAGCCATGATTTTAGCAATTTTGACGATCAAGAAAATGAATTCCCAAACAGCTCTGGGTTGCTTTTGGCAATTAGTATTGCTATTTCCAAGTGGTTTCAGGCTACTGTGTGGGTATCCCAATGGTGGCTCTAGGCAGTGATCTCCTGTGTTCACTGACATGGCAAAAGTGGGTGGCAGCCTATTTTTCAGATTTTTACTGCGCATTTTTGGATGATCTCTGGCGAGCAGCATGCATTCCGGCAGCCATTATGATGTTTCTGCTGCCAGCAATGTTGTAGGGCTTGGAAGAGTGGGTTCAAACATCCCACAAGCCCCCCTCTTGCGATGGCCATTCTGGCTTTCATTGATGGAACTTCGCAAGACTGGGATGTCCTCATCTTCTTCTGATTCCTCAGATGGCAAAGTTCAGCATCTTTTCCTCCATCAGGGTGGATCAATCGGTTCTCCTCGCCGGTCCTGATGGGAGTATTGGGCGGTACTCCGGGACCCTCGGATCTTTGCTCCCGGTCCCCGGGTTGTCCTCCTTGGGCAGTCTCCATGGTTTCATCTCTCCTAGGATGACAAAGCAAAAGCGGCAGAAACATATTCGTAGACATTTCCCCACCACTATTAATGTAGTGGCGTGAACATCTATTTTTTTTTTTATCAGGAGACATTTGCATTCTTATTATGGTATTTCATACTTTAATCAGGAGACATTTTCATTCTTATTATGGTATTTCATACACTCTATGTGTAATATTTTAGGGTTGGAAATTTAGTAATCTGGAGCGGCCCCCTCTGGGGTTCCAGAGGACTGCTCCAGTTGCTGCAGAGTGTGCCTGGGATGGCAACACTTTAGCTGATTAATATGGACCCACTTATCTTCCCCCTCTGCCAAACTGCCTTTGGGGATGTGGATCTTGTAGGCGACTGGTGAGATCTTGTCTACAATTTCAAAAGGTCCCTTCCAGGTAGGCAGAAATGTCCGCTGTTTGGCCTGGTTCCTTTGGAAATTGTACAGATAAACCCATTCTCCTACATTGTATTCCTTTCTAGTGGTCTTCAGGTCATAGTGGGTCTTCATGCTATCGGCTTATCTTTCTAGATTTCGCTGAGCATAGGCAAAAGCATGTTGAAGGTGTTTCCTTAAATTCTCAACATACTCATGAATTGTGGAGGCATTGATCGATGTCTGCTCTTGGGTCCTGTATAACAGATGCTGGGGAAGCACCATCCTGCGTCCAGTCATCAAATCAAATGGTGACATTTTAGTAGCAGATGAAGGGGTAGATCTGATGCCCATTAGGACAAGAGGTAATTGGATATCCCAACTTGGCCCAGAATCTGCACTTTTTAAAGATGCTCACAATGGTTTTGGTGTAACGTTCTACTGCGCCCGAAGAGGCTAGCCGGTAAGCAATGTGTAGCTTCCTTTTAAACCCCAGTATCTCCCACATCTTTGTCATTACTTCACTGGTGAAATGGCTACCTTTGTCTGACTCAATCCTTTGGGGTAATCCAAGACGTGAAAAGATGTAGTTGATCATCAGGGCAACTGCTGTTTCTGCCTTGCAGTTTGGGGCCAGGAGACATTCCATCCATTTAGTAAATAAGCATGTCACAGTCAACATGTACTTATTCCCCCTAGACGAGCGAATCACGGGCCCTATGAAGTCGACTTGCAAATCTGACCATGGCAGTGTCATCCCCCTCTTTTGGAGAGGCGCACAGTGTGTGAGGGATGTTGGATGAAATTGTGCACACACAAGACACCCCTTCAAGTATTGGTCGAGGTCCTGCCCAACGTGTGGCCAGTATGTAACCTCTCTTAAGATTTCAAGTGTTGTCTGAAACCCCCATGACCGGCAGTGGCCGCATCATGGGCGTGACTTAACATCAGGCTTCGGAATGAGGTAGGAACCACCCACTGATCCTGACCAGCTTCCGATTTCCTTACCAACAAACCGTCTTGGATTCGGAACATTTTTGGACATTTCATCAACATTCTGAGGTCCTCATTCCCAATGTAATCGGTATCCATCAGGGTAAAGTTCTCAGGGTCCTCAATGTGTTGGTAAAACTTACCAATTATTGGATCCCCCTTCTGAGCCGTAATCAAATCAGCACCTGGGGTCTCCTTACTCCATTGTGCGCTTGAAAGATCATTGTGAGCATTTGTCTGGGACCTAGTGATAGCAGTGACCTGGATTTCCCCCAACAGGGACTCAATTTCTATTAGATCCCCTTGGATGGCCCCAGTTTTGGCCAGTTGATCAGCGAAGTCATTTCCAGTTTTGTCTGGTCCCTCTACTTTGGAATGACCCTTGATCTTTTTCCAGTAGATGGTCATCCCATTCGAGGTGACCAGATCATCAATATTTTGGATAAACTTCCCATGTTTCAAGGGCTTGTTATTAGCACATAACATGCCTCTGGTTTTCCAATTAACCAGGTGCTCCACGAACCCGTTCCGTACATAATCCGAATCTGTGATTATGACCAGTTTGTGGAGTTGATGTTGGACAGCAGTGAGGATGGTTTGATGCACAGCCATCAACTCTGCCACCTGACTACTTCAGGGACCAATCCTGTACCCAGTGGAGGGTTCTGGGGACTCATTCACCCATGTATTCCCTACGCCAGCCACAAGTTCTTTCTCCCCGTTGTTGTCAACATGGTAAGAGCATCCATCCACATAGACAGTGGGCATTCCCTCACACTTGTCTTCTTCAAAGACTTTGTGTTGGGAATTAAGGTATGCCTCCATGTTGTCCTTGGTTTTTAGACTTTCGTCCTCGAGACAGTTTTCACTGGCACAATCATGCAAGTCAGCCAGAACTTGCGCGAGGGGACTCTTCTTGTTTTGGCCATAACTGACCTCCACAGGGAAGACTTGCATTGACAGAATCCAGGAAGTAATTCGGGAATTCCTCACATTTCCGGCCCAGATTCTGTCACTTTGGAGATATTGCAGAGGCTGGTGTGGAGTCTAGATAAACGGGTGGTAATTCTTCAATGCCCACACCGTGGCCAGGAGTGCCTTCTCACAATCGTTGAATTTTTCCTCCACAGAGGATAAAGTTTTACTCGCATAGGAGATTTCTTTATTGACCTTGTCATGCTTTTGATATAATACTGCAGTCAAGCATGTATTAGAGAACCCTGTCTCCAAGAAAAACTCCTTGTTTCTGACAGGGTAAGCAAGGCACGGCGCTTGGGAGAGGTTTCTTTTGAGCTGTCTTACTGCCTCGGATTGTTCTGGACCCCATTCCCACTTGACCCCCCCCCTTCAAGAGATGAATCAGGGGTCTAGTGATCTCTGCATAGCCCTCAATGAACTTTCTACTATAATTAGTCAGTCCAAGGAGGCTCCTTAGTTCCCGCAGAGTTGTGGGGTCCTTCAATTTCTGAAGTGCTTCCACTTTCTTTTCCTGGGGACAGAGACCCTGAGGAGTAATCTCATGCCCCAAGAAATTGACACGGGTTCTACACCACTGTGCTTTCTAAAAGGAAAGTTTTGCTCCGGCGGCCCTCAACTGTGTCAGAACATAACGGATCTCCGCTATGTGTTCCTCCACAGTTGAGCTTTTGATGAGGACATCATCTACATAAGTCAGGTTACCCCTCGCACTCAGGACGGGCATGGCCTTGTGTAGGAAAATGTTGAATTCATTGCCGGAGTTGAGATAGCCGAAGGGAATCCGGGTCCATGTGTACTGCTGGCCCCCAAAGGTAAAAGCCAGCTTGTATTGGTCCCCCCTACTGACAGGCACAGTCCAGTATCTATTGCAGTGAATACCTGTGACCCCTGGATCTGGGCCAGCCCTTGGCCATCGAGAAGTATGGACCCTTTTGTTGAGCTCCCTAAGGTCGGCGCAGAGTCTCCACTGGCCGTTTGGCTTCAATATTCCCAGCACTGGATTATTGAAGGTGCTGTGCACTGGACGGATTATCCCCCGGGACTCAAGATTCTTCATTATCTCACTAAGGGACTCCATGGATGCGAGAGGCAAGCGATATTGCTTCACAAACACTGGAGTCATGGCAGGGTCCGTGTGAATTGTTGTTGTGTGGATGTCGGTGCAACCACAGTCATATGAGTCCACCGCAAAGAGATCTTGAAAATCCAAGAAAACTTGTTTCAACGTTTGCTTCTGCTCCAGAGTCACACAGGCATCAGCTAGGTTGACTCTCTCTTCAACCATCTGCCTGAAGCCTGGAAAGACTTCTGGTTTCACTATCTCAGCGGCCTCCTCCAGCTGGGTGGAGAAGTCACTGGTCTGAGTGCTGATTTGGACTGGAGGCTTCAGGTGGGAAAGGCAGCCCTCATGGACCTGGAAAATCACCTCATCCCCTCTGAAGTCACAAGTCACATCTTCCTTACCATAAGGCAGGAAGTGTACACCAGGAAGTTCCCCCCATGCCGTGTAAAGATCCTGTCTGGTGTTGTATGGTCATCACTGTCACTGTCAAAACAGTCCTTGGGGATTGGTCCTAACAGTTCATTTCCTAAATCAATGGAAAAATGTCGGTCATCAACCGCCATTCCAATAATGGTGCCTGCGGCTAGAGTAATACTCTTTAAGTCACTGCTATCCACCTCTATTGGAATGGTGTCATGTTCTATGTTGACTAATGGTGTTGGGTTTACCCCCAACCCTTGCTGTTGGAGAGAAGCATTTAGATGAATATAATCAGGGTTTTTCAATTTTTGTCCTCTTTTAACTTTCATTTCCAGGGAGAATTGTCTGGTCCTTTCTGGGATGGCGATTTCCTCTTTAATCTGAATTTCAACTGCATAAGGTAGCAATTGAGCTGACCTAAATGCTTTCTCTGGATCATCAAAGCCCATGGGATTATCCGCTAATCAGGACCAAGCTTTGAAGTTTATTAGGTCCAAACTGATGGCAAAGCGATTGAGAATGTCACTGCCTAAGTAAAAGGCGGCAGTGACGTCTCGCACGACCCAACAATTATGGACTATGCTCTTGTTGCCAATGGAGATTTTGAGCATACACCTGCTTGGCAGGAGATGTTTGGAATTGGGTGTTTCCAGATCCATTTCTCATTTGTCTATCAGTTTGAATGTGGGAATGGCAGGATCTTTTGGGGGTTGGCGGAACATGGCTTCTCTGATGAAGCTCTTACCGTTGTTCACACACACTCGGGCGAGAACAGAGACCTTCCCATCATTTAACTGAACAGGGATGAACAACTGCTCTCCAATTCGCTGAACATCAGCCAGGCTCTGAGCTGATTTCACATCTCTCTGGACTGTAGGAGTGGGAATGTCTGATTGTGGATTGGTAAAGAATTTCAGAGTGTTTCCTTCCAGTGTGGAATACCACCTTAAACTGGAAGGAAGGTGGATTTTCAGAAATAGGGAGGACCCCCCATCACCAGTCTGTTGTACTACTGCTATTACTGTCACGTCTGGAATTTTGTTGTTCTGGAAGTGAAATTCTACTTGGTCAGATTTCTGTTCAACCATGTGGCATGTGCCGTTTAAACTAACATGGCTGATACTCTGTTTTAATTTTATTGGTTGGCTAATCTGGGTCCAGAGGACCTTGTTTACGCAATCTATTAGGGGTGACAACCTTCTCAGGAGGTCATGCCCTAGTAAACAAGGGGTGCCCTCTGGAGTCACTACTATGACCGGGTGTTTCACCTTGTGTCGCCCAATTTTAATGTCCAAGTCTGCAGTCCCCTCGACGGGAATTTCCTTCCTGTCAAAGTTCTGAAGTTGTTCAGGAAGAGAGGTGAGAGGAATCTGGTAGTTCTCCCCCCCCCCTTCCTGAATTTAGCTCATCGAAAGCCTTTTTGGACAGAAGGGTAGCTTGGGATTCAGAGTCCACCAGTGCCAAAATTGTACCCTGCCGCTGTACTTGTACCAGGGCATAGTATCTTCCCTCCTTCTCCTCAAGGGGGCACAGATAATGCACATTTTTGGACAACTGGTGGCCCAATTTTCTGGTTTTGGACATGCAAAGAGAAGAGATTTGGGCAGAATTCTGTGGAGAGTCTCGGGAATCTAAAAGAAAAAGTTGGCAACTAGAAATGAGAGAAATTTTGGGTTCCCCTTGTTCCGGTTCCGGGCCGCCCCCCCCCCTTTTTGGAGGCAGTCACCAGAATGGGTTTGAACCAGGGGATTTGATGCTGTTGGTTCTGGGATGAGATGATGGGCGGCGCTAGCTCAGTCCCCACATCTACCCAGTCTGGATGTGAATCCGTTGGGACCCATTTTTCTATGGGAGGAGTTCCCCCATCTCTGAAGGAGAAGATCCTTTTCCCAGGATCCCTCTCCCTCAAATTGGAAGATCTGTACCTCCTCCTCAAAGTGGGTCTGTTTGGGTCCTTTGTTTCTCCTACCTCCTCTCTGCTCCTTTGGTGGCAGACTTTCAGGGGTAGGAGATTTTGTTTCCGGTTCCTGGGTTTCCAGGGGCTGTTTACAAGTGGGGAAGGAAGCTTCCTCCAAGGCTTTACAGCCCCTTCCCCTTGTGCCTCCTCCCTGAGAACCGGTGGGTTATCGGGGTGCTGCCCCATCATTGTTCTGGAGCACCAGGCCCAGAGTTTGGGGCATTCTGCACCGGCATGCCCATCTGAGGGTTCTGCTGAGCCCTTAGCACGCGACCCAGCTCCTGTGCCATATTTTGGACCTGGCGCTCTAACTGTGAAACACGCTCAGTGTGATACGGGGTTCTGTTTTCTCCCCTGGACTGATCCCGGGAAGGGTAGCTATCCCTTCTCTGGTAATACCCCGGGTTGGGAAGATTTGGGTACCCCTCCACCCTTGGCCTCCCCTCTCCCGGATTAGGTGGTCTGGGCTCAGGGAAGTGGGGAAAGAAGGATGGATGATTTTGGGGTTGGAAATTGGGTGGATACCTGGGGAAAAGTTCTGCCCAGGATTTGGTGAATTTCTGCCCTCCTATGGGAAGTTAGGAGGGAAGTTCCCTGGGTTAGGTGCTTGGCCGGATCCCCCCTCTTGGGCTGAAGGAGTCCACACATAACCCAGGATGGGTCGGTTTCCCTTGTAGCGGGGACTTACATAGTCTTGGGAGTGAGGGACCCCATTTGTGGGACTTCCTCCTTGGCTCCCTGTCTGTGACTGGCCCGAGGGCCTTCTTGGCTTGGAATTATTCTGTGCAGGCAAGTTTTTAGGCCCCCATCTCCAAATCCAAAATGGGGGCAACCTTTACCTCTGCCACCTTAGCAGCAGCAGGGTTGCTGGTCAGTTTGGGGTTTTTGTGAGCATTACTTTTATTTTCTATGGGCTTCTTCACCTCATAGATTCGGGTGGCCTGTTCAATGGCCCAGTCTAGTGACCTTTTCTCATGAAAATCCCTCACTAGCTGGTTCATGATGTATTTGGGCAAGGCATGGAAAAACGTATTTACAAACTCTTTACTGTCCGTGAGCACCCTTTTGGTAGTCTGCGCAAAAGCATGCTTCAACTCCTGCACAAATTCTTGTGGGGCCTGATCCTCCCCACATTGCAAATTGTAGGCTGCCTTGCGAGCCTCTTGGGGATTTCGGTGAACAGAAAAGTGTTTCAAGATGGCCGCCCTATATGTGGACCATCTTGAATGATTCTTGTCCTCCAGCCCCGCAAAGAAACTGGAGTATTCTGGGGAGAATGTCCATTTTACGTACTAAATGCAGCTACTGCTGTCTTTCAAATGGAAAGTCTCCATCATTTGCTCAAAGAGCTCCAAGTGTTCCCAAACAGAATACTTGGAGTTCTTATGATAAGGAGTGATGACGCTCCGTATTGCTTTGATCTGTTTTAAGGGGTCCTTAAGCAAGGCCCTTTTTGCCTTATTGGCCTTCTTGGTACGGGTAACCCTGGTCCATTCATCCTCTGACTCAGAAGCACTGCTCCCAGAGATGCCCGTCTGATCTTCCAGGTTTTCCCGGATTCTGCGAGCCTGGGAATGGCTGGCAGAATGTGGGGACCTAGTCTCTTGTGTCCTGGGACGCACAGAGGAGTCTTCAGATTCCTCCTTGCTGCCCAGATTAGATGGGTACCCCCCCCACTGACCTAACTGGGCGGAGGTTTTCAGAATGCCCTTAGAGGGCCTACTCTCTCGGGGTTTCCCATTAAATTGCACTGTACTTGGGTGCCCATACCCGGATGCCCGCCCATCCATTCCTGGGAGGTACTGGCCTATGAGCCCCATACTTCTGACTGGATAGTAATCTGCCATCCCGGTGGCCCTGGGCTCATGTGCGCCAGGGGACATGGGGGTGGCAGAGTCCAGGGACTGGGAGAGATGGAGGCCTCTGGTACTAGGGCTCCTGAGGTTATGCTCAGGTGTTTCCCTTTCCCAGCAAACCTCATCTCTATTAGCCCCTGCTCCCTGTTGCCCTGCAGTGCCTGTGCTTTCAGTTCCTCAATCAAGGCCTTACTAGATTCTATCAGTCTCTCCTGCATGGCTACCTGTTGCTCAAGCCTATCATTTTGCTGACAGAGAACCTCATTCTCTCTCTGTGCTTCCTGGTATGTCCTGGAGTACTGGGCCAGTCTTTGCTGCAGGAGGGTTACCTCCTGGGTACCGTCCCTACTGGCTTGCTCCTTTCTTGCCAGGGCATCTTCCACCCACCTGGTGTGCTCTAACAAGTTCTGATGCTCTTTTTGGAGGTCACCCAGTCCCTGGAGGGCCAGGTGATTTTCTTCCATTTTCTTTATTAAGTGGCAGACTTCTTGGCCTAAGGTATCCCTTTCCTGAGTAAGAGCCTGCATCTGTGCCTGCAGGTCGTCCCTCTGCCTTTGAAGGGCACCAGCTTTCTGGCGCTCTTCATCAAACTCTGCCTGGGTATCCAGGTCTTTCAAAATCAATGTATTGCTCTCTGCCTTCTCCCTATCGAGGTGACTTTGCAGGGTGACTACCTGCACTGCGCATGCCCTGTTGAAGTCCAGTTGTTGCTCCAGCTTTTTCTGGCTCTGCAGTAGGGAGTCCAAACCTTCTTGGTACTCCTTCTGCAAGGCCAAAAATCTGGTATCCTGGTCTGCCTTTTCCTGTTGCAGGATATCCATATCCTCTTTTATTTTAATGATATACTGTCTACTATCATTTTCTGGCTCCTGGCTCCTGTGCAGCCTCTGCTCAGAAGAGTCCAGGTCAGATTGTGCCTTCTCTAATGCCATCAGTTGCCTATTTGCCAGATCTTGGCCTTCAGCACATTTTTCCTGTATAGCTCCCATATATAAATATAAATATGCTGCTATCTTGACAATCTTGTTGTGCCCATCCTTGGCTTTAGGGGCCATGTATAGTTCACTCAGGACCACGTGTAAGGGGCCCTGATCTCTCCAGATATCTAACTAATTTGCAGTGACCTGTTGATTGCCTACACCCACACCTTCTGATCCTGTTCCGTCCATTCGCATCTCACAACTAGCTTATGTAAGAGGTGCTCTCTGGCTATTTTGATATCTACCAATGTCGTCATTCTGGAAATTGATTTCCTTCCTGATTTACAGAAGTTTTTATTTTATTTTGCAAAACAGACCGTTTCCTTAGAATGTTCCTTTTTGAGGGGTGCTTTCACAGCGTGACACAGCGTAGTAGCCCAACAGGATTTATGTATCCTATCAATTAGCACACTGTATTAAGCTGCACAAGTGGTAGATCTAATCCAGACGTCCCGTGACGAGCCCCCACTTTGTAAGTGACTTCAATCCAGCAATCCAACTAAGTCAATGCCTAGTCTGGGATGCCCAATGGAAGCCCTTGTTTATATATTTCGATGTCAACTTCTTAAATCTGGATGATGAACCCTTATATAACGCTCCTCTCTTTGAATCCCCCTGACCTCACTGAGTCAAGACGTAGGTTTGTTTTGCAAATTAAAAGGTTTATTGGAAAAATTAAGCAATATATATATATATATATATATATATATATATATATCACACGTTTATGAATACATTAATATTTGATTACACCCTTATGAATATAATAGTGATCAACAATGGGTAATATTACAAGAGCACACTCTCTTTATTCAATAAGGAGTTGGTATAGAAAAAATAAGGTAGCAGAGACTACTTGTATGGTTTCAAGGAAATGCAAGATGGGAAAGAATGCAGCACAGAAATAAACTTGATATGGTTTCAACAAGAGATAATATGATCACTTTTTCCCTTGTGACAACTCACTCCCCCCCTTAGGCAATATAAAGAGATGGAAAGGAGAGCAGGCAGTTTTCAGGAATACAATCAAATGCAGTTAAAATTCCAGTCCCCCCCCCCCCCAGCAAGCTTAGAGAAAACCGGTATGCTTTTAAACTGGCAAAAATACTTTGAAATGTGATTGCAATGAAGTGAAAATTATGCTAAAAATTATTTTAATTCACTAAAGGAAATTCAGGGTAGGTGATAGTGACTTTGAATTGGGACAGTTCAACACTAGCAATGATTCATGAGTGATTATCAGGTTGAAAATGAAATAACAGTTTCAAGCAAAAGACAGCAATTTTGACAGGAGCTAATCTTTCAATTCGCGGCATATTTTCCGAGTGCGTAAAGAGCGATTACGGAAAAACTATAAGGAGCTTAGGACCTTAGCTTTAAAATGACAGTTAAATCTCGCTTCTAGGACGTACGGTTCAAAAGATACAGATGTTTTTGTGGAGGTAGATTTTCAAAAATAAAGTAAATCTTTCAGAATGACAGATGATGCTTTTATAGATTTGAAATCACAGAATGGACACACAATTTCTATGCAAGTCTGGTCAGGTTGAAATGGTTTAAATAAGATTATTTTAGACTAAGAGATTGGTCTTGTACAGTTCTTGGACTGGATACTCACTCCTAGTTTTGGACTGGAATGGGCCTGGGACTGCAATCTCGCCACCGGACGGTCAGGTACAGGTTCTGCACACAGCGTGTTCTCTGGTATGCTATTGGCACTGTACAGCGGTCTGTTCTGGTCGGTCTGGATACAGCACTGCTCTCTCTGGATCTTGGTTCTGGCTCAGGGTTCTGGGCCAGAAGCGAACAGCACGGCAAGGCTGTTGAATAGTTTGGTTAGGTTGCTTGATTCTGGGGCCTCTGAAAAGGATTCAGCTTGTAGATTAGGCCTCTTTTCTCTAGGGTTCTAGAGTTTAGTTCTAGAATTTGGTTCTGGAGTCTATCTGGAGTCTAAGTTCTGGGGCCTGGATACTCAGGAGTCTGTAGTTTTTGTCTGGATATGGTCGGGCAGCGCGCTGCGCCGGAATCGGTGAGTAGTGGAAAAATGAGTGTCCCTATCTGTGTCTCAGTGCTTCCCAGATACACAAGTTTTTGAAATTACATGTACACATCACAAATTAATTAAGACAAGTCTCTCTTCAACCCTGCTCTTTCTAAGAGCTTGTGTTTGGAAATGACAATTTATTTGCGATTTTCGTGGGTTTCGCTATATTGGGTTTGCACCAAACCTTACACAGAGGTACACACCCTCTCTGCGCATATTACTGTAAGTTTGCATTTTTCTAGTATAAACACAGTGTCTACAATATTAATAAATCCAGGGTTTGGTCTCAGAGCATCCCACGGCATCCAACTTGGTCCCAAATTGTGGGTGCATTTTTCATATTAAGAATCCCCAAATTGTACATTTTTGTCAGCTTGATACAATATTTTATAAACAATTTAATAAAACATACATTTGCCTCCACTTCAGTACACCCATTTGTTTGTCCCCGCCCCCAGAGGTTTGCCTCTGACTCAGAGATCACATGTCTTGCTTCTCCCAGAGCAGTGTTGACAGTTCACGCCCAAATCAGCATATCCTATTCAGCTGAAAGAATCCATTGTTCCTTTCTCCAGGCTGCAGGGAAAATCTCCTCCCTCGTGATTTCCTGTGCTGTTGCTGAGAAGTAGGTGTGAAGGCTTCCCGGGGATAGCCAGCCTTTGAAGTCTCAGCTAACTCAGGTTACTGTTTAGCTCCTGAAATATAGGTCTCCTGTCAGAATTTAGATCGCTAGCTCCTGTCAGTTTCAAGCACCGGTATTGCACCCATTTTTGACGGGCTGTCTATCTTTAAAAGGGTATTTTACTTTGATAGCATATGATTCTTGCTGATATTGGATTGATGTGGATTCTTGCAGTAGAGTAATGTAGAACACCCAACAAAAAGTTGTATCCTTTTGGTGGTTTTGTGAGCCATGATTTTAGCAATTTTGACGATCAAGAAAATGAATTCCCAAACAGCTCTGGGTTGCTTTTGGCAATTAGTATTGCTATTTCCAAGTGGTTTAAGGCTACTGTGTGGGTATCCCAATGGTGGTTCTAGGCAGTGATCTCCTGTGTTCACTGACATGGCAAAAGTGGGTGTCAGCCTATTTTTCAGATTTTTACTGCGCATTTTTGGATGATCTCTGGCGAGCAGCATGCTTTCCGGCCGCCATAATGATGTTTCTGCTGCCAGCGATGTGGTAGGGCTTGGATAAGTGTGTTCAAACATCCCACAATCCGTTGCTTCAGTTGCCCATTTCAGTGAAGCATCAGTTCTCATGAACTGGCCTCTGGTCTTGCACATTGCTACGTGTGATAGACAGTGCACCGTCTGCACATCTATTTCAACAGCTACAAACATCTTCAATTTCCCCATGCTGTAAGGTAGGAGTGCACAAACAAAGCATTCCTCCTTTTAATTTCATCTTCCAACTTCTTTCATATGTTGGTACCAGATGTTATTTCCTAAGTGTGTGGTGCTGTCCAGGTAGTCATTTAGTTTGTTATTGTCTTCGTGTGTGCTTCTCTTGATTCTCAAAGTTTTAATGTAGTTTGCTATCATCACATCTTTAATAGCATCCATGTAGCTTCTTCTCACTGGAGGATTCTCAGGCACCTCCATCCATGGTTCAGGCATCTTCACCTGTACCATTTGAGTAGAAGAAAGTCTGGCAATTATTTCCTTGTCCTCTTGTCTTTTCCTGGCTCTGGTTATGAACGGCCATATTGATTCTGCTATCATCTCTGCACGTGAGAGTTTTGCTGCGCTTGCACTTGCCCCTTTCAGTGATGGATCATGGGTGCTTATCAATGCTGTCTCTGTTGGTTTATTCTCCAACTCCTTTTGTCTCTTTGAAAGTTCAGCTTTCTCCATTTGTCTTTTCACTTCACTTGTAGTAGAACTTCTCATTGTTGGTTGTCCAACCTTGTCCCATTCTTTGGATTGTGGTTATGCAGTTATTGACACTAGACCTGGTGTATGTGCACTCATCCTTTGCATGTGTGTGTCTTTCAGTAACCTTTTCTCATTCTTACTCTGGCGACCCTGTCTCCGGCTTTTCAACTTGCTTGTTACCACATGTGTGTGTGTGTCATTTCTGAACACATCCATTTCAAGTTCACTCACACCTTTGTCAGACCTTCTAGGGACAAGAATGACTATAGAATGTCTGGGTGCCTTAGTGGATGTCATGCGTACATCATAGGTGGGTGCACTGGAATCGGAAGACTTTGTGCACCAATAAAAAATGCAGTTTGAATTGTCAGTGACAGTAAAACAATGATGAATAAAATGCATTGGTACATGATTCCTCTATATGTTAACCGACAACACTTAGTTCTGGGACAATGTGAGCGTCTCTCCTCCTGAAGGATGACAATAATACTGCTTTGATTGCCCATCTCGATCATTTAAAGAAAAAAAGCTAACTTTTAATAATTTCTAGGCAATATTCTCTCCGGATTCTGCTGCTTCTGCTCGTCGGTTGCAGGTACTGGAACGATTGTCCTTCTTTGCCTGAATAATAGGTTGTCTCTTGTCTCTGGAAACAGTTCTCTTTGTCAAAATAAAGTAATAGGTTCAGCAAGTCTCTATTTTGCGTGTTCAAAAGAAATAAGCTCCCAGTCAATGCCTCTTATCTGTTTCACTCCAGAAGACATGTTGTGTCCTTGTCAGCATATACAAAAGAGTGAAGCTTTCTGACAACACTTTCTCGATCTGTCCCTCGGCGGAAAGTCTTACAATCTTCTCCAGAAATTCTGACTAGAAAATGATTAGAAAGTTCAACCTGCATTACAATACCATGAAGGAGAATGCTCATCTGTGTAGAGTTTGCTGAGTCTCTGATGAAAGTCAGGACGTCGACACCGGCAGGCCTCCCCACAAGCTCTGGAAAGTCCTCAATCAGGCGAAAGAAGACGTTGCTTGCACTGGAATCTGCTATCTTCTGGTGATAGTGACATTTGTCTTGTCCTTGCTGTGAAAGGACCTGCTCGGCAATTATGATGAGCAGCTTCTGTGATTTCGATGAGCTTGAAGATCAACCTGATTTATGATTCTGTTCAGGATTATACTCAAATGTTCTGTGTTTGCTGGATCTCGAAGGACTGTCAAGACTGCAGTGTGTCTCCCAACAAGATCTGGACAATCTTCAATTAAGCGAAAGAATAGCATGCTGAGAAGCCTATTCGCGTCTTCCTCTGCTTGGGACATTTGTCTTGTTCCCGCTGTAATCCTGAAGCAAAAGGAACTGCTCGGTGATCACAATGAGCAACTCCCTTATTGTCTTTTTGTTTTCAGGGTTTTGAAGAAATTCAGTGATGGTGTGAGCCTTCCCACTAACGATGGGTACGATCTCAATACTAACTCGAAGTAAATTAGAAAGTCTTTTAGTGATGTAACTTCTGTGGGACACCATAAGTGAGTCCAAATAAGGCTCTTGTATTAAGAGTCTGGATACTTTATTCTTTTCCAATTTATATGTCCTTGATCAAAATTTACCTCATCAAGGCTTTAGATTGCCTCAGTCCAAAGTTGAAAGTCAATAACCTATGCAGTGGCTTATCCATGCAATTTTCTTCTTCACCCTGCAACTAGGATGCACAGAGTGTCAAAAACTTAGCTGTGCCTAGTGGCTGCATTGTGTCTTCATTTGTCCTGCAAAAAAATGAACTTAGCTGTGCCTAGTGGCTGCATTATGTTTTCATTTGTCCTGCAAAAAATCAAACTTAGCCATGCTTAGTGGCTTCATTTTGTTTTCATATGTCCTTCTAAAGTCGAATTTAGATGTGCCTAGTGGCTGCATTGTGTTTTATTTGTCCTGCATTAGTCAAATGTAGCCATGCCTAGGGGCTGAATTGTGTTTTCATTTGTCCTGCTTAAGTCAAACTTAGCTGTGCCTAGTGGCCGCATTGTGTTTTCATTTGTCCTGCAAAAAAATTGTATTTAGCTGTACCTAGATGCTGTATTGTGTTTCCATTTGACCTACTAAAGTCGAATTTAGATGTTTTCATTTGTCCTGCTAAAGTTGAATTTAGCTGTTTTCCTTTGTCCTGCAAAAAATCAAATTTAGCTGTGCCTAGTGGCTGCATTGTGTTTTCATTTGTCCTGAAAAAAAATCGAATTTAGCTGTGCCTAGTGGCTGCATTGTGTTTCTATTTGTTCTGCTTAAGTCGAATTTAGCTGTGTCTAGTTTCCGCAGTGTGTTTTCATTTGTCCTGCTAAAGTCGAATTTAGCTGTTTTCATTTGTCCTGCAAAAAAAAATTGAATTTAGCTGTACCTAGTGGCTGCATTGTGTTTTCCTTTGTTCTGCAAAAAATTGAATTTAGCTGTCTCTAGTGGCTGCATTGTGTTTTCATGTGCCCTACTTAAGTCGAATTTAGCTGTGCCTGGTGGCTGCATTGTGTTTTCATTTGTCCTGCTAAAGTTGAATTTAGCCATGCCTAGTGGCTGCTTGGTGCCCTTATTAGCTGTGTGCACTCCCCTCTGTCGTCCTCCCCTCCCCTTGTGCCCCCCACCGTCTTCCTTCATGTGCATCAGTAGCTCAGACTGGTGATTGTCCTGGTAAGAGTCCTCCCAACCACTGTAGCTAACTATGTCACTATCTATCTCTCCTATCGTCTCTAATTTCTTCCCTATCTCCTATCCTTCTCCTATCACTAAATCTGTCCGGAAGAAACTTAAAAAGGACATATTGGGCTCCAACCCAGGCTTTCCTATTGCAGACACCTATGTCACGGCTTCCGCCAGAGAAACTCTCACTGAAATCCTTTTCTTTGTGAATGCACCTGACCTATGGACTTGCTGCTTGGTTGGATTCTCTCTCCTATTACCTCTTTTCCCATTAATGGTTTTCCCAGACAGACCCTCGCTGACATCCTCTTTGTAGTTCCCTCACCAGACCTATGGACTCTTCATATAGTTTCTGTGCTCTTTCCTTCCTCTTCTTCGTCCATTAATTGTGGCACCCGTTGGGGGGCACTCCTGGCACCCTTTGACTCCTTTAAGGTCATCATTAATGTTTACCCAAATGGCACTGTCTTGGTCCAAGGACCTCAGGCCAACCTTCTCCTCTTTGATAGACACTTCCCGCACCTCATCAATTTCCTTTGTTTTCCTGCTGTCCCTTCTCTCCCTTCTTTGGCTTCCTTGCCTCCTCCCTCTGCCTCATCCTTTGCTACCTTGCCCTCACCTCCTTCCTCTTCTGCCCTCCCCCTCGGGCTCCGTCCACACCTCCGCAGGGCATACCTCTGATTTGTACCTCTCCCCAGAACTCTTTCAAGGTTTGCACCCTTCTCCATATTACCTCCTCTGACATCTGCCGCCTCCTGGGAGAACTTGATCTTGATATCCTCGGACTCACTGAGACATGGTTCACGGCCAGCTCTGTCACAAGCTTTGACACTCTCCTCCCTAATGGCTACAAGATCCTCTCCGGTGCCCATATCCAATCGTTCTGGAGGGGGTGCAGCCTTGATCATCGCAGAGTGGATTCCTGCCTCTGTTATTCCTATGCAGGCCTACTCCTCTTTTGAATGCCTTGTCTGCAGGCTCTGTCTCTCTCCTCTCCACTCTCTTACCATGACTACTATTTATCAGCCACCTGGTTAGATCACCTCCTTCATCTCTGAGTGGGTGAACCTCTCCTCCTCCCTCCTGGCCTCAACCACTCAACTCCTCCTTCTTGGAGACTTTAACATCCACCTGGATGCCTTCTGTCTGTCCTCTGGACTCTTTTGCGGCCTCTGCGACTCCCTCTCTTTCTATTTTCCCCTCTGGCCCGACTCACTCTGCAGGGCACACTCTGGATGTTCCGATCTTCTCAGACCTTCCCCTCACTATCCCCCTCACCACTCCTCTCTCATGGAGTGGTCACTTTCTCCTTTTCTCCCATCTCTCCCTCTCTATCCTTCAGGCCAAGCCAACTCCAGCACCACACCCACCTACCTTCTCAGTCATCCGACCCATTAAGTGTGTGGCAGTTGAGGCTTTTACCACCACTTTCTCTCCCCCTCCTCCTCCTCTGGCTGACACAGCCCTTTCCATACTCCACTATTCTATCTATGATAGTCTTGATGTTCTTTCCCCTGCCATGAGGATCCGCTTGAAGCCCAAATCCAAGTGCAACTCCTGGTATGACTCTGACCTCGTCACCATTAAACGCAAGTGCAGGGTGGCTGAGAGGAAATGGCTAGCTTCTTGCGCATCCTTTGACAAACTAGACTGCCGCCTGCTCCAAAGGCAATCCCGGCTCTCTGTCCACACTAAGAAGAGAGCCCACATCCAAGCCCAAGTCTTTGCAGCATCTAACAACTCGGCCAAACTCTTTCAAATCTGAAATGAGCAGGCCAATCCTGCTGCAGTCTCTAACTCTCCTGTCCCCTCCCAGGCCCTCTGCACAGCCCTGGCTTCACATTTCATCTCTGAAACCCAGGACATCCTGTCCGCCCTCTCGTCCTGTCCGCCCTCTCGTCCTCTCCTCCCTCTACTCTCTCCTCTACCTCTGGCCCCCTTGTGGCCACCTCTCCTCCCTCTTTCTCTTCCTTTCCTCTGTTCTCCCCTGACAAGGTTTTTAGACAAGTCCGATCTATGAAAGTCTTGTTAGAAAAGGTTCTTCCTTGTTCTTCCAAAACCATCAAGGACCACATTGACACCCTCTCTCCTGCCCTGGCTTCTGCAACCACTCCTTCACCACAGGGGCCTTCCCTTCCCCCCCTCAAGTACTCTCCTGTGCACCCTCTTCTCAAGAAACCCTCAGCTGAGTCCTCCTGCTCAGCTAACTATCACCCGATCACCATCACTCCTTTCCTGGGCAAACTCCTGGAAAAGCTAGCCATCTCCCAGCTTAATCTTCACACTGAATCTGTTGGTTGTCTCGCTGACCATCAGTCCACCTTCAGAGCAGCCAGAAGCACAGGAACTGTTCTCCTGACCATCGTTCCTCTCTGATCGACCCTCGCAGCTCCAACTTGGGTCGTTCCTTTCCTCTATCTCACTCTCTAACTGTGGTGTTCCCCAGGGCTCTAACCTCTCCCCCGAGCTGTTAAACCAATACATTACACCTCTCGCCCACCGCATTGCTACTCTCTGCTCCAACTTTCAGTGCTATGCTGATGACACTCAGCTCATTTTCAGGCTCCCCTCTGCCGACTCTTCTCATTCTCTCATCTCTGACTGTCTTTCTGCTATCCAGGAATGTTATGCCGCCAAAGATCTCTGCCTTAATGCCAGGAAGACAGAGATTCTCCTCATCGGCACACCTGCACCCTCCTTTCCTGTCACTCTCTGGCTGGCCTCTCTTTGTCCTCTTCCTGCTCCCACCTGTGAGGCTTTGAACACCAGGGTCATTTTCAACTCCACACTCTCCTTTTCTCCTCACATCTCTGACGTCTCTAAGAAGTCAAACTACCAACTCCACCTCCTCAGAGGTATTCTTCCTTTCCTCTCCTTCCCCCAGAAGCTCGCTGTCTCTGGTTCTCTTTAGGCTGAACTACTGCAACAGCCTCTTTCTAAATCTGCCTGCTTCTACTCTCTGCCCTCTGCAACTCATCCAGAACAGGACTGCATATTGGACTTTTTTTATTGGGTGTGTCGATGAATAACAACATGTTATGGCATTGGTTTTTGATATATTTTATACTTATTTATCATTTTAACATTGCAATGTATTCACTAACTGTGTGATACATTTTCTGAATGTGTTAATTGATTGGCATACAACCTTGTTGCCACAGGTTTTTGTTTCTGGTGTTTTATGGATATTCATGAATGTTTTGACAATTACATGTGATGTAATAACACAGCCTCAGAAGAAGAGCAGTTGCTCGAAACACGTGTCAGGCTGACTCAGAACTTAATAAATGATATGCGACCAAGCATTCAGTATTTGGACATATGCGCAGTGTGAACGTATCTGTGTTTATTTAGGCTGTTAAATGTGGTGTAATGAACAGTATACCCCACTACATATACTCACATGCTGCGATTTGTCTGGGACTAAATGGTATGCCTAAAATTGGTATATTACCGGACTGTATAAGCGCTTGGGTCTCCAGTCTTTTCTGCTCCCGGTTTCATCCTATTTCAATGGAACCATCATGGCTCAGGGTCCTCGACCCAACATTTTTCTCTTTGACAGGCTCCTCCCTCGCCTTTCTAACCTCACCTCTCCCTCCGGCCAGGCTCCCTTGCCTTCTGTGCTACAGGTGCCCTTACCTTGCTGCACTGTCCCGACTTCCTTGTCGGCCTTGGCTCCTCCGCCATCCTCCACTATCCCTCTGGAACTCTTGCCACCTTTGGGGGGTCCACTGTCCCCTGTGCTCCCCAAAGAAGACCTTCAAAGATGGCAAGCTGCTCCACATTGCCACACTCAACATTCGCTCCGACGTCAACACTCGTCTGAAATTTGCAACCTCCTCAAACTCATGGATCTTGATGTGCTCGCTATCCTGGAGATGTAGAGGAGGTCCCAAACACGACTGCACTCCAGCCATCCATTTTGAAGTACCAAGAACGTTCATGCTGAAATATGTGATGTATGTTGAGCAAATAAACCAGCAGAGAGCCGCAGTGGGGCACTGTCCAGTACCTATCAGAAGAACAGCACCTGTTGAAGTACCGACACCTAAGAAAACCTGGACAGTAAGGTACCCATTGAGAAAACCATATCGACCAATGAAACAGAATGAAGATTGTCAGAATGCAATCCCTGAAGAAGATAAAAAGATACTAAAGGAAGACCAATTGTGACATCACAAGAACCCAGACTGACTCACCTATAGAAGATATGACGACCTGTGAATGATGAAAAGAGACGAAACACCATGGATAAGTGACATCATGAGCCTAAAGTGAAATAGTCGATGTCAAAGATTTCAGAAATTATGCCACATGCGCGATGAAGCTATTCAGTTAGTTTAAACGTGCACATATGCAAGGAATCACAAGAAGCAAAGAATTGTGAGGCTTGCTTATGGTTAGTAGTAAAATAAATTGCGGCAAGCGCCACCTATACATATCCACCTCAAAGGGAGCATTTTATATAAGTATACCTCCACTATGCACAAGAGCAGAATCAACCAGAGGTTACCAAAGGTCTCAAGAGGAGAGCTCTGCAGTGAACAAATCAAGAATTAAAGACAGAGAGAAACTCAGACGAGGGCAGATCATGCCAAGAAGCCAAGGTCGTATCTGCTGAAATAGCCCAACAGTGGATACAATTTATGAAAAGAAGAACAGAGTATCCTGTTCAGAAAGGTAAAGATAAGCCACAGAAGGCAGATGGCTGGCAGAATTAAATCAAATACCCAAATTGCATGAAGAATAAGATGATTTCACAGTGTCAGAATCACGTGACCAGCCGAGCTGGTAGGGATGAAACTTTCACACCTACGCAAGTACTTGTGCCATGCACAGATGTCTTAACTTTTCCAGACCAAGAAGCAGTCTCTAGGCCGACCACAAAGAAATAATTGACACATGATCACTGTGGTGATGATTGATTGTAGCAATAATTGGAGGGAAGCTGGGGGCGCAGACAAACTCCCTGCACCTGGCCGGCTATTCTGCACGCTGCTAGGCAAATGGAAAAGTATGAGTGGGGTTGTTGCCAACCCAATCATAGTGGGCCAAGTAATCTAGGGTCCTATAGTTAGTAGAACCAATGATACTTTGTACTTTTAGTGATGTTTACAGTAGCCATTTTGAAGGAGGGCTTAGATGCCCCACCTGACAGTGTTTATCCAATCCCCTCACTCCATGAACATATATAGATATAGCACCTATATTAAAGTTACCTTCCTAGAACCAATAGAATAGCATGCCAAGATTTTAAGCATTACACGTCAGTGATGACAAGTTTTTAGTATACATGATGTGTTTTTTCTGAAATTAATTGGAGTTGAAGCGAGAAGGAAGATTGAGCAATTGCTGATATTCATGAACTCCCCGTTTTATGTACTTGTCATTAAATGGACTCCCTTTGCCAAACTATTGAGTTGTCATTATTGATTTGATGCGAGAGTATTAATCTGCATGCCCATCCATCTCACAGGTGCTGCTGCTGATCTTAAAGTGCTATTGGGACACCACCAGTTCTATGGGCCGGCTGAGGTCCCTGTGCACACTTGGTAGCAGAGGATGGTTTATCGATTATCGATTAGATAAGACACCCATTGACCGTCGACATAAGTAATAGGTCTGAAGGAACCTGTGCTTTGTCCCACAAACCCCTTCCCACTTCTATGAGCAGCTAATCAAGCGATAAGCAAGGAGAGGCGGTAACGAAGGTGGAGATCCCGAGCATCCAGAGAGGAAAACAATGCGAACAGTGAGTGAAAAAGACTAAATACTTTGGCAAAAAGCTGCATGCCTTAGAACAAGTAAGGGAAGGTAGCAGAGGGAGGCGGGACAAAATAATGTCAGAGTAAGAGTATAATGTATATATAAGGGGAATGAAATATTGACTCGAGGGGGCAGAGCTAAGGAGAGGATACCCAAGCAGAGACATACCGGGAAGGATACCCGAGCTAGAGCATACGCCCATATACCTACGCTTTAATATAGCGCTAGAAGAAGCCTGCATTCAAAGTCCTGAAAAGATAGGGTGCTATAGGAGACCAAAACGATTAAAAAAAGACATTTTGAAAGGGATGGGCTTACATTCCATGTCGAAATAGTGAGAGCGGCATGAGATCCATGAGATCCATGTAGCCGGCCGGAGTCTGTCACATCTGTCTTGTGTTTTTCTTTTCTCTGACTTCATGAAGTAAGAACATTTTTGGGGGAACTAACATGAACATTGTGTGATTGTATAGCCAGAATGCTGTATGACATGAATTGATGATTGTTGGTTGAAAACGTAAAAATACATTTTTGTGAAAAAACGGGTTTGGAGCTTGCGGCGATTGGTGCTCGCTCATATTGTTGATTTTTTTGGAGAAACATAAAACATTAACAGGGTAATTCATAGAATCCAGCGCACAAGTAGCGCACGCGGCTGGCGCACAGCGTGCGCCTGCGATAGTCTGCGCCAGCCGCGTGCGCCAAAACCGAATCCGGCGCACAGCGTATTCATGGATTTTAGCTTCCCCAGGCAGCCGTGGCACACAGTGGCACAGCGACTCGCTGCAGCGCCAGTTACGCCCCCAGGAACGCCCCTTGCGCTGGGAAATCTCATAAAAATCACAAACCAGCGCAAGGGGCTGCGCTAACACTGGACCATCACGGCAAGCGGCCCATGCGATTTTCAAGGGTGCGCGGGAAGTTTCACACGTCAAATCCCAGGCTACGTCCATTTCAGGGGTGCGCGGGAAGTTCCACACGCGAATAGCCTGGCCGCGTGTATTTCAGGGGTGCGTGGGAAGTCCCACACGCGAATAGCCTGGGCGCGTGTATTTCAGGGGTGCGCGGGAAGTCCCACACGCGATTACAGCAGGGTACGTGTAGTTCAGGGGTGCGCGGGAAGTTCCACACGCGAATAGCCTGGGCGCGTGTATTTCAGGGGTGCGCGGGAATTTCCACACGCGAATAGGCTGGGCGCGTGTATTACAGGGGTGCGCGGGAAGTTTTACACGCGACTTCAGCAGGGTACGTGTATTTCAGGGGTGCGTGGGAATTCTCACACGCGAATTGGCTTGGTACGTGTATTACAGGGGTGCGTGGGAAGTTACACACGCGATTAGGCTGGGTGGGCCCTCACAGGTGTACCCTGTACACCCTCCACGGCCCCTGCAGGCAGCCCACAAAACAGGGGACTACCCTGCACACCTGATCATGTCCCCCTGCACCCCCATCCACCAGGGGCACCCTCCACCAGGCCCCCACCCATGTCTCCCACCACCCCCACCCCCCATCCACCAGGGGCACCCTCCACCAGGCCCCCACCCATGTCTCCCACCCCCCCACCCACCAGCACTGTGGGGCACGTGGCCAGCAGGCAGTCAGGCAGCAGCAGATGGCAGGTGGGAGCGTGCTCAGGGCTCTGGGGGACTGTAATTTTGCCTCCTGGCCAGGAGCGTGGTCTTTCGTGTCTGAACGCGTGGACAGCCTGATAGGGAGTGAATCTGCACGTGAAAACCCCACACTCAGCGAATCGCGCGAAAACCCGTCACCAGCATATGTGCGTCTATAGTTACCTGCACGTGCAGTGTCAAAGCGTGTGATTGGTGAAAATGGATCTACACGCAGGAGTGACAAAGCGTGTGATTGGTGAAAATGGATCTACACGCAGGAGTGACAAAGCGTGTGATTGGTGAAAAGTGAGCTACACGCAGGAGTGTCAAAGCGTGTGATTGGTGAAAAAGGATCCACACGCAGAAGTGACAAAGCGTGTGATTGGTGAACATGGGCCAAGCACGTACACGCCGTAAGTGACGCTGTACGTGTGGGCCTGTATATAAGGTAGTGTTGAACACCATTTCCTTGTACGTGCTTTTCGTGGAGAGCGAGTGGGTGAATTCTGTACTTCTTGTCGTTTCACACGCGATTTACTTCACGGCGTTTCCAGTTCATACTCCCTGTTACCTCTGACAGCTTTTTCTCTTTTTCCTCTTGTACTGGTTTACCTGGGCCTGTTCCCTCAAACAGTGTCCCCTTCTACTGTTGTCCTGTCTCCTCAGACAGCGTACACATCTTCTTTTGGCGGGGGTGTTGCCAACCAAACGCGCTCATTTTTCACGCTCTTTTACCTGGCAGACGGTGAGTCACGCACGTATCTAACTTCTGTGCTTGCCCCGTGTGTAGCCTACCCCTTCAGAGGTCAATCTAGGCTGCGTGTGACACGCATACGTTCATTGTGTTACTGGATGCCACAGCGTAGTGCAGGGTTTTCCATCAGCACACGTGGTCTAGGAGGGATATTGTGCACGTTCCTTAACTTTTCTGGGGTGCCTGTGCGTTGCGTGACCCGTCATCTTTCCCCAGGGGTGTCATATAGCCTTGCCACTGCACTAGGGTACGAATACCATCTGGTACCCAACCCCTTTGACACCCAATTGCCCAGGACAATTGTGCACACCGACTCCCATACGCACAATAACATCAGTGCCATGGTTGGGAGGCGTGCAAGCCGTAAGGGTGGCAAAGGTGGCCGAGCCACACGTGGTGGCCGTGGAGGATCCACTAGGGGACGTGGTTGTGACTTGCAGGGTGCCCCTGTCCCCCCCAGTCTGGAGGACCAGTCAGGGACACCCATGCCCCCCCCCCCCAGTTGAGGGTCATGTGGCTGATACCAACCCTGATCAGCCCTTGTTGGACCAGCCCATTGTGGCAGCAGACCTGTCCGAGGGTGATCCCATCGCTGACATCCAGGTCAGCAGGTCCACTGCACGTGCACCGGTGCACATTGGTGTCATCAGGGCACGCGCATCTATGCCAGATAGGTCATCTGCTGGCCCCCGTAGCCAGGGTGTGGCTCCATCCACCCCACCTCTCATACACCCTGCCAAGACTGTGTCGGTCCTAGTTCATGCACCTCAGATCAGGCCTGACCCCATCCCACTACCCCCAATGCCTGCACCTACTCCCATGCTGAGTGTGCAATCCCACACACCCAGTACTGAGTCCACCACGGCTCCTGCCCCTAGTGTCCACAGCGGCGTAGGACACTCTGGATCCCCACCCCCTTCCAAGCGCAAGAGGAAGAATGCACGTCCGGCACAGGCTGATTCCCCAGGCACGGCTGCACAGTCCGGCCCATCAAGGAAGCCAAGCTTCACAGACGCCGAACTGAATGCACTTGTTCAGTATGTGTCAGATCATGATAGGGAAATGGTCATCGTTGCAGGGTCCAAGACCACACATGCCAGACGCCAGGCACACTGGCAGACCATTGCTGACAGAATAAGTGCCCTTGGAGTAGTGAGGCGCACAGCTAGTGATTGCCAGAAGCGCTGGAATGACCTTAAGCGCAGGGCAAAGGATAAGCTGGCCTCAAGTCATGCCGCAACCTTGGTGACTGGAGGTGGGTCCCCAGCACAGGAAATAGAACTCACACCACACGAGTCCGTAGCTGGATCCTACGTCACCGAGGGACAACTCCAAGGTGTGGGAGATCTCCCTGATTACGAGGCATCATCCGGTGAGTGCACATGCATGTGTGTATTATCCATGTGCATGGTGTGTGTGTGAAGCATTCATGTTGGGTGCCTGTCAAGGGGGTGTGTGGCAGAGTAGATAGTGGCACCCATGTGCCTCATCTAGTATGTTCAGTGCAACACCATCTGCCCACAGCACTATCCCAACTGGCAACAGTGCACATATGGCCCTACACCATGGAAGTTGCCCTTGAATTGTCATTTTGTCACTACATTGTTGCTCATACTCCCCTGTCTATTCATCTGATGTCTTACATACCATTCCTATACTTTCCCCCAGCCAATCAAGTTTCATCTTCACATGCCTGACATGCAATGATACCACATGCTAATGCGTCCTCTGTATATAAATGCCTACCAACATGCTGTCATACTGTGGATGTTGCCTTGACATCCACCTCCTACCTGTGTGCTTTGGTACCGTCTGGTTTCGAGCCCCATTCCCTCACACTCCATGCTGCTCTTCATGGTCTATCTTCCCTGACTTCTACAGTTCAGACCATCGTGCCCTACTCACGACACCTGCTTGCTAACAGTCAAATGAGGGCACCCTGCCCTCCAATGCGACCCACCCTATTGCTGACAAGTGCATCTGAGCCTACTCAAAGCCAACTCTCACTGACATCTGCTCATACATGCCTTTGCCTGTCCCATAGACCCTTCACATGGTCCCTGTCCTCTCTCCTTGCTCCTCTTCCACCATCAATGGTGGGACCCGTTGGGGTGTACTCCTGGCCTCCTTCCAACCCTCAGAGGCCACAATTGATGTGCATGGTAATGGGAGCATCTCAGTCCAAGGCCCTTAGGCCAACCTCATTCTCCTTGAGAAATGCTAGCCACATCTCATCAACTTCCTTACCTCTCCTGCTGTCCCCCCTCCTCTCTCCTCATCAATCCTGCACTGCCTCCCTGCACCCTCCCATGATCCTTCTCCGCCTCCCACTCCAACTCCTACACATGCTGCACCTCTGATCTCTAGCACTCCCCGTAAGTCCTCCAAGGCTGTCAACCTCCTCCACAATTACACTCCTTTCACTGCGGCTGCATCAGGCATTCCTCCGATATCTGTCACTTACATGAGGTTATGCACCTTGACATCCTTGGTCTCATGGAAACATGTCTGACGGCCAGCTCTGTCTGCATCCTTCACACACTCCTACCTGATGTTCAGGAGACCCTCTCCTTTGCCCGCCACTACTGTGCAGGGGGGGTGTGCCCTTGGCTTCCCTGAGGGTATTCCTGCCACTGTCACTCCTACTTAGACCTACTCCACTCTGGAATGGCTTGTGTGACGTCTCTCTCTACCACACCTTGACATTCACAAACTGTGCGTACTGTGTCTGGGAAAACTGGTCAAATGTACTACTTCCTTTCTGAGTGTCCTCACCTCTCCTCCTCACTCATGTCCCCAGACACAGAAATCCTCTTCCTTGTTGCTGTACGCATCCACCTGCATGCTTGTTGACCCCCCCACGTGACCTTTCTGTGACCTCAGCAACTCCCTCTCACCCTCTAGACTCCCGTCTGTCCCTACTCATTCTGCAGGGCACACTCTTGATGCTCTGATCTCATCTGACTTTCCCCTCTCCGTCCATCTCTGCACTCCTCTCTCCTGGAGTGATCACATTCTCCTCTCCTCCCAGCTCACCCTCACCACACCACAGGCAAAGCCACCCTCACCACTGTCACACACCTTCTTGGTATTCCAACCCATGAAGTGTGTGTCAGTCGAGGCTCATGCTGCCAAAATCTCCCCCCCATCCAGCTCCCCCTTAGGCTCACTCCCATCCTGACAGGGCCCACTCCATGCTCCACTCTATGTCAGGTACACTGGATGTCTTTGCCACGGTCATGACCACCTGTCTGAAGCCCCATGCCAATGCAGAGTCCTGGCATGACTCGGATCATGTGAACCCAGACCACAGGTGCCGGGTGGCAGAGAGGGAATGTCCTGCATCATGCTCATCCTCTGGCAAACTGGCCTGCCACATGCTCCAAAGGCAATAGCGCCTCACCCTTCTCACCAAGATGAGATCCCCAATCCAAGGGCACATATCTGCGGCATGTGACAACTCTGCAGGACAGATAGAAATCTGCAAGGACCTTGCCGAGCCAGATGCAGTGTGTACCTCCCCTGTCCCCTCCGAGCCCACAGCACTGCATGATTGTCTCTGTACCCCTATAGGCCACCCCCCCCAGCACTTGTCTGCGCCTAACACCATCTGCCCTTGACGTTAAGTCCTACTTACCTTGTACAGCACTTCCAGCCGGCACTTCCCCTTGCACATCATTGTGCCACCCACCCCTGCACTTGCGTGACATGAATGACACCAGCACCAGTAGGATTGTTGACTGGCATCCCCTACTGCCCCACCACCCCTCAGTGCTCCGCTGTACCTTCATACATTTCTGGACCGGTGCTTCACGAATGCTATATGATTCCTTTACAGGTGATGGGGAGGTGGAATCTCATTGTTTACTGCATTTTGTTGATGTAGACAAGGCACTGTGCATCGTGGCCAATTTGGACTAGCAGATCCATGTACAACATGTCAACTTATTGATGTGATGATGCAATGTCAGGACCAGAGTGGTAGAAATCCAAAAAAGTTGCCCTCCTCTCCCTCTTCACTTGGTGGCTATGTCACATGCCATGTGTGTGATGGCATGTGCCTTTGACATGGCAATCACCGGCCAATGTGTGATGGCATTGCTAGGCAGCATGGTGAGCAGGCGTTGCTCTCCAATCTGTACATTGTATGCCCTGAGCCTCCCCTACAGACCCAGTGATGGTGAATGCATAGGAGGTCTCCCAGTCATGTGGGACATGTGTCGTAGAACTACTGCCTCTGTTGTTCATCAGCCCTTGTTGCATGCCATGGTGCTAATGCCTGTTTCCATTTTTCTCTTTCATGTCTTTGCAGGGGACGAAGCACTTGTTGATGCTGGGGATGTGGTGGTTGAGCCCTCCCAGGAGGGCAACCCGGGCCGACCTTCCACAAGTGAGGGACGTGGTGTGTTTGTGGGTGAAAACCCACAAGTGCTGCAGGTCGTGCTGTCGAGGGGTGTCTCTGGGGGTTCCTCCCCCGAGCAGTATTCAGGTGTAGACTCGGAGGATGACACCTATGTGCAGTCGCAGGTGAGTGTTCTTGGGAGAGAATCTCCTCTGTCCGACCCACCTGCAGCCGGGCCATTGCCCTCAATGGGGATGTCAGTGTCGGCAGCTCAGCCTCCGGTGGTTACGGATGCAGGGCCACACCACACAATCTCTGATCCTGTTCCTGGGGCTGCAGATCAGAGAGGGAATGCAGTCCTGCAGCCTGAGGCCTTGCCGGCACAGCAAGGCGCAGTCCGCCTTGCCCCAGGCAGGTGTGGTGCCCGTCAACGTGGTGGCCGTATGCCACCTGGCAATACCGCTTGGGAGCAATCCATCTACGGTATGGCCAACCAACAGGCAGCATCATCCGAGATGATTGCACAGGCCATGGATAGGGTGGCCACTTCCATTGTCCCCCCAGAAAGGCTGATGGAGCGACTGGAGCAGGCTACAGAGTCCATCAGCCAGGCACACAGGGAGGATATGTTGGCGTCCAACAAGGACAGGCGGGCGGCACTGGCGACTCTGCGGGAATCACTTTCCATGGAGTCCCAGCGCCACAGGGAAGGCCTGAGGGAAGAATTCCGTCACCTCAGGTCGACCCTGTTAGAGCTTGAGGCTTCATCCCATAGAAGGACAGAGGAGCAGCTGGAGCGTCTGACACGGACGCTCTCGGCCGAGATGCAGGCAACTCGTGCGGAGGTCAGGTCATCCCGGGAGTTACTGCATGGGGACCTCCGCATGATTATAACCCAGAACCAGAACTACCAGACCCGCCTGCTTGCAGCCATGGAGGAGCAAACTCGTGCTTTGCGTGGGCTGCCTCCCATTGTCACACCATCTTCTGAGGCAGCTCCCCCACCTCCTGAGTCAGCTGCAGGGTCTGGCCAGAGCGATAGCGACTCATCTCCCACAACAGAGTAGCCGTGTGGGCCACGAGCCTATGGGGTGTTTTAGTTTCCCATGATCCACACAGGTGGATTGTGGCGTGCATCCTGTCCTCGGACCTCATAGGTGGCCCCCCCCCCCCGCCGGCCCTTTCATGGCCATTTTTTCTCAATTTTCTTTTTTCTTTTCCAAGAGTGTTGCCTTGTGTGGGTACCTGGGCATACACTGTATTGTGGCTGGGCACATGCAGGCTTGTCCTGAGTTTGGTTTAGATGCTTGGGTAGCAGACATCCACACCCCTCCTGCTTCCGTTTACATGGGCTTGCAAAGGGTGTGCCCAAGTGACAGCAAATTACACGGTGACATTGGACTCCCATGAGCTGTTGGCCAGTCCATAGTCAATACTGTGTAGACATTCATAGTGTACATTGTTGTTGCACCTAACTATGCATGATGGTTTGATATGTGCCTCTACTTACATATGTTGCTCATGTTTTGCAGGTATTTCACACAGTTCTTCACACGGGCATACTCTCTGGAGTCAGACTACATGTCGGTAGATGTGCACTGACACTTTTGCGTGGCGCCATCACTGTACATCTGGACGGTGAGGACATACCAGCAGAATCAGGTAATGAGACTACCATTGATTACATGCATTGTGTCTTGTTTGGGTGGGCTTCAAGGTGGGTTGGTGTGTAATTTGATTGAAATTACTCTTACACAGGTGTGTAGTAGTGGCTCCAGCGCGGTTAGCTGTTCAAGTGCGGCTATGTTCCATTTGGGCCACTGCTATTTGTGACACCGGTGTCATGTTGTGATGGCCAGTTTGTTTGCTCTCACATACCATGACATGGTGTCCTCAGTGGCGGGACTGTGAAGGGAATGGGTGACATGGCAATGTTGTCATGTAGTGAATCGCCTGTGGCAATGCATATTTGATTGATGGAGTTGTGTCTTCTCGTTGTGATGCATTGCGGGTGTATGTGTAGGTAGGGGTGCACACATAGTGACACTTCCATGTTAACAATCTCAGGCTGATGTGTATCTGACAGTTTATTGTCGAGTAATTTTGTGACATTGTCAGGTAGTGTCATCATTGATTGTCAGATGGTATGTGCCAGAGCAGTGTGCACTAGCCAGCACTGTGATTCCTAGGTGAAGAAGTTGGCCACCAGTTGCGTACGGGCTGCCACCCCCCGTGCCCTTTCCCCTCCCATGCGCAGCGGGCGTGCATGTGGTTGTGGATGTGGGGGCACCACCATGTCCACGGGCAGGCCCCGGCGTGTTGCAACGTTGTGCAGGACACATGCTGCCACTATGATCCTGCACACTATTCGGGGAGCATATAACAGCTGCCCGCCAGAACGGTCAAGGGAGCGAAAGCGTGACTTCAGCACTCCGAATGTGCGCTCCACTATGCCCCGTGTTGCAATGTGGGCTGTGTTGTACCTTACCTCGGGTGGCGTGGTGGGGTTCCGGATTGGGGTCATCATGTGGGGGCTGATAGGGTAGGCACTGTCCCCTGTGGAGGTGGTGATGGGTATCATTAGTGGTGTTGTGTCATGACCCAGTATCTGACATGCATGCATGTGCAGTGGCATTCATGCTCACCAAGCAGCCATGTATCTCCATGCTGGCCAGCCTCCAGGTCCCGGCATAGTGTAGACATTCTGTAGATGAAGCTGTCGTGGGTGGACCCGGGATAGTTGGCATATACTGATGTGATTATTCCCTTGGCATTGCATACAACCTGCACGTTGATGGAATGCCAGTGCTTGCGGTTTCTATAGATGTGCTCTGTTGCCCTGGGTGGACGTAGAGCCACATGTGTGCAGTCAATAGCACCAAGCACTTTGGGGAATTGAGCCACACCATAGAATTCCTGGATGCACGTCCGCCTTTCTGCATGAGTCCTGGGGAGATATATGTGCCTGCGGACTGATGGCCGTGCAGTGATGATGTTCAAGACCTGGTGTAGGCAGCGTGACTGCGTGGCCTGTGACACACCACCCACTATGGCACTTGTCCGCTGAAAGGATCCAGTGGCCAAGAAGTGCAGTACATTCAGGACCTTCTGCAGGGGGCTGAGTGCTTGGGAGCACAGGGTGGGTGATGTGAGGTCATCCTCCCACTCACTGACCAGGTCCAGTATGATGTGTGCTGGAAACCTGTACCTCCCATACACCTGGTCATCAGGCATCCCGAATAGGCTGGTTCTGGGTGTGAATATTCTGGCCCTGACTCTCCTCCTCCTCCTCCTTTGGTAGCCCACTGCCACAGCTGCTAGGAACGGTATGTTCATCCTGGCATCTGGCTTGTTTATTGATAAGTGCGCAAATTAATGCCTTGCGCGTGTTCTAGGCGAGCGTGTGACCCTCGCACCCCTGGAATCTAGTTCCCACTCCAATAGCGTGTGGAAATTCCCACGCAGCAGGCATACAGGTGCGCTGACGTACTTGCGTGTGTAAGTGCCCGCGCACCCCTGTAATACACGTACATAGGCCAATCGCGTGTACGCGCACTTTTGGCCAATTACACGCGATGTAATACACGTACATTGGCCAATCGCGTGTACGCGCACTTTTGGCCAATTACACGCGATGTAATACACGTACATTGGCCAATCGCGTGTACGCGCACTTTTGGCCAATTACACGCGATGTAATACACGTACATTGCCCAATCGCGTGTACGCGCACTTTTGGCCAATTACACGCGATGACACTCTGACGTGCAGTATTTCCACGTGTGCTCCGTCATCACGTGCTGAGTGGGGAACGCCCGTGCGGATCACGTCAGACGCGCTTACGCGGTGAGGGACTCTGGTCCAATAGAATCGCGTATGCGTGCTGATGCACTTACGCGCTAAGGCCCTTTCCTCGGATTTCACGCTGACGTGCAGGAATTTCACGTGCCAAATCACTCCGTATCAAGCTGGCCACCCGAAAACACACGGAACACCACGCTCCTGCCCAGAAGGCCGAGTTACTGCCCCCCCAGTGCCCTGAGCAGCCTCCCACGTTCTATCTGCTGCTGCCTGCCTGCCTGCCTGCCTGCTGCCACCGTGCCCTGCCATTTGGTGCCTGCACATCAGCCATCTGCAGGGGTCCAGTTGCTGTGTCCACCCCTGCTGGAACTGAAGACTCCCAACTGGGATTACATCGCTCCACAGCCCAGCCCCAGGACCCAGTTGCCCACCCACACCTGCCTCTGGGGTTGCCATGTCGGGCACTTCGACATCTGGCACCAGTGGCAACCCCAGGCCAGAGGGGCAGAGGGGCACCAGCTTCACTGCCACCGAAGTTGGTGTCCTGGTGGAGCATGTCCTGGGGCAGTATGATGCCCTCTTTGGATCGTCCCGCGCCAGCAAGGAAGGACGGGAGAGGATCTGGGCCGACTGTGTGGTTGCCATCAACACGGAGGGGGTGGCAACCCGCAACATCCAGAAGATCAAGAAGCGCTGGGAGGACTTGAGGTCCAGGACCCTTGTGAAGGCCCGGCGCCTCGTGGAGGGGGGCCGGGGCCGCATGAGTTCCATCCAGAAGAGGGTCCTGGAACGCGTACGCCCAGCGCTCCACGCCCAGGTCCTTGAGAGGGAGGCCCGTCTGGAGTTGAGCGGTAAGTGTGCAAGCATTACTGTGTGAGACAG
This sequence comes from Ambystoma mexicanum, assembly GCF_040938575.1. Classification (NCBI taxonomy): domain Eukaryota; kingdom Metazoa; phylum Chordata; class Amphibia; order Caudata; family Ambystomatidae; genus Ambystoma; species Ambystoma mexicanum. The sequence continues at coordinate 1,286,748,501 of NC_090937.1, forward strand.
GGCATGTTGCGGTGTGCTGGGTCTATGATACTTGCCTGTATGTGTGCCATGGGCCATGTATGCATGTATGTGTGCAGGGACATCATGGTAATGCATGTGCGACCAGTGATGTGTGACCCACATGGTTGTAGCATGTGTTGAAATGTGGCATGGGGAGCCCTATGCAGATTTAGGACATGAGAGCATGCCAGTCTCTGTACCTGGACATGGATGGGGGTGAAGGATGGGTGCTGATGCCAGGTACATATATGGTAGCCATGTCTGTGTGCCTGACCTGCGTGTCTGTGACTTGTGCATGCCATGGATGCATGACACATGTGTGTGACAATGCACAGATTCTGTGACGCACCCAACTAACCCTTGTTTCGCCTGTGTTCGTTGTGTTTGGGGCCAGATGGATGTGACTGAGGTGAAGTGTGTGCATGTGATATGCATGAGCCATGATGCATGTGAGTCACATATCATTGAATGTTTCAAGAGTCAATTGGACATGCATGGAAATGTGCATGGCATGCACCATGCCTGTTGCTGTGTGTGTTTTGCCTGGACTGACCCATGTGTTGTGGAGGGACATGATGGAAGTGTACTTTGACAGGGGTGCTCATCTGCTATTGCTTCCTGTCTAGGGGACCATTTTACAGTAGCCTGATGCTTGTGTCCTTTGTCTCCCTCTACGCAGCGGCTAGTGAAGAAGAGGGCGGAGACGGCGCTGTGGAGCAAGGCGGCGGGGATGCCCCCACGGCTGCAGCGGAAGGGGTGGGTGAGCCCCCACAGGGGCCTGCTACGGCGGGAGACGGTGAGGAGCCATCCAGGTTGGTGGTTTACACAGAGGAGGAGGAGGCCGACACTGGTGCACACATGGGGCCTGGTGGGAGCATCCCTGCTGGTGCAAGTGGTGCAGTCCAGGGCCAGGGGCAGGAGGCAGCACAGGTCACCGTGGAGGTGCCTGTGCATGTCGCTGTCCCTGACCCTGTGAGTGCACCACCATGCACCAGCAGGGATGCCCCGTCCCAGGCCCGTCCGCAGGTAGTGGGGATGTCCATGTCAACTGACTCCCCTCCACCTGCGGCCGTGGGAACCCCTGGCCGCGTGGAGCAGGTCCTGATTGGGGTCGCGATGCGCACGGCTGTGATTCGTGATGACGTGCGTGCTTCCCGGGAGGAGCACGCACATCATCACGAAGTGCACCGTGCCGACGTGGCCCAATTGGGATCGGCCATGTTCGGGGGGTTCCTGCATGTGTTGGCCAATCTGACGGCCCTCTCCTCCTCTGTGCAGGCTATCCAACGGTCGTTCTCCTTGCCGTCTTCCGGCCAAGATGCCACCATGGCCCCCTGTGGACCTGCCCCGACCAATGCAGCCAGCTCGGTGGGGATCCCATCCCTGCCACAGTTGGGAGTCGGAGGTCCAGCAGGGGTGGACGACACAGCAAGTGGACCCCAGCAGATGGAAGATGTGCCGGCATCATCGGGCAGGGCACGTGCACGACGGCGTCGGTGGTTACCATCAGCCTGGATGCCGTCGTGCTGGCAGAGGCAGTGGCGTCGGAGGCAGCAGCGGGCTCGACGTGGGAGGCATCATGGCTCAGGGCCATCAAGATCAGAGGGGCAGGCATCGGCCGGAGGGCAGGGCAACCCTGGCATGGCGGTGTGTTCCGTGTGGGAGGAGTTTGGCCAGCGGATAGGTGCGGAGCGGCAGCGGGCGGAAGAGGAGCGGCTCGCCATGGCCAGGGCGGAGATCTCCATGCATCGGGCATTGAGGCGGGCTGAGTGCCTCGAGGAGGCTCGCAGGGATTTTGGTGAGCACATGGGGTTGTCCCTGCGAGACCTCGGGGCCAGGACAGAGTCCCGCCTCCAGGACATTGACATGGAGTTCGAGGATGCCCTGGCCAGCATCACCAAGTGAGCCGCAGGACTAGCCCGCTGCCTTTGTATATAGTTTTTTAGTTAGTTAGTGCTAGGTTTCCTTTATTTATTTTTATTATTTTGGACCGCTCGGACAATGGCCACTTTTTTGTACATATTTATTTTATTAGTTAGTATTAGGTTTCATTTGTGCAGTTGGGCTCATGGACCCTGGAACATTCCTGTATATATTGTTATATTTTGGGAGATACATTTTTTAATTTTTTTATTGTTTACACCATGACGTAATGGTTTTTCTTTGATTTCCTACTACATGGTTTTGCTTTGGACAAATTATATTGATTTTTTAATCCTTTGTTTTTTGGTTTATCATTTTTGTTCTCAGACATGGACCTTTTATTTACTTTGCCACATAGTTGTATGTTTTATTGGTTTACTTGATTTGTGTTTTTAATACATTTTTATATTATCTTACACTTGTGTTATTTTCTCTTTGGTTTCTTACATGTCATGATATGGGTTTTGACATTCACTTGCACCCATTGTGTATGTGTGTGTGACAGACATGTGTTCTTTTGCATACTTGCCTTTGGGGTTGTGTCATGTGATTGCATTCACTATGTGGGTGCATGCAATCCTTGCCTGGGTGTTTGTGCTGGGTATGCTGGCCATTACTGCCATGATTGTGTATCGTCAGGACCTGGGGCCAGGGGGACATGGGTGGGGGCCTGCTGGCAGGTTCCCCACAGTGCTGGGGGTGGTGGGAGACATGGGTGGGGGCCTGGTGGAGGGTGTCCCTGGTGGATGGGGGGTGGGGGTGGTGGGAGACATGGGTTGGACATGGGTGGGGGCCTGCTGGCAGGTTCCCCACAGTGCTGGGGGTGGTGGGAGACATGGGTGGGGGCCTGGTAGAGGGTGTCCCTGGTGGATGGGGGGTGGGGGTGGTGGGAGACATGGGTTGGACATGGGTGGGGGCCTGCTGGCAGGTTCCCCACAGTGCTGGGGGTGGGGGTGGTGGGAGACATGGGTTGGACATGGGTGGGGGCCTGCTGGCAGGTTCCCCACAGTGCTGGGGGTGGTGGGAGACATGGGTGGGGGCCTGGTAGAGGGTGTCCCTGGTGGATGGGGGGTGGGGGTGGTGGGAGACATGGGTTGGACATGGGTGGGGGCCTGCTGGCAGGTTCCCCACAGTGCTGGGGGTGGGGGTGGTGGGAGACATGGGTTGGACATGGGTGGGGGCCTGCTGGCAGGTTCCCCACAGTGCTGGGGGTGGGGGTGGTGGGAGACATGGGTTGGACATGGGTGGGGGCCTGCTGGCAGGTTCCCCACAGTGCTGGGGGTGGGGGTGGTGGGAGACATGGGTTGGACATGGGTGGGGGCCTGCTGGCAGGTTCCCCACAGTGCTGGGGGTGGGGGTGGTGGGAGACATGGGTTGGACATGGGTGGGGGCCTGCTGGCAGGTTCCCCACAGTGCTGGGGGTGGTGGGAGACATGGGTGGGGGCCTGGTGGAGGGTGTCCCTGGTGGATGGGGGGTGGGGGTGGTGGGAGACATGGGTGGGGGCCTGGTGGAGGGTGTCCCTGGTGGATGGGGGGTGGGGGTGGTGGGAGACATGGGTGGGGGCCTGGTGGAGGGTGTCCCTGGTGGATGGGGGGTGGGGGTGGTGGGAGACATGAGCAGGTGTGCAGGGTAGTTCCCTGTGGTGTGTGCTGCCTGCAGGGGCCGTGGAGGGTGTACAGGTAATGCCTGGGAGCACACAGCCATATCGCGTGTGGAACTTCCCGCGCACCCCTGCAATCCACGTACCCGGCCATATCGCGTGTGGAACTTCCCGCGCACCCCTGAAATCCACGTACCCTGACTAATCGCGTGTGGAACTTCCCGCGCACCCCTGCAATCCACGTACCCGGCCATATCGCGTGTGGTACTTCCCGCGCACCCCTGAAATCCACGTACCCGGCCATATCGCGTGTGGAACTTCCCGCGCACCCCTGCAATCCACGTACCCGGCCATATCGCGTGTGGAACTTCCCGCGCACCCCTGAAATCCACGTACCCGGCCATATCGCGTGTGGTACTTCCCGCGCACCCCTGAAATCCACGTACCCGGCCATATCGCGTGTGGAACTTCCCGCGCACCCCTGCAATCCACGTACCCTGCCATATCGCGTGTGGTACTTCCCGCGCACCCCTGCAATCCACGTACCCTGCCATATCGCGTGTGGTACTTCCCGCGCACCCCTGCAATCCACATACCCTGACTAATCGCGTGTGGAACTTCCCGCGCACCCCTGCAATCCACGTACCCGGCCATATCGCGTGTGGTACTTCCCGCGCACCCCTGCAATCCACGTACCCGGCCATATCGCGTGTGGAACTTCCCGTGCACCCCTGCAATCCACGTACCCTGCCATATCGCGTGTGGTACTTCCCGCGCACCCCTGAAATCCACGTACCCTGACTAATCGCGTGTGGAACTTCCCGCGCACCCCTGCAATCCACGTACCCGGCCATATCGCGTGTGGAACTTCCCGCGTACCCCTGAAATCCACGTACCCGGCCATATCGCGTGTGGAACTTCCCGCGCACCCCTGAAATCAACGTACCCGGCCATATCGCGTGTGGAACTTCCCGCGCACCCCTGCAATCCACGTACCCGGCCATATCGCGTGTGGAACTTCCCGCGCACCCCTGAAATCCACGTACCCGGCCATATCACGTGTGGTACTTCCCGTGCACTCCTGAAATCCACGTACCCGGCCATATCGCGTGTGGAACTTCCCGCGCACCCCTGCAATCCACGTACCCTGCCATATCGCGTGTGGTACTTCCCGCGCACCCCTGAAATCCACGTACCCGGCCATATCGCGTGTGGAACTTCCCGCGCACCCCTGCAATCCACGTACCCTGCCATATCGCGTGTGGTACTTCCCGCGCACCCCTGCAATCCACGTACCCTGCCATATCGCGTGTGGTACTTCCCGCGCACCCCTGATATCCACGTACCCGGCCATATCGCGTGTGGAACTTCCCGCGCACCCCTGCAATCCACGTACCCTGCCATATCGCGTGTGGTACTTCCCGCGCACCCCTGCAATCCACGTACCCTGACTAATCGCGTGTGGAACTTCCCGCGCACCCCTGAAATCCACGTACCCGGCCATATCGCGTGTGGAACTTCCCGCGCACCCCTGAAATCCACGTACCCTGCCATATCGCGTGTGGTACTTCCCGCGCACCCCTGATATCCACGTACCCGGCCATATCGCGTGTGGAACTTCCCGCGCACCCCTGCAATCCACGTACCCTGCCATATCGCGTGTGGTACTTCCCGCGCACCCCTGCAATCCACGTACCCTGACTAATCGCGTGTGGAACTTCCCGCGCACCCCTGTAATCCACGTACCCGGCCATATCGCGTGTGCAACTTCCCGCGCACCCCGGTATGCACGCACACGTTTATTTTTTCTCTCAGCCCGTGTCTGTGTTTGTGGGTACCCCTTTGTACGTCATTTGTCCTGGAGGGCCACAGTATTGGACATTGATCATGTCTGTATATAGGTGCTATTTGTTGGCGCACCTTTTAGCGCACATTTCTTGCAGGCGCAGAGACGCTACCGCCTGCTTTCTTGTGGCGGTCGTGTTTGTGCCTGTGCGCTGCTTTGAGCGTGCGCTTTTTTGCCCTATTCTATTCCATGAATACGTGTTGTATGCGAGCGTGTGGGCGTTCCGCGCACTTGCCTCCTATACTTTCCCCGTGCCGCCCACATTCTTCCCCATTCCGAGTGTTGTGCCCCATTTTATTCCCCATTCCGAGTGTCCCGCCCTGTGTTCCGCCTACTTTAGAGCTGTGCGCTGCGCTCGGAGTGATAGCGCAGTGGCCGTGGCGCACGACGTTGGTTGACCTGTGCGCCGGCCTGCGCCGCGCGCTTTTTCAGCGCACGTCCTCTGCTTTTCTTGCGCACGGACTTCCATGAATCGACGTGCGCTGGTTTCCCTGCGCTTTTCGCTTATTTTCGGCGCAGCGCACGTATTGGCCCCTCTGCGCCGGGATTTTCGGCGCACATTTATTCCATGAATCGGCCTGTAAGTGTTATATGAGGAGAAGATAAACAGATTTAAACATGGAAGACGTTACACTGTTAGTACACTTGTGCAATCAGTTGCCAAAACGTGCACCTAAGCTGAAAAAGTACAGTGCAGAATGTGTTAAAAGAATCGCCCACAAAATGTTTATGCCATGGCCCCAGGGTGGATCACTATCTAAAACGATCCTGCAACACATGATGCCGTTAGATTGGATACTTAACATATGCACAGAGGGGGGTGAAACACCTTCTGCTCCACCCGCCCGTCTGACATGAAAAGCGAGGTCAGCAAAGACGAGGGATTATACCCGTGAGGGAGCTTAAAGCTGCCACGGGATATAGCAACCCGGCATATGAGTCACCTACGCAAAGTAGTGACGAAAACCCAGACAAAGACAGAGACAGAGATATCACCTCCAAAGTCCCGAGGGACAAGGAGAGATGCGAGAAAGAAAAAGGAGACCAGGCAAAAGCAAGTACATCTTTAGATACAGATAGAGAGAACAAAAGATGGAAAGGAGATGAGGACAGAACTGATGAGATGGCATTCACACAGAACGAATGGATGGGAGGTCAGATTCTATTGAAACTCGATGATACATGAGGCAAAAGGGAGAGCCAGACGAGTCAAAAGGAAAAGAGAAAGAAAAGGAAAAAGGATTGAGAGACGAAAGAATCAGGAAAAAAGATAGACAGAGACGAGAGCAGTTGTATCGCAAGAAGTAAGAAAGAAAACGCGATCATAAGAAGAGATCAGCTAATGATCAGGATAGGCAAGAACAGCAGAGAATAGAAGAAGAACAGAAAGTGCGGGAAAAGAGAATAAAGAGACGAAGGGATGAGGAAATATGAAGGGCAAATGAACGTAGAGATGCGAAGAAACAGGAAGAAGATAGGGTCAGAGAAGAAGCAAGAAAGCGCAGTGAGTTTGATGATGCCACAGAACGTAAGCGAAGACAGAGAGCATGGGATCTTGAATATCTGGAGAGAGAGGTTAAAAAAACCTGATCTAGTAGTAGACTGTGAAGACATAGAAGAATTCTTTCCTGAGTACAATTCAGTACCAGGTGCGTCTAGGGCACATATGGTAGATTACTTTGACACAAGAAGCATCGGAGAGACGATCGATAGAATATATGATGAAATGGGGCTAGAACAGGTACCCCAAGGGAGGGGAGATGACGAGCGTCTGGAGAGCACTCAATTGTACGATACTGAGGATGCCTCTCGAAGTAGCAGAAATAGAGAGCTGTCCCTAGATAGGTTGACGCTAAATAGAAACGAGGAAGATGAGAGGAGTTGCACGAGTTAGGCACAGACAATATCAGACGCAGAAAGAGAAGAACATGAGGAAAAGGAAGATGAGAGAAGACGCGAAAAATGCTTCTCTGGAGGAAAAGGAATAAGATGTTCAGATTCTAGTGGATCTGCACCTAAGGCATCAGGGTCAGCCACACAATCAGATCGACACGAAGGAGTATTTTACGGTCAGATGGGGGTGTCTCCACCACCCTATGTGAGCAGACTAAGGACATTGCCAGGTAGATGCCGATGAGGGACTATTATCCCTGCAGCGGATAGGAAAGTGATGAGAGAAGAAAAGGAGTGCCATGTGTTACAATTCCCATTGCTCGAAAAAAGGGGAAACGAGGCCACAGTATATACCCTGGCCACACATGGATTGAGAAAATCTAAAAAAAAGCTTCCAATGTTAACATCGGGAGCCGGAAAATGGAAACATGAGTTGACGGGAGGGAACATGTTAGCTATAGGGGATATTACGGATCTTTTAATCGCCATACTTGGTGATAGAGCTGACGATGTGTGGACACGAGCAGGTTATCCTGGTGTGACTACAGTTAATACTGTGCATGATGGACACTTCTGACATGGGAGCTATAATGACACGTAAAATGAAGGAGTCCGAGGATCCTTTGCTTTACATTCAGAATTTCCAAGACGCACGAGTGCTGGAAACTCAGGAATCTTGGGGGAAATCCATAGCCGTGTTTTACCATATATTATGCCAAGGGCTGCCAGATCAGGTACAGAAGCAGTTCAAGAAATTGGTAGGAATAGAGGCCAAACCGTGGTCTGAAATACGGTTGACCATAGCGCACTATTGCAGGCTGCTGTAAGAGAAAAATCGCAAAAAAGAGGCTGCACGAAAAGTTGGAGAGGCAAAATTAATGGTCAAAATATGCCTTTGAAGGGGCAATGTTGACTAGCACAGACAGATCAAACATGCAGCAAGCCAATAATCAAGGGCAGAGTGATCAAGGCAATAACGGGTTCTACCCAAGGGGGAGTGGCTTTCGAGGAAGAGGATGGCAGAGTAATCAGTGAGGTTTTCAAAATAATCAGGGAGCTTTTCAAAACATGGAAAACGGCAATCAGGACATGTCAAATGAGCAAATAATCAGACCACTGTCAATATGTTGGACGTGTGGAATGACAGGGCATCATGCAGAAGTCAAGGCATGGTGCATAATGACCAAGGAACAAGAGTAGGGATGGTGAATCCACCTGTATTTTTACAGCAGGGTGGAAATGGAGTTGCACAGAATCACATGATACAGCAGCAAGTGCCGGGAGCACAGCAAAGCTTGCAACCTCAGAATATGACACATTTTCTGCAAGGACAGTCCCATCAGTCGCCGATGCAACTGTCACAGATAAAAAGTATAGGGCAGGTACTGAATTCTGGAATGATTAATAACACTTGTTATGGAGGAAGTCCATTCACTCAACATGGGACAAAGTTATGTATGGATTAGGACAGCTCACTGGGCTACCAGTTGAGGCAAAATATTTCACAATGATTGACTTGAAATGCATTTTTCTCAGTCCCATTGCACAAAGACCCACAAGATTTGACGTCATTCACGTTCAGGCAAATGCATCTGAAAAGCACAAGGTTACCCCAGGGGTACTGAGAGTCTCCGGCGATTTTCAACAGAGTCCTGCAGATGAATTTAAGCAATATTGCATTAGAAAGTGTTGTCTTGCAATACGTGGACGACATCCTAATTTGAAGCACGGCAGAGGAAACGTGCAGACACGATTCTATTCAGCTATTGACTACATTGGCTGAGAAGGGATATAAAGTTGACAAAGAGAAGTTACAATATTGTCAGCAAGAAGTTCTTTACATAGGCCAGCTAATCTCACATGAGGGGAAAGGGTTACCCCTGAAAGGGCTAAGGCCATATTGAACACAGCCAAGCCACACACGATAAAACAGATGCAGAGCTTTCTAGGATTATGCAATTATGTCAGGGCATGGGTCTTTGACTACAGCTCTTATACCAAGCCCTTGTTACAAGCCTCAAAGAAAGCACATGTGACGAAAGAAAAAATTGAATGGACCAAAAGCATGGAAGAAGGGTTTGTTGAACTCAAAAAGGTCATTTGTACAGCCCTAGATTCCCAATTATGCAGACGAATTGTACCTTTTTTCACACACGAATGGCAGTGTTATGACAGCAGTACTCACACAGAGAACCATGTTGGGGTACAAGCCCCTGGCATACTACAGTGGGATTTTGGACGACCCAATGATGAGCGGTCACTTCCCTTACAAACAAAGTTTAGCTGCCTCAGCGTTCGCTATAGAGAAGGCTATAACCATTGCCATGGGATGCTCAATGACGTTGTTCGTCGAGCATGCATTATTTGCCATTCTAGAGAAACCGAAGGGCACATTGACATCTCAGAGAGCTTCTGCTTATGAAGTGATCATATCAAATCCATCGATTAAGATAATTTGATGTAAGATAGTGAACCCAGCTATGTTTATAGCAGAGCCAGTCACTGACGGAGAGCCAATCCATGACTGCGCGAACTATGAAGAATTCTATGATGAGATTCCCAGAGTGAAAGGGAATGAATTGGCAGAAGGAGAAATTGTCTTCGTTGACGGTTCTTTGAGAATCGATCAAAATGATGGGCAAAGATACACAGGCACTGATGTGATGAAGCTCACGGCAAATGGAGAATTTTGAGTACTCATTAGTGCACGATTACCATCTCATTATTCAGCACAAGCTGCAGAATTATTGGCGTTGATCTTCGCTATCTAGAATCACGCAGACAAGGAAGTGACAGTGTACAGTGACTCCGCCTATGTGACGTCGACAGAGCATGCAGGCCTGGCGTGCTGGAAAAGGAGGGGCTACCCCCGAGCGGATGGCACACCAGTGCAGCACGCAGCCTTATTGGATAGGCTCATTAAGGCATTACAACTCCCAGTGGGTACAGCGGTTGTGAAATGCGTCACCCACACGAAAGGGACAGATTTTATCTCACTTGGAAATCAAGAAGCAGACACGGAAGCCAAGTGTATGGCGACCAAGGACGAAATAATAATGAATGTGGAAACAACGGATGTGCATGAGAGAATGATTGTTGCATGAAGTGAACCTGAGGGTTATAGTAACATGGGGCAAACCCAGTTAATGGAACTCCAAGTGGAGGCACCACAGGAGGAGACAAATCTGTGGAAGCGGCAAGGGTGTTCTTTAAACCCCTCCGAGAGCTTGTGGTGACAAGACAGCACTGGTAATACGGTGATGCCTATAGCCCTGTTTAAAATAGCACTGGAACAATTGCATTATCCAGCGCACATGACAAAAGAGAATCTAGCACCAACGATTGCTGAAGACTGGTTTATACCGAATTTAGCAGAGCACATTGCATTTTTTATGGTGATCTATATAATCTGCCAACAGTTCACGGCTGGGCATACACTAAAGAGTAATTATAGGAGTCATCCCAAGGCCCAATGGACCTTTTCTGAACTTGCATGTCGATTATGTCAATATGATTCAAGTATGTAACGGGTACAGGTATCGAATTGTTGTGGTGTGTCCATTCTCTAGATGGATAGAAACAGGTCCATGTACACACCCAGACTCTACCTGTGCGGCCGAATTTTTGGTGAGGAAGGTATTTCCCAGATGGGGAGTATTTGAGGTTATGAGGTCAGATAATGGTCCTCACTTTGTTAATGCAGTATTCAAACAGATTAGCTTGCTGCTTGGTATAAAGCACAAGTTTTCTTCGGCGTATCATCCTCAAGGTAATGGGATATGTGAGAAGCTCAACGGGTTGTTGAAGGAAACGATAGCCAAGTTGAAGCTCACTTTAAGAAGGGATGGTTGCACTACCTTCCACTGGCACTGTATGCACTCAGAAGCCAGCCTGGTTCTGACCACATCTTACGCCGCATGAAATAGTGACAGGCAGAAGGATGCACACTCCATTGACACCCCCAGATAGAGCTAGATGTGATGCTCAGCCGACCGGGTACGTTTTAGGATCAGAAATGCAAAATGACTTGAATTGCATGACATCTTGTCTTACTGTAATTTCAGGACACCTGCAGCAATGACAGAAAGTGTGCAAGACAGCACAGAACACAGAAGGAGATACTACAACAGACCCAATTCAAGGTTTACATCTACCACCAGTTTTCCCTGGGGACATGGTCCAGGTGAGAAACCACACGATAAAAAAGTGGCACGAGCGAAGGTTCAACGGACCCTTTAGAGTGTAAGACGTCACTCCCTCTGCAGTCCAGCTACAAGGAAGAAGAGCTTGGTTATTCCTGGGTGACATCAAGCCATACAATGGAGAAGGCTCCCTACCCGCACCCCAACGCGTAGAGACTACAGATGACGGGGAAGAACCACAGCTTGTGCAGACGAGATCCATGATAAGGAAGAAGGACGCATGACCAGCAAAGCAAAGGCAAAGAACTTTTGTGAAAAGTTGTGGCTTAATTTTGGACATTGGGCCTCATTACGACCCAGGCGGTAAGTTACCGCCTGGGCCGTGACTTTACCACCATGGCGTAAACTACTGGAATGGGGATTTACCGCCCCATTCCAACCTTGGCGGGGCGGTAAATCCCCATTTTCCCATTTACCCTTCCCCATTTTGCCCCATAGGGCATAATGGGAGTGGGGAAGGCGTTAATTACGCCACTGTAAATTACGGTGGCGTAATTAACTCCATGGTCCCTTAGCGCCATGGATTTTAACACCTGCTAAAAGCAGGTGTTAAAACCTCCATGGCGCTAAGGGACCTCGTACTCAGGCGGTAAGGGTCGGCGCTGTTTACGCCGCCGTAAAACCCTTACCGCCTGAGTTGTAATGGGCCCATTGCCTCTGAGCACAAAAGGGGATAAGGACAAAAAGGACAAATGAAAACAGAATGCAGCCAATAGGCACAGCTAAATTCGATTTGTTGTAGGACAAATGAAAACACAATGCAGCCAATAGGCACAGCTAAATTCAATTTTTTGCAGGACAAATGAATACACAATGCAGCCACTATGCATGGCTAAATTCGACTTTAGCAGGACAAATGAAAACACAATGCAGCCACTAGGCATGGCTAAATTCGACTTTAGCAGGACAAATGAAAACACAATGCAGTCACTAAACACGGCTAATTGTGACTTAAGCAGGACAAATGAAAACACAATGCAGCCACCAGGCACAGCTAAATTCGACTTAAGTAGGGCAAATGAAAATACAATGCAGCCACTAGGGACAGCTAAATTCAATTTTTTGCAGAACAAAGGAAAACACAATGCAGCCACTAGGCACAGCTAAGTTCAATTCTTTTTTTGCAGGACAAATGAAAACAGCTAAATTCGACTTTAGCAGGACAAATGAAAACACACTGCAAAAACTAGACACAGCTAAATTCGACTTTAGCAGAACAAATAGAAACACAATGCAGCCACTAAGCACAGCAAAATCGATTTTTTGCAGGACAAATGAAAACAGAATGCAGCCACTAGGCACAGCTAAGTTCGATTTTTTTTCAGGACAAATGAAAATACAATGCAGCCACTAGGCACAGCTAAGTTTGATTTTTTGCAGGACAAAGGAAAACAGCTAAATTCGACTTTAGTAGGTCAAATGGAAACTCAATACAGCAACTAGGTACAGCTAAATTCAATTTTTTTTTTCAGGACAAATGAAAACAATGCAGCCACTAGGCACAGCTAAGTTTGATTTTTTGCAGGACAAAGGAAAACAGCTAAATTCAACTTTGGCAGGACAATTGAAAACATAATGCAGAAACTAGGCACAGCTAAATTCGACTTTAGCAGAACAAATGGAAACGCAATGCAGCCACTAAGCACACCTAAATTCGATTTCTTGCAGGACAAATGAAAACACAGTGCAGCCACTAGGCACAGCTAAGTTCAATTTTTTGCAGGACACATGAAAACAGCTAAATTCGACTTTAGTAGGTCAAATGGAAACTCAATACAGCAACTAGCTACAGCTAAGTTTGACTTAAGCAGGACAAATGAAAACACAATTCAGCCCCTAGGCATTGCTAAATTTGACTAATGCAGGACAAATAAAAGACAATGCAGCCACTAGGCACATGTAAATTCGACTTTAGAAGGACAGATGAAAACAAAATGGCCCTCATTACGACCCTGGCGGAGTGGGATACCGCCAGCGGTAATCGCGGCGGACCCGTCCGCCGTACTACGAGTTCCCTTAGCGCCATGGAGGTTTTCTCCGCCTGGTTTTACCGGGCGGAGAAAACCATGGCGCTAAGGGACCTCGTTGTTAATTACGCCGCCGTACTTTACGGCGGCGTAATTAACTCCTTCCCCACTCCCATTATACCCTATGGGGCAAGAATGGGAATGGGGAAGGGTAAAATGGGGATTGGGGATTTACCGCTCCGCCAAGGTCGGCATGGGGTGGTAAATCCGCCAACCCCCATGGCGCTATCGGCGGCTTTCCGCCATGCTCCGCGGTGCATTTTGCACCGCGAATTCCGCCAGGGTCGTAATGAGGGCCAATGAAGCCACAAAATGAAGCATGGCTAAGTTTGATTTTTTGCAGGACAAATGAAAACAAAATGCAGCCACTAGGCACAGCTAAGTTCATTTTTTTGCAGGACAAATGAAAACAGAATGCAGCCACTAGGCACAGCTAAATTTGATTTGTTGTATGACAAATGAAAACACAATGCAGCCAATAGGCACAGCTAAGTTCAATTTTTTTGCAGGACAAATGAATACACAATGCAGCCACTAGGCATGGCTAAATTTGACTTTAGCAGGACAAATGAAAACACAATGCAGAAACTAGACACAGCTAAATTCGACTTTAGCAGAAGAAATAGAAACACAATGCAGCCACTAAGCACAGCAAAATCGATTTTTTGTAGGACAAATGAAAACAGCTAAATTCGACTTTAGCAGGACAAATGAAAACACACTGCAAAAACTAGACACAGCTAAATTCGACTTTAGCAGAACAAATAGAAACACAATGCAGCCACTAAGCACAGCAAAATCGATTTTTTGCAGGACAAATGAAAACAGAATGCAGCCACTAGTTCGATTTTTTTTCAGGACAAATGAAAACACAATGCAGCCACTAGGCACAGCTAAGTTTGATTTGTTGCAGGACAAAGGAAAACAGCTAAATTCGACTTTAGTAGGTCAAATGGAAACTCAATACAGCAACTAGGTACAGCTAAATTCGATTTTTTTTTCAGGACAAATGAAAACAATGCAGCCACTAGGCACAGCTAAGTTTGATTTTTTGCAGGACAAAGGAAAACAGCTAAATTCAACTTTGGCAGGACAATTGAAAACATAATGCAGAAACTAGGCACAGCTAAATTCGACTTTTGCAGAACAAATGGAAACGCAATGCAGCCACTAAGCACAGCTAAATTCGATTTCTTGCAGGACAAATGAAAACACAGTGCAGCCACTAGGCACAGCTAAGTTCAATTTTTTGCAGGACACATGAAAACAGCTAAATTCGACTTTAGTAGGTCAAATGGAAACTCAATACAGCAACTAGCTACAGCTAAGTTTGACTTAAGCAGGACAAATGAAAACACAATTCAGCCCCTAGGCATTGCTAAATTTGACTAATGCAGGACAAATAAAAGACAATGCAGCCACTAGGCACATGTAAATTCGACTTTAGAAGGACAGATGAAAACAAAATGAAGCCACAAAATGAAGCATGGCTAAGTTTGATTTTTTGCAGGACAAATGAAAACAAAATGCAGCCACTAGGCACAGCTAAATTCATTTTTTGCAGGACAAATGAAAACAGAATGCAGCCACTAGGCACAGCTAAATTTGATTTGTTGTATGACAAATGAAAACACAATGCAGCCAATAGGCACAGCTAAGTTCAATTTTTTGCAGGACAAATGAATACACAATGCAGCCACTATGCATGGCTAAATTTGACTTTAGCAGGACAAATGAAAACACAATGCAGCCACTAGGCATGGCTAAATTCGACTTTAGCAGGACAAATGAAAACACAATGCAGTCACTAAACATGGCTAATTGTGACTTGAGCAGGACAAATGAAAACACAATGCAGCCACCAGGCACAGCTAAATTCGAGTTAAGTAGGGCAAATGAAAATACAATGCAGCCACTAGGGCCAGCTAAATTCAATTTTTTGCAGAACAAAGGAAAACACAATGCAGCCACTAGGCACAGCAAAGTCGATTTTTTGTAGGACAAATGAAAACAGCTAAATTCGACTTTAGCAGGACAAATGAAAACACACTGCAAAAACTAGACACAGCTAAATTCGACTTTAGCAGAACAAATAGAAACACAATGCAGCCACTAAGCACAGCAAAATCGATTTTTTGCAGGACAAATGAAAACAGAATGCAGCCACTAGGCTAAGTTCGATTTTTTTTTCAGGACAAATGAAAACACAATGCAGCCGCTAGGCAAAGCTAAGTTTGATTTTTTGCAGGACAAAGGAAAACAGCTAAATTCGACTTTAGTAGGTCAAATGGAAACTCAATACAGCAACTAGGTACAGCTAAATTCGATTTTTTTTTCAGGACAAATGAAAACAATGCAGCCACTAGGCACAGCTAAGTTTGATTTTTTGCAGGACAAAGGAAAACAGCTAAATTCAACTTTGGCAGGACAATTGAAAACATAATGCAGAAACTAGGCACAGCTAAATTCGACTTTAGCAGAACAAATGGAAACGCAATGCAGCCACTAAGCACAGCTAAATTCGATTTCTTGCAGGACAAATGAAAACACAGTGCAGCCACTAGGCACAGCTAAATTCATTTTTTTGCAGGACGAATGAAAACAGAATGCAGCCACTAGGCACAGCTAAATTTGATTTGTTGTATGACAAATGAAAACACAATGCAGCCACTAGGCATGGCTAAATTTGACTTTAGCAGGACAAATGAAAACACAATGCAGCCACTAGGCATGGCTAAATTCGACTTTAGCAGGACAAATGAAAACACAATGCAGTCACTAAACATGGCTAATGGTGACTTAAGCAGGACAAATGAAAACACAATGCAGCCACCAGGCACAGCTAAATTCGAGTTAAGTAGGGCAAATGAAAATACAATGCAGCCACTAGGGCCAGCTAAATTCAATTTTTTGCAGAACAAAGGAAAACACAATGCAGCCACTAGGCAAAGCTAAGTTCGATTTTATTTTTGCAGGACAAATGAAAACAGCTAAATTCGACTTTAGCAGGACAAATGAAAACACACTGCAGAAACTAGACACAGCTAAATTCGACTTTAGCAGAAGAAATAGAAACACAATGCAGCCGCTAAGCACAGCAAAATCGATTTTTTGTAGGACAAATGAAAACAGCTAAATTCGACTTTAGCAGGACAAATGAAAACACACTGCAAAAACTAGACACAGCTAAATTCGACTTTAGCAGAACAAATAGAAACACAATGCAGCCACTAAGCACAGCAAAATCGATTTTTTGCAGGACAAATGAAAACAGAATGCAGCCACTAGGCACAGCTAAGTTCGATTTTTTTTCAGGACAAATGAAAACACAATGCAGCCACTAGGCACAGCTAAGTTTGATTTTTTGCAGGACAAAGGAAAACAGCTCAATTCGACTTTAGTAGGTCAAATGGAAACTCAATACAGCAACTAGGTACAGCTAAATTCGATTTTTTTTTTCAGGACAAATGAAAACAATGCAGCCACTAGGCACAGCTAAGTTTGATTTTTTGCAGGACAAAGGAAAACAGCTAAATTCAACTTTGGCAGGACAATTGAAAACATAATGCAGAAACTAGGCACAGCTAAATTCGACTTTAGCAGAACAAATGGAAACGCAATGCAGCCACTAAGCACAGCTAAATTCGATTTCTTGCAGGACAAATGAAAACACAGTGCAGCCACTAGGCACAGCTAAATTCATTTTTTTGCAGGACGAATGAAAACAGAATGCAGCCACTAGGCACAGCTAAATTTGATTTGTTGTATGACAAATGAAAACACAATGCAGCCACTAGGCATGGCTAAATTTGACTTTAGCAGGACAAATGAAAACACAATGCAGCCACTAGGCATGGCTAAATTCGACTTTAGCAGGACAAATGAAAACACAATGCAGTCACTAAACATGGCTAATGGTGACTTAAGCAGGACAAATGAAAACACAATGCAGCCACCAGGCACAGCTAAATTCGAGTTAAGTAGGGCAAATGAAAATACAATGCAGCCACTAGGGCCAGCTAAATTCAATTTTTTGCAGAACAAAGGAAAACACAATGCAGCCACTAGGCAAAGCTAAGTTCGATTTTATTTTTGCAGGACAAATGAAAACAGCTAAATTCGACTTTAGCAGGACAAATGAAAACACACTGCAGAAACTAGACACAGCTAAATTCGACTTTAGCAGAAGAAATAGAAACACAATGCAGCCGCTAAGCACAGCAAAATCGATTTTTTGTAGGACAAATGAAAACAGCTAAATTCGACTTTAGCAGGACAAATGAAAACACACTGCAAAAACTAGACACAGCTAAATTCGACTTTAGCAGAACAAATAGAAACACAATGCAGCCACTAAGCACAGCAAAATCGATTTTTTGCAGGACAAATGAAAACAGAATGCAGCCACTAGGCACAGCTAAGTTCGATTTTTTTTTCAGGACAAATGAAAACACAATGCAGCCACTAGGCACAGCTAAGTTTGATTTTTTGCAGGACAAAGGAAAACAGCTCAATTCGACTTTAGTAGGTCAAATGGAAACTCAATACAGCAACTAGGTACAGCTAAATTCGATTTTTTTTTTCAGGACAAATGAAAACAATGCAGCCACTAGGCACAGCTAAGTTTGATTTTTTGCAGG
Organism: Ambystoma mexicanum; assembly: GCF_040938575.1. Classification (NCBI taxonomy): domain Eukaryota; kingdom Metazoa; phylum Chordata; class Amphibia; order Caudata; family Ambystomatidae; genus Ambystoma; species Ambystoma mexicanum. Next base: position 1,286,766,633 of record NC_090937.1, read on the forward strand.
ACAAAGGAAAACAGCTAAATTCAACTTTGGCAGGACAATTGAAAATATAATGCAGAAACTAGGCACAGCTAAATTCGACTTTAGCAGAACAAATGGAAACGCAATGCAGCCACTAAGCACAGCTAAATTCGATTTCTTGCAGGACAAATGAAAACACAGTGCAGCCACTAGGCACAGCTAAGTTCAATTTTTTGCAGGACACATGAAAACAGCTAAATTCGACTTTAGTAGGTCAAATGGAAACTCAATACAGCAACTAGCTACAGCTAAGTTTGACTTAAGCAGGACAAATGAAAACACAATTCAGCCCCTAGGCATTGCTAAATTTGACTAATGCAGGACAAATAAAACACAATGCAGCCACTAGGCACATGTAAATTCAACTTTAGAAGGACAGATGAAAACAAAATGAAGCCACAAAATGAAGCATGGCTAAATTTGATTTTTTGCAGGACAAATGAAAACAAAATGCAGCCACTAGGCACAGCTAAGTTCATTTTTTTGCAGGACAAATGAAAACAGAATGCAGCCACTAGGCACAGCTAAATTTGATTTGTTGTATGACAAATGAAAACACAATGCAGCCAATAGGCACAGCTAAGTTCAATTTTTTGCAGGACAAATGAATACACAATGCAGCCACTAGGCATGGCTAAATTTAACTTTAGCAGGACAAATGAAAACACAATGCAGCCACTAGGCATGGCTAAATTCGACTTTAGCAGGACAAATGAAAACACAATGCAGTCACTAAACATGGCTAATTGTGACTTAAGCAGGACAAATGAAAACACAATGCAGCCACCAGGCACAGCTAAATTCGAGTTAAGTAGGGCAAATGAAAATACAATGCAGCCACTAGGGCCAGCTAAATTCAATTTTTTGCAGAACAAAGGAAAACACAATGCAGCCACTAGGCAAAGCTAAGTTCGATTTTATTTTTGCAGGACAAATGAAAACAGCTAAATTCGACTTTAGCAGGACAAATGAAAACACACTGCAGAAACTAGACACAGCTAAATTCGACTTTAGCAGAAGAAATAGAAACACAATGCAGCCACTAAGCACAGCAAAATCGATTTTTTGTAGGACAAATGAAAACAGCTAAATTCGACTTTAGCAGGACAAATGAAAACACACTGCAAAAACTAGACACAGTTAAATTCAACTTTAGCAGAACAAATAGAAACACAATGCAGTCACTAAGCACAGCAAAATCGATTTTTTGCAGGACAAATGAAAACAGAATGCAGCCACTAGGCACAGCTAAGTTAGATTTTTTTTCAGGACAAATGAAAACACAATGCAGCAACTAGGCACAGCTAAGTTTGATTTTTTGCAGGACAAAGGAAAACAGCTAAATTCGACTTTAGTAGGTCAAATGGAAACTCAATACAGCAACTAGGTACAGCTAAATTCGATTTTTTTTTCAGGACAAATGAAAACAATGCAGCCACTAGGCACAGCTAAGTTTGATTTTTTGCAGGACAAAGGAAAACCGCTAAATTCAACTTTGGCAGGACAATTGAAAACATAATGCAGAAACTAGGCACAGCTAAATTCGACTTTAGCAGAACAAATGGAAACGCAATGCAGCCACTAAGCACAGCTAAATTCGATTTCTTGCAGGACAAATGAAAACACAGTGCAGCCACTAGGCACAGCTAAGTTCAATTTTTTGCAGGACACATGAAAACAGCTAAATTCGACTTTAGTAGGTCAAATGGAAACTCAATACAGCAACTAGCTACAGCTAAGTTTGACTTAAGCAGGACAAATAAAACACAATGCAGCCACTAGGCACATGTAAATTCGACTTTAGAAGGACAGATGAAAACAAAATGAAGCCACAAAATGAAGCATGGCTAAGTTTGATTTTTTGCAGGACAAATGAAAACAAAATGCAGCCATTAGGCACAGCTAAGTTCATTTTTTTGCAGGACAAATGAAAACAGAATGCAGCCACTAGGCACAGCTAAATTTGATTTGTTGTATGACAAATGAAAACACAATGCAGCCAATAGGCACAGCTAAGTTCAATTTTTTGCAGGACCAATGAATACACAATGCAGCCACTAGGCATGGCTAAATTTGACTTTAGCAGGACAAATGAAAACACAATGCAGCCACTAGGCATGGCTAAATTCGACTTTAGCAGGACAAATGAAAACACAATGCAGTCACTAAACATGGCTAATTGTGACTTAAGCAGGACAAATGAAAACGCAATGCAGCCACCAGTCACAGCTAAATTCGATTTAAGTAGGGCAAATGAAAATACAATGCAGCCACTAGGGCCAGCTAAATTCAATTTTTTGCAGAACAAAGGAAAACACAATGCAGCCACTAGGCAAAGCTAAGTTCGATTTTATTTTTGCAGGACAAATGAAAACAGCTAAATTCGACTTTAGCAGGACAAATGAAAACACACTGCAGAAACTAGACACAGCTAAATTCGACTTTAGCAGAAGAAATAGAAACACAATGCAGCCACTAAGCACAGCAAAATCGATTGTTTGTAGGACAAATGAAAACAGAATGCAGCCACTAGGCACAGCTAAGTTCGATTTTTTTTCAGGACAAATGAAAACACAATGCAGCCACTAGGCACAGCTAAGTTCATTTTTTTTGCAGGACAAATGAAAACACAATGCAGCCGCTAGGCATGGCTAAATTCGACTTTAGCAGGACAAATGAAAACACAATGCAGCCACTAGGCATGGCTAAATTCGACTTTAGCAGGACAAATGAAAACACAATGCAGTCACTAAACACGGTTAATTGTGACTTAAGCAGGACAAATGAAAACACAATGCAGCCACTAGGCACATCCAAATTCGACTTTAGAAGGACAGATGAAAACAAAATGAAGCCACTAGGCATGGCTAAGTTTGATGTTTTGCAGGACAAATGAAAACATAATGCAGCCACTAGGCACAGCTAAGTTCATTTTTTTTGCAGGACAACTGAAAACACAATGCAGCCACTAGGCACAGCTAAATTCGATTTGTTGTAGGACAAATGAAAACACAATGCAGCCAATAGGCACAGCTAAGTTTATTTTTTTGCAGGACAAATGAAAACAGAATGCAGCCACTAGGCACAGCTAAATTTGATTTGTTGTATGACAAATTAAAACACAATGCAGCCAATAGGCACAGCTAAGTTCAATTTTTTGCAGGACCAATGAATACACAATGCAGCCACTAGGCATGGCTAAATTTGACTTTAGCAGGACAAATGAAAACACAATGCAGCCACTAGGCATGGCTAAATTCTACTTTAGCAGGACAAATGAAAACACAATGCAGTCACTAAACATGGCTAATTGTGACTTAAGCAGGACAAATGAAAACACAATGCAGCCACCAGTCACAGCTAAATTCGATTTAAGTAGGGCAAATGAAAATACAATGCAGCCACTAGGGCCAGCTAAATTCAATTTTTTGCAGAACAAAGGAAAACACAATGCAGCCACTAGGCATGGCTAAATTCGACTTTAGCAGGACAAAAAAAAACACAATGCAGTCACTAGGCACAACTAAATTTGACTTTAGCAGGACAAATGAAAACACAATGCAGCCACTAGGCATGGCTAAATTCGACTTTAGCAGGACAAATGAAAACACACTGCAGAAACTAGACACAGCTAAATTCGACTTTAGCAGAAGAAATAGAAACACAATGCAGCCACTAAGCACAGCAAAATCGATTTTTTGTAGGACAAATGAAAACACAATGCAGCCACTAGGCACAGCTAAATTCATTTTTTTTGCAGGACAAATGAAAACACAATGCAGCCACTAGGCACAGCTAAGTTTAATTTTTTGCAGGACAAATGTAAACAGAATGCAGCCACTAGGCACAGCTAAATTCAATTTGTTGTAGGACAAATGAAAACACAATGCAGCCAATAGGCACAGCTAAATTCAATTTTTTGCAGGACAAATGAATACACAATGCAGCCACTAGGCATGGCTAAATTCGACTTTAGCAGGACAAATGAAAACACACTGCAGCCACTAGGCATGGCTAAATTCGACTTTTGCAGGACAAATGAAAACACAATGCAGTAACTAAACATGGCTAATTGTGACTTAAGCAGGACAAATGAAAACACAAGGCAGCCACCAGGCACAGCTAAATACGACTTAAGTAGGGCAAATGAAAATACAATGCAGCCACTAGGGACAGCAAAATTCAATTTTTTGCAGAACAAAGGAAAACACAATGCAGCCACTAGGCACAGCTAAGTTCGATTTTATTTTTGCAGGACAAAAGAAAACAGCTAAATTCGACTTTAGCAGGACAAATGTAAACACACTGCAGCCACTAGGTATGGCTAAATTCGACTTTAGCAGGACATATGAAAACACAATGCAGTAACTAAACATGGCTAATTGTGACTTAAGCAGGACAAATGAAAACACAACGCAGCCACCAGGCACAGCTAAATACGACTTAAGTAGGGCAAATGAAAACACAGTGCAGCCACTAAGCACAGCAAAATCAATTTTTTGCAGGACAAATGAAAACAGAATGCAGCCACTAGGCACAGCTAAATTCGATTTTTTTTCAGGACAAATGAAAACACAATGCAGCCACTAGGCACAGCTAAGTTTGATTTTTTGCAGGACAAAGGAATACAGCTAAATTCAACTTTAGCAGGACAATTGAAAACATAATGCAGAAACTAGGCACAAGTAAATTCGACTTTAGCAGAACAAATGGAAACGCAATGCAGCTACTAAGCACAGCTAAATTCGATTTTTTGCAGGACAAATGAAAACACAGTGCAGCCACTAGGCACAGCTAAGTTCAATTTTTTGCAAGACAAATGAAAACAGCTAAATTCAACTTTAGCAGGTCAAATGGAAACACAATACAGCAACTAGGTACAGCTAAGTTTGACTTAAGCAGGACAAATGAAAACACAATTCAGCCCCTAGGCATTGGTAAATTTGACTAATGCAGGACAAATAAAACACAATGCAGCCACTAGGCACATCCAAATCCGACTTTAGAAGGACAGATGAAAACAAAATGAAGCCACTAGGCATGGCTAAGTTTGATTTTTTGCAGGACAAATGAAAATATAATGCAGCCACTAGGCACAGCTAAACTCATTTTTTTGCAGGACAACTGAAAACACAATGCAGCCACTAGGCACAGCTAAGTTTAATTTTTTGCAGGACAAATGAAAACAGAATGCAGCCACTAGGCACAGCTAAATTCGATTTGTTGTAGGACAAATGAAAATACAATGCAGCCAATAGGCACAGCTAAGTTAAATTTTTTGCAGGACAAATGAATACACAATGCAGCCACTAGGCATGGCTAAATTCGACTTTAGCAGGACAAATGAAAACACAATGCAGCCACTAGGCATGGCTAAATTCGACTTTAGCAGGACAAATGAAAACACAATGCAGTCACTAAACACGGCTAATTGTGACTTAAGCAGGACAAATGAAAACACAATGCAGCCAGTAGGCATGGCTAAATTCGACTTTAGCAGGACAAATGAAAACACAATGCAGTCACTAGGCACATCCAAATTCGACTTTAGAAGGACAGATGAAAACAAAATGAAGCCACTAGGCATGGCTAAGTTTGATTTTTTGCAGGACAAATGAAAACATAATGCAGCCACTAGGCACAGCTAAGTTCATTTTTTTTGCAGGACAACTGAAAACACAATGCAGCCACTAGGCACAGCTAAGTTTAATTTTCTGCAGGACAAATGAAAACAGAATGCAGCCACTAGGCACAGCTAAATTCGATTTGTTGTACGACAAATGAAAACACAATGCACCCAATAGGCACAGCTAAGTTCAATTTTTTGCAGGACAAATGAATACACAATGCAGCCACTAGGCATGGCTAAATTCGACTTTAGCAGGACAAATGAAAACACAATGCAGTCACTAGGCACAGCTAAATTTGACTTTAGCAGGACAAATGAAAACACAATGCAGCCACTAGGCATGGCTAAATTCGACTTTAGCAAGACAAATGAAAACACAATGCAGTCACTAAACACGGCTAATTGTGACTTAAGCAGGACAAATGCAAACACAATGCAGCCACTAGGCACAGCTAAATTCGACTTTAGAAGGACAGATGAAAATACAATTCAGCCACTAGGCATGGCTAAATTTGACTGTATCAGGACAGATTAAATCACAATGCATCCACTAGGCACAGCTAAGTTTATTTTTGCAGGACAAAATGAAAACAGGTAAGAGGGAAGGGGGAGTGGGAGTCCAGATGAGATGGAGGGGTGGGGCAGTCCAAGGTGTGGTAGTAGAGGAGCGATGATTTTAGTTGAATGAACTAACCTTCAGTGAAATGTTAAATATTCCAGTGAATTCCATGTGGCCAGAAAGAGTCGTTTTCCTCAGCCTCCATGCTCAGAGCCCCACAATAACACAATATTAATGTAACAGGTTGATCTACATAACATTATAGCCACCGATTTTATGGTGTATCCCCTTTTCTACAGCTTATATCCATTGTTAGTAATAATTATTGCCCTGAGTGTTAATTTGACACACTCTTCATGTCATGTTAATAGCTGCAATAAATGTTTAGCTATCACCTGACAATTGGAAGCATAGTTTAAATGTATTGAATATATATATATGTATGTCCATTCCTAGACAATAAGGGATCGATTCATGGAATTAATGTGCGCCAAAAATTCCCGCGCAGAGGTGCCAAAACGTGCGATTCGCAGTAAAAGTGCGAAAATCGCAGTGCAAGTGCAAAAATCGCAGGGAAACCAGCGCACATCGATTCATCGAAGTCCGTGCGCGAGAAAAACATCGGATGTGTGCTGAAAATGTGCGCCGCGCACGCCAGCGCACAGGTCATCCAACAGCGTGCGCCACGGCCACTGCGAATTCGCACATAGCGCGGCGCACATCACAAAAGTAGGCGTAACACGGGGCGTAACACTCGGAATGGGGAACAACGCGTGAAAATATGGGCGTCATGGGGGATGTACAGGAGGCAAGTGCGCGGAACGCCCACACGCTCGCCTACAACACGTATTCATGGAATCGAATAGGGCAAACCAGCGCACGGTCAAAGACGCGCACAGGGCCAAACAAGTACGCCACAAGAAAGCAGGTGGTAGCGTCCCTGCGCCTGAAAAAAATGTGCGCCAAAATGTGCGATAACAAAAAGCACCCATATACAGCCATGATGAATGGTCCATACAGTGGCCCTCTAGGACAAATGATGTGCAAAGGGGTACCGACAAAAAAGGACACCAGCTGTGTGAAAAATAGCGTATGCGTGTGTTCCTGGGTGCGCGGGAAGTTCTACACGCGACTGGCCTGGGTACGTGTACTACGGGGTGCACGGGAAGTTCCACACGCGATTAGCCTGGGTACGTGTGTTTCGGGGTGCGCGGGAAGTTCCACTCACGATTGGCCTGGGTACGTGTGTTTCGGGGTGCGGGAAGTTCCACACGCGATTGGCCTGGGCACGTGTACTTCGGGATGGCGGGAAGTACCACACGCGATTGGCCTGGGGACGTGTACTTCGGGTGCGCGGGAAGTTCAACACGCGATTGGCCTGGGTACGTGTATTCCGAGGTGCGCGGGAAGATTCACACGCGATTTCAGCAGGGTACGTGTATTTCGGTGGTGCTGGGGAATGCTACACGTGATTTGGCCGTGTGGGTCCTCCCAGGTGTTCCCTCTACACTCTCCACGGCCCCTGCAGGCAGCCCACACCACAGGGGACTACCCTGCACCCCTGCTCATGTCCCACATCCACCATGGCCATGCCCCCCCAGCCAACCCACATGTCACCTTGCACTACTGATCACAAACACATGTCTCCCAGCACCCCCACCCCCCAGCATCCAGGGGCACCCTCCACCAGGCCCCCACTCATGTCTCCCACCATCCCCACCCCCCAGCATCCAGGGGAACCCTCCACCAGGCCCCCACTCATGTCTCCCACCACCCCCACCCCCAGCAGTGCAGGGGCAGCCTCCACCAGGCACCCACTCATGTCTACCATTACCCCCACCCCCCAGCAGTGCGATTTTCCTGGGTACGTGTATTCCTGGGGTGCGCGGGTAGCCTCCCATGCGTTACCATCAGGGTACGTGTATTATGGTTCCGTGTGAACTTCCACACGCGATACCAGCAGGCTACGTGTTTTCCGGTGTCTGCGTGAACTTCCACACGCGATACCAGCAGGCTACGTGTTTTACGGGGTTCGCGGGAAGTTCCACACGCGATTGGCCTGTGTACATGTGTTTCGGGGTGCCCGGGAAGTTCCACAAGCGATTGGCTTGGGTACGTGTACTCCGGGGTGCGCGTGAATTTTCACACGCGATTGGCCTGGGTACGTGTACTTCGGGGTGCGCGGGAAGTTCCACACGCGATTAGCCTGGGTACGTGTACCTCAGGGTTTGCGGGAAGTTCCACACGCGATTGCCCTGGGTACGTGTATTTCGGGGTGCACGTGAACTTCCACATGCGACTGGGCCTGTGAGAGTTGGGTACATGTATTACAGTGGTGGGCGGGAATATTTACTCGCAAATGGGCCTGGGAGAGCGTGTTACGTGTATTCCTGGGGTGGGCGGGAAGATTCACACGTTCGCCGACGACGCGCCGAAAAATAAATGGTCCAATCCTGAAACACGTACGCCAGCATGAAGCAGGCGTACGTCGACCCGCGCAGCATAAAAGTGCGCGCAAACAACAAACAAGCTCAGACGCCAGGATGAATATACCGTTCCTAGCAGCAGTGGCCGTGGGTTACCAAAGGAGGAGGAGGAGGATAGTGAGGGCCCAAATTTCCAGTCCCAGAACCAGCCTTTTTGGGATGCCTGATGACCATGTGTATGGGAGGTACAGGTTTCCACCACACATAATACTGGACCTGGTCAGTGAGTGGGAGGATGACCTCACATCACACACCCTGTGCTCCCAAGCACTCAGCCCCCTGGAGAAGGTCCTCAATGTACTGCACTTCTTGGCCACAGGATCATTTCAACGGACAAGTGCCATAGTGGGTGGGGTGTCACAGGCCACGCAGTCACGCTGCCTACACCAGGTCTTGAACATCATCACTGCACGCCCATCAGTCCGTAGGCACATATACCTGCCCAGGACACCTGCAGAAAGGCAGGCTGCCGTCCTCGATTTCTATGGTGTGACACAATTCCCCAAAGTGCTAGGTGCCATTGACTGCACCCATGTGGCACCACGTCCCCCCAGGGCATCTGAGCACATCTATAGGAACCGCAAGCACTGGCATTCCATCAATGTGCAGGTAGTATGTAATGCCAAGGGAATCATCACCTCAGTATATGCAAACTATCCAGGGTCCACCCACGACAGCTTCATTTACTGAATGTCTACCCTAAGCCGGGACCTAGAAGCTGGGCGGCATGGCGATACATGGCTGCTTGTTGAGTATGAATGCCACTGCACATGCATGCATGTCAGATGCAGAGTTATGTCACTACCCCACTAATGATACCCATCACCTCCTCACCAGGGACAGTGCCTACACTCTGAGCACCCACATGATGACGCCAATTCGGAACCCCATCACGCCTCCAGAGGTAAGATACAACACAGCCCATATTGCAACCCGGGGCATAGTGGAGCGCACATTCGGAGTGCTCAAGTCACGCTTTCGCTCCCTTGACCGTTCTGGCGGGCAGCTGTTATATGCGCCCCCAGTACTGTGCAGGATCATATGGCAGCATGTGTCCTGCACAATGTTGCAACACGCCGGGGCCTGGCTGTGGACATGGTGGTGCCCCCACATCCCCAACCACATGCACGCCTGCTGCACATGGGAGGGGAGAGGGCACGGGGTGAGGCAGCCCGTACGCAGCTGGTGGCTAATTACTTCACATAGAAATCACACCCCTGTGGAGTGCACACAGCCCTGGTACATACCATCTGATAAGCAATGATGACTCGACCTGACAATTATGACGAACAAAGGGACAGTCAACTGTCAGAACCATAGCAGCTTGAGATTGTTCATGTGGAAGTGTCACAATGTGTGCATCCCTACCTACACAAACACCACCAATGCAGTGTCATCAAAAGACACATTTCCATGCTGCAGAAATGAATACCCACTTGCAAAATACTACATGAAAACAGTGCCATGTCACCCAACCCCTCCCCGGCACGGCCACACAACACACCATGGCATGTCATGCAATGTGAGAGCAAACAAATTAATCCCCACAACATGCCCTAAATGTCACCCGCTACAGTGTCCCTAATGGAAACATGGCCACACATGAAATGCTCACAGTAATGCAGGACCTACAACACACATTACCAAATACTTACCAAGAATACCAATCACCTACACAACCTCCAACCCACCTTATACATGACATTACAGACTTAAAAATTTGCTAGCCTCACTACCTGATGATGCCAGCACTTCAAACACTTCCAAGTATACAGTGTTAGCGCCACGCAAGAGTGTAGGTGCACTGCTTACATCAGGGACTCCAGTTTCAGGGTGGAACACCTTGTAAAGACACGAGAAATGGACCTGCAAATTAGGAGGATGAGATGGATGCAGAGGCATATATCAATACACCATGCAGTATACAATACAACAACAATATGCACTATGAATGTATACACAGTATTGACTACAGACTGCCCACACATCGAATTGGAGTCCAATGTCACCATGTACGTCAATGTCACTTGGTCACACCCTTTGCAAGCCCATGGAAATGGGAAGCAGGAAGGGTGTGTGTCACAAAAACCCAAGCATCTGAACCAAATGCATGACAAGTCTGCATGTGCCCAGCCACAATGCAGCGTATGCCCACGGGAGCCACATAAGGCAACACACTGTCCCCAAAAAAAAGAAAAAAAAGAAATAAAAAAAAAGAAAATCAAAAATGGCCATTAATGGGCCCAGGGGGGTGGGGGAGGCCACCCAGGAGGTCCGAGGACAGGGTGCACACCAAAACCCACCTGTGTGGATCTTGCGAAAAAAAAACACCTCCATGGGCTCATGGCCTACACGGCTACCCTATTGTGGGAGAATCACTGCTGTCGCTCTCCTCACCCTCTGCAGCTGCATCAGGAGGTGGTGGCACTATGGGAGGCAGCCCATGCAAAGCCCTCGTCTGTTCCTCCATGGCTGCAAGCATGCAGGTGTGGTAGGTCTCGTTCTGGAGGATAATTGTGCGGAGGTCCCCATGCAACAACTCACGGGATGCCCAGACCTCCGCCCTAGTTGCCTGCATCTCAGCTGAGAGCGTACGTGTGAGACGCTCCAGCTGCTGTTCTGTCCTTCTGTTTGTTGAAGCCTCAAGCTCAACAAGAGTCATCCTGAGGTGAAGGAGTTCCACCCTCAGGGCTTCCCTGTGGCCCTGGGACTCTATGGAAATGGCTTCCTGCAGAGTCGCCAGTGCCGCCCGCCAACATGTCCTCCCTGTGTGACTGGCAGATGGGGGGACAATGGAAGTGGCCACCCTATCCATGGCCTGAGCCATCATCTCTGATGGTGCTGCCTGTTGGGTTGCCATACCGTATATATGGATTGCTCCCATGCGTTATTGCCAGGTGGCTGACGGCCACCAATTCAGCGGGCACCACACCTGTCTGGGGCAAGGCGAACTTCGCCTTGCTGTGCCGGCACTGCCTGAGGCTGCAGGACTGCATTGCCCCTCTGATCTGCTGGCCCAGGAACAGGATCAGATGTTGCAGAGTGTGACCTTGCATCCGTAACCACCAAAGGCGTACCTGCCAACACTGACATCCCCATTGAGGGTTCTGACCCTGGTGCAGGTGGGTCGGACAGAACAGAATCCCTCCCAGGAACACTCACCTGCGACGGCACATAGGTCTCATCATCCGAATCGACACCTGAATACAGCTCATGGGAGGTGCAGCCAGAGACACCCCTTGAGAGCACGACCTGCAGCAGTTGTGGGTTCACACCCACCACCACACCACGTCCCTCACTGGTGGTCGGTTGGCCCTCAGACCCCTCCTGGGTCTGCACCATCTCCACAACCCCAGCAGTATCAAGTGCGTCATCCCCTGAAAAGACATAAAAGAAAACAAATGGAAACAGGCATTAGCACTATGGCACACAATTAGGGCTGATAGGCTACAGAAACAGTACTTGATTGACACAGGTCCCACATGACTAAAACCCTCCCATGCATGCACCGTCACTGCGTGTGAAGGGTAGGCAGATGGCACACATTGATGACACCAAGATGGAAGATGAACACATTTGATGCATGCTGCCTAGTAGTGGCATCACACATTGGCCAGTGATTGGCAGGTCAAATACACATGCCATCACACAGATGGCATGTACCCTAGCCATGAAGTGAAGAGGGAGAGGAGGTCATCAATTGTTCATTCAGTCCAGTTTGCTAATGAAATTGATTTTTTCATTGAAATGGTTCAAATGTTTAACCTTGAGCTGCCAGTCCAAAATGGTCCTATAGCACAGGGACATGTCTAAACAAATCATGTCCAGGAAACAAAGCCTGTCCACTGTACCATAGCCATGTCAGACATGTGACAATAGGACTGAGAAATCCCAAGTAAAAGTGGTGGTATGCAAACAATCTGCCTGAATAAACAGAGGTAAATAAGCAACAATGTTGTGGCAAGATGACACTCCAAGGGCCACTGGCGTGGTGTTGGGCTGGATGTCTAATGTTGGCAGAAGGGATGCTGCTATACCCAAATGCTGGTGCGCAGATGTATAGGAAGAGGCACATGGGTGACCCAAACCACTCAGGCACACACACCCTCCCCTGGCACCCAAACAGAAGCCCTCCCACACACACCATGCACATGGTTGACACACACATGCATGTGCACTCACCGGACAATTCCTCGTAATCTGCCAGTTCTCCCACGCCTTGGATCTGTTCCTCCGTGACGTAGGTCCCAGCAACCTGCTCATGTGGAGTGAGTTCTATGTCGTCTGCTGGAGACCCACCTCCAGTCACTAGAGTTGCGGCATGACTTGAGGCCAGCTTATTCTTTGCCCTGCGCTTCAGGTCATTCCAGCGCTTGTAGCATTCAGTAGCTGTGCGCCTCACGATTCCAAGGGCACTTATGATGTCCGCAATGGTCTGCCAGTGTGCCTGACGTTGTGCAGGTGTGGTCTTGGATCCTGCAACAATCACCATTTCGCGGTCATGTGCGGACACATACTCTACAAGTGCATTCAGTTCGGCCTCATTGAAGCTGGGCTTCCTTGACGGGCCGGACTGTGTAGCCGTGTCTGGGGCATCAGCCTCTACTGGACGAGCACTCTTCCTCTTCCGCTTGGAAGGTGGTGGGGATCCTGAGTGTCCTACGCCGTTCTGGACACTAGGGGCAGGAGCCCCGGTGGACTCAGTACTAGGAGTGTGGGATTGCACACTCAGCATGGGAGTTGGTGCAGGCATTAGCTCAAGTGTGATGGTGTCAGGGAGAATGTCAGCATGATGGACTTGGACCGACACTGTCCTGGCTGGGTGTGTGAGAGGTGGGGTGGATGGAGCCGCAGCTGCCCCTGCAGCCTCCCCAGCCTGCCTACACGGGGCAGCAGATGACCTAGCTGCCCCTGATCCACGTGGCCTGAAGACACCAACGTTCACCAGTGCACGTGGCCTAGACCTGCTGACCTGGAAGTCAGCCACGGAGTCACCCTGTGTCAGGTCTGGTTCCACAGTGAGCTGGTCCAACAAGGGCTGAGCATGGATGGTGTCAGCCACGTTAACCTCAACGAGGGGGGGGTAATGGGTGTCCCTGACTGCTCCTCCACACATGGGGGGCTAGGGGCACCCTGCAAGTCACAGCCACGTCCCCTACCGGATCCACCACGGCCACCACTTGGGGCTCGGCCACCTTTGCCACCCTTACGGATTGTTAGCCTCCCAGCCATGGCACTGATGTTATTGTGCGTATGGGAGTCGATGTGAACTATTGTCCTGGGCAATTGGGGGTCAAAGGGGTTGGGTACCAGATGGTAATCGTACCCTAGTGCTCTAGCAAGGCTGTATGTCACCCCTGGGGAAACATGACGGGTCACGCAGCGCACAGGCACCCAAAAAAAGGGAAGTAAGGTGCACGCAACTCCTCATAGACCATGTGCGTGGAAAAATAAACCTGCACTACGCTGTGGCACCCTGTTGGGTGTCCTGACCCACGTTTGAGCTATCATGCTGCAACATTTGGTGCTGTGGGCTTAGAAAATCCAAGATGACCAAAAAGCCCACATGTGCGCCAGAATCCAGGAGAACCACGCAGTTTGTGCGCACACCAAAATGGTTGCCTAACTTGCCACCCACCAGTGTAAAGAAAGATCTTTGTTAACAAAATCCACTGTTACTGATGTCAAAAAGTTGCTGAAATGGTGGCTCATCGGACCACTTTAAAGATTCAACCCTTTTGTGGGGTTCCACATAACCATTTTACTGTAAGGAGCCCCATCAAAACAATGTTAAGCAAGGATTATTTACTACCATGTAAGAACCATTCCTGTTTGGAATGCATTAATCCAAGAAAGATCCCAAAAATGGATGCAGTACCAACAAAATCCTCAAGGCGGCGCTAGCGGTCTAAACTCTGACAGGAGAACTGAGTGCAGTTGCTGACAAAGGAATTTGACTCAGCTGACTTCAAAGGCTGCATTTTAATCAAAAATTAGCCACCTGCTGTTCCCAGAGGCCAGAAGCCTGGGAAACCCTCTCACCTCAAGAGATTCACACCACAGCCCAGGATATCACATGGTCATAATAACCAAATGCAAAGTGACCCCCTGGTCTGCTGACCTAAGCCTCCCAGAGACCACACAATAGGCTCTTGCACTTGAATAGAATATGTTGATTTTGACTGTTTCCTGTCAACAAAGGCCTGCCTGCCAGCAGAGGCATGGTTTCTGACCCACCCAAGACTTGGAGGCGGACTCCAACACTCTGAGAACTGAATTGAAAGCAAAAAAATACAGTTTATAAAAATACTGATAACTCTTTGTAATCAAATGACAGGAATGTATAACTTTGAGAGCCTTAATTTAAAAAATGTACCTTCGATTCAAGCCCAAACTCCAATTTGTGTGATGTTCTGGGGCAAAACCCCGCTATTTATTGACACCACAGACACTGTATTTAAGCTAGAGATATGGGAATTTACTGGAGTAGGTATGGACAGCCTGTGTATATGTGTATAACTTTTAATGAAGAACCAAGGTTGCATAACTCACTAAAATCGAAATGAAGTTGCCATTTTTGAATGCAAGCCCCCAGGAAGAGCAGAGTTTGAACAGAGTATACCTCATGTAATATGTGATGGGTGCATGTAATTTTAAACAACTGTGTATCTGTGCAATATGTATTTGGGTCAAATATAGATTTATGTGCAATTTGACAGGGAGTGTCCTTTCTGCAGGCCATAAAACAGCATCACCATGACTCACATTTTCTTTCCCCCAATCAAGAGAGAAAGGAAAGCCTGGGCCAATGACAAGTAGAAAGGGGCAGGCTTAGCTAGGCCCAGGCACACACCCACTTTCAAAACACATAAAAAGAGACTGCTGGGACAGGTAGAGACATTCAAATCCATTTGCTGCAACGCGCTCTGCCGGACCACACAACATCCAGAAGATACCAGATCCAACACTTAGACTTTAAAACTCTAAAGAACTTGATTCAGAACTCAAATCAGAGCCCTAAACCCACAAACTGAGGACTCTTTTCAGCAGGCCTCAGCGTCCAGCAAACCTAACAGCGGTACCAGCATCCAGGAGCCGTGCAGATCAGCGCTGTGTCCAGAGAAAGCTGTGCAGAAAGATCCAGGAGCTGTGCAGAGACGCTGTACTCAGAGACCAGACTGTGCCAGAACCGGTGCCGGACAGAACCAGAGACCAGATCGCTGTGAAGTGCTGTGTGGTCAGAGACCGTCCGGGGCGAAACCAGAACTGAAACCATCTTGACCCGATCCGTGAGACCTAGACCTTCCAAATACATTGCGAGTACAGCTAGGACGGTGTGAAACCAAATCTCTTAGTTTCCAGTGATATAATTCAATCTATTTAATCTAAGTAGAACTGCCTCCTAACTGTCACTTGTCAATTCTGCAGCCGCATAGCTGTCACCTGTCATTTTTAAAAGCTGTCACCTGTCAATTTGAGTTACTTTAAATTCGAAAAACAACCTTCACAAAACCGTTCATAACTCTGTAACCGTTTGTGCTAGGAACTTGATTTAACTTTCCTCTGAAAGCTTAGAATATCGGCTTTTCAACGAAACTAGAACTTTTGCCGTAATTGCGATTCGCGCATTCGCGAATTTTGCAGCGATTCGCGATTTGGTTAAAAATCCAGCCACCTGTAAAAATCAGCAGCTTTTGCCTGGACTGCTAAAATTTTGTTTGCCTCCTAAGAACCATCCCTGAATCATTGCTAGAGTGAGCCTGAACTAATATTAACTAGATATCACTCACCCTGAACCTCCTGAAGGGAATTAAAAGCATTTTCAGCATATTTCTCACTGCATTGTCACCATATTCAAAGCATTTTGCCTGTGTTTCAAAACTCCTATCTGTTGTATAAGCTGTTGGGGGGGAATTGAACTGAATTCTATTTGATTGCATTCCTAAGAACTGTGTGCTCTCATCTTCATCTCATTACATTGCATAAAGGGGGGGTGAATTGTCCAAGAAAGTGATTACATTGTCTTTTGCTGAAATCCTATCAAGTTATTTTCTGTACTGCAATTTCATGCCACATTGCATCTATTTGAAACCATAAAAGTATTGTTGCTATCTTATCCATCCTATACCCACTCATCATTGATTATAAAGAAGTTTGCTAGTGCCAGACTATCCATTATTGATTACTGCTCAGATTAAGTGTGATATTCAATTATTAATTCATTATAAAAGTATTGTATTGTATTGTATTGTATTTTGTTTTTGTATAGCGCCGGTAGCCCGAGGGCATCAGGGCGCTTGTACATAAAACACCGGTACTACAAGACGAACAGAACATATGAGACAGACGATGGGAACAGTACTAACCAAGATCTCATGTAAAAAGGTGTGTCTTCAACATCTTCCTAAAAGCAAAGTGATTAACTTCGGACCTAAGGATTTCGGGGACGCTGTTCCACAGTTTAGGAGCTAGCACAAGAAAGGATCTGCCCAGCCCTGTTTTTAGCTTGAACCTGGGCACATGCAGGAGGCATTTGCCGCCCGAGCGTAGGTTTCTGCTGGGGTTGTAGGGCACTATGTGTGTCTTCAAGTAAGCAGGCGCTGTGCCATAAAGGCACTTGTGTACCAGGCAGAGAGTTTTGAACTTGATACGTTCTTCTACTCTAAGCCAGTGCAGAGCACGCCTCTCTTCGGTAACATGGTCTTTTCTTTTCAAATTTTTTACTAATCTAACCGCATTGTTCTGGATCACCTGACAACTGGATAGATCCCTAGTTGCGGCCCCCAGCAACAGGGCGTTACCATAGTCGAGCCGTGAAAGGATGATGGCTCTGGCTATCGTTGCCCTGTTTACATCATTGAGTAGTGGTGTGATTGCTTTCATAAGCCTGAGATAGTAAGCTGAGTTTTTTTGGAGAAAGTTAGTCTGGGCGTGAGAGTCAACAACTGAATCGACCATCATACCCAGAGTCTTCACCTTAAGAACCACCTGGATAATGGCGTTTTTTATTTGAAAAGAGCTGTACTCTGCCCCTAGATTTTCCAACTGACGACTGGAGCCAAACAACATCAATTCGGTTTTCGAGTCGTTCAGGCACATCCAATTTGCCTGCATCCAGTCGTCTATTAACTTGTAAACCTTGGAGAGCACTTCACTATCCGTGGCATGATCCCTACCCCCCAACTCCAATATGAGTTGGGTGTCATCTGCATAATTGGTAAATGACACTCCGGCTTTCACCAGAAGGCTGCACAAAGTGCGCATGTAAATATTGAAAAGCATTGGGGATAAGCTGGCCCCTTGAGGCACTCCAAACATGATGTCACATGGGACGGAGAAACTGCTACCCCAATGTACTCTTGCTTGACGGTTGGAGAGAAAGGATAGGAGCCAGTCGATGGCTCTCTCCGAGCAGCCAACATTCTCCCCTAGCGCCTTGATGAGAAGGTGGTGATCCACCAAGTCAAACGCTGCGCTAAGGTCTAAGAGCATAAGCATCCCCAATTTGTTATCGTCCAGCATAGTCAGCATCTGATTCTGCAAGTCTAGCATAGCGGTTTCAGTGCTGTGGGATGCTCTAAAGCCGGATTGTTGCTGGTGCAGAAGCCCCTGGTTCTCAACAAAGTGTTGGAGTTGCTGTGTGGCTACCTTGTCCAACAATTTGAGAACAAAATTCGAGTTAGTTATGGGACGAAGGTTAGCGGGATCCTTGGGATCTAGTCCTGCTTTTTTAACAAGTGGGGTGATGGTGACTCTCTTCAGGTCTTTAGGCACCGAGCCCTCGTGAAATGAGGCGTTCACTATTCTCCGGAGGATGGGGGCAAATATATCCTTGTGTTTAAGAATGATGCCAGGGGGCAGAATATTTTCTGCGCAAGTAGAGGGTTTCATATTGTTCATCACCTCAAGCATATCTGCTTCGGAAATAGGGTCAAATTTAAAGAGTTGTTCTCTGACAGGTGTGCTTCCTTCGGAGAGGCAGATCTCCTGATTAGAAGAAGTTCTGGCCTTAATAATATTTTGTCTCGCCTTTTCCGTTTTGGCTTGGAATGCGTTAAGCACCATATTACAGTCCTCCTCAGATGGCGTAAACGGGGGAGTTAGAGATGTGGGTTTTTCTATACTCTTCAAGATATTGATGATATATATAAAAGTGTGATATATATATATCTATATATACAGTTAATTTTTTTTCAAATAAACCTTTTAAACTTGCAAAACAGAACTACTTCTTGGCTCAGTGGGGTCAGGGGGATTCTAAGAGAGGGGTGTTATATAGGGGTAGTTATCCAGAACTCATGAACTGGACATAAAGATATATCAATAAGGGTTTCCATTCAGTATCCCAGACTAGGCATTGACTTAGCTGTAGTGTTGAATTGAATCCTCTTACAAATTGGGGGCTCAAGCCGGACGTCTGGGTTAGATCTATCACTTGTGCAGCTTAATACAGTGTGCTGACGGGATATATACATCCGGTCAGATCACCACGCTGTTTTACGCTGTAAAGCACTCCTCAAAAGGGACACTCTAAGGAAAAGGTCTGTTTTGCAAAAATAAAATACTAATTTCTGTAAGTCAGGACAGAGACCAATCTCTAGAATGACGACCTTAGTAGACATGAAAATAGCCAGAGAGCACTTCTTACATAAGTTATTTGTGAGAGGTGAGTGGACTCACCAGGACCAAACGGTCTGGTGGCAGGCCATCACGCAACAGGTCACTAAAACAGGGTCAGATATATGGAGAGATCAGGGTCCCTTACATGTGGCCCTGAGTGAACTATACATGGCTCCTAAAGCTAGGGATGAACAAGACAAGATGGTTAGGATAGCGGCATATTTGTATCTATATATGGGAGCCATGCAAGACAGATGTGCTGAAGGCCACGATCTGGCAAATAGGCAACAGATGGCGTTAGAAAAGGTCCAATCTGGCCTGGTCTCTTCTGAGCAGAGGCTGCAGAGGAGCCAGGAGGCAGAAAATGATAGTAGGCAGTATATCATTAAAATAAAAGAGGACATGGATATACTGCAACAGGAAAATGCTGACCAGGATACCAGAATTCTGGCCTTGCAGAAGGAACGCCAAGACAGTTTGGACTCCCTACTGCAGAGCCAGAAAAAGCTGGAGCAACAGATCAATTTCAACAGGGCATGCACAGAGCCGGTAGCCACCCTGCAAATCCAACTAGACAGAGAGAAAGAGCAGAGCAATAAACTGATCCTGAAAGACCTGGATACCCAGGCAGAGTTTGATCAGGAGCGCCAGAAAGCTAGTGCCTTCCAAAGGCAAAGGGACGACCTGACGGCACAGATGCAGACTCTGTCAGGAAAGGGACACCTTAGGCCAGGAAGTCTGCCACTTAAAAAGAAAAATGGAAGAAAATCACCTGGCCCACCAGGGACTGGGTGACCTCCAAAAAGAACACCAGGACTTGCTAGAGCACACCAGGAGGGTGGAGGAGGCTCTGGCAAGAAAGGAGCAGGCCAGTAGGGATGGGACTGAGGAGGTAACCCTCCTGCAGCAGAGACTGGCCCAGTACTCCAGGACCAATCAGGAGGCACAGAGAGAAAATGAGGCTCTCTGCCAGCACAATGATAGGCTCCAACAACAGGTAGCGATGCAGGAGAGACTTGTAGGGTCTAGTAAGGCCTTAACTGATGAACTGATGGCGCAGGCTCTTGCATTGCAACAGGGAGCAGGGGCGGATAGAGACCAGGTTTGCTGGGAAAGGGAAACTCCTGAGCATAACCTCAGGATCCCTAGTACCAGAGGCCTTTATCTCTCTAAGTCCCTGGACTCTGCCACCACCATGTCCCCTGGCGCACATGAGCACCGGGCCACAGGGATGGCAGACTACTATCCAGCAAGAAGCATGGGGCTCATAGGCCAGTACCTCCCAGAAATGGATGGGCGGGCATCCGGGTATGGGCACCCAAGCACAGTTCAATTTAGTGGGGAACCCCAGGAGAATAGGCCCATTAAGGGCATCCTGAAAACTTCTGCCCAGTTAGGTCAGTGGGGGGGTACCCATCAAATCCTGGCAGTAAGGAGGAATCTGAAGACTCCTCTGAACGGCGCAGGACACAGGAGACCAGGTCCCCACATTCTGCCAGCCATTCCCAGGCTCGCAGAATCCGGGAAAACCTGGAAGATCAGACAGGAACCTCTGGGAGCAGTGCCTCTGAGTCAGAGGATGAATGGACCAGGGTTACCCAAACCAAAAAGGCCAATAAGGCAAAAAGGGCCTTGCTTAAGGACCCATTGAAGCAAATAAAGGCAATAAGGAGTGTTATCGCGCCTTATCATAAGAACGCCAAGTATTCCGTATGGGAACACTTGGAGCTCTATGAGCAAATGATGGAGACTTTTCATTTGAAGGACAGCAGTAGCTGCATCCAGTACGTCAAATGGACATTTCCCCAGAATATTCCAGTTTCTTTGCAGGGCTGGAGGACCAAAATCATTTAAGATGGTCCGCCTAAAAGGCAGCCATCTTGAAACATTTTTCTGTTCACAGAAATCCTCAAGAGGCTCGCAAGGCAGCCTACAATTTGCAATGTGGGGAGGATCAGGCCCCACAAGAGTTTGTGCAAGAATTAAAACGTGCTTTTGCGCAGACCACCAGAAGGGTGCGCATGGATAGCAGAGAATTTATCAATACGTTTTTCCATGCCTTACCCAAATACATAATGACCCAGCTCGTGAGAGATTTTCATGAGAAAAGATCTTTAGACTGGGTCATTGAACAGGCTACCCGGATCTATGAGGTGCAGAAGCCTATCGAAAATAAAAATAATGCACCGAAAAACCCCAAAACCAACAGCACCCCTGCTGCTGCCAAGGTGGCAGAGGTAAAGGTTGCCCCCGTTTTAGATTTGGAGATGGGGGAGCCTAAAAACCTGCCTGCACCAAATAATTCACAGCCCAGAAGGCCCTCGGGCCAGTCACAGACAGGGAGTCGAGGAGGTAGTCCCACAAATGGGGTCTCCCGCTCCCCTGACTATGTAAGTCCCTGCTACAAGGGAAACCGACCAGTCCTGGGTTATGTGTGGACTCCTCCAGCCCAAGGGGGGGATCCAGCCAAGCACCTGACCCGGGGAACTTCCCTCCTAACTTCCCCCAAGAGGGCAGAAATTCTCCAAATCCTGGGCAGAACTTTTTCCCCAAGTATCCACCCAATTTCCAGCCCCAAAATCATCCATCCTTCTTTCCCCAATTCCCTGAGCCCAGACAACCTAATCCGGGAGAGGGGAGGCCAAGGGTGGAGGGGTACCAAAATCTTCCCGACCAGGGGTACTACCAGAGAAGGGATAGCTACCCTTCCCGGGATCAGCCCAGGGGAGAACATAGAGCCCTGTATCAGCCTGAGCGGGTTTCACAACTTGAGCGCCAGGTCCAAAATATGGCACGAGATCTGGGTCACATACTGAGGGCTCAACAGAACCCTCAGCTGAGCATGCCACCGCAAAATGCCCCAAACTCGGGACCTGGTGCTCCAGAACAATGACGGGGGCAGCACCCCGATAACCCACCGGTTCCCAGGGAGGAGGCACAAGGGGAAGGGGGGTGTAAAGCCTTGGAGGAAGCTTCCTTCCCAACTTGTAAACAGCCCCTGGAAAACCAAAAACCTGGAAACAAAATCTCCTGCCCCTGAAAGCCTGCCTCCCAAGGAGCAGAGGGGGGGTAGGAGAAACAAAGGACCCAAACAGACCGACTTTGTGGAGGAGGTGCAGGTCTTCCAATTTGAGGGAGAGGGATCCTCAGAAGATCCTGGGAAAAGGATCTTCTCCTTCAGAGATGGGGGAACTCCTCCCAAGGAAAAATGGGTCCCAAGGGATTCCAATCCAGACTGGGGAGATGTGGAGACTGAGCTACCGCCGCCCATCATCTCATCCCAGAACCCACAATACCGAAATCCCCTGGTTCAAACCCATCCTGGTGACTGCCTCCAAAAAGGGGGGGGCGGCCCAGAACCGGAACCAGCGTACAGCCATTCCCACATTCAAACTGATAGACAAATGGGAAATGGACCTGGAAGCACCTAATTCCAAACATCTCCTGCCAAGCAGGTGTATGCTCAAAATCTCCATTGGCAACAAGAGCATAGTCCATAATTGTTGGGTCATGCGAGACGTCACTGCCGCCTTTTACTTAGGCAGTGACATTCTCGATCGCTTTGCAATTAGTTTGGACCTAATAAACTTCAAAGCTTGGTCCCGATTAGCGGATAATCCCATGGGCTTTGATGATCAATAAAAAGCATTTAGGTCAGCTCAATTGCTACCTTATGCAGTTGAAATTCAGATTAAAGAGGAAGTCACCATCCCAGAAAGGACCCGACAATTCTCCCTGGAAGTGAACGTTAAAAGAGGACAACATTTGAAAAACCCTGATGCTTACATACATCTAAATGCTTCTCTCCAACAGCAAGGGTTGGGGGTAAACCCAACACCACTAGTCAACACAGAACATGACACCATTCCAATAGAGGTGGATAACAGCGACTTAAAGAGTATTACTCTAGCCGCAGGCACCATTATTGGAATGGCGGTTGATGACCGACATTTTTCCATTGATCTAGGAAATGAACTGTTAGGACCAATCCCCAAGGACTGTTTTGACAGTGACAGTGATGACGATACAACACCAGACAGGATTTTTACCCGGCATGGGGGGAACTTCCTGGTGTACACTTCCTGCCCTTATGGTAAGGAAGATGTGACGTGTGACTTCAGGAGGGATGAGGTGATTTTCCAGGTCCATGAGGGTTGCCTTTCCCACCTGAGGCCTCCAGTCCAAATCAGCACTCTGACCAGGGACTTCTCCACCCAGCTGGAGGAGGCCGCTGAGATAGCCAAACCAGAAGTATTTCCAGGCTTCAGGCAGATGGTGGAAGAGAGGGCCAACCTAGCTGATGCCTGTGTGACTCTGGAACAGAAGCAAAAGTTGAAACAAGTTTTCTTGGATTTCCAAGATCTCTTTGCGGTAGACTCATATGACTGTGGTCGCACCGACACCCACACCACAACAATTCCCTTGGACCCTGGAATGACTCCAGTGTTTGTGAAGCAATATCGCTTGCCTCTCGCATCCATGGAGTCCCTTACTGAGATAATTAAGAATCTTGAGTCCCGGGGGATAATTCGTCCAGTGCACAGCACCTTCAATAATCCAGTGCTGGGAATATTGAAGCCAAACGGCCAGTGGAGACTCTGCGCTGACCTTAGGGAGCTCAACAAACGGGTCCATACTTCTCGATGGCCTCTTCCCTACATTGACCAAGGGCTGGCCCAGATCCAGGGGTCACAGGTATTCACTGCAATAGATACTGGACTGTGCCTGTCAGTAGGGGGGACCAATACAAGCTGGCTTTTACCGTTGGGGGCCAGCAGTACACATGGACCCGGACTCCCTTCGGATATCTCAACTCTGGCAATGAATTCAACATTTTCCTACACAAGGCCATGCCCGTCCTGAGTGCGAGGGGTAACCTGACTTATGTAGATGATGTCCTCATCAAAAGCTCAACTGTGGAGGAACACATAGCGGAGATCCGTTATGTTCTGACACAGTTGAGGGCCGCCGGAGCAAAACTTTCCTTTCAGAAAGCACAGTGGTGTAGAACCCGTGTCAATTTCTTGGGGCATGAGATTACTCCTCAGGGTCTCTGTCCCCAGGAAAAGAAAGTGGGACACTTCAGAAATTGAAGGACCCCACAACTCTGCGGGAACTAAGGAGCCTCCTTGGACTGACTAATTATAGTAGAAAGTTCATTGAGGGCTTGAAGGGGGGGGTCAAGTGGGAATGGGGTCCAGAACAATCCGAGGCAGTAAGACAGCTCAAAAGAAGCATCTCACAAGCGCCGTGCCTAGCTTACCCTGTCAGAAACAAGGAGTTTTTCTTGGAGACAGGGTTCTCTAATACATGCTTGACTGCAGTATTATATCAAAAGCATGACAAGGTCAATAAAGTAATCTCCTATGTGAGCAAAACTTTATCCTCTGTGGAGGAAAAATTCAACGATTGTGAGAAGGCACTCCTGGCAACGGTGTGGGCATTGAAGAATTACCGCCCCTTTATCCAGGGGGAACACATCATCGTGGAGACTCCACACCAGCCTCTGCAATATCTCCAAAGTGACAGAATCCGGGCCAGAAATGTGAGTAATTCCCGAATTACTTCCTGGATTCTGTCAATGCAAGGCTTTCCTGTGGAGGTCAGATATGGCC
Source organism: Ambystoma mexicanum (assembly GCF_040938575.1). Taxonomy (NCBI): domain Eukaryota; kingdom Metazoa; phylum Chordata; class Amphibia; order Caudata; family Ambystomatidae; genus Ambystoma; species Ambystoma mexicanum. The sequence continues at coordinate 1,286,791,560 of NC_090937.1, forward strand.
AAAACAAGAAGAGTCCCCTCGCGCAAGGTCTGGCTGACTTGCATGATTGTGCCAGAGAAAACTGTCTCTAGGACGAAAGTCTAAGAATCAAGGACAACATGGAGGCATACCTTAATTCCCCACACAAAGACTTTGAAGAGGACAAGTGTGAGGGAATGCCCACTGTCTATGTGGATGGATGGTCTTACCATGTTGAAAACGACGGGGAGAAAGAACTGGTGGCTGGCGTAGGTAATGCATGGGTGAAGGAGTTCCCAGAACCCTCCGCTGGATACAATATTGGTCCCCGAAGTAGTCAGGTGGCAGAATTGATGGCTGTGCATCAGGCCATCCTCACTGCTGTCCAGCATCAACTCCACGAACTGGTCATAATCACAGATTCGGATTATGTACGGAACGGGTTCGTGGACCACCTGGTTAATTGGAAAACCAGAGGCATGTTATGTGCTAATAACAAACCCTTGAAACATGGGAAGTTAATCCAAAACATTGATGATCTGGTCACATCGAATGGGATGACCATCTACTGGAAAAAGATCAAGGGTCATTCCAAAGTAGAGGGACCAGACAAAACTGGAAATGACTTAGCTGATCAGCTGGCCAAAACCGGGGCCATCCAAGGGAATCTAATTGAGATTGAGTCCCTGTTGGGGGAAATCCAGGTCACTGCTATCACTAGGTCCCAGACAAATGCTCACAATGATCTTTCAATTGCACAATGGAGTAAGGAGACCCCTGATGCTGATTTAATTACAGCTCAGAAGGGGGATCCAATTATTGGTAAGTTTTACCAACACCTTGAGGACCCTGAGAACTTTCCCCTGACGAATACCGATTACATTGGGAAAGAGGACCTAAGAGTGTTGATGAAATGTCCAAAAATGTTCCGGATCCAAGACGGTTTGCTGGTAAGGAAATCCCAAGCTGGCCATGATCAGTGGGTGGTTCCTATCTCATTCCGAAGCCTGATGTTAAGTCACGCCCATGATGCGGCCACCGCCGGTCATAGGTGGTTTCACACAACACTGGAAATCTTAAGAGAGGTTGCATACTGGCCACACATGGGGCAGGACCTCGACCAATACTTGAAGGGGTGTCTTGTGTGTGCACAATTTCAGCCATCATCCCTCACACACCGTGCACCTCTTCAAAAGAGGGGGATGACACTGCCATGGTCATATTTACAAATCGACTTTGTAGGCCCCGTGATTCGCTCCGCTAGGGGAATAAGTACATGTTGACTGTGACATGCTTGTTTACCAAGTGGGTGGAATGTCTCCCAGCCCCAAACTGCAAGGCAGAAACGGCAGCTGCCTTGATGATTAACCACATCTTTTCCCGTTTTGGTCTACCTCAAAGGATTGAGTCAGACAGAGGTAGCCACTTCACCAGTGAAGTGATGACAAAGATGTGGGAGATACTAGGGGTCAAGAGAAAGCTACACATTGCTTATAGGCCAGCTTCTTCTGGAGCAGTGGAACGCTACAACCGGACAATTGTGAGCATCTTAAAAAAGTTTGTGGCAGATTCTGGGCCAAGTTGGGATATCCGATTACCTCTGGTCCTAATGGCCATCAGATCTACCCCTTCATCTGCAACCAAAATGTCACCATTTGAGTTGATGACTGGACGCAAGATGGTGCTTCCTCAGCATTTGCTCTACAGGACCCAAGAGCAGACCTTAATAAATGCCTCCACTACTCATGAGCATGTGGAGAATTTAAGGAAACACCTTCAACATGCTTTTGCCTATGCTCAGCGGAATCTAGAAAGATCAGCCGAGAGTATGAAGACCCATTACGACCTGAAAACCACTAGGAAAGTGTACAAGGTGGGGGACCGGGTCTATCTATATAATTTCCAAAGGAACCAGGCCAAACAGAGGAAATTTTTGCCTACATGGAAAGGACCCTTTGAGATTATAGACAAGATCTCCCCTGTGGCCTACAAGATCCGCCTCCCCAAAGGCGGTTTGGCAGAGGGGGAAGACAAGTGGGTCCACATCAACCAGTTGAAGTGTTGCCATCCCAGGCACACTTTGCAGCAACTGGAGGAGTCCTCGGTAATCCCAGAGGGTACCGCTCCAGAGTAATTCAATTCCAACCCTAAAAGATCCTACATATAGCCTATCAAATTCTGTGTTTCCCAAGTTTGTGTTCCTGTCTCCTAATTTAAAAAAATGTGCATGTTCATATCTGTTGAGTTCTAAAATATATATGCCACCCCACTATATCAATGGTGGGGGAGAAATGTCCATGAATAGGTATTGCCGCTCTTCCTTTGTCGTCCTAGGAGAAAGAAAACCTGGAGACTGGCCAAGGAGGACGATCCGGAGACCGGGAGCAGAGACCCGAGGGGCCCGGAGTACCGCCCAATCCTCCCATCAGGACCAGCAAGGAGAACTGATTGATCGACTGGAGGGAGGAAAAGATGCTGAACTGTGCCATTTGCAGAATTGGAAGGAGATTATGCGGACATAGATTATGCGGACATACCAGTGCGTGGGTCATAACCTTCTGTGCACCCGACTCCCCATCGACTCAAATTCAAAGTGCAGTCGCGTGGGGGGGCTTTGTTGGGTGTCCTGACCCACGTTTGAGCTATCATGCTGCAACATTTGGTGCTGTGGGCTTAGAAAATCCAAGATGACCAAAAAGCCCACATGTGCACCAGAATCCAGGAGAACCACGCAGTTTGTGCGCACACCAAAATGGTTACCTAACTTGCCACCCACCAGTGTAAAGAAAGATCTTTGTTAACAAAATCCACTGTTACTGATGTCGAAAAGTTGCTGAAATGGTGGCTCATCGGACCACTTTAAAGATTCGACCCTTTTGTGGGGTTCCACATAACCATTTTACTGTAAGGAGCCCCATCAAAACAATGTTAAGCAAGGATTATTTACTACCATGTAAGAACCATTCCTGTTTGGAATGCATTAATCCAAGAAAGATCCCAAAAATGGATGCAGTACCAACAAAATCCTCAAGGCGGCGCTAGCGGTCTAAACAGGAGAACTAGACAGGAGAACTGAGTGCAGTTGCTGACAAAGGAATTTGACTCAGCTGACTTCAAAGGCTGCATTTTAATCAAAAATTAGCCACCTGCTGTTCCCAGAGGCCTGAAGCCTGGGAAACCCTCTCACCTCAATAGATTCACACCACAGCCCAGGATATCACATGGTCATAATAACCAAATGCAAAGTGACCCCCTGGTCTGCTGACCTAAGCCTCCCAGAGACCACACAATAGGCTCTTGAACTTGAATAGAATATGTTGATTTTGACTGTTTCCTGTCAACAAAGGCCTGCCTGCCAGCAGAGGCATGGTTTCTGACCCACCCAAGTCTTGGAGGCGGACTCCAACACTCTGAGAACTGAATTGAAAGCAAAAAAATACAGTTTATAAAAATACTGATAACTCTTTGTAATCAAATGACAGGAATGTATAACTTTGAGAGCCTTAATTTAAAAAATGTACCTTCGATTCAAGCCCAAACTCCAATTTGTGTGATGTTCAGGGGCAAAACCCCGCTATTTTATTGACACCACAGACACTGTATTTAAGCTAGAGATATGGGAATTTACTGGAGTAGGTATGGACAGCCTGTGTATATGTGTATAACTTTTAATGAAGAACCAAGGTTGCATAACTCACTAACATCGAAAATAAGTTGCCATTTTTGAATGCAAGCCCCCAGGAAGAGCAGAGTTTGAACAGAGTATACCTCATGTGATATGTGATGGGTGCATGTAATTTTAAACAACTGTGTATCTGTGCAATATGTATTTGGGTCAAATGTAGATTTATGTGCAATTTGACAGGGAGTGTCCTTTCTGCAGGCCATAAAACAGCATCACCATGACTCACATTTTCTTTCCCCCAATCAAGAGAGAAAGGAAAGCCTGGGCCAATGACAAGTAGAAAGGGGTAGGCTTAGCTAGGCCCAGGCACACACCCACTTTCAAAACACATAAAAAGAGACTGCTGGGACAGGTAGAGACATTGAAATGCATTTGCTGCAACGCGCTCTGCCGGACCACACAACATCCAGAAGATACCAGATCCAACACTTAGACTTTAAAACTCCAAAGAACTTGATTCAGAACTCAAATCAGAGGCCTAAACCCACAAACTGAGGACTCTTTTCAGCAGGCCTCAGCATCCAGCAAACCTAACAGTGGTAGCAGCGTCCAGGAGCCGTGCAGATCAGCGCTGTGTCCAGAGAAAGCTGTGCAGAAAGATCCAGGAGCTGTGCAGAGACGCTGTACCCAGAGACCAGACTGTGCCAGAACCGGTGCCGGACAGAACCAGAGACCAGATCGCTGTGAAGTGCTGTGCGCAGAGACCGTCCGGGGCGAAACCAGAACTGAAGCCATCTTGACCCGATCCGTGAGACCTAGACCTTCCAAATACATTGTGAGTACAGCTAGGACGGTGTGAAACCAAATCTCTTCCAGTGATATAATTCAATCTATTTAATCTAAGCAGAACTGCCTCCTAACTGTCACTTGTCAATTCTGCAGCCGCATAGCTGTCACCTGTCATTTTTAAAAGCTGTCACATGTCAATTTGAGTTACTTTAAATTCGAAAAACAACCTTCACAAAACCGTTCATAACTCCGTAACCGTTTGTGCTAGGAACCTGATTTAACTTTCCTCTGAAAGCTTAGAATCTTAGCTTTTCAACGAACCTAGAACCGACTTATACTTTTGCCGTAATCGCGATTCGCGTATTCGCGAATTTTGCCGCGATTCGCGATTTGGTTAAAAATCCAGCCACCTGTAAAAATCAGCAGCTTTTGCCTGAACTGCTAAAATTTCATTTGCCTCCTAAGAACCATCCCTGAATCATTGCTAGAGTGAGCCTGAACTAATATTAACTAGATTCCACTCACCCTGAACTTCCTGAAGGGAATTAAAAGCATTTTCAGCATATTTCTCACTGCATTGTCACCATATTCAAAGCATTTTGCCTGTGTTTCAAAACTCCTATCTGTTGTATAAGCTGTTGGGGGGGAATTGAACTGAATTCTATTTGATTGCATTCCTAAGAACTGTGTGCTCTCATCTTCATCTCCTTACATTGCATAAAGGGGGGGTGAATTGTCCAAGAAAGTGATTACATTGTCTTTTGCTGAAATCCTATCAAGTTATTTTCTGTACTGCAATTTAATGCCACATTGCATCTATTTGAAACCATAAAAGTATTGTTGCTATCTTATCCATCATATACCCACTCATCATTGATTATACAGAAGTGTGCTAGTGCCAGACTATCCATTATTGATTACTACTCAGATTAAGTGTGATATTCAATTATTAATTCATTATAAAAGGGTGATATATATATATATATATATATATATATATACTGTTAATTTTTTTTTCAAATAAACCTTTTAAACTTGCAAAACAGAACTACTTCTTGGCTCAGTGGGGTCAGGGGGATTCTAAGAGAGGGGTGTTATATAGGGGTAGTCATCCAGAACTCATGAACTGGACATAAAGATATATCAATAAGGGTTTCCATTCAGTATCCCAGACTAGGCACAGACTTAGCTGTAGTGTCTTACCACCCAGAAACACAAGAATGAACGTATGCGTGTCACGCACAGCCTAGAATGACCTCTGAAGGGGTACGCGACACACAGGGCAAGCACAGATGTTAAATACGTGCGCGACTCACCGTCTGCCAGGAACAAAAGCGTGAAAAATATGCGCGTGTGCGCGTTGGCAACACCCCCGCCAAAAGAAGAATTGTACGCTGTCTGAGGAGACAGGACAACAATAGAAGGGAACGCTGTTTGAGGAAACAGGCCCAGGAAAAAGAGGAAAAGAGAAAAAGCTGTCAGAGGTAACAGGGAGTATGAACTGGAAACGCTGTGAAGTAAATCGCGTGTGAACCGACAAGAAGTATAGATTTCACCCACTCGCTCTCCACGAAAAGCATGTACAAGGAAATGGCGTTCTACACGTACCTTTTATACACACGTCACAGACGCGCATACGCGATGAGGCCATTTCCAACAATTACACGCTTTGACACTCGGACGTGTATCTCTTTTTTTTAACACGCGCCATTCTCTACGGCCATGCGCGTGACGTCACAGCTGCGCGCATGGGGGCCTTTGGGCCAATGAAATCGCGTATGCGTGCTGATGCGCTTACACGCTAAGGGCCTTTCCTCGAATTACATGCAGACGTGCAGGATTTTCACGTGCCAAATCACTCCGTATCAAGCTGGCAACGCGTAAGCACACGGAAGACCACGCTCCTGCCCAGAAAGCCGATTTACTGCCCCCCAGTGCCCCGAGCACGCTCCCACCTGCCATCTGCTGCTGCCTGACTGCCTGCTGCCCACGTGCCCTGCCATTTGCTGCCTGCACATCAGCCAGGGGTGCTGTTGCTGTGACCACCCCTGCTGGAACTGAAGACTCCCGACTGGGATTCCATCGCTCCACAGCCCAGCCCCAGGACCCAGTTGCCCACCCACTCCTGCCTCTGGGGTCGTCATGTCGGGCACTGCAACATCTGGCACCACTGACAACCCCCGGCCAGAGAGGCAGAGGGGCACCAGCTTCAGTGCCAGGGAAGTTGGTGTCCTGGTGGAGCAAGTCCTGGGGCAGTATGATGCCCTCTACGGAAGTGAGCACGACGACAAGGAAGGACGGACTCGGATCTCGACGGACATCGTGACTGCCATCAACGCCGAGGGGGTGGCAGTCCGCGACTTCCAACATGTCAAGAAGCGCTGGGAGGACTTCAGGTCCAGGACCCTCCACAAGGCCCGGCGCCTCTTGAAGGCAGCGGATGCTAAGGGGCGCCGGGGCCACTTGTCGGAAGATCAGATGAGGGTCCTAGAACGCATATCCCCAGCGCTCCACGTCCAGGTCCTTGAGAGGCTGACCCGTCTGGAGTCGAGCGGTAAGTGTACATGCATCATGATTGTAAGCTGTGCATGTGGTAATGTGCCAGTAGTGTGCCGGTTGCACATCTGTTTGTATGGGGCCGAGTATGGGTGGGGGTGTACAGGACCGTGAGGCTAACACATGCGAGCACTGTCATGTTTGAGACATGGATGGTGCTTGTGTGTGTAGGCTTGCATGCCAAATGCAGTTGTGTGAGCACACATGTTTGGATGAATGTGTATGCAAGTAGGCATTTTCGTGATGTCACGCATGTATGTTGTTTTCAGCTGCATGTAACAGCATTGTGTACATGTGCATGTGTGTGTATTTGACAAGGGTGCAACAGTGATGCAACATGGATGCATGTGACAGCGGGATGTGGAAGCCTGATTGGCAGATGTGACATGGATGCCCATCGGAACACTGCGACAGTTGGCTGAGGTGTACACATGCATGCAAGTGTGGTGGTGTGCGTGCATGTGTAGTGCACTCCCTGTGTTGCATGTGATGTCTGGCTCACCTTTGCCTACTCATGCTGTTGTATGTGTATGGATGGGGCTGGCAGTTGCGATGTGGCTGTGGTATGGCTCATGTGTGCATGTAGAAATGACATGTGTGTTGCCAATTGTGATGCCATGTCTGAGGTTTGCCAATGCCACTCATGTGCAACTGTCATGTGTGTATGTGTCCATTGTACAGTGCCCTGATGCCTGTGTTTTATTTCTCCCTGTATGCAGCGTCAACTGATGAAGAGGGCGGAGAAGGTGCTGTGGAGCACAGCGGCAGGGATCGCACTGCCAGCCGGAGACGCAAGGCCCGGCTCCCCTGCCAGGTTGTGATCTCGTCGGGGAGTGAGTAGTCCGGTGCCGCGTCCCAGGCTGCAGCTGCCGGGGGGAGGTCCAAGAGTCGGAGGTCGGAGTTGGACTCCTCGGCAGCAGAAGGGGCAGCTGGGACCCCACAGGGCCCAACGGGGGAAGATGGCACGGAGTCATCCAGGTTGGTGGGGGGTTTGGAGGAGGAGGCCGTGCAAGCAACAGAGACGGGGTCTGGAGGTGGGGATTCCACTGGTGCTAGTGGTGCAGTGCAGGACCAGGGACAGGAGGCAGCACAGGTCGCCGCGGAGGTGCCTGTGTGCAATCCTGTCCCTGATCCTGTCACTGCATCATCTTGCACCAGCATGGATGCCTACGTCCAGACCCGTTTTCAGGCAGGGGATGAGCTCACGACAACTGGCCTTCCTCTGCCTACGGACGTGGCTATCCGGGTCCGGGTTGAGCCTGTCCTGACAGGTGTGGCGTTGCGTCAACGGGCCATGCGAGGTGACCTGCAATCTTTTCAAGAGGAGACTGCACGTCATCTCGAATGGCTCGTTGACCGCGTTGGCCTACTGGGACAGGACACCCAGGCCCGATTCCTCCGTTTGATGGGGCTTGCTCAGACCCCCTCCTCAACTGAACCCCCTATGCGCCAGTCGTCCTCCGTGCCATCTTCCCACCCATCAGTCATCTGGGTGCCCTGTGGAGCTGCCTCTGACGGTGCGGCCAGGCTGGTGGAGGAGGCATCCCTGCCACAGTCGGGAGTCGGACATCCAGCAGGGGTGACCACATCAACGACTGCACCCCAGCCAGCGGAGGATGTGCAGGCAGCAGGAGGCAGTGCACGGGCCTTCAATATCGGAGGGGCAGGCATCGGCCGGAGGGCAGGAGGACCCAGGACGGGAAGTGTCTTCTGTGTGGCAGCGGTTGGGCCACGCCATAGATGCGGAGCGGCAGCGGGCGGAAGAGGCATGGCACACGATGGTCAGGGCGGAGAACTCCATGCGGAGGGCCCTGAGGCGGGCCGAGTGCCTCGAGGCAATCCGCAGGGAGCTTGGGGGGAACATGTGGACGGCCCTGCGGACCCTCGGGGCCATGGAGGAGGAGCGCCTCCGGGACATTGAGCGGGAGTTCGATGATGCCCTGGCCCGGAACATCCCGAAGTGAGCCGTCGGACTAGCCCGCTGCCCTTGTATTTAGTTCTGTAGTTAGTGTTAGGTTTCCTTTGGTTTAGCATTTTTTTTGGACCTTTTGGACAATGGGCCACATTTTTGTATATACTTTTTTTTTTAGGTAGTGTTATCGATAGGTTTCATTTCTTCGTTTGGGATCATGGACCCTGGATTGTTTATCTGTATATAATTGACTTTTGGATTTTCATTTTTTTTTTATGATTTCACCATGGAGCAATGGTTTTCGATTTTAATTTTCCATTGGATTTACTTTTGTGGACTGTGACTTTGGACACCTTTCGCTTTCATTATGATTTGTGGTTTTGCATTATTTCACGTACCTGCTGGTTTTTAAAAAAAAAAATTCCTTTATTGTTTGTTTATTTTTGATTTAATTTATGTTGCGTTTAATACATATTTTTTCTTCAAACTTCAATGTGTAGTATCATCTCATTGGTTTCATGCATATCATGATATGAGTTTTGACATTCACTGACACCCATTGGGTGTATGTGAGGGACATGTGTTAATTTCCAAACTTGCAATTGGGGTTCTATCATGTTTTTGACATTTCTAAGTGGGTGGATGCAATACTCAGGTGGGTGTTTGGCATTTGGAGGCTGCCCATAAGGGCCAGGGATCTAGATTGTGGTGACATGTTGGCTGGGGGACATGAGTGGGGGCCTGGTGGAGGCTGCCCCTGCACTGCAGGGGGGTGGGGGTGCAGGGGGACATGTGTGGGGTCCTGGTGGAGGGTGCCCCTGCACTGCTGGCGGGTGGGCGTGATGGGAGACATGAGTGGGGGCCTGGTGAAGGCTGCCCCTGGTGGCAGTGGGGTGGGGGTGATGGGAGACATGAGTGGGGGCCTGGTGGAGGCTGCCCCTGCACTGCTGGGGGGTGGGGATGGTGGGAGACATGGGTGGGGGCCTGGTGGAGGCTGCCCCTGGTGGCTGGGGGGTGGGGGTGCAGAGAGACATGTGTTGGACATGAGTGGGGACCTGGTGGAGGCTGCCCCTGCACTGCTGGGGGGTGGGGGTGATGGGAGACATGAGTGGGGGCCTGGTGGAGGCTGCCCCTGGTGGCAGTGGGGTGGGGGTGATGGGGGACATGAGTGGGGGCCTGGTGGAGGCTGCCCCTGCAATGCTGGGGAGTGGGGGTGATGGGAGACATGAGTGGGGGCCTGGTGGAGGCTGCCCCTGGTGGCTGGGGGGCGGGGGTGGTGGGAAACATGAGTGGGGGCCTGGTGGTGGCTGCCCCTGCACTGCTGGCGGGTGGCGGTGGTGGGAGACATGAGTGGGGGCCTGGTGGAGGCTGCCCCTGCACTGCTGGGGGCTGGGGGTGATAGGGCACATGAGTGGGGGCCTGGTGGAGACTGCCCCTGCACTGCTGGGGGGTGGGGGTGATGGGAGACATGAGTGGGGGCCTGGTGGAGGCTGCCCCTGCACTGCTGGGGGGTGGGGGTGATGGGAGACATGAGTGGGGGCCTGGTGGAGGCTGCCTCTGCACTGCTGGGGGGGTGGGGGTGATAGGGGACATGAGTGGGGGCCTGGTGGAGGCTGCCCCTGCACTGCTGGGGGGTGGGGGTGGTGGGAGACATGAGTGGGGGCCTGGTGGAGTCTGCCCCTGGTGGCTGGGGGTGGTGGGAGACATGAGTGGGGGGCCTGGTGGGGGCTGCCCCTGCACTGCTGGGCGGTGGGGGTGGTGGGAGACATGAGTGGGGGCCTGGTGGAGGCTGCCCCTGCACTGCTGGGGGGTGGGGGTGATAGGGGACATGAGTGGGGGCCTGGTGGAGGCTGCCCCTGGTGGCAGTGGGGTGGGGGTGATGGGAGACATGAGTGGGGGCCTGGTGGAGGCTGCCCCTGGTGGCAGTGGGGTGGGAGTGATGGGAGACATGAGTGGGGGCCTGGTGGAGGCTGCCCCTGCAATGCCGGGGGATGGGGGTGATGGGAGACATGAGTGGGGGCCTGGTGGAGGCTGCCCCTGGTGGCAGTGGGGTGGGGGTGATGGGAGACATGAGTGGGGGCCTGGTGGAGGCTGCCCCTGGTGGCTGGGGGGTGGGGGTGGTGGGAGACATGAGTGGGGGCCTGGTGGAGGCTTCCCCTGCACTGCTGGGGGGTGGGGGTGATAGGGGACATGAGTGGGGGCCTGGTGGAGGCTGCCCCTGGTGACTGGGGGGTGGGGGTGGTGGGAGACATGAGTGGGGGCCTGGTGGAGGCTGCCCCTGCACTGCTGGGGAGTGGGGGTGGTGGGAGACATGAGTGGGGGCCTGGTGGAGGCTGCCCCTGGTGGCAGTGGGGTGGGGGTGGTGGGAGACATGAGTGGGGGCCTGGTGGAGACTGCCCCTGCACTGCTGGGGGGGTGGGGGTGATAGGGGACATGAGTGGGGGCCTGGTGGAGGCTGCCCCTGCAATGCTGGGGGGTGGGGGTGATGGGAGACATGAGTGGGGGCCTGGTGGAGGCTGCCCCTGGTGGCTGGGGGGTGGGGGTGGCGGGAGACATGAGTGGGGGCATGGTGGAGGCTGCCCCTGCACTGCTGGGGAGTGGGGGTGATAGGGGACATGAGTGGGAGCCTGGTGGAGGCTGCCCCTGCACTGCTGGGGGGTGGGGGTGGTGGGAGACATGAGTGGGGGCCTGGTGGAGGCTGCCCCTGGTGGCTGGGGGGTGGGGGTGATGGGAGACATGAGTGGGAGCCTGGAGGAGGCTGCCCCTGGTGCCTGGGGATGCAGGGGGACATGCGTTGGTGGGCAATAGTGCAAGGTGACATGTGGGTTGGCTGGGGGGCATGGCCATGGTGGATGGGGTGCCTGCAGGACATGTGCAGGGTAGGCCCCTGTGGTGTGGGCCACCTGCAGGGGCCGTGGAGGGTGTAGAGGGAACACCTGGGAGTAACCACATCTGCAATTCACGTGTGGTGCTCCCCGCGCACCCCTGTAACACACGTACCCTGATGGAATCGCGTGTGATACTTCCAGCGCACCCCTGGAATACATGTACCCTGCTGTTTTTGCGTGTGATACTTCCCACACACCCCTGGAATACACGTACCCTGATGGAATTGCGTGTGATATTTCCCGCGCACCCCTGAGATACACGTACCCTGCTGCTTTTGCGTGTGATACTTCCCGCGCACCCCTGGAATACACGTACCCTGCTGTTTTTGCATGTGTTACTTCCCACGCACCCCTGATGTACACGTACACAGGACAATCGCGTGTGGAACTTCCCGCGAACCACTGAAATACACATTCCCCGCTTGGCGTTTGCTGTTTGCCAGCCCTGTGAACTGGTCCAGGGTTAGCGCAGCCCTTTGCGATGATTTGGGGATTTTGAAGGCATTTCCTTGCGCGAGGGCGTTCTTGGGGGCGTAACTGGCGCTGCTGCAGGGTCGCCACTCTGCGCCACGGCTGGTTTCGGAGGGTAAAATCCATGAATACGCTGTGCGATGAAAAGGATTTTTTCACACGCGGCTGGCGCAGTGTATCGCACGGGGACACTGTGTGCCAGCCGCGTGCGCCATTTTTGTGTGAATTTCTATGAATTACCCTGTAAATTTATCTTATAAATAGATTCAGGAGTCTGTACTCTGTTTTGAGGTTGATGTACAACATTGTGATGTGCCCGCACCACAATGCTAATGTAACAGGAATGTGCACATCACACCAGCTATAATAATCAGTGTTCATCCATTTTGGTTCCCTTATATTCATTAGAAGCAAGAATATATATCTTGAACGCTATTAATATATTGGGCATGCTGGGTCCATACACCGGCTGAAAAGGCTGGCACGTTAAGTTACATTGCGTTTGTTTATGCTGCGTAAAACAATCTCACTTCAAGAAGTCCCTTGTTTATTTCCATGAGAAAGAGCACATCACGTCATAAAGCCAGTGCCCGGCAGGTGACGGCACTATCCTGAAATAGTGATGAGACGGTCGCTTAATGGGAGTTCGCTCATGGAGCTGCTTTTCTTCGTGCTTCCTGCTCGACACATCTTTTGACATTGTTTAGGTGAGTCTATTAGCACACTGGATCAGAGATTGTTAGATCTGCCATTATTTGTTTTTATTATATTGACGGAATCTCTGCAATTATAGGACGTCCAGTGCATTTATGTGCTCTATATACACACAGAAATATTCATGTACATCGTCAATAGTTTTCTACTTTTCGATGATAAAGCTCATGTGTGCCATTGTTATATTTATTTTTTTACCTTTCACTTGTTTTATTTTTTTAAATTCTATTTGAAAATATGTATGATTTATCGCGGTTGATCATTATTTTTTAGTACAATATTTTTGTACTAAATTAAATTCAACATAAAGAGATACTATTTTTGAATTTTCTTCTGAGGTTTTGTTGTACTTCGGTGGGTCAGCTCATCGAGCCATTTGTTGCACCATACCCTAAACCCAGGTATGGCTTAAATTTACAATAATATTATAGTTATATAGTTTTTGGAACAGGAATTCATATCATAAATGCACCCTCTTAGCTGCAGAGACTTTCTGTCTTTGCAGCTGTCAAACAGGCACTTGTGGCCTCTGAACCTGCTCTGTGACACTGGAGAGAAGGTACTGCACGTCAGACTACTGATACAACTGGCCACAGGTGAACACTTTGCTTTTTGCATGGAGGTTGTGAACAGGAAATTTGATCAGAAGATTTACCTTCCTGAAATGGAATTACCTGCATAATTGTATTAACTAATAAAAATCAAAAAAGCCAGGGCTTCTGAATCCTTGCCAGGTGGCAATTCCTCACATTCACAATCAGCATTATGCATCCATCATCCTTGCCGACAGCATTCCACAAGCATGCATGTATCTGCCTCTCTGTGATTCGTTGCTGATTAGTCATCCTCTGACTAATGTTTTTTTCAACTTTTTATTTATATTTTTGTAAGTATGAAATAATGTTATCCAGTGTGGTCCCCAGTTTGCATGTCACAAAAAGGATTTTGCAAGTAATCCAGCATTATTCACAAAGCAAGCAGTCAGAAGGAAGCATTGCTGAAGGAAAAATGGCACATGTGTGAGGAAGGACGTTCATGGCAGAACAGCCAGAGGTTGAGGGTAAGGTGGAAGTAGTCGCAAGTGAGGAGACACAGAGCATACCTGCAGAAGGGCACAAGGGAGCTCTCAAAAGGGAAACAGGAGACAGGAGCATCAAGGAAGACAAAGATTGAAAGCGTGTATTCGACATTGAACATGGGGCATTTTCTGGCTAGCACTTTATGAATTGGGTAAATCCAGAGATCTCTTGGCAATTTTGATGGCACTAAATGTTGACATAGTTGCCAATGTGAGATGTGAATCAAGTAGTGGACTTACAAAGAATGTTATGATTGGAGGGATTGGTACATTTTTAAATTTTAGCAACCCTTTAGTAGCCATACATTCCCATGTTTGGAGAGCATCAAATGGCTAGAGCTCGAGCTCAGAGAAAGGCACCAAGGAATTTGCAGAGGTTGGGCCAGTGAGTGCAGAGTCCAAAGAAGTGGGGTTGGTTGAGGGTGGAGCAGCAAAAAGGGGGCTCAGAGAGGGGCTCAGAGAGGAAGAATGGGGAAATTGAAGGGGCATGGGAACAAGACTACCATGAGCAGCATAGGTTTAGTCCCAGTCCTGGTACTGCGCTCAGAGACTGGAGGCCGGCATGAAGTGCAATCTAAGAAACCAATTAAATCTGTTTAGGAATTGTTAGGGCAGATCCAAAGTGGAAAGAGGAATGAGCCCAAATGAGACAAGCACTTAATGTTAGCAAAAATAGAAATGCAGAAACGTCTCTGCACAAGAAAAGATTTGTTATGGAATCATTGCACAAAGGACATTGCACATAGGACTGATAACAGTAGTCAAATTCATACAAATATGCTATAGTGCTATATGAGGACACTTCTTCCACAAAACGTGAACACATTAGGGCATTCCTAAGTGGGGGTAGTTCGAATGGGGGAGAAGGAGAGTAGGCTGAAAAACCAACTCCTGATTTATCAATTTAATGGAAATGATTCAAGCATACCACTCAAGCAATGTGAACCCAATTATTTCAAATTTGTAAAAATTCAATTTCTTCTTAAACTACAATTTCACAAATGTGGAAATAATCATATTGGTAGACCAGTCTTCTACGTTTGGCCTTTGTTTACTCTTCCAGATCTTGAATATGACCCGTTACTTATCTATAGGCACTTTAAGTAGACAGTCTGGATGTCTCTAGTTAACGTGAATAGTACCAAACCCTTGTTGTATATTGCTGTGTTATCCATAATCAAATTATGCTGAGAAAATACATTATGTCAATATTGACCAACTCGGCGACAGTTAGATATTGACTCTTGGGAATCACTACATGACCAACATATTGCGGCCAGTACAGTCTAAACCTAAATAGTGTAGAAGGCAGCATACTTTCTGCTGAATGAACAGCACTGATTGCTTCTTTGTAGACTCAGATCTAAATCTTGTATATAAATTGAATTGGGAAGATGTGTGTAGACCTAAAAGGCAATTATGTAACTGTTTCTTGTGCACACCCTATTGGTGCATGGGGCTGAAAACTGTTCTCAAGCCTGAAAAGTATTAGCAAAACTATTCTGAAATCACAGTGCAGAATCACTGTGAGTCCCCAGCTGTCTAGATGAGAATTAACTCTTCAAGCCTTTAGTGTAGAAAAGTACACTATTTAATAATTACTTCTATGATTATATTTTCCACATCTTATGTCTTGAGATTCCCAACAACTTAAACAACATTGTAAACAATCTGTAAGTCCATATTCCACAACACAATTTTACAATGTCTACATTTCTTCAAGAAAATATATCCCACAATGTCTTGGAAAAAATATATAAAGTTCATTAACCATATAACTCATGTAACGTTTGTGGAATTGGATGCTTCTTATAATTCCCAATGCATTTCATATCAAAGTATCCTTTGTCAAAGGTCAATCCCATTCACTTCTCTGTGAGGTTTAATTTATCTTTTAAGCAGGGTAGGCCCACCTCCAATTTCTAAAACAAATATAAAAGAACACCTAGTTTAGTTCCACTTACATTTTTATGATCAAACTATCGGGGTAATTCATAGAATTTCACGCACAAGTGGCGCACGCGGCTGGCGCGTGCGAATGTCTGCGCCAGCCGCGTGCGCTAAAATCGATTTCAGCGCTCAGCGTATTCATGGATTTTAGCCTCCAAAACCAGCCGTGGCACAGAGTGGAGCAGCGACCCTGCAGCAGCGCCAGTTACGCCCCCAAGAATGCCCTCGTGCAAGGAAAAGCCATCAAAATCCCCAATCCAGTGAAAAGGGCTGCGCAAACCCTGGACCAGTTTACAGGGCTGCCAAACAGCAAACGCCAAGCGTGGAACGTGTATTACTGGGGTTCGTGTGAAGTTTCACACGCGAAAGGGCCTGTGCGAGTGGGGTATGTGTATAACTGGGGTCCGCGGGAAGTCTCACACGCGATTTCAGCGGGGTACGTGTATTGCGGGGGTGCACAGGAAGTTTCACATGCGAAAGGGCCTGTGCGAGTGGGGTACGTGTATAACTGGGGTTCGCGGGAAGTTTCACACGTGATTGGAGCAGGGTACGTGTATTACGGGGGTTCGCGGGAAGTCTCACACGCGATTAGAGCAGGGTACGTGTATTACGGGGGTTCACGGGAAGTTTCACACGCGAAAGGGCCTGTGCGAGTGGGGTATGTGTATAATTGGGGTTCGCAGGAAGTTTCACACGCGATAGGCCCTGTGCGAGCGGGATACGTGTATTACTGGGGTTCGCGGGAAGTTTCACACGTGATTGGAGCAGGGTACGTGTATTACGGGGTTCGCGGGAAGTTTCACACGGAAAGGGCCTGTTCGAGTGGGGTACGTGTATAACTGGGGTTCGCAGGAAGTCTCACACGCGATTTCAGCAGCGTATGTGTATTACGGGGGGGCGGGGAAGTTTCACACGCGAAAGGGCCTGTGTGAGTGAAGTACGTATATTCCTGGTGTTTGCGTGAAGTTTTACACGCGAAAGGGCCCTGTGCGAGTGGGGTACGTGTATTCCTGGGGTTCATGTGAAGTTTTACACGCAAAAGGGCCCTGTGCGAGTGGGGTACGTGTATTCCTGGGGTTCACGTGAAGTTTTACATGCGAAAGGGCAACGCCCTGTGCGATACGTCACAGACGCGCTTACGCGCTAAGGGCCTTTGGTCCAATGAAATCGCGTACGTGTGCTGACCCGCTTACGCGCTAAGGGCCTTTCCTCCAATTACACGCTGACGTGCAATTTTTTCACATGCCAAATCATTCCATATCAAGCTGGCCACGCATACACACACGGAAGACCACGCTCCTGCCCTGAAGGCCATTTTCCTGCCCCCCACAGCCCTGAGCACGCTCCCACCTGCCATCTGCTGATGCCTGTCTGCTGCCCACGTGCCCTGCTATTTGGTGCCTGCACATCAGCCATCTGCAGGAGTCCAGTTGCTGTGTCCACCCCTGCTGGAACAGAAGACTCCCGACTGGAATACCATTACTCCACAGCCCAGCCCCAGGACCCAGTTGCCCACCCACTCCTGCCTCTGGGGTTGCCATGTCAGGCACATCTCCATCTGGCACCACTGGCAACCCCCAGCCAGAGAGGCAGAGGGCCACCAGCTTCACTGACACCGAAGTTGGTGTCCTGGTGGAGCATGTCCTGGGGCATTATGATGCCCTCTTCGGAACATCACGCGCCAACAAGGAAGGATGGGAGAGGATCTGGGACGACGTAGTGGTTGCCATCAACGCGGAGGGGGTGGCAAACCACGGCATCAAGCACGTCAAGAAGCGCTAGGAGGACTTCAGGTCCAGGACCCTCCACAAGGCCCGGCACCTCGCGGAGGGGGGCCGGGCACGCATGAGTAACATCCAGATGAGGGTCCTGGAACGCATAGGCCCAGCGCTCCATGCCCAGATCCTTCAGAGGCAGACCCGTCTGGAGTTGAGCGGTAAGTGTCCAAGCATTGCTGTGTGAGACAGGGCATGTTGCAGTGTGCTGGTAGTCTGATGCTTGCCTGTATGTGTGACTTAGGCCATGTATGGATGTGTGTGTGCAGGGACATCATGTTCATGCATGTGAGACCAGTTATGTGTGAACCACATGGTTGGTGCATGTGTTTTAATGCAACATGGAGAGATCTATGCGGAATGCACACATGAAAGAATGGTTGTCTCTGTTCCTGGACATGGAGGGGGGGTGAGGAATGGGTGCTGATGTCATGTACATGTATGGTGTATATGTGTGTGTGTGTGTGTGCCTGAGAAGTGTGTGTGTGACTTTGAAATGCCATGGATGCATGTGACTTTGAAGGCAACATCTTGGTTTACAGGGGCCCTTCTACATGGATGTTGATGTTGATTGCAGGCGCCAGGACTGTTTCTGCATGTGTGTTGTGTGCATTCACCCATGTGTTGTGGAATGACAGGATGGAAGTGACATTTGACAGTGCCACTCATGTGTTATTGCTTCCTGTCTAGGGTATTTTGTACTGTACCCTGATGCTTGTGTCCTATGTCTCCCTCTACGCAGCGTCAAGTGAAGAAGGGGGCGTAGACGGTGCTGTGGAGCCAAGCGGCGGGGATGCCTCCACTGGGCGGCGACGCAAGGCCCAGCCACCCTCCCAGGAATTATCATCATCCGGGAGTGAGGGGGCTGGTGCTGTGTCTGCCACAACGGCTGTGGCGGAAGGGCCGGGTGAGCCCCCACAGGGGCTTCCAATGGCGGAAGACGGTGTGGAGACATCCAGGTTGGTGGTCTCCACAGAGGAGGAGGAGCCCGCTACTGAGCCACACATGGGGCCTGGTGGACTGCACCACTAGTGCAAGTGGTGCAGTCCAGGGCCAGGGTCAGGAGGCAACACAGGTCACCGCGGAATGGCCTGTGCATGTCGCTGTCCCTGACCCTGTGACTGCACCACCATGCACCAGCAGGGAGGCCCCGTCCCAGGCCCGTCCGCAGGTAGGGGCGAGTGCCATGTCATCTGCCTCTCCACTACCTGTGGACGAGGGGTCTCACGAATGTATGGGCTCCGTCCTGGTTGGTGGGTTCCTACATGTGTCGCGCACTCTGGCGGACCTCTTCTCCTCTGTGGAGACTATGCGCCAGTCGTTATCCACACCATCTTCCGGCCCAGATTCCACCAGGGCCCCCTGTGGACCTGGCCAGACCAACACAGCCAGCTTGGTGGAGCTCACATCCCTGTCACAGTCGGGAGTCTGCGGCCCAGAAGAGGTGGGCACCACAACTGGAGACCAGCTGATGGAGGATGTGCAGGCACCATCAGACACAGCACATGGACAGCAGCAGCAGGAGCAGGCTCTAGGTGGGAGCAATGATGGCTCTGGGCCATCAACATCAGAGGGGCAGGCATCGGCCAGAGGGCAGGAGGACCCAGGAATGGGAGTGTCTTCCGTGTGGCACCGGTTGGGTCAGCAGATAGGTGCGGAGCGGAGGCGGGCGGAAGAGGCACGGCTCACCATGGTCAGGGCGGAGTTCTCCATGCGTCGGGCTTTGAGGCGGGCAGAGTGACTGGAGGCAACTCGCAGGGAGTTGGAACAGGCCATGAGTGCCTCCCTGCGAGACCTCAGGGCAAGGACAGAGGCCCGCCTCCGGCAAATAGACATGCAGTTCGATGATGCCCTTGCCCGGGACACCACAGAGTGAGCTGCTGGACTTGCCCGCCGCCATTGTATATAGTTAGATAGTGTTAGATTTCCTTTCGTTTTTTCTTTATTTTGGTTGTGCTTGGACAATGCACCACATTTTTGCATATAGTTTTTTTTATTAGGTAGTATTTTTGATAGGTTTCATTTCATCAGTTGGGCTCATGGCCCCTGGATTGTTCATCTGTACATAATTCACCATTGGATTGTTCTCTTTTTTTTTATTTTCACCATGCAGCAATGGTTTTCACTTTCTTTTTTCCCTTGGATTTGCTTTGTTGGACTGTGACTTTGGACACCATTTCTTTTGGATTTCTTTGGATTATGATTTCTTGTTTTTTATTCTTTTACGGACATGCAGCTTTTCTTTTATTATTCCCATTGTTGTGTGTTGGATTTAGATTACATTCATGTTGTGTTTAATACATTTTTTTCTTCATGCTTTTATGTGTGGTATTATCTCATTGGTTTCATGCATGTCATGATGTGGGTTTTCACATTCACTTGCACCCATTGTGTGTGTGTGAGACGGACATGTGTTCATTTAAATACTTGCCATTGGGGTTGTATCATGTAATTGCCTTTTCTATGTGGGTGGAAGCAATACTTGGTTGGGTCTTTGGGCTGGGGAGGCTGGCCATAAGGGCCACGATTGAGGATAGTCATGACCTGGGGGCATGGGGACATGAGTGGGAGATGAGTGGGGGCCTGCTGGCAGGTGCCTTGCACTGCTGTGGGGTGGGGGTGCAAGGGGACATGAGTGGGGGCCTGCTGGCAGGTGCCCTGCACTGCTGGGGGCTGGGGGTGCAAGGGGACATGAGCGGGGGCCTGCTGGCAGGTGCCCTGCACTGCTGGGTGGTGGGGGTGCAAGGGGACATGAGTGGGACATGAGTGGGGGCCTGCACTGCTGGGGGATGGGGGTGCAAGGGGACATGAGTGGGACATGAGTGGGGGCCTGCTGGCAGGTGCCCTGCACTGCTGGGGGGTGAGGGTGCAAGGGGACATGAGTGGGACATGAGTGGGGGCCTGCTGGCAGGTGCCCTGCACTGCTGGGGGGTGGGGGTGCAGGGGGTCATGCGTTGGTGATCAGTAGTGCAATCTGACATGTGGCTTGGCTGGGGGGCATGCCCATGGTGGATGGGCTGCTTGCGGGACATGACCAGGGCTGCAGGGTAGTCCCCTGTGGTGTGGGCTGCCTGCAGAGGCCGTGGAGGGTGTAGAGGGAACACCTGGGAGGACCCACACTGCCAATTCACGTGTAGGACCCCCCCTGTGCCCCTGAGATACATGTACCCTGCTGAAATTGCATGTGAGACTTTCCGCGAACCCCAGGAATACACGTACCCCACTCGCACAGGCCATTTCGCGTGTGAAACTTCCTGCGCACCCCCGAAATACACGTACCCTGCTGAAATTGCGTGTGAGACTTCCCGCAAACCCCAGTAATACACGTACCCCGCTCGCACAGGGCCCTTTCGCGTGTGAAACTTCACGTGAACCCCAGGAATATTGGCCCTGTGTGAGTAAGGTACGTGTATTCCTGGGGTTCGCGTGAAGTTTTACACGTGAAAGGGCCCTGTGCGAGTGGGGTACGTGTATAACTGGGGTTCGCGGGAAGTCTCACATGCAATTTCAGCAGGGTACGTGTATTACGGGGTTTGTGGGAAGTTTCACATGCGAATGGGCCCTGTGCGAGCAGCGTATGTGTATAACTGTGGGTCGCGGGAAGTCTCACATGCGATTGGAGCCAGGTACGTGTATTACGGGGTTCGCGGGAAGTTTCACACGCGAAAGGGCCCTGTGCGAGTGGGGTAAGTGTATAACTGGGGCATGCCCCCCAGCCAAGCCACATGTCACCTTGCACTACTGATCACAAACTCATGTCCCCTTGCACCCCCACCCCCCACCCCTGAGGGGCACCTGCCAGCAGGCCCCTTCTCATGTCCCACTCATGTCCCCCTGCACCACCGCCCCCCAGCACTGAGGGGCAACTGCCAGCAGGCCCCCACTCTTGTCCCACTCATGTCCCCCTGCACTCCCACCCCCCAGCACTGAGGGGCACCTGCCAGCAGGCCCCCACTCATGTCCCACTCATGTCCCCCTGCACCCCCACCCCCGAGCACTGTGGGGCACCTGCCAGCAGGCCCCCAATCATGTCCCCCTGCACCCCCACCCCCAGCAGTGAAATGCCGATCTCATGACACAAACCAAAAGTCAACTATGTACATCAACACATGTCCGTCACACACAGACACTGGTTGGCATTGCTTGTGTAAACCCACATTTTCACATGCATCAACCCAATGAGCGAATCCCACACATGGAACTAAAAAATGAAAATGTATTATGTACATGAAATCAAAAATGGAATGAAAGCATACCAAAATATGAAACATGAAATGAAAAGCATGTGAAAAAGATGATTGAATGAAAATGATAACCAATCCAAAAAAATTTGAAAGAAAAACAGTCCAAAGTCACCCTCCAACAACGCAAATCCAAAGGAAATGTAAAAAAAATCTGCATTGCTTCATGTTCATAATAAAAAAAAAAGAGAAATCAATCCATAGTCCAACTATTTACAATCCATTGTCCGGAAAAAATAAATCCATTGCTCCATGTCCATAATGCAAAAAAAAAAAAAATGAATACATGAAACTATATACAATCCATTGTCCAAGGATGTAAAGGGTCCATGATCCCAACCAAACAAATGAAGCCTACCTAATAAACTACCTAAAAATATCACTATATATAAATTTGTGTAGCATTGTCCATTGACCACAAATAAAAGGAAAACGAAAAGGAAACCTAACTCTAAAAACTATTTACAAGGGCAGCGGGCTAGTCCGACGGCTCACTGTTGGATGTCCCGGGCCAGGGCATCATCGAATTCCTGCTCAATGTCCTGGAGGCGGTCCTCTTCATGGCCCCAAGGGTTTGCAGGGACGATGACATGTTCTCCTCCAACTCCCTGCGAATTGCCTTGAGGCACTCAGCCCGCCTCAGGGCCCTCCGCTTGGAGTGCTCCGCCCTGACCATCGTGAGCCGTGCCTCTTCTGCCTGCTGCCGCTCCGCATCTATAGCATGGCCTAACCGCTGCCACACAGAAGACACTTCCAGTCCTGGGTCCTCCTGCCCTCTGGCCGATGCCTGCCCCTCCGATGTTGAAGGCCCCGAGCCATGATGGCCCCAACCTTTTTGCTGCTGTGCCTCTGCCTGTGCCCTGGCTCTTGCTGCCTGCACATCCTCCTCCGGCTGGGGTACAGTTGTTGAGGTGGCCACCCCTGCTGGACGTCGGACTCCCGACTGTGGCAGGGATGTGTCCTCCATCAGCCTGACCGCAGGGTCAGAGGCAGCTCCACAGGGTACCCAGGTGATACATGGGTGGGAAGATGGCATGGAGGACGACTGCAGCATAGGGGGTTCAGTTGAGGAGGGGGTCGGAACAAGGTTTAGAAAACGGAAGTATCCAGCCCTGGTGAGCTGTCCCAGTAGGTCAACGCGGTCAACGAGCCATTCAAGAAGACGTGCAGTCTCCTCATGAAAAGACTGCAGGTCACCTCGCATGGCCCGTTGACGCAACGCCACCCCACCCAGGACAGGCTCAACCCGGTCCCGGATAGCCACATCCGCAGGGAGAGGAAGGCCAGTTGTTGTAAGCGGATGCCCTCCCTGAAAACGGGTCTGGACGTAGGCATCCCTGCTGGTGCGGGATGATACAGTCACAGGATCGGGGACAGGATTACACACAGGCACCTCAGCGGTGGCCTGTGCTGTCTCCTGTCTCTGCCCCTGCACTGCACCACTAGCACCAGTGGAATCCCCACCTCCAGACCCCATGTCTGTCCCTTGCACGGCCTCCTCCTCCACCAAACCCCCCACCAACCTGGATGACTCTGTGCCATCTTCCTCCGTCGCAACCTTTGGGGTCTCAGCTGCCCCTTCCGCTGCCGAGGAGTCCAACTCCAACCTCTGCCTCTTGGACCTTCCCTCGGCAGCTGCGGCCTGGGACGCGGCACTGGACTCCTCACTCCCCGACAAGATGACAACCTGGGAGGGAAGCCGGGCCTTGCGTCTCCGGCTGGCGGGATGATCCCTGCCGCTGTGCTCCACAGCACCCTCTTCACCCTCTTCTTCAGTTGACGCTGCAGACAGGGAGAGATAAAACACAGGCATCAGGGCACTGTACAATGGACTGATAAACACATGACAGTTGCACACGAGTGGCATTGTTTAACTACAGACACGGCATCACACTCCATGACACACGTCATTTTAACTCACACACATGAACATTTCAACAGCAATATTGCACCAGGCAGCACCATCCATACACATACAACAGCATGAACAGCCAAAGGTGAGCCTGACATCACATGAAACACAACAGTGCACTAGACATGCACACACATCACCACACTTACATGCATGTCTACATCTCCTCCAACTGTTGCAGTGATGAGATCGCCATACATGTCACATCTGCCATTCATCCTTCTACATATCAGGGTCACGTGCATCCATGTTCCATCACAGTTGCACACTTGTCAGATACACATACATGCACATGTACACAGTGCAGATACATGCATTATGAACCACCATCTATGCCACAACCATGCCAATGTACATACACAAATTCAAACATGTGTGCTCCCACACCTGCATTTGCCCAGCATGCTTTCCAACACATACACCATCAATGTGTCTGACAACTGAGAGGACTCACATGTGGCAGCCTCACGCCCATGTTCATACACATCCCTACATGGCCCTACATAAACACATGTGCAACCTGCACACTACTGGCACAGCACAACATGCACAGTGTACTATCAACATGCCTGTACACTTACCGCTCGACTCCAGACGGGTCTGCCTCTCGAAGATCTGGACTTAGAGCGCTGGGCATATGCGTTCCAGGACCCTCATTTGATGGTTCGACAGCTGGCCCCGGCGCCCTTTGGCATCCGCTGCCTTAGCGAGGCGCCGGGCCTTGTTGAGGGTCCTGGACCTGAAGTCCTCCCAGCGCTTCTTGACATGATGTAAGTCTCGGACTGCCACCCCCTCCGCGTTGATGGCAGTCACGATGTCCATCCAGATCCTGGTCCGTCCTTCATTGTCGGCGCGCGAACTTCCAAAGAGGGCATCATACTGCCCCAGGACTTGCTCCACCAGGACACCAACTTTGGTGGCAGTGAAGAGGGTGGCCCTCTGCCTCTCTGGCTGGGGGTTGCCAGTGCTGCCAGATGGTGTTGTGCTGGACATGGCAACCCCAGAGGCAGAAGTGGGTAGGCAACTGGGTCCTGGGGCTGGACTGTGGAGCGATGGAATCCCAGTCGGGAGTCTTCAGTTCCAGCAGGGGTGGTCACAGCAACTACACCCCTGGCTGACGTGCAGGCAGCAAATGGCAGGGCACGTGGGCAGCGGGCAGTCAGGCAGCAGCAGATGGCAGGTGGGAGCATGCTCGGGGCTCTGAGGGGCAGTAATTCGGCCTTTGGGCAGGAGCGTGGTCTTCTGTGTGTTTTCGCATGGCCAGCTTGATAAGGAGTGATTGGCACGTGAAAAAATTGCACGTCAGCGTGTAATTCGAGGTAAGGGCCTAAGCGCGTAAGCGCGTCAGCACACGCACGCAATTTCATTGGACCAAAGGCCCTTAGCGCGTAAGCACGTAAGTTACATTACGCACGCGGGCGTTTCCCTCATAGCACGTGATGACAGAGCACACGTGGAAAAACTGCACGTCCGAGTGTCATTGTGTGTAATTGGAGGAAAGCGCCTGCGTACACGCGTATCTGACGTGTACGTGTGGGCCGGTTTTAAAGCCACGTGTAGGACGCCATTTCCTTGTACGTGCTTTTCGTGGAGAGCGTGTTGGGTGAAATCTGTATTTCATGTCGGTTCACACGGGATTACTTGACAGCGTTTCTAGTTCGTACTCCCTGTTACCTCTGACAGCTCTTTTCTTAATTTTGGTGGGCCTGTTTCCTCAAACAGAGTTCACTTCTCCTTTTGTCCTATCTCCTCAGACAGCGTACAATTCTTCTTTTGGTGGGGGTGTTTCCAACCTGCACATGCACGTATTTTTCACGTTCTTTTTCCAGGCAGACAGTGAGTTCCGCACATACTTAGCAACTGTGCTTGCCCCATGTGTCGCGTTCCCCTTCAGAGGTCATTGTAGGCTGCGTGTATAACGCGTGCGCTTAGTTTTGTGTTTCTGGGTGACACAGCGTAGTGCGGGTTCATTTTTTCATGCACGTGGTCTACGAGGGGTTGCGTGCACGTTAATATTTGGGCTGCCTGTGCGTTGCGTGACCCGTCATCTTCCCCCAGGGGTCAAAGACAGCCTTGTTAGAGCACTAGGGTACGAATTCCATCTGGTAGCCTATCCCTTTGACCCCCAATTGCCCAGGACAATAGTTTACTGCAACTCCCATATGCACAACTGTAAGCGGATTCAATTCAACACTACAGCTAAGTCAATGCCTAGTCTGGGATACTGAATGGAAACCCTTATTGATATATCCTTATGTCCAGTTCATGAGTTCTGGATGATGACCCCTATATAACACCCCTCTCTTAGAATCCCCCTGACCCCACTGAGCCAAGAAGTAGTTCTGTTTGCAAGTTTAAAAGGTTTATTTGAGAAATAAAACAAAATATAGATACCACGCTTTTATAATAAATTAATAATCGATATCGCCCTTATAAATATAATGTTAATCAACAATGGGTAATCTGACACTAGCACACTTCTTTATAATCAATGAAGAGTTGGTGTAGGATGGATAAGGCAGCGAAAATACTTTTATGGTTTCAAATGGATGCAATGTTGAATGAAAATGCAGTACAGAAACTAACTAATATGGTTTCACAAGATATCATATGTTGACTTTTTCTCTGGCAATTCACCCCCTCCCCTATATGCAATACAAGGAGATGGAAGTAACACACACAGTTCTCAGGAATGCAATCAAATACAATACGAAATTCAATTCCCACCCCAGCAAGCTTGGAGAAAACAGGTATGAGTTTTAAAACACAGGCCCAAGTGCTTTGAATGTGGTGGCAATGAAGTGAGAAATATGCTGAAAATGCTTTTAATTCCCTTTAGGAGGTTCAGGGTGAATGAGAGATACTTGCGATGAGCTCAGGCTCACTTTAGCAATGATTCAGGGATGGTTATTAAGAGGCAAACACATTTTTAGCAAAGGAAAGCAAAAAGCTGCTATCTTTTTACAGGTAAAGAAATCAGGCCAAATCGCAAATCGCGGCAAAATTCACGAGTGCATGAATCGCGATTGCGGCAAAAGTATAAGGAGTAGCAAGTCGGTTCTAGGTTCGTTGGAAAACTGAGATTCTAAGCTTTCAGAGGAAAGTTAAACGGTTCCAGAGATATGAACGATTTAATAAAGGTAGATTTTCGGATTTAAAGTAAAACTCAAAATGACAGGTGACAGCTTGCAGCTTCAGAATTGACCGGTGACAGTTGTGCAGCTTTACAAATGACAGATGACACGATTTCTAGGAAGCTGTTCTACTTAGGTTAAAATAGTTTGGATTAGATCATTTTAACTAAGAGATTGGTTCTGCACAGTTCTGCTAGGTACTCACAATATAAATTTGAAATAGGCCTCGCCACGGATCTGGTCATGTTTTGGACTGGACTCCGGTTCTGGTCTCGGCACTTCACAGTGATCTGGGTCAGCTCTCTGGTTCTGCTCACAGCAGTCTGGGTCACTCTGGATCTCTGGCCTCTGGTTCTGGATACTGCTCTGCTTTCCGGTCCGGATCAAGTGGATTCTGGATGTAACACTGCTTTCTGGGTACTGGCAAGAGCTCTAAGCAAAAGAATTCAGACAGCTCGCCCGGCAGTGGAATAGTTCGCAAATGATTTTGAGGCCTGCTGACAAATACTTTTGCTTGCAGTGGGCCTTCTTGGTTCAAAGTTCTGTAGTCTCTGTTTAGCTTGCAAGTCTAAGTGTAGGATCTCTGGATGTGAAGTCGTCGGTCAGCATGCTCCGCAGCAAATGGAATTGAATCTCTCTACCTGTCCCAGCAGTCTCTTTTTATGTGTTTTGGAAAGTGGGTGTGTGCGTTGGTCATACCTAAACCTGCCCCTCTCACTTATCATTGGCCAATTCCTCCTCTCTCCCTTGATTGGGGGAAGGAAATGTGAGTCAAAGTGATGCTGTAGGTTTTATGGTCAGAGAAACCTCCCCTTGTCAGATTGCACACAAATCTATTTCTGACCCAAATACATATTTATCTATGCACCATTTTTCTAATATTATAGGTCCAGTTAACATATTTTCTGTAGCACCAAACCATCCGATCCCTGTCTTTGTACGATGTCGTGTCCACTGATGACAGAATTCTCCCCTTTTCATCCAGATAACAAACTCTAAACCTTTCCAGATTTTACACAAATGTGCACCAGGGATATGGGTTACAGATGATAATGTGTCAGATTTTTAACATGCATACATTTGGAGTGAGACCCTATTTTCCGCTAGCAACCCCCCAGAATACACCACAGGGTCCTAACGCCTCTTAAAATGTTCACAGAAAAATCACAAAAATAATGATATTACTTAGATAATTCTGACAAGTCCGCTCTATGAGTTATCTATCTTTTTAAAATTATGCTCTGGTCAAAAAGGGGTGTGGCTTCCCACATCACAGGGTGGAATAACTGGTTTATCCACTTCCCCCAAGCTCAGCTGCTAGCAGAGGCACTGCCCCTCCCAGTTTCCCCTAAGAGGAAGCCACTTTTACGACGCCCCCAATATAACATTTGCCTGAGTCCAGGACAGGCCTTTGTTCAACTCCCTGTAGTCCCCAGCTGCCACTCCCCTTTCAATCAACAGGGCCATGTGACCTCAGGATGCAGCCAGGCCTGGCAGGGAACACAGTTGTTGATCCAGTTTCAACTCCTGTCGGGGGTAGTTGTCAGGCAGAATCCAGTTTCATTAAGCCAGGTTTTAGCTAAATGTCACTTTTTGTTCCCAGTTTTCTACATTCAAATCAAACTGACAATTTTTACCTATACATTAAATAATTACTTCCTTCAAGTCATTTCAGAATATAGTTTTACATTGTATCCACCTCTTAGCAAGTCTTTCCTTGGTCTGGTTTTGTTTCATTTGTGCAGTTTTACACAAAAGTCTGGTGGTTTTAAAACGCCGGCTTTCTGATAGTGGTGAGTACTGGTAATGCAACCATTTTTGGGATTAAGAAAATGAATTCCCCACAGTTCTGAGTTGCTTTTGGTAATCAGCATTGCCATTCCCAATGGTTTCAGGCTACTGTGTGTAGCCCAATGATGGTTTTAGGCAGTGCCCTTCTGTGCCCACAACATAGGCAAAAATGGGTGGCAGCCTATTCTTCATGCATTTCCTTGTGCATTTTCTGGGAAGTTCTGGCCATCATGATGTTTTCAATGCCAGTAAGGCACAGTTTTTGTGGTAGGGCTCGGATGCATGGGTAAAAACATCCCACACAACAACATCAGTGCCATGGTTGGGAGACGACCAAGCGGTAACGGAGGCAAAGGTGGCCGACCTTCAAAAGGTGGCCGTGGTGGGTGGGGTAGGGGACGTGGCCGGGATTTGCAGGGGCCCTTATACCCCCATGTGTGGAGGAACAATCAGGGACACACATGCCCCCCCATGGTTGAGGGAAACGTGGCTGACACCATCCCAGCACAGCCCCTGTTGGACCAGCCCATTGTGGCACCTGACCTGGCACAGGATGACTCCCTGGCTGACTTCCAAGTCAGCAAGTCTAGGCCACGTGTGGCTATGCAAGTTGTTGTCACCAAGCCACGTGGATCTGAGGCAGCTATGTTATCTACTGCCCCAAGTATACAGGGTGGTGTAACGCTCACCTGATTCCCACGGAGGCGCTGATCCCGGCTGGGCTGCTATCGTTTCTTCAATTGAGAAGCGTAGAGCTCGGACGACTCTCAGGACTGGGCTTCCTCTTACCGAATGTCTGACTTGCAGGGTAAGTTTTCTGCAGGTGGAAGAAAAAGGGTTAATCACCGTTTGATGGGATTCCTTCTCCCACCAATTGCCAGTTTCTCCCACAGCCTAGCTTTCTACTTGTCTCGGCGAGCTCTCACTTTAGGCGTATAAATGCTGAGCTCTCCATCCTGCGTCTGGTACAGGGGTGCGTGGATTCCAGTTACGTCACTGGATGAGTTCAGTGTTGAGGCTCAAGTCTTTTGCGGCCTTAGTTGTGGCACTGGTGCTGGGATGCCGAAGAGCGATGCCGCCGTTACTGCACGAGCGGATGCCTGTAAGTATACTGTAGTCTTTAGGCTTTAAAAGATGGGCACCTCAATAATGTCCCTTTTCCTTTGTTTCAGGCCTCGGGATGCTGTGGGCATAGTTTTCCGTTGCCGCTGCACGTGCCGATGCACGTAAGTATAATGTTCGTTGGCCGCTTTTAAGGGCACCTCTAATAATGTCCTTTTTCTAGTTTTCAGGTGCCGGGATGCTGCGGGCTTTATATCCGTTGCCACTGCACGTGCCGATGCACGTAAGTATAATGATCGTTGGCCGCTTTTAATGGCACCTCTAATAATGTCCTTTTTCTAGTTTTCAGGTGCCGGGATGCTGCGGTTTATGCGGCCGCTTCTGTGCGTGCAAAAACTGGTAAGTTAAGATGAATGCAACTGCCTTCACCCGAACCCCTTTTTAATTATGTCCTTTGCCTTTCAGGTGCAGAGAAGCTGCCGAAGAGAAGGCCGCGGTTAGCTCCGTTGCAATCACGGATGGATCAGGTAAGCGGGCGCGGCTGCGAGCGAGTTGCATTTTTCTAACCTTATGTTTATTCTTTGCAGGTTTTGTTGGTGACTGGATTCCGGGATCTGGTAAGTATTGTTCTGTGTCTTTCTTCATCCACAGGTTGCTGCGCGGAAGCTGAAGATGACTTTGGACCTGGAATGCAGGAGCCAACTCGGTGAGCGTCCTGCTGCTGCTGCAGAATAACGCGAAGCACGTGTTTTCCATCGGGCGTGGTTTGAATAGCATAGAAGTGCTTCCAGTGTATGTTCTTCCACCGGTTCCACCCAGGTAAGAACAGAGTTCCTGAATGGAGGGAATAGTTCCTCCCAGCCCTGATGGCTGGGGACTTCAACCAGACTGGATTGTTCTGGGTAAATATGCAGCATGGTCTGCCTCAGGTAAGTCCACCCAAGCATTATTACACTGTTTATCAATATGAGCCCGGCGCCTATGGCGCCAGGACTGAAACCCTTCATGAGCATGGCGCCAAAGGCGCCAGGACACGGTCCAAAGAGCCCCTGTAGGGGTCTGCTGGGTCCGGAGTAGTGGAAGACGGGTCTGCTTCCGAGGGTGCTGGGCCAGTCCTGGCCCCTCGGGAGTAGCGCCCATGACAGGTGGGGAGGCTGCAGGGGCAGCTGCAGCTCCATCCGCCCCAGCTCTGACTCTCCCAGCCAGGACAGTGTCAGTCCAGGTCCATCCAGGTGCTCCTGGGTGGTGTTCTCAGTTTGTGTGTGCTCATCAGCCACAGCATTCAGATTGATCATTATCGTCATTCCAAAAACTTTGTTTGCTGTCTTCTTGCATTGTCCTATGATTGTTCTCAGGAGACAGAATCCTAGCAATACTTACACTAGTATTGCTATCAGTATCTGCAATACATTCACCAGCCAGGTTGGAACCCATGCGAACAAGTATGAAAACCAATCTTCATCATCTTCGGTTTCATATACTTCTTCCACCATTTTTCGTATGTAGGGTCGATAAGAAAGCTATAGCTTCTGTCAACGTTCCATTTTCTCCATCATGGGAAGATATGTATGTACAACAAGAAGGCCTGATCTTTGCGCAAACACCCCCCCCTTCCATTGCTGTAATTAAATCCAAGACATACCTGTTTTGGAGGGTCATGAGCCTGATGCCCTCATTTCTTTGTTAATCGCATTAAATCCTTTTATAGTTATGTTGATTGTTTGTAGCAGTTCCCACCTTGTGATTTGTAACGACTTGGTGTTTACTGCAGCTTGAATTCCTGACATGAATATGGCTGTAAATATCACTGTCGTCCTACTGAACAATTTATATTCATCTGGAATGTCGTGATAAGCTTCTATTGATTTTGCTGAAAAGTAATTTTCTCTTTTCTGTCAGGGGAGGTTAAGCGACCTCTTTTTCCTTTAATGTGCATCTATTTTCGGAAAGCTGTCTATGTGGAGGTCACTTTGTAGGGCCACCAATGGAGGAACGTGTATTACCACCATAGAACATATTCCTCCCCAGTTTAGAGGCAACTTCATGTAATCTCTGGATCCACAGGCCTAATAGTGGTCCAGCAGCATAGCAGTTCCTCTTTTCGTTCCTAGCAGATCGATTACATGCCTTCACCCTTTATTTTCTCCAACTTTGATCTAACCACTGTTTCTTAAGTACAGTGTTGATTTCGTCTTTGGCAATATGGATACAGGTCCTGCTTCATTTTTGGCCCATGTTAATAACTTTGAACACTTGGCCCATTCCTTAAGACATTCGTCATTCACTACTTGCACTATTTTCACTGGTGCTGTCATCAATAAGTGTGCACTGCATCCCATCATTCCTTCTTCCCACCCTGTACTAGTAGCTACATATCCATATACCAATAGCTGAAGTCTCTCCCAGCATTCTGGCAATCCTCATGTTCTCCATGTGTCTGCACAATCCAGTCACTTGTGTTAGAAAATCTTCACCTCTCCTCTATTTGGACCATTTAATATGCACTGGAACATGTTGCGCTTCGAGTTCAGGTCTTTTATCATCTTCTGTGTTTTTATGTAGGCATCTTCAAATGGGAACCTTCTCTTTGACATCCATCGTAGGGTTACCCACTTCCCTTCAAATTGTCCTCTTGTCATGCTTGCTGCTAAGTGGCAGAGGCACTTTGCATCATGTTCCGGTATGCCTCTGGCTGTAAATGTTCTGGCTGTGCTCATGGCATAAGGGATGAGAGAAAATAGATACCAGCTCTAATTTGATGTTCCTCTCCCAACCATGCTCATCTGCTGGTACCATAGGGTATTTTTTAAATGGTCTGACTTATCAAGACATGAATTTATATCCTGATAATCTTCTCCAGCACACTCTGAAGCCACTTAATTTGTTTGGAAATATCAGGGAAAATGTCTCTCGTGTTTTTGTTAGGAATAGAAACAGATGTCTCCTTATTGAACATGTCATCTATATTATAAAACATAATTTGATGAAATGCTATAAGAATAAGGAAATAAAGACAACACATTGGGCCGCATCACGAGTTGGGGGGTATCAGGGCGCAATTACTGTCAATTGGTTTTTGCATTAACGCTGGGAATTGTGGCGCAAACAATGCCCCATCACGAGTCTGCGGGCCTGTGTAGACGGCCCCCGCATAAACGCTAATACCGTCCAGCAGTAATAGAGGCTGAAAATCCGAAAACCCAGCCAACATTACGTTTGAAGTCGGCGGCACGTGCTAATAGCAGATGCTATTAGCGCAGCGGGAAATACGTCACTGCAGGAACGGGAAAAAAAGCGGCGGGCATTTTGGAAATCACAATCCACCTAAAATCAGACCCCCTGGAATCCATCCACTCCAAAAAAAAGAAATTCTCAGGAGCGTGTGAGAGGCAAGTCTGACCTGGATAGGTTGCGCAAGCCCAAGTTCTCTTACAGTGAACTGGCAATACTGGTGGAGGAGGTGATTTCCCACCAGGATCAACCATATGGGCCGCAACAAAAGAAGACAGGGTCACAGCGGCATAACAGGAGATGGGCGGAGATCAGTGAGAAGGCATTGGAATCGGGTCATGTCCCAAGGATGGCGAGGACTGCCACAAGAGATTTAACAACTTGTGAGTCCATGTCCAGTTCCTCCTGACACAGCACAGGAGTGAGAGCATGGAGACCGGGGGAGGTCCACCACCAGAGCTGGCACCATGGGAAGAGCAGTGCAGCACCCCTCATTGACATGGCCTCCATCGAGGGAGTGGGAGGAGCGGAGGCCGGTGCCGGCACCCAGGAGACTTGAGGTAGGTGACCCTCTCAGGCAAATTGCATTTTGAAGAGGCCACCACTCCATCCCCATTGTGAATAGGCGACAGCTAGGCATTGTGAGTGGGTACAGTGCATTGGAGCGATCACATACACCCATGACAGTACCCATGTGCCAGTGCACCTATGCAAACCCTGTGAGCCAGAGTTGTGGGTAGGGCAGCCAGATGGACACATGCATGCACTCTGCTACACAGAGCCAAATGTCCGTTCATTACTGGATCTAAAATCCCACTGTAATAAGCTAATGGTTTATGTCCATGTCCTAATGTCTCCTGTGTGAGGACTGCTGTCATCACCACTCCATTTGAATGCAAACATAAAAAGAACTCCTCATTATAGTCTGGAATCCCTAACACAGGGGCTGTACAAATTGTCCTTTTTAACTCTTCAAATCCTTCTGTCATATCGTCTGTATATACTCCCTCATTTTTCTTCTTGTCTGAGCTTCTTCGGGTCTTTTTAAAAGTTGTATAATATTTGCATTGTAATCAAAAACCCAGGCCCTACAATAATTGCATAGGCCTATACATTGCTGCATTTCCCTCACTGTCTCAGGTCTTAGAGTTTTCATGATTGCTTCTGCACTCTCAGGTGTCACTTTTCTCCCTTCTTGAGAGATTAGCTGCCCTATATATAGGACCTCTTCCTGACAATACTGTAGTTTCTATGCGTATCATTTTTCTGACACTACTGTCATTAACTGGACTGAATGCTCTGTGCATTTCTCTTCTGTTTCACTGCACACTAATATGTCATCTACATACCGAATTATTGTGCTCTCAAGTTTCATGTTACTGAGGTCTATCTGAAGGACCCTATTAAAGATTGATGGAGACTCATAGTACCCCTGCTGTAATCCTGTATGTTTCCACTGCTGGTTTCCATATGAAGTGAGGTCAAATCTTGGTAGTCTTCATAAAGGAAAATTGAAAAGAAGGCATTCTTTAAATCTACTTCTGTAAAATATTGTGCTGTAACTGGGATGTTACATAATATCGTAGCTGGGTTCAGAACCAGCGGAAACTCTTTTTCGACAATATTGTTTAGGGGGATGTAGATACTGAATAAATCTGCATGACCCCCCGTTGATTCCTTCACTTGGTGCATGGCTGTGTTACATGGGGAATCTGATGGTACCAATATTCCCTGCAATATCAAGGTGGAAATGGTTTCAAATATACCTTCATCTGCTTCTCTGGACATGGAGTTTTGTTTTGCTCATGGTAAAATTGCTCCTGGCTTGAGCTTTATTTTAACTACAGCTAATGCTCCTCTCCATAGGCCCACGTCTTATGAACTGTTGGTCCATAAAATACTTGGGACCCTCTCTAGATCTGTCTGGAAAAACGATGGTTTCTTACTTACCAGTGCCATTCTCTGTGGCATTTCCCTATTCTTCAGTTTCCAATTGGTTAGACTTATGATAAAAACGAATTCATCATCTGAATTCTCATCTCTGAAGAACTCCTCGTCTTTCAAGTCTGTTAGTCTATAAGCGGGAGGCCCAACCTTTTATTAGCAATGAGCAACAATTCTGTGTTAGATGGAATGCTGAGCAACTTCCGTACTTTGATGTCATGTTGGGCCTTCTGTTGGTGGTAAAATAATTGCAACAGAAATCATAAGTGTACTAAGCTCTCAATACTGCTAATAGAATATGTGAATGATCATACTAATCTCATCCATTATAATCTAGTCCATGTCATTCTTAATGGCCTTTAACATAATTTGACATTAAATTGGTATATAAATAGAAAGTTCAGTAAAGTAAGTGGAGAACTGTGCATGTTTAGACACATGTGGTCAGCAAAATTATTCAAAAACAGGAAATGAAAGAAATAGTACATAATGCTTTGAGTTCTCTCTCAGAAAACTTTAAGGCTATTTAATGGCAAATATTTTATTTTAGGCATGTTTGAACAGAAACAGTCATATGTTGGAGCACTGAAAACAAAATGAAAGGCTTATTTTGGGATTGTCAGGATTTTTAGTAGCAAATAGATAAACTGGCCAGACTATGGTAGAATTTAACAATCACTTCAACCAGGCTTTTGGTAGAGGGGTAGGGGCAATGAGGGTTCTTCCTGTAAGAATTCTGGTGAAATGTAGTGGCAAATTGAGCTTTTTAAAGCACTCAACGCCTGTTATATTGAGGAAAAGTGATTAGGAATAAAAAGAACATTTATTGGATACTCTTTCCCCAAGCGATCTTCTGGGAAATATAATTGTATGTGGTGAATTTGTAAGCACATTAGTAGACCAGTAACGTAGGTCAAAATGTGGAACGTTTGACAACCACTTTACAGATGTTCATGCGGGTATATCTCATCTGTCAAGTGATCACCCTTGACATGGGGTCAGCCTGCACTTCGCAAGTTCAAACCTGTGGCAGGGCCGACTTAGCCATTTATCTTTCCTGGTCGATAAATTGAGTACACTACATTAGGTAATAATAACATCTGTTCCTGCAGCATTTTGATGCAGGAATAATCTAGCATGAAGCTCTATATTAAAGCAAAAATGATTGTGCAGTCACTTAGAAATTATTTTCAGTAACTTAAATGATGTTCAATCATAGCGATACTAAGTAATTTAACATACACAATTTGGAACCCATTCACCTTAACTGCCTATTATCTTCATGCCAGATAGGGAAAGTGTCATGAAAATGTGATTTTTCTACCTTAAAGTGCAATACAGAAGTATGTACATTTGTGCCTATTAGGCATGGGGGCCACAAACACAAGCCTCACGTGTAAAGAAATTGGCATGTGCAAATTGTTTATAGAAAGAATGCTTGGGAATGCATGGTTTATATGCAGGTACCAGCTGTACAAAGGCACCGACGTTGTCAATTTTCAGCAGAACAAACACATGGGCATTTGGTTCAATTATTTTGCCCTTGGTGCACTTCCCTTCTGGACCAAG
Organism: Ambystoma mexicanum; assembly: GCF_040938575.1. Taxonomy (NCBI): domain Eukaryota; kingdom Metazoa; phylum Chordata; class Amphibia; order Caudata; family Ambystomatidae; genus Ambystoma; species Ambystoma mexicanum. The sequence continues at coordinate 1,286,828,160 of NC_090937.1, forward strand.
AATGAGAAAATGTTCGACAAAAAAAGCATTATGGCAACACTGATTTTGTATACAAAAGAAGCTTATTGGGACTTTATTGACGTGTAGCAGGGGAAGTGTAGCAGGGGAAGTTCCCATTGGCTGCAACATTTTCTACACAGATTGTGTACCTGATCCAACCAGTGGTAAAACCTTATAGTGTACCCAAGCTCCAAGAAATTGAAGAGTGCTGAAGACGCCAGCTGTCCCAATAAATGTGGGTGCATTGGGGAGTCATTTTTTCTTTGGATTACAGCAACAATACCGTAGCATTCACATGGATACAACTCGGCTACTCTACTGAAGCATCCACAGCTAATGCTTCTACTACTCATAATATGTCATGGCTGTCAGCCAGAGCAGGCTGATTGTCTAGCTTTCCCACACAATCCTGGCTCAGGGTGCACTGCCATTGATGTCTCATCCCTCAGTTCTTCATTCTTGGTCCCAGACCATGGCCCAGAGCAACTGGCATGCAACAGTTTAGGGACAGGAGAGCAACATGTTGCTTTCGAGCTACACATTGGGGATCACAGGTCTATACCCTTCATCAAGAGGTATTGCTGTTCTCCATGTTCTTCCTTCGTTGTGTGTCCTACGAATAACCACCCTTTCTCTCTCACTATCACTTCCTCCCTTCTATGGGAAAAACCTGTCCTCCTCATCATACATAAGTAGTTCTGACCTAAACATAAAATCATTAGGTATCCTGAGTAATTTACCTATCAATCCAGGAAACCATGTCAATGAAATATTTACTCCATACAAAAATACTTCTGGATATAAAGAGACACTTCGTAATGCTTTTTGGTCTGTAAATGCTAATATAAATACTCTTGCATTCATGTAATGTATGTCTGGAGTGGAACATATTATCCCTTTGTCAGTAAATGATATTGTCATGTTACGTTTTGTTAACAAGTCACCTCCTAATATGTTAACTGGTGTCTGTCAAGAATACAATAATGGCATGTTCTCCTATTGGAATTGGTAATTCATCAGTAAACAGGACCAAACTCACAGCCCCAGATAATCCCTGCGCATTCATGACAATGCGCAGGGATTCAAGAAATGAAAATGTTTCACCTCCCATCGTTACCCTGTCCCCTGGTTTCTCTTGGGGGTCTGGTGTCACAGACAGTACTGAACAAATCAGGTGAAAAGGATTCCCTTCCACTACTGTCACACTCCCTATCGTGGGTGTAGGTGTTTGTGGAGATCCTGTATTTGCCTTCTATTGTGGCATTGTTGACTATTGCATTGTAGTGTAATGTGTCTGTACTTGTGTTTGCACAGGCACTTGCTGTGGTTGCCCTTGTGGAGACTGTGGTTGCAGCAGAACCTGCTGCATTTGCTGTATTCAAGGTGCATGTGTCTGATACTGTGTGTGATCTTGGGCATAATACTCTGGTGGTTCTGTATTGTGTGGTTGGAAATAACCCCTCCCCCGCTTGGAGCTTGCCAGTTCTGCTGCATGCCCGTTCTCCTTCTACACACTGGGGCAATATTGCCTGGCCTCCCACAATTCCAACACTGTTGCGGCTGTCCTCTATTAAATCCTCTCCCTTCATGAAGGTTTCAAAATCCACCTCCTTGTCCTCTAGATTCATTTTCTCAGCCATGCGCCCAGAAATTGCACTCACCCGGATCAACGGGCTACCCTACACTGATTGGCTGTGTAGGCAGGCAGTAACTCTTGTGTGACCACTCATTCGCCACTCATCAATACTGCTCTTTCAATAGCAAATGTTGACAACTTTTCTGAACTAACTTTGCTTCCTCAAGCTTCCTATTCTCAGCTTTTTTCTTATTATTCTCATGTAACTATCGACAATGATGTACGATAGTCAACTGTATTTCTGGCCATGGCTTTGCTTCCATCCCTACCTGTTTTTTCAACTGCCTTTTCACTGGCTCGGCAGTCCCGTACATAAAATATGATAAAATAATGCTACGGTCTTATCCCATGTTTGCCTTGTGTCAAGACGCCAACGCTCTTGAATCTCCTGAATGTAAGCAACAGGATCTTTGTTTGCTCCAATTTTCCATATCATAATCGCGCCCAAGTCTGACATATCAGGATATTGTACTTTAAGTACCCTCCATACCTCTGCTCTACAATTATTAAAAGGCGCTCCATCATGTCATATTTTTGCTGTAACACTTGCATATCCTGGTTGTCTCCAAAGTTTGTCAGCTCCCTCCCCTAGAATAGCTGCTAGAAGGCCTTTTACGTCACCCACTGCTGATGTCATTCCTGCTGTCATTCTTTCTAACTCATAAATCCATTTACCCACTCCTGAAGTCAAACTAGGTAATTTATATTTCAAATTATCTTTATCTATTTGCAGCCATTGTATATATTGTGGTCATATTGCTGCTATCTCTAATAACGTAAATTGTGTAAATCCTGTTCTGCAATCATATCCACCCATGCTTCTTGTCTTCTAGGTGGGGCTGGTTTCAACCGCTCATCTTTGTCCTGGCAATTACCTCAGTCTGCTTACATAAAGCAGGGACATTTCCCCTATACTATGCGACCGTCCTTGTGGTCATTCGGGATATGATAAAGGTTATGATGTTTTTGCTTCTGGTTCTCCTAAACCTCACAACTTTACCCCTCTTTCTATGTTTGGGTCTCGAGGAGCTACATGCACCCTCTCCTCGCACTCTCACATTTTCTTCCCTTTCTTCATCTGACATCATTATACCCCAACTGGTATGGCTGTTATCCCTTTCCTCCTCATCAAGATCTAGTCTTCTTAGGGACAATGTTCTATGCTTGTCCATCATTATGTCATCCAATCTACCTCTTGTTTCTCTCTGTGGAGATCCTTCGATACTCCCTCTGGTCTCATAACTATCTTTTTCCATCATCTGCCTATATAGTCCCTCAATACTTTTCCCTATGCCTTCTGCCTCATGCTCCTCAGCCCATGTTGGTACTCTAGGTAGCTTGTGTAACTCCCTGCAAGGCTGTAGTGACCTTCTCATCCTCCAATCGTTCTCGTTCTTCAACTGGTATTACACATCTATTAGCAATGTGTTTTATTTCGTCATCCCTTTTTATATTCTTCTTTTCGTCCTCTTCTTGTCTTCTCATCCTCTTCCCTTCTTCTCTGTAACTTTCTTTCTTTCTATATCCTCTGGTTTCTTCTCCCCATCTTTTCTCTCTCTCTACTTTACCTGCTCTTCATACCTTCTTTGTTTTTCCTTTCGTTTCCTCTCATTTCCTTCTCATCTTTGTATGCCCTTTCACATTCCTTTTCTTACCTTCCCACTCCTCTTTCTTCTCTTTCCCTAACATCATCAATACCATTTCTGTCTAATTTGAGCAATAGTTGTCCTTCCATCCACTCATTATGTAAAATAGTCACTTCACTGACTTTCTCTTTATTTCCTTTTTGTCTCTTGGGGGCTGATTCATGGAAGTTGTGCACCAAACAACAGGGATTTGTGCGCCATTCTGCCCGCAAATCCCTGTTTAACAAATAGGGATTTGCGGGCAGAATTGGCGCACAAATCCCCGTTTTTCGGCACACAACTTCCATGAATCAGCCTGTTGGTCTCTTCTTCTATCTCTATTAGTCTGTCTCTTCTCTAATTACGCTCCTCTTATTTACTACATCCAGACATATATTTGTGTTCTTTAATCTTACTTTCTTCTGTACTATCTTTATTACTATGAGCGGGGAGATGCATATATTGGATTAAAATGCCCTGCTGCTGCTTTTAACTCCTTTAGAGGATAAATTCCCTGTTTCTCATTGATCATACTATTGTCTTCAGACGGAGAAAGAGGCGCGCAGGTCTTCCTTCTCGCTCTGATACATTTGATATACCTCTAAAATAGCTAACCCTTTTTGTAACGTTTTCCCTGTATACGCAGCATGTAAGTATGTTGTCATGTGTTGCAATACTGTTCTTGGTAGGGAACCCTCCTGAGGCCATGGCATGAACATTTTGTCGGTCGTGCCTTTTACACATTCAGCATGATATTTCCTAAGCTTGGCTGTGTACCTCAGTAATATTTTGCACAATTGTATAAGGGGAATGTCCCCCATAATGACAAATCATTTTTAACTGTCAATACTTACCGGATCTTTTATTCCGCTACTTTTTTGATTAATTAGTGTTATATCAACGCTATTCCTCCATTCTTTCGCAATACTTTATGTATCACAACAATTAGTTCGACCAAGCGTCATCAATCCTTGCCATTCCTCAAAAACGATTCTTCAAACAATTTCCAACCTACACAATTATATTCTCTTTGCTTCTTTACAGTTACAGTTTTATCGATTCTCACTATCCTGTTGTTTTATTACTGACAATCTAAGAAACTTATCTTGATATAGTTTTTCCCCAACTGTTACCCTCCTATGATTGTGACCAATTGCTTGTTTTTAGGGCTGATAAGCAGTCAAATTATTATTATCATTGTATATTTACAGTCTACAACCTAAACTCACGACTAATAAAATCCATGTGTCTTTTTCAAACAAATCAACTCTTACACTAACATATTCATAACCCCAAACAAATGTGCCCAACAAATTCTTTGATCGTCTATCTTACGTTCTGTAGTAAAAGTATCTCATCTCTAGGTTACCCCATTTTGGGGTGTGAAATGCATCCTTCATATTTGCCTTGCCTCGGGAATCCCTTACTTAATACTCCATCTTGGAGTGTGATGCGTTCCCTTCTATCTCCTTGAGAATAGGTATTTGAAGTATCTCTTCTTAAATCAATCCTGTCACGTTTTCCCCACTATATATATTTACACATGCAATATAATCCCTCCACTTTTATTTGCCACTTTCAATGTTCTACTTATGTCCTTTGCTCAGTTGGAGCCCTTCCGTATTGACTCTTCCCCAATAGACCATTATGCCTTCAGTCTGCGGGCCGCCCGTGGGGGCCGTAAAGCATTTTCTTCAAAGAGGCAGCTACCGACCATCTTGATTAACATCATGATTCTTCCGCTCTCCACAGGAAACTCTGCGATCTTCCGGCTGATGGTAGAAGACGTCAAAAATCAGAGAGTCTGGATCTAAACCATCTGCACCTCTACCAAATGTGCAATAGCACCTGGAGCATCCCAAGTGTCGAATGGGATTACCACAATAAATTATCTCAGGCCCAAATAACTGGACAGACCAAAGAATATGGCACAATACTACTTTATTATCAATTCAATAATGTAGGGAAGCCTGATGAACAAACAGATTGCAGCTCACACGCTCTCAATGCAATTCATTTACACAAAAGGTTTTATACCTCAACATTCATCAGCTATGACGTCATCCTATGTGGCTAACAGTAAAAATCTAATGACGGGAGGGATAGGTTAAGAGAAGCATATACAGCCAGTCCGATAGCACAGCGAGTAGAGCCAGCTGATGCAGTTTCGAATCCCGGCAGGGCCAAACTCAGCCATTCATCCTTCCGAGGTCGATAAATGAGCACCACACACCGCGGTAATAATAAGCAGTGCCAAGATACCTGAGGGTTGGTATTGCTATATAAATGCTATATTATTATTATTATTATTATTATTATTATTATTATTATTATTATTATTATTATTATTATATATTTTGTGTAAGTGTTAGGATCATTATTGGATGCCTCTTATCGGGTAGGTACGCTTTGAATCATTTCTAACTACATAAAATACAGATAATAACGTAATACCAGCACCAGATAGGCCCATGCAACAATGTATGGTCCACCATTAGATAGACCTTCATGATTGATTGGCACTCTCTTACCAACCCTGAACATTTGACTCGTTAGCAGCACGTAATAAAGTTCAGGTTACTAAGTACAAAAGTGGGGTCTTGTATTCCTTACTTATAAATTTAAGACCATTAACCAGTCACTCTACTTCTGAAGTGACTAACATTTGAAGCAGGAGAACTTCTGATCCCATAATCTCCACAGACATTTTTTCCTATGAAGGCACTCTGCAACTTCACATTCATAGGTTCAGCATGTGCGTAGGGTCAGAAGAAGGAACAGCACATGGGTTGACATTTCTATTGGTATATTTATTAAATGAGAAGAAAAGGCCTAACTTTCCCAATTGCTATGTGGGTCTTCCCTGCCTATATAAACATCTAAGGTGCTCAATCATTGTCAGGAATTCATGAGACACAAAAAGGGCCTGCTTTCCAAAACTGACCCTACCACTATTCTAACAAAAATAAACCCAGGAGAAGATCTCCCTTCTCCTGATTGTCTTTTCTCTCAAGATTTTCTCCTTGGCTTCAAGCTTCCTATTAGTAAGCTAATCTCAAATATTCCTTTATAACCCCTTATATAAGTTATTTTAAATCATTCACAACCTCTGCAGCATTTTTCTCCTCTTTATGGATTGCTTTCCTGTAATCCCTTTTGTCGCTCTTATCTTTTTGTCCACAATGAAGTGCCTTTTGTACTTTGGTAGCATCTATTTCCTTGGCTGTGATATGCCTTCTTGATAGTCAAGGTTCCCCCTCTCCTGGGGTGGAGGGTTTGGCTTAGCTTTACTCTTGTGGGCCTCTCTTGCCATCCCTCCATAGGATTCTCTCTCTGGTTTCTCTCTCTCATAATTGTATGCCGGCACATTATTTGCATCTGCAGTTTAGCCTTTTATAGCAATAAAAATATCCTCCCTGTATCCAAGTGGTTCTCCACAAGGACATCTTAGTATGGGTATTGGTGCCCATAATCAGGGATCTGACAGTTTAGGCTGGTTTAGTTTTTACCAGCTCAATTTTAGACACCGACTAGAAATATCATATCCCACAGTAGGGATGTCTACAGCACAGCCAGTTTCATAACCTTGCAATTTGGGTGTAGTACTTGAATTCCCAGTAATGAAGGAAATGGCCTTTGTCTTTAGTTCATAAATTGTATATTATTTTATTTATTTACCTCTGCTAATGCCACACACAGCACTTTTATACAACAAAAAAGGATTCCACCATTGAACATACTTAGCTTGCTTATTCATAATTTAATTCAATAAAATCGGGTATCTGAAACGGACAACCTGCTCAACACTACTTGTATGACAATCCAAGGGTCAACAAAATATATACAAAATTGTTGTGACAGTTATTGAAAAGTTTAAGTAAGAACCATATTAATTTACATAATTTATTTTAAGACAAATATATAATCATTCAACATAGATCAAACATTCAATGACATCATGTCAAGTGACAGTACCTTGGACAGATAGGTTAAAGGAAATAGTGGACCCAAGACGTGTAAAGCCTCAATCTCGGCAAGGGTCCCTTAGTGTCAAAATGGTGCAAACATGAATAAGAAGAGGCGAGGGATGTACGAAAAAAAAGGTTTTAGAGAAACAACTAGATTTTCTTATTTCTCAACAATTCCATCTAGAGAAATATATCCAAATTAACCAATCATTTGGTTTTTCTTTTGTTGGCATCATATGTAACCATAATTCGTAACCATAATTCATTGGGCTTCATTACGACTTTGGAGGCAGCCATTACACGGTAGGTGGTAGGGGATTACCGGCACCGGTAAGGGCACCGGTGCCGGTAATCCCCTACCGCCCTACTACGAGTTCCCTTTGCGGGTCTTCCCTTAACGCTTGGTTTTTCCAGGCGTTAAGGACAGGACCCGCAAAGGGACTTTAGAGCTAATAACAGTACCGCAAATTGCGGTACCGTTATTAGCGCCTTCCCCGTTCCCATTGAGCCCTATGGGGGCTCATATGGGAATGGGGAAGGGCCCTGGTGAATGGGGAATTACCGGCACGCCAACCTTGGAATGGGGCGGTAATAGCTCCATTCACAAGGGCGGAGTCGGTAAGGTTTTGGAGGCAGCCATGGCACTATTAGCGCCATGGTTACCTCCTACCGTGTAATGAGGCCCCATGTCCAGGTCCGGGTTCCCTGAATGGGGAAATACCGGGACATTCCAAGTATGGAGAGCCCGGTATTTCCTCCTTCAGGGAACCCGGGCCCGGTCCTTCCCCATTCCGATTCGAGCCCCATAGGGCTCAATGGGAATGGGTGCGGGAGCTAACAACGGGCCGATTATGACCGGCCCGTTGTTAGCTCCCTGGTTCCTTCGCGGGACCCGCCCTGGACGTCTGGTCCAGAGAGGGTTCCGCGAGGGAACCTCGTAATATTGCGGAATGGGTTTAACGGCGCCGGCACTTAGCAATAGTTGTAATGAGGCCCATTGTGTCAAACAAGAAGAAAAAGGAATTCGATATTCAACCAAATCACTCAATTAATTATTTGTTACATTTATATTTCTTGATTCTAGATTTTATTTTCTATACGGGGTCTGCAGACTCTACAGAGAAACTAAACTCTAGACTCAATAACCAAGTATTTAAGACATACTGAGTGATGCCAAGAAAAAGAAATATAAATCGAACAGTTAATTTCCATTATGATCCTTTAGGTCATTGTGCAGGCTCTACAACAGATATCTTTTGCATCAACATTATTGAAGCCCACCAGAGAACCAACGGAAATAGAGAGTCAAAAACATAAATGACTACACTACTTCTGGCCTCCCACAGTATGTGTACCCATAGCACTCAGAAGCAGAAGGCAGAAATGTGTCAAATGAGATTTCAGGAATCCCTGTGGAGTATGCCACCTTATGGAAGGGACTTGATCTTAGTTTCTCGTCTAGGGGAACGCTGAGCTCAGGGAATACTACATAGATGCATCAACCAATGTCCTAGTTCCCTTGCTTTCATGTGTTCCTTAGGCATCTGAGAAGAGGGTGGTGTAGTGTTGATATTGAATAGTTTGGATAGGGCTTTCCTGCTGATTAAGTATTCTTTAAAAATAATAATCCACTGTGAGTTAATGGACAGAGGTTTCCTGTTGTGGGGATAAGTGGAGCAGGAGTACTCTTTTCAGTTGTGACTTTTCAGGGAATGCTTTTATGGGTAAATAATAGAAGGCCCAATAAGGTTCAGACCCTGTGGCTGTTCTTATTTTTTCATTTAAAAACTCCTGGTAGCCTAGTGGCTGCAACTCCTGTGTGTATCTGGGTGCGCATATGTGGCCATATGCTTCCTCAAATCCTAGGTGTTTGTTCTGTGTTCCTGACAGCTGCAGCTACCCTGTAGTGCATCATTTGTGAGGTGCAGAATGCTCTTTGCTCCGCAAGGAGATTCATGGACTAGAGATGACAGTCTCTGTTAATGGGTGAATGCCCCTAAATTTTCCTTAACTGAAATGATCCCTGGTGCCAAGCTGCTGCAACTTCCCTGTTGAGAAATGGTAAATCCCCTCAGATCCTTTCTGTGACTGTGGTGTAAGGGGAAGTGGCGCCCTCTGGCATTGGACAGCTCTCTGTTTGTGGGCCATTACTGAGGATTCCTCATTGGGGCCTGCAGCCTTGCTTTGGCCCCCAACCGAGAATCTGAATGTGGAGTGTAAGAAAATGTACAGAGCTAGAGAGAGTTGAAAACTGGAGAATGTACCTTTTCCAAAAGTGTTGTGGCAGTGGGTGGGAATATATATTGCTGTAGACTATCCACTTCTTTCCCTGACAAAACAAAATGTGTTTTAGTGCTCTCTGTTCCTGCCTATAACATCATAGCTGCTGGGTACAGCGGCAAACAAAATTAAGCTTCTGCCACAGAACCTGCAATGTGTAGACCGCTTTGAGATGCCCCCGCAGGTTCCTCTCCTCTTCATGGTGTGAGGGGCATTTTCTATTGGAATCACTTGTCTGGGGCTATGCACACGCAGTGGCGCACCTCTCGCATTTATCTCAGGAAACCCTGACCTTTTTTTTACTTGGCTTTTTTCTTTTTCCCATGCAAAGATGGGTCTCCTTCTGTCACAAATGCTGGTGCCTGCCCATCGCTCGGTCGAGTAAGAGTGCAGTAGCCGAGAGGGGGTGACTGGACTCACGGTCAGCTTGCTACCAGTGTTATGTCCTCAGTAATGAGACAGAGCGGGTTCAGGTAGGTCTCTTCAAGTTTAATCAGGAGCAATACTCGACACCACCTTCTTTCCCCAGTCACTCCTAACCGTTTCCCTGACCCCTGGGTCTGCCGCTAACCCCCCAAGGAAAGTTCCATGACCGGAGGCAGGGACACGTGACACGAGATACAACATCACTCCTTTCTTGTATTTCAATAATAAACAACACATGCATTTAATTGCTAAGGTACAAAACAACACATTGTCATAGAGTAGAACACAATGTACGGCCTGTTTCTATTTCATGTAATCAACAGATGAAAAAGAGAAAGGCTTTTATGACCCTGGATACGGAGCATTGTTAAAACTTTCACGGAGCTTTTTTCACGGACTTGAGCTCACTTGACTGTCAGTACTGGCAGCCTAATATAACCCCTGGAGGACGTCTCAAAGTGCAACACCAGCTTGCCTGGACCTGGGAAACCAACAAAGGTGACTGCTTTTGTGCACGTAGTGCACGTTGTGTCCAGTGACTTATATGCACGTTGTGTCCAGTGATTAGTAAACGCAGTGCTTACATGAACGACAGTCCTCCCCTGTAATATTACATTAATTATTACTTTTTTTTTCCTTTTCCCTCTTTTCTATTCAAGGTTTTCCTTGTACTTTGGCTCCACCTCTCAACAAGCACGTCTTGTTGTAATCTATAAGACCCCACGTCACTGCGCACCCGCGCGCGCGCACCCGGCAAGTACTACAAGTACTGTTTGCTGTTCGCGGGTCGCCGGGTCGTGGTCTTAGGTACTAATATCTTATTTATTTTATTTTATTTTTTTTTTTGTTTTCTCTCAAATCTATGTTGTTGTTTTTGAACCTAAACTGATTTAATTAGTTATATTTAATTGTGAAACTTGACGTTTTTTTATTTTTTTTTTTTTGAATGTTTGCATACACTTTGACCACTAGCATGCCGCCCACTATAGCGATTAGAGAAAAATTGGGTGGATCAACTCGGGACATTGACATGAGAAAAGTTTTGCTTCAACCCCGACTTACGAGTCTGTTACCAAAGGTGGGGCGTATTACTACTCAGCGCTCACACTCAGTTTCAGCTGATGCTCGATTGTGTCCAAGGGAGGTGATAACAACTGAGGATGAGGCAAAAATTGGTAATCCATCCGCCACGGCCCGATCGGTTCCCACAGGCTCGTGCGCGGCAGCTCAGCCATCTGAACCCACAATTACGGAGCCCATATACACTGCACCTATTGATATCTCATCTCGAGAAACCAGTTTGCATGGTGCCCCCACTGATAACACACTAATAGCGGCTTGCTCGGCCGGAGACCTACGATCTGTTGTAGCCCTCTTCCCTGGGGACACTATGCCACAACCCGTCTCATGTTCCATTCTGGCCCAACAAAATCTAAGACAAGCGTACACCCACTTGACTATGATTGGCGAAATAGAGGAAGATGATATTGAATTCATGAACCTTTCCAATCGCACTGATAAGTGCTCCGAAGAAGTCTTATACGTTTGTTCAAATACTGGTGATCTAATCCAATTAGGACAAGATATTAATAACCATTCTAGCATAAATGACGAAATTTTGTCACCTGCCCCATCCTACAATGACACCCCGGCAATAGAACCAATGGTCTCCCCGATTATGGCTATGACTCCCTCACCTGAATCAGTTGAAGAAGTAGTCTCCTTTATAGCTCCCACTCCGAGACAGCCATGATTCGAACAGGGGGCTCGTGTTTCTGACTTTTTTCTGAACCCTGCACACAGGGAGAGATACTCATTTCCGGAGGCCCCTGCCCTGAACAACACATTAACAGCTATGAACACTGCTTTATTAACTATAGCAAAATTATATGAAGGGCTGGACACAAAAATCTCAAGTCAGACAGTTTGCTTAGAACACTTGTTGCGACTACATTCTAAATGCATAACTCAAAATAATACATCTTCTCAAACTCAGGAATCATTGATCGCTAAACATTCATATTCAGTCCACACGCAAACGCGTGGCAATGTTCAATCTGGACCTGCCGGCCTAGTGCTAAAACCGGCATCAGAATAATCGGATATCTCAGCGGCAAAACCTAATTACATCAACATTACCCCTAAGACTTCTGAGGACCCAGTGACCGCCGCCGTGCGAGACCCAACCACTCTTGTGGCTGCGTCTGTACCGGCGGCTGTCTCCAACACAAATGAAACACAGATCTCTGATATTCCAGCCTCAAAAAATATGTTTGAGGTGTTCAGCACATCCTCTGCTAAAACTAGCATGTCACGGCCAAGCAAAAAGAGGAAAGTGCACCTTGCCAAAACCAAACCATTGGTCCTAAAACCAATAGTGGGGCAAAAAAGGAAAAATTGTGTAGACTCGTCGTCGGATTTGGTGCTCATATCTACACCTGAACCTGATTCTCAGATTCTAGAAGCAGTCCCAATGGCTGTAACGACAGTGGCACATAAACCATTAGATGATTTAGTGCAGATGGTCGAATCCAGCAATAAACAGCGAATTCCTCAGTTAAAAAGCCCTGATCCACCTTCCTCAACGTCCCCAATGGCCACGGTAGCCGCCCTGGCCGAGTCATTGAACCAAACCTCTATTGCCCAAACTGCCCCTATTTTAGTACCAATCCAGACCCAGCTACAGAAATCTATTGATTCATATATGAAACTATTACCAAATAATTTCTCACAGATAGGTAGGCAGGCACAGCCTGAACCCTTACAAGTAACGACAATAGCTAACCAGGCTAAAGTTCAAGATTTGCAATCGGCTATCTCACAAGCGCCACAATCACATGATCGCACAATACAGAACACGGTGGCCACTGGAGCTCCCATAAAAGATGATTGTTTGATAAAGAATTTACAGGGCGAAATTAAAGCTTCAGTTGAGGCTTATCTGATGCAAAACTCCAATACTAACGTACAGCTGAAGTCTGCGCACCCATCTCAAGTCCCTGCCTCTACCCTTCCCCCTAATCAAGCCCTATTATCACGACACGAGATACGGGAAGAGATTAAAGCTTCCATTGAAGCCTTCATGCACCACCCAAAAGAACCTAACTCATACAAAGCACCGGAACAAGGGTTCCCCTTATTCATGCCTTCTATCACTCATCAAGATAGAAGGGCACGATCTCCGGCAAGGTTACCAATGCAGGCAAAAGAAAGATCTGCGCAGACCAAGTCAAAACAAATTATACTGCCCCATCGCTTTATAATCAAATGTCGTGAGGCTCCATATAAGTCCTATGATCTAAATCGGTCCAGTATTCTGAACATATGTACAGAGATACCAGCTTTATCAGCCATTTCATCACTGGATATCGAGCAAATAGAATTTATAAATCATATGGATTTGTCTGTTGCACGCCTGCATATTCGATCATCATTGGTAGCCGAGACTTTGTGGCAAGCTAGAATGGTGTTATTCGACTTAGGGTTTAATCTCACCCAAGAATTAGTACATAGTCCGGCCACACCACAAGGACATAGCTCACGTATTTTCACCTCAGCCTGTCACATTACTTCTCATCAAAACCCACCGGACCAGACAAAGTCTACATAACTAGGTTCAAGTGCCAAAGTCCTCAATTTGATTTCCTGGAATACACGAGGGCATAATCACCTCAATTTTACAACAGTTGGAGGATTGATTGATATGGATGTAGTTGCCCTCCAGGAAACCTGGCTCGTTTTACCACCGATTTGGGACTCACACAACATTCTGTTTACATCAGCAGAAAAAGGTGTCCTTGATAGACCGAAAGGTGGTCTTATCATAGCAGTTAAAAAGAGCTGTGGCCTGAATTTGATCATTCGTAAATCTCCTTCTCTATCATTTCAAGTGGCGATATTATCTAATTTCTATAAAAAAATAGCAATTGTTAATATCTATTGGTGCAGTAACACACTGAATGCAGATGAATTTTTCAAGCAATTTGTGGATATATTGGATGCCTTGACCCTAGAGAGTGATTTATCGTGTATTTTGATATTGGGCGACCTCAACTTGCACCTCATTCCAGAGGGGAATATTGCCCCAACAAGAGACGAATTGAAATGGTCCTCGATTATGACTGAGCGCAATTTTCAGATGTTAAATGGCAATGTGACAGGTGACTGTCCCGCCCAGACCACTTGGCAAAGAGGAGACCAGCATGCAATAATTGACTACATCTATATTAATGCGAAAGCCTTTAATTCTGTACAAAAGTTGGAGGTTATTCATACAAGTGTAAGTGATCACCACAAATTAAAACTGTCACTGCAAATTGATTATATTCAACCGACACAATGGTGGAACTCAAATGTAACTGATGTAGTCGTAAATAATGGGAGAAATAGACTGTCTTGGAACACAGAAAAGTTGAGAATCTTAGATTCGAATCTAGAGACTATGTACCAGAGAGAAGATCTACTGGTCTATGACTATACAAATGCCATGCAGATGTTTACTCGAGTAGTCACTGGTAGTGGGACAACTGAGCAACAGCATACCCATGCCTACGACTCGGAAATAGCCCATCGTAAATCTGAGCTAAGACAAGAAATTCGGCAACTGCGGAAATCAGAGAAAACTGATATGGCCGAAAAAATAAGATCAGTCAAGCAAAACTATAAAAAATGGCTCAGACTAAGAAGAGCCAAGGTCTACGAACTGAATGGAAAATCTATGCTTAAACAGCTTATCCTGAAATCTACAGCTGGCATATGGGTCCTTCTCAATAAAACATCTGAGACTCCCAAATTTACAGCCCAGGTAAACTCGATTTCCACTTAAGCATGGCAATTGTACTTTCATAAACTCTATCTTTCTCCCTTTCCTGACATACATTTAAACTTTCATTCGCTTACAGTCTCCGGAACATTTACATTTGACATTGATGACATAAAACTTTGTATCAAGAAATTGAGCTCTTCTCCGGCAACAGGTCCAGATGGGTTGCACAATATGATGTTAAAAAGCCATGTAGACGAATGGGCGAGGATTCTCTACCGGATCTTTAATCAGGTGCTGAAGAATGGCGCTATCCCTGAGACGTGGAGAAAATCTATTATTCTCCCGATATATAAAAAAGGCAATCAGGAGAACCCCAGGTCCTACAGGCCCATAGCGCTTTTGGACTGTCCGGGTAAATTATTTGCCCGGCTGATCTTAAAAAAATTTAATACCTGGTTACAGGATAATAAATTGAGAGATCCGTTCCAAACAGGCTTCTTACAAGGGGTAGGCACTGGTATAAATATTATTACTTTATCAAGCCTTATTCAGAAAGCCTACCAACAGAAACAGCCCTTGTACCTTGCCTTTATTGATTTCCAAATGGCATTTGATGCCGTTCCAAGAGAACAGCTCTATAAAAAATTGGCTGATGCTAACTGTCCATGGCAAATCTTGAAATGGATAATCCAACTACATACAAATACCTCGATCCAGATTAGACTTACTAATGACGGTCTATTAACCCCCCCAATACCAACTGCCAGAGGCCTAAAACAAGGCTGTTTATTAGCTTCAGCCTTGTTCAATTTCTTTCTTTCAGATATCTATCGAAGCTTTACAACACTGATCTCCGATTCTCCAAAGATCATGGGTGTACAGATACAATGGTTATTATATGCCGATGACATGGTACTATTGTCACATACCCCAAAAGGGTTGCGACTTCTTTTGGGTGCTCTGGACGAGTATACAAAAATAAATGGCATAACAATCAATGTTGAAAAGACAAAGGTCATTCAATTTGGCACCAAGAAACAAAGTAGTGCCCATTTATACTGGCCTCTTCAAAATTGTAAGATTACCAGCACTAATATCTATGTGTATTTGGGTACAACTGTGTCTAACTTGTGTGCCTTTGATCACTATAATCAACAAGGACTCCAGAAACTTCAAATGTGTATTTCACAAGCCCGAATCATCAAGGCAAGATATTGTAAATTTTCTTTACTCCCAATTCTAACATATTTCAAATTGAATGTTGTGCCTGTTATCCTCTATGGTGCAGAAACCCGGTTTATCATGTCATACTCTTACTGGGCTATGAGGGAAGGTCGGTTTTGGAGGCAAGTTTTGAACTTACCAACCTCACAACCACTTCCAACTTTAAGATATGAGTTGGGCCTAATTTCTCTGTACGCAGCCTACAAATGGCGCCTGTGTGCTTTGTACCGCAAGTGTCTCATGAACAAAGCCACAACAGGGATAATCAATACTATTTCCATATATCTATTGAGCTCAATGGACCTTTTTCCAAAAACATGGCGCCAAAAAATCCACTCAATTCTAGCAAAAGCTCAGATTGACCCAATTTTGCTCATGGAAAATCCAAATAAAGCTAGAACAAAAATCTGGGAAGGTGACTGGATTTACACACGTTTTGCGTGTTCCAACTATAAACATTTTGAGGCTTCTCCATTTGAATTAAAGCGTTATAACACAGTGGCCGATTATATGGTGAGGTCCCCCAGTTCCAACCACAGAAATGGCTTTATGAGATTTAGACTAAATCTGTGGCTGACTAATGAAGTGATGAATAAACGGAATAATGTTGCTATCCCTCTGCCCTGCCGGTTTTGTAAAAATCATCCAGAAACTCTTATGCACCTGTTTTCAGAATGTGATAAATTAGCATCAGTACGGAGTGTTCATTTCAAGCCTTTATTTAAGGAGCAACACATTTTGACTCCAAAAGAGCTATGGGTCTTAATTTTCCATACTAATAGAAAGGCTGTAAGATATGCAGTTGTCAATTACTTGCACCAGTTGAAAATCTCAATGTATGCAGTGCCAAGAAAATAATGATCTTGTAACATGCTTTATAACCATGTGTTGTAAACCACTGTTGTTACTGTTCACTAATGCATACAATGTTTTATCTGATTTTAAGTGATTTGTAAATGTGATTTTATGTAATTCTTTTTTTTCCTTTTTGTCACAAGTTGAAAGGTTGTGAATTTATTTTCACGACCAAAACAACTATAAATAATAATAAAAAAAAAAAAAAAGAGAAATTCCAAACTAATATCCAGGTTAACTCATGCGCTAATTAATAACAGATGACTGTACTGCGCATTACGAAAAGAGCTACCAAAACTGACATATGATTACTGAGGGGAAGAAGGCTGATAAACTACTACTTTCTTCCATGCCCCTTCCCTTTTCTTTCTTCTTTTTTACTCCCTGTATCTCACTGGAATTGTGGATGGTCACCCTTTTCCTTTCAGTCTATGAGGGATGGTGGGCACGCACATGTTTTTCTTTGGTGGGTGGGTTGCAATGTTTTGTCCCCCATATGATTTTTTTGGTCAAGAGCTTCGAGACCTACTCTTGCATGTTCTTGTGTGCCAATGCCCTTCATAATGTTGTCCTGACTAAAGATGTTGCGTGTTAATGCTGGTCGTCTATCAGGTTGCCCTTGACTCTGTGATGTGTTACTAGTATGATCAACATGATCCACATTCCAGACTTATTGTCTGTAGTATGCATTGCTTCACCTAAGACTTGAGTCACCCTCATGGGTTTGGAGTACTTAGAGAGTCCTTTGGGTAGTAGTGTTGGTTGATTAACTGTCATCCAATCCCCATCTTGGAAGGTGGGTGAACAAATAAAGCAGAAACCCTCGGATTGGGCCTTAATACAATGTTGTGTCATGAGTAGATTGTCTTTTACCGATTTAATGTCAGTCATAACTGTCATGTCTTTCATTTCTATTTGGAAAACCCACCAACTCTTCAAGGGAAGAGGTGGCTTATGCTCCCTTACTAATTCAAAAGCTGACACCTTGGTGGATGAATGCAGAGTAGTCCTGAATGTAAATAACATGTGTTGCACAGCCTCCATCAACTCAATGTTATTTCGTAAGGCTAGTTGCATTGTGGAAGTGAATCTTTGTACCATGCCATTGCTCTGAGGATCGTACAGAGAGTTCAGTGAGCATTGCTGCATGAGTCCAAAAAAGCTAACGTGTACTCCGTTGTCTTATATTAAAATCTCTGGCAAAGTTTCACTGTCAAATAGCTCTTTCAATACCTTTATATCTGACTCTGTTGTAACCAAGTCTACAAACCTGCCTCTGGCCTTTTGGAAAAATGGTCAATCATGACTATGACATACTTATGTGAGGTGGGCAGGATGCTGTATGGTCCTAGTATATCTATGGCCAGGGTGCACCATGGAACTTGTGGTATGTTCAAGGGCATGCCAGGAGTTGACCTCATGATAAGTGACTTGTCTGATTGAGCACAAATTAAGTATTGCCTGACAAATTTCCCTGTGTCCATTCCTATCACTGGCCACTAGTAATTGTCACTAACAGCCTTCTTTTGTTATGTGGATTCCCAAATGTCCACACTGTGCTCCCTTGAGTAGGACTGTTCTAATTACGCCCAGTGGTATAACTGTCTGCTATGTATAAAAGGTTCCATCACAATGAAAGTTCATCTTGGGCCTTACGAAAAGGTTGAAGTTCTTCCCTGAGATGTTTGGGAAGTGGCCATCCTTTGTGTACACATTGCCTTACTTCCTGTAGAAAGGGGTCCTCGCTCTAAGCTTTTGACCATATCTGTCCAGTTTGTCAACACTAAGTATAGCATTATGCTGTTCATTGGTTGTCAAAATTCCCGCCGGCATATGTCATAGACAGTCTGCAGCTACGTTGATTCTTCTTGGATTATACTCAAAGATGTAATTGTACTCCTGGAGTAATGCTGAAAATCTTGCTAGTCTGGGAGCCACTTTGGACGTACACACTGCAGAGTGTATATGTAATAATGGCTTGTGATTGGTTGTCAGAACAAAAGGTGCTCCCCAAAGATATTGGCAAAAATGCTGTGCTGGACAGACACAAGCTAGTGCTTCCCTCTCGATGACTGAATTATTCTTCTTTGTGAGCTTGAGTACTCTATATGTGAATACAGTTGTATATTCCTTGTTCTCCTTAGTTTGAGAAAGAACAGCTCCAAGTTCTTTCGTGCTTGCATCGACTGCGAGAAAAGAATTTGCTGAGTGATTTGAAAGGTAGCAACATAGGTGCTTCTTTTACTATCTTTTAATTTCTTCAAAAGCTTGTTTGTCCAACAAAACTGGACTCCCTTTTTGTCAATGGTATAAATTTGGCATAGAACTCACATAATCCCAAAAAGAAGGTAAGGTAATCTTTGGTCTCAGGTGAGGGTGCATTCATGATCGCTTCTTCAGCTTGAGTTTTTGTTTGATAACTTTTGTTTGATAATTGAGGGCCCCAATAGTCCACCTCTAGTAATAGCAGGTGGCATTTGTTGGTCTTGAGTGCAAGGCAGTAAGATTGCTCGGCTTAAAAAACTTGATGAAGTAGCTTCACATGTTTCAGATAACATATAAGGTGTTTTTGTAGCACGCACGTTCACCCCCAGAGGGGCATCTTGGCACTATTGACAGATAATAGATGTGTATTGTTACCCAACGTAATGGTAATGATGCTGTAAAAATTAGGAGGTCATCTTGAAAGGCTAGTACACCGTCAATATTTTTGACTAACCTCTGGAAAACCACTGCAATGGATGCCAAGTGAAAGGGCATCTGCATGAATTGTTATGATCGAAAGGGTGTGATAAATGTTGTTAATTCCCAGGAGTATTCTGTCAGTTCGACTTGGTTGTATGAAGAACGTGGATCCAGTTTGGAAAAGAATTTTGCTCTATCGATTTTCTTCATCATCTCCGAGATGTTTGAAATTGGTGTGAGTCAACTTGAATGTTTTTATTCAGACTGCGCAGGTCTACACACATACTTATGTCTCCACCTGCCTTGCACACTAGGACTATTGGGGCCAAGTATTCTGTACCCTTCATCTGCTTTATTATTTCAACATTGTAAGATTTATCCAATTTGTGCTTGTAACTGTTCCTTTAGACTGAATGGAATTTTTCCCACATAATGCTTTATTGGTTTAGCATCTTTCTTAAGTAATATTTGGTGTTTGAAGTGTTTGATCCTCCTGATTGACCGTGAAAATACATTGGCAAATTTTTGTGTCAGTTCGTTAAGTAAGTTATCACATGATGCGATGCTGCTTATCTCATAGTTTTTTCCTTTATTATCTCTGCCGAGTATAAGTATCTGTTGTTCTTCACCCAGTCACAGGGTGAGGTGAAAAGTTGCCTGGTCTTTCTAGCTTAGTGTAAAGGCCCATCCCCGTCGTAGCACGTGCAATACCAATAAATGAGACACACCCCGAAGGGGAATGAGACTAAGAGAACAGGCTGCAAGATTTAGTCTTTCTATATAAAGAATTGCCATCCAGGGAACTCTGCTGCCTGAGCGCTCTGGCAAACAATACACTTACAATTGATTATAAGGGCAGAAAGCGTCATAGATGATGTCAGACATGAATGTTGCAAAGTTCATTATTATTGGACACAAGCTTGCGTTGTATAGGTGCATATAGGTGCTGCTCCTCCATGGTTGGCTGCTGGGTTGGCGGGAGGGTGAGCGTCACAAGGTCCATCTGTCTGTGTCCAAGCATGGTGAGGGTCAGGTTGCTGCGAGGCAGGGTGGCTGCTAACTAAGCTAACGTGAGATGCTACCATAAAACATGCACTAAACAATAGACATTACAGCTCCTTTGAGCAAATCATCATAAACCTATAAATTGCATATGTGTAATCACACCATCACTCGTTGGGATTTATATGAGGTACCAGGTAAAGGGTCTTGGCTAGTGTAATAACATTGATCGTGGGGTGGGGTGGAGTGGGTCTGGACTCATCAAAGAGCATGTTGACTTTTGTTAGTTCCAGGATGCAATATACTGTGACAGAGGTCTGATCCTAGCTCGGGGCACGCTGGTGTGGGCTTCATGGCAGGGTCACGTATCTGGTACATCAAGAGAATACCTTACAGGGACACAAGGTTATACTGGCAGTCATTTTCCAACAGCGAGGGTAAGAGGGCATAGGCAGGTTTGTGGAGACGGATGAGCTGCAAGGCCAGGTTCAGGCCGGTTCACACGGGACACTGATCTCAGAGGAAGAGCGAGATGTTACATTTGTTTTTGTTGCAATTTCCCCCGGCTCAAGCGTGAGAATGGAGCTGCAAAGCTTTCAGACACAGGGAGAAAGGGTTGGGCCATGTGCGCGGTACGCGCGGCATTGCACAAGGGAGAGAAGCCTTTTCGGATTATCGCAGTGAGGCCTAATTTCAAAAGAAGGAGTCAAGGGTGTACAAAATGGATGCCAAGTGTCTCTCGCAACAGCCCCATCTATGCCAATGCCAGCATAAGGCCGATGTTAACATAAGGGCAATGGAGGCGTCCCCCATCATTGGAAGAGCAAGTGGTCCAAGCTGTACTGAATGTATGGCGGGGGCCCAAACGACCCCTCACTCCCACACATTCCCCCCTTTCGTTACACCTAAAGTTGCAAACTATTTACTATTCTGTTTCTCATTTCAATAATACTCCGCTTCCGCAACCGCTTCATCCCAAGCAGGTGTTCCTTTTTTTGGCATCCAAGCCCTACATACTCCTCTCAAGCTATGTCCCCTTCTTGCATATTCATCTGGTGTGCATGTCATATATATTCCTCCATCTCCATCCAGGTCCACCCGCAATGGTACTTCCCTGTATCATTGCAGCTCCCTTGGTTCTTTTATGGTGGTGTGATATAGATTATCTACCCTGTCCCCATTCTGGCGATATACAGCTGTCATGCGATGCTTTGGTGGGTTTGGCTTTCCAGTTTGCATCTGTGCATCTATCATAGTAGCCACTGCTGTCTGTCGGCCCATTGTTACCATCATCATTGTTGAGTTAGGCATAGACTTTGCACAGCATCGGATACCTAATTGGCACACACAGAAAAATAGTAAAATAAAAACGATGACAGGAACAAAAAATGTCATCATGGTGTTGAACCAGGATGGTATCCAGTTGAACATATTGTCAAACCAGTTGCTTGGTTCTATTCCTCCTTCTTTTGACATCCTGTCTCCCAGACTGTGTACTGCTGAGATTACGTGGGAGAGAGTCCCATTATCTGCATCTTCAGAAGGTATGAATGCACAGCATGCGCTCCCAATTTTTCGGCAAACACTTCCATACATCGCTGTGAGAAGATCTAGGACGTAACAGTGTTTTGCATTGTTATTAAGCGCAAGGCGCAAAGTTCCACCTTGATCACATTGAATCCCTCTTCAGTGTCTTTGGCCAGCTAGATCAGCTCCCAGCAGATGATCTGTAACCATTTTGCGTTTGTTCGCGCCTGGAGTCCTGGCGTTAGGAGGGAAGCAAAGAATGTTTCTGCAGAATTGAAGAGTTTGTATTTTGTTGCGATTTCAGTGAGAAGAGCGGATTATTCACTGGAAATGTAGTTTGATGACCCATTTTTGCGGGAGAGTCTGTGATTTAGGTCACTTTCCGACAAGATGTCATATGAAAGAAGTTCTGTTATTGCTAGTTTGGGCGCCGCCGATGTGTCAGCCGATTGCCCTGCTGTCGATATGCCAGCTGATTGTCCTGCTGCCAATATGCCAGCAGATTGTCATTTTCTGCCTTGGATATGGCTTTCTGGGATTACCATCAGAGCTGAATGCAGAGTGGCCAGGGCGCAAGTACCTCTCCATGATGCCCGTAGATGCAGGTAGGCTTGTTTGCCACAGACCCAATACATGTCCAACAACACAGCTGTACCTTTTTTATATCCAGGGTAATGATTGTTTTATTGCACTGCTTGTTGGCACCCATTTCCACCTTCCCTTCTCCGTGAAAATAAAGCTCATGTGGTATTTCTTTTTGGGTCTTGATAGGTTTTTCTAGAGCAGTAACCCTGGTGAGTTTTGCAATGTGCTGGGACCAGACAGGAGCACACGTTTCTTTGACCCATTGAAAGTTTCTTCAGTTAGTCTCCTAAGTTCTTCAGCTTTGCACTCAATCGTTTCGTCATGCCACTTGTTTTCTATGAATCTTGTTCCTTTTATGACGAAAAATTGTTCTTTAATGCAGATTACTCCTTGGCGCCTGCTCATGCATGTTTTCTCGTTCTGCAGCAGTTCTATTGTAACCGTGTGTGCCTGGAAGGTGCTCCGAATTCTACATAATGCAAGATGAATTAAACACCAGGCATCTGACAAGGGTACTTCTTGTGGTAAAAGTATTTTGGGCGTTCCTGATGCATGCGGTATGAGAGAGCAGACATAGCAGCTCTCGTTCGTGGCTTGTTTTGCCGTAGCACTCATGTCTGAGTACCGTTTATTTGACTGGTGGGTGGCGGGGGTCTTCTATTTCATCTAATCCCAGGCCATGAAAGATATCATATCTTTTCCCTCCCGCCCCCCTTTCCCGTCTCCTCCTCCTCCCTTCCTGGTTATTCATTGTTTTTACTTTTCGATAATTCATGGGAAAAACTCCTGCCAATGCTGTTTCATTGAATTCATTTGCAGTGTACCCAGCCTGTAGTTCTGGAGTCTCCTGGGTATTAGCAACATAAAAGTGCAATATAGTGCCTTGTGAGGTAGGTTCTCTGGTTGTTCGTACATCAATATTTATAAGTTTAAATTCATTCTCCCAAAAGTAATCACCATCATACTGGTTGGTCTCATTGCGTTACTTGGGCTCCTAGCAGCAAGTGGAAGGAGGGGACCTGTTGCTGTGCGATTCATGTACAACGTAGTGAGGTTTGTATTAACAGAATAATTATTAACAGAATGATTATGTTTCCACATGGTTTTCAGACCTGCCCATATAAGTGCTGATCCTTCTTGTATTAGCTTTGCCCCGCCCCCCCCTTTTTCATGTCATCAACAATGAAAAATACAGTATAGTACCATACCATGAAAAATAGCATAGTCGAAAACAATATTGCAGAATATTCTATGCTGCACTCTAAATTACAATATTTATTAACTCTATCAACTACCCTATCACTAACTAAAACTGTGTTGTCATCTGTGAGTGCACTCCTTTCGGCCATTTTGTCACCTGGAGGGGTGATATAAAATTGTTAAGTGACATGCATACATTTCATTATTTATTTCATTTCATTGTCATTTTATTGTTAATTGTATCTACTATTGCTAAATAATAGTTTCTATGGTGTACACACCTTAATACTATTTTTCTATTTTTCTCATGTATTTCACTAACATTACTTTATTTCATCATTAAGTATCTCCTTTTTTGTTTTTCCTTTCCCAGTAACGCACATCATTTTTCTGTACAAGCTGTCAATGAAATTTCTGGTAATTGAGAGAGAGAGAAAGAGAGAGACAGAGAGAGAGACAGAAGTAAAAAGAAAACTTATAATCAATGTTTACTTACTACTTAAAAGTTTCTTTCCGACACTTGTTATTTTCTCGTACTTTCTTTTTTATAATAATAATAATAATAATTTGGCATTTATAAAGCGCTACGAACCCTCAGGTATCTGAGCGCTGCTTATTATTAGCCACGGTGTGTGGTACTCATTTATCGACCTCGGAAGGATGAAAGGCTGAGTTTGGCCCTGCCGGGATTCGAACCTGCATTAGCAGGCTCTGCACGGATGTCAAAGCGAACGCTCTACTCGCTGTGCCACTTGACTGGCTTATCCACTGGCAACTTCGTTGCTGTCAGTTTGTTTGCATTGAGGGATTGCACTATCACGTGCTCTTCTCACATCTGATAGATGCACCCAATATTTCAATCCCTTTACTTTTACTGCGGTGGGTGTGTAGTATATCACTTTGCATGGTCCGTAGAACCTTGGAGAGTTCCATCTTTGAAAAAAACTTTGCACATATACATTCTCTCCCGACATTTACTAGGTATAGTATTCCTTGAATTCTTCCCCCAGCACTGTGAGCATCTGAAGCTCTTCTTACTGGGGAGAGTGGTGTATGAATGTGCCTGCCCGTCACTATTTCATGCGGGCTCAAATGATGGTCTTTACTTGGCTGCGTCCTGAGTTGGAACAATTACTATGGGCAAGCAATACACTCAATTATTTTGAAGCGTGTTGCACAACGTTGATAACTTACTTTTGAGCAGGCCGTCGATTTTTTTCCACCATCCCGTTAGCCATTGCCCAGAGAGCAAGGCCCTTCCTGTTTGCCCCCGCCCCTCACTTCTGGCAGCATCTCTACAGGGCAGGAGCCCTCCTCGCACCGGGAGGATCCAGCCTTTGATGCCTCCCCCAGCCCCGATCGACCGCCGACCTTCAACACGGTCTGCAGGAGCAGCCGTGGCCATCTGTACAGCGCTGCTGGAGCAGTCGCTGTGAAGCACTCCCTGTGCTTCTCTTAGGTGAGCCTCAATCACGAGTGCGCAGTGCATCCCCTCAGGCACCCGAAGCCCACTGCCTACACCACGCCGCCGAAAGAGCCTCCCAAAATGGCCGCCGCCATTGTTTACTGCGTTGCCTAGCAACGCGTCTCGTTCATCTTCTTGCCAGCCCGCCGGCAGGCGGAAGCTGGCCCAATCGAGGAAGGCCCAGAGAGCAAGGCCCTTCCTGTTTGCCCCTGTTCGCCTCTGGAGTCCCGGAGTCGGCCCTCCCTGGACTCAAAGGCTACGTGAGTAGAACACCACACACCAAGGCTGCTCTGCTGCCCCAGACTCTGTATTGCGTAAATTCTTAAATTTGCTTATATCACTATATGATTCTACTTTGTAAGTCACTCCTCGAATCTGTAATTTCTGCACATGTATCATTGCAATGCCAAAATCCTGTACTCTTGATTCAAAATGCCTCATTTCGTACTTATAGACAGTGAATGCTTTTTGCACATTTCTACCATCTGACATCCTCTAGGCAACTAGCGCCTCGCACTACTAGAACCACCGCTGCTCAGTCTCGCCTCCCTCCACGTGCACAACAGAGTACTCCAGCATGCTACCAGGGCTGCACCACCAGACTAGCACTCTACTACTCATAGGCACACTCCTCGCCACCGCAATATATGGACGACATTATCTACACTCGTGCTTACCTAGCCCCAGCATCATGATGCAGTCCAACACATATTCAACACCTTCTCACTCTAGTCCCAACACCGCGCATCCTCACACCTCTACACCTAATAGCTGCACCAGACTGTGCAGACTGAGGACACGCACACTACCTAGGTCCTTCTCATCGCAACACATCCCAACATCACACAGAAACTATAGACTAGGTTCTCGCACACCCGTCTCCCACAACCTTATGGCCAGGATTCCTCACATCCTCACACCGTGTACTAACCTCACACCCACCCCTAAACCACCCACCCCACCCAACCTCAAGCAGAAAAAACAAATGAAACAGCGGCCTCCCAACAGAAGTCAGGTAGCACCAACACTCAAATGCGCATTACTTAACACTCGATCGCTCACCGCCCATGCCCTAGAAATCAACGAGCTCATCTCCAGCCTCGACTTAGATCTGCTAGCCATCACAGAGACTTGGCTGCATGAAGCTTCAGGCCCCGCCATTACCCTAGCTGTACCAGTAGGCTACTCCATCCTTAGACAAAACAGACCTACAGAATCAGGGGGAGGGGTTGCCATAATCTATAAAGACATCCACCATATCAGACCCACACCCCACACTTGGGAAGGGAATGCAGACATACTATCGGCCAAACTACCCCTCTCTCACAACAACACCATTAACATTCATGTCATCTACCGGCCCCCAGGACTCCCAGCCGATTTTCAAGGGCAAATCACGCATATTCTCAGCGAAAACCTAAAAAAATCCACCAAAACCTTACTCCTAGGTGATCTTAATCTAGGCTATAATGACCCAAAGGACAAAACAGCAACCTCCTTCCTCAAGGACCTCTCCAACCTAGACTTCATACAAAAAATCGTGTCACCCACCCACACCAAAGGCAGAACTCTTGATTGGCTGGCCGACCATAACTGCAGCTCCTCTATCACATCCAATACATTCCTCCCTTGGACAGATCACAGCTGCATACAATTCTCTATCCCTACGATACCTACCAAAAAAACACTAGTACATAAATCCGCCACCTTAGCCAGAAGCTCCAAAAAATTAACTGCAGACAATCTACGCCCCCTTCTCAAAACCCCATGCCTCGCCCCTCCTTTCCCACAAGATCCTAACATCCTAGCAGACATACTCAAGGATACACTCAACAATGCTATAAGTTCCATTGCTCCTCTAGAAGAGAAAAAAGAAAAAAAATCCTTCTATTCAAACGCATGGTTCACAGAGGACCTCCAAGCTCTGCGTAACAAAAAGCGCCAAGCACTTAAAAACTGGCAGGCCAGCCCATGCGACACCACCAAAGACTTATTCAAAGACACCGCAAAAAAATACAAAACCGCCATCTTCAATGCCAAATCTGAATCATACAACCGTCGAATATTAGACTCAAAGTGCCACTCAAGAGAACTCTTCTCTATCTTTAAAGAGCTCACAGTGCCTCCCACTTCCTCCGACGAGATCATTAAGGATGAAGGTTGGTGCAACAGTATCCAAGCCGCCATGCTCAACAAAATAGACCTCTTACAAAACAAAATCTGTGACCACTACAATACCTTGCCGAAACAGAGTCGGCACTTAGATTCCCAATCGCCTAGCAAAACCACTAACATCCCCAAATTTGCCTTTAAAGAAGTTTCAGAACTAGAAGTCCTGGACATACTGAAACATTTGAAACCATCGACTTGCAAAGCCGATACATGCCCCCCTAAATTAATCAAGGACTGCGCTGAACCACTTGCCCCAATCATTACTGCATTCATTAATGCCTCATTCAAGACTTGTTCTGTCCCAGACAGTCTTAAAGAAGCTTGGGTGCGCCCACTTCTAAAAAAGCCCACTCTCGACCCCACGGTGCCTAACAACTACAGACCTATAACAACAGTCCCCTTCCTTCTCAAGATTCTAGATAAAGTGGCACACAGCCAAATCCAACTATACCTCAAATCTAACTCCATCCTAGGTACCAGACAGTCGGGCTTCCGCAAAGGTCATGGAACAGAGACTGCTCTGCTGGACCTTAAAAACCAAATAACCAAGATATTGGACTTAGGTAAACCCGCCCTTTTACTTCTCCTCGACCTCTCTGCGGCATTCGACCTAGTGGACCACAAGACCCTCACCTCACACCTCTCCCACTCCGCACATTTCTCTGACCAAGCCACCTCCTGGATAACATCATTTCTTGAAGGGAGGGCCATGAAAGTCTTTTCAAACACTTCTAGCGCAACACCATCCATAATACACTGCGGTGTCCCTCAAGGGTCTTGTACAGCACCCACGCTTTACAATTTATTCACTAAGCCCCTATTCGAGAAACTTGATGCACTTGGGATTGCCTACACCAATTACGTTGACGACACCCAAGTGCTCCTCCCTCTAACAGGCTCATACCACAAAGACGCCCTAGCTCTAAAACTAATTTACGCCACCATTCAAGCCTGGATGGCCACTAACGGCCTATGTCTTAACGGGGATAAGACTGAAATCCTTATCCTCGGCCAAAAATCCACACTGGCCAGGCTAGATAGTTGCTATGCCAATTTCAACATCGACAACTGCACTATCCCAGTCCTATCTTCTGTGAAAACGCTAGGGGTCTACATTGATGCAACCCTGTCCATGGACAAACAAGTTAGTGCCATTGTATCCGCATCTGCACTAAGCACTAAACTCATCAACGCCATCAAACCATTCCTCTCCAAAGAAAACTGCCTTTCAATAGCAAGAGCTACAATATGCGCTAAACTTGACTATTGCAATGCACTCTTAGCCGGCACCTCTGAAAAAAACCTAAACAAACTTCAGGTCACCCAAAATAACGCTCTAAGAGCAGCCTTAAACATCTCCAAAAGGGACCACATCACACTGGCAAGACAATCAGTTCACTGGCCCCCTGTCAAAGAACGCATCACCTTCAAGGTACTGACTACTACCCACAAATGTATCCACCACACTGCACCATCATATCTCTCAGACACCATTCTCAGACTGACCTCATCCAGACCTACCAGACTGTGCTACACTAACCAACTCACTGTACCACGCATCAACAAGATTACAGCAGGAGGGCAGGGTTTCCCCTACATAGCACCAAAACTTTGGAACAATCTCCCCTACGCTCTAAGAGCAGAAGGCTCCCTCACAGCGTTTAGAAAAAAACTCAAAACCTCTCTCTTTAACTAAATTTCCTCTACCTACAGCCAATCAGGCACACATTGCTAAATATTTCTACTGCCCAAACTTGTATGCCTGTATGCCTCTATGCTGTAACTAAGACGCGCTTTTCCTGTAACCAGCGCTTTTCTGTAACCAGCGCCACGATGCCTCAGGGCTGATTCTGTGCGCTTAACAAATACGAATAAATAAATAAATAATAAATAAATAAATCAAACACAGTTTGTGCTTGAACCCCAGTAATGATGTTACTTCCTTGAAGAGTTCATTCACAAAGTGTGTGCCATTATCTGATCTTATTACATCATATATGCCCCACTTTCAGAACACCGCTCGTACTAGAAATTTTGTGGCGCACTTCGCATCTGGGTGGGGGCATGGTCCAGCTTCCACCCACCGCGAGAAGGAGCAAACTATCATAATTAAGGATCTTGCTCCGTTACATCTTTCTCCCATGTCTGCGTAGTCAATCTGGAGCTCTCTGAACGGGCCCACAGGATGCGGTAATGTTCCTCGCAGTGTCCTCAGGGTCATTCCTGAACTGTATGTCTGACATGTGGTGCATTCTATAGTGAATTTTGACAGATGTTCCTGTAAGTTCGGAACAAACCAATGTCGTGTATATCTGCTGCAATGTGTTCTTTAGTGACATGCTTCAGAAAGTGTAGTTATTGGAAGGCTATTTTCATCAACTCTACTGGCATCACCACTTTCCCTGTTAATTCCTGTCTCCATATTAAATCTGTTGATGATTGTTTGCACCCTCTCTTGGCCCATAATTCTTGCTCTTCTACTGGTGCACGTCTTTGAAGCTCTATTATTTGGGATATTGGTTTTTGGTTGTATCCCTCCTCTAATGTGTCTGTACTCAGATGTTTTGTATAATGCATTCGATTGCTGGTGGGACATTGAAATATGCAGGGTCTTTCGCTGCTGCATCTGCTGCCACGTTTCCCAATGAGATTGCGTCTGTGTTATTGGTATGTGCTTGGCATTTCATCACTGCTACTACTGACAGTTCTGCTAGTGCTTCTATCAACTCATTTAGTAAAGCTGAATGTTGCACTGGCGACCCATCTGCCTTCCTGAACCCTATCTGTTGCCATTGTGACAACCCTGAGTGTACTGTTCGAGTATATCGTTACCGCACATCCTTTAGCAGTGCGCAACGCCTCAATTAGTGCAGTCAATTCTGCTGCTTGTGTGGAGCAATGAGAGGGGAGGCACTTTTGTACAATAATCTCATATCCTTCTTCCTCCATTCTTACAACCGCCACTCCCATGCGTTTTTCTCCTGTTTCACTATCTATTGATGCTGATCCATCTATGAAGTATATCTCTCCTTCCTGTAGTGCATTTTTACTCACTTTGAGAATATCATCCTGTTCTCCCTCATATGTAGCACAATTGTGTTCCTGCATTTCTCCTACTGTGGACGGTTTAGTGATGAATGTGGCTGGGTTTACTGTCTTACACCTGACACCTGGATATTATTATCTCGTAGGCTGTTGCCCTTTGTGTGTTAATGTTGATTTGGATCTTTCTAGGATAGCAAAGAGTGAGTGCTCTGCATATAAAGCCACTGAGCATCCCATCACAATAGTGGTGGTTTTTTCTATTGCGAAGGCCGCTTCAGCGAGAGCTTGTTCGCATGCAAATCGCCCTTGTATAACTGAATCTAATGTTGCGCTGTAATAGGCCAAATGCTTGTGACCTAGTGATGTTTTTTGTGTCAACACTGCAGTCGTTAGAGTACCATTGCAGTGTGAAAATAAGTAAAATTCCCTGTCATAGTCTGGGTTCGCCCAAACTGGTGCGTGTGCAATGAGATCTTGCGGTTTGAAACACTGTATCATCATCTCATATGTCCATTTTATTGGGACATTATTCTTTTGTGCTTCCTTCAGTGGGCAGTGGGCGTGTGTATGCTGCGTAATCAAGTATCCATGCGCTGCAGTAATTACAGATGGCAAGAAACTTTTGCATGTCTTGTACTGTTTTTGGTATTATCATATGGCGTATGGCTGACGCCCTGTCGGCCAATATCCTCTTGCCATCTTTTGAAATTAACTGTCCTAGGTAGAGTACCTCTGCTAGGCAATATTGCAGTTTGCCTTTTGTCTACCTTGTACCCTTTCGTGGCCAACAAATTCAACAATGTTATTGAATCGGCCCTGCACTGTTTTTCACTCAGACAAGGTAGTTGTCTATGTATTGTATTATCGTGCTCTCTATATCAATGTTTCCGAGGTCTTCATGCAAAATCCTATTTAAAAATGCTGGGACTTTCACAATATCCCTGCGATAGTCCTGCAATGTTCATATCTGTTTACCCCTAGCGTGAACGCTGTGAGGTACTGAGAGCTTGGGTCAATTGGAATTGAGAGGAAAGCTTCACTACTGCGAAACAGGTGGCATCCTTAGGTATGCTACACAATATTGATGCTGGATTAGGAACTAATGGGAATTCTTTCTGTATGACGTCATTAAGCAGGCGTAAGTCCTGGATCATCCTCCAAGCCCCGCCCTTCACTTTTTTAATTGGAAAAATCACTGTATTACATGGTGAATTAGATGGTACTATTATCCCTTGTTGTAACAGAGCATTTATTGTTTCTCGTATTCCTTCCTCTGCCTCCCTTGAGAGTGGATACTGTTTTACTCTAGGCGGTATGGCTCCTGGTTTTAATCTTATTTTGATTGGTGTAACTTCGTGTAATAACCCTACATCATGGGGGCCTGTGGTCCATATTTCTGGCAGCACCTTCTCCATATCTTTCTCAAATATAGTGGGTGGCACGTTAACACTAGCCATAAGAGGATTGGGTATTTCCCTGTGCTGGATCATGATATCACAAGGTATACTTATCTCCATTATTATTTCCCCGTCACTCTCACTGTCAGTGAACAGTTCATCAGTTAAGTTGCGCAGCATTATATTTGGGTCTATGCACAGTACTGTTGTCCACTAGCATCCATGTGTGTCCAGTCCTATTACTGCAATACGTTTGCTCGAGACCTGTACCCCCTCTAGGTCAATAGACAAAATTGTTCCTGGTACAATATCTGTATTCACAATTGGGCGGAAAACAAAATCTGAGGGTACCTTCCACTCTTTCCTTGTTATCTCTGGCACCACCGGTGCTAACACGTTGATACCATAAATGAACATGTCCATGTCAATGGGCACCCCTCTTACCACAACTTCGTTTGTCATTGCGCTGATCATCAGCATTGCCCGTACAGTGCACACTCCTGGGTGGAACAAACTATTTCCCGTTCAGTGAAGGAGATTGTCATGTTTAACTTACTCATGAGATCTCGTCCCAGCAAATGTATTGGTGCGTCTTTGTGGTACGGTAGAGGTGCGCACACTGTTTTCCCCTCACTGTTATATCAAGATCTTTTGTGTAAGGAATTTTTAAGATAGCCCCAGAGAACCCTGTTTGTTGCCTATCTCTGCTCCCACTAGTGGTTCCTCTTCTTCACGTAGCGTAGTGGATAGGACTGGACACGCAAGTGCTTTCTGTGGGCTGTCCTAATCGGCATATGTCTCCGTTCCCGGAACCGAGAAGACATTATCTCCCACAACTGCTGTACCGCGAAAAGGTGCTGATGAGCCATTAGCGGATGTTGCAAAAATGTTATTATTTGCATTTCCTATAGTATTTTGTCTTGCCATTTGTTGCTGCATACCCATTTGCTGTGGTTGTTGGTGCCGTTGTTGCATTTGGGGCTCATTATAATATTGATCGTTCTGTCCACTCCCTCCCATAGGTAACACAAGGGACTGCCTGGGTGTGGGTGACCATACTGTTGTTCATTTCCCATAGGGGGCTGTCCTTGATAGTAACCCATAGGTCGCATTCTGCATTCCCTTGAATAATGCCCCCACCTTCCCCTCTTTGTCCTCGGTACCCACCGCGCCGTCTTGCTGGCCTCCCTTGTCATTGGGGCCCTATGTATTGTTCCTTTGGGAGTCCTTGTTTGATTATAATGTAGAACAAGGCGGTAGATTGGTCCCACGCCGTGCCCGTTTCACTTCTTCGACAGGTGTTTGAAGTGTTTGATCTTCCTGATTGACCGTGAAAATACCTTGGCAAATTCTTGTGTCAGTTTGTTAAGTAAGTTATCATGTGATGTGATGCTGCTTATCTCATTGTTTTTTCCTTTATTATCTCTGCCGAGTATACGTATCTGTTGTTCTTCACCCAGTCACAGGGTGAGGTGAAAAGCTGCCTGCTCTTTCTAGCTTAGGAATGGGGGAACTTTGGCTTCTACATAGATGATGGCTGCCTTGGACCAGCCTTTATATGTTATCACTGCTTGTAAGTATCTAAGCAGTTCTACGGGATGACCTGAATATGTAGTGATTTGGAATGATATGAAGGCTAATTGTCCTATTTCTTGGTGTAAAATGTTCATAAACAGTTCCTTCAATTTTACAGTCTAGAGTGATCCAAAGTCTACCATGAATGGCACTTTAGGTTCCAGCTACTTCCACTCAGGTGGGTCTTGGAGGCCTTGGTTCTTTCTCTGGTCCATTTACGGCTAGTACCATGTTTGTCAACTGTTCAGAAATGTCTTCTTCTTCATCACCTTTTTCTTTCAATGGCTCTTCAATGCTCTCCACATTGATGTGGTGATTTCTTGTTGGTTGTTCATTGCTTAGTAGTTTCAGTTTGAGAGGCATACTTGAGAGAAATGGTTTATGCATCCACATGCAGCACACTTACCTCCCCAAGCTGGACATGCTTTGTATCCTGAGGTGTGGGAGTTGCTGCTGCATCACAGACAACGGCTCGTGGAGGGATTTATTGTTTGGTTGGGCATCAATTTTCTCCTTCAGGACAGCTGTTTGTTCATGCTTCAGGTGCTGAGAGCGCAATTGAGATTAATGGTGTGTCCCCCTGCTTTTATTTATTATTTTTTTTGTTTATTGTTGCATTTTGTTTTTTAGTACAAACCTTTACAACATTTCATTTGATTACTTAAATTTCACTTTAAAAATACAATTTGATGGCTGAAGAGGAAAAAGAGAAACAAATCATCGGAACATAACATGCATTATTCATCAGAATTAAGAAGAAATTAATTCCTAAGCAAAATAGCAATACACATGAAATCTTTGAATAATACAAAATAAGGACTGGAACGTTATATTGCTATATGTGCAAAAAAAAATTAAGAACAATGAGCCACAATAAAATGTAAGCAGCGTGTCTTCTGTGCGATCGTTAAAATAGTCCGGAAATGCATATACAAATAATAACACATCTACAATGTTAGTAGATACATTTAAAATACATTCTACATTTAACACCTATGGACAGGAAGAGAAACTAAAAATGGAAGAACATAAAACATGAGTGCATTCTTGGGACTACAGATAATGCAATCATTAAAAGCACTTCTTAAATAGTGCACATTTACAGTTTTAGTGCAACGTTCTTAGGAGTTGAAGTCATGCACCCTTCAAAGCCGTGCACAAGTGGAGATCAAGAGCATTTTCTAACGAGCTTAGAGCCACTATAAAGGTCAGGAAACATCCCTTATGACATCAGTTCCAATTCATTAAGAAGGTCGTAAGAACTACCTAGGACCCGGCTCCTGGTCCCTAGATCTTACTTTACACACATAGGGCCTCATTACACGGTAGGCGGTGAACCAAGGTGCTATTAGCACCTTGGTCCATGCCGGTAAAATACCGGCACCGCCTTGGAGGAAAGGGGAATTACCGCCCTATTCCAAGGTTGGCGGGCGGTAATTCCCCCTTCCCCCATTGCCCTTCCCCATTCCCATTTTTGCCCCATAGGGCATAATGGGAATGGGGAAGGTGCTAATTACGGTACCGCAAATTGTGGTACCGTAATTAGCACCCTGGTCCCTTTGCTAAAAATCAGGCGTTAAAGTACCAACCCGCAAAGGGACCTCGTAGTAAGGCGGTAAGGGTTTACCGGTACCGGTGCCAATACCGGTACCGGTAAACCCTTACCGCACTACGTGTAATGAGGCCCATAGACTGTAATCACAAGTCAAAGAATCCAAGATTGATTTCTAACATGATCTATCATTAAACCAATAAAGAAAGATGATTCATAGTAGTGAATTCCTAGGTTATTTTTTCAGTGCAAGTCCTCATTAATAATGGAAAGCAGGCGAGTTAATCTAAGACCACCAAGTGTTTTCTGGTTTCTGCCTGAGCAATAGAGTCACAAAACCTACAAATCTCTAGAACAGGATGTGCCTTCTTAGGAAGCCAGTATTTCGTTTTTCTTAAGTCAACATCTGATTGATCTTAATTCGCAAGTAAATCTCAAAGGCTTTGTTAGACGGAAAGCATAGCAGGTATGACTGCCGGGGATGTCTACTAAGAATGAACGCTGCATTCTCTTAGTAACATGTATAGTTGCTCAGTGAATCTACAGTCTCACACCAGTCTGCTTTGAAAAAAAGTTTCTTAACGTGTGCAGGGCTTAATAGTAAGTCATCAACATTTCGAGCCAATTTCTGTGAGGATATTTTCCATGTTCTGACGAAATAGAGCCATTGAAGGAGGATATCATGATTGTAACATTGTGTAGAAATCCTCATAAAGCAAATTCAGTGGGGGGCATTCATTTTGAAATAGTTATTTAAAAACCGCCACTTGAAACGGGCAGAGAGAGACACTAACCCCAATTCATGGCGTAAGACAGCGTTAGTAAGGGAGCTTGCCAATCTTAAACACTGCTTCCAGATTCTGCCTTGAAGTTGATCAAGAAAGGGCTGTATGTTGGTTAAGCACATATCTAGGCCGTACAGAACTAGCGCTTGGACTTTTAATAAAAAGAAGTCGAATAGTGGCACGATTGAAAATGTACAGAATTTCCTGTATATTATCTTCATTTGAGAAATTAGTGGCTTTCTCAAATGAGGATAATATACAGGAAATTCTGTTCATTTTCAATGGGGCGGTAATCGACTTCTATGCTTTGTTCTTTCCCAGTGCATCACACTCGACACTAGGGACTGCTCCCACACCCTTACTAAGGTTAGCGCTTCATCCCAGGTGGTCTCTGCAGTGAGCCAGAGCCGGTCTCACATGTGTGTATTGTTCATATGCACAATTAATTGGTCCTTTATACATTTGTTTTGGAATGCTCCAGTCTTTCAGGTGCAGCCAAAGCCTGCAGACCATTTATGTTATTATGTATTGCTCAATTGTCTCTCCAGGCCTTTGGACGGGGCAGCACACAGCGTCGCCGTGCCTCCCTGAAAGCAGGCACACACACTGGATGTTTTCCCCTGCCACAAACTGATACACACGCCCAGCACACATACACGAACACGATTTGTATCTGCCATACAGATTGAATGTTCCCTACATGAAAAAATGTACTTACATCATTTTTAGCAGTGATCAGCGATGTTAAACTTTGTGTGCATTGTTAATTGCTGAATTCGATTTTATAGGGTCTTTGCATCTCATCTGATTAATAATTGAAACTTTTAAATACTCATTGAAAGCCATTTCCTTGTACAGTTAATATCAATATGGCTACTGCATTGCCCTCCTTGATTTGTTAGATGTAAAGTGTACTCACTCATGTCATTGTTATGTATTTTTCTCCTGGGAGATGGGGTCATTCCTCCCCTGCCCCTATTTTCTCGCTCTTTGCCTTATGTGAGATCCGGCTTATGTGTCAACCTCCTGGTGCGCCTTTCAAAGTCTACACTTCAAATGGAAAGGAGGAAGGCATGTCATGTCCTACATCTTCATTCTTTCCTTTCAGGGTCAAGAAGGGAGATGTGTTACATCCTGCCTTCCCTGCCTGTGCATGGATGAATGGAACTCTGGTTACTGCATGCAACCTTAGATGCCCTCTGTGTATTCTGTCCTGAGTCTTCCATGTGTGTCAGTCAGCCAGAGTCTGTTTCCCTTCTCCTGCATGTGTATGCCCAGTGTCTCTGTCCTCCTCTTACCTACTGCCACCTCCTTAATTGTGTGTCCCTGTCTTCACAATAAAGGACACTTGTCTGCAGTAACCTCCTCCTGTCATCCTTGGACCTCTGGGGCTCACAACATTACACAAGGCTTATGATGACAAATTGCACCCGCTATCTTTCAAATGATTAATTGTCATGCTTGTTTGATTTGTTTTCATGTGATTTCAAACTATGAAGTTGTTGCAGCCTGTGAATCCTTATTGCATTTGTTCACTTAACTATGTTTGATATGCCATAGCGATATCTCTGTTTGTTGGACTACGTACTACAGTATACAACATTCGTGAATCAAAGAAATATATCAATGGAACTCCAGTAAATTGAACTTGGACTATGTCTTTTTTTAATTTCAGATTCCACAACATACGCACACTTTCTGTTCAATGCCTTTGACATGAACCAAAATGGAATTATTAGTTTTGAGGTATGTCAAGCACCACTATTACAGAAAATGCAATGTGTGATATGGTATTATCTAGCTTGTAGACCAGTAAATACCTGTCCCTGCTTTCCCATTACATGATGTGATTTCGGTAGATGTGTAAATGTTTTTAGTATTATTTCTTTGATATTGTATTTTGCATGTTTTTTGTTTGATGCACTGATGTGCGTTGTCTTTATGTTTCTGCAAATGTTAGCTGGTAATGTCAGCAAATGTTATTTGGTAAGATAGTTCAGCAAATTAAGTGCTAGCCTTGCATATTGATGTGCGACCTGCGCCACATGTTTAATTCCGGCATCAGGGACTCAGCCCGTGATTCTTCATTGTCACTACATTGAGTACTCTTAAATTGAGAGTGCTATTAAATTGGGTATTAACAGTTTATAGTTCAGTGCTTAGAAGAAGTTGCAATCCACCAACCCAGCTGTATGTCAAAACTTGATAGTATTTGCATTATGTCTCTAAATTGTCTGTGTCACTTTTTAGATGGGGCGGGGAGTGTTGAGGCTGGTTAGAGCCAAATGCCTGGATATGGCTTGGCCTGAGTGGCTTTGTGAGCTAAGAGCCAAACTGGAGCCAAGCAGGGCATCATCCTCTGTTAGGTTCACAGAGTAAATCAAAGTGGCCCTGCCACTCAGTGACTGTTAAAAAAAACTGCATGCAACCATCTGCAATCACAGAGTATTTTATGTATCACTTGCCTGCCAGGAAATGCATGTTGGTACCAAACTAAAGATGCAATGAAGCATGTCTGGTCGTAAACCTGCAACATTTCAAACTGTGCAACCAGAAAACCTGGCTTCCACACTTGGCCAACCTATGTAATCCTAGACTAATCACAATTTAAATGAGTCATATTTTCTTTACTGTCACAATTGGGTTCAGGTAGAAGCGTCTGTTAAATGTGCATTACACAAAATGCCATTTTTATATACAGTGTATTCAAGTACCGTTTTTGCTTCAAAGGTTGCTTATGTTCCTCTCCCAAAAGGAATGTGAAATATATGATGTACTACACTCTTTGATGGGCAAGAGGGGTTGTCTGTGGAATTTTAGTTTACTGTATAAGGGGCTTGTACAAACAGTTTCGTTTACTCAGTCCCCAGGCAATGAGAGGTGGCCTTTTGCTCTCCATACATTATCTAGTTCTGAATGAGGTATGGGGAAGTCAAACATATCCTCAGCAAAGTGGGTGCATACCTGCCACAAAGCCCTTTAGTTTCTATCCACAATCTTACATCATCCAGGGTATGTGGCGCTGCATATTGCTCCCACTTGTGCTCGCTGAAAGACTGAGGATAGATTCCCTAGAATTTAAGCCCAATCAAAACTGTGCACAATAAAAAAACTCCAAGTCTGTGTGAAACAATGACTACAAGTAGCTGACCATTTTACACAGTTTTGTTGTTGTGTGTCTTAGTCTTGCAAATACAATTTCAAAACACAGGGATTAATTATGCCAACACTACTTTGCATTCTAGAATGTGTACAGTTCCATTCATCTCTTGCCGGCTCGGCTCACATTAAAGTCTTTTACTTTTTCCTCAGTTTTCTTCAGTCTTCTACTTTTTAGTTTTTTTTGTGGGGAATAGTGCCTCATCTTTCGACTCAGTGCTGCTGTGGGGTTTGATCTTTTCTGTAAACTCTTAACTTAATAACCATGCATGCCTTCGTATCTCATATCTAAGTTCAGCTTCCACGCTACACTCCTTGCCCCTTACTCCTAGTCTCCTGCTGAATTACTAATGCCTCTATTTCTAGTTTGAGGGTTGAACTGGGTATGCACATTTGCTTTGTTGTTCTGTTTAGTACTGTAGTAGTAGTTTATAAAAAATGATTTTACCATAAACCACTAGAAAAATAAAGGAAAATATGTAATATTCATGTGCAATTGATAAGCAGTAGAATCAAAAACCCTTCATGTGCAACACTGGTACAACCAGAACCCGAATAATCGTTCATGAGGTCAATATCATATAGAGTTTAGGAGACATAGGTCTATTGAAGTCAAGTTTCTGACTTCATTTCAATGCTACAAAGGCACTGTGATGTCCGGGAAATCTGGCTTACCAAAGAAATATCCCTAGACTATGGACTACCTGGAGGCGGTACAGTGTCGAACCCCACTCCCATGCCCCCTGATCATAGCTGTGTCTTGACCTGGGTGGCATAACCTCAAAACAAACACTGTAGAGCTAAACATCTGATTTACTGGCGAAGAGAACCTCACCACCCCATTTACTGTCTGGATAGAATTGGGCAGCAAGTGTTGTACTAAATAGAATCTACATGAAGGTCAATGTTTGGTGTAGACATAGGTGGCATTGGAAGAAATAACAGGATGAGCACATAGACATTTATCCAAACTTCTTCCTATTTTTGAGCCAAGAAGTGGCTGGGTGCTGTTTCCCCAAGATATGTTAGAGCCCATTACATTTAAAGAACTTGAGGGCAGACCAATGGCCACACGTTACAAAGAGCCCATGTACTTTATTGTTTATATCAATTTACCAGTGTTGATGTATGTCTGTGCTCAGTAGAAATTCATATAAATATAAGCCTACTCCTTATATGTGTTCACTACAACTATTTCGTAGTGTTGAATAAAAAGCATTTTAATCTAAATTTGCAAGTCACATGGTCTGTCTATCCACCAATCAGGCTCAGAACATAAAGGGCTTCATTATGAGTATGGCAGTGTGGGAAAAAACAGTTGTAAAACAGTGGTAACAAGATTTCCTCTAGCTTCCTGTCGTGCGCTCTTGAAAGATGGGAATTATGCCAACAAGTTGGACCCAAGTCAATCTGGGTTTCGCAAGGGAACCAGCACAGCTCGGAACTGCCTTGTATTACAACTTTTCAAGAATCAAGCTTTTCAATCCAAGCGTACAATATATCTCTCTTTTCTTGATGTCTCTAAGTCATTTGATTGTGTGGATCAAACTAGGCATGCTTAGGTTATTGAGTTGTCCGGAGGCCTTGGTTCGGTTGCTGGAACTTGTGCATAAAGACATCAGAATCAAGGTCAGACTGGACAGAAAAGGCATGTATTCGGGGTGGATATCTGTGGATCGCGGTTTGCGCCAGGGGTGTGTACTAGCTCCCTTTTTGTTTAATGTATACATCTTCAGAATAAGGGCCGCATTGTGTTAATCCCCTGAAGTGGGGACACATGAAAATTCAGTATCTTTTATATGCTAATGATCTTGTGTTCCTCGACTGCACTGCAATAGGTCTACAGAAATCTCTGATGCAGACACTGATTTCTATAGGGACCTTAGGCTGGATATTAGTGTGACCAAATCTAAAATCTTGGTTATTAGCCGCAGAAAGATCTTGTTGGGTAGGTCTTATTGTGGCTGGTACATTGATGGCAAAAAGCTGGAGGTGGTCACTAACTTTAGGTATCTTAGTGTGGTGATCAAATCA
Source organism: Ambystoma mexicanum (assembly GCF_040938575.1). Taxonomy (NCBI): domain Eukaryota; kingdom Metazoa; phylum Chordata; class Amphibia; order Caudata; family Ambystomatidae; genus Ambystoma; species Ambystoma mexicanum. The sequence goes on from NC_090937.1 coordinate 1,286,869,122, forward strand.
AATCAATCAGTGTCTCTCGCTAACCAGGCCTTGAAGTTGGATGATATCTCAGCGGTTGCAAAAACTCTGAGTGCTGGACAGAAAATATGGTTGCGTTTCATTACTGCCAGGACTCAAAATGTACAACCAGGTGCTAGTTCCAAAACTAACGTACGGGGCAGAGGTCCTTGAGGTCGGCTTGGAATGGGCTAAGATGGAGTCCTTTATCTGGAAATGATTTCTGAGCCTCCCAGGGGGTACCCCGTTCCCTCCGGTTAAGCATATTTTGGGTATCACATCTCTAGACACTAAGGTCCACTGGAAAAGACTTCTGCTCTTAAGATCTTTTATGTTTCCACCAGCGTCGACCCTTTTTATTCAATTGAATGCATTTTATAATCTAGGCAATTTTGTGGCACTTAAACACTGGGTTAATTCTGCTTTGATCATCCCTAATGGGAGAGCAGTATCGCTGGAAGAAATAGTGCATAATCCAGCTCAGATTGAGAAGTTATTATTTGAAAATGACTGGATCTAAAATAGGGAAAATCTGCTAACTTCTAAGCTGTTTGAGCACTTTTCTTTGGATAGTAAACCTTTAAATTCTCCCCAGAAATATATGACCAAACATCACTCAAGATTCCTTAGAAAATTCTGCCTATCTACACAACTAAATTTACTCCTAACTAACAATGTCCTAAGAGGCCGGTTATCGGCTCAACCTAGTGATCACGTATGCCGTTGTTGTAGAGTCTATAGCGAAACCTTGAAAGATCTAATTGTGAAGTGTCTGCCCTAACTGCTCTACGAGAGGACATTTTTAATTTTATTGTATCACTCGCCCTTTGCTAACTTGGGAAACTTTCTGGTGGAATCTATTAGTTAATCCCAATGATAGTTTGTTAATTAATGTGATGAATTTACTAAAGATGCTTTTGTCTTTACATGAAGTGTATTTCATTTAAAATGGTTTTATTAGGCAATCTATGGTATTTAATGACTTTGTATACTGCATATCTTATTTTAATGTGCTGAATAATTTTAGGTGAATATGTGTGTAAAGTTTTCATTTTGTAAACTAAATCAAATAAATAAATAAATAAAGAAACAACAGTTACCAAAAAACCTTAGAAGACATTGGTATAGGTAGTATTCACTCAGGTATTTTGCCTTCAGAAGCCAGTGTTCTAACCACTTTACACCCACTGCCATATGCATAGAGCCATAGTAGAGTAGAGCAAACATCCTCATACATAACTTGGCCACATGCTTGGCCAAATCCTTTCACATAAGCAACACAGTTTATGTCCTAGCACCAAACTGTGCATAGTGTTTAGAGATGCTAAAATGCTGAACTATTCTGATGTGCAACTAACAGCATATTTAATCACTCATTTGCATTTTCTGTCTTAGAAAATTATTTAGGAATCATTCTTACTCTGTCAAACGTTTCTTAAATCATATAGAAAGTTACTTCAAACAAATGTTCACAGAAGAGTAAAAGGTTTAATTGTACTAAAGGTCCATGTGTGTTATCTATTGGGTCTCTGCGTTTGACTGGCTCTACTGAGTCAGCCATTGGGTTAATTGGGGAAGACTCAAGTGCTTCCTAGTGAGGTTGTGAAATCATTGTACTGAAAAGGTACACAAACTAGTTGAGAAAGGGGAGGGGTATTACAGTCTTGGCATGCATGGTGTTTGTAGATACATCTTGTCTGCGTTTACCCTGCAGTGATGGTATTAAAGATTTGGTGAAGGAACCTCACCTAATATTTGAGTCCTGTGAGATATTATTTGATTGAATGCAATGCTATCAATTTAACAATGTGAATTCACAATGGCTTTAGAATGAAATAGCTTGTAATTAATGTTGAATATGTTTTACTCAAAAACGAAACAGCTAATGCAAAGGACATGCTATATGTATGCTGCCGTGTAAAAAGGGAATATAGTAAACTGTGCAATTTGTACTTTAGTATTCTGCAAGGAAATGATGGCCAGAACATTAAAAACAAATCACAAGAGTTGTAATATATTTATAAACAGAACCATTAATCAGTTAAGTGTTATTAGAAATCAAGACATGGTAACTAGCACATGTTTTGTTACCTCGGGACACACTATCTCATGTACATTTTAAGTTATCTTACTAAATGAATGTTTATGAAAGATCAGCTTTCTTGAGAACGGGCCTTACTATCCAGCACTGTGACCAAGGCATTAAAATATCTAATGGCACAGCTGTGTGTTTCGAGGGGATTGGGTCCTCCGACGTATTCCATATCTATGACATGTAATCACCACAGCTGTGCTGCTTCCGAAACTTTTTTCGGCGTCTGCGTCCTGCGTCGATGACGTCGATGCGCCGTCGTCGAGGACCTCCTCCGACGACCGACGTCATCCTATGTGATAAGTAGGACGCACGACGCCCGTAGCCTCAGTTCTGTTTTTTCCGCAAACGTGTTGCTTCGTGAATCTTGGTTAACGCCTCGACTCTTTGGAGTTCTGTTCTTCTCGTTTCTTCGAACCTGTTCGTTTTGTGAGAATCCTTCGTGTGAAGATATCTTCTACTTCGTCTTCGACCCCGCGTCCAGGTTTCAAGAAGTGCGGGGAGTGTGGGTCCAAGATGTCGGTGACGGACTCGCACGACACCTGCCTCTGGTGCCTCGGAGAGGCCCACGACACGGATGACTGTATGGACTGCCAGTCGCTCACGTCCAAAGCCTTACGCGAACGTAAGAAGAAGTTGTCGGTAGGTCGGGTGTCCAAGCCCCGGAAATCGAAGTCTGCAGGGCTTTCGACGGATGATTCGAGAGGTGACTCTCCGCGGCAACGTCGGAAGTCTCGTGGGTCTCCTTCTAGGAGTCGGTCTCGCCACTCCTCAGCCTCTTCGAGGCATTCTCGGAAGCGCCGACACCGGTCGTCTTCCAGGTCCTCTTCGGAGGACTCTGCCCAGCACGTCGCTTACCCCAACAGCCGTGCGACGCCAGAGGAATGGGCCTCCTTCGGGAAGAAAATGCTGGCGATTCTTGAGTCGCAGGGTACTAAGCCGTCCGCGCCCCCGAGTGGGGTCGGTCGTGAGAGGTCGAGAGACACCTCTCGCAAGAGTGGTCGGCACGAGTCATGGGAGAGGTCCCGTTCGGACAAGGAGACTCGTTCTCGACGTACCCGTTCCAGGTCCCGGTCCTCGACGCGTTCGAGACCGTGTGCACCTGTGAGGTCTTCGAGGAAGACATCGAGGTCTGAGGCGTCGAGGGCGTCGACAGGCTTTCTCGAGGCTCCGAGGAAGTCGTCGAAGCCGTCGACCCTCAGGTCGTCGAGGGACACGCTTGGAGCTCCGGCTTCAAGGGCTGTGTCGACGCCGCCGATGCTGGCGGCGCTGCATCGGACGTCGAGGCCGATTTCCTCGACGCCGATCCTCTCGGCGCCGATGCCTGTTCTCTCGACATCGGCGCCGATTCGCTCGACGCCATCGACGCCTTCCGTGTCCGAGGTACCCCGTGGCACGGGGGAACCCCCTAGGAAGGCTCTGGTTAAGAGCAAGCAGTCTCGGGTGCCTTCTTTTCGCCACCTGGAATATATTTCAGAGGCAGATGAGGATTCTGATGGCCTGGTTCCTAGTCAGGTTCCAGATGAAATTGTCTCGGGCCATAGTCAGTTTGACAATTTGAGGCAGTCACTGCATGATGCCAGTGGACTGGACACCTCTCCGGAGGTGGAGTTTTGTAGGCCTGAGCCTGGCTCTCATGCCGATTCCTCGTACCGGCGCCTTATGGCTAGGGTTTCTGAGTACTTGGGATGGTCTGCTCCCCCAGGGGAGTTTGTGCAGGATGATCTGACGGACATCCTTGATGTTGGTCCCCCAACTGACCCGGTACTGCCGTTCCATATGGCTTTACAGAGAAGGGTGGCGGCGGCTTGGACTGCTCCGGAGAGTCTCCCGGCGGTGGGCAGATCCTTGTCGCGAAAATACCGTCCAGCCAGTAGCTACCCCTGCTTCTTGACCAGGCACCCCACTCCGGAGAGTTTGGTGGTGCAGGCGGCCACGGCCCCGGCAAAGCAGGCGTCGTACCCTACCATCCCTCCTGATAGGGACGACAAACGTTTTGATGGCTGGGCGAAGAAAGTGTTTTCTTCTGGTGGTATGGCGCTTCAGGCGGCCAACTCTATTTGTGCCTTGTCTCGTTTCACACACACTCTGTGGAACTGTGTTGCGTTAGCGGCTGAACATATTCCCGAAGGGGACGAACGGGACGGTTTCCTTGCTATGGTCCAGGATGGTAAGGATGCCATGTGTGAGTCCGTTCAGTCGGGTTTGGACTTAGCTGAATGCGTCAGTAGGTCCATGGCGGCGAGCACCGTGATACGCAGGTTTGCGTGGTTGCGGAAGTCGGGGTTTACTCCTGATGTGCAGTCCCGGCTCCTCAACATGCCCTTTGACGGTGAACACATTTTTGGCAGCAAGGCTGACGGGAGCCTTGAGAGGTTGCAGACCTCAAAAGCTGCAGCGAAGTCGTTGGGCGCTGCAGTTCGCCAACCTCCACCTTTTCGTCCTAGGGGACAGCAGTGGAGGGGTGGTTCCTTTCACTATTACTCATCCTTCAGTAAAGCGAGAGGAGCTGGCAGTCAAAGAGGCCAACGCAGGGGTACCAGAGGTGGACAACAGGGTACGTGGTGCCAAGGCCGCTCGGGCAGTTGCCTCTTTGCCCTCAGGTAACGCCGCAGCCGCTCCCACTCAGTCATGAGGCCATGTCCCATGGTTCGCCGGTTGGGGGAAGGCTGGCGCAGCATCTTGTAGAGTGGCAAGCCGTTACTTCAGATGTGTGGGTTCTGGAGAGCATAACCCACGGCTACTGTCTTCCCTTTCGGCACAGGCCTCGCGACAATCCACCGGGGAACCTCTCTTTGCAGAGTCCGGATCCGCTCCTTGCGCAGGAAATTCAAGCCCTGCTGGAGAAAGGCGCCACAGAACTGGTGTCTGTAGCGGAGAGGAACAAGGGATGGTATTCCCCTTATTTTTTGATTTCGAAGAAAGACGGGGGATTGAGACCCATCATGGACTTGCGCGGTTTGAACAAACTCCTCAGGAAGGACAAGTTCAAGATGGTTACTCTCTCTCAAGTCCTCCAGCTTCAGGACTGGTTGGTGTCACTCGACCTCAAGGATGCTTACTTCCATGTGCCGATCCATCCCAAGCACAAGAAGTACCTGAGGTTCGCGGTTGGCGACTTGCACTTTCAGTTTCGGGTCCTGCCGTTCGGATTGACCTCCGCCCCGAGGGTTTTCACCAAGCTCATGGTGGTGGTGGCAGCGCATCTCAGGCAAGGGGGATTCACGTCTACCCCTACCTGGACGATTTTTTGATCAGGGGGAGCTCTCCCGAGCAAGTCCTGGATCATCTGTCCGTCACCTGCCACTCCCTTCACAGGCTGTGCTTCTCCCTCAATTTAAAGAAGTCCCATTTGATGCCAACACAGCGGCTCCAGTACATCGGAGCAGTGCTCGACACTTCCCTGGGGCAGTGTTTTCCTCCCGAGGTGAGGGCTCTTTACATTCAGCAGATGGTGCACAAGTTTCAGCATGCCCAGACGCTCCCAGCGTTCGAGTTCTTGAGGTTGCTCGGCCTCATCGCATCCTGCATTCTTCTGGTGCCAGAGGCTCGCCTGCGGATGAGATCTTTGCAGTGGGCACTCAAGACGCAATGGTTGCAGTCCTTCCGACAGGGTATCGGACCCGGGTCAGGTGCCGCCCTCGGTCGCCCGGGACCTTCTGTGGTGGGCCGTCGAAGGCAACTTGATGAAGGGGGCTCCATTTTGGCTTCCCTGGCCAGAGGTGACGATCGTGACGGATGCATCCCTCACGGGATGGGGAGCTCATGCCAACGGGCTGACAGTCAGCGGTCGTTGGTCTCCGTCGGAGTCCAGACTCCATATCAATCTGTTGGAGCTGAGGGCCGTCAGGCTAGCCCTGAAGGCTTTTCTGCCGACTGTGCGAGGAAAGAGTGTCCTGATCCTGACGGACAACACAGTGGCCATGCACTACCTCAACAAAAAGGGGGGGGGGCAGGGTCACTTCCTCTGTGCAGGGAGGCGATGCAGCTCGAGTTCTGGGCCATCCAGCAGGAAGTTTCAATCTCGGAAGTTCATCTGGCCGGAGACGAAAACGTGACGGTGGATGCTCTGAGCAGGCAGAGCGTGATCTCTCACGAGTGGGAGTTGGCTCAGGAGATTCTCCTGGAGATCTTCGCCCTTTGGGGGACCCCTCAAGTGGATCTCTTCGCCTCCATTGTCAACCGGAACTGCGAAAGGTTTTGCTCGCAGGAATTTCCTCCAAAAGGAGCCTTAGGAGACGCGTTTGTGGTGGAGTGGTCATTCCCGCTGCTGTACGCGTTTCCTCCAGTCCCCGTCATCCCGCAAGTGCTGCGGAGGTTACGGAAGTTCGGTTCCCGGATGATCCTCATTGCTCCGGTGTGGGATCGGAGTACGTGGTACCCGGACCTTCTCGACTTGTCCATCTGCCCTCCACGTCGTCTTCCCTACCAAGACGATCTGCTCTCACGGGAGGGGGGTCAGGTTCTCCATCCAGAGGTTAGATCCCTCAACCTTCACGCTTGGCTTCTGAAAGGTTGAGGTATAAGGATTGGGACCTCCCTGAAGACGTGATGGAAGGCCAGCAACAAAGTCTCTGTACCGTTGCCGTTGGCGTAAGTTCTGCGGCTGGTGCAGAGTTCAGAATGTGGATCCTTTTGCATGTGACATCCCCATGGTTCTGTCCTTTTTACTTTCTTTTGCCCACAGGGGCTTGCAAGTGGGTACCATTAAAGGTTACCTGGTGGCGCTGTCCATCTTTAAGCGCTCGTCTGAAGAGTGTTCTTACTTTTAAATCCCTTTAATTTCACAGTTTCTGAAAGGGCTCATTAATGTGTTCCCTCCGTCACCTTTCCTGGTGCCCGGTTGGGATTTAAACCTTGTTCTTAAGTTTCTTATGGGTGCTCCATTTGAGCCTTTACATTCTTGCCCTTTGAGGCTGTTAACTCTGAAAACTGTGTTTTTAGTTGTGGTTACTTCCGCTCGCAGAGTGAGTGAGTTACAGGCACTTTCAGTTAAGCCACCCTTCACTGTATTTCACAAGGACAGGGTTGTCCTTAGAGTTCGTCCTTCTTTTCTTCCGAAGGTAGTGACAGAATTTCAGTTGGCCCAGAAGGTTGTTCTTCCGGCATTCTATCCTCCTCCGCATCCTGGTAAGGAAGAGGAGAGGCTCCATAGGCTTGATCCTAGGAGAGCTTTAAGCTTTTATGTTTCACGCATGTCCCGGGTCAGATTGGACGATCAACTCTTTATTGGTTACGCTGGAAAGCGTTTAGGGCAAGCTGTGACGAAACAGACTTTGTCTCGCTGGATTATTTTAGCCATCTCGGAGTGTTACCGCTTGGCGGGTAAGGACCCACCGGCTGGCTTGCAGGCCCATTCTACCAGGGGTGTGGCTGCATCTACTGCCCTGCAGAGGGGTGTTCCTATTCGCAACGTCTGTGATGCAGCCACCTGGGCTTCAGTACATACATTTGTACGTCACTATTCCCTCGATTCCATCCGAGGACAGGATCTGGCCTTTGGCAATTCGGTCCTTTGCTCTGCTATTTGATTGGCTATTCTAAATTTTGATTCTAAATACTTTCCCTCCTCCTTGCTCTGGTACTGCTTTGGGAGTCTGTCATAGATATGGAATACGTCGGAGGACCCAATCCCCTTGAAGAACAAGTTACTTTCTTACCTGGTAACGTTCTTTCGATTGGATGCTCCGACGACGTATTCCATATCGCTCCCGCCCTGCCTTCCCCGCTGCAGAATTTCTTTTGCGATTGCAGCTTACGTTCCGCAAGGCTTTATGTCTGACTGGCAGTTGACTAATGTCACACGTTCTGGGGGAAAAAACTACAACTGAGGCTACGGGCGTCGTGCGTCCTACTTATCACATCGGATGACGTCGGACGTCGGAGGAGGTCCTCGACGACGGCGCATCGACGTCATCGATGCAGGACACAGACGCCGAAAAAAGTTTCCGAAGCAGCACAGCTGTGGTGATTACATGTCATAGATATGGAATACGTCGTTGGACCATCCCATTGAAAGAACGTTACCAGGTAAGAAAGTAACTTGTTCATCTATGCCAAATGCATGTGTATTAAATTGAAAAAACAAATCCAAATGCATTCCATACATGGACCTTAGCTGGAAGGCCACACTGTTAAGAAACGGATGAATGCATTGACAGTCAGTAATGGCAACTTCAAAGCAGAAGACATCTACACAACTCCTGACCTCCAACCTAGCAAGGCCTCACGCAAAATGTGTCTACTCCATTAAAACAAGCCTAATAAAGGGCCTTTTGTTCATGGCAGCAGATAGTTTTGTTGATGTCAGGAACCAAGAAACACGTAATTCAAATCAAAATTGCACAATAGAAATGTGCTGCATAAAGAAATCCTTTTAAAGAGGACAAATTGGAAATCCATTTTTGGCCATGATGTCAGACCATTGGTCCAATTTAAAAAACCAATACAGATTTAGATTCCATGGAAAAACACAGATCACATGCATATAAAAGTGTTCTTGACCAACCTGCATAAACTAAAGCTTAACAGAGATGCCCACTTGATGGCAATCCAAGACCAAGTTCATGAAACCCCAAATAAGAGGCAGATACATTTAGGATTGCCCACTCGCAGTTTGTCTGTAAGTTTGAACTGAAACATGAAAAGCATCCCAACCTTTGAAGGTTAATTTCCAAAATACTTTAGCCACCCTCTCCTTCTCGCCCCACATCTAAGACATCTCTAAGAATTCCCACTACCAGCTGCACCTCCTCAGAGGTATTCTGCCTTTTCTCACGTTCCCGCAGAAGCCCACTGTCTCCAGAGCCCTGGTTCTCTCTAGGCTGGACTAATGCAATAGCCTCTTTCTTCTACTCTTCGCCCTCTGCAACTAATCCAGAAAATGGCTGCGAGACTTCTCCTTGGCCTCAAGCCCAGGGATCTTGTGTCTCCAGCCCTGAAATCTCTCCACTGGCTCCTGGTGGCTGCAAGGATCAAGTTTAAGACCCTCTGCATTGTCCACAAGTCATTCAGGGTCCGGGTACCACACAACACCCAACTCTCTCTTCCTAAACACTTTCCTTCTTGAGACTTTAGCTCATTCACCTCCAACTCTCTGAGGGTCAGTCGCTTCTCCAGGAAGAGAGTGGGAGCTAGATCTCTCTCCTCGGCTGGTGCCTCCCTCTGGAACAGCATCCATGTCTCTCTCAAACTTGAGAAGGACCACCTCAGGTTCCGTAAGCAACCCAAGCCCTTCCTTTTCACTTCTGCTTTCTCTCTCCCCTGCTGACGTACTTGTCTGCTGCGCTAACTGGTTGTCTGGCCACCCTCTGAACATTATGGCCACCAGGCTCCTACATGCCTCTGGGCTTATCTCACACTTAGGGACTGTATCTGCAACCCTATAGACCCCTGCCTTCTTTGCACTTTCCCTAATCGGCTCCCTGACTACACTTGGGGCTTGCGTACTTCGCTCTCCTCCTCTTTCTATCCTGACACTTCTCCTCCTCCTTCCCCTTGCACTTGCATGATCTGAATGACACAAGGCCTAGTAAGAGTGTTTGTTTTGTCCTCCCATTGTCCCACCGACCTTGTCTTGTTGTGCCTAGGAACACTTGTGTACAGGCACGTTATGAATGACTTATATTATATCATATCACTATCATATTGCAGAAGGAACAAGATGGCAGTGAAGGGACTTCCACTGAACATTATAAAATAAATCTTCATCTAAACAATGAGTGGTTCTCCACTTTGGATGGAAACATATTTAAGTTTTATTCACGGTGGACCTCCAGCAATAATCTAGGTCAGGTAGTGGATAAATCAGTAAATAAAATAAGCAGTCAATTACAAAATGATGACAAGATCGCCAAATTTGCTACATAACTTTTATCTTTATTTGATACTAGGGATCCAAAACCCTGATTTCTAGCACTTGTATGCTGAAGATCACAATTGGAACCAAAACAATAAGTCATAATTGCTTGGTTGTAAGAGCTGTGATTTCTGATTTTTTTATATTAGTAATGACATACTGCATAAAAGAGCAATTCATTTGGATTTTATTATAACAAAATTTGGTCTACAATTGGCAAACAAATGATAGATTTTAATGATCTGAAGAAGACATTTGTGTCCGCTTAATTGCTAACGAAGTTCATATCAAAGAAGAAGTCACTAGTCCTAGAAAAACCCGGCAATATACTTTGAAAATAAAGATCAAAAAAGGCAAATCTTGTTTAATAAAGAATCTTTCTTTCATTTAAGTAATAGTCTTCAAATGTAAGGACTGTCTCTACATCCAATGCCATTAGTAGATTTTAAAGATCAAAACATGGCAATAATGATCCCTATAGCATTATTTTGTCTCCAGATCCGCTTAGCAGAATCGCAATTGAATAAAAACATTTGCCAATCGACTCAACAAGTACATTCACTGGTTAAATACCTAAAGATTGTTATCACAATAATGATTCTGCCAGATGAGAGACTTTTTATACTCGACAAGGGGGGGTTTCACAGTATACTCCCAGTACTATTATAGGGTGGATTACAGTGTTCCAGGTTACAAGTAACTACATCAATATTAAGGAATCATCCACCCAGGTAAATACCATAAATAGAGATCTGTCCATACAGATTGAAGATACTTTTGAGATTGCTACTCCAGAAAAATCCCCATGTTTCTGTTAGATGGTCGAAGAATAGATCAGAATGGCTGAATTCTGCGAGACAGATGAAGAAAGACAACTATTGAGACAAGTGTTTCTAAACTTATAAAAAAATAAATGTTCTTTGTCGATTTGTGTGACTGCGCACATCCATCTCTCCATTAAGAAATACCTATGGGCCATGATATGGCACCTGTATTTGAAAATGTTTACAGGTTGCCTCTCGCATACATGAAGTCACTCATGGCGATTATCAAAAATGTCATTTGTAATCCAGTGGGATCATTCACTCAATCTATAGTAAATTTATTAACCCAATACTAGGAATATTAAAACCTAGTCTAGAATCAAGACTCTGCATACCTAAGAGAAATGAAGAAACGGTTACAAATGTCAAGGTGGCCCCTTGCTTACATTGATCGGGTACTTCAACAAATCCAAGGTTGCAAAGTATATTCTGCTTTCAATTTGACAAATGGATATTGGACCCTTTGAACACCAATATAAACGTTGCTTTGCCGCTGGGGAGAGCAGAGTTTGGTGATTTGTAAATCATTTACAGTGTGACATCAACACCAATAAAAGGAACCTAAAGTTGACGGACCCAAAGTCAACACACGTTCCGATCGAGCAGCAACACACTCAACAGATGGAAATTGAAATAACTGATCATCGAAACAGACAAGTTGGGTTTAGCAGCGAAGAGCTAAAATCTACGGTTTGTCTTAGAGATCAAATCAAAATAACCACTGAAGGAGCAAAAACCAAGGAACAAATGGGCAGTACTGGTGCCGGCAAAGCGAAAGAGCCAGTCACTCAAAATGAGTGGCAGTGATTAGCTGAGTCCTTAACTACAAAACCCCCAAAAGTAATTCAAGACTCCATAGACTGATTGTGAACTCCTCATTGGATCATGGAACACAAGGGGCTTCTTGCATCTCTTCCACACAAATTGGCAGGAAGGCTTGGGGATAGTATGCTTACAGGAGACTTGGTTATGCGAATGTCTGAGAGTTGAAGGGTATGAAGTCTCATTCAATCCGGCTATAAATAAAAATAAAGGCTTCCCTATGGCAGATCTACTAACATTAATCAACAAGGAACTTGGCCTCGGGATCATTGAAACTAATGACTGGAGTCCTTTCATTCAAGTTACAACCCTGGGGAAACTCAGTGTGAGTGGAAATGCCAATGAATTCCTAAAGGTTGTTAACCTATAGTGGAACCACATAGTAGCTGGCAAAAGAGCCTTTATAGACCAGGTAACTGCCATTTTGGACGAAATCTACGAAGAGGCAAACCACACAAATTTAATAGTGTGTGGTGATCTAAAAATTGACTGCACTAACACTACACCAGGGCCAGAGATCCAACTGGCAAAAGAGTGCTGTTTAGAGATGGACCAAAGAAAGCTATTCATGCTGAATGGAAATACAACAGGTGATATACTTGTAGCTCCGACATGGAGAAGACTTAACCAGAAATCTACGATTGACTACATGTTTGTGTCAGAAGGCATCCACACTCGAGTTAAAAGCATGAAGGTGGTACCCATGATTCATAGTGACCATGACATGCTGCAAATCGAGGTAATGACATACTGTGGAATAAGCCCATCGGAATGGAATCACAAAGTTGTAGTAGAGTCCAACAGAGTCAGACTAAAACTGGATAAACAGGCAGTCTCACAAATTTCTCATCGATACCATACGGAAGAAGAGACGGTGGAATACCAACATCTCTTATTGTAGTTTGTAGAAAGTAAACTTGGATCAAGACACTGTGACTTTGTACCAAAGCATAACTTTGACCTAGAAATTCTAAAGAGAAAAAGGATAATGCGTTGCGAAATCCGAAAATCTCCTCGAACAGATCCAAAAGTGTTTGCACTGCAAAAAAGCTGCTAAGCAAAAGTACAAAAACTGGATGAAAGCCCATAACCATCTGATGATGCAAATCGATGCAGAATTAATGCTGGGCAAGCTGCAAAACAGAAATTCAGCTGAGTTCTGGCGACTGATCAATCATATGCAGGCACCTCAGTCTGCACTACAAGGCAACTTGGTATCAGAGGCTAACTGGCTATCGGCAACTTGTTATCAGAGACTGACTGGCTATCGTACTATACTGATTTATATAGTAGGAGTGAAAAACCATACACCGAATCCAGGACTGAACTTCCACGTTGAGACCTCACCTTTGAAAAGGTCGACATCTTGACTGTGATCAACAAAGCAAGTGCCTCGAGAGCTCCTGGTCCCGACGGGCTAACAAACTATACAATCAAGCAAAACCCTGAAGTATGGGCCGAAATCTGCTATATCCTATTTGAAAGGATTAACTGTCAATGCTGTTCGCCTCAGTCCAGGAAAAGCAAGGTAATCGTACTGATCTTTAAAAAGGGCAATAGAGCTAACCCAAAAGACTATCGACTGATAGCTCTATTAGACGTATTAGGAAAAGTCTATGCAACACTGTTGCAAAAAAATCTTGTTGGCTGGGCGATGAAAACCAACCACATCGACATGAGACAAGCTGGCTTTGTAAAGAACGTTGGTTTCTCCTTGAACCTCCTAATTTTAAATCTGCTCAAAATTGAGGCTTTGAGAACCAAAACAAAGGTGTACCTTGCGCTCATTGACATTTCATATGCATTTGCCAGAATTGAACGTGGCAAACTTTGGGATAAATTGAAGATCTGGGGTTGCCCCCCCAGCTTGCTAGCCACGATTCGAGAACTACCTACGAACACAAACATCAGGATCTGTCTAGATCAAAAAGGAGCGCTCTCCGCACAGATTAACACCTTCCGGGGCGTGAAGAAAGGTTGCTCTCCTGGCATCTGCAATATTTAGCCTCTTCATTTCTGACATCGGAGAGGCTATAGATGGTGTTCACTCCTTTCCACCAAGAATTACCAAGACTCATCTTAGTTGGTTATTGTATGCCGATGAATTAATCTTGCTGGACGTCACTCCAATCGGCTTGCAAAGAAAACTAGACGCAGTTGAACGGTATGTGGAAAACAACAGCCTTCAAATAAATACAAAAAAAGTGAGATCATATTACTCCATAACCTCAAAATAGCGTGGAAAACCAACAGTAAGAAGTTTGCATGGTCTTTGGGCCAGGAAACCTTGCACACAGTCTCTAGCTCCAGATATCTTGGGATGCAGATAAGAGCAAGCATCAATGATGGACCTTGCGCAGCAATCGCTAAAAGCAAGTGTAGACAACTTGCTAGTCAAGCGTTTGTTTTAAACAGAAAGTATGGAAAGTTTTCCTTAAGGCCGGTCATTAACTTTTACCAACAGAAAGTAATACAGGCACTTATATATGGTGTGGAAAACGCTTTCACACAAGCTGTGAGCAACGCTCGAAAATACATTCTGGGTCAAAGTGCTTCAATTTACAAAAGGCACGTCAACAGCCTGTATTCGATATGAACTGTCTTTGATTTCCATTCACGCAAGGATAAATTGGAACCTATTGTCACTCTTTCGAAAAACAAAAGTTGAAGGACAAATTCCACAATTTAAAATCCTGCATGAGTCTCTGACAACAAAAATGATGTCCGATCAGCTTTGAATAAGTGCCGTGACGTCATGCTTAAAGAATATGACATTGAAAAGGACATGCTGCATGGGAATCCTAACTTGGCAAAAAGAAAATCTGGCACACTGACTGGAGCAGAACTGGTGAGCAGAGAAAGAACTGCAGATTGATGAAAGACGTCCCAGGCGAGGCAAATAGATTCAATAAACCACAACAATACGTAGAGCTCTTTCCTGATCAAATCTCAAGACGTCTGTATATGCGTTTTCGCCTCCATGCATTTCAAACAAAAGAGCGACTTCGAGTTTGGACCAAACATCTGGACCTGAAACCATTCTGCAGGTTCTGCGCCAGAGAAGATGAGACATTGAAACATCTTACCTTGTTTTGTGAAAAAGGACGGTCCCTAAGAACTAGACATCTAGGTCCTTTAGTCCTGAAACAACCGTCCTTAAGTGCAGACGACTGGTGGCAGAAAATATTTGATGATGTTGACACGAAGTTGAGCTTTGCTTTGACCCATTTTTTGAATGACGTGGAAAAGTTATTGGCAATAAACAGTTGTGATGCAATGTGACGCTAAAATTAACAAAGGGCACTTTGTTGAGAGTGGACCTCATGAGGAGCATGGATTTTTACTGTTGTTGATGTATTTTAAAGTTTTATGATTGAAACCAATAAAATAAAAAAACGTTTAAATCATTTAGGTGCATTAACAGTAGGAACTAATTCAACTACACTAGGCCTAACCTTGTAAAAAGATGAGAAAATGACCTAAGTAGATAACCTATCAATAAAAAGTTAAAATGTGAAAGAACACTTGGTGGAAATCCCCCTTGTGATGACACAATTAATTAATTCATGTGTGAAACTATCTATTCACAACTCACAGTGGTGCAGAACCTTTGTAGGCCATGAAACAACTGCGGTGGGCCTTAATCCTCAGAAAAAGAAGGTTAAGGTTTTAAAGAAGTTGAGGAATCCCACACATCTAGGCAAGGTACAACGTCTCTAAGGATTGACCAACTGCAGTCATAAATTCATAGGAATTAAAAAGAAATCCCTCAGATCTTTGTCAGTCTATTGAAGACAGGGGTGAAGTGGAAAGGGGGTACTGCCCACCAGAAGCTGCAAAAGACTTCAAAGACGTATGCCCCAAGCACCCTTCTTGGCCTATCCCAATAAAAACAAGGAGGTTTTCCTAGAAACTTTATTTTCTGAAACCTGTTTAACTGTGGTCTGAAATCAGAAGCATGACCAAGTTAATAACATACTTTCATTTGCAAGTAAGGCCTTATCACTAGTTGAAAATAGGGTTAATCAGGATGGACTGTTGATTGGGAAACCCCAATTGGGTTACAATCAGTGAGTAGTACCTGCCTCATTCAGAAGCATAATGTGATGCAGCTACCGTCGCTCAAAGGGGATATCAAAAGACAATGAAGATCCTATGTGACATTGATTATTGGCCACACATTCGTCAGGACCTAAATATACCACACACTGACCTATACATCGATTTCATTGTACCTGTGATGTGTTCTGTCTGTGGAACCAAATATATGTCGATCATCACTTGCCTATTTTCCAAATGGGCTGAATATTTCCCTACCCCAAATTATGAGAATGTCACACTCACCCGTGTCTCTGCAGGAGCGATGGATGCGCGTCCTATGACCCCGAGTTCTTACTTCCCCTCTTTTACCCGGAGGAACACCTGTCAAATATAAGATGCAAACTCAGACCTGGGTTCGCCTGATTCCCCTGGGCCCCTTCCCTTCTCTCTACTATGTGTTGTGATGTCCCCTAAGGGCTTACCTTGGTTATTCGTGGGGTGTGTACTCTATCCTGCATTCGCAGAGGCGCGATTCTATGGGAGATTCACAGCCCTACACTCGTAGGGATGGTGCCAATGTCTGTTTGCCGAGTTCTGATGCCACACGCTATTATATGCCTTCACAGCGAGGCAGAGTGTTCAATGTGCTAGTTTCTTCACTAGCAAGAAAGTCCTTTGCACAAGGCGAACGCTGCGCGGTGGATTGTGAGAGTCTGGTATTGTCCGAATTGTCTTTATTTTGCCAAAGTTATCTTAGGTGAGTAGCGCTACGTGTAGAACTCAGAACCGCCGGTAGGTATGCGCGGCATTATAGGTTCGAGCGCGCTTAGTAATGTCTCTCCTTTCCCTTGCAGGAGTGGATTATGGAGTGCTTGCGCCACAAGTCTGGGTTCAGCACTACTGGAGAGCCTCGGAGGTCCGGTAAGTATGCACAGAGGCTTCGGTAAGTATGCACAGCGTTACTGGAGCGAGCGCAGTAAGTAATGTCTCTTCTTTTTTTTGCAGGAATTTCACAGCTCGGACTACGAACCTGGATTCTAGCGTAGCGGGAGGTTTCGGTGAGTATGTGCAGCGTTACTGCAGCAAGCGCACTAATGAAAGTTCTTTGTGCTTACAGGTGCCGGTGTAGGTTTCACCTCATGTCCGGGGAAAGCTGCGGCGTGGAGAAAGCACGGAGGCTGATACGGAGCAGGTAAGCAGAAGCAGGATGATCCGGAGCAGGTACGCAGAAGCAGGTTGATCCGGAGCAGGTAAGCAGAAGCAGGATGATCCGGAGCACGTAAGCAGAAGCAGGATGATCCAGAGCAGGTAAGCAGGAGCACAGTGAGTGTGTTGCTGATGCAGATTACAGAAAGCAACATG
Source organism: Ambystoma mexicanum (assembly GCF_040938575.1). Lineage (NCBI taxonomy): Eukaryota > Metazoa > Chordata > Amphibia > Caudata > Ambystomatidae > Ambystoma > Ambystoma mexicanum. The sequence goes on from NC_090937.1 coordinate 1,286,886,118, forward strand.
AAGCACTGGAAGAATCTTGGCTGTGGCTTATATAGTCAGCCACACCCGAACACTAGAGAGCTCATGGACTTTCATGCACTTCCTGTTTGGCAACAGGAAGTGGTCACCAGGAAGTTACTACAAACACCAGGAAGGAATTAAAAGAAGGTATCTGCTATGGGTTTTTTGTGTGCCTATGCCAAGGCTGCCAAGCCTCCACCTAGCTTGCCCCGACTACATGCCTGGTACCCATGACAGAGAAGGAAACTGCTTCCACTTAGTTAATCAGCCACCTCTTTTCTTGTTCCAGCCTTCCTGAAAGTATTTAGTCTGACCTGGGTAGTCACTTTACCAGTGAGATGATGATGATGTTTTGGGATATTAGGAGTGAAGCGCAAATTACAGATTGCCTGCCTCCCGGCATCTAGAGACGGCGGATAGTGCAATATATCAAGACAATAAAGGAAATTCTAAAAGTATTTGTAGTGGATTCTGGAACCAGTTGGAACTTACAATTGTCAGTGGTTGCAATGGTTCTGAGATCTAGTCCTATTTCAGCCACTTAAAGGTCCACATTTGAAGTTATGACCAGTAGAAACATTATATCACCTCAGCATCAAGTATTACTGAAAACAGGAACAGACATTGCTGAATGCCTCTGCTATTCATTAATATCTGGAAACTCTTTAAGAAATACCTTTAACATGTATTTGCCTATGCCCTGTGGTCAGTTTGAGGACATGCTATGACCTTAAGACCTCAAAATTGAACGTGAAATAGGTGACCAGGTCTCGCGCCATAACTTCAAAAGGAACCAGTATAAGGAGCAGGTGTTTGTACTTCTTGGAAAGGGGCCTATCAAATTATAGGAAAGATATAGGAAAGATATTGTTGTTACCTACAAAATAAAATTTCAAAAGGGAATCAGACAGAGGACCACTGGTTGCATTTAAACCTGCTGCCATCCCAGTTAAATTCTCATACAACTAAAGGGAATCATCTGAGCCCAAAGTTGAGCTGTCCCCTGAGTAAGATTGGAATCTGTGTAAGAATGTTTACATGAAAGGGTGAATGCTTGGATTATATTATTAAAATGGTAGTTTAAAATGTATACATTAGTGAAGAGAGGGTCCCAGGAATACCCCTCCTCATCCCCATGAACATGACAGGACGGAAAGCCAGGATCGCTAGAATTCACCCATCTTATTCGGACCAACACCAAGTGCACCACTGTCTGACTCGTACACAGAAAGGTAAACCACTCAGTCAGCCATTCAGACCTAATCCAGTACATATCTTTACAGTTATAGGGGACACAACAGAGATTTTGGATGGAAATGCTCTAATGGATAGCCTTGATTAAGCACCAAGATGCCACAATGCTGACATCATTAGCGTTAGGGAGAATTCTCCAGAATGGCTAATTTTCCTTACCTACTGAGTCCCTCAGCAGCATTGCTGGATTTCTAGGATTTTTTATTTTCACCTGGTAAGAGTGTGAGTCTTTTTTTCCCACTCTTACATGTGTTTTGCTGTGTATGTGTAAATATTTTTGTGTTCATAGACTGTGGATCCTCACCTACTCCACAGGCATCATCTTTTTACTGTGTGTTACACCGCAACTTCAGTGCAGTGACAAAGGGTTATCTTTTAGACTTCCCAACTCAGACTCCATTTTCTGGGACTGACTACTGTCTCCCAGAACATGTAAAGTTGCCATTGACTTTATTAGTCTCTTTAAATCCACAGGCCCAGTACAAACTATCTTACTTAGAGTACTGGAAAGGGTTAACACTTATCCCTTTTTGTCTGTTTCTCTTGGAGCACTGTTTCACTCCCTTTTCACCAAGACTTGGCTGGTGGCATTGGTAACTACCCTATTTTTCCTACCGTGGTTATCATGAATAACCTTGGTATTGTTTTAGGCTATCTTGGTAGCCTCAAACTTAAACCTGCTAGACCATATACTTTTTTATGCGGTTCCGGCTGGGTTTATTCCGACGAGGAGCTGACAGAAGAGGGCCCCTACAACGACTCAACGACCCGGTGAAGCCCTGCTGCAGGTCCGAATCTTCAGACTCCAATGACAGAGAAGATCTACCAGGAATCTTCTTCCCCTGAGCTGGTGGGACCAACCAGTTTGCCCAAACTGCAAGCCAGGACTCCCTCCTCTGGTCGAATTTGCTGTACAGAGCCACAGTGAACCGGATAGCCAGGAAGGTCGGACCCTGCTTGGGTTTTATGGAGCGCATCTTTTATTTTTTTCATTCTTTATTGACTATAGCTAAATAAATCAACTTTTTCAATCTTCAAACAGAATTTCATTTACATATTAAATACAGCAAAAATCAAGTGGCATTCAAATTCATTATAATACAAAATGAAACTGAAGCAACAAGGATACAAGAAAGTATACAAACATAAAATGATTAAAAGTGTTGAAATCATTGGGTTGGGCCAGACTTGTGAGAGACTTGGCTAAAAAGAAAAATATGGTAATTCATATACAATATTAAAAAGCATGAAATTAGACTCATGATATCATTCAAACCTCATTATATAATATAAGTCTCAGCATTATTTAATGATGATAATTTATCCTAAATCGTGGTCAGGGCCGTCCAAATTTGAACTGTTCCTATATTTTCGCACTACACCAGCCTTATAAGTCCTTATAATTCTATTCCAGGGAGGACACAAAATTAAATTTCAACATAATAGCCATCAAAAAGTTATGGGTGGCGATGCAAATACCTATTGATTTTGTAGGCAGTAGCACCGACCACCGGGTTTCAGGGGTTAGTGCACTGAAATAAGACATGTGGGATTCAAAATGTTTCCTTCTCAGTTCAGTTAGCGTTGGACACTCAGTGATAATGTGTTTGAGGGTTTCTTTAACCGCCGTAACCATGCAAAAAGTACAATGATTCTCGTTTGCCGGCAACAACTTCCTTCTAACCAAAATGTCGCGAGTTGGAAACAAATTAAATCTCAGACGTAAGATGGTGGTTCTTACTTGTGGCGAAGGAGATTGATTTAAGTACAGAGCCAAGACTCCAAGACTTTTATGTTCAAAGCTCAGAGCCCCAAAATCTTTGTCTGACAGACACACCATTCTCGTATTAAACCAATCTGATCTGAACAATTTCTCCTTTGCTTTAGTCGGATTAACAATAAGAGCTTCCAGAGACAGATCTGCTCTAGCTAGAATGTTATGAATCTGTGAAGTCTAATTTTTAACAAATGAGTGATCAGAGGTCAAAATGTAGGAAGATAGTATAGTCAAAATGTTATCAGGCTTTTCATGAATGAGGCACTTGCGAAACAAGGCACAAAGTCTCCTGTGATATTCTGCACTCAAGGATGTCAGACCTAGTTCAAGTCTTAGCCAGGGGCCGGGGACACATTGAGGGAGTTGTAATACACCTCGCCAGTATTTCGCCTCTAGCTTTTGCAATATGCTTGGGCAGACAATTTGTTTGGTCTACAAACCATATAATATGGTTGGTAATACTTTTTGTCTCCAATAGGCTATGGCTGGCCTGATGGTGAACTTCCCAAATTTATACAAAACAGTTTTTGTCTGAGAAATGGCAGACATGATCTTATGGTCTAAGGACCTAGAGTGCGAATCAGTGGAGGGTGAACCATCAAACAAAATTCCTAAATAAAGATACGTTGGAGCCACTTCCACAATCCTATTATCTATTTTCCAGTCAAATTGCGAGCTTCTGGAAGGCTTGGGAGCATAAACAACAACTTGTGTTTTACTTAGAGATTGATTACTAGCTAATTGACTTCCAGATATTCATGTAGCACAGAAAGTAAATTCTGGAGGCCTATCAGTGTTTATGAGACCAGCACCAAATCATCTGCATACCATAGGGCTTTGATGAGGGCACCATTCATTTTTGGAGAGTCTGAGACTACATGCAGAAGGGTCTGATTTACATCATGAATGAAAAAGTTGAAGATGGCAGATGCCAACACACAGCCTTGTTTCAACCCTCTAAATGTAGGTATTGCTGCGGACAATAATCCTGAAACAGATAACCGGACCATTATAGTAGTTGACAAATGCAGGGCATGTATAATGTCACAGAGGGTAGCAGGACAATTGGCCAGATGTAGTTTTTCCATCAATTTGATTCTAGAAACAGAATCGAAGGCAGTGTGTAGATCAACAAAAGCAAAATAAAGTGGTTGTCTAGTTGATTGGGCTTGGGCCTTTAGAGCATTAAGGGGCAATAAATTGATGGAAGTGCCCAACCCGGCCACAAAACCCGTTTGACATGGATCCCGCTGTTTATTGCTCTCCGTCCACCGGGAAACATCTCGTAACACTAATCGAGCAAAGATCTTTCCTGGCGCATCGAGCAAAGCAATTGGACGATAGCTTGCAGGGGATTCCCTGTCACCCTTTTTAAAAATTGGAACAAGTAATGAGGACTGCCATGAGGTTGGAATTTTTTTGAATCGAATAACCTGATGGAATAGATTATTCAATATCATCGCCCATTCGGATGGATTCTGTTTGAACATTAGATTGTTTAAACCATCAGGCCCTGCTGCACGTGAAGAAGAGGATTTCTTTATGAGATTTTCAACTATGCTGGGTGAGCATTCCAAGCTCCATTGGTCTAGAGACACAGGAGAATACACAAAGTCAGCATATTTAGTATCTGCATATAACTTCAGAAAATGTTCAAGCCACTGTGATTCAGTTACACCACAGAATTGATGATTAAGTTGGGCTTGAGTCGTTATACTGTAATGACCATATTTGGGCAGAATTTTTGTTGCTTTCAGCAGCTAAAAAGGCTTCACCGTCTTGCTGGTAGAAAATGGCCTTTCTCGCTCGACACCAATTTGGATATTTACATTTAATTGTTCGACGACTACATTCTCGTATACTCAAAGGAAGTTTAAGTGTAGCTCTTATATCTTTCCTGTAGGTACGTCTTACTTTTTGCAGTGTTTGATCAAATTGGTGCTTATGGGTCAGGGCATTGAGAGATCTGCCAGTATATAGGGAGCCAAAAGACGGAAGGATGTCAGCATAAAAATCACGCTGTGAAAGGAATAACCCTTGAGTGGCGATATTGAGAGCGTGTAAAGAGGCATCAGTCCATTTAAAACGCGTTCTAGCAGCATTCACATTTAGAATCTGCTTTGACCAGCGTTGTTTTGACAGTATGTGATCATCACAGCGCTGCCATTCGAAGACCAGCATGTGGTGATCACTGATAGATTGAGTCAGGACTTCCAATTTGATGGCCCTATGAAAGAGGCTATCCGAGACAAACACGTAGTCAATGATTGAGTCGGAATTTCCTCTTTTCCATGTCACCTTCGCGGGGATGTCACCTGCAGTTGCCCCATTGGTCATGTATAAATTATGGTCTTTAACAAAGTTTAGCCATCTCATACTATCACGCTTTTGGCAGATTGTTTTAGGTCTAATACAATTAAGATTTAGGTCCCCAACCATGATTGTGGCATTGATACACTGATCACAAGATATCAGTTCTAGTATCATAGTTAGATCTTTATAAAATGTGTCATCGGTCAACCCCAATGGATTACGATATAGGTTTATTAGCGCACGGGATTGAGTGGAACTAGTGATTTTGACCAATTGAACAAAATTGTTAGGTGAGGCCCATTTAGTGATGCTTAGGCCTTTACTGGTTCTTACCGCCACCAAAAGGCCAGATGTTGGTCTCCCTCTAGAGGCTTTTAAAGCCAGGACCAAGATGATGTCATGGTCATCCCATACTGGAGTTGAAACAAGCCAAGTTTCCTGCAGGGCTACGATATCTTACTTGTTAATATTTGAGAGTGAGGACCATTGGAGATGAGAGTGGCCTCTAGTGTTCCAAGAAACCAAAGAATAAGTTTCTTGAGGACATTCTATTAATGGTTATGCTTGGGGAGTGTCAGATGTGGACTTGGAGGGAATTAATACCGGCCCACAGTAAGAACATGTACAAACTGCAGGACCTTGAGGAACAGGGCTTGAGAGATGAGATAAGTCACCCTCTTTAGCCTCCGCAATTAGACGTTCGGGATCCTGGGCAATCAAGAATCCCATTTTAAATAGTTCAATTTTTTCCTTCCAAATCGAGTTCAAGACTAGCCCAGATTTGATCCACAAACGAACAATTGCAAGGTTTTGGTCACACACAAATTCGACTTGGTCGATATCACTTGAAGCAATATCCTGCAAATTGCTCACATCCCCAAAAATGTTTAAAATACTTGCCCTACATAGATATTGTTCGTAGGGCGCCTCTCTACATTTGAGGATCAGAGAGTGACAATTAGCAAAGGAGTTGCTACACGTCTGTTTGCGATTTTGTGCACCCGTCTTTTTAATTGCAGCCGTTGATGATTGATTGTCTTTTTTCAATTCCGGGGCAAAACTGACTTTCTTCCAAGTACTCGGCAGCTCGTTTGATGGATTATGATTGGGCCCCATTTCGCTAATGTTAGAAAAAACTGAAGGCGTGTTTGCCTGAGAGCTAGGATTTAACCCACTTAAGACATTGGCAGTAGGACAAGATGCAGCACGCTCAGTTAAATAGGCCTCTACAGCCGCCTTTATAGAGGTTAGTCGCTCTTGGAAGTCAGGTTTGTTTCAAGAAAGTCCTGACACCGGACAACCCATGGCGACTTGTCCATGTCTGATATACGTTACAGTAGTCGCAGTAATCTGAGGAATTTGAGGAAGAGAAAGATTCCCAATCATAGGCCCATCAAGTAAATCTATGATCTCTGTTAAATGGGCATACTCGATTGGAAGGCTAGAAAGAGCTAAGCTTATAGAGGAGACCGGCCTATCAATAGGAATAGTTGGGGGATTGAGTGGAATTCTTACTGAGGAGGGTAGAGGCATACTTGTTGGATTGAGGGGGGGCACAATGGTGCTGGAATTTGCAGTGCCGCCTGCGGTTGGCGTGCCACACCACCCTTCTTTCTGGGCATAATTTTCGCCTTTGATTTGACCACTTTTGCACCCCGAACTTTTGATGCTCTTTGCTGGTCAGTAATAGTGATAATAGATTGTCTGGCAGCAAGGGTACCTTTTTTTGGGCTGCTATCTAGATTAATCCAAGAATCATTGATTGTCATTACATCAGGTGGAGGGGACGTAACAGGACGAATAATGTTAGAAAAAGCAGGTAATACTGGGTTTAAAATGAGTGGGCCCTTTCCCCCATGTATGTCAATAATAGGGTGGTCAGAGCCCACCGCAACATCAACCTTACAAATAGACTTTGGTATACTCAAGGCGGTGTCAGGCAACTTCACAAACCCTTCAGCCAATTGTTTTATTTGGGAAGCTTGTAGTGATATTTTCTGATCAAGAGACTCAAATAATTTATATAGGCTGGATAAAGTTGTATTTACGGCTGCTAAAGTAATTTCAATTAGTGACAGGTTTTCCATTGGGTTTGCAGATGTGTCAATTGGCAAACAGCGCCCAGGTGTAGGTAATAAAAAGGAATCATGAATGGAGCGGATGGTTGACCCTATGATACTTTGAATTGCTTCTTCACACGGATGATCCTCATGAGAGCTACTTAAGTTCCCATCACTTGCATGTAAAGAAATATTAGAAACATCAGACACATCAGACACCTGAGCAGAATCTTCAATCACTATAGCTAGAGAACGTACATTAGGCAAGACAATTCTTACTTCTTGACACACAGAATCAGATTGAGCATTTGCTAAAATAGTGGTATCCGATACAATGGGAAGGCAACTCGAATTTCCTGTACCTGTACTCACAGAAATAGGCATTATTGGGTCAGAGATCTGCGGCATGGTGGAACATTCGCCTGGCATACATTCCGTGCCTTTTGCGCAGAAGGTACGAATGTCTTTGTTAGCTAGGGGGGTTCTTAAAATTGGAGTCAAGGTGAATGATTTCTTTGAAATACAGGATAGTTTCTTTTGTTTGGGAGTTGTTAAGGAGGTGATGAGCAAAGCGCTCAAAGCATCGGGCATGTTGGTTTTTAGAGTATATGGGCAAAAGCGCATAAATATTCCTTTCTTAATAATTAAGGCGGAGCACAAAGCGAGCCCCCTGTCACAATTGCTCAATAGATTGCTCTCCCACTCTTAGCTCGCAGCGCCGCTGCGAAGCGGCAAAGCGGGACTTTACCGGGACTTTCTCCGGTGCGCGCGCACAGTGCGCGCACGTTCACAGTTTTATAGTACCACCCACACTTCTCACAGTGCTGCCTGGAGAAAGCAAAATAATGCTAAAATAAGCCCGTGCATACTCGTTGTGAACCTAGTATGTAAACGTTGGTGCTTGTGTATAAGTTCACCTTCTGGAAGCTGTAGTATAGTCCACAGAGAGCTCAAAAGCGCCACCGTAAAGTTGAATCCACAGGAGCAGGAGTGCAGTGTATAGGGGCAAAGCGGGACTTTACCGGGACTTTCTCCGGTGCGCACCTTTTATTAATTGCTTTGCTCTGCTGCGGGTTTCTTCCCATGGCAGTGCAGGACCCTCCAGTCTTCCTACTTCATGTCAGTCTGACAGTCCGACAATCGCTTCAGGAACCGTGAGCCTGCAGGACCTGCAAGGAACGTCCGCCTCACCTACAGATTCTTCTCCATTTAAAGGTACTGTGCAAAACCAGTTGTTCGTTTCGTCCAGCTGCGGTGAAGGTGTGTGAAACCTTTCGCCAAACCGATGGCTCGTCCTTCTCTACTCTTTTAACTAACTTTTCTGCTGACCAACTTCGTCCAGAACTCTTGGCAAAGACTTAACCGCGAACTACCCTGAACTGTGTGATCTTGAGCAAAAGACTTTTGTCCTGTTGACTTTGGCCCTAAGCCTTTTTGATTTGATTCCATTACGGTAGATCCTCTTTCTAGATTGCCCTGCTTACTTAACTGTTGGTGCTGCTCAATTTTTGTCTAACTTTGTTTTTCCCTCCATTTTGAATTATTGGAGTGCCATTTTGCTCATACTTCATTTTGAGCTTAACTTTTCCAGAATCTATTGGGAGTGGTGTCATATATTAAGAGTGTGATTTTTAGACTGCTTTACTTTATTGAAATGTTTTACAACTGATGTGTAAAGAAATGTATATTTGAGGGGATTGGGTCCTCAGACGTATTCCATATCTATGACAGGTAATCACCACAGCTGTGCTGCTTCGGATAATTTTCGGCATCTGCGTCCTGCGTCGATGGCATCGATACGCTGTCCTCGAGGGCCTCCGTCGAGCCGGCGTCACTGGATGTTATAAGTAGGAGCACGACGCCTGTAGCCTCAGTTCTGTTTTTTCCACAAACGTGTTCGCTTCGGAGATCTCAGCGCGCCTCGGTTCTTCTGAGTTGTTCTATCGGTTCTTCGAACCAGTGTTTTTGTGAAGATTTCCATGATGTCTTCGTCTTCTTCTACCCCGCGGCTGGGTTTCAAGAAGTGTCGGGACTGCGGTTCCAAGATGTCGCTGACGCACCCGCACAATGCCTGCCTCTGGTGCCTCGGTGAGGACCACGCCACGGACGATTGTGACGATTGCCAGGCGTTAACATCGAACGCCTTGCGGGAGCGTAAGAAGAAGCTTTCTGTCGGTAAGGCGTCCAAGCCCCGGAAGTCGAAATCCACTGGGCTTTCGACTGACGATTTGATGGGTGTCTCTCTGCATTGTCTGCGTAAGTCCAGGGGGTCTCGGTCCCGGAGCGGGTCCCGCCATTCCTCTGCCTCTTCGAGGCACTCACGGAAGCGCCGTCATCAGTCGCCTTCCCCGTCCTCGTCCCAGGACTCCGCCCATCGGCGGGTTGCTTGTCCCACCAAGCATTCCACTCCTGCAGAATGGGATTAATTCTGTAAGGAGATGATGGAGATTTTTCAGTCACAGGGCTCCGTTCCGTCCACGCCGTCGAAAGACGCCGGCAGGGAATGTGCTAGAGACACTGTTCGCACGCCTTCGAACTTGAGCGGACGTCGCGATCCCCGGGAACCTTCAAGGTCCCAGTCGGACAAGGTGGATTGCTCTAGCCATGCCCGCTCCAGGTCCCAGTTCTCGACACCATCGAGACCATCGGAGTCTGTGAGGTCTAAGGACACGCTCGGGGCTCTGCCCTCAAGGCCTGTGTCAAAGCCATCGGTGCCACGCTCGACGTCGATGCCGATTCCGTCAATGCCCTTGACGCCTTTCGAGGAGGATTTTTCAGAGTTGCCCCGGAGACGGGTGGAAACTCAGAGAAAGCCCCTGTAGAAGTCAGTAAGGCCTGTATTCGAGCCTTTTTCTGTGCCCTCATCCAGGAATTTATTCCAGCCTCTGGATTACATCTCTGAGGTGGATGAAGGGTATGATGAAGGTATGGTTCCTGAAGAAGTTCCTGATGAACTCATGTATTGTCATAGCCAGCTAGAAGACCTGCGTCAGTCCTTGCACGACGCCAGTGGTCTGGACACCTCTCCGGAGATTGAGTTTGGTAGGCCTGAGCCTGGCACGCACGCCGAGTCCTTGTACCGGCGCCTTATGTCGAGGGTGACGGAATACTTGGGGTGGTCTGCGCCACCAGTGGATTTTCTGCAGGATGACCTGACGGATATCCTTGACCAAGGTCCTCCAACTGACTCGGTACTGCCATTCCATATGGTCTTGCAAAGAAGGGTGGCAGCGGCTTGGACTGCTCCGGAGAGTCTCCCGGCAGTGAGCAAGTCTTTGCCAAAAAAATACCATCCAGCCAGTAGCGACCCCAGCTACTTGACTACGCACCCCAATCCGGAGAGTTTGGTGGTGCAGGTGGCTACGGCCCTGGCAAAACAGGCATCGTACCCTACCATCCCTCCTGACAGAGACGACAAACGTTTTGATAGCTGGGCAAAGAAAGTGTTTTCTTCAGGGGTTATGGCTTTACAGGCAGCCAACTCTGTGTGTGCCTTAGCAGGTTTCACTCATACTCTGTGGAATTGTGCCTCTTTGGCGGCTGAACATATTCCCAAAGGGGAGGAACGGATTGGCTTTCTTGCTCTTATTCAGGATGGCAAGGATGCCATGTGTGAATCCGTTCAGCCGGGTCTGTACATGGCAGATTGCGTCAGCCGGTCCATGGCGGCGAGCACCGTAATGCGCAGATTTGCGTGGTTGCGGAAGTCGGGGTTTGCTCCTGATGTACAAGCCCGGCTTCTCAACATGCCCTTTGATGGTGAACATCTTTTTGGCAGCAAGGCTGATGAGAGCCTTGAGAGGTTGCAGACCTCCAAAGCTGCAGCAAAGTCGTTGAGCGCTGCAGTACGTCAACCTCTGCCTTTTCATCCTAGGGGACAGCAATGGAGGGGAGGTTCCTTTTGATAATACTCTTCCTTTGGTAGATCGAGAGGAGCTGCCATTCAAAGGGGCCAACGTAGGAGTTCCAGAGGTGGAAAACAAGGTACTCGAGGTGCCAAAGCCGCTCGGGCAGTTGCCTCCTTGCCCTCAGACACTGCCGCAGCCGCTTCCGCTCAGTCACAAGGCCATGTCCCATGGTTTGCCAGTTGGGGGAAGGCTGGCGCAGCATCTTGTAGAATGACGTGCCATTACTCCAGATGTGTGGGTTCTGGAGATCATAGCCCACGTCTACTGTCTTCCTTTCCAGCAGAGGCCTCACGACAATCCACTGAGGAAGCTCTCTTTGAAGCTTCCAGATCCGCTCCTTGCGCAGGAAATCCTTTCCCTGCTGGAGAAAGGCGCCATAGAACGGGTGCCTGTAGCAGAGAGGAACAAGGGATGTTATTCCCCTTATTTTTTGATTTCGAAGAAAGACAGAGGATTGAGACCCATCATGGACTTGCGTGGTTTGAACAAGCTCCTCAGGAAGGACAAGTTCAAGATGGTTACTCTCTCTCAAGTCCTTCAGGCCCTTCAACTTCAGGACTGGTTGGTGTCTCTCGACCTCAAGGATGCTTACTTTCATGTGCCGATCCATCCCAAGTACAGAAAGTACCTGAGGTTCGCGGTTGGCGACTCGCACTTTCAGTTTTGGGTCCTGCCGTTCGGATTGACCTCTGCCCCGAGGGTTTGCACCAAGCTCATGGTGGTGATGGCAGCGTATCTCAGGAAAGGGGGGATTCACGTCTACCCCTACCTGGACGATTGGTTGATCAGGGCGCGCTCTCCTGAGCAAGTCCTGGATCATCTGTCAGTCACCTGCCACTCCCTTCACAAGCTGGGCTTCTCCCTCAACTTAAAGAAGTCCCACTTGATGCCAACGCAGCGGCTCCAGTACATCAGAGCAGTGCTCCACACGTGCCTGGGGCAGTGTTTCCCTCCCCAGGTGAGGGCTCATCACATTCAGCAGATGGTGCACAAGTTTCAACATACCCAGAGTCTCCCGGCGTTCGAGTTCTTGAGGTTGCTCGGCCTCATGGCATCCTGCATTCTTCTGGTGCCAGAGGCCACGTTGCGGAAGAGATCTCTGCAATGGGCTCTCAAGATGCAGTGGTCACAGTCCTCTGGCAGGATGTCGGACCCCGTTCAGGTGCCGCCCTCGGTCGCCCAGGATCTTCTGTGGTGGGCTGTGGAAGGCAATCTGATGAGGGGGGCTCCATTTTGGCTACTCTGGCCGGAGGTGACGATCGTGACGGATGCATCCCTCATGGGATGGGGAGCTTATGCCAACGAGTTGACAGTCAGCGGTCATTGGTCTCTGTCAGAGTCCAGTCTCCATATCAGGTTGTTGGAGCTGAGGGCCGTCAGGCTTGCCCTGAAGGCTTTTCTGCCGACTGTGCAAGGAAAGAATGTTCTGATTCTGATGGATAACAGAGTGGCCATGCACTACCTCAACAAAAAGAGGGTGAGGCAGGGTCACTTCATCTGTGCAGGGAGGCGATGCAGCTCTGGTTCTGGGCCATCCAGCAGGAAATTTCGATCTTGGCAGTTCATCTGGCCGGAGACAAAAACGAGACAGCTGACGCTCTGAGCAGGCAGAGCGCAATCTCTCACGAGTGGGAGCTGGCTCAGGAGATTCTCCTGGAGATCTTCGCCCTTTGGGGACCCCACAAGTGGATTTCTTCACCTCCAGTGTCAACTGGAAGTGCGAAAGGTTCTGCTTGCAGGAATTTCCTCCAAGAGGAGCCTTAGGGGAGGCGTTCATGGTGGAGTGGTCCTTCCCACTGCTGTACGTGTTTCCTCCAGTCCCCGTCATCCCGCAAGTGCTGTGGAGGTTACGGAGGTTCAGTTCCCGGATGATCCACATTGCTCTGGCATGGGCCCAGAGAACGTGGTACCCGGACCTTCTCGACTTGTCCATCTGCCCTCCATGCCATCTTCCCTACCGAGATGATCTGCTCTTATGGGAGGGGGGGGTCAGGTTCGCCATCCAAAGGTCAGATTCCTCAACCTTCACGCTTGGCTTCTGAAAGGTTGAGGTATAAGAATTGGGACCTCCCTGAGGACGTGATGGAGGTGTTGCTTTCGGCCAGATGGCCGGCAACAAAGTCCCTGTACCATTGCCATTGGAGAAAGTTCTGCGACTGGTGCAGGGTTAAGAATGTGGATCCTTTTTCATGTGACATTCCTGTGGTTCTGTCTTTTTTGCTTTCGTTAGCCCACAAGGGCCTGCAAATGGGTACCATTAAAGGTTACCTGGCGGCGCTGTCCATATTTAAGTGCTCGTCTGCGGGGTGTTCTTATTTCAAAATTCCTTTAATTTCTCACTTTCTGAAAGTGACCTTTCCACCGTCACCTTTCCAGGTGCCAGGTTGGGATTTGAACCTTGTTCTAAAATTCCTAATGGCTGCTCCATTTGAGCCTTTACATTCTTGTCCTTTGAGACTGTTAACCCTTAAAACTGTATTTTTTGTTGTGATTACTTCCGCTCACAGAGTTGAGTGAGTTGCAGGCACTTTCTGTTAAGCCACCCTTCATGGTGTTTCATAAGGACATGGTTGACATGGTTGTCCTTAGGGTTCGTCCTTCCTTTCTTCCGAAAGTGGTGTCGGAATTTCATTTAAGCCACAAGGCCATTCTTCCTGCATTTTATCCTCCTCTGCATCCTGCTAAGGAAAAGGGGAGGCTCCATAGGTTGGATCCTAGGAGAGCTTTAAGTTTCTACATTTCACTACCCGATACAATATAAAAACCTATTAGTTTCACATTAGCTTGAAGAGGTCCACAGAGAGCTAAGGACCGAATCGAGTCCCAGGCCTGGGGAGTTCAGCTCTAGCCAATCACGACATATAAAATCAGGGGTGGATGGCAAGGGTAAGAAACAATGGTAAACTGACTACTCTGCAACAATGTAATAGATAGCTTCTTGGGGATGGGGCAGGCCAGCCACCTGACATGCAAGGACCGGTAGAATAACCTCTATAGGGTACGTCTATAAGGGTTAACACTCTCAGCACCCAATAGGTAACAGGGATAGATTTTTGGGGAAGGGCCCAGGTGATGATACCATGTCACAACAAAACTGGGGAGCATGCATTGTAAAGTTGAGATGTACTGGAGAATCTTGATTGTCTTGTATGATCCCTGTTGGTTTTTACAATAAACTGCAGTTGTAACTTGCGTTGGCTGAGTCCTCTTTTTATTCTGGGGAAGGTTGTTGCGCCCTTGGGAGTCGGACGGACCCCTAGAAAACTTCTGGCATACCGGGGAACCATCCCAACAAGTTGGTAGAAGAGTCGATGGTTGATCTACGTTAACCCAGCACGAAGCTGACTCTCCCGCCAGAGAGCCTGAGTCTGCGGGACGCCTCACAGGTTTTCTAGAGAACAGGGAAAGCGCACCCTGTGTAAAGGCCATCAGGAGCCAGCCTGGGAATATCCTGCCTGCCGTCAGCAGACCAGAAGACAAAGCAGCAGCTTTGGGGGTATTGACCCTGCCACACAGCAACTAAGGGGAGATGGCAAATAACCAGGGGTGTGAGGGCGATATTGAGTATTGTTGAGTATTAGAGATTATTGTCAAGTATTGTCTAGCATTGTCAAGTTTAGTAGGGACAGGAGCGGGGATAGATGTCATATTCTATGGTTAGGGCACATTCGGTTTTGAGGTAAAAGTGTCTGGTGAACAACTTAGACTATTGACTCAAGGGCATGGATGACAGAAGTTATGTAAATAGTGGATTTCCTGTGGGTTGGGTGTTTTAGCTTGGGTCATAGATGACGGTATCCCCACAAGGTTTAGCATGGGAGCTGGCCTAGAATGCAGAAGGTGACTCGTCTGGTTAAGTCTCGAGGAGGCAGTTGCTTACAAGGTGATGCTGTAAGTACAGATCGAACACATGAAAATATTGGTATACTCTGATAGGAGGCAGGAAGACAACTGTGGGGTTTGTGCTGGGGATGTGTGCATTTTCTGGGCAACATGGTTATAGCATTGTGCGAGCTGTAAGTCATGTTCAGCACTACCTTTTTTAGTGAATTGGTGACGTCACCCATAGGTTTGTGCATAGGACTTGTAGAAAACGTTGTGGTGAGGAATGGGTATCAGAAGGCTTGAGATTGACAGGCGAGGTTATCGAGTGGCGGTGCACGGAAAGCGCATACGCAAGTTCTGTGGCTGTGTCTGAGGAGGCAGAGATTTGTGAAGTAGCAGTGTTCGGAGAACGTGTTCGGAGAACGCCTGACAGGTGGCTGTGGAGCCAGAGCGGCCCGGAGTAAATTGAAACAATTGTCATTACACTCTGTTTTTCTCCTAACAGCAGAATATCGAAATCCTCGTTTTGAAGTCAAGTAAGAGCAAAACCAATGTATCAAGGGAAGTGCGGGGTGACAGGCCCCTAAAACACCTGTGTATGACCCTCCCACCTTACAAGGATAAGATTTGTAAATATAGTGTAGAATGGACAACAAGGGTAAATTGACCAAGCCATGGCCACCATGAGGACAGTTCTCCAAGGATGTGCAGCAATCACTACTGACACACGTACAGAGTACCTTTAAGGGAAAGAAGCTAGCAAGTCACATGGCAATATTTGAGTTGTCGAGGATGTTTCAGGAGGGCGAGGGGTATGCAGTGAGGCATCAGTGGATGCTGTGCCAGCAGGAGGCACAGGGTCCCGCGCCCCCACCCTCCGCTCCCCCACCCTCTCCTGCAAGCGAAAACTCTGAGGACTGAGACAATGAGCAGGGGATGTACCCACTACGGGAGCTAAAAGCAGCAGAGGGATATTCAAACCCAATATATAAATCACCACTGTATACCAAGGAAGCAGGACAGAAGGGAATGGGGCAGCGGAGCAGCGAGAGGGGAGTGAGCAGTGAGGCACAGAAGGGCACGAAGGAGGGGCTAGAGGGCATAGCCACAAACAAGTGGGTAGGGGTACAGATTCTCCTAAAGCTAGAAGGGAATACAACAGGAGAGGCAGCGGGGGTAACCAAAGAAATTGAGGGCCTTAAGGGGAGCTGTGAAGCAAAGGACTGCGCTGAGATAATGGAGGAAATGGACAGGCGGGAGAGGGAACGAGAAGAGAGACTAGAGAGGGAGCGCAGAGAGAGGAAGAGGGAAGAGAAAGAGCAGGAGCAGAGGGAAAGAAGGAGAAAGGAGCAAGAAGAGATTAAGAAATGAAGGGAAGAAGATGAAAAAGAAAAACAAATGGTAGACATAGAATGGAAGATGTGGCAGATAGAGCAAATAGCACGAAAACGTGCACGCGAGGAGGAGGAGAGTGCAATCAAACACATAAGAGCACGATGGGCACTTGAGTATAGTGGGAGAAGGTAGGCACGCAGAGCCAGACAACAGAACCTTGCCAAGCAGGACTACTATAGTACCAGACGGAACAGGCATGGGATCTTATGGAGATAGAGGCAGCATAGATTTGATCGACTCCAGAGGGAAGCCTGGGTGCGACGCAATCTTTAGGAGACTGAGCTTTGTGATCTACTTTTGCAGCAATATGGAAACAGAGTCAGAAGATGATGCAGGGGGAAGTGGGGACTAGAAACGAAGGAGACCAAAGTATAGGTCCCCTGGGGACAGCGCAGAGAGGAGTGTGACTTGGGAAGGGGGAAGAAATGAGGGGGAACAGACGCCATTGACCAGAGCAGCATCACATGACCTTGACAGTTTACTTCCATATGTTGAGAGACTCATGGATCTCCCAGGATGAAGGAAGGGGGAGATGACTATAGCGTATTCTAACACAAGGATCACAGGGGAATCAGATAGGGGTGTGCGACTGCCCAGAGCAGCACCAGTAGACTCATACACTGACATTAGAGATGCCGACAAGCAAATCAGACTGACCCAAGGAGCGGGACAGAGATTATCAGTGGGGAACATAAAGGAGCTACTAGTGGCGTTCCTCAGAGAGGCTGCTGATGACGTATGGTTTCCAGTAGTGAGCATCCAGGACACAGCACATGATGGTATGCTGTTTGCAAATTGCCGAGCTGCCGTATGGCAGGCTTTAAGGATACAATACTAAGACACATCAGACATGAGTGCAATTATGGCCCGCAACATGGGGGAGGACGAAGACCCCTTTCAATATATTCAAGCGATCCAATAGCTTTGGCACCCTGAAACACGAGAAATGTGGGACGAAACAGTAGCTTTATTTTACCAAATATTGTGCCAGGGGCTGCCAAAGCCAGTGCAGAAGCAGCTCAAGAACTTAGTAGGCATGGAAGGAAAACCTGTGCCAGAAATACAACTCACAATAGTACAATATTGTAGGCTATTACAAGAGAAAATAAGGAAGAAGAATGAGGAAGAGGAAGCAGAGCTGGTGCACAAGAAATTATCCAAGTATGCCTTGTAAAGGGCGGTACTGACAAGCCAGGAGCACAGGGGACACCACAGCAACAGTATTCACCGCTGCCCGGGTGGGAAGGATTCATGGGGCAGGGAACATGCAGCATGGGTTTTGAGGAAGAGGGGGGCCACCCGGAGGATGCGAGTATGGGACACAGATATATTACAACCAAGTGGGTTTCCCAGGGGGGTTTCAAGGATATGGACAACAGGCGCAGCATGGCCCATGGGATTATGTAGGGGCTTTACAGGGACAAGGGAGGGAGCCACCACAGTGCTGATTGTATGGGCAGATAGGGCGCATTTCAAAAGTGTGCAGAAGTAGGGGGGTGCAACAGAATGGGGGATCGCAGTATCAGCCAGCACATCAAAGGGATGAGGATGAGTATCAGACACAGGACCAAGCACAACAACAGCAAGGACCAACACCGAGTGCACACCCGCAGACGCACCAGCCCATGAGACAGATGCAAACACCCATTCTACAGTATTTGTAATCACCCCATACTCGCAGTAACACACAGCAGGTACCAGAGATAGAGAACAGCATACAGCCAAACGATGGGACAGTGGAACACATATACTCCATTGCAAAACCCCCGTTAGGAGCCTGGGAGGGATTACCATGGTGGGAAATAATCCATTTTCTGGGAATGGGATTTCCTTATACCTCAGTAGGACAGCCCTCAGATGGACTTGATGTTTTCCATCCTGTCAATCACACCCAAACCTGCGGAGGAACCACACATGGGGGTTTCTATAGGTGACAAGACTTTTTCCTTTCGTGTAGACACAGGGGTGAATAAGACCTACATCCAAGAGGAAAGGTATAGGTTATCGGGCGATGCCATGAATACTCAAGGATTCTCTGGGGCTACAGAAGTGGTTCCTTTCACAGACAATGGGCCTCATTACAGGTCTGGCAGTAACCCTGCCGGTGATACTGGCGGGTTGCCGCCAGACCTGAAATACATTGCCAGTGCCTGACTTCCCGGTAACACCGGGTGATTAAAACCCTGGCGGTCCGGGAAGTCAGGAGTCAGTAATTTATAATTCCCCATTCCCATAGAGTCCCATACGACACTATGGGAATGGTAACATGGAAGCACCGGCACCGTTATTAACTGTGCCGGTGCTTCCGTGAAGGTCTGTCTACCATGGCTGCTGTGCCCGGCATGGTCAGACCTACCAGGCACAGTGACTCTGGCAGGCAGACCCGTAGTGTGCTAGTCCGGAAACAACGGTGCCGGTAGACTTACCGGCACCGTTGTTTCCAGACTGGCATACTTATAATGAAGCCCAATATCTCCCTTTCTATAGGGGAACACAATTTTGCTTTGCCTTTACTTTACTCTCGACAGACACCTGTGAACATGCTAGGGAGAGACATTATGAGCAGACTTAACATGACGATTTCATTCATAGACAAGGGAATAGTGTGCTCCACACCAGGGATACATTTTCTCAATGTAAGGGAAATCATTCAGGCATATTGTGGATGGACGGTACAGAGGGGGTTCCAGTGGATGAGGAGTTGTTCCAATACGAGACTGAGATCACATTTGCATGGCTCCCATGGATTCAAGGGGAAATGAAGTGCATTCCAAATGAGTATTTGTTCAGATCAGAGATACCATTGGATGAGGCAGAAGGGACAATAGTGCCACTGGAATTGCACGCAGTGATTGTGGAGATGAGTGGATAACAGTGCATGGGATGGACAACATGGGAAGATCATGGTGAACAGTGACTGCTGTAGCGGAGGGGTATAGATTGACCACAGTGACAGACAAATAACTATACAGAGACAACAGTTCAGACCATGAGATGGTGTTCGAAATGAGTGTGACATAGGGCATTTATGAGACAATGGCAGCACTAGTGAAACACCGCATCCTAGTACCATCAGAATCACCATGCAACATTGCTGTGTACACAGTGAAGAAAGCAAAAGTGGTGTCATGGCATTTTATACAGGACTTGTGCCCTCTTAATCACATTGTAGAAGCAGATTATCCTTTGGTTCCGAATCCGGCAACAATGTTGTGCAGCATTCCAACGGAAGCTGCCTGGTTGACGGTCATAGACTTGAAGAATGCCTTCTTCTCTATAGCACTACACCCAGACTCACACAATTTTACTTCCTTTATGAATAGAAACAAGAAGTGGAAACATACAAGACTTCCTCAATGATACTGTGAGTCATCCTCCATATTCAATAGGGTCCTCCAGATGGACCTAGGCAATGTACAGATGGAGAGCACAGTCCTACAGTACATAGATGACATTTTGATTTGCAGCACGACAGAAGAAAAGTGTAGACCTGACTCGGCACACATGCTGACCGTGTTAGCTGAGAGGGCATACAAGGTGCACAAGGCCAAACTAGAGTACTGTCAAGAAGAAGTGCCATACATTGGACAGGTGATATCCCAAATGGCCGACAGGTGACTCCAGAAAGGGCGGTGGCAATATGCAGGACAGCAAAGCCAATGACAGTGAGAGAAAGGCAGCAATTCTTATGATTATGCAATTACTGTAGGCCAAGGGTCTTTGAATACAGCACTTACACCGGACCTCTACTGAGTGCTCTGATAATACGATGGACAACAGAAATGAGTGAGGCTTTCGATGAGCTGAATGAAGCGATATGCACAGCTCCAGGATTAGGGATCCCAGACTACAAAAATGAATTCTTCTTGTCCCCACACTCCAATGGGGTGGTCATAACAGCAGCACTGACACAGAAGACACATTTGGGGCACAAGCCACTAGCATACTACAGTGGGAAGCTCTACCCAGTAATGCGAGGACACTATCCTTGCGAAAAAGCTTTGGCTGCAGCCGCATTCACAGTGGACAAATCCGCAAGACTTACCATGGGGTGCAGCACCACTCTTTATTTTGACCATGGCTTCTTTGCAATACTGGCGAACCCAAAGAGCACACTGACAACACAAAGAATATCAGGGTACGAGGTGTTACTATCCAACCCATCACTTAAGGTAGTGAGGTACAAACTGGTTAACCCAGCGACATTTCTCTGCGACATTTTACAGGAAGGTGACTACGCACATGACTGCACAGAAAACATACAGGAATTCAGTCACACCCGTCAGGTACAGGAGTATGCACATGAGGGGGGAGATGTGCTTCACATTGATGTTCATTGACAATTGACCAGACAGATGGACCAGACATACAGGAACGGCAGTGGATGGAACCAGTGAGGTAGTGGTCAGTGTGCAATTGCCATCACATTATTCAGCACAGGCAGCACAACTAGTGGATTTAATATTGGCATCGGAGCACAGCAGAAGGAAGGAGGGGACAATTTACTCAGATTCAGCATATGTGACATCCACCATACACTCAGGACTGTCACAATGTATGAGAAGGGACTTCGGGAGGGCTGACGGGTCGCCAGCCGGGTCGCCAGCATGTACTTCTATTGGGCAGGCTAGTGGAAGTTATACATTACCCGGAACAATTAGCCATAATGAAATGCCAAGCTCACACGAGAGGGGAAAACCCTGTCTCAAGGTGAAATGAAACAGAAGACATGGATGCCACCTATTTTGGAGAGCTCCTAGAAATGGAGGCCTTGTCACTGCCCAAGACTATGCAAAGACAATGATACTAAAAGAGGGGTACGATGTATTGGCAGCAACACAAATAATGGAGCTGCAGGGAGCTGCACCTAGGGAGGAAAAAGACCTGTGGATAAGGAAGGGATGTACAGTATCTCTGACAGATGCCCTATGGTGGCAAAATTACACAAGGAATGTGGCCATGCCACTCAAATTGTTGCACACTGCACTGACACACTTACATTATCCAGCACATACAGAGAAGGAGGTGTTTGCCACCCATATTGAAGAAACTAGGTTCTGTCCTAATTTGGTGGAACATGTGGCTGAATTTATGACTACCTGCCTAGTTTGCATACAGTTTACTGCAGGACATACATTAAGAGTTGTTAGAGGAGCCATGCCTCGCCCAGTTGGTCCATTTCAACACCTTAAAGTCTACCAAGGATCCCACTACATGATATCCATTCTCTTGGTGGATTGAGGCAGGCCCCTGTTCCCATCCTGACACCCTCAGGGCAGCGACATTTCTGGTTGAGGAAGTATTCCCACGATGGGGCATGTGACGTCCTGCGGTCTGAGAATGGCCCTCACTTCGCCAACTAGATGTTCAAGCATATCACATTGCTAGGCATTCAATACAAATGTTCATACGCTTACCACCCACAACCAAACAGTGTGTGAATGTCTCAATGGCCTTCTGAAGGAAAGCATCACAAAAACCAAAAAGAGCACCAAAAAAACTGGCTCCACTGTTTACCCGTAGCACTATTGCATTGGGAAACAAGCCCATGACCGGCCATCGTTTAACCCCACACGAGGCGGTGACAGGATACTATGTGACTTCCACTGGCTCCTCCCTCTAGGGCACTAAAAGATGCAGAGAGTAGTACGGTTGCTTTAGGCAAAGAAATGTATGATTTTGTTACTTAGTACCAAAAGCACTGTAGTTCTAACTTTACGTTGGCTGAGTCCTCTGTTTATTCTGGGGAAGGGTGTTGGCCCTTGGGAGTCAGACGGGCCCACAGATGACCTCTGGCATACCAGGGAACCATCCCAACATTAGTAAACAAGTAACATGGAAAGAGTGAAGCACAAATATTCTCTGTATCCATGCTCTGCACTAATCTAGCCTTTCTACTCCTCTCTGAAACTGTTTCCAGATTTAAGACCACCACTGAAGGACCACATCCCCAAAGAAATAAATAAGCTAAAATTCCAGAGTCTGACTATTAACAGTAAGAAAAAAACTAACAGGGTAATTCATAGAATTTCGCAGAAAAGTGTCGCAAGCGGCTGGCGCAGAGTGTCCGCGTGCGATTGTCTGCGCCAGGCACGTGCGCTAAAACCGATTTCCGCGCACAGCGTATTCATGGATTTTAGGCTCCCAAACCAGCCGTGGCGCAGAGTATCGCAGCGACCCTGCAGCAGCGCCAGTAACGCCCCCAAGAACGCCCTCGCGCAAGGAAAAGCCATCAAAATCGCTAAATCATCGCAAAGGGCTGCGCTAACCCTGGACCAGTCTACAGGGCTGCCAAACAAGGAACGCAAAGCGGGTAACGTGCATATCAGGGGTACGCGTGAAGTTATACACGCGATTAGCCAGGGTACGTGTATTACAGGGGTGCGCGTGAAGTTTTACACGCGATTAGCCAGGGCACGTGTATCACAGGGGTACGCAGGAATTATCACACGCAATTTGGCTGGGTACGTGTATTACAGGGGTACACGGGAAGTTCTACACGCGATTCGGCTGGGTACGTGTATTACAGGGGTGCGCGGGAATTCTCACATGCGATTTGGCCAGGTACGTGTATTACAGGGGAGCGCGGGAATTATCACACGCGATTTGGCTTGGTACGTGTATTACAGGGGTGTGTGGGAAGTTCTACACGCGATTGGCCAGGGTACGTGTATTACAGGGGTACGTGGGAATTATCACACGCGATTTGGCTGGGTACGTGTATTACAGGGGTACACGGGAAGTTCTACACGCGATTCGGCTGGGTACGTGTATTACAAGGGTGCGCGGGAATTCTCACATGCGATTTGGCCAGGTACGTGTATTACAGGGGTGTGCGGGAATTATCACACGCAATTAGGCTGGGTGGGTCCTCACAGGTGTTCCCTGTACACCCTCCACGGCCCCTGCAGGCAGCCCACAAAACAGGGGACTACCCTGCACACCTGCTCATGTCCCCCTGCACCCCCACCCCCCAGCAGTGCAGGGGCAGCCTCCACCAGGCCCCCACCCATGTCTCCCAACACCCCCACCCCCCAGCAGTGCAGGGGCAGCCTCCACCAGGCCCCCACTCATGTCTCCCACCACCCCCACCCCCCAGCATCCAGGGGCACCCTCCACCAGGCCCCCACCCATGTCTCCCACCACCCCCAACCCCCAGCCACCAGGGGCACCCTCCACCAGGCCCCCACTCATGTCTCCCACCACCCCCACCCCCCAGCATCCAGGGGCACCCTCCACCAGGCCCCCACCCATGTCTCCCACCACCCCCCAGCATCCAGGGGCACCCTCCACCAGGCTCCCACCCATGTCTCCCACCACCCCCACCCCCCAGCCACCAGGGGCACCCTCCACCAGGCCCCCACTCATGTCTCCCACCACCCCCACCCCCCAGCATCCAGGGGCACCCTCCACCAGGCCCCCACCCATGTCTCCCACCACCCCCACCCCCCAGCCACCAGGGGCACCCTCCACCAGGCCCCCACTCATGTCTCCCACCACCCCCACCCCCCAGCAGTGCAGGGGCAGCCTCCACCAGGACCCCACTCATGTCCCCTATCACCCCCACCCCCCCGCCACCAGGGGCACCCTCCACCAGGCCCCCATCCATGTCTCCCACCACCCACTCCCCCAGCAGTGCAGGGGCACCCTCCACCAGGCCCCCACTCATGTCCCCTATCACCCCCACCCCCCCTCGCCACCAGGGGCACCCTCCACCAGGCCCCCATCCATGTCTCCCACCACCCCCACCCCCCAGCAGTGCAGGGGCACCCTCCACCAGGCCCCCACTCATGTCCCCTATCAACCCCACCCCCCCCGCCACCAGGGGCACCCTTCACAAGGCCCCCATCCATGTCTCCTACCACCCCCACCCCCCAGCCACCAGGGGCACCCTCCACCAGGCCCCCATCCATGTCTCCCACCACCCCCACCCCCCAGCAGTGCAGGGGCACCCTCCACCAGGCCCCCACACATGTCCCCTATCACCCCCACCCCCCAGCAGTGCAGGGGCACCCTCCACCAGGCCCCCACTCATGTCCCCTATCACCCCCACCCCCCAGCCACCAGGGGCACCCTCCACCAGGCCCCCACTTATGTCTCCCACCACCACCCCCCAGCATCCAGGGGCACCCTCCACCAGGCCCCCACCCATGTCTCCCACCACCCCCACCCCCCAGCCACCAGGGGCACCCTCCACCAGGCCCCCACTCATGTCTCCCACCACCCCCACCCCCCAGCAGTGCAGGGGCAGCCTCCACCATGCCCCCACTCATGTCCCCGATCACCCCCACCCCCCTGCCACCAGGGGCACCCTCCACCAGGCCCCCATCCATGTCTCCCACCACCCCCACCCCCCAGCAGTGCAGGGGCACCCTCCACCAGGCCCCCACTCATGTCCCCTATCACCCCCACCCCCCCGCCACCAGGGGCACCCTCCACCAGGCCCCCACCCATGTCTCCCACCACCCCCACCCCCCAGCATCCAGGGGCACCCTCCATCAGGCCCCCACCCATGTCTCCCACCACCCCCACCCCCCAGCCACCAGGGGCACCCTCCACCAGGCCCCCACTCATGTCTCCCACCACCCCCACCCCCCAGCAGTGCAGGGGCAGCCTCCACCAGGCCCCCACTCATGTCCCCTATCACCCCCACCCCCCCGCCACCAGGGGCACCCTCCACCAGGCCCCCATCCATGTCTCCCACCACCCCCACCCACCAGCAGTGCAGGGGCAGCCTCCACCAGGCCCCCACTCATGTCCCCTATCACCCCCACCCCCCCGCCACCAGGGGCACCCTCCACCAGGCCCCCATCCATGTCTCCCACCACCCCCACCCCCCAGCAGTGCAGGGGCACCCTCCACCAGGCCCCCACTCATGTCTCCCACCACCCCCACCCCCCAGCATCCAGGGGCACCCTCCACCAGGCCCCCACCCATGTCTCCCACTACCCCCACCCCCCAGCCACCAGGGGCACCCTCCACCAGGCCCCCACCCATGTCTCCCACCACCCCCACCCCCCTGCAGTGCAGGGGCAGCCTCCACCAGGCCCCCACCCATGTCTCCCACCACCCCCACCCCCCAGCCACCAGGGGCATCCTCCACCAGGACACCAACTTCCCTGGCACTGAAGGTGGTGCCCCTCTGCCTCCTTGGCCGGGGTTGCCACTGGTGCCAGATGTTGTAGTGCCCGACATGGCAACCCCAGAGGCAGGAGTGGGTGGGCAACTGGGTCCTGGGCCTGGGCTGTGGGGCGACCGAAAAGCAGTCGGGAGCCTTTGGTTCCAGCAGGGGTGGTCACAGCAACAGCACCCCTGGCTGATGTGCAGGCAGCAAATGGCAGGGCATGTGGGCAGCAGGCAGTCAGGCAGCAGCAGATGGCAGTTGGGAGCGTGCTCAGGGCTCTGGGGGGCAGTAATTTGGCCTCCTGGGCAGGAACGTGGTCTTTCGTGTGTGAACGCGTGGACAGCTTGATACGTAGTGAGTGATTTTGCACGTGAAAATCCCACACGTCTGCGTGTAAATCGATGAAAGGCCCTTAGTGCGTAAACGCATATGCGCGTCTATGAAGTCACGTGCACGCGTAGGAAAAAGTTGCGTGACACGTCCGAGTGTCAAAGCGTGTTATTGGTGGAAATAGCCCTACACGCAGAAGTGTCAAAGCGTGTAATTGGTGCAAATGGACCTACACGCAGAAGTGTCAAAGCGTGTAATTGGTGCAAATGGACATACACGCAGAAGTGACAAAGCGTGTAATTGGTGCAAATGGACCTACACGCAGAAGTGACAAAGCGTGTAATTGGTGGGAATGGGCCTAGCACGTACACGCCGCGTAAGTGACGCTGTACGTGTGGGCCTGCATATAAGGTACGTGTAGAACACCAATTCCTTGTACTGCTTTTCGTGGAGAGCGAGTGGGTGAATTCTGTACTTCTTGTCGTTTCACACGCGATTTACTTCACAGCGTTTCAAGTTCGTACTCCCTGTTACCTCTGACAGCTTTTTCTATTTTTTCTCTTGTACTGGTTTACCTGGGCCTGTTCCCTCAAACAGTGTTCCCTTCTACTGTTGTCCTGTCTCCTCAGACAGCGTACATATCTTCTTTTGGCGGGGGTGTTGCCAACCAAACGCGCTCATTTTTCACGCTCTTTTACCTGGCAGACGGTGAGTCACGCACGTATCTAACATCTGTGCTTGCCCCGTGTGTAGCCTACCCCTTCAGAGGTCATTCTAGGCTGCGTGTGACACGCATACGTTCATTCTTGTGTTACTGGGTGCCACAGCGTAGTGCAGGTTTTTCTTTCTGCACACGTGGTCTAGGAGGGGTTGCGTGCACGTCATCTCCCTTTTTTGGGCCTCCTGTGCGTTGCGTGACCCGTCATCTTTCCCCAGGGGTTACATTCAGCCTTGCTAGAGCACTAGGGTACAATTACCATCTGGTACCCAACCCCTTTGACCCCCAATTGCCCAGGACAATAGTCTACATCCACTCCCATACGCACATTAACATCAGTGCCATGGCTGGGAGGCGAGGATTCCGTAAGGGTGGCAAAGGTGGAAGAGCCACAAGTGGTGGCCGTGGTGGATCCGGTAGGGGACGTGGTCGTAACTTGCAGGGTGAGCCTGTCCCCCCATGTGTGGAGGACCAGTCACGGGCACCCATAATCCCCCCTCCCCCCCTCCCGTTGAGGCTGATGTGGCTGACACCATCCATGCTCAGCCCTTGTTGGACCAGCCCATTGTGGCACCAGACCTGGCTGACTCCATGGCTGACTTCCAGGTTAGCAGGGCTACGACACGTGCGCTGGTGCACGTTGATGCCATCATGCCACGTGGATCTGGGGCAGCAAGGTCATCTGCTGCACCAAGGAGGCAGGGCGGAGAGGCTGCAGGGGCAGCTGCGGCTCCATCCACCCCAGCCCTCACACAACCAGCCAGGACAGTGTCGGTCCTAGTCCATGCTGCTGACATTCCCCCTGACACCATCACACTAGAGCCAATGCCTGCACCAACTCCCATGCTGAGTGTACAATCCCACACTCCTGATACAGAGTCCACCAGGGCTCCTGCCCCTAGTGTCCAGAGCGGCGCAGGACACTCAGGATCACCACCACCTTCCAAGCGGAAGAGGAAGAGTGCTCGTCCGGCACAGGCTGATGCCCCAGACACGGCTACACAGTCCGGTCCGTCCAGGAAGCCCAGCTTCACGGATGACGAACTGAATGCACTTGTCGAGTATGTGTCCGGACATGACAACGAGATGGTCATTGTTGCAGGATCCAAGACCACACCTGCACAACGCCAGGCACACTGGCAGACCGTTGCGGACATCGTAAGTGCCCTTGGAATCGTGAGGCACACAGCCAATGATTGCTATAAGCGCTGGAATTACCTAAAGCGCAGGGCAAAGAGTAAGCTGGCCTCAAGTCATGCCGCAACTCTAGTGACTGGAGGTGGGTCTCCAGTAGTAGACATGGAACTCACTCCACATGAGTCAGTCGCTGGGACCTACGTCACGGAGGAACAGATCCAAGGCGTGGGAGATCTGGCTGATTACGAGGCATTGTCCGGTGAGTGCACATGCATGTGTGTGTCATCCATGTGCATGGTGTGTGTGTGAGGGCTTCTGTTTGTGTGCCAGGTGAGAGTGTGTGCGCCTGAGTCGTATGGGTCAGCCATGTGCTTCATGCAATACTTCCTGCGCAGCTGCATTTGGCCATAGCAGTATCCCTTCTGCCAACAGTAGACATCTAGCCCAACTGCACGCCAGTTGCCCTTGAAGTGTCACCTTGCCACAACATAGTTGCTTATTTTTCACTGTTCATTCAGTCAGATTGTTTGCATTCCCCCACTTTTACTAGCCATGTCGCTGTCCACTAGTCACATGTCTGACATGGCTATGGTAAAGTGGAGTGACTTTGTTACCTGGATATCATTGGTACACACATGTCCCTGTGCAATTGGACCATTTCAGACTGGCAGCTCCAGGTGAAAAATCTGACCTGTTAGAATTAGAAAAGCAATTACATGCGGGAACTGGACTGAATGAATAGGTGCTGCCCTCCTCTCCATCTTCACTCAATAGCAATGGTACATGCCATCTGTGTGATGGCATGTGTGTTTCACCTGGCAATCACAGGCCAATGTGTGATGCCACTGCCAGGCAGCATGCAGAAAATGTGTTCATCTTCCATCTTGGTGTCATCAGTGTGTGCCATTTGCCTGCACTTCATACGCAGTGAGGGTGCATGCATGGGAGGGTTTTAGTCATGTGGGACATGTGTCAATCAAGTACTGGTTCTCTTGCTTCTCAGCCCTCATTGTGTGCCATGGTGCTAATGCCTGTTTCCATTTCTTTGTTTTCATGTCTTTGCAGGGGAAGACGCACCTGATACTGCTGGGGTTGTGGAGATGGTGCAGACCCAGGAGGGGTCCGAGGGCCAACCAACCACCAGTGAGGGACGTGGTGTGGTGGTGGGAGAGAACCCACAAGTGCTGCAGGTCGTGCTCTCAAGGGGTGTCTCTGGCTGCACCTCCCCCGAGCTGTACTCAGGTGTTGATTCGGATGAGACCTACGTGCCGTCGCAGGTGAGTGTTCCAGGGAGGGATTCTGTTCTGTCTCACCCACCTGCACCAGGGTCAGAACCCTCCATGGGGATGTCAGTGTTGGCAGCTACGCCTTTGGTGGTTACGGATGCAGGGTCACACTCCGCGACATCTGATCCTGTTCCTGGGCCAGCAGATCAGAGGGAGAATGCAGTCCTGCAGCCTCAGGCAGTGCCGGCACAGCAAGGCGCAGTTTGCCTTGCCCCAGACAGGTGTGGTGCCCGCCGACGTGGTGGCCGTACGCCACCTGGCAATACCGCATGGGAGCAATCCATTTACGGTATGGCAACCCAACAGGCTGCATCATCCGAGATGATGGCTCAGGCCATGGATAGGGTGGCCACTTCCATTGTCCCCCCAGAAAGGCTGATGGAGCGACTAGAGCAGGCAACCGACTCCATCTGCCAGTCACACAGGGAAGACATGTTGGGGTCCAACAGGGACAGGCGGGCGGCACTGGCGACTCTGCAGGAGGCCATCTCCATTGAGTCCCAGGGCCACAGGGAAGCCCTGAGGCTGGAGCTCCTTCACCTCAGGACGACTCTTGTTGAGCTTGAGGCTTCAACACACCAAAGGACAGAACAGCAGCTGGAGCGTCTCACCCGTACGCTCTCAGCTGAGATGCAGGCAACGAGGGCGGAGGTCCGGGCATCCCGTGAGTTGTTGCATGGGGACCTCCGCAAACTCATCCTCCAGAACCAGACCTACCACACCCGCATGCTTGCAGCCATGGAGGAGCAGACTAGGGCCTTGCGTGGGCTGCCTCCCATAGTGCAACCACCTCCGGATGCAGCTGCACAGGGTGATAATAGCGACAGCAGTGATACTCCCACAATAGGGTAGCCAAGTGGGCCATGAGCCCATGGAGGTGTTTTATTTTCCCAGGATCCACGCAGGTGGGTTCTGGTGTGCATCCTGTCCTCGGACCTGCTGGGTGGCCTCCCCAACCCCCCCGGGCACATCAATGGCCATTTTTGATTGTTTCTTATTTTTATTTTTATTTTTATTTATTTTATTCCCTATTTTTTTGGGACAATGTGTTGGCTTCCGTGGTTCCTGTGGGCATACGCTGCATTGTGGCTGGGCACATGCAGGCTTGTAATTTATTTGGTTCAGATGCTTGGGTTTGAGTCACACACACCCCTCCTGCTTCCCGTTTCCATGGGCTTGCAAAGGGTGTGCCCAAGTGACAGTGAATTACACAGTGACGTTGGACTCCCATGAGCTGTGTGGGCAGTCTGTAGTCAATACTGTGTATACATTCCTAGTGCATATTGCTGTTGTGTTGTACACTGCATGTTGCATTGATGTGTAACTCATCTTCTGTGTCTACCTCCCAATTTGCAGGTCCCTTCCTCATGTCTACACAAGGACCTCTAGTCTGGAGATGGGGTCCATGTTGGCAGCAGTGCACCTACAACTCTACATGGCGCCAACAGTGCAGAGTTGGTAGTGGTGGGAGTGCAGGCATTTCCAGGTGGTGAGACTACTAATATGTAACATTTGTGATGTCATGTTAATGGTAGTACGTGCTCAAGTATGTTGTTGGTCCGGCATTGCTGTGAGCATTTCAGGTGTTGCAGGTTTCTAATAGGGACACTGTACATAGTGACACTAGTGTCATGTTGTGGGGATTACTTTGTTTACCTGCAAATAGCATGACATGGCACGGTGTGTCGTGTGGCGGTGCTGGGGTTGGGTTGGCTGACATGGCACAGTCCTCTTGTTGCATTTTGCAAGTGGGTATTCTTTTTAGCTGCTTTAATGTGTAACTCCACAAAACTGCATTGGTGGTGTCTGTGTGGGTAGGGATGCACACATTGTGACACTTCCAGGTGAACAATCTCAGGGTGATATGGTATTCACGGTTCATTCTCCAGACATTCAGGATCAGTGTCAGGTTGAGTCATCATTGATTGTCAGATGGAATGTGCCAGGGCAGTGTGCACTCCACAGGGGTGTGATTTCTATGTGAAGTAATTAGCCACTAGCTGTGTACGGGCTGCCTCCCCCCGTGCCCTTTCCCCTCCCATGCGCAGCGGCTGTCCATGTGGTTGGGGATGTGGGGCCACCATGTCAACAGCCAGGCCCCGGCGTGTTGCAACGTTGTGCAGGAC
Source organism: Ambystoma mexicanum (assembly GCF_040938575.1). Lineage (NCBI taxonomy): Eukaryota > Metazoa > Chordata > Amphibia > Caudata > Ambystomatidae > Ambystoma > Ambystoma mexicanum. The sequence continues at coordinate 1,286,917,371 of NC_090937.1, forward strand.
ACATGCTGCCACTATGATCCTGCACACTACTGGGGGAGCGTATAACAGCTGGCCGCCAGAACGGTCAAGGGAGCGAAAGCGTGACTTTAGCACTCTGAATGTGCGCTCCACTATGCCCCGGGTCGTAATGTGGGCTGTGTTATATCTTACCTTGGGTGGCGTGGTGGGGTTCCGAATTGGCGTCATCATGTGGGGGCTGAGAGGGTAGGCACTGTCCCCTGTGGAGGTGGTGATTGGTATCATTGGTGGGGTTGTGACCTTGCTCAGTATCCAACATGCATGCATGTGCAGTGGCATACATACTCACCAAGCAGCCATGTATCGCCATGCCGCCCAGCTTCTAGGTCCCAGCTTAGCGTGGACATTCGGTAAATGAAGCTGTCGTGGGTGGACCCGGGATAGTTGGCATATACTGAGGTGGTGATTCCCTTGGCATTACATGCTACCTGCACGTTGATGGAATGCCAGTGCTTGCGGTTCCTATAGATGTGCTCAGATGCCCTGGGGGGACGTAGAGCCACATGGGTGCAGTCGATGGCACCTAGCACTTTGGGGAATCGTGCCACACCGTAAAAATCCAGGGCGGCAGCATGCCTTTCTGCAGGTGTTCTGGGCAGGTATATGTGCCTGCGGACTGATGGGCGTGCAGTGATGATGTTCAAGACCTGGTGTAGGCAGCGTGACTGGGTGGCCTGTGACACCCCACCCACTATGGCACTTGTCCACTGAAATGATCCAGTGGCTAAGAAGTGCAGTACATTGAGGACCTTCTCCAGGGGGCTGAGTGCTTGGGAACACAGGGTGGGTGATGTGAGGTCATCCTCCCACTCACTCACCAGGTCCAGTATTATGTGTGGTGGAAACCTGTACCTCCCATACACCTGGTCATCAGGCATCCCGAAAAGGCTATTTCTGGGTGTGAATATTCTGGCCCTGACTATCCTCCTCCTCCTCCTTTGGTAGCCCACTGCCACTGCTGCTAGGAACGGTATGTTCATCCTGGCGTCTGAGCTTGTTATTGTTAAAGTGCGCAAATTTATGCTTTGCGCGTGTTCTAGGCGAGCGTGTGACCCGCGCACCCCTGGAATCCAGTTCCCAGTCCAATAGCATGTGGAAATTCCCACGCACCACGGGATACAGGTGCGCTGACGTACTTGCGTGTGTAAGTGCCCGCGCACCCATGAAATACACGTACATAGGCCAATCGCGTGTACGCGCACTTTTGTCCAATTACATGCTGACGTGCAGCATTTCCACGTGTGCTCTGTCATCACGTGCTGAGTGGGGAACACCCGTGCAGGTCACGTCACAGACGCGCTTACGCGCTGCGGGACTCTGGTCCAATAGAATCGCGTATGCGTGCTGACACGCTTACGCGCTAAGGGCCTTTCCTCGGATTTCACGCTGACGTGCAGGATTTTCACGTGCCAAATCACTCCGTATCAAGCTGGCCACGCGAAAACACACGGAAGACCACGCTCCTGCCCAGAAGGCCGAGTTACTGCCCCCCAGTGCCCTGAGCAGCCTCCCACGTGCCATCTGCTGCTGCCTGCCAGCCTGCTGCCACCGTGCCCTGCCATTTGGTGCCTGCACATCAGCCATCTGCAGGGGTCCAGTTGCTGTGTCCACCCCTGCTGGAACTGAAGACTCCCGACTGGGATTACATCGCTCCACAGCCCAGCCCCAGGACCCAGTTGCCCACCCACACCTGCCTCTGGGGTTGCCATGTCGGGCACTTCCACATCTGGCACCAGTGGCAACCCCAGGCCAGAGGGGCAGAGGGGCACCAGCTTCACTGCCACCGAAGTTGGTGTCCTGGTGGAGCATGTCCTGGGGCAGTATGATGCCCTCTTTGGATCGTCCCGCGCCAGCAAGGAAGGACGGGAGAGGATCTTGGCCGACTGTGTGGTTGCCATCAACGCGGAGGGGGTGGCAACCCGCAACGTCCTGAAGATCAAGAAGCGCTGGGAGGACTTGAGGTCCAGGACCCTTGTGAAGACCTGGCGCCTCGTGGAGGGGGGCCGGGGCCGCATGAGTTCATCCAGATGAGGGTCCTGGAACGCGTACGCCCAGCGCTCCACGCCCAGATCCTTGAGAGGGAGGCCCGTCTGGAGTTGAGCGGTAAGTGTCCAAGCATTACTGTGTGAGACAGGGCATGTTGCGGTGTGCTGGTTCTATGATACTTGCCTGTATGTGTGCCATAGGCCATGTATGCATGTATGTGTGCAGGGACATCATAGTAATGCATGTGCGACCAGTGATGTGTGACCCACATGGTTGTTGCATGTGTTCAAATGCCGCATGGGGAGCCCTATGCAGATTTTGAACATGAGAGCATTCCAGTCTCTGTACCTGGACATGGGTGGGGGTGAGGGATGGGTGCTGATGCCAGGTACATATATGGTAGCCATGTCTGTGTGCCTGACCTGCGTGTCTGTGACTTGTGCATGCCATGGATGCATGACACATGTGTGTGACAATGCACAGATTCAGTGAAGCAGCCAAATTACCCTTGTATCCGCTGTGTTTGGTGTGTTTGGGGCCAGATGGATGTGACTGAGGTGAAGTGTGTGCATGTGATAGGCATGAGCCATGATGCATGTGAGTTACATATCATTGAATGTTTCAAGAGTCCATTGGACATGCATGGAAATGTCCATTGCATGCACCATGCCTGTTACTGTGTGTGTTTTGCCTGGACTGACCCATGTGTTGTGTAGGGACATGATGGAAGTGTACTTTGACAGTGGTGCTCATCTGCTATTGCTTCCTGTCTAGGGGACCATTGTACAGTACCCTGATGCTTGTGTTCTTTGTCTCCCTCTACGCAGCGGCTAGTGAAGAAGAGGGCGGAGACGGCACTGTGGAGCAAGGCGGCGGGGATGCCCCCACGGCTGCAGCGGAAGGGGTGGGTGTGCCCCCAAAGGGGCCTGCTACGGTGGGAGACGGTGAGGAGCCATCCAGGTTGGTGGTTTGCACAGAGGAGGAGGAGGCCGCCACTGGGGCACACATGGGGCCTGGTGGGGGCATCCCTGCTGGTGCAAGTGGTGCAGTTCAGGGCCAGGGGCAGGAGGCAGCACAGGTCACCGTGGAGGGGCCTGTGCATGTCGCTGTCCCTGACCCTGTGAGTGCACCACCATGCACCAGCAGGGATGCCCCGTCCCAGGCCCGTCCGCAGGTAGAGGGGATGTCCATGTCACCTGACTCCCCTCCACCTGCGGACGTGGGAACCCCTGGCCGTGTGGAGAAGGTCCTGATTGGGGTCGCGATGCGCACGGCTGTGATTCGTGATGCCGTGCATGCTTCCCGGGAGGAACACGCACGTCATCACGAAGTGCACCGTGCCGACGTGGCCCAATTGGGATCGGCCATGTTCGGGGGTTTGCTGCATGTGTTGGCCAATCTGGCGGCCCTCTCCTCCTCTGTGCAGGCTATACACCAGTCGTTCTCCTTGCCGTCTTCCGGCCCAGATGCCACCAGGGCCCCCTGTGGACCTGCCCCGACCAATGCAGCCAGCTCGGTGGGGATCCCATCCCTGCCACAGTTGGGAGTCGGAGGTCCAGCAGGGGTGGACAACACAGCAACTGGACCCCAGCAGATGGAAGATGTGACAGCATCATCAGGCAGGGCACGTGCACGACGGCGTCGGTGGTTTCCATCAGCCTGGATGCCGTCGTGCTGGCAGAGGCAGTGGCGTCGGAGGCAGCAGCAGGCTCGACGTGGGAGGCATCATGGCTCGGGGCCATCAAGATCAGAGGGGCAGGCATCGGCCGGAGGGCAGGGCAACCCTGGGATGGTGGTGTCTTCCGTGTGGGAGCAGTTGGTCCAGCGGATAGGTGCGGAGCGGCAGCGGGCGGAAGAGGAGCGGCTCACCATGGTCAGGGCGGAGTTCTCCATGCGTCGGGCGTTGAGGCGGGCTGAGTTCCTCGAGGAAACTCGCAGGGAGTTTGAGCTGAACATGGGGTTATCCCTGCGAGACCTTGGGGCCAGGACAGAGTCCCGCCTCCAGGACATCGACATGGAGTTCGATGATGCCCTGGCCAGCAACAATACCGAGTGAGCCGCAGGACTTGCCCGCTGCCTTTGTATATAGTTATTTAGTTAGTTAGTGTTATGTTTCCTTTATTCATTTTTATTTTTTTGGACCGTTCGGACAATGGCCACTTTTTTGTAGATATTTTTTTCATTAGGTAGTAGTAGGTTTCATTTATGGTGTTGGGCTCATGGACCCTGGAATATTCGTGTATATAGTTTGCTTTTTGAAGAAACATTTTTTTTATTGATTATTGTGTTCACCATGAGGAAATGGTTTTTCATTATTTTCCTTCCACATGACATTGCTTTGGACAACATTTGTTTTTGGATTACTTTGTTTTTTTTATTTTTACATTTGTTCTCGGACATGGACCATTTATTTTGTTATCCCCATTGTTGTATGTTTGATTTGTTTACTTATTTTTCATCTTTAATACATGTTTTTGTAACTTTCACTTGTGGTATTTTCTCATTGGTTTCATACATGTCATGATATGGGTTTTGACATTCACTTGCACCCGTTGTGTATGTGTGTGTGACGGACATGTGTTCATTTACATACTTGCCATTGGGGTTGTATCATGTAATTGCATTCACTATGTGGGTGGATGCAATCCTTGCCTGGGTGTTTGTGCTGGGTATGCTGCCCATTTCTGCCATGATTGAGTATCGTCAGGACCTGGGGGCAGGGGGACATGTGTGGGTGCCTGGTGGAGGATGCCCCTGCACTGCTGGGGGGTGGGGGTGGTGGGAGACATGGGTGGGGGCCTGGTGGAGGGTGCCCCTGGTGGCGGGGGGTGGGGGTGATAGGGGACATGAGTGGGGGCCTGGTGGGGGCTGCCCCTGCACTGCTGGGGGGTGGGGGTGGTGGGAGACATGAGTGGGGGCCTGGTGGAGGCTGCCCCTGCACTGCTGGGGGGTGGGGGTGGTGGGAGACATGAGTGGGGGCCTGGTGGAGGGTGCCCATGGTGGCAGGGGGGTGGGGGTGGTGGGAGACATGAGTGGGGGCCTGGTGGAGGCTGCCCCTGGATGGTGGGGGGTGGGGGTGGTGGGAGACATGAGTGGGGGCCTGGTGGAGGCTGCCCCTGGTGACTGGGGGGGTGGGGGTGGTGGGAGACATGGGTGGGGGCCTGGTGGAGGCTGCCCCTGCACTGCTGGGGGGTGGGGGTGGTGGGAGACATGAGTGGGGGCCTGGTGGAGGCTGCCCCTGCACTGCTGGGGGGTGGGGGTGGTGGGAGACATGGGTGGGGGCCTGGTGGAGGCAGCCCCTGCACTGCTGGGGGGTGGGGGTGGTGGGAGACATGAGTGGGGGCCAGGTGGAGGGTGCCCATGGTGGCAGGGGGGTGGGGGTGGTGGGACACATGAGTGGGGGCCTGGTGGAGGCTGCCCCTGGATGGTGGGGGGTGGGGGTGGTGGGAGACATGGGTGGGGGCCTGGTGGAGGCTGCCCCTGCACTGCTGGGGGGTGGGGGTGGTGGGAGACATGAGTGGGGGCCTGGTGGAGGCTGCCCCTGCACTGCTGGGGGGTGGGGGTGGTGGGAGACATGAGTGGGCGCCTGGTGGAGGGTGCCCATGGTGGCAGGGGGGTGGGGGTGGTGGGAGACATGAGTCGGGGCCTGGTGGAGGCTGCCCCTGGATGGTGGGGGGTGGGGGTGGTGGGAGACATGAGTGGGGGCCTGGTGGAGGCTGCCCCTGGTGACTGGGGGGGGTGGGGGTGGTGGGAGACATGAGTGGGGGCCTGGTGGAGGGTGCCCCTGGTGGCGGGGGGTGGGGGTGATAGGGGACATGAGTGGGGGCCTGGTGGGGGCTGCCCCTGCACTGCTGGGGGGTGGGGGTGCTGGCGAACATGGGTGGGGGCTTGGTGGAGGCTGCCCCTGCAGTGCTGGGGGGTGGTGGGAGACATGAGTGGGGGCCTGGTGGAGGGTGCCCATGGTGGCAGGGGGGTGGGGGTGGTGGGAGACATGAGTGGGGGCCTGGTGGAGGCTGCCCCTGCACTGCTGGGGGGTGGGGGTGGTGGGAGACATGGGTGGGGGCCTGGTGGAGGCTGCCCCTGCACTGCTGGGGGGTGGGGGTGGTGGGAGACATGAGTGGGGGCCTGTTGGAGGCTGCCCCTGCACTGCTGGGGGGTGGGGGTGGTGGGAGACATGAGTGGGGGCTTGGTGGAGGGTGCCCATGGTGGCAGGGGGGTGGGGGTGGTAGGAGACATGAGTGGGGGCCTGGTGGAGGCTGCCCCTGCACTGCTGGGGGGTGGGGGTGGTGGGAGACATGAGTGGGGGCCTGGTGGAGGCTGCCCCTGCACTGCTGGGGGGTGGGGGTGGTGGGAGACATGGGTGGGGGCCTAGTGGAGGCTGCCCCTGCACTGCTGGGGGGTGGGGGTGGTGGGAGACATGAGTGGGGGCCTGGTGGAGGGTGCCCATGGTGGCAGGGGGGTGGGGGTGGTGGGAGACATGGGTGGGGGCCTGGTGGAGGCTGCCCCTGCACTGCTGGGGGGTGGGGGTGGTGGGGGACATGGGTGGGGGCCTGGTGGAGGCTGCCCCTGCACTGCTGGGGGGTGGGGGTGGTGGGAGACATGAGTGGGGGCCTGGTGGAGGGTGCCCATGGTGGCAGGGGGGTGGGGGTGGTTGGAGACATGAGTGGGGGCCTGGTGGAGGCTGCCCCTGCACTGCTGGGGGGTGGGGGTGGTGGGAGACATGAGTGGGGGCCTGGTGGAGGGTGCCCATGGTGGCAGGGGGGTGGGGGTGGTGGGAGACATGAGTGGGGGCCTGGTGGAGGCTGCCCCTGGATGGTGGGGGTGGGGGTGGTGGGAGACATGAGTGGGGGCCTGGTGGAGGGTGCCCCTGGTGGTGGGGGGGTGGGGGTGATAGGGGACATGAGTGGGGGCCTGGTGGGGGCTGCCCCTGCACTGCTGGGGGTGGGGGTGGTGGGAGACATGGGTGGGGGCCTGGTGGAGGCTGCCCCTGGATAGTGGGGGGTGGGGGTGGTGGGAGACATGAGTGGGGGCCTGTTGGATGGTGCCCCTGGTGGCGGGGGGTGGGGGTAATAGGGGACATGAGTCGGGGCCTGGTGGGGGCTGCCCCTGCACTGCTGGGGGGTGGGGGTGGTGGGAGACATGGGTGGGGGCCTGGTGGAGGCTGCCCCTGCACTGCTGGGGGGGTGGGGGTGGTGGGAGACATGGGGGGGGGCCTGGTGGAGGGTGCCCATGGTGGCAGGGGGGTGGGGGTGGTGGGAGACATGAGTGGGGGCATGGTGGAGGCTGCCCCTGCGCTGCTGGGGGGTGGGGGTGGTGGGAGACATGAGTGGGGGCCTGGTGGAGGCTGCCCCTGCACTGCTGGGGGGTGGGGGTGGTGGGAGACATGGGTGGGGGCCTGGTGGAGGCTGCCCCTGCACTGCTGGGGGGTGGGGGTGGTGGGAGACATGAGTGGGGGCCTGGTGGAGGCTGCCCCTGCACTGCTGGGGGGTGGGGGTGGTGGGAGACATGAGTGGGGGCCTGGTGGAGGGTGCCCATGGTGGCAGGGGGGTGGGGGTGGTGGGAGACATGAGTGGGGGCCTGGTGGAGGCTGCCCCTGGATGGTGGGGGGTGGGGGTGGTGGGAGACATGAGTGGGGGCCTGGTGGAGGGTGCCCATGGTGGCAGGGGGGTGGGGGTGGTGGGAGACATGAGTGGGGGCCTGGTGGAGGCTGCCCCTGGATGGTGGGGGGTGGGGGTGGTGGGAGACATGAGTGGGGGCCTGGTGGAGGCTGCCCCTGGTGACTGGGGGGGTGGGGGTGGTGGGACACATGAGTGGGGGCCTGGTGGAGGGTGCCTCTGGTGGCAGGGGGGTGGGGGTGATAGGGGACATGAGTGGGGGCCTGGTGGAGGCTGCCCCTGCACTGCTGGGGGGTGGGGGTGGTGGGGGACATGAGTGGGGGCCTGGTCGAGGGTGCCCATGGTGGCAGGGGGGTGGGGGTGGTGGGAGACATGAGTGGGGGCCTGGTGGAGGCTGCCCCTGGATGGTGGGGGGTGGGGGTGGTGGGAGACATGAGTGGGGGCCTGGTGGATGGTGCCCCTGGTGACTGGGGGGGTGGGGGTGGTGGGAGACATGCGTGGGGGCCTGGTGGAGGGTGCCCCTGGATGGTGGGGGGTGGGGGTGGTGGGAGACATGAGTGGGGGCCTGGTGCAGGGTGCCCCTGGTGACTGGGGGGTGGGGGTGGTGGGAGACATGAGTGGGGGCCTGGTGGAGGGGGCCCCTGGTGGCGGGGGGTGGGGGTGATAGGGGACATGAGTGGGGGCCTGGTGGAGGCTGCCCCTGCACTGCTGGGGGGTGGGGGTGGTGGGAGACATGAGTGGGGGCCTGGTGGAGGGTGCCCCTGGATGGTGGGGGGTGGGGGTGGTGGGAGACATGAGTGGGGGCCTGGTGGAGGGTGCCCCTGGTGGCGGGGGGGTGGGGGTGATAGGGGACATGAGTGGGGGCCTGGTGGAGGCTGCCCCTGGATGGTGGGGGGTGGGGGTGGTGGGAGACATGAGCAGGTGTGCAGGGTAGTCCCCTGTTTTGTGGGCTGCCTGCAGGGGCCGTCGAGGGTGTACAGGGAACACCTGTGAGGACCCACCTAGCCTAATCGCGTGTGTAACTTCCCACGCACCCCTGTAATACACGTACCAAGCCAAATCGCGTGTGATAATTCCCGCGCACCCCTGAAATACACGCTCTCAGGCTATTCGCGTGTGTAACTTCCTGCGCACCCCTGAAATACACGTACCCTGCTGTAATCGCGTGTGGGACTTCCCGCGCACCCCTGAAATACACGCGCCCAGGCTATTCGCGTGTGGAACTTCCCGCGCACCCCTGAAATACACGTACCCTGCTGTAATCGCGTGTGGGACTTCCCGCGCACCCCTGAAATACACGCGCCCAGGCTATTCACGTGGGGAACTTCCCGCGCACCCCTGAAATACACGCGCCCAGGCTATTCGCGTGTGGAACTTCCCGCGCACCCCTGAAATACACGCGCCCAGGCTATTCGTGTGTGGAACTTCCCGCGCACCCCTGAAATACACGTACCCTGCTGTAATCGCGTGTGGGACTTCCCGCGCACCCCTGAAATACACGCGCCCAGGCTATTCGCGTGTGGAACTTCCCGTGCACCCCTGAAATACACGCGCCCAGGCTATTCGCGTGTGGAACTTCCCGCGCACCCCTGAAATACATGCGTCCAGGCTATTCGCGTGTGGAACTTCCCGCGCACCCCTGAAATACACGAGCCCAGGCTATTCGCGTGTGGAACTTCCCGCGCACCCCTGAAATCCACGTACCCGGCCAAATCGCGTGTGAGACTTCCCGCGCACCCCGGTATACACGCACACGTATTTTTTGTCAGCGTGTCCGTGTTTGTGGGTACCCCTTTGCACGTCATTTGTCCTGGAGGGCCACAGTATAGGACATTCATCATGGCAGTATATGGGTGCTATTTGTTGGCGCACCTTTTGGCGCACATTTCTTACAGCCGCAGAGACGCTACCGCCTGCTTTCTTGTGGCGGTCGTGTTTATGCCTGTGCGCTGGTTTGAGCGTGCGCTTTTTTGCCCTATTCTATTCCATGAATATGTGTTGTAGGCGAGCGTGTGGGCGTTCCGCGCACTTGTGCCCTGTACTTCCCCCGTGACGCCCACGTTTTTGCAAGTTGTTCCCCATTCCGAGTGTTACGCCCGTGTTCCGCCTACTTTTGTTGCGTGCGCCGCGCTATGTGCGAATTTCGCTGTGGCCTGTGCGATTTTCGCTGTGACCTGGCGCACGCTGTTAGATGGCCTGTGCGCCAACGTGCGCGGCGCCCTTTTTATCGCACATCCGCTGGTTTTCTCGCGCACGGACTTCCATGAATCGACGTGCGCTGCTTTTCGTGCGATTTTCGCACTTGCACTGCGATTTTCGCTATTCCACTGCGATTCGCACATTTTTGCCCACTTGCGCCGCGCTAATTGTTCCATGAATCGGCCTGTAAACCTAAAGACAAGAATTAGAAATGAGGACTGAGGATGAAAGAAAAAGTCCTCATTCCTAGTTCGACTGGACTTTTATTGAAGATCGAATCCCATGCCCCTAATGTTTTTCACTCTGGAAAACTAGGCACAGGGTTTGGCGGTCCATTGGGTATTATTTTATCTAGTATAATCCTTTCCATTAAACAATATGTTTTGCCAATGGCCTTACAATGAAATATATTTAAAGTAAAAAATTCCAAGACAAAATGTTTTATTGAAAAATGTAATTGGCTAATAGAAAGGAGCTGCTGTATGTATTTTACCATTTTAAAAGTTAATACCATAAACTGTGCAACTTGTATTTTGCTCCTTGTAAGGAATGAACAGTAAGACTCAGACACAGATGTATGTGTTAACTGTTGGTTATAGACTTTTATATATCACAAAATAATTAGAGGGGTTGGGAGAAATCATATCATCCTAAGAGGGGTTTCCCTCCATCAGCAAAACTAAGGAACGTCCATGTCAGGGTGGTAATCACAAGAGCGCCATCCATCTTGTGTCCAAAACCCTAAACTGACCCTTATACGTTAATCTCAACATAATGTGCAACTCAGGGATTTCTGTAAGATTCATACTGGTAGCTTTCTTTCAAAGTTCCAAACAGAATTTTTAAGGTGGAGAAGAGAAAAGGAATAAATGTCCACCAGGAAAGGGGTCTTGCCTTCCTCTAGATTTCTTCTGGTGGTTCAATGTCACTTTATCACAGTTGGTTCAGGGGGTACTCTTCCCTTGAGTCTCCTTTCAACACACAGTTCTCTTGAATTTTCAATTTCTCACTGGCAGGATCTCAATCATCCTTAAATTGGTAGAATAGGACTAGAGCCTACCCTGTAGGAAAATGTACAGTGGGTTTCCACATGGATGTAGCTGATGGAAAATCTTCTTAAGAAGGCTTTTCTCAGATGGAGCTGAATGCAGAGTCTTTTCCAAAGATACAATCAGAATACCTCAGAGGGATTTTGGGAACAGGTAGACAGGCAGAAAGGGAGAACCTGTATGGTGGTCATTCCGGCAGTCAGTTGAAGTCCCTACCTGTACCTAGCCTTTCAAAGGTAAACCATAAGAGAGTAAAATGATCCCACAGCATCTACGTAAATGTCCCAAGAATTAAATAAATCCTGGTTTGCAAATTAAAAGCATTTTTAGGGAAACACTATTAACAAGCTATGTCTATAAAGGAGACAAGGCCTGTATATGAAATTTTGTGGAAGTATATTTTAAATAGATTGTCCCATAATCTACAATAATGAAGGGCATAATAGACTTTGTCTGTTAGACATTATTAATTTATTCCTGGATTTTGACAAGAGCAAATAATATTTGGATTTGATAGTGCGGTGCACTGCATAGCTCACTGATTTACAGGGATTGATAAACCTCTTGACCTGTGAAAACACAGATTATATTTTAAAAAATCCTGAATAGAGATTTCTTATCATTAAAACTGAACACGAAAAGAGATGGGTGCTCCCTCTCAGTCCCAAGAAAATAATCTCAATTTAAATAACCAACGTCCGTTTGTCCAAGTAACAATGTATATGTATAGAAGGATTCCTAATGCCACTTTAAGTTATATTGTTGATTCCTCTTTCCTTTCAATTTCATAATCTCATTCCTGTGCGGTAGGTAATATATCAAGGCATTTGTGAACCCAAAATAAAAGTTTCTATCTGCTAGTGATTACCAAATATTATAACAGTGAATCCTGAGTCATTTTGAAAAGCCTTCTTCATGGTCCTGCTGTAAAAGGTTTTTGCTTATATTGCCATATACTTGCAAAGCAACCTGTCATTTTGAATTAATATTATTTAAACATCATTGTGTGAAATACCAGGAACATACTGCGTTCTTATTAGATATCATAGGTTGCTTGTCACATTTGTTAAGTGTACAATAGAACAATTTCCCCATTTTATTGAACTTGGTTTCTTCTGAGGTATGTGTTATTTAAAACAGTGGATTAAGTATTTTGTTTTGAGTATTCACAGATCTAAGAAGATCCCATTTTTGCAGAGAATTGCCATTTATGTATATAGATGTTAGTGTGATTATGCAGAATAAGTTAGATATTGTTTTGTGAATACAAACTTAAGTGAGAAAATAGTAGATCTCATTTATAATTGGCATCATACGAACACAAACCTGCACAAAATGTTTCTGACAGACCCAGACAACTGTTTGAGAAAGAAGTTCTTAGATCAGTAAAGACTATCTTTGGTTTCTCAATTCTGTATGGGCAAGCTAAAGAATGTGCCAAAGTGGGACTGGAAGACCCTAGCCACCATGACACCAGCAATCTCCATGGTAATTGCTGCTTGGTGGCAGATTGTGAAACCCCACTTTATTTGATGTAGATTTGAAACCGGTTGTAAATGATGGTGGTAGAAGCAGAAATATAGTGGATCATTTTATAATAAGCCAGGTCGTAAAAGCAAAGTGTAAAATCAAGGTGTAAGATAATTATGCTTTGCTATGGCAATTCAAGGGATTTTATTGCCATTTAGGGGGTTGAGTGGGGTACAGAATGTGTAATATATGTCTATGTTGCTCTCCTGAACTGCCTTCAAAAAGGACCATGATATTCCACCAGCATGCATTTTCATGCTGGTGAGGTGGCAAAGGATTCTTATGGAAGCCACTTGACTTTTCCATCTGATAAGGGCAAGCAGATTCCATTGGAATCCACTGTAAATATCACTGGCAAAAATGGATGTACCTTTTACACTTTTTACAAACGTATTGGAAAAGTGAAGAGAAGTGGTGATTCCACCTATGTTTTACCCTTCACATCTCTACTCTTTTTTTGGAAAGTACATACATTGCATGGAGAGGGCCTTTTGCACATACGTGTAAAGAGATGCAGTCCCCACTCCTATGTAATTTAGGAGGTCTATATAATTGCCCCCATAATCTTTGATGTCCCTGCGCAAATCCATTCTTATAAAAGGTGGCCAGTATGCTCCAATATGGTCCACCTTATTACCAAGCCATCTTGGTAATACCCTAGGCCACTTCAACTTTATATCCAAACGTAATGTTACCAGCCTTTTGCCTCATCATGCTAAAAGACAAGGGCCTCATTCCGAGTATGGAGGTAATCAATACCGGTACCGAGTCCGCGCTGGTACAATGGGGACTTACCGGTCTATTCCGACCTTTGCGGGACCAGTAAGTGCCCATTGAAAAAGCCATTTCCCAGTCCATTTGAGCCCCCATAGGGCTCAATGGGAAGGTGCTAATAACGGTACTGCAAATGGCGGTGCCGTTATTAGCTCTAAAGTCCCTTAACGGGTCCAGTCCTTGACGCCTGGTAAAACCAGGCGTTAGGGAAGGGACCCGCAAAGGGAACACGGAATAGGGCGCAAAGGGATTACAGGCACCGCAGTCCTTACCGGTGCCCGGTATCCCTTTGCGCCCAACTTTTAATGAGGCCCATTGAATTGACAGCTTTAATTCTGTAAGAAAAAATGCATATCTACTGATGGCATATGTACCAATTCTACCCAATATTCCTTCCTCTTAAATAACAGCTTACCTTGCTGAGTGACCCTTGATGCAGCTCTATTCCAATAGACCCTGTTTTTTTTCTAGTAGCACCCGTCCCCATACTAACTTACTAAGGTATTGCAGATGGGGAGCACCATCATTTCCAAATGGAGCCAATCATTCACCGTAGGTCAGGGGATGTCCCTGACACAAAGGTCAAATATCAGGCTGGACTTCCAAGAGATTGAATGTCCCACATATCCCCCAGTCCCATTTACAGTTTGCCCATGGACCAGGAATGTTTTTGCTCGTTGGAGACAGCAGTCCCTTTTCAGGACCCTTTGTTTAAATGTGCAGGCTCATCTCTCACAGGTCCAGCTCCTGTATTTCCACAGATCTCTCCAGGGACACAGGTACTGTGGAATTACATAGTCATTGTGAAGAATTCTTGCCCATTTATTGTGAAAAAGATCTTTGTTGATGCGCTAGAGTGGATTGTTTATATTGTCTTGCACTTATTCACAGGCAATGTCTCATTCCATCTTTAGCCTTTCCAAGACTGTTCATTTTACCCATCCGGTACGAGATGTAATGGTGCTGATGGTCCCAACCCCTCGAAGCTTCCCAATATTAATACCAGTATTTATTAACTGTGCCCCAGTGATAAGGACTATGGCCCATCTTAATTGACACAACTGGTCATTTAACCCTTGGACCTGATATGTTCCACATGCTGCAATGGCTGTGTTTGCACCATTCCATTCCCTGTCCAAAGTGTCCCTCTTACCTCTCTGTCAAACATTTCTATAAACTACTCCTGCAATCTGCAGTGTGCTCCTGCTGATCAGGTGGGTAACTGTATCAAGAGGTAGAGCACTAGAAAAGCTAGATCACTGTGCTGATCATGGTAGTTTTAAGGAGTGAATCCTACTGCTGGTTAGTGAGTTCTCAGGAGACAGTGCTCTTCTGCCCCAATTAATAGCAGTAAATGGTTTTAAAGAACCGTGTGCACCTGGGTGCTGGATATTGAATATGGTGCTGGTTTATTAACTGCTTTATTAACATACAAAATGCTGACATGTGTTTCTACCCAACAGGAGTCTTTATCAAGGCGGGTTGTATGGGGTTCAAAGCATATAGACTAGGTGATGAGCTCTAACGTGGTGGCTCTGCTGAGTAGCAAGCGGTCAGGCCAAGGAGGCCTCTGCAAACCAGATGAGCGGTCACAGTGATCGTTCGATATAGATCCCTGTTGGGTCAAAACACGTGTCGTCATTTTGTATGTTAATAAACCAGCACTTTAACCCAACTGAAGTGACAAGACTTCTCATTTCCTTGCTCTATATACTCAACTCAATTGGACAAACCCTAAGTATTAAATGTCCAGTGTGCAGGTGCACACAGTTCCTTTAAATCATTTCCAGGTGGGTAACTGTGTGGTGAGCTGGAAAGCTGACAAAGGAAAAGAAAATATACTGCCTAGTGTGGCATCATACTATATAACAGAAGGCCAGATGTATGTTTGTCCGAAGCTGTCATGTGCCTGCTTGGCCTTTTACCACTGCTAGAGGGAGCTGTTGCCTTAGGCATACAACAACAAGACTTCAAGATGCGCAGTAGAGAGTGCCTGCTTCACCTGTTATCCCTGCTAGAGGGAGCCGTTGCCTAATGCATACAATAATAAGACTTCAAGTTCATCTTCCAGACAAACAAAATGTGTATTTCAACAATGATAACATACAGTTTACTCCAGTAAAAGGCCCAAGACAGGGATACCACTTTGACAGCATACTTCAAGTTGCATACACTAAGAAAATAAATACATTTTTAAAAAAAATGTATGAACAGAAATTCATTTGATTAAGCACTGCAACGGAAATTTAATAAAACAGTGATGGGAAACATCCATCCAACACAACTTTGGCCTATGTACACAGGTTTTGCAATGGTTTATAATAACATAACAGAACCCAGGTCTATCTCTCTTACAGACAATGTTGTAACACAATGGGCCTCATTACGAGTTTGGAGGTAGCCATGCCATTCTTAGCGGCATGGTTGCCTCCAAACTCGGGTCTGAGTTCTGAAAAAAGGGAATTACCGGACCATTCTGACTTTTGTGGGCCCGGTAATTCCCTTTTCACGGGACCCGGACCCGGTACATCCCCATTCCCATTCAAGCCCACATAGGGCTCAATGGGAATGGAGAGGATGCTAACAACGGACCTGTTAATGACGGGTCCGTTGTTAGCATCCTGGTCTGCTCATGGGTAGCGATATGCACGTCTTGTCTGGCCCAGACGTGCATACCGTCACCCGTGAGCAAACTCGTAATGTGGCGACCCGGAATGAACGGTGCCGTTAACTTACCGGCACCGTTCATTCCACGGCTGCCAGCCTCGTAATGAGGGCCAATGACTGAGAGCTTACTGTGCTATAATTAAAGATCTCAGTCAGCTACATGGTATGAGAGGGCAGATATTGGCCAGAGTGCATGATTTATTTTATTCTTCTGTGCCATATTCACATACTACCTTTGACTCATTTGACAATCTTCCTGTACCCCCGTGCGTTCCTAGAAATTAAAGTTGTTATCAAGAAACCAAACAGATCATCATTATCCTTTAAGTGTTCCTCCATCTCCCTTTCTAGTTCCTCAATTCTATATGATAGGATATGATATGATATGATAGGGGATTTATAAAGCGCTTAATACCCAGAGGTTTCTAAGTGCGTACCCGGGGATCGAACCTATGTTGCTCTGTGTAGTCTTGCTTCCAAGGCGAGCATGTTGACACTGAGCTATTCTCCCAGAACATATAATCTTAGTAGTGCCACCTAATGGAATCTCGTAGGAATATCAACAAATTAGGTATAATGGTCATAGTTCATTTTCTGGCCGAGAACTCTCACCTATGCTGTGGTTACTCATCCATTCCTGTACCAGTGTACAGCCCTCTGCATCCTGTGCCCCCTTCTTCTAAAATGCAAAACAGAGAATATTGTTTAAGATCAGAAATGTTTGTTAATTCAGGTTATATATCGGTCTCCACAGCAATCTCAGAACTA
Source organism: Ambystoma mexicanum (assembly GCF_040938575.1). Classification (NCBI taxonomy): domain Eukaryota; kingdom Metazoa; phylum Chordata; class Amphibia; order Caudata; family Ambystomatidae; genus Ambystoma; species Ambystoma mexicanum. The sequence goes on from NC_090937.1 coordinate 1,286,933,977, forward strand.
TTGTTCCCTATATTAGTGACATTTAACCCAGCTGGAGAGGTGGTATGTAATGGCTGTTCAGCAACAAGAGCATGAGCGTGGTTCTCATCTGACAGCCAGTTGGGTAGAGCTTCACGTGCATGAGGGACCTGGCCCAGCTGGCATTGGGTTGGATTCAGCAGGAACCCTAAGAGAGATCAATTCCATAATCCCTGCTCCCCCAGAACCACAAGCCCTCAACAGGTTACAATAGTTCTCCATCCGTACCAGGGCAAGGGCTCAGTGTCTGAAGTTGTGACGACTTGAGTCAATTTAAATGCTTTCCCTTGCCCAAAAAATGTTGAAACTGGTTGCAAATCTACATACATATCTTTTGTAATTCATGAAAGCAATGACAAAAACCTGCTTTTTGGTGCCCCATGCAGGCTAGCATCCTAGGCAGCCGCCTAGTTTGCCTAGTGCATGCAACAACCCTGTGCATAGACCACAAGGACTGTGGTACTGGTATATATTAGATCATTCAAGTCTGGTGGCCATTTTCCTTCCCTGTTCAACAGTTTGTTTGGAGTGCTGCTAGAACTGCCTCATCATTTTGGTCAGAGACAGTTACGAACACCCCCCCAGCACCCCCAGCCCAGCAGAGGAACCACGCGACAGCGGGGAACAGGACAGGGCCTGCCTGACCCTGTCCCCACACGGCGCCTGACTCGCCCATGCCGGGCGCAGCGCGGGCTGAAACCGAGGCTGAGCCTCATTTTCATCAGCGGTAACCGCCGGCAGGCGGATCACGCCGGCGGCCAGCTCCAAGGCCACTCTAAGGCCTGTTGAGAGCCTGTTTGGAGCATCAGGAGCCAGGGGCCGCGGACCTTTATTCTTTTGTGAGTAGTGGGAATACCCTCAGTCTATACTATTGTGCTTTCTGGTATGCCCTCTGCTACTCCGCACCCATAAACATTTGAACTCGGTTTCTTTAACTGTTTGCTACATATGCTCATGCTTCCAACGCCGCCGCCTCTATGCATTACTGCTGCCACCTCTTTAATAGTACAGGCATCCTTAGCCCTTAGTGCTCCATGCCTCATGACTGCCATTTGGCCGTGCCCTATGGTCGCTAACGTACCACCGCAACTGTGTTGTGCCCTATGGTCGCCTAGACCCCACTTGCATTGTGTTGTGCCCTATGGTCGCCCAGACCCCACTTACATTGTGTTGTGCCCTATGGTCGCCCAGACCCCACTTGCATTGTGTTGTGCCCTATGGTCGCCCAGACCCCACTTGCATTGTGTTGTGCCCTATGGTCGCCTAGACCCCACTTGCATTGTGTTGTGCCCTATGGTCGCCCAGACCCCACTTGCATTGTGTTGTGCCCTATGGTCGCCCAGACCCCACTTGCATTGTGTTGTGCCCTATGGTCGCCTAGACCCCACTTGCATTGTGTTGTGCCCTATGGTCGCCCAGACCCCACTTGCATTGTGTTGTGCCCTATGGTCGCCCAGACCCCACTTGCATTGTGTTGTGCCCTATGGTCGCCTAGACCCCACCTGCATTGTGTTGTGCCCCATGGTCGCCTAGACCCCACTTGCATTGTGTTGTGCCCTATGGTCGCCCAGACCCCACTTGCATTGTGTTGTGCCCTATGGTCGCCCAGACCCCACTTGCATTGTGTTGTGCCCTATGGTCGCTTAGACCTTACTTGCATTGTGTTGTGCCCTATGGTCGCCCTGACCCCACTTGCATTGTGTTGTGCCCTATGGTCGCCCTGACCCCACTTGCATTGTGTTGTGCCCCTTGGTCGCCTAGACCCCACCTGCATTGTGTTGTGCCCCATGGTCGCCTAGACCCCACTTGCATTGTGTTGTGCCCTATGGTCGCCTAGACCCCACCTGCACTGTGTTGTGCCCTATGGTCGCCTAGACCCCACTTGCATTGTGTTGTGCCCTATGGTCGCCTAGACCCCACTTGCATTGTGTTGTGCCCTATGGTCGCCCAGACCCCACCTGCATTGTGTTGTGCCCCATGGTCGCCTAGACCCCACTTGCATTGTGTTGTGCCCTATGGTCTCTTAGACCATACTTGCATTGTGTTGTGCCCTATGGTCGCTTAGACCTTACTTGCATTGTGTTGTGCCCTATGGTCGCCCTGACCCCACTTGCATTGTGTTGTGCCCTATGGTCGCCCTGACCCCACTTGCATTGTGTTGTGCCCCTTGGTCGCCTAGACCCCACCTGCATTGTGTTGTGCCCCATGGTCGCCTAGACCCCACTTGCATTGTAATGTGCCCTATGGTCGCCTAGACCCCACCTGCACTGTGTTGTGCCCTATGGTCGCCTAGACATCATTCGCATTGTGTTGTGCCCTATGGTCGCCTAGACCCCACTTGCACTGTGTTGTGCCCTATGGTCGCCTAGACCCCACTTGCATTGTGCTGTGCCCTATGGTCGCCCTGACCTCATTCGCATTGTGTTGTGCCCTACCTATAACGCCTATGCCCCCTTCACGCCACTCCCCTGTATATTACCTTAGCCCCAGCATGCTACTCTGCCTGACTGCGATCATGTTCCCTTTCTGTGTCATGCAAAGTAACATACCCTGCACTGGCAACAGTTACCTAGCCTATAATAATGGTTTAGTCAGACCCGCCTGCCCAAGACACCACCCGATCACCTGCCCTACACCATTCCTGCCCACTACACCAGCCTTCCCCCCGGATACCAAGTCCGCCCTTCCCACCCATAGACATGCACACGTTCCGCATGTCGCAGCTAACACACACCTAGCTGTCTATAAGCAGAACCCCATCAACACGAGAGCATCTTGCCCTACCATTGACTACAACACCTCTACATTAGCTAACCCAACCAACTCCCGTAACACTACCCTCATCCCCTCCGATCGGAATTCTAGACTTGGCGCCAGAACCCACCACAGACCTAGCAAAGGCCCTACCAAATCACTCAATAAGATCAACCCTCACACTGTAACACCCATCAACACTATCCATCCCAGTCTCAAAGGAGCTCTCCTAAATGTCAGATCATTAATCGCCCATGCCTCAGAAGTCGCTGACATTATTCTAACAAACAACCTGGACTTCCTTGCGGTAACCGAAACATGGCTGCACGATGCTGCAGGTCCATCTCTTACCCTAGCCATACCTGATAACTACACCATCCTTAGAGCAGATAGACCGAACGCTCGAGGTGGCGGCGTAGCTTTCATCTTTAAGTCCACGCTTGACATCAGACTATCCTCTGCTCCCCCACTCAAATCCTGTGAACACATTACAGTCAAATTTCAAACTTCCCCTAAAAGTACTATTACGCTGCACTTAATTTACCGACCCCCGGGCCCTCCTGGCTCATTTGAGGAAGACATCACTTCACTAGTTGCTGAAAGTTCCAAACCATCAGCACAATTGATTATACTCGGAGACTTTAACCTTGGGTTTAACGACCCCCTAGACACCCCAGCCACTGCCCTGGCCATGGCATTAGAGGAGCATGGCCTCCAACAACTTTGCTCCAAACCTACCCACTCGAAAGGCAGAATCCTTGACTGGATAACTACCCTTAACTGCAACATTACTACGAAAGATCCCACACAACTTATCTGGACTGACCACCACCTCCTCCAGTTTGACATTCTTACCAGCAACTCAGCACATAAAAGGCCTATCATGGCACCTGCCTGCCCTACTAGGAAAAAGAGCAATATCACAGCGGAAGCCCTAATACCTCTGGTGATCCCTACTTTAAACGCACTACCCGCCACAACGGACTTGAACCAACTGGTCAACGCCTACAATGAGTCCATGGCCAAAGCCATTGACATCATTGCCCCACTGAAACTGCGCAAAGGAATACCCAAAGCGCACCTGAACACATGGTTCACCCCGGAGCTCAAAACCCTGCGTCAACAAAAAAACAAACTTGAAGCACTCTGGAAATTAGTGCCTTCTATAAATAACAGAACCAATCTCACCAACATCTCCACCCTCTACAAAAATGAGATTATACGGGCCAAGAAAGAATCTCTCAACACTAGGATCTCCCAGGCAAGCTCCAGTACTAAGGAGCTCTTTAACATACTAAAGGAATTAGAAAACCCCATTACCCCCACTGACTCTTGCACTAAGGATAAACCCTGGTGCACAGGGATCCAGAATGCCCTAGCTAACAAAATCTCAGGGCTCCAAACTAAAATCAACAACAAATCACTCTCGATCCCACCTCCTTCCCCACGCCCCCTCCACCTACTGCCACTAATTCAGGCTTCACCTTCAAAAAGGTATCCATATTGGAGGTTCAGAAAATTATAGCATCCCTTAAACCATCGAATTGCAAGGGGGACAGCTGCCCCGCACAGATCATAAAAGATGCAGCTAGGGATCTCTCCCCATTTATCACCAAATTAATAAACCTGTCCTTCGCCAACAACATGGTCCCCAGCAATCTGAAACAGTCCTGGGTCCTACCGCTACTAAAAAAAACTACTCTCAACCCTGACATCCCCACGAATTACAGACCCATTACCACCGTCCCATTCCTACTAAAAATCTTGGATAGAGTGGCTTATTTACAAATCCAGGACTACCTTGAGGCCAATCACCTACTAGGAACTCGCCAATCTGGCTTTCGACCTCAACACGGGACAGAAACGGCCCTTGTTGATCTCAAATGCCAGATAGACGAACTCAAAGACAAAAACAAGGCTGCCATCCTTCTACTCCTTGACCTCTCCGCTGCCTTTGACCTGGTCGACCATAAAATCCTGTGCAACCATTTATCTCTGGCAGCACACTTCTCCCACTCTGCAGTCACATGGATCCAATCTTTCCTGGACAACAGAACCATGCGGGTCTTCTCCCCCCTAGCAGCGGCTGACCCCATCCCCATCACCTGCGGTGTCCCACAAGGATCCTGTGTCTCACCTACCCTTTACAATATTTTCACTAAGCCCTTATTCGACAAGCTGGACAATCTGGGTGTCACCTATACTAACTACGCAGATGACACCCAGATACTCCTCACCTTATCAGGCAACTACAACAAGGACGCCAAATGGATCAATGAAGTCTTTTCCATCATTCAGGCATGGATGGCCACACATGGCCTATGCCTGAATGATGACAAGACTGAATTGCTTCTTGTCGGCTCACCGAACACTATCAGTAAACTCTGTCCCGGCTACACTAGCTTCACTATTGACGGTAATACCATACCCATTGCCAAGAGCGTAAAAACCCTCGGTTTCTACCTAGACACGAACATCAACCTAGCTAAACAAATCAACATGACCGCCTCAGCCACTGCCTACACCGGTAAACTTATCAGGGCCTGCAGACCACTGATCTCCCCTAGCAACTGTCTCATCCTAGCCAGAGCACTCATTCAATCTAAACTGGATTACTGTAATAGCCTCTATGTAGGTGCCAACAAAACAGTAATCAATAAATTGCAAGTTTTACAAAATAACGCACTCCGTGCCGCCCTCAATATTCCTAGAAGGGAACACATCTCCGCCACCAGAACTGCCTGCAAATGGTTGTCCATCCAACAGAAAATTGATTTGAAAACCATATGCCTTACTTACAAAGCCCTCAATCATCTTGCCCCACCCTACCTCTCGAACAAATTTACACTAAGACAGAACACTAGAACCACCAGATCGTCCAACTCATTACAACTAACAGTTCCCAAATACTCCCTCAAAAGAGCTGGAGGATCCAGCTTCCCAACCTTGGCATCACAACTCTGGAATTCCATCCCACTGGATATTAAATCCACACCTACTTTCCAACCCTTCAGAACCAAGGTCATTTCCTGGTTAACCAACAAATAACTGTCCTACCACATATGTATGCACTCCGAATGTCCAATTTTATGTATACTGTTTGAATACTATTATCTATGCCCTATCAATACTGTACTATTGTCTTTTACCTGTAACCTGATGTTCAGAGCGCATATATACCCCCGGGTCAAGAGCGCTATATAAATAAATAAACAAACAAACAAACAAACCTTCAGTGGTTTGATATTGATATTGATATTGATATTTTATTTCTATTACGCTCGTACACAAGTGTTTCAGAGCGCGAAAAGGCAAGGGAGGGGAACAGGGGAGAAAAAAACAGTGAACTTACTAGGCCCAGTGACATTGAGAACACGCAAGTGGATGGGAGAGGGGGAGGGGAAAAGTGCATGGAAGGGGGGAGAAGTGGAAAGTGCGAAGCAGAGGAGAAACAGATAAATAACAATAAATAAATAATAAAGGCAACACACAGTGGTAATGCAGCCAGCAATTTGCAAGTGCTAGGTTTAAGGCAGCAGACAGGGTAGGTCTGATAAGTGCAGGAAGAAAAAGGGGGTGGTGGGGCTGTATGGGTACAGATACAGACCCCAGTGCAAGGGGTGGCCCGGAGGCAGTGCGGGAGGGTGGCAGGGTGCGCAGGTACCTGGGCCCGAAGGACAGAGGGTGGCCAGGTGCACGGTGCCAAGAAAGAACAGATCAGCAGGGGAGAGGGGGAGCGAAGGCAGAAGAAAAGAGGAAGGTCTTCAGGTGCTTCCAGAACCGGAGATGGTTCTCCTCAAGTTTTAGAGTGGCAGGGAGGCTGTTCCAGAGGGAGGCCCCAGCCAAAGACAGAGATCTACCCCCAGCTTGTTTCTTTGAAAAACGACTGACCCTGAGGGAGTTGGAGGTAGAGGAGCGAAGAGCTCGAGAGGGGAGGTATTTGCGGAGGGATAGCTGAAGGTATTTGATGATAGTTCACCTGAGCTTGCATAACAAATCCCTATCTAGCAGGTTGACTGCAGTAGTGCGGTTAAGGAGAAATGAATGAGTGTCAGTTTTGGGTCCCAGCATTACAGTGAAAAGCTCAATTATTTGATGGATGACAGGGGATATTAGGGATTCCTACATCAGTGTCAATTACACAGGGCATATTTTCCCCTTCCACCTCACGATGTAGATGGGGGCCATTCCTGATCTATAGGCTTTAGGGGGTCAATAGTGAGAACATGTCTCGCTTCAAGTCAAAAGGGATCAGGATCTACCACTGACATCTGGGACAGTTTGCTTACAATAGTTACACACAGAAGGATCAGTATAATACCTAGATAGTCTCACATATCCCAGCTGTCCTCGAATCGGCTGTGATGTTGGTGCTCCATACAATCCATGCTTCCCCTGTTGTATTGAGGGATCTGGCTGTGGGACTCCTCTTCTCCTGCCCCTTCCTCTATGCCTGAATCCTCCCAACACCCACCCATAACATTTCTGCTGGTTGAGCATGTACATGTAGGGTCTGCAACTGCAAAGTCATCAATGTATTCTCAATATTCTCCTTCTTTTGTTCCTGGCATACCACGCATTGGTTGGCAACTGTAACTAGCTCTAACAATGGCTTATTCTGCCATCCAATACAGATTATTTTGAGTTACAATTGTATTTTCGGATGCTAACCAGAGACAAAAGAAATATGTATTGCTTCCTGCACTGTCTCATCAGATTTAGTGATGCTGTGGTGTTGGGAGAACACTGCCTTTAATTAATCTCAATAATCTGCCGGTGATTCTCCTTTATTTTGCATGCAGTTCCCTATCTTTCCCCAATCAGTTTTTCCTTGACATACCTCAGGTATAGCAGCTACCAATCTATTTCACACTTGTTCCAGGGTGTCCCCTGTTCCTGGATCTGTGGCTGGCCATTTAGCATTGATTACCAGCCCAAGCAGGGTTAAACAACTGGATAACAGAAAGGAAGTGCACCAACTATTTTGGGCTTTCTCTAATATTAGGAAATTCCTTGGCCAAGTTACGCAAATCTCCCGGTGTCATGGAACATGGACAGTGAGTAGATGTAAATCTCCCCTTTCTGCTGCCAGTGCTCCCATCAACTGTGTTGGTGGTGTTTATAACAGGGCAGAGCCGAGTCAATATGCCGTACCTCCCATTGTCACAGATGGAGTATGAGGGGGAGGTGCGGTAGGCATAAACGCTGGTCCAAAGTCACCTGAAATGCACTTGTGCAATAGAAGCCAGCATCAGTTGTGGCCCAATGAAAGACCTCTGAGCGACGCCCAGTGTCAGGGTGCTTGGACCTGGTGCTTGGACCTGCTGCTTGGCCCCTCCCAATGTCATGCTACTGGGCCTCATTACAAGGAAGGCGGTAAGGGTTAACGGTCACCGGTAATGGTACCGGTGACCATTAACCCTTACCGCCTTACTACGAGGTCCCTTTGCGGGACCCAACATTAACGGCTGGTGTACAGCAGCCGTTAAAGTAGGGACCCGCAAAGGGACCAGGGTGCTAATTACGGTACCGCAATTTGCGGTACCGTAATTAGCACCTTCCCCATTCCCATTATGCCCTATGGGGCAAAAATGGGAATGGGGAAGGGCAATGGAGGAAGGGGGAATTACCGCCCCATCAACCTTGGAATAGGGCGGTAATTCCCCTTTCCTCCAAGGCGGTGCCGGTAATTTACCGGCATGGACCAAGGTGCTAATAGCACCTCGGTCCACCGCCTACCGTGTAATGAGGCCCACTGACTTTAGTGAAGAAATCAATCATATATTCCATAGATGATTCCATAGACATCTTGTTTCTTGTGTCCCTTCTTCTCTATTATCTGGGGGCACAGTAGGATGAATAATCCACCATCCCAGTTTTCCATCAATGCCCAAATCTATCCTGTAGAGGTTTGTTGGTGTCTTTTAGTCCTTTATGTTTTGATGTATTTTACTGTAGCTTCCTCGAGCCACATATTGTACCAGTTCATCCAAATTAAGTTCCCTTTGGTGGACATTGCTGATATCTGTGGCCTTGTCGTAACACATGTCATGCTTCAAGAAATGTGCATGTGGCGCTACTGTAGTTGGCATAGATAAAATGTCCTGGGATTCCTTCTGTTGGGGTCTACCCTTGTTTCTATGTTCCTTGCCCATTTTCTATCTGTTGTTTCAACGCCACTCACCATATAACAATTGACCCAGAACCACTCACACTTGAATCCACTCATGGGCGGTTTTGATATGGGAGGGGGATTTACGGAGACTCCAGTGAGTAGTTCTGAAAGGGCTTATGGGGCACTCACCATGTTTCCACTCCAGTTCTCCCTATTTAGTTTGGGAATGCCATAATTCCTAGTTTGGTAATCCTTTTTTGTCCTTTCTTTATTTGCCCTATCGCTAGCTATTTACTTAATCAGAATACCAGAAACAGTTTGTAATCCACAAACCTTTACTAGAATACAAATACAATACACTAATAAGTCTACCAACTCTTTACAGACTAATCAAACTATCCTAAAACTGCATGTATTTTCCCAGGTTTATGTCAGGATACAATACATATATAACTCCAAGAATCATTATAATAAGCCAGGCAAAAGCAAGAATTAGATATCCCACGCAGAAAGTCCATACCATGTTCAGTCACACCTGTCTTGTATCCATTATATAGCTATCACATACAATCGTGGTGGGCCTGTGCCGCTAGTGCGGGCAGGTTGCCAGTCAATTCGTCGAAAAAAATTGGTCGACCAGACAAATGGTCGAAGCAAATTGGTCGAAAACCATTTCGTCGAAATTTTTTTTTTTCTATTTTAACCCTTTTTTTTTTTTTTTTGGGGGGGTCCCCCCCCAACCCCCTTTTTTTCTCTAAAAACCCCTTTTTTAACTAAACGAAAACCCAAAAAATAAATATATAAATAAAAAATTTTTTTCGACGAAATGGTTTTCGACCAAATTGCGTCGACCAAATTGCAGTCGACCAGTTTTTTTTCGACGAGTTGACTGGACACCGTGCGGGCATACCTGCTTGCACTCTGTCCACTAATGAGTACCCCTTGGAGTGTTGCTAGGACTCCTTATCTCTGTTCAGTAGTGTCCTGGGGCAATCGAGGGAGACTGTCCACAAAGATGGTTTTAGTTGCCACACCAATCTGTGGATGAAAATAAGTCTGACTCTATTATTCTGAATATTGCAAGCAGACGTGATTGGCTTGCAAGTCACTGAATGCAGCATAGCGACCCCGGAAATCCCACCTAGCTAACATAACCCATCTTCCAGGCCTGGTGGCTATATACTCGTTTGGTCATATGATCATATAACCTTTGAGAGAACCCTCCTCCTAGGACTTTCATCATGTTCATCCTGCCTTTGGAATAACAACTCCCTTATACATAAGCCTCAGAATCTTATCATCTCATAGAAAAATCTGATGCAGTTCTGGTGTGACGTATCCTACAATGGAGGAGGTTACTTCTATGATGGTTCTTTCAGGTCTGCAAAACCAGTCGAGGAGCGTACGTCTAACACCCCATGACAATTCATGCAGTCATACAGCAGTCCATTGTCCTCGCTGGTCTAGACCGGTTAGATCCATTGTTTGTGAGCCCATGTCCTTGCTCTAATAACCCAAGAAGGAGCGGAGCATAAAAGTCCAGTGTAAACACGCAGTTGTTAAATGTCCATCATTGCCTTCAAACTAGTGGATATTGCGGGTCTAATAAAAAGTATGCTAAATAAAAAGAGAAAACTAAAGACATATGGGGCATAATATCATGGACAATGGATATTGAGAGATGAAGTTCATAAGGAAGTCTCCTAATACATTCTACATAAGAATCACCCACCCTTCTTTTCGTGGTACTTATGTTCATGTGATTATTTATTTATGCAAGAGAAGGGCCCAAATTAAGGACGCTTCCAGTGGGTGACTAAGAAGTCTCTCACAGTCAAAAGTAAATATTGCGCAATAAGGGGTAGGGGTCTTTTTCTATCACATTTCTCAAGTATCCCACAGAGAACCATTACGGGGCTTTACTGTCTTTGAATTCTTTCCAACTTTATTGTGCAAGAGAAAATCGTAGATAATGTTTAGGGAGGATATTGTTACCTACGTAATAGTTTAAAACAATGGATCTTGCATAATAATGCAATGCAAGAATTTCAGCAGAAATACCACTTGTTCTGTGACATGTACCCGCACATCATTAACAAAGAGATCTAATTGATATTCCCAGCTATCCACCATGATCCCTATAATAGTCTCTGTAGTTTGTTTCTGCTCGGCTATAGGATCGATGGCCAATGCCGATTGGAGAAGAGACAGAGGGCATTGCTGTCTCATTCCTCTTTCCAATACAATTTACCTAAGGCTATCCCATTTACCACAATCACCACCCTCAGACATACATATAGCGCCCTCACTCCCCAAATCCAACACTGTCCAATATGTGACCTGAGAAGCACTGAGAACATGAACTGCCAGCTGATCAGGTCAAGTGCTTTCTCTGCATCAAGTGAGAGCAATACTGGCCAGCGGAAAGTGAGGCCATCAGATCAAGTGTTTTCCTTATGTTGTCCACCCCAATTGGTCTTTATGTGTCAGAAATAGGTACAGTCTGGCTGCCAATGAGCCGGAAAGGATTTTAGCATTTGTACTTAATAAGTGCACAGTCCTATATGAGCCACCTGGGCCCTTAACTCCACTCTCTTTTGAAATGTATACAATCATGGCATTCACAAAAGACTGGACCCACCCCTTTTAAAATTGAGTCATGTAATTTAAGAAAGGGGTTACGGGTGTCCACATACGCCTTGTAGAAAGCAATTGTGACACTTCTGTTCCCAGTGCTGTCTGTCTTTTTTTATCACATTCAAGATTTCAGGTTGGGTAATTGAGGAATCCAAACCCTCAGCTTCACCCAACATCAGGGTAGGGTGGCGTTGAGTGTGCACAAAACCCTCATCTCTTCACTCATTCCTTTCCCATCCTCAGAATAAAAACATTTATGGGTAATGGTTGCACCATCTTCATTTTTCATTCTGAAGATCCACCGTCCACCCTATCTGCTCATAAATGGGCTGTTAGCCGAGAATGGACTTTATCCTCCTTGTGTTTTTCAAAAGGGACCACCCAAGCCACTACCTTAGCAGGTAGCCCGATTCGGTGTACCACCACCTCCCTCCGTGAGGCAATGTCCACGGATTACCTTCTGCACCCTCCATCTGCTGGGGAGTGGGCGTAGAGATTATACTATTTAGGCCATGCAGGCCCCAAAGGTCACAAATCCTCTTCTTTCCATGCAGTGCACCAAATCTCCCTCAGTGCACAGAAAACCACAGGGGCTCCACTCACACATGGGACATTACTGTTCACTGTGCCGCTCCTCAGCACCAGGCCACAGTGACACATCCAAGGCCACAGGAAGGGTGCCCCCAGCCCCCAACCACCCCGAGGCCCCACCAGTCTCTCAGACCACTCTAGCTGTTCTCAGATAACATGGGTATGTTATGGGCAATCACGGGGGCGGCAATTACAGAGGTTTGGGAGGAGAGATCTGAGGAGTAAGTTCATTAGGCTTCCTTTATGCCTGCACCCCCTGGTGGAGCCCGACATTTTTCATTGCTAGTATTTTTAATAGTTTATCCATTTAGGTTAATTAAAGTCTTATTTGTATAGAACCTTGATTGCTATGTTATGTTATGTTATGTTATGTTATATTATTGGGATTTATATCAAGCACCACCTCCATTTGCATGGTCTCCAGGTGTGCTGGTGGATCTGGAAGGGAAAGTGGGGAGGGTTGGTTAGGAAGCAAGCAGGAAAAAATAAGTAGCTATGCTTAACTATTGGTGCTTATAGAACCCGGAGCAACATTAGTTGTTTCCTGGGTGGGTATTGATCTGTACACCAAAAGCATTTTGTTTCCAGATGGGAGGCCTTCATTGATTAACTTGCTGGGATATTTGGTTGGTTGGTGAGGTTGGCCAGTTGCTTCGAGAGATGTAGAGTTTTTAATTGTTTAGAGTAGGGGAACGGTTTTTCTATATCCATTTGTGTTGCCATGGTGTTTGAAATATGAGGTTATTGGGTTACGTAGTTATACCTAGTTTTGAAACACAATAGGGCAAAATATGGAGTAAAGATCTGATCTCTAAAGCCTGACCATGTACAGTGCAGGGCCTATGATTTAGGGGTTAGCTCTACTGTCTAAATCTCAAGCATGTACAGTACGGTATGTCAATTTAGAGGGCTAGCCCTGTTATCTGGTGCCTGACTAGGTACAGTGCAGGACATCTGATTTAGGAGCAAAGTCGTGCTCTCTAACGCTTTAGCATGTATGGTAAGGTATATACAATTTGGGGAAATAGTTCTGCTTTCTATAGACTGACCATGTACAGTGCAAGACATGTGATGTATATGGGGATGGCTCTACTGTGCAAAGCTTCAGCATGGCCCACACAATATCTTTGATTTAAGGAATAGCTCTACTGTCTGTAGCCTAATGATGTATAGTGCGATTAAGGGAGTTAGTTATGCGGTTTAAATCATGACCACAGTGATGTAAATTGTAATGTTATTTGTCATATGTATAGCACCTTTTCCTATTGGTATGGACTCAAAGCACTGCAGGTGAATGCCCTCAGGGGACCGTAGGCCAAGGTATGGGAAACTTGTCGGAGGTGTTCAGAATGCGTGTGTACATTTTAGCCAATCCAAAGTTTGGTAGAGGTGGCCAAGGCCCTGCTAGCTGCCCATATCAAGCTGTCATGTCAATGGGTGCTGTGAGGTAGTCTGGAGAGTATGCGAGTGCAGGATACTTATTATGTTTCCAGCGAGACCACATTTTTGTCATGGGAATAGCTGATTCTTATAGCAGAAGTTATGTGCGATGTGACTTAAAAATAGTGTATGATAGCAGAAGCGTGTGGGTGGGTCGCCTTGCCATTGACTGTCTTCTATAGGCATGGAGTGTGATACATACATGTGTTCTAGCTGGTTTCTTGGTTTCATAGATGTAGTATGGATTATGTCTTGGGGGCTACTAGAATATATTCTCTCCATCACTCGGTACCTTTCATGGTTGGTTTTTATGGTGGGTTCATTGCAGCCTCGGCCTACCTGAGAGGCGGTTAAGTAGCCCAAAATGTGGCACGGGTTTGTGAGGATGCAGGGGGGAAAAGCCAGGTCTTGAGGGCCCACCTGAAGGCAAGGCGATCCTCTATACATTGGACACTAAGGTGAATCGTGTTCCAGATTGAGGAGGCTTGGACAGAAAAGGAGGATCCCCCTATTCTTATCGATTTGAAGGAAGGGATCACAAGGAGGAGTGTCGTGCCTGATCACAGGTTTCTGTTGGGTTGGTGACAGGTGAGTTTCTGTTGGAGGTATTCTGGCCTGTGTGGTGGGTGATGCACATGGCTTCAAAAGTGGGCCGTCATACAACAGGGAGCCAGTGGAGGACACAGAGGGTGGGTTTGACGTGCTCTTTGGGGCTGAGGGTCAGGATCAGCATAACTGCAGTGTTTTGGACCGGTTAGAGATTTCTGAGTTGAGCAGCAGGGGCACCCAGGTAAAGGGATTCTGCAGGATCTAGGCGGGAAAGGACGATAGCCATGATTGCAGTGACTCTGTGAGAGAAAGCGAGTTAAGGGAAGATGCGTCTGAGGATGCGGAGGTGTAGATACTAAGATTTAGACATAGAGTTAATTTGGTCTGAATGTGTCAGATCAGCGTCCATGGTTCTTTACTACGTTGGATGCATCGGGGGGGAGGGCCTAGGAGGATTGCCAAGGAGTGGGTTGGGGGTCGAGAGCCGTCTTCCTGCAGATCATGATATCATTTTTTCCAGGGATGAGGAGGTGGTTAGCTGTCAGTCAGTGGTAAATGTCTGTGAGGCAAGAAGCGAGGCAGGGATGTAGGTTGAAAGAGGTCTTAGGGATCTTGAAGATGAAGATGGTCTGGGTGTCGTCTGAGTAGTTGTAGCAGGTTAGGATATGTGAGCGAATAAAGGCAGGGACATAGCTAAAAGTTGAAGATTAGGGAAATAGGGGGGCGCCCTGTTGGACCCCATTGGTGACGAGGTGAAGGGAGGAAGGAGGATGATTTGTGATCTGTTAGCGAAGAGTGAGGAAATCCACCTTAGTGCTGCATCCCTAATGCCGAGCGAGTGACGTCTGTCAGTGAGGATGCTGTGTTTGAAGGTTTCAAAAGCCGCCAAGAGGTTGAGAAGGATAAGTGTGGCACAGCCTTCTGAGTCTGCTGTGTTTTTGAGGTCATACCAGATGGAAACTATGGACGATTCAGTTCTGCTGAGGGGTCTGAAGATGGTCTGGGCGGGGTCGAGGAGGAGGATGGATCTGGAGAAGAGGCAAAGCTGGAAGTAGGCCATTTGATCAATAAGTTTGGCTAAGAAGTAGTTGGGTCTGTAGTTGACTGAAATGAAAGGGGTAAAAGGAGGGTCTTTTGAGGATGGGTTTGATGTGCGATCTCTTGAAGACTGCTGTGGTGAGGGAAAGTTAATGATAGCTCTTGCGATGCCGCCTGCACAGGTTGAAAAAACAACTTGTGAAGGGTGGCAAGGCATGGATCTCTCGGGGATTCCGACGAGCGACTGCTAGCAAGAAGCTTCAGGAATTTGGGTTGAAAGATGGGAGAGAAAGAGGAGAAGATAGGGCAGGAGTTGTGAGGGTTGGTGGGCTCAGATGGGCTTCAAGTGATCGAGCAGGAGGGCTTCTAGTTTTGCACCAATTTTGTGGTTTCTTTCTACAGAAACATTGTAGAAATGTCCCAAGAGGGCATCACTGAGTGCTTGGGTGTTAGAGAGGGTGGGAAGTGCATTGAGGATTCTTGAATTCAGAGATGATCTTGTGGAGTTCCTTGCTGCTGTTTCGGGCATTAGAAATTCTGTTCCAGTCGAAGGATTTTTTAGCTTTCTGGATTTCTGCCTTGTAGACATGGATCTGACTGGTGTAAGCAGCTCTATTATGAGGAGGTGGGTCGGCCCGCCATCTGCATTCTAGGGTATGGTTAAGTGTTTTGAGGGTTTTGAGAGAAGGGGACGAACCATCTAAGTGAAGGGCCTTGTCTGTGTGAGGCCGATCTGGAGGGGGTGAGAGGTCTGTGGGCGTTGGAGAGCCATAGGTCAAAATGGCTGATAGAGAGCATACTTCCTTGCACTGGCAGATTTGGAAGGGAGTAAAGCAGGGAGTCTGCCAAGTCCGGAGTTACTATGGCCTTGTTCCACAGTGGGAAGCAGGTGGACGGTTTTGTGTTATTTTAGGGGGGCGGAGGGAAAGGGGTCAGAAGCAAGAAGAAGATGGCTGCGTGGTCTGTCCATATGAGTGATCGAGGGGGGTTGGAGATGAGGTTTACAGTATATTAAATTTAGGGGATAGCTTCTGATGGCTAAATTATTTCCATGTACAGTGATGCGAGGTAATGTTAGTGCTCTCATATAGCACCCTTCTGCCACTATTGGTGGTCTTGCTGTGTGCGGCTCTGTTAGAAAAAGGACATAGGGTCATTAGCGGGACAATGGGAGAAGCATATGGAAATTCTTTGGTGTTCATGGTTGCTGGTTGAACGTGTCCAGTTCCTGTGTGCCAGTCTGCTGTAAAGGGGCTTGGTGGAGAAAGGTGGAAGTATGTTATCCATAGGAAGGCACACAAACTTCTGGATACTTCTTTTATTTGGTACTTACCGCACTATTCTAAGGTGGAGGTATATGTCATGCTGTGCCTGGTTCAACTTTATGATTGAGATCACTGCTGTTTTTGTAGTATTGTGGTGCTGAGTATGGAGGCTATTACGGACCTAGCTTCGGGAAGCAACACAGCGCTTTAGGAGTCATAGGGGGTGAACACTAAGAAGCCACCACTCGTCCCTATACGTACTCACGCTGGGCAGTGATCATTCCAATACACAGAGGCAATGAGCCACTCTGTGAAGGACAAATTATGCAGAAATGTACAAACATGTTTACTTGCAGAAATGATACTGAAATAATGAATACAACTGTGCCGCTTCCAAACCAATGTGGTTGTCTATATAACATACGTATTAATGTGAATCAGGCCCCCTTCTTCTCCTACTAAAACGGCCAGGACAGAATAAACAGCAAAGCAAGTGGAAATCAAGACATAATTAATTAAATAAGCATATTTCTTCACAGGAGTTTGTTATGGGTCTTTCTGTTTTGCTTCGAGGGACCGCACATGAAAAACTCAACTGGGCCTTCAATTTGTACGATATAAATAAAGATGGATATATAACTAAAGAGGTAAGATTCGCTTTAACATGTGTTTTAAAATAATGTATCTTTGTGTTACTGTTACCAAATTGTAAAACAGAAACCTATAATCTGGGAAAGGCAATTTGACCTTGGATGATTGGTATTTTTTTAAAAATAGGCCCTGGGCATTTAAACAGGAATGAACTCCTCTCAAACAAATACTTCTTTATTCAGTGTTAAATTGACAATGCATGCTCTTTTGAGACAAGTAGAGTATTAACAAGAGTGAATTAGCTAAACAAAGTGACTGACGTATGTGTTCAGGATGTGAGAGGGGAGAAAGGTCCATCGTTTCAGACTCGGCAACGAATGTTTCCTTGGGGCGTTCATTCATCAATGACTGCATTCCCAGAATCTTGACATCTCATGTATTTATTTATTTATTTATTTATTTATTTATTTATGTTGGTGCTATGTTGAGTGTCATGGTGCCATGCACAGAGGAAGCCACTTTAGAGCACCTGGGAGAAGGAAGGCGTGCGGACACAAGATGATGGGGGAGGATGGGTCAGGAAATAGTGCTGCATGTACTTTGTAGCTATTTCTCAGCGTTTCATTGCAGTAAAAGAGTACATAGGCACAATATTTTGGAAGTCACACTCATCTGTAGCAAGACAAAGGTCCTGCTAAAAAGTCTTAATGTTTTGGGCAGGCTAGCTTCTCAAAACCAAAACCCCATGCAACCCCCTGCAGACTCCTCAATATGTGTACGCTTGAAAGGAAAAGCACATTCACAATGCGAAAAAAAATATATTGTTAAACTGTACAAAGATCTCTGGTCTGTATACATAGGGCTTCATTATAACCCTGGCGCTCCTGGATCGAAGGGGGGCGGTACGGGACCGACCCCCTTCTATCCGGGAGCACCGATTACGAGCTTCCCATCGACCTATGGGGGCTCAAATGGGAATGCGGATGGGTTCCTGCATGGAGGACTTACCGGGTCCTCCTATCTCGGAGTAACACGGTAAGTCCCCATTGCAGGAACCCGGTAATGGAGCCCGGAACGGAGGAGGCCATGGAGCTAATAGCCTCCATTCTCGTAAGGCCCATAATGTCTTCTTTTGGTAACACATACGTTTATAGTTGTGGCACTTCAAAAGTTACTGTAAAATGGGGCAATGGTTTGCACACTCTCCTTATATAAATTACACAGAGTCTATAATGAGTACAGCTGGTAAGACGCCGCCATCATGAGTCGTGTAAACAGCAAGCACACTGGCGCAGATCCCGGTCACCTATTCTCAATCCTCTGCTGTAACATGACAGCGTTATGACTAAGAGTTATCATCGATCACTTCATTATCATATAGCAAAGGAAGATGTTCAAATGTATGAACTAAGGCCAGGAAATACTTTAAAAGGAGAGTTTATTAATGCTTGCTCGTCATTGCTATTTTTATATTTTGCTTGATGATTGGCATTGTATGTTGGCAACCAGAGGAGCATCTAGTGTGTATTTGTGCATGTGTGTGTGTCTGTGTGTTTAAGAGAGAGAGGGGTGAACTATGGAAAAAGCCCTGTTACTTTATTTGAGGGAATCAGGTTCTCCCAATGTGTAGATGGGAGCAGCACCTAACCAGCCACCTTCTTGGTTTTCAAGATGTCATGCCCCAGTATCACTACAGTCTCGAGCAGTTGCAGCTGGTGAATTTGCAAAATGGAGGGGTGTAAAGGTTTCCCTGATTCAGCCTGAATGAGCACAACTGAACTAATCTAGTAAGGTTTATCGGCTCACTCCTTTTGAAATGTTTTTAAATAATGTGTTTTAATCATGCATTTCACAGCAAAACTTGTAGAAAAATTGTAGAATGTACACTTAGTCCCTCAAAGCAACACATGAAACACCCAGTAGATGCCAGGTCACCAACATTGCACAGGAGCATTGTGAACCACATGTTGATACTGACCGTCCCCAAAGATAACCCACGAGGCCTCTGTTAACAATATTGTTGTTATTGTTATTGTTATTTTGCATTTATATAGCGCCTTATATACCATTGGTATGGTCTGAAGGCGCTGGTAGGTTGAACGCCCTTGGGAACCGAAGTTTTGGTCAGTAGAGAGAGTAGCGAGAGTCCAAAGGTGCGTGTGCGCACCAGGTATGTGTGCAGCTGGTGCGGAATTCGTGTGGTAGCTGCTTCTTAGCGGTAGGTGTGGTGGTTCAGAGATCAGGAGTATGTGTTCGCACTGGCAGGATTTATCCAGGTCGAGTGTGGCTGCGTTAAGCCTGAGGAGAACGCCTGGCTGGGGGGTGTGAAACCAGCAGTGTTTACTTAGAGTGATGGGGAGTGAGCAGGATATGTTGATATGAGAACGGTTATACCGATTGGTGTCATAGTATCTCTGTGTTCTAGTTGAATGGTGGTGTAAAAAAGAGAGTAAGCGTGGGGTGTGGTATGATATATGTTCTTTCAAATGTTCTCTGCATTCCAAAGCATATTATGTACGTCATGCAATTCTATCCGATCAGGTCCGTTCAATGCATTTTTTTTTTTCATTATAGGCGGTCAAGATTGCCCTACACATTCCTGTCTGCTCGACACAGTCATGCACTCTAGCCGACCTTGCATGCTCTAGTCTACCCTCAATCTCCAGTGTGCCCCACGCATGCATTCATGTATTCCATACGCATGTGCTCACACTCATCCGGTCTACACACTCATCGGCTCAACATTCTACTCGTCCGCTTGACATACTACTTGTCCGGATGAGTACTACGTACTCTTCCGTTCCACACACTCATCCGCTCTACGTATTTATCTGCTCCACATACTCATCTACTCCACACACTCATCCGCACCACACACTCATCCGCTCGGCAAACTCATCCGCTCCACACATTCATCCGCTCCACACACTCATCCGTTCTATCAATGTATCCGCTCCACATACCCACCCGCTCCACACACTCATCAGCACCACACACTCATCCGCTCCCCACACTCATCTGCTCCACGGACGCATCCTTTCCATACATTCATCCGGTCCACCTATTCATCCGCTCCACACACTCGTCCGCTCTACGTACTTGTCCGCTCTACGTACTTGTCCGCTTTACGTACTCGTCCGCTCTACGTACTCGTCTGTTCAACACACTCATCCGCTCTACGTATTTATCTGCTCCACACACTCATCTGCACCACACACTCAATCCGCTCCACACACTCAATCCGCTCCACACACTCATTCCGCTCCACACACTCGTCCGCTCTACGTACTCGTCCGCCCTACGTACCCCTCAGCTCTACGTACTCATCCATTCCCCACACTCATCCGCTCCACACACTCATCCGCCCTCTACACTCATCCGCTCCCCACACTCATCCACTCCTCACAGTCATCCGCTCTCCATAGTCATTACACTATTGCAATTTTCATAGAGAGGCTATTGTGGTCGCACTCTAAATGTACCTTTCCACAGAAAGGCTATTGGGAACACTTTCTAAGTTGACGGCGAGGCTGATGGGCACATTTTCATGCAACTTTTCACAGACAGGCTATTAGGCGCATTTCTAAATTCAACTTTCCAGACTGGCTATTGGTAACATTTCAGATTTCACAGAGAAGTCATTGGGCACATTTCTAAATGTGACTTTCACAGAGAGGTTGTTGGGTACACTTCGAAATTCAACTATCACCGATAGGCTGTTGGGCCCACTTTTAAATTTATAGAGAAGCTATTGGGCACACTTCTAAATGCAACTTTCTCAGAGAGGCTATTGGGCACACTTCTAATTCAACTCTGACAGGGAGGCTGTTGAGCGCACTTCTAAATTTGCAGAGAGTCTATTAGGCACAATTCTAAATGCAATTTTCACAGAGAGGCTATAGAGTAAACGTAACCTTCCACTGACACGTTATTGGGCACGCTTCTAAATGCAACTTTCACAGAGAGGCCAATGGGCACACTTCTAAATGCAACTTTCCACAGACAGGCTATTGGGCACACTTCAAAATGCAACTTTCACAGAGAGGATATTGGCAAACTTCTAGATGCAACTTTCAGAGAGAGGCTATTGGTCATACTTCTAAATTCACAGAGAAGCTATTGGGCACACCTCTACATGCAATTTTCAGAGAGAGGCTATTGGGCACACTTCTGAATGCAACTTTCTCAGAGAAGCTATTGGTCACATCTTCTAAATGCAATTGGGTACACTTCTAAATGCAATTGGGCACACTTCTGAATGCAACTTTCTCAGAGAGGCTATTGGTCACAACTTCTAAATGCAGCTTACTCAGAGAGGCTATTGGTCACAGCTTCTAAATGCAATTGGGGACACTTCAAATGCAACTTTTCTTCAGAGAGGCTGTTGGTCACAGCTTCTAAATGCAATTGGGCACACTTCTAAATGCAGCTTTTCTCAGAGAGACTATTAGACACAACTTATAAATGCAACTTTTCTCAGAGAGGCTATTGGTCACAGCTTCTAAATGCAATTGGGCACACTTCTAAATGCAGCTTTTCTCAGAGAGGCTATTGGTCACAGCTTCTAAATGCAATTGGGTACACTTCTAAATGTAATTGGGCACACTTCTAGATGCAGTTTTTCTCAGAGAGGCTATTAGGCACAACTACTAAATGCAACTTTTCTCAGAGAGGCTATTGGTCACAACTTTTAAATGCACTTGGGGACACTTCTAAATGCAACTTTTCTCAGAGAGGCTATTGGTCACAGCTTCTAAAATGCAATTGGGGACACTTCTTAATGCAACTTTTCTCAGAGAGACTATTGGTCACAACTTCTAAATGCAATTGGGTATACTTCTAAATGCAATTGGGCACACTTCTAGATGCAGTCTTTCTCAGAGAGGCTATTAGACACAACTTCTAAATGCAACTTTTCTCAGAGAGGCTATTGGTCACAGCTTCTAAATGCAAATGGGGACACTTCTAAATGCAACTTTTCTCAGAGAGACTATTGGTCACAACTTCTAAATGCAATTGGGTACCCTTCTAAATGCAATTGGGTACACTTCTAAATACAATTGGGCACACTTCTAAATACAATTGGGCACACTTCTAGATGCAGCTTTTCCCAGAGAGGCTATTGGTCACAGATTCTAAATGCAATTGGGGATACTTCTAAATGCAACTTTTCTCAGAGAGACTATTGGTCACAACTTCTAAATGCAATTGGGTACACTTCTAAATGCAGTTGGGTATACTTCTAAATGCAATTGGGCACACTTCTAGATGCAATCTTTCTCAGAGAGGCTATTAGACACAACTTCTAAATGCAACTTTTCTCAGAGAGGCTATTGGTCACAGCTTCTAAATGCAATTGGGGATACTTCTTAATGCAACTTTTCTCAGAGAGTCTATTGGTCACAACTTTTAAATGCAATTGGGTACACTTTTAAATGCAATTGGGAACACTTCTAAATGTAACTTTCTCAGAGAGGCTGTTGGTCACAGCTTCTAAATGCAATTGGGCACACTTCTAAATGCACTTTTCTCAGAGAGGCTATTGGTCACAGCTTCTAAATGCAATTGGGCACACTTCTAAATGCAGCTTTTCTCAGAGAGGCTATTGGTCACAGCTTCTAAATGCACTTGGGGACACTTCTAAATGCACTTTTCTCAGAGAGGCTATTGGCCACAGCTTTTAAATGCAATTGGGCACACTTCTAAATGCAGCTTTCCCCAGAGAGGCTATTGGTCACAGCTTCTAAAATGCAATTGGGTACACTTCTAAATGCTAATGGGGACACTTCTAAATGCAACTTTTCTCAGAGAGGCTATTAGGCACAACTTCTAAATGCAGTTGGGTACACTTCTAAATGCAATTGGGCACACTTCTAGATGCAGCTTTCCTCATAGAGGCTATAGCTCACAGCTTCTAAATGCAATTGGGTACAACTTTCACATGTAAAGGACAGAGTTTATGAATGCAATTATAATGAATTTACGGTAGTGATGCTTTGTTAGATGAGTGGTAGGGTAGTATGGCCTGAAGTAGTTGCTTCTGGCCCCGCCCTTGCCACACTTACTTGTTGTTGGCTTCTTGCTTCTCCTGCAGATACGACCTGGAGCCGTCACTGTGGGAGCCGTCCTTTGCCTCGAGGTCCTTAGCCAAGGGGCTGCCGGAAGGTCGGTAATGGTTGATGGGACACGACCAAGCGGCCAATCAGTGGTTTGTGGGCGGGCTGGGAGGCGGGTTGTTGAAACCAGGAAGCGGGGAGAGAACGGGAATCAAGGAGCAAGGTCGGGTGGAGGGGGCGCAGAGGATGTGAGGTTAGGCTAGCGGGGACCACAGAGATGGGCGCAAAAGGATGTGCACTCACCAGAGGCGTGTCGGGGGGATATACCAATGGGAGCGGGTTAGGCGGGAGCTGGAGGCGGCAGAGGGCGGGAATCAGGAAATGGGTGCGGGGAGCAAGGAGGTGGCAAAGGGGATACCAGGGGGGCACAGGGACCGCAGAATGGCACCAAGAAGGTGGAAAATAGGCAGCAAGGCTCTGGGCACACTCACCGAGCTCCGATGGAGGAAAGGAGCCATTGAGGAGGTACGAGTCGATAGACTCTCGTAGGCAGCCTTAGTTGACCAATGGGAGCGGGGTGGGCGGGAGCTGGAGGCGGCAGAGGGCGGGAATCGGGAAATGGGAACGGGGAGCGAGGAGGCGGCAAGGGGGGTACCTGGGAGGCACGGGGACCGCAGAATGGCACCAAGGAGGTGGATAACACCAAGGCTCTGGGCACACTCACCGAGCTCCGATGGAGGAAAGGAGCCTGTGAGGAGGTACGAGTCGATACTCTCGTAGGCAGCCTTAGTTGACCAATGGGAGCGGGGTGGGCGGGAGCTGGAGGCGGCAGAGGGTGGGAATCAGGAAATGGGAGCCGGGAGCGAGGAGGCGGCAAGGGGGATACCTGGGGGGCACGGGGACCGCAGAATGGCACCAAGAAGGAGGACAATAGGCAGCAAGGCTCTGGGCACACTCACGGAGCTCCAATGGAGGAAAGGAGCCGGTGAGAAGGTACGAGTCGATAGACTCTCGTAGGCAGCCTTAGTTGACCAATGGGAGTGGGGTGGGCGGGAGCTGGAGGCGGCAGAGGGCGGGAATCAGGAAATGGGTGTGGGGAGCGAGGAGGCGGCAAGAGGGATACCTGGGGGCACGGGGACCGCAGAATGGCACCAAGAAGGTGGAAAATAGGCAGCAAGGCTCTGGGCACACTCACCGAGATCCGATGGAGGAAAAGCCAGCACTGTTTCCATGCATGTTCTCCCCAAATCAGATCATAAGCTCTGACCTACTGTCACGCTTTTTATGTTCAAAGAAAGTGATGAGGTTGGTTTCAAAATGCATGTCAGCATTGCCACTGTAAAACGGATGTTCATGCTGGCAGGGCCCAACGAAAACATGAGACCTGCCTCAACAATATATGGCATTTCTGCCCAGATTGTATGCGTCTATTGCCCAAATCAAAGCCTGCAGTTCATCTCAATATATGCCCGCCTTGCCTCCAGTTTGGCATCATGTCACTCACAGTGCCCTCGAATCGTGCCTTTGCTCCAAGCACACACATACACAGAAACTCTATAATTCAATCAAACATGCATTAAAAAAGGGCAAACATTTTTTAAATGTACCTTTTTTATGAGTCTAAAAGCCAGGGATGTTTAAATATTTCACACCAAACATTGGATAATATGAGAGTCCGTTAAAAAGCCCTCTAGGTTTTTAATACATTCAACCTCGTGAACATCTGTTTTTAGTCATCATTTCACAATGGTGTGCATCAAAGCCTCGCAAGATGCCCTGGACATGGTGACCTCCATTTAGTTTCAAAGACCGTTTCTTGTCCATTAACTTCTTAAGCTCAGGACGATGGGCTTTACTCATGATGCAGCCTGTTGTCTTTAAAAATCGAGGAACAGACCCTGAATGTATACCATGGCATAGTGTCACCTGACATAGCATCCCTTAGCATACACGTAAAAACAAGCACTGCCAATGCCAACAGTTTGGGCTTTTGTGTAGGCATGGGAAAGGCACTTACTAGGCACAGGCGTACTGGTAACTGGACATTGATAGTGCAAAATGGTGCCAGTACCTGGGCATCTAATATCAGTGGCAAATGCCTAATACTTATGCACATGCCAAAACTGTTGGCTTTGCCAGTGCTTGTTTTTAACAGGACTTCAGGGAAGGAAATATATAGTGCTTATCAATAGATTGGCTGGAAGCAGACCTGGTAAGACATTTCTATTACACCAGTAGCAGGTTTACAACTTCAATTAAGTCCTTAACTCTCAGAAAACTGCTTTGAAAAAACACTTGAGGGCACTTCGAGTGCAAGGTTTGATGGTAAGGCTTGGAAAAGCTCGCTCAAAGAGATCCCAGAAGAATGTGTTTTGCAAGTGGAAGAGCAGGAACTGGATGGGAATGGCCATAGGGATTAGCATGGCCATGCACAGTCAATGGGTGGGCAAAACAAAAGAAAAGCAACACCAACAGGCTGTGTGTCCTTCCTCATATGCCATTCCTGCCTATCTGTACTTTAATGCAATAGTGTTGGCTTAGAGAATTCACAAGCGTCGCCTATAAGCCCAAACTAAAAAGTGCACAGGAATCAAATGTCTGTGACTGAATAGGTTTTCCATAGTCAAGAATGAGGGCTGAGCAATCAAAAAATGTGTTTTGCTGATTCGTCAGACAAATGGTGCCGCTATTAATGACGACAACCTCAGCAGAGCATGAAAGTGAAACAAATTCACGTGGTAAAGTAAGTCATGAGTAGTGTTATGTTACGCTTCCCAGCCCTCGTTGTTATCTGGAGGGTCGGGACAGCTGCAGGCATAGCTCTCAACTCACACGCTTTTGGCGGGTGTCACCCGCCTTGTAAAGGGCTGACTCACCCGCCAAGGCTCCTGCACGCCCATGTATTCCAATGGGCGTCTCACCCGCCAAAAACAAAATCGGGGGGTTTCACCCGCCTTTGCAACACAAATGGTTGAGAGCTATGGCTGCAGGTCTGCCTAGGCCTTACTAGTACCAAGCACAACAAATACACAGGACTCTCCAGCTCGGCTGCTCGGCTCGGAATGTCATCCTTCCCTCCGATCTTTATTCGAACCCCCTGTCACGTGTTTCGGGTCTCCCCTCAATCATGTGACAAGGCTCAACCGAGTAACACCACATTCCTCTCAAACTTACAATACTGAATCAACATAAGAAACAGTGTCACTGTCTTTTACTGCTTCTCTTCTGCCTTAGTCCTCGTGCAGTATATCCCTTGGAGCACGTACTCTCTTAGCCGGGATGATGGATTCAGTCTTTCCCTCAGCTGGTGTCTCAGATGTCCTCTTTCCGGTTCTATGGCTGCCAGGGCCTCTTGGGCGGGGGTATCTTCTCTGGGTTCCAAAAGTGTCTATTGGTCAGGTTGTGACGGGGCCCTGCGTCCTCGTCCGCGGCTGGTCCACGAGTTGCAGGGGGGTCTTGCTCTCAGGTTTGGTCTCTGGTTGCTCTCTCCACAACGTGGCTGGAACCTTCCGAAAGTGCAACACATTTCTCGTCACCACTCCCGTACCTCGAGCGGCCGTTATCATGCTTTGGTTAGCGCCATGAACAATCCAGGGGCGTAACTCATATGTTAGTGTCATTTTGTTTTGGGGCACTCTGTTCTTTACTAAAACAGTATCGCCCGGTTGCAGCTCCCTGTGTTGTGCCTGACGTGTTTGGCTTTATCTCTCGTTGCATTTAACTTGTCTTTCCTCGATGAGGGGTAGATCTGGTTCAAGGGTTACCCAGCTCGGGTGCAGCAGTAATTCAGCCTGTATGGGCATCCCAAACATCAGGGCGGCCGGGCTCACTCCCGTTGACGTGTGCAGTGTTTGTCTATGCATGCGCAGGTACCTATACACCGCCGTCAGCCACGGTTGGTTGTGGTCCTTTGCGATGCATATGGTCTTGTTCAGGGAGCCATAAAATGTTCTGCGTCACTGTTAGCTTGCGGGCTGCACGGGGTGATCCTTTTGTGCTTGACACCCAGATTGGTGAGGAAGTGTTTGAGTTCTTGACTTGTAAATGGTGGGCCAATATCATTGTTCAACTTCCTGGATATGCTGTGTATTGCAAATACCTTCCCGAGAGCGGTGATGACAGAGTATGTGTTTGTGGATTTGACATGCTCTACTTCCGGGTACAGGCTGAACTCATCGACTAGGACTTGGAGATATCCTTCCCCGGCGATCGTACAAAAGTCCTTGCTCACTGATTCCCACCTTGTGTGGCTCCTGGCTGCACTGGTGATTGGTTCAGGGTTTGTGAGTCTTCTATATGATTGTCACGCTGCACAGGATTCCACTAGTTTAGTCACACGTTGTTGCATTTGCAGCATCCACATCCTTGATTTGAGATATGCTTGGGTCTTTAAATTGTCTTGATGGCCCCCATGCGCTAGTTTGAAAGCCTTTTCCTCTAGGGAGATCGGTAGGACGATTATGTGGACCTTTAGCACAATGCCCTCTTCTAACAATGTGAGTTTGTGGTGGATACCGAAGATCACTTGTAGTTTTTCTAGTGCCGCAGGTGTTCGCTGTGCAACTGCGGTCAGGTAGTTCTTCCAGTCTCCGGATTGGATGGTTTGGATGGCGTGTTGTATGCAGGTATCTAGTTTTGATTCGTCTGCTATCTCATTCAGTGTGATCACACGTGGGCGTGCGCAGGCAATCACATGGCACACATGCTTTTCCGTTTCCGCGGAATGCTGCTCTCCCTGCTTAGTGGCGGGGCGCGTGTGGGGAGACAGATAATCAGCTGGATTGTCTGCTCCTGCTCTGTATTCAACGTCGATGTTGAACGGTTACATCTGTAGCATCCACTTCTCTAGTCGTGCTGGGGGGTCTGGGGCAGATCCCTTGAATATCGGAATCAGTGGCTTGTGATCTGCGAACACTTTTACCGGCTGTCCCAATAGGTACACCTTGAGGTGGCCCTGAAGTGGCGGAAGCCACATAGGATCGCTAACGCCTCTTTCTCGATGTGTGGATCATTTTGTTCCGTTTTTGTCAGCGCCCTCCTGGCGAATGCAATCGGGTTTAAACTACCATCCTGGTACACTTGTATGAGGACCACTCCTAGCCCCACTGGGCTGGCATCCACTAGGAGTTCTGTTATTGCCATCTTTGTAGTGCTGGACAACGAGTCCTTTATACATTGGAATGCTTGCTAGTGTTGTTCTGTCTACTCCCACTGCTTATCTTTTTT
The DNA here is from genome assembly GCF_040938575.1 of Ambystoma mexicanum. Taxonomy (NCBI): domain Eukaryota; kingdom Metazoa; phylum Chordata; class Amphibia; order Caudata; family Ambystomatidae; genus Ambystoma; species Ambystoma mexicanum. The sequence goes on from NC_090937.1 coordinate 1,286,962,257, forward strand.
CATGAGCTCTCTCAAGGGTGCTGCAAGGGTGGCTAGATCAGGTATAAACTTAACGCAGTATGTCACCATCCCCATGGAGCTTCTTACTTCGGATTCTGATGTGGGTGCCTTGGTGCTTTTTTTGTCACTCACTTTGGCTGGATCTGGCGAAACTCTGTCTGAATTGAAGACGTATCCGAAAAAGTTTAACTCACTCTTGTTGAACTCTCATTTTTCTGCATGTAGGGTGAGTCCTGCCTCCTCTAGCCATTTGAGGATGGCTGTTATCCGCTCATGGTGTTCGCTGGTTGTGGTGCCATATACAAGGATATCGTCACTTATGTTTGTTGTACCTGCAAGGCCGTGGAGCACTTTCCTGATTTCATTCTGGAAGTCTTCGGCCACTGATGATATACCGAAATTGAATCATTTGTATCTCCGGAAGGCCTAAGTGGGATGAGAATGTAGTTATATGTCGAGATTCCTTTGCAAGGCACAGCTGGGGGTAGCCCTACCTTATGTCTAGTTGGCTCAATACTTTGGCTCTGGTTAGATCTAATGTCAGTTCCATTGATGGTCGGGGTGACATGGCGTTCTCGTCCAATGGCCAGATTGGATAGCCTCATTTCAATACATATCCTCACAGCGTTGGGTTGTTGTGGCTTTTCTGCGACGAACATTGGTGATACCCAAGGAGTGGGCCTGGATGTTTTTTCAATGATTCCCTGTTTCTCCAGCTTCTCCAGTTCCTTTTCAACAGCCTCTCTTAAGTGGAAAGGGATTCAGCGATGTTGTACAGCTTCTGGTTCAACCGTCGGGTCGATATGTAGTTTTATTGTTTTTCCCACAGAGGCATCCAATCCCTTGGAATACTCAATGGTGATTTTTGAGAAGTTCATCTATTTCTGTCATGTTTACACTGAACAAAGATTGTATCAGATGCAGTTTCTCTGCCGTGCGGCAGCTTAGGAGCATTTGTAGTCCTGCATCCATGATGTACATCCTTGTTCTGCACGTGGTCCCGTTGTATGTCAGGTTTGACCTGAATGACCCACTCACCAGTAGTGGCTCTTTGCTTCCATACGCGAACAGCTTCACACGCTTGTCTTGGAGTTTCGGCTTTGGGTCCATGTTGAGGTATGTGTGCATGGGCATGATGTTCACTGTCGCTCCTGTATCGATAACCCCTTTGGTGGGGCTTCCATCTGATAGGAATGTATAAGCCGGTCATTTGTGCTGTTTCCTCCTTTCACCTGGTTTTGTTTTGTGTGGTTTTATGGCAGAGATCATGTGTACATGGTGGTCTTTCCCCCTTGTTTTCTTCCTCATTTCTTTCCCTCACCTGTCTGGGACGTGCTTTCGTCAGAGGACTGTTCTGTCTGACAGCTTTTGGTCGACTTCTGTGTGGTGTCTACTGCTCTGGCTTTACCTTTTCCTTTCTGTGGTTGAACTGACTTGTGTTGTGGGTTTTCTTCTCTTAGGTTTGAGGGATTTAGGCACACTGCTGTTGAAATGGTTCAACTGTTTGCATTTCCGGCATGTTACGCCCCATGCAGGATATGGTTCACCTCAGTGCCATGGGCCACAGCACCACTTACAGGTGTCACAGCGTCCATGTGGGCTATCAGGCCTTGCATTGTTTTAGTTGCGCTTTCCATCTTGTTGTCGAGCGTTGCCATGGACTGCTGCCACTTCCTCCTCCTGCTGGTGGTTGTCAAGGGGCAAGCGTTGCATTGCGGGGTCCATGATTGCGACTTGGTCGTTCGTTCTCTGAGCCATCTCATTGATAGTATGTGGTCCAGCGGGACGTTCTTCTCTGACAGTATCTATTGCTGCAGCTTTTCAGAGGAAAGCCATCGATAATTTGCAGCCGGATTGCTAAATCTTTGTTGGGGAACTCACACCCAACTGCCATCTCTCTCAGCCTGGCGTGAAAATCATCGATTGTTTCTTTCTTTCTCATCAATTGTTTCTTTCTCTCTCTGGCGTGTCATACAAAAATGGAATCTCTCATAGTCAGGGTTGAGTTCTGGCTTAAATTTGTTGGTTAGCGCTGCTTTGGCTAGGTTATTACTCGTCCGCCGCCCCATTATTTGGAAGAGTGTTGAATAGGCGCAAAGCTGTGGCGCCAATGTTCAGCAACAGAAGTGTGCACTTCTTCTTCTCTTCCGTGATGTCCATGGCTACTAAGTGGAGTTCGAACTTTTGGATCCATATGCCCCATCGAAGGGCTGCCCCCGTTGAGTATTGGTTGAACAGTTTCATGAGCATGGTGCTACCGGTGACCGTTAACCCTTACCGCCTTATTACGAGGTCCCTTTGCGGGTTGGTACATTAATGTCTGCTTTTAGCAGGCGTTAAAAAACGAACCCGCAAAGGGACCTTGGTGCTAATTACGGTACCACAATTTGCGGTACCGTAATTAGCGCCTTGCCCATTCCCATTATGCCCTATGGGGGCAGAAATGGGAATGGGGAAGGGCCTTGGTGAATGGGGAATTACCGCCCCCGCTCACCTTGGAGTAGGGTGGTAATTCTGCCATCCACCAAGGCAGACACGGTAAAATACCGGCGGCAACCCTGGTGCTAATAGCAGCATGGTTACTGCCTACCATGTAATGAGGGCCATAGTCTCTTAGCCTCTCTGGAACCTTTGAGGGTGCCCTTAGGTCATACCTGCTGGGCCTCTACTGGGAAGTTGTCTCAGTGCTAGGTCACCCCTCTGGCTCACCTTCATCTTCTGGATACGCCCCCTCAGATCCTTCTGGTTGCTACTTGGGCACTTCACTCAGTGACTTGAAGCGTCTGGTGGCAGCTCTGCCTCCGCTTGGAACTGTCTGTCTCCATTAGTCCACATTTGCTGGGGCACCCTCTTGAACAAAGAAGCATTGCTGGCGATCGTCTGTTGCCCTCATGCTGCTGCCATCATTGTTCCTTCCCTTTCGGGTCACTGTCCAGGGTGCGCAGTTATACTGTGTTTCCAGCATAGACTTCGTAGGGTTTCGCAGCACCAAAATGTCATCGCCGACTTTGTGTCTCGACCTTCTTGCATGTCTCCTGAAACTCATCTATTTGTTTTCTGCGACTCTCCTTCGCTGGGTGTGGTCGCTGTCGGAAGTGTCTACTCCCCTGCTCGAGTGGTGTGGTATGGTTGAGTTTACCAATGTCCTGTACATGAGGTCCGCCAGGGGTGTGTTGGTGGAGTTGTGGGGCATCACTCGGTAGATCCATAGAAATCTGTATAGATCCACTCTCCAGGGGCTGTTTTCAGCCCTGGATATGCGTAAGACTTTGTTGATTGTCCGCATGAATCTCTCCACATCGCCATTCACCTGTGGCCACCGGGGCGTGATGTGGTGATGTTTGATATGAAAATCGTCCAGGTATTTCCTGAGCTCTGTCCCCTGGGATGGTGGTCCATTGTCGCTCCTGATGCGTCTTTGTTAGGCAGAATTATATGCAGTATTCTTTGGGAACACCACACAATAAGGACTACAAGTGACAGTACAAATTCACCTTTGGTACAAGCCTGTACTACACAGTGAAGTGGTAGCAATGGCTGAGCAGCCAGACTTATCGCAAGAGTAAAGTGACCAGTATCAATAGTTACACAAAGGACAGCAATTACTATGATTCAAACAAACACTGACTCAAGGTTTCTGAGTAAAAAAATATACATTTATTTACATATCAGTTATTAAACATTTCACTATTATCAAGCAGTAGGAAAATCACGTTACCAATACACTACACCGCACCCAATAGATTCTGGACAAGTTAGACTCAAAATGAAGTGTGAGCAAAATGGCACTCCAGCAATTTAAAAGGGAGGGAAAGACAGTTAGACAGAAATTGAGCAGCACCAACAAGTAAGTAAGCAGGGCAATCTAGAAAAAGAGCTACATTGAGGAAATCAAATTAAAGGGGCTGGGCTCAAAGTCAATGGACCGAAGTCTTTGCAGAGGATCACACAGTTCAGAGTAGTTTGAGATTAAGTCTTTGCCAAGAGTTCAGAACGAAGTTGGTCGGACGAAAAGTTATTTTAAAGAAGAAGGACAAGCCCTCGGATTGGCGAAAGATTTCACACACTTTCACAGCGGCTGGACGAAAATAACAACCGGGTTAGCACAGTACCTTTAAAGCAGAAGAATGCTGTAGCTGAGGCAGACATTCCTGACAGGTCCTGCAGGCTCAGGTTCCTGAAGCGACAGTCGTACTGACAAGGAGGAGGAAGACTGGAGGGTCCTGCACTGCCCAGGGACAAAACCAGCAGCAGAGCAAAGCGACAAATAAAAGGTGCGCTCCTTAAAATGTAAGCAGGGTCCGCTCCTCCTGGCTATCCGGTTCACTGTAGCTCTGTACAGCAAATTCGACCAGAGAAGGGAGGCCTGACAAGCAGTTTGGTGAACTGGTTGTTCCCACCAGCTCAAGGGGACAAGATTCCTTGCAGATTTTCCCTGTCGTCGAAGTTTGAAGATTCGGACCTGCAGCAGGGCTTCATCGGGAGGTTCAGTCGTGGTAGAGGTCCTCTTCTGTCAGCTTCTCTTTGGTTCTCTCGATCCAGTGGCGACTCTGCCTTTCCAGCCCCAGAGACCTGATTTGTATGCAGTTTTTCCCCCATTCACCCAGCCTGGCTGTCGATCACACAGCAGGGTGGCAGCCAATCATACCAGAGGGCGACATGGGTCTCCAAGGAGACCCTGTGCAGGGAGTCCCAAACCCCTCACTCACATCCTGTCCACCCCAGACATTCAGGTGCATAAGGAGGGCTTCTGTGCAGAAGCAAGCGAAATGCCGGTGAACAAAGGAACCAAACCTGGTTTGGCGCGCAGAGTAAAACACGAGAAAGACTTTTACAAGAAGAAATGGCCAATAAACCCAGCCGGAACCGTATAAAACGTATATGGTCTAGCAAGTTTAAGTTAGAGGCTACCAAGATAACCTAAAACAATACCAAGGCTATTTAAGATAACTGCGGTAGGAAAAATAGGGTACTTACCACTGTCACCAGCCAAGTCTTAATGAAAAGGGAACAAAACCATGTTCCATTGGAAACAGACAAAAAGGGATAAGCATTAACCCTTTGCAGAACTCTATGTAAGATAGTTTGTACTGTGCCTGTGATTTTAAAAAGACTAATAAAGTCAATGGCAACTTTACATGTTCTGAGAGACAGTAGTGAGTCTCACAAAAGGGAGTCGGAGTTGGAAAGTCTGAAAAAGACAACCCTGTGTCACTGCACTGAAGGTGCTATGTAACACACAGTAAAAATTTTAAACACACAAAGCAAAACACATGTAAGAGTGGGAAAAAGGCTCACACTCTTACCAGGTGAAAACAATAAATCCTAGAAATCCAGCAAAGCTGCTGAGGGACTCAGTAAGTAAGGGAAATTAGCCATTCTGGAGAATTCTCCCTAACAGTCTTGGCAGGCCATGTGTTAGGAACATCTTCTGGAGCGCAGGTATTACAGTCTCTGCTGCTGTCAAGCATATGACTGCCACTTCTGGGTATCGTGAGTGGTCGTCAATGGCCACCAGCAGGTATGTTCCTTCCTGCACTGTGAAGAAGTCGACGCAGATGGTGTCCCACCTTGTTGATCGACGCTCTGCTGACTGTATAGGCTTAGGGATTGGAGGTTTTCCTGTGATTTGGCAAGGGTGGCACGATGTAATGACTTGCTCTACCTTGGTGTCAATGTGAGAAAACCACACCCAGTGTCTGGCCTTTGACCTGACCATTCCCTGGTGGCCTTCGTGTGCCAGCTCCACGATTCTGTCCTGCTGGCTATTTGGGATCACTATGCGGATTCCCCTCAGGATCAGCCCTTCACTGTGATGGAAAATTCCCATCGTACTGGGAATATGCCAGTAAGGAAGTCTCTGGCCGCTGGCATGCGGTTATGTACGTTGCAGAGGAATGATTTCCAATCACCCGATATGATGGTGTTCTTCACAATGTCGCAGCAAGGGTCATTGTGTGTGGCTTCCACGATCTCTTTGATGCCGACCGCCTTGGGCGTCATGGTGTTTATGATTTGGCATATGTGCTCCTCCATTTCCTCTGCTTCACTCACTTCCCCCAAGGTCGCATCCTTCAGGTGGCTGGATAGGAAATCTGCTGGATTGTCCGTGCCCGCTTGGTACGCCAACTCGAACTCGTGCTGCTGAAGGTGGAGCAGCCACATCCCAATTCTGGCCCGAGGGTGCGCTGATGATCATGTGAAGATCAGGATGGGTGGCTTGTGATCTGTGTAGGCCCTGAATTTCCATCCATAAGAGGTAGATGTGGAAATGGCAGCAGACCCAGAGCAACGCTATGGCCTCCTTTTCAGTGTGCGAGTATCACTGTTCGGTGGGCATGAGGGTTCGGGAGGCATGTACGATGGGCTTTGTTTCGCCTGTCCGTGATAGTTGGACCAGGATGGCCCCAAGGCCAAGGGGGCTAGCATCCACATATTGCTCAGTCATCAACGTTTGGTCGTAATATGCCATTGTTGTTTCTGATGACAGAGACGTCTTGATTTGCTCAAACGCCCCCTGGCATTCAGAGCTCCATTTCCATTTGGTGTTCAACCTGGTGAGCTCCCTGAGCGGCTCGGACATTGTTGCCAGGTTGGGGATGAACCTACTGCAATAGGTTTCCATCCCCAAGAAACTGCGTACCTCCATGGGTGTTGTCGGAGGGGAGGCGGTCTTTATGTCCGCCACCTTTTATGTGTCGGCTGACACTCCCTCTCTGTTGAAAACGTACCCGAATAATAGTATCTCTTCTTTCAGGAATTCGCATTTGTCCCGGTGGATGGTTAGGCCTGCGGTCTCCAGCCTGTTTATCACCATCTCAAGGCGATGCATGTGTCTGACCTGTTGCTGGCGAGGATAAGGATGTCGTCCAGGGGAGTTGCTAGGTCTGGAAAAGACCCGGGGCTAAGCTGATGTCGGAACTGTCGGGACTGGGGGCTAGATAGTCTTTTGGCTGCAGCTCCTGAGATTCTATCTGGGGCTACAACCAAAGGATCAGGGGCTATAGCCCCCTTAACCCCCCCTAGCAACTCCCCTGATGTTGTCACTGACATTCAGCATCCCTGGGATTCCCTGGATCACTCCCTGGATGGCCTGTTGGAACACCTCCACCCCTGAGGAGTTGCCGAAACTCAGTCTCTTGTACCGCTGCAGACCCAGGTGGGTGGAGAAATTTGTGATGCACCTTGAGTCACGGTGTAGTTTCAGCTGGTGGTATCCAGCGCTGAGGTCAATTTTCGAGAAGACCTTCGACTCTGTGAGGTCCATAATTATCTCATCTAGCGTGGGCGTGATGTGTCACCCCCTTTTGATTGCTGCATTTGATAGGCGCATGTCAATGCAAATCCTTACTGTCCTGGGTTGCTTCGGTTTCTTCGTCACCACCATAGGCGAAACCTAGGGCGTTGGTCCTGTGACTTTTTCAATAATGCCAGCCTTTTCGAGTTCACGTAACTCCTTTGTGACCAGGTCTCTCATATTAAATGGGGTTCTCCTGTGGCATACCGCTCGGGGCTGTACCGGCTGGTTGATGTGAAGCTTTATGAGTTTGCCTTTCAAATATCTGATGCCGTTGAGGATGCCCGGGTGCTTCTCTAGGAAGTTGGAGACATCTGTTGAGTCTGTGACACTGCAGATAAACCGGATCAGTCCTAAGTCTTCTGCTGCATCCCCACTAAGAAGGCATTCGATTCCAGCATTGACAACATATATTTTTGATTTGATGACTGTCTCCCCTCTGCTTAGTACCGTTCTGAAGCATTCTTCCACTGGTAGTGGCGTCTTGCTTCAATAGGTGAACAGCAGTGTTTCAGTTGACTTTAGGTCAGGTCGAGGACGCAGTGTCGGGAACATTGTCGATGGCATAACATTTATTGATGCTCCGGTGTCTATCGTCATGAGTGTCTCTTGGCCCTATATGGACACAAGGCATTTGTGTCTTCTCTGTCTTTTCCTCCGCTCCGTGCTTCTGTGATTAAGTGCTGAGATCAGGTGGGCCTTGCTCCTTCACCTTGTTCTCCCAGTCCCCACATCCGTCACTGTGTCGCCATTGTCACCTCGGGATTTGTCTGTTGACGAGTTGTTGACTGCTATGTGATGCGTATCCGCTTGTTTCTTTTTCTTGGAGAAGGCTTTAGCTTGTTGCAGTTGTGGTTGTGGGCGTTGAGGCTGCCCTGAGGATCGGCAGATTTGTGCGTAATGGTCTTTCCGGCCACATGCCCCACACGTGGTTCCCCGCGCTGGGCAATTTCTCCTTCCATGGCGGGCTCCACCGCACCATCCGCACTCAGTAGGCACCTGGATTCTCGTTTGCACTGTGGTGAATTGTTCGCCTTATCGTAGTCTTGGTGCTTGGCGATCTGTGCTATCACTGTTGGCGTTGGTGCCAGTTGGAGCTTCTTTAGCGTGGTGCCCATGTGTACCGCCCTCGCGTGTGACAGCTCTCTTTGGCGTACATATTCAAGGATCCTGGCTAGGGTGATGGATGCCCTTTACGTCCCAACACCATTCTTTGCAGTTTCTCTGAGTGCATACCATTGATGATCTAGTGCCTTATTTCCTTTCCGACATTGTCGAATTCACATGAGAGTGCTAGTTTCCTAAGCCTTGTGTGGTAAGCATCCAGTGTTTCATCCTCCATCTGCACTGTGGTGCAGACATTGAAGGTTTCATAGTCAGTATTCAACTGTGGCATGAAATGTGCCGTAAGGGCGTCTTTGGCCAGTTTCTATATGTCTGCACCATCGTCAATGACCAGTGTGTTGAAAATGCATAGGACATTGTCACCCATGTTAAGCAGAAGGTGTGACCTCATCTTCCTGGGCGTTGTAATGTCCTTGAAGTCCATTGCCATCTCAAACTTTTGGAACCACAGTATCCAGTGGGGCCCCACTGATGATGGATCGGTGTAGGGGTTGAAAGGCCCCAACGCAGCTGTGGCACCTCCATGAGGTCGAGGAGACGGCTCAGGCAGCATCAGCAATGAAGCTATCCTTGCCGGTGTACTGGCTCTTGGTGTGGAAAGGCCAGTTTCCATGTTGCCCTTGTGCTGTATTCACCCTGTATGTATGTGGGCAGCAATGGATTCCTCCTTACTTTTGTTTGCCGGTCATGTTGATGTGGCAGCAATGATTTGCCAGCTTCTGGGTATTTCTTTGGGTGGTGCAGTGGCTCCCTCTGTGCTGCTTGGCAATGATGCAAGAAGAGAGAAAATAAAATCCCAGTGGCATCCACTGTGTTGCTGGGTTATTTTTGTGGATGCTTGAATTTCAGGGAGAAACATTATTATTTTATTTTTATTTTTTTCGGTGTGGGATGGTACCCCCACTGTGTCTCCAAAAATGTGCCTGTGCCGTAGGCCTGTGGGCCAAGTTACAGCATGTGATCAGCTGCGTGTGTGTTCAACTCCCTCATCTCGTCGCCAGTGTTGTATTCCTCCCTGCAGTGCAGCTGTGGCCCAGCTGGTGAGCAGACAAAGGACACGACATGCTTGCCCTTTCTCGTGCCCAGAACGGCCTGCCTTCCGGCAGGGCAGGCCCTTTATTAATCGTGCGCCTCACATCACTGCGCATGCGGGACGTGAAGCTTATCTAACAAGGTGCAGATCATAACTCAAGTGATTCTCATGCAGATGCTGTGTATGTTGTGCAGCACATACACCCAGAGCTGCACGTGCAACTCGTCTGTGCCAAGTGCTGCAATATGCAAATGAGATGCCTCGGGTGCTGGACACTTCTTAGTGCTGAATCTGGCAATGCACCTCACTTGGATTTGAAATCACTCGGCCCTGCACCACTCCTCCCTCGATCACAGGCCAACCCTTTAGGACACTCACCCGACTGAGCCATAGGCCCCGAAGCCCACCTGTGACAAGTTCTGGTAGCACTTGGGGATCTCCCAAATAGTATTGTTCAGCTCCTGACGGTAGAAGGTGGGGCGGGGGTGAGTCATAGTGGCAGGAGTCCCTGCTGGAGAGTGACTTGCTCCATCTCAGTCACCACAGGGGCACCACTGCCTCGGTTGAACATAGGGGCATGTAGCTCCTGCCTTCTGACACCTGTCAATCACTCACAAGCCTCCACAGCTAACAAGTGCCACTGCTCACAGCTCACTGAGCTCAGCAGCTTGATTGTGCTAGACGACGTGCACGTGCACACTCGACGTCACTTCCACTCACACCCGATAACAGCCGAAGTTGTACTCACAAAAACAGCAAAATATTTATTTAGATAAATGTATCCTTTTTATTAAAATGTGTTTAATGGAATCCTTTTTGGCAACAAAATCAAAATGGTGTTAAAAAACAGCGCAATTATCTAAGTTACTTTTATCAAAACGTAACATTCTGAGTTTGGTTATGAAATACCAACATAAAACTATAAACAACTACATTTCAAGATGGCAGGTCCTTACGAAAAAAAATGGCTGACAAATTCAGCACGGTAAAGAGTGCAAAAAGGGGTGTGGTTTGAAGGAAGATTGATGGGAATGGGAGGAAAATCGTATAGATTTTACTTAGAGATGAGCGTTAAATGGGTGGGACATATAGCCAAACAACAAACATCCATCCTCATAGGACATCTGCATTGAAAAACATCAGAGACCCTCATTCAAACCCCTATTTCAAGCTCTTATGTTGAAGCTCTTATTTTAATGACAGTAGTTTTGGTTGAACGGTAGCGCTTTTAGCGCCATCTATTAGCCCAAACTAAAAATGGGATAACAAGGCATAACACCTGGGAAAAGAATGCTTTGCTGTGTAAATTCAAGGCTATGGTCAATATGTCCAGCTCATAAAATGTGAAGACATTGGTTTACATGTACTATTGTACTGTTGTTCAAATGTCCATTTTGAATGCTAACACATGTTGTCCAGAATTTATATGCCCTAGGCTTATTGTCTTTCTATTTTCTTTCTACTTACTCCTTATTTTTGGTATGTACGTTATCTTTTGGCCTACATGTGTACATATTATTTATTTCAATCAATAAATGTGAATCCAAACACAAGTGCTAGGATCCAGCACAGTGTGTTTTGATCTAACTGAATAGAGAACCAACATTAGGACACTACAGAATGTTTAAATAATAAACACAACGTATGTAGCCTCCTCGAGACACAGTGGGCCTCATTACAACCCTGGGGTTAAGGGGTTAATGGCGCCGCAAAAGGCTGCGGCGCCGTTAAACCCTTAACGCTTGATTCACACTTTAACGCCTGCTTTTTGCAGGCGTTAAAGTCCAACCCGCTAAGGGACCTTGGTGCTAATTACGGCACCGTAATTTACGTTGCCGTAATTAGCGCCTTCCCCATTCCCATTGTGCCCTATGGGCCAAAAATGGGAATGGGGAAGGGGCCATGGTGAATGGTGAATTACCGCCCCACCAACCTTGTAATGGGGCGGTAATTCCGCCATCCACCATGGCGGAATCCGGCATGGACCATGGTGCTAGTAGCACCATGGTCCAACGCCAGGGTCGTAATGAGGCCCAGTGACTTAATCCACTGATATATCACATGGTTTTTCTTGTCGGGACACTTTCCTTTTGCTTTGAGTTCAATATACCCAATTCCCTCACAGTGTAGGGGTCAACCCCCCTGTTTATGAGTTTATCTACACAGTAGGCTGCATTTAGGGTCCCTTTGTTGTATATTTTACTTAAACACATTAAGGGCCTCATTACATGGAAGGCGGTAAACCATGGTGCTATTAGCACCATGGTTGCCGCCCGTACCCTACCGGTACCACCATGGAGGAAAGGGGAATTACCACCCCATTCCAAAGTTGGCGGGGCGGTAATTCCCCCTTTCTCCATGGCCCTTCCCCATTCCCATTTTTGGCCCATAGGGCATAATGGGAATGGGGAAGGCGGTAATTACGGTACCGCAAATTGCGGTACCGTAATTAGCACCATGGTCCCTTTGCGGGTTCCAACTTTAACGGCTGGTCTACACCAGCCGTTAAGGTCTGGTCCCGCAAAGGGACCTCGTAGTAAGGTGGTAAGGGTTAACGGTCACCGGTACCCTTACCGGTGACCGTTAACCCTTACCGCCTTCCATGTAATGAGGCTCTAAGTGCATATATAAACAGAAACTTCAAACATCAACGGCACCCCCCACTACTACTGTGCGCCACTGATCTACACTGCTTTACCGTCATCTACTCCACCTGTTTGGCCACCACTTCTCTGCACCGATGACTGTAAACTTTACCTCAACAACTGCCCCTGCAACTGCTATATTGCGTTACGGCTGCCAGGGCATTACCCAACTGTCTCCAGCACTGTGAGTGGAATTCCCAGTACTATATCCTGACTATGTGTTAACTGCCCATTTTAGTTTGTATTTCTATGTCCACTGATATATCGAACTTGGACATTGCCCCACATCAATTCATAAAACTCTTTTCTTTGGCACTGTGTATTCTCCTCTAGGCTTGAACTCAGAAGCACTTCTTAATACGTTTTCAAAATATCTATGCTATTCTCTAGCTGCCCGCCGTAAAATGCCATCACAACTACAGTATATAACATGTGGTATGTTCTTTGCTAATCTGTATGTATTCACTGTTGCGGTACTGTGCTGTTGCCCTATACGCCCATGTTACTTGCTTGGCCTCATATTACTTGCTACCCAAGAGATGATATTGTGACTAGCCTGCCGCAGCCCCTGCTGCAAGAGGTGTGTTTCTGCCAGGCTGCATACCACACCCTGTCCATGACTGTATCATACCGGAACTGACCCTGAAGCTTACGTTTACAATTTACTCTGTCTAGCCTTGTAACTTACCTGATTGACCGGTAGCGCTATGCTACCCAAATGCCATTCAAATCCTTGTAACTACCTAACCTGACTGAGTAGCCTATGCTGCTTATGCACCCTAGCTAGTCCTGTAACTCCTGATTGACTGGTAGCATTTAGCTGCCCAAATGCCACTCTAAACCACGTAACCACCTGATTTGACCTAGCAGCCTAGACTGTCCTACCCCCTCCTTCTTACATCTGAGGCACTTTTGCATGTTGTAACTACTTCTGCATTATTTCCATGTAATTATACCATGCCAAGTTGTTGTATCTATCACAAATCTACTATGTAAGCGCCCAAATACCTCTGGGTTCGGTGTGCTATATAAATGCCAAAATAAATATACCTAATCACACTTGTTCATCTCACTTGATTTTTTCTATTACACACGTGCCCCTAGGGCCATGGCAGAGAGCTCAACATTGAGTTACAACGAGGAACACATACTTAATATAATTTGAGGTCCTTCACTGTTTGACCAAACAGGAACCATAAGTACTAACTTAAACCACACCAGTGCGGATGAATTGCTAAAATTAAAGAAAAAAAGTTTCAGGACAGTACTACATGTGCACTTTTTGAGAGAATATCTGAAGGCCAACTTCATTCCAGAAGGCCTGGTAGTACATAACGAACCAGGCCTCTTCCTTGATAACGAGGCATATAAAATCAGCTTCAGCCAAATAGCGGCGAAATGCAGCAGAGACCTAATGGGGCTGACTATCTCGACAGCACAGAGGATTGCTATCACATTACAAAAATAATTGGAAGCGGAACAACAAAAATTCTATTCCAAGGCAGCAATCACCAATTCAAATGAAGAAATCAGGTAAATAGAGAAACTATTCGAGGACTTTAGAACCGCTGCACTATCTAAGACTCAATAAGTACATACAAGAGTTTAGAACTGAAAACATTTACCCCTATTTGAGTGCAGACTACCTGGAACAAAGAAACACAGAGAGATTGCAACAAACCTCCAGTAATAGGAGAGGAGCATGGAAATGGGTCACCTTTTCTCAGATTCCAGTAACGACTCAGCAGGAGAAGATCCCCACAACTCTGAGTATCAACAAACCCATAGAACAAGTAGACAGAGGCCTTTTTTAGGCAGAGGCCAATATGGAGGATACTAGGGGATTTCTTCAACCGCCAATTCAAAGCATAGGTAGGCAGGAGAGGACAAAGACAGCACAGGAGAGGTTACAACCAATAGTTACTACAACGGCTCAGACACAGGAAAAACCACAGGAGAAAACCATTCCAGTGTTTAACCTTTCAGACATTGACCTCTCCACTACACATCTTAAACTCCTAGAGAAGGGACTATCATTTGTCCCTACAAATCGCACGGATTGGTTCACTACAGAAATAGAAATTAAAAAATTATTTTGAAAACTTCACCTCAGGCACTTTTTTTCTGAACAAGATGAGCCAGACATCAGGTAAGATAGTGGACTACGTGTCCCCTAGACATTTACACCATATGACAACCAAGTGGCAAATGAGATATTACTTTTTGAGAAATGTGTCATCAGTGACCTTGAAAGATTGAGACTTGCAAACAAGAACATCAGAAATAACCTATCTAACAGCGAGAGAAGAGCAATAGAGGAACTCATGGCCGATCCCAGACTAGTGATAAAATCAGCAGATCAGGGGGGACGCATAGAGGTTTTCCCACAAGCCCAGTATAACAGGATAGTCCTAGACCTATTGGAGGATGCAGAAAGCTACCTGCCACTGTGTAAAGATCCATCAGCAGAAATAAAGGAGATAATATGAGACAACACGCAGTTTGTAGCAGACAGGGGCGGATTCACTAAGGAGGATTTCAAATTTTTAAATTATTCAGAACAGAGGATTCCATCCCTCTATGCCCTCGTGAAAATACACAGGAACTCCACTAGACCACCGGGAAGACCTATAGTGCCGTGCTGTGGGTCTCTCTTGGAACCCCTTTGTAAATTTGTGGACCTCTTTCTACAACCCATAAGCCAAGGGACAACAACGTATCTGAAAGACACTATGGCCACAATCAAAATATTTGAAGGACAAAGCTTCAACACAGAAAACAACTTCCTAGTAACTATGGACATAAAATCGCTTTATACAAACATATCGCAAGATGAAGCAATTGATATAACACAAGGTTTCCTGACGCACCATGCCACTCAGAAAAGGGTTCTGGCAGAATTCATTGTGAAACTCATGTCCATTGCTTTAAGTAAGAACCTTTTCCAATTTGGAGGTCAGTTTTATTTACAAATCCGAGGAACAGCTATGGGTGCAGCATTTGCCCCAAGCCTAGCAACACTTTTCATGGAAAATTTTGAAGAACAATTCATCCTGTCTGACAATACAAACCACAGATTAAGAAATGGCATAGGTACATCAATGATATCATCTTCATCTGAGAAGTGAACCAAGAATAATTGAGTGACTTTTTGCAATACATTAACAACCTTCATCCAACAATTCAATTCACGATGGAGTATGATCGAAAATGCATTAATTTTCTGGACTTAACCATTAAACTGGAACTTGGTCACCAGGCATGTACCTTGTACAAAAAGACAACGGACCGCAATACCACAATACACTTTTCCAATTTTCATCCCAGGTCTCTTAAAGAGAACTTACCTTACAGCCAGTTCCTCAGATTAAGGCGCAACTGTACCTCGTTTCTGATTATTATTCCCATGCAAACAAACTGTGCTGTGACCTAAGGGAAAGAGGATACCCTAAATAATTGGTGACACATGCTCTAAAAAGAGCAAGATTCACACCTAGAGAAAGTGTACTAGAGCCGAAAGCGAAGACCAAAAATCAGGACAGGATAACATGGGTTACTACCTATAGTACCCAACCTTTTGCCATCAAGAAAGCCCTGATGAAATACTGGCCCATGATTTGAACTTGCTGACCAAACACAAGTATTGACTAGGTGGATGAGGCTTGTGTGAAATGCTGTATAGCTGATCATTTTAGCGTCTATGCTCTGGCTCGAAGGCGCTGCCTCGGTATGTTTCTAGAGAAGGAGACGCTGCGCTGAAGTGGCTGTTTTGTGGTTTCCAGGGGAACCGTGCTGCATGTCTACAGTCGTGCAGAGCGTTACAACTGCAGAAGGCGCAATATCATGGCTGTGGTGAGGCTGAGAACTGCACCCTAAATGCATGCTCTAGTTTAATATGAAAAAGCCCACTTAAGCATTTGCGGTGTCTAATTGTGTAGGGCTGCTACAGGGGCGAAAATCTGTGTATGTGCACCCCAAGACTGGCAGGTATCCAGAGTAATGCAGTGTATATAAGTTAGTGGTATAGGATGTAAGAGCCTCATCCACATAGTCAATACTTGTGCGCAGACACGTATACTAGCATTTTCCCTCTTTATCTGGGTGTTTCAGGCAATCTGACACGGGCATGCGAAATACGCTTAATTTCATGCGCTGCTCAAGCCATACAGAAGAAAACATGATACGGCAGCCTGCACAACGCACACCCTTACTTGTACCCACATCCTGCCCTGTACATACAGGTAGGCACAGACTTAAACATGTCACTAGTAATGATGCCCTTACATGAGGAGGGTCTCCATAACTTGCGCCCCTTGCTTGTTGTAAGTTCAGGTCTACCAGTGCTCCTGCACATCCAGGAATACAGAAGTCCCAATGACTCACAGAAATAAGTTGGGATTTAACGCTCCACTGGGGCAAGTAATGAAATGAATACGGTCCGGAGGCACGTGGAGCCTCACTGTGAGGTATATCATTTTTACCTGCAGTTCGGCTTTAACACAGTCCTGTCACACAACATGTCTATTCATCTCTCATCCGCTTTTGTTTGTGGTTATGGGAGGCACTAAAGATTTGTAAATAAAATCCTCCAGCACTGATTCAGTTTGAAACTATATGAGGAATTATCAAGGCACAAATTTCATTTAACAGTTTATGCATTTGGGATCATCTGTTTCTAAGTTCCTCACGCACAATTGCAACTCTCGCATGTGGCTCCATATCTTCCACTCTCTGCCTATTTTTATTTACAATTGCATGCTCACTTGCCCAACACTGGGCTTGCATGCAATCCGTAAAAGTGCATTTAATTGAGGCACTGTTTTTATCTTTTGTTTGGCCCAGTCCAGCACACAGAGTATCTAGCCCTACTAGGGTTTTTAATGCACCTATTATGTCTGATTGAAATTCAATTGTGAAACGTGGCATAATACTACCTAAATTTAGGTTTTTGTACGTTTCTCTCCTTTTCACATCCTTTCCTTAGGGGTCAGCTTATTACATCCTACTCCTTTGGTCCTTAGGAAGGCGGACACTACCCTTTACTGCTGCAACGTAATTACCCTTGCATCCCAATTTATACACGCAAGAGGTGCGCACTGACCTGGATTCACACCAGCGCCATACATAGACCCCTAATCTTCTTAACTAAGCTGAGATTCTAAACACACACAATCATCTCATTAAGAACTGCAGCACCTTGACATTGTTTTCAATGGTTTGATAGGACATGTTTTTTGTGTGTTTTTTACAGCCTCAATGATTCAATAATGTGCCTCACGCTGTGTATATTTAAGGCTATGGTCAAAATGTCCAGCTCATGAGATGTGAAGACATTGGCCCTCATTACGACCCTGGCGTTGGACCATGGTGCTAGTAGCACCATGGTCCATGCCGGTAACTTACCGACTCCGCCATGGCGGAATGGGGAATTACTGCCGCATTCCGAGGTTGGCGGGCAGTAATTCCCCATGCCGCCATGGCCCTTCCCCATTCCCATTTTTGCCCCATAGGGCTCAATGGGAATGGGGAAGGCGCTAAGTACGGTGCCGCAAATTGCGGCACCGTACTTAGCACCAAGGTCCCTTTGCGGGTTGGTTTTCGACACCTGCAAAAAGCAGGCGTTAAAGTCTCCAACCCGCAAAGGGACCTCGTAATCAGGCGTTAAGGGTTTAACGGCGCCGCCACCTTTTACGGCGCTGTTAACCCCTTAACGCCTGGGTTGTAATGAGGGCCATTGTTTTACATGTACTATTGTACTGTTGTTCAGATATCCTTTCTGAATGCTAACACATGTTGTTCAGAATTTAGATGCCATAGGCATATTGTCTTTCTATTTTCTGTCTAATTACTCCTTATTTTTGGTATGTACCTTATTTTTTGGCCTACATTTGTACATACTGTATATTTCAATCAATAAATGTGAAATCAAACACAAGTGCTAGGATCCAGCGCAGTGTGTTTTTGCTCTAATTGAATAGAGAGCTAACATTAGGACACTACAGAATGTGTAAATAATAAACACAACATATGTAGCCTCCTTGAGACAAACACAATGGGCCTCATTACACGGTAGGCTGTAAGGGTTTACCGGTACCGGTATTTTACCGGTACCGGTAAACCCTTACCGCCTTACTACGAGGTCCCTTTGCGGGTTGGTACATTAACGCCTGCTTTTAGCAGGCGTTAAAAAACGAACCCGCAAAGGGACCGGGGTGCTAATTACGGTACCGCAATGTGCGGTACCGTAATTAGCACCTTCCCCATTCCCATTATGCCCTATGGGGCAAAAATGGGAATGGGGAAGGGCAATGGAGGAAGGGAAGGAGGAATTACCGCCTTCCCAACCTTGGAATAGGGCGGTAATTCCCCTTTCCTCCAAGGCAGTACCGGTAAATTACCGGCATGAACCATGGGGCAAATAGCGCCATGGTTTACCGCCTACCGTGTAATGAGGCCCAGTGAATTAATCCACTGCTATACCACATGGTTTTTCCTGTCGAGACAATTTCCTTTTGCTTTGAGGGAAAATAATGTTTTGCATAGACAGATGCAATATAATTGTGACCAACTGCGATGTTTCCAAAGTGAAAAAGGTTGTCCATAATAATTTGGTGGCCTGTTGGGTAAAGTATGGTAACCATATCCACTTCAAAATATTTCTACCACCCAAACTAACTGGCAACACATCCCACCACACAGCTCCAGCACTGAAACAACACAGGTTACACAATACAATGTACACCACCCAAAGTAATGTGACTACACTGAATTCTTATAAACACCACACAACCCACCACAAACAGAATTTCCCAGACTCATTCAATACCACTCTGACAGACACCACATACATTCACACGAACAGTTTATATTAGGAACCTGGCACGCACATGGACCACTGCCATACAACTCAACAAAATATCCAAAACCTACACACAGAGTTCCATCTTTTCATATCTCCCACCACACTGCAACAGAGAAACATTGCCTTGCTCCGCCTGCTCCTATTTTAAATTTCTACCCCACCTCTTACAGATCCTGAAGCTCCAGGAAAGTGTAAAAATGGTAGAGAGTGTGTTGTACAAGACTTGATAACATAGCATAACGGCTTATCCACGAATGTCACTCTTCCTCCTGTGTGGCAGCATTCCAGATGGCCCAAGCACCTAGTGATTAGCAGCAAACAGGTAGGCAATTAATGTTGGTTCTGCTGCTGCCTGTCCATTATACAAGGATCTCTGGTGCACTGACTGACCACTGAGATTACATACTTACCTGCAAAATCAAGAGATATGGGACTGAGGGGGCAGATTGAAGCAATAACGCAATTCGATGGGATGGTACAGAGGCTTCCTATTATGTCATAATTCTTCTTCAATTTTGCCAAGAAGTGAGAAAGTGGCCACAAACAAAATGTGTCCCACTTAAAACTACATCTACCAGGAGTCCATTCTGAATCCTGTGCACCCTTCACCAATCCCTTTCCATTTCCAACCATAAAGATGCCAATCACTCATAGTTCTTCCTATTTTCTTACTGCTGAGCAGTGCGGTATGCCAAGATCATATAAGCACCATATTGTTCTTCGAGCTTTGTTTTCATTAAAAGGATTATCCTTTTCTGGGTGTAAGGTATTTCGCCCTAGGCATCAGGACTAGCGATGATGTATGGATGCTGCATTATCTGCCCCACCTTCCGTTATTGAAATAACCATCCTGCACTTGCGGGTACGGGTTTTCCGGTGCAGTCCTGTGCATGCAGGGTCAGTCGCAGGTTTTGGATTAATAATTGAACAAACTCCAAGGCATAAAATAAGCAGTGTCACATAGAAATTTGCTATGCAATTCTGTAGGTTTGCTAATTAAATTGCAACTTGTGTTGCACAGCTAGCTATTTAAATTACCTTTCTCAATGAAAAAGCAGCTCATCCTTCATTCCCCTCTTGCCCTAAGGGCTCTCTGCCCTCTTTTCTCTATTAACTGCAAGTTCAAAGAGGCTAATGGAGAGAGAGTGCAGCAGTAATCCTAAGCAAGAAAAGTTATTTCTTTTTCAAATAATTGCAGACCGGAAGTAATCTGGTTGATACTTTTATTAGGCTACCTATATCCTGTTCAGCAAAGTCCAGTATGTGTTAAATTTATTTTCTTTAAAAGAAAGTCCTGCAATTCCATTCATAAACATTTTAGTTGTTACATAATGCATGAATACAATATTGCCTCTGTAAAACTCTGCATTTTCATTTGTTTGGTAACATTTAGGTTAGTATCTCTAAATCTCAGTGTCAACAATATTTCATTTTGTCGTAGAAGGTTTTCATATTGACAAGTGAACACTTTTGAAAAAGCACATGGTCAAACGATGTTGATGGCAATCCTAGTTCTTTGACCTGTTGGGTGCATTCATCTGTGCTACATTAGTTCAACCCATGAGCTGATCCCAGACTCCTTAACATTCAATGTTATCACTAGGTTGCCTTATAACAGCTAACCTGAAAGTCAGATGACCGCAAACTTACAATATTCCACTGCGGGCATGTAAGGGTCACATTTTAATTTTACAAGAGAGAGTCTCAGAGACTTTAAAGGGAAACATGGTGTGCCAGTTTTCCTGCTTTATGTGGGTTTCCCTAACTGCTCTAATGGAAAATAATGATGGTAAGGGGCCTAGTCCCAAGCGGAGACTGTAATATCATGTAAGGTGGTGCAGAATCCTGCTGACTGAAGTACATGGTGTTCGTAGACTCGTCAGTCTCAGTTGCAATGGATAGTGCAGCATCCCACTTTAATGAAGACACCGAGGGCTTAGGTCTCCACTGATATTGGTGATGTGGGGTTGCCACGCTCGGGGAAGAAAGCTCCCATGGAAAGAAAGAACCCAGAGCACGAAAGGGTGAAATACAGAAATCTTCTGCAGCCAACCCATTCCAGGGCTGGGATGGCAGTGGCACTATCCCTCAAAGAGTTTCTTCTTGCAGTGAATAGACCCACAGGCCATGGGGGAGAGGTGCAATCTGGCTAAAAGAGCAAGAGAAGGTTGGACATTATCACCAGTGGTTCCCCGGAATGAATTCGTCTCCAGTGGATTATGATCCTGAGATTTTTATGGAGCCCCCATGTTTGACCCAGCAGGGATCCCGCACCCTATCTCCAGAGAAATTGGCTGGCCTTGCAGTTAGTGGGGTAAAATACCAATTGGACCTTAAGGCCCAAGTGGGATGTGGTGGTTCGCAGTCGAATGAAGTTGGACTGTCCTAGGTCTAACGTCCCAGGCAGCACTGACCGTACCCAGGTGTTGGATAAAAACAGGTTATTTTTTTCAAATATGGGAAATGTTTATCCAAAGGAATTAATAAGGTCTGGTTATCCTGCCAAGTTTTTGAATGTTTTGGACACCCATGCAAAATTGTTTGATTTTCCTGAGACAACAAATTTAAAGTGTTATGTTTTAGATCCAAATACCATTAGCAATTGAGCTCAGAGAGCAATTTGTATTTTGTGGGATGCTAATGAGTCCATGGTCCAGGAAAGACGGAATGGTATTCTGTTTAAGATAAATCCTAAACTTGGAGGGCTAGCTGATTCCATAGGTTCAGTGGCGGCAGGCCCTAATTTATTTGGGGATCAATTCATGAAAGGCTTTGGCAAATATATTATCACCTTCCCAGGTATAGAAAAGAGCCTAGATTCTATGAAGAAAATATGTTCTCAGAACTCGAGCATGGCTGTTCGCGTCAGACGCTTTGGCCTCTCTCGCAGCCAGAGTGCAGGAGGGGGTAGGATTATAGAGCGTTCAACCCCACCTTCTTCCCTCAATGGGGACACTGGTTTAAAGATCACAATGCTAGAGACCTGTGATGCCAGGAATAATTCAAACAAGGCAAGTCTGCAAGCTGTACATCGGGAACTGTGGTGGTTGCATTCATACTTTTTACGGCACCTGGTGCAGAACTTCTCAGGATGCTTGGATACATCAAACAGTGAGAGGATTCATACTGGATTTCCTGTCTTTCCCACTAGGCTTACACCTAAAATGAGAAATGTCTGTTTCACTAGAGGTTCAGAGGTTGATAACAAAGGAGATTTAGAAATTGCTGAACAAAACCCACATAGAAATGTGTATATTTTCTCGAAATGGTGTTGCAGGAAATATTTTCTTGGTAAGGAAATAAGGGCAAAGGCATTCCCATAACCATCAATTTGAAGGACCTGAACAAATATATTGGCTGCAGGCACTTCAAAGGGTGACATTAGCTCAGTTTAGAGAGGGCTTGAGACCGATTAATTGGTTGATCAGATTGGATTTGAAGGATTCCCACCTGACAGTGCCCATGACAAGAGAGGACAGGAAATCCCTTCACTTTTCTTGGTTGGGGACTTATTATTGTTACAGGGTACAATGGTATCTGGCTAACATTGTCCATGGTGCTTCACAATGCTCCTCAAGCCAGTAGTAGCATTCTCGAGGGCTAGGGGAGTGTATTTGATAGTGTACTTGGATGATTTTCTGAGTGTGGCCGGACCCAGGGAGGAGGCGGTCTCCCACCTAGATATGATGGCCCAGCTTCTTTACAGTCGAGGCGTTCCAATCAACTGGGCAAAGTCATCAACCAGTAATTTCCAAAGTGCACAGTTTCTGGATTTCTTAATATACAATTAGAGCACCACCTTGTGTCTTCCCCAGGCCAGGATCACCTTAATTACCAAGCAGACTCATTGATCTCTGACATTCTCGATTCTGTCGGTCAGGCAGTGGGCCAGGTTGAACAGCTTTTAGCCACATCAATACATGCTGTTTTTCTCACCCTTCTTCATTTTAGGACACTTCAAAGATTAAAAAATCAGGCTTTGTAAAGAGGGGTGACTTACTCAAGTTAGATTCCTCTTTCCAGAGAGGCAAATGTAGAGTTAGTTTGGTGACTAGGAGATGTGACTGTCTGAATCGGCTGTGCATTCTTTCTTCCCCAGATTTATGAATCAGGTGCAAGTCAGAGAGGCAGAGGCTTTGATGGAGTCCAATTGGATTAAAAACTGTTTAGCGTTGCTTGGGGGATCCTATGAGTTCCAAACATTTCTGAAGTGTAGGTCATGTTGTGTGCTTTGCCTCTTATTAGACAATGTGTCAACAGTCAGATACGTCAATCTGTTGGGGGTGCCAGGTCCAGAAGGTTGTCTGACCTAGCAGTAGCCTTTTTGGACTTTTGCCTCAAATTCCAGATTAGGGTCCTTTAGAAGTGTTTTCTAAGCTTGGCGAATCTAATGCCAGATTAGTTCTCCAGATTTCTGATGGATTCAAGCTGTTGGAGACTACACAGGGCCTTGCTTTGTAGTTTGGTGAATCACTGGGGATGCTTCCAGGTACACCATTTTGCCACACAACTCAACAATCACCTTCAGAGTTATTTTATTTAGAGGCTGAGCCATCTGCACTTGCTACATATTTGTTTCTGCAAGTCTGGGGTCTGATCATGCGTTTTCCCACTTTTCGATGATATCTAGGACTCTTCTGTTTGTGAAGAAACAAGTCGTATTTGATGTTAGTGATTCCATGTTGGCCTGCTCAACCGTGATTCCCAAAATCCCTGCGGTTGATTCAGGATTGCCCGGTTATGCTCTCAACATTCAGGGATGTACTGCTGAATAAACAGATTGAGTCTCAGCTCAGACGTTGATTCTCTCAGGCACCCAGTTGTTAATGGCATGGCACATTTTGGAGGTAGTTGCTGCCCATTCAAGGTTTCAGAGAAAACTTCAATCCTCTTCTCTCAGGTGTGGGCCCCCAGTACCATGCCTGCATATAGGGACACTTGGGGAGTTGAGTGTGTTGGTCCAGTGAAAAGAATCTGGATCCTATATGGTCAGATGTAGTTAAGGTTGTGAATTGTTTTACTTCTCTATGTTCATTTTCTATTGATTGAAGCACTATCACTCTTTATGTATGTATTTATTTTATTTATTTCATTTATTTCATTTGTTGATAGTGTCCAGACCCGGAGGTATCCCGCTGCTAGAAGGTTACAGCATAGGTAGTATAAATGGTGTTAATGTTACAGACAGTAGCATTCTGGCAATGTGCAGGTAATACATGTTAGAGTTGTACATCATGGCTGACGGTGGTACATTCCAAGTGAAGTTGTGTCGGGTTCAGGGGTATTTGTTAAACAATGTCGATTTTATTTTTTGCGCAAGATGGGGTAGGAGGGTTCATCTTGTATACAGGGCGGTAGGATGTTCCAAAGAGTGGGGGCGATAGTGGTGAAGCAGGATCCACCAGTTCTCTTTCTGTTAAATCTAGGTGTGGAAAGTGTGGTGGATGATGAAGAGCACAGGCTGCTGTGTGTGACTTTTTGGAGATGCAGTGGATGAGGTATGGGGGGTGGTGTTGTGGAAACAGCGGTGCGTGATGGACACTATTTTGAACTCTATTTGTGCTTTGATGGGTCGCCAGTGTACCTCACGTCTAGCAAACGAGATATGGTCTGATCGTTTCAGGCCCCAGGCTGCTCTGAGGGTGTTGTTTTGAAACAATTGTAGTTTAAGGTTTTATTGCAAGGTTCCTGCAAGGAAGGCATTGCAGTAGTCCAATTTACTACCGATGATGGCCCTCGCAAGGGTGATGCAGTTTCTAGTGGTCAGAAATTGGCTGGAGAGACTGATAGGTTTGGTGGAGTAGGCTGCAGATGAGGCGATCGCCTTGATATATTTCTGCATATTAAGCTCTTTATCGAGATAAACACTCAGTGTTTTGACATGCGGTGATACAGGGGTGATGTTACCATTGATGCAGAAAGAGGTAAAGGTGGGGTTGAGGTTTTGAGGAGGTGTGGGGAGCTGACTATGAGGAGCTCCATTTTGTCATCATTCAGGCAGAGATGGTGTGTAGCCATCCAGCCCTGTATGATACTGTAGATATGATTGACATTGGTAGAATCTAATTTGTGATTGCCGGTGAGTTTGATGAGGACTTGCATATCATCAGCAAAGATTGTGTATGGGATGTTTAGGCTGTCCAGGTGGTAGAAGAGTGGATTTGTGTACATATTGTACAGTGTGGGTGACAGGCAGGATCCTTCTGGCACACTGTAGGAGACAAGGATGGGGTAAGCTGCTTCGGTCCCAGCGGACACCCTGGAGAATCGTCCTGATATGAAGGATTCGATCTAGTTGGAGGCATCCATGGAGAGGTTGAAGGTGCCAGTAAGGTGGTGGCAAAGGATCCCGTGGTCGATGAGTTCAAATGCCGCAGAGATATCGAGTAGGAGGAGGATGGCAAGATCCCCTGCATCATGGATGAGGTCCAGCTGATCTTAAGGTTGAGGAGGGCTGGTTCCGGGCCTAAAACCCAATTGGCGAGAACCTAGGAGGTTGTGGGTTTCAAGATACATTTGGAGTTGTTGGTAGGCAATGTTGTCAAGAATTTTCAGAAGGGAAGGTACTGTGGTAATAGGGCAGTAGTTGGTGGGGAGGGTGGAGTCTAAGAGAGGTTTTTTCAGGAGTGGTGTGACCCAGGCTTCCTTGATGGGGTTGGGAACTATGTGGGAGTTGAATGAGGTGTTGATGAAATTGGCAAATGTAGGTGCAAGTGAGTCTGCGCACAACTTAATGAGGTGGGCTGGGCAGATGACACCACTGCAGTTGGTAGCCTTGATATTTTGTATGGTGGTGGTTACATCCATAGAGGAGACAGGGGTATAGTAGAAAAGGGGGATTTTGGCAGTGGTGGGGGTGGTTTGTGCAGGGGGTTTGGGTTTGGGGGGAGGGAGGAGGGATATTTGTGAATGGTTTTGTTCCTGAGCTTGTGGATTTTGTTGGCTACGGCAGATTGTATGAGGGTGCACCATGCTTTGTCTTTTGGGAAAATGTTGCTCGGTGGAGGTGGAGTTTCAAGCTCCTTGAGGATTTTAAAGAGCTCTCTTGTGTTGGAGCTAGCTTCATTAATTCTGACGTTGTAGATGCTGGCTTTTGTGGCCAGGATAGCTGTTTAATAAGTGTGGGCAATGCTATTGAAGGCTTCCTTATTGGTGGGGGTCGACTTTTTATGCCAGAAGTGTTCTTGGACATGATTGTGTTTACAGAGGGCTAATAATTCTTCTGTGAACCAGTTGTGGTGGTTCATTTTTTTTGAGACGTCATCTTGAGTGGGGCATGCTGGTCTAGGGCGCTGAAGAGTGCCGCTTTGTAGGCAACAAGGCTGGCTTTGGGGTCGGTGGTGTCTGGTTGCGTTTTAAGGGCAGCAAGGATGGTGGGTTCCAGTAGTTCTTTGGTCAGAATACAAGTGTGTCTAGCAGTGATGGGTGGAAGGATACCTGTCACAGGGGTGGGGTAGGGGTAAGCAACATGGCAAAGCGGATCAGTGAGTGTTCCATCCATGGTACAGGGTCCGTGGAGGTCACTTGCACGGATAGGTTGGTGGGTAGGATCCAGTCAAGGATTGAGCCTTTGTCGTGGGTTGGGAAAGGCACCAATTGGGAGAAGATAATTTCTACAAGAGCTGGGGTGAGGGCTGCATCCTTCGGGTTGGTTGGGTCTTTGTAGCCTATGTTAAAATCTCCTAGGAGTAGGAGTTTGGTTTTAGGCTTTAGGAGAGGGGCAATGAGCAGGGGGATGTTGGTGTCAGGGGCACTGGGGGTGCTAGGTTGGCCGTAGAGGAGTAGTATGTTGATGGTGGATTGGGGGTTGGATTAAATTTTGGCTAGTAGGAGTTTGTAGCCAGGTAGTGGTGGGAGGCTCTGATTGGGGGGGATGATTTGGATATGATGGTGACACCTCCACCGTGGTTGCCATCTCTGTCAGCTCTCAGGATTGAGTAGCTGGTGGGTAACACTAGTGATAGGGAGTGTCCAGCTGCCGCGTGCAGCCAGGTTTCTGTTGCAGCTAGGAGGGCAAGATTGTTGTTGAGTATGAAGTTGTGGATTTCGGGGGCGTGAGCGCACAAGGAGCATGCGTTGATGAGTGCAGGGGTGAGGTGTTCAGGGTGTAAGGGGGTGGTAATAGGTGGGTTTTGATTGTGCTTGGGCAGGTGCGGCTGAGTGTGAGTGTTGGTGGTGTGCTCAACAGTTTGTGGTGTGCATAGGGTGGGTGGTGGTTTAGGCTCGTTGGGGTGGGGTTGGAACTGTTTGTGCTTGGACGCATTGGGGTGGCAAACCAGTCTGGTGCATAGTCTATGTAGACATGGTGTTCCCAGGCAAGGAGTCGTGTGTGTATATAGGTGTGGTTGGTGGTCAGGGCAGAGGTGGGAGGTGATGTGTATCGTGTGGGGCCTTTTGGGGATGGTGTGGGATTATAGTGGGTTGGAAGTTTCTGCCCTGAGTAGATGGTGGTATAGTTCGGGTTATGGCTGGTGGTTGGATGGTGGTGCTGTGTGTTAGATTGTGGTTTTAGTCTAGTCATGTAGGAGACAGGCTCTGGAGGAGCTGACTGGTGCTTGGGGACAGTGGCTGGTACTCTTTGGTGTATCGGTGAACCGATCCAGTATGGGGCTTGGTTTTAGTGATGGTGTAGGGTATTGGGGCAGAAAACTGTGTTTTGTACTTATCCTGAATAGCATTGGTGATATTGCAGGGCACATTTGCAATAGGGCAGGGCAAATTTGCAATAGGACAGGGCACATTCACAGTAGAGTAGGTCACATTTGCAATAGGGCAGGGCACATTCTCAGTATACAATGTCACATTTGCAGTAGGACAGGGCACATTTGAAGTACAATAGCTCACATTTGCAATATGGCATGGCACATTCACAGTAGAGTAGGTCACATTTGCAATAGCGCAGGACACATTTGCAGAAGAGTATGTCACATTTGCAATAGGGCATGGGACATTCATAGTAGAGTGGGTCACATTTGCAATAGGGCAGGGCACATTCGCAGTAGCATAGGTCACATTTTCAGTAGGGAGGGCACATATCCAGTAGTGACATGTAGTGGGGCTGAGAACAGTATATTCTTATAAGTACATGTATCCGTGGTGTTAACACAGGTCATTATGCATGGTTGTGTGAGATTGCATGCAGCATTGAGAGACGTTGCTCTTGGAGTGATATTGATGAGGCAGCTGGACAGAAG
Source organism: Ambystoma mexicanum (assembly GCF_040938575.1). Taxonomy (NCBI): domain Eukaryota; kingdom Metazoa; phylum Chordata; class Amphibia; order Caudata; family Ambystomatidae; genus Ambystoma; species Ambystoma mexicanum. The sequence continues at coordinate 1,286,990,413 of NC_090937.1, forward strand.
GGCCTGGTATCAATGTTGTTGGAGGGGGAGTGTCTGGTGGGTCAGTAGGTCAGCCATCTCATCTTTCTATGAGATTATTGTCTTTTCCCTACCAATGTAACCTAGCATTGTGATACTTCCAAGTTTGGGTGCTATCAACAAATTAAATAAATAAATAAAATAAATAAGGAAGCATTGGGGGTACATCCTTTGGTTTGTTGTCTTCCCCAAAAGGTTAAAATTGATTACCCTAATCTGCCTAACTATTATTGTGTATGGGATGTCTATAAAGTATTGGGCGTGTTCCGAGATTGGCCAAATGGTGTTTGTTCATTTATCCAGTAAACTATGCTAAGGTGTTTGGTCCCCTTCAGAAGGGTGAGGGCTATAAGAGCAATGGGCTTATCAGAAAGGCTGTATATAGATATCCATTTATCTAGGTACACCTTTGAGGAATAAACATAATCTCTGAGATTGTCCACAGATCAGTTGTTTCTTTCCTTTAAGCATCATCTGCTTCCGGTCTCCTCATCAACTGTGGCTAGGTGACAGGCGTTAATTTTGTGGCTTTTGGGATTCATTCTGCTAGAGTGGCCATAGTACCTAAACCCTTTTTAGGCTGGTTCCTGGTTAAAGGACATTTTCAGGGCTGATGATTGGTCCAGGGAACAGGTCTTCAACACTTTTTACTGTAAACCTGTGCTTCATGCTGCTCACGCTGGACTGTCAAAGCATTGACCTTGCATAATAGGAGGCCACAGTGCCATGGTATAGAATGTCAATTGCTCCTAGTCTTATGACGGAGAGCCCAAATTGAATTATTGGCACAGTGCTGAGTATTATCCCACCCTATTAATGCTTCCCTGCCCGTTTGTATATTGCAGGAACCGGCAGTGAGGGGTATGCAGTTCTGCTGGGGTTACGGGCACTGGAGCGATGGGTTGGAGGCACCTTTGGGGATCCTGATATTGTTGCTGTTCTTACCAAGATTGGTGTCATAATCTATGCTGTTTCTAAAAAAGGAAGCGCCATGACTGATGCATATGTTTATGGGTTGAAATGGAAAGAGAATAGTCAAGAATTCATTGGCTTTAAATGACTCATGAGATATGTAGTTTTAAGAAGAGATTATTTTGTTTGTATTTTCTGTTAGGGAGAATGCTCATAAATGTACTAATTTCCCTTACGTTTTGAGAACCCCCATCAACTTTGCTGGATTTCCAGGACTTTAATTTTTACCTGGGAAGAGTGCGAGCCTTTTTTTCCCACTCTTTCATGTATTTTGATGTGCGTTTTACTTTTGTGTTCTTTGGATATGGAGTTTTAGACGACTCCATATGCATCATCTGTTTCTTGTGTGTCACACAGCACCCTCAGTGCAGTGGCACAGGGATGTCTTTCAGACTTCCCAAGGTTCAAATACCTTCTCTGGGACTGACTACTGTCTCCCAGTGAATGTAAAGTTACTTTGCTAGTCTTTTTAAATTGCTAGACCCAGCACACAGTGCCTTACAGCTGAGTGCTGGAGATAATACCTAGTATTCCCTATGCCTAGAAAACTTGTGTAGCCCTCAAAAGCTACCCTTTCCTCTCAAAATGGCTGGTGGCAGTGGTATTGCCATGATTTTCCCACCCTGACCCGTTTAAATGCTCCGGCAGCTGAAATCCACTTGAGCCATGTTTTTCAAGATGGTGTCTGAGCCCACTCTGTAAAAACAGGTTCTGAACGACTTATTTCGCCATTTCTTTTTGGAAAGGTCCTTCTAGTGTTTGTCTCTGCAAGCCAAACCAGGTTTGGTCCCTTTGTTTGTTTGCCTTTGTCGGCCTGGGGTGGAAACCCCCCCCTCTGCGCCTGAGTGTCTGGGGTGGACAGGATGTGAGAGAGGTGCCCGAAACTCCCTGTCCTTAGTCTCCTAGGAGACCTGAATGCACTCTGGCGTGATTGGCTGTGTTGGGTGTCTTGACCCACGTTCAAGTTATTATGCTACAACATTTGGTGCTGTGGGCTTAGAAAATCCAAGATGGTGGAAAAACCCACATTTGCGGCAAAATCCAGGAAAACCGCGCAGTTTGTGCGCAAACCAAAACGGTCGCCTGACCTGCCACCCACCAGTGTGAGCGTGAGGAGCCAGAAGCGCCATGAGCGAAATCAGTGCTAAGGAATATGGTGCTGTTCAAAATCTGTTGTTATTAATGTCAAAAATGGGTGGAATACTGGTGCTCACCACTACCAGAAAGCCGGCGTTTTAAAACCACCAGACACTTGTGGAAAACTGAACAAATTAACCCAAACCAGGCCAAAGAAAGACTTGCTAAGAGGTGGATACAATGTAAAACTATAGTCTGAAATGTCAGCAGCTTAAGTGAATGTGGGTTTAAAGCCACTAAAATCGAAATGTTTAGAAAAAATGAGTGACCTACTTTTGAGTGTCACATAGGTTGCAATTGTTTAAATGTCATAGTTTTGAACTTAGAATCAGTGTTCTAGCTGCATGTGTAAAAATTGCAAGTTTGGTTTGAATGTAGAAACCTGGGAACCAAAGTGACATTTAGCTGAATCCTGGCTTAAAGAGATTGAATTCTGCCTGACAACTACCCCCGACAGGAGTTGAAACTTGATCAACAGCTGTGTTCCCAGGCTTGGCTGCATTCTGCTACCCCTGCCAAAAGGAGATGACACCCCTCTGATTGAATTAGGGGAGTGGCACCTGGGGACTGCAGGAAACTGAACAATGAGCCTTCCTTGGCCCAGGCAAATGTTAAATTAGGAGGGTCGTAAATGGCTTCCTCTTGGAAGGAAATGGGAGGGGCGCTGCATCTGTGAGCAACTTGAGTTGGAGGAAGTGGACAAACCAGAAATTCCACCATGTGCTTTGGGAAACCACACTCCTCTGGGCCATAGCATAATTTTAAAAAGATGGATAATTCATAGTACGGACTTGTCAAAATTATATAATTAATATCATTATTCTTGTGATTTTTCTGTGCACATTTTAAAAGGTGTTAGAACTCTGTACCATGTTCTGAGGCAAAACCCCATGAATTATGGAGATTGCAGAAACAGGGTTCACGCTAGAAAAATGAAAATTTACTGGAATATGTGTAGAAAGGCGGTGTAAATTTGTACCATTTTTGGTAAACGTCCGATATTGGTAAACCAACTAAAAACGAAAATAAGTTGTCATTTTTGAATGCAACCTCTTAGGAAGATCAGAGTTGAACAAGAATGTACCTTAAGTCATCTGCAATCTGTACATGTAATATCAACCACTCGTGTATCTGGGAAATATGTTTAGTTATGAAAAGGATTTTCTAAGGTAAAAGCAAAGGGGCGTTTCTTCAATAGACTGTAAGACTCTGACTCACTCTGACTCACTGCTCCCTTCTCAAATCAGGTCAAAGAGAAATCCTTGATCTATCAAATCGTGAGTGGGTTGGGCAAAGAAAGTTAGCATCCACATCCATTTTCAAAAGACATAAAAAGAGCCACTGGAAGTCAGACAGGGACATTCACTTTCCACTTTCTTGCGGGACGCTTTGCCGGGAGACTCCAGACTTCAAATCCATCAATCTCCAGAGGCCAGAACTTTGAATCCAGACTCCAGAACTTTGAATCCAGACTCCAGAACTTGTAGCAGAGAGGCCTGAATCCACAAGCTGAATCCTTTTTCAGCAGGCCTCAAAATCATTTGCAAATTATTCAAACAGCCGGACTGAGCTGTCGGATTCTGGCCTAGAACCCTGTGCCAGAAACACCCAGAAAGCAGAGCTGTATCCAGAACCGCAGACCGGACCCAGACCAGATCGCTGTGAGCAGAACCAGAGATCCAGACCAGACCAGAACCAGAGAACCAGTACCAGAAACCTCCCAGAAGTCCAGTCCAACCTGTTGACCAGATCCGTGACGAGGCCCATTCCTTCCAAAATTAGGAGTGAGTACCCAGCTAGAACTATGCAGAACCCATCTCTTAGCTTAAAATAATCTGATTCAAAACATTTGAACCTGTCCAGAACTGCATCATAGAATCGTGTGTCCCTTCTCCGATTTTAAACCTGTAAAAGTGTAATTTTGCCATTTTGAATCATTATTTCATTTAGGAAAATCTACCTTCACGAAATTGTCCGTATCTCTTGAATCGTTTGTGCTAGATTCTAGGCTTTCCAACGAACCCAGAACCGACTTTCTATTCATTATACTTTTTCCGTAATCGCGCTCGACGCACACGACTAAATTGCCGCGATTTCCCATTTTGCTTCATTTCAGCCACGTGTAAAAATATTTGTCTTTTGCTTCCATTACGGAATTCCGTTTTCAACCTGATAACCATCCCTGAATCATTGAAAGGGCTGGCCTGAACTGATTTAAAGTGGCTATCACCCACCCTGAATCTCTTATAGGGAATTAAAGATCATTTTTAGCATATCTTTCCCTTCTTTGCAAACCACCTTTAAAGTACTTTTGCCTGTGTTTAAAATCATCCCTGTTTCTCTAAGCTTGCTGGGGGGAATTGGAACTTTGTATTGCATTTTTGCTGGTATTCTTGAAGACTGTGTGCACTCCTTCCATTTCCTTATATTGCATAAATGGGGGGAGTGAATTGTCAAAAGGAAAAGTGATCACATTATCTCTTGTCGAAATCATATCAAATTATTTCTGTGTTGCATTCTGTCCCACCTTGCATTTCCTTTGACCATATAAAGCATTCTCTGCTACCTTAGTCCTCTGTTCTTATTCATAAGTAACCAAGAACTGTGCTACTCTAGGATTACCTATCCTGATTACTGCTCATATTCACAAGTGTGCTATCAATGATCAGTTTATTTATACAAGTGTGATATATATCTATTGTTTAATTTTTCAAATAAACCCTTTTAATTTGCAAAACAAACCTACTTCTTGGCTCAGTGGGGTCAGGGGGATTCTAAGAGAGGGGCGTTATACAAGGATTCATCATCCAGATTATAACTTGTCATAAAAATATATAAATAAGGGCTTCCCTTGAGCAATCCCAGACAAGGCACTGACTTAGTGGGAATGCTTGATTGGAGTCATTAACAGAGGGTTGGCTGGCTGACTGTCTGACAACGACAGCCACCCTGCTGGGTGAGTGACAGCTAGGCTGGAATGAATGGAAGAAAACTGTTTAAAAGCAGGTCTCTGGGACTTGCAAGGCAGAGTCGTCCACTGGAACGAAAGAACTGAGACGAGCTGAAGTAAGACGACTGCTGCAACTCCTGGACCATTGGTTTGCCCGGTGAAGCCCTGCTGCAGGTCCAAATAGCCTCAAACTCCCTCGACAGAGAAGCCCCTTCAAGGACGACTTATTACCTTGAGCTGGTAGGAACATTCAACTCGCAAGCTACCTTTTTCTTCAGGGAGCTGTTGCTAAAACAGATAGCCAGTGAAAAGGATACCAGTTTGTGGACTTTAAAGGACTCACACCTTAAACTGATGTTTTTGCTGAGCTTGTGGATCCTTCCCCGTGCAGTGCAGGAACCTCCCGACATCCTTCCTCTTGTCCCCATGACGGAGGCCCAGGAACAGCAAGATCTTCAGGAATTGCCAGGAACATTTGCCTCAGCTACAGCTTTTCTTCATACAAAGGTACTGTGCAAACGCGGTTGAGAAATCCTCTCTGCCAGGGTGAAAGTTTGTGAAACTTTCCCAACTTTGGAGTCTTGTTCACTCCTAATCCGACATATAACTTTTTTTTTCGTGCAAACAACTTCTAAGAACATTGGCAAAGTCTTAACCGTTTACTACCAGAACTGTGCTATCTTATCCAAGACACTGATCCATTGACTTAGGCCCAGGCCTATTGAATTGAATTGCCTCTTGTAGTGACTGAAGCTATTTGCCCTGCCTGAAGTATTTGTTTAATTTAACCTTTGTCTTTTTACCCCTTTTTGAAAACTTACTGAAGTGCCATTTTTTCCCACTTCAGGGGAGCCTAACTTGTTCAGAAACTTATTGGTTTGGCACTGGAGTATATTATAGTGTGATATTGAGCTGTTTATTACTAGTGGAATGTTTTCTAACTAAATGTGTAAATAAATTAATATTGCAAGTACTTTGTGTAACACCTTGTACTGCTCACATCCCCTCTTGAGATAAGCCTGGCTGCTCAGCCCTCCTACCAGAAACTGTGTAGTACAGGCTTGTACCAAAGGTGAGATTGTGCTTACACCTGTAGTCTTAATAGTGTGTAGTGGTCCCAAAGGGCACTGCATGTAATTCTGCTTAACACTTTCTTACTGCTTGTCAAAATAAAATAAAAGATCATGTGTAACACTCACATGTGTTCCTACAATAGAATGCAGACTCTCCATTGAAATACTAGGAGCAGTTCACATTGTAGGTGATGGCCTCAGGGGCCACTAACACTGAGCATGATAGGTCAACATTTTGTCCCTAAATTCATTAAAAGTGCCTTATTGTAAAGGAGTCGTTTTTTCAAATAGTTTGAAGTTGAACACTTATAAGGATCCAAATGTCTTTGGTTGTTTAATTTCTGTTGCAGTTGTTCAGTTTGTGTAAGTGGATCTAGGTAACATGTCAATGTCCTCACCTACCCTGGATAGGCATGCCCGTTCCTTTCCTTACTTAACTTTCCTTATGGACACTGCATGGCAGTAACATCACCGGCATCACCATAGATCACATCAGCACTCATCCTACCACTACATGAAAACTGATGGTCACCAACGGCCGCTCAGCAACCACTCTTGTATCAAACATTGATAACCTCATCACCACACATGACTTATATGCCATCTTCATTACAAAGACCTGATTGACATCCCCCTCCAACCAGATCTTAGATGTCCTCATCCCCAACAGCTGCAGCATTCTACAAAGGGACATTCCAAACAAGATGGGTGGAGACTTCACCATCATTCACAAGTCACCAGGGTCATGCACCAAACTGGACATCACCATCGGCTCTTTCGACAACCTCAACTGCCACTTCCCTCTCTCCTCAGTGGATATAGCAGGATTGTGCCAAAATGTTGCCCCGAATACTGCAACATGTTAATTACTGCACCTTAGCGTGGGCCTAAAATGCTGACTTCCACTTCGCTGACTAATGGGAGCGTGGGCCACGGGGGCGTCGCCCATCCCACTTAGTCAGTGTAGTGGGGGGAGGTTGTAGGGGTGTCCTCCACTTCCATTAGATGGTAGCGGGGGACAATAAAGAAAAAAATATGTGCGCAAAAAAAGTACCCGGCAGCGCCAGTTCAGACCCATGTTAGTGGGAGAGAACTGACGCCACAGGGACAGAGGAGAGACGGCGTCACAACGAGAAGTGTACCACCGAAAAGGTTAGTGAGTAGGGGGGAGGCAGGTTAAGGGATGCGGGGCACAGTGATCTATGTGATCACTGCGCTGCACCATAATGGAAGTCGGCATTTTGAAAGTCGACATTATGGGCAGTGCAGTGATCACATAGATCCGATAAACTCACCTTCTGCCAAATTTACAGCCCACCCAAAACCATCACCTCCTTCATCGGAGCCTTCACAGACTTGGTCACTGCCATGTCTCTCACGTATGCCAACAACATCTTCCCCAGTGACTATAACATCCCTAGAAACCCAGCAACAAAGCTCATGAAGGACCAGCAACAAAGCCCATGACAGAAGTTCTCCACTGCCTTCTGATCACTCTAAACCTCTCAAAGCACACAAAAGACCCAATACACAGTAACAGTAATATCCTCAACCTCATTATAACAGCGCTGCACAAAGGTTCTCACTTCTAAAGAATCAAACTCGGAACGTAAACGACCTCAGAAACTATCCCTTCATCCTACATCTTCCCTTCCTAGGTACGATCCTGGAAAAAAACCTTAGCCATATGTCACCTTCAACACATCAACTGCAACAACCTCTTTTAGTGCTACCAATCTGGCTTCAGACCTAGATGCAGCTTGGAAACAGCTACCATCAACTTGATCGACAATGCCCTTTACCTCCTCAATGATGGCCATCCTTGCCTTCTGGTTCTCCTCAACCTCTCAGCTGCATTAGACACATTATACCATCAGACACTCATTAGCATCCTACATCGTTACATGGGGATCAACAAAACCATCCTAAATTGGTTCAAATACTTCCTCTCTAGCCTCCACCAATTCTTCCAAATGGATTCCTCCAGATCACCAAATGTACCCAATCAACTGTGGATTCCCACAAGGATGCATACTCTCCCCCTAAATGTGCAACGTTTACATGAAACTGATCGGAATCATTCTGGCTCCATGCAACATCAATGAAGACACAGATGACACGGAGCTCTGCCTCAAGATATCCTCCATCAAAGATATCCACTGGTTCAAGGCCTGCCTCACATTGATCCATTCCTAGATGTCCAGTGCTTACTTGCTGCTTAACTTCTCCAAGATCAAATTCTTACTTCTAACCAACAACACCGAACACCCTTACATCCAGACCTGGCTCACCCCTATGAACCTTGAGGGCTTCACAACATAGCTGATCACCTATGCTAAATTCCTTAAGTCCTACATCATCAGACACATCTTCAAGGACCACATAGCAAGGAAGAAACAAACTGCTTGGTACCTGTGATGATTTGTATTCTGCCTTGCAGGAGTACAAGGATGAGTAGGGCTGAAACGGCCCACTCAGCCCTTGCATGTCTACAAACCAAAACACAACGTAATCATAAAGGTAAAACAGGGACAATCAAGAGATATTCCTCCTTTGACTTTTGTGGTACGTGGGCTGAGGGAAGGCTATAATCTCAGGAGGGGTGTGAAGGTGAATCATTAGTGACCCAAATACTACAGTATAACATCCAAAATAAAGGGAATGTCCAATCAAGGTTCTGTAAAAATATATATACTTTCATTAAAAACACCATCTGCACGTAGAACGAAAACAAATTAGTACCCAAACATGTCCCCACATATGAAAAAAAGACAGGATGCAACAGACTGGAGAAGGTAGCACTCTGAGCTTAGTTCCAGGGATGGTAGGCAAGGTACTGCCATTAAAGAGGATATCTTGTTGAAAACAGGAGCGATCGTAACCTAACCGGTCTCTACTGTGCAAGTGGACTGTGGGGGCAGTTCAGAGTCAACAGTACCTGGATTCAGTTCTTGGTGGGCTGACACAGTCAGACCCAGGCTGATGCAAGCTGATCAGGCTCAGCTCAGGCACGTAGGATCGTGGAGGGCCAGGTAGCAAGTGGTCATCGAGTAGGGGTGAATGTGGGTGCTCTTGCAGCTGAATGACAGCTCTTCGGTGGTGCAGGGCAGGGGAGTCCCGGGAACCCATTGCAATTGGCCAGGCCGAGTCAGGACTAGCTGAGCCGAGCCACGGTTGTAAACTGCGGTAAGAGTGGGCATGTGTCTATCCAGTGATTTGGTTTGGGTCCCAGCATTGAGCAGTCGCTTCGAGCCTAGCAGGTGACATACTTCACTAGGACATGATGTAGTGTCAAACTGGTTTAGATGCAAGCAATATTTCAGCTGGTTGGAGGAACACAGATACCAGCATGTTACCTTTGGTTCAAGATGCAGGGAACACAGTGCGGTAGAAGAGGGAGCTTCGTCTGGTCTGGCCCTCTGGTTGCTGTGAGGCCTATGAAGAGGACTTGAGGACAGGATGCTTCAATTCAGGGTCTGCTCTCCCAGTTTAGGAGATTTGTTGCAGAGTGGTTTGCCCTGGTCTACAGCATAGGTCACTCTTGGTGTGCCTTGGGAGTGGTTAGCGGACATATCTTCATTCTGTATTGGACGGCTCCTACTTCACCTCAGGATGAGGGCTGTGGAAAGCACAACTCTCACAAAGGCAGTCCAGTGAATTCTTCAGGACAATTCTGCGGCCTTAACAGAACTGAGACAAATGTGCTAAAGGGGTGGGAGATCCCTTCTTTTTAAAGGCACAAGTACCCAGGTGATTGGTCTGAAGCTAGCCTACTTTAGCCGATCAATCCCTTCTCCTGGTTGTTGGGGACTTTTCCCTATGTGATGTCACACCCAATGTGGTTTGCGCCAGGGGAAGTGGAGGGGACAGTAGGGGGAGAGACAGCGAGAAACAAGATGGTGCTAGGCGTCTTTAAGTGGCCAGAGCCCTCCTGCCTATCCTACTCCCACCCCTTCCCTTCTTCCTGATAAAAAAAGTCCCCTGGACATGCAGCACCCTGGTGTGAGGCTACTCCTTCTAAATGAGTGTGCTCCTTTCATACCTGGACACAGGACAGCTGCCTGATGTGTGGCCTTCTCTGGGGGAGGGCGTTACCAGCCCTCACAAAGGGGATCAGAAAGAGGATGGGCCCTCTGGTTTTCTGTCCCGCCATTTGGTAGTAATGGCCCACTTGACCCAATTACACATTCCCTTCCACAGGAGATCCGACTCACAGGAGCTGACACATGTGCGGTCAGTGCCATCACTATGCCTAAACTCAGGCATAGCTTATTTTTAGAGATTACCTTGCCATCAGCATGAGGTACTCATGATTATCGTCGTTTTGTTACAGGGGGCATATCCTAAATGCCGCCCCTGTGCCAAAATGACTTTGCTGTCACTATAGCGGACGAGTGCACATCCTGTGACTTTTAAAACTGCTCTGCACCACGACCAAAGCAGGTGCTGTGGGTCAGGTTACTGATGCAGCAGGGCACAAGTACACTATGATTTTGGCATGGAGTTGGCGACAAAGGGCGATCTGGTTAGCAGATTACCCTTTGGAGAATAAATCGCCCACATCATTTTATTTAGTGATACAAATTAAAAATGCCAGGGTTGTGCACCGTTGCCAGATGGCAATTTCTCGCAGTACCAACTTTACCTCGACAAAAAAGAAGCCTTATATGCCAACAAATAACTTTGCTGTGAGCTATGAGGTTAAAGTGGATATTTTGCCTGGCAACAGGCCACACTTAATGTCTACTGTGGGTTGCTTGGTGGGGTCAGCAACATGCCTGAAGCCCATGTCCCAGGGAATGTGGCCACTGGCTAGAGCCGCAAGCCAAGGACAGAAGCATATGGTCTCATTAAGTGTACAGTGGCCACTCGTGCATGACTCAACCTCATGCCCCAGGCCAGAGACGTCTTTATGGGAGGGCAAACTGGGCACTTTCTCCAGGCCCCCACCTTAGAGGGGAGCCCCACAAGGCTGCCTGAGCTAAAGTAGTCTTTTTTGTGTTCTTTTTTTATTTACTTGTGTTTAATCAAGTGTGATTTTTACAAGATTGATATTGTATCAGTTCGAAGGCAGAACGAAACATCAACTCATCAAAACATCAAAAGCAAAACAACAACCGCAAAACTGAACTGAAGAAGGTAAAATCAAAATATAAAAGTCTTGGTGGGGGCCTCCTCTCAAGGAGGACCAAACAGGTAGGGACAGTTCTGGGCAAACTAAACTTGTATTTTTGTTTCCACTCGCTCTTTTGTCAATTCATATTTTTCAATGCCGAGTCCAGCATTTTTACTGTTGCCAATGTCCATTGTGTCGTTTCCCCTGAAATCAATTGCTTCCAAACCATGTCTTCATCTACGGTTGTTGATCTTGTAAGTAGATGTAGACTGATCTATGTTGACTCATTATTGGGCATGACATTACGAGGTGTCTTACTGTTTCAGGCAGCTCCAGATTTCTGCAGAGTCGGCATTCGTTTGTCCCGGAAGTCGATCTTATGGCCAATATTTTGTGTGTCATTAAGAAGTTCAGATTTGCTTTCATGAATGTTTTTCGTAGCAGTTTATCCGGAAATCTGATGCAATAGTTCAGGGTTTTTTTTATTTTGTTATGTAGTGGGGAGATGCGCTAAGAGTTTGTTCTCAATTGCTTTCTCATTAGTGTCAATCCAGACTTTTTATTCCATTTTTATTTTTACCCTTTGTGGGTTGTTTTTCAAGTCTTCTTCTGTACATTCGAGGGCTCTTAGTTTTGCTTTTTGGAGTGTGACCCATTTATTGAGTGTTTTACATTTCTCGCCTTTGATTTCTTCTGCTATCACTTTGTAGATTGGTAATGAATCTGATAACAGCGTTTTTCTGTAGAGTTGCATGGAACTTTGGTCTACAGAAGCGGCTAACGATAGAAGGCCTAACTCGCGCCTAATTTTTATTATAGATGTTGATTTGGGAAGGCCCAACACTGACTTCCATAGCATGCCTTCTAGCTTTGTCCATATTGAAGAGAGCATAGTAAGGGTTGCGTCCATTCCGTAGATGAGTGAAGGGGCTACTTTCTTTTTGTAAAATTGAACGGGTGGCAGCAGCGAGAATCTAAGAAATTTTATGTCAATCGATCTTGTTTGGGCTGTTAACTGTTTTGCTTTTTTCCCATAATGCCTTCTACATCATGGTTTCTTGTGTGGATGCGTTGATGGTCACTCCCAGGTATGTAATGGAACACTATTTCAAGTTTGGATTTTTCAAGGAACCAGTTCTGTTTCTTGCTACTCGAGGTCTTTGCCTTAGTTTTATCCAAGACCAAAATTTTTGTTTTGGTTTTGATGTTTTCCAAGATGTTTTCTTCGATTTAGCGTGCCAGGTCGATTAGTTTGCGCTGTAGACCGATTTGGGTGTGATCTATCAGAATCAGGTCGTCAGCGTATAGAATTCTTGAAATTGCTGTTTTTCCGATTTTCGGGGGGAAAGCTCTAATCTTAGCTTCAAAATATTGATAATCTATTAAAAAGGCGGTAAAAAGAGCTGGGGCTAGAGGGCAGCCTTGTTTCATTCCTCTGTTTTAAAAATTTCCTCTGACAGGGTCCCTTGGCGGTTCAGTCATACTCGTATCTTTGTGTTTGGATGCAGAGTGATCACCGGGTCTAGGATTGAATTTGGACAGTCCCAGGCTTCAAGTTTGGACCATAGATTTTTGCGGTCGACTTTGCCGAAAGCTTTGGATAAGTCGACAAACGCCAGGTCAACTTTGGGAGACTCGGCCTTGACTTTTGATTTTAGAATATTCAGCAGCATGATGTTCACAGATGTGCTGCCTTTTTTCTTAAAACCCATATGGAACTCATCTGCGCAAGGCGCATTTTTGGCCCATTGCCGGAATATTGTCAGCAAAAGAGTTCCATAAATCTTCCCGATGATATCTAGGAGCGCTATTGGTCTGTAGCTCTCTGGATCTTCTCTACTTCCTTTTTTGTAGATCGGGACGATTGTTGATTGCTGCCAGGGCTCAGGGATCATTTTTACTTTTGCACAATGTTCAAAAGATTTTACTTATTATGGCTGCCCATTCACCAGGTGTTTGGTTCAAGTCAATATTAGTCAAGCCCTCCGGGCCCGGGGCTCTAGACGTTTTTTTTAGTTTGACTATCACATTTTCGATCTCCTCAAGGTCTGTCACATCTGCCCATGTTGTTGCAGTTTCCCGTTGCGAGGTTTGAATGGTAGATGGCGGGAAATCGAAGAGAGATGCAAAATGAGGTATCCACTTCTCTTCTGATAGTGAGTTTGAGACGTCATTAGAGGTCTGCGTCTTTTTAATTAAAGCCCAGAAGTCACAAGATTTTTTTGTAGTTAGTGCTCTTAACATTTCTTCCGAATCCTGTTGGTACAATGCCAGTCTGTGATGTTTTATCCATCTGGTATATACCTTTAATTCTGGTTCTAAGGTCGACCATAATTCCGCTGTATTTGCTTTTTTTGCAGTTCTTTTCAGTTTCCGTATCCATCTTTTTTTTTCGACCACAGCCAAGTAATTTTCCATTGTTCACCAGACTTAAATAGCACGCGCCGTGATATTTTGTCATGCTGCTGCGGCTCTAAACCTATTGCCCGTCTGTTGTTGACAAGTACATTCTGCTACAGTCAATTCGTCCTGTAATGCTTTCTGTGTACACTGTGTGGCACACATAGTTTGTGCCTTCACTATGGCTCTTTATGATTGCTGAGAGGTAGCATATCAAGCTATGGGTTGTAATGGGGGGGGATGCAACCAGATATTGTGGATCCCTTAATTAATTTGGTTTGGTGGCAGGGGCCCCAAAGATGTCTGTGCACCGGGCCTTAAAAGTGCGTAAAATGGCCCTGCCGCAGGCAATTCACCCCTAAAATATATCTCCACCACACACTGCTCAAAGTGGGACTAATCAATATATGCTGCAAAAAATATGTTTGTATATGTTAAAAGAAGAATAATTAATAACGTTGATAAAGTTCTAGAACATCATGAAACATCTTCAGTTAGACATTCAGTGGAAACACTATATTAAGGGGATGTTATGGTTGCAGTTAAAAATATAAAAAATACAGAAATGTGCAAATTATGGTAAGCGACACGCCCATAACCCCATCATGCACTGCTCATACCAACACACATTACATTGTCAATTACATCATATATGGCATCAGCAAATCATCATATGCACATGATGGTGATGTCTCATCATGGTAGACATCATGGTGGACATAGAGGCATGACCTATCAGATTGAAACCTGCCTTGATTGTGCTCATGTCTTTGCCATTGGGCTCAGTGGACCTTTGGCATCTTGAGTCTGGCACAGTGAGTGTGATTTGTACCAACCCTGTGTCTTGTCTTTTGTTTGATAGCAACAATGCTACTTTGCCTATTGTGGTCTGGTGAACAGCCAGGTTTTATGTGATTTTCTGAAGGTCAGTTGGTCTACCAGTTTGCAGAGTTGCCTGGTTATGGGTTTCCATAAATTGTTTACTAGGAATGAGAAACAGGATGCTCTTTGGCATTTCTGTTTGAGAATGGGATTGTTACTGTTGCTGGATCAAAGTGTTCTGTCAGGGCAAGTATTGGATGAACACCTTCTTGGTGGATTCTAGGCCCCTGCTCTTGAAATTATTTTCGGCGCTATAGAGACTTGTGAATTGGATTCTGCATGTGACTGTAAACCAGTGGGGTGTCTATAGGTATGGAATGGTGTGTCCCCTTCTTTCCTGTTTTAGGATGAGGCTTGCTGGTCTCTGGTGCACTCTTAGCAGATATCTGGGGGCATAGATAAAGGCTGTTAGTATAATAATAATAATAATAATAATAATGTATTTCTTATATAGCGCTACACACCCATAGTGTCAGAAGACATTATTATCCCACAGAGTAAATCATTTAAAATATCAGGGAGATGACTGCCATGGTTCTATCTGGGAATGTCGGGTATTGCATGATGAAAGGAGTATCTTCTCACTAAAGATTTAACTTGACGTTTGAGGGTGAGGTTTCAATTGTATCTGTCAGCAGCAATCACAGTCCTATTTCTTCAGGCCAATGAAACCCACGGGCATCCAGGGGTGTTAAAGTGCAGTAAGAAGAATGTCACTTTGTAGCGAGGGGATAGACTTAAGCATAAGACAGATAGCTTTTAACCTTTTTCCCAAAAGATAGATAGTGTGAGCGAAAACGTAGCTTAGGGGGATAGAATTCCAGAGTTTTGGTCCTAATGCAGAAGGTTATCAGCTTCCTAATATTGAATCCTAGATTTAAGATGCTTACCATAAAACAGGATGTCAAATGTGGGCACTTCAGTCTGCACTTGATATATGATGGCATCACATGCACAAGTGAGGCTGTACCTTAAATATGATGACTGTACCAGGCATGAATGCCATTGATTGGCATATCATGGCAATACTAAACAGTATAGTACTGGACAATGTATTTGAGGATTCACATATCCTCTTGTGGCAGCACCTGGACATGTGATATATATGGGTGTACTTTATATATGGTGACTGTACTGGGCACATGAAGAATAGACTAGCATAAGATGGCAGCGCAGGGTATGTATTTAAATGTGATGACTATAGGCGAGCTATGAGGTATTAAATGGTATTATGATGTCAGTGCTGTTGTGTAGCGGACCATCCCATGTGTGTTTCACCTTTAAGGGGTTGTTTGCCTCCCATAGGCATTGCCCTTTTAAGATGGTTAGGTAGAATTACATGCAGTACCCTTTGGGAACACTACATACAATTAAGACTACAGGTGTAAGCACAATCTCACCTTTGGTACAAGCCTGGATGTGAGCAGTACAAGATGGTACACAAAGGACTTGCAATCACAGTAGTTCAAACAAACACTATTCAAGGTTTCTTGGTAAAATAATATACATTTATTTACACAGTCAGTTGGCAAACATTCCACTTATAAGAAGCAGCTCAATATCACACTATAATGCACTACACTACACAACCAATAGGTTTCTGAACAAGTTAGGCTCCCCTGAAGTGGGAGCAAAATTACACTTCAGTAACTTGCAAAAGGGGTAGAAAGACAAAGGTTAAAATAATGAAAGCACAATTACTTTCATAGGCAGGGCAATTAGTTTCAGTTCACTTCAACTAGCAATTCAATTCAATAGGCCTGGGCCAAAGTCAATGGTTCAGTGTCTTGAATAGGATAGCACAGTTCTCGTAGTAAACGGTTAAGTCTTTGCCAATGTTCGGAGAAGTAGTTTGCCAGAAAAAGAGATATGTCGGATTAGGAGCAAACAAGACTCCAAAGTTGGGAAAGTTTCACAAACTTTCAACGCAGCAGAAAGGATTTCCACACCGCGTTTGCAAGGTACCTTAAGTATGAAGAAAAGCTGTAGCTGAGGGAGTTGTTCCTGGCTGTTTCTGCAGATCTTGCTCTTCCTGAGCTTCAGTCGTGGGGACAAGAAGGAGGACGTCTGGAGGTTCCTGCACAGCCCAGGGAAGAAGCCACAATCTTGGCAAAACGTCAGTTTTAAGGTGTGAGTGCCTTAAAATCCACAAACTGGTGTCCTTCTCACTGGCTATCCGGTTTTCAACAGCACTCTGATGAAAATTCGACCAGTATGGAGACGGTGTCCAGGTGGCTCACAAGTTTGTTGTTCCTACCAGCTTAAGGGAAGAAGTCGTCCTTGAAGGAGCTTCTCTGTCGATGGAGTTTCAGGCATTCAGACCTGCAGCAGGGCTTCACCGGGCAAAACCAACAGTCCAGAAGTTGCAGCAGCTGTCTTCCTTCAGCTCGTCTTCGGTTCTTTCGTTCCAGTGGTCGACTCTGCCTTCCATGTCCCAGAGACCTGCTTTTAGACAGTTTTCTCCCATTCATTCCATCCTAGCTGTCACTCACCCAGCAGGGCGGCTGTCCTTGCCGGACAGTCAGCCAGCCAATCACACCAGAGTGCATTCAGGTCTCCTAGGAGACTAAGCACAGGGAGATTCGGGCACCTCCCTCATATTCTGTCCACCCTAGACACTCAGGTGCCAGAGGAGGGCTTCAGCACTGAAGCCCGCCAAAGGGCATCGAACAAAGGGACCAAACCTGGTTTGGCGCGCATAGTGAAACACAAGAAGGACCTTTCCTAAAAGAAACGGCAAAAAAATATGACCGGAGTCTGTTTTTACAGAGGGGTCATGGGCGCCATATTGAAAAAGATGGCTGACCTGATGTTTAGCTACCGGTGTTCGCGGTCGTGAAAAATCATGGTAGTTTGTTCTAAAACCACTGCCACCAGCCATTTCAAGAGTAAAAGGTAACATTTGACTGTTACATGAGTGTTTAGACGCAGGGGATGCTAGGCAACCCCTTCAGCACTCTATAGGAAGATAGTGTGTGCTGGGTCTATGAATTTAAAAAAACTAGCAAAATCAATTTAACTTTACATGCTCTGGGAGACGGTGGTCAGTCCCAGAGAAGGTATTTAGACCTTGGAGAGTCTGAAAGTCACCCCTGTAACACTGCACTGAAGGTGCTGTGTCACACACAAGAAAAAGATGATACCTATGGAGTTGTTTAAAACTCCATATCTAAAGAACACAAAAGTAAAACACACATATACATGAAAGAGTGGGAAAAAAGGCTCACACTCTTTAAAGGTAAAAATTAAAATCCTAGAAATCCAGAAAAGTTGCTGGGGATCTCAAAAGGTAAGGGAAATTAGCACATTCTTGAGAATCCTCCCTAACATGGCCCAAGTTAATAAAAGGGTGCCCTGCAGGCACGTGCGATGGAACGGCGATGGAACCTGTAGACTACGTAACAGGAATGAACTGAGTCTGTCTCTCATTATGGCATGCAGGCCCACCCTGTACAATCACGGCCTACAGGCCAGGTTGCCATGGGGCCATGGGGCCCCCCTGCCAGGAAGGCACCTGGGGTCTTCATGAGTTGGTAGGCAGATGCCTGCCACCCCTAGAGGCACGGGGACACCCAGGTGGTGTCCCATAGCACCTCAAGGGGGGCTGGTGTGATGTCTATGACCAGTCCCCACCCCTTCAATCCTCCGAGGCACTGGGCATTCGTGATACTGGTGTCCCAGAGTACCACACGGGGGAGCTGGTGCAGTGTCCATGACCAGCTCCCCCCGTAACATTAGCAATGAGGAAGTCGGAATCTCCGTTGGAAAAGGGGAGAAGAAGACGTTGAACCCTCGCCCATCTCTCGTGTGTTGGCGAGGAAAAGGTGGGAGAGCGAGAGTATGAGCACCCGACCCCCACCGCAAGCCAGGATTGGACTGTGCCTCACTGCCCTAGCTGCGGTGCAGGCCCATGCTACCCTGCGGTGGGATCCGCCAGTGGCATTCCGCTGCAATAAAGTAGCTATGTTCCCGTCCCAAAGGGAGAAGAAAAGATCAGAACGGCCGATGCTGCAAAGGAAATGTGTCTCCCACCGGGGGCGAGCTGAGAAAAGATCAAAGCGGCCGATGCCGCAAATGAAAGGTGTTTCCCGCCAGGGGCGAGCTGCGCTGCCCTGCCCCAAGGGAGGAAGACACGAGCCAGCCGCAAGACGAGCGACGCATTCCGCACTCGGGAAGGCTGCACAGCTGTCAGGCCACCGGAGAAAAAAAGAGGTGAGGCGGCTGCCTCCGTTGTGCTGCAACGCGGGAGACATCCTGCAGCACCCTGAGGCATCCGCCGCCGCAGGAGGAGATGTAAGAGGTACGCAAGCGGCTGCAGCAAAGTGGCAACCTCCCGTCCGGGGGGGAGGGGTGCCGCCACGTCCCCAGGCAGGAGGCAAAGAAAGAAAAGAAGCACCCTTCGCTGTGGGTCCTCCTCGGCCACGGCCCTCTGCAAGGAGGGTGCTTGTACGGCCTGGGGAAGACCCAGCCTGCAACCCCATGCAGCATCCGCCACCGAGAGAGAGAAGCAAATGCGCATTAGCAACAGGACAACCTCCCACTGGGGAGGACAAAGATGCCCCTAACTGTGACCCCGGGGCCAACGGTGAACCAAATGAAATGTTCTGATACAGAGCATTATGACGGTGCTCAGAAAGAGGAAAAAGCAAAATGAACACCAGGCCGGAGCCCTTATCAGGATCCCGGCGGTGAAGTGGAGGAAGACCTCCAGTCAGGAATGGGTGAGTCCCACTCTGCTCCGGTAGGCAGAACAGATGAATGCTCCCTGCCAGAGCTGAAACCAAAAGAAGCAGATGGCCCTCTGAAAGCCCGGGCTGCTTAGCGGTGGCAATAACAACGAAGTGCTCTAGCCACAAGCAATACCAAGGAAAGCCCCAACAGATTCCGGAGCCCCGAGGCGGTGAATGTGAGAAAGGTTCAGGGGTCGGAGCTCTTTCAGAGTAAAGGGTCCTTTCAAGATCCCGGCCCTGCAAAGGAAATTATGACATGCTCCGGTCTGGAGCAGTGCAGTAAGGACTGCTTACTCCTGTACTCCCAGAAGATGGGCAAGGTAGAGGGTGTAACTACTGTCATTTCAATGGCAGCCCTCTCCCCCCAGTTCGAGTAATAAGGTGCTTCAAACCAGAGCAGAAATGAGGGGGCATTTTTGCTCCACAGGCACCAACAAGGGAGGCAATCGTGATGAGCCTGATCCATTAAGGGGAAAGTGAGTAATAAAGTATTCCATGGCAACACAGGCACAGTGCAGAGCCACTGCACTAGCACCTAGCACCAACAGTACCCTCACTGCCTCTGATGTCGGCCGTCACCCTCACGCTCATCAGAACTCCAAGCCCAGGTTATGCGAGTACACTGCATTCTGCACACCATATACCTCACTGCCTGTGCCATGCCCAAGACGCTGCACACGGCAGACCGGACAAGACTGAGAGACTGAGGCACGCCAGGCACCTGGGATGACACTCTAATCCCGCACTACCAGCTGGACAAGAACCTGTGCACTGCACCAGCAGTCGAAAGGCAAGGCCAACGAGACTGCGAGAATTCATCTCCCGGCACGGAGCCATCAGGAAAACAGGACACCCTGCCATGGAAGTCACCCTGCTACAGAAGCCACCCTGCCTGCCCTACAAGTGGCCTCGACACCATGCCACTAATGTCCCCTACTGTACCATCTGAGGACCAGGGAGCTAGTGGCCCTGAAAGCCTGCCACTAACATCACCTGGCATGCTATCCCGTCAAAAGGACCAGGCCAATGTGGGCTTGAGGGGAGACACCTACCGGCCCCCTGAGTTAAACCAACAGCTGAGGTCTGACCAACGAACATGGGTGGCCCTGACACCCACCGTGAGGAAGCGGTACTCTAGGCAAGGTAAGGGTTGCAGCTCCTCAGGAGTGCTTGTGCGCCCTCATGTGCCACTGGAGAGCAACACTTTGTGGACTGGAGAAACATCGCCGAAAAGTGAGGTCCCGTCACCCTGTACCCAGTAAGCAGTCCGTGGAGCAGCCTGGATGCCCAGTGAGCTGCGTCTCGCTGCACTGCCTTGAAATTCAAGTGAATATGCCGATGTGGCCCCTTGCCGGTGCCAGGTGTGGCTTTGCCAGTTTGGAACTGTACCATCAATGGACCTGGATCCTGGGAGGTGACTCCTGCATGGACTGCCCTCAACATCAAGGGACTAGGCTGAAGTGGCCTCTGGCACCCGCCAGGTGCGGCTTTGTCAGCTTGTGAGCTGTACCATCAATGAACGTGGACCCGGGGAAGTGACTCCTGAACGGACGCTGATGGAGGATGAACTGGTCTCCTGCAGTCCTGCCACTGCTTTAAGAGGACTCAGTAAACATGTGTTTTGATGCTGTGAAAATGCATAGTATGCGCATGCTTAAAGTGGTCCCAGCAAAGGACAGTGATGTGAAGCTGTGCTCTCCCAGTTGGTAGGGGTGCTCTATATGGTACCAGTGGCTCCCTGTGAGCCTCATGCAATGGTGGCAATTCCGTACCCCAGGTTAATAAAGGGTTTGCGACGTGCTGTCCAACTGCCAACCATCCACCGGGGGTTTGACCCCTGTGACCGCCACTTGAGGGTGATGGGTCGGTAGGTGATATGTAAATAAGAATGTGAGACCATACGTGTGTTGATAGCACATCCTGTTTGAAGTTGGTCCCAATGCTCTGAAGTAATTTTGTTCTGTAACAGGAGGGGGGAAAATCAGTTACGTTGTATTACCAGTTGTTTTGTTCCTTCTGAAAAAGGAGGGATGTTGTGTAGTGGACCATCCCATGTGTGTTTTCCTTTTAAGGGGATGTGTCTCTCCCATAGGCATTTCCCTTTTAAAATGGGCCATGACTGTGTCATGGCCCAAGTTAATAAAAGGGAGCCCTGCAGGATTGTTCGATAGAACAGCTGCAGACTCCATAACAGGAATGAACTGAGTCTGTCTCTCAGGCCAGATTGCCATGGGGCCCCCTGCCAGGAAGCAGCTGGGATCCACATGAGCTGGTAGGCCGATGCCCGTCACACTTAGAGGCATGGGGCCTCCCAGGTGCTGGTGTCCCATAGCACCTCAGGGGGGGCGGGTGCGATGTCCATGACCAGCTCCCCCCCGTAATAAGTGGGTCCTTGAGGCTGCGGCATCTGATAGTGACACCTTGGAACTGGCGACACTACCTTACAAGTGATAACTGCACCTGGCATGTGAGGCTATCGAGGCTGTACTGGTATATGAAGGGAGAGCCCTTGTCCTATGGTAGTTCTGGTTGCCCATGTACTGCACCGGCTATACAACAAGTCGGCACCATAGTTCATAAACGTTTGGTCGTACTTCTTTATGTGTAGCTCTTGGCGTTTTTTATTTGAGTGACGTCACTTAAAGTGACTTTACCTCCTGCAATGTGATGTTACTCCTGCTATCCCTTACATTTTGGTGACTTAACCTACTTGCTCTCGTCATTTCCCCTCGCCTGCGCCATTCGGCAATGAAGCCCATGTGCAGGATTGGTTTACTAGTCATAGTTACAGAATCTTTTACCTTCCTGGAAGGAAACAGAGACTAATTAACGCAGATTCAACATGCCTTATGTCTAGTGGTTGTTGGCAGTAAGCCACTGTACCATAAGCCCAAGGAATGACACATAGACGTAGATGTTGTTACTCTGGTCTCCGCTTGTGCACTTCCAAGCGTGCTTCGCACAAGCTCTTTTATTGGTGGTGAGCGCTGATGCACTACTGCACCGCAGTCTTAATGGGCCAGCTATACACTTTTTCATAACCAACCATTGTTTTGCAAACATAACTTAACATTCTTAAACATAACAACCTTACAAATTAAATGTCACTCATAAAACTTGCAACTTGTAACATGCGCTCATCTCCTCACCCATCCACCAGATAGTCTTGCAGACATGTAGGGCGACAGCAAATCTCTCATGGGATATCTCCTCTCTCTGTCTACACCGGGAGTGATATGTTTCTAATGGCATCTCTCACCTTGGGTACCTATGGTACTATCCTCTTAGCTGGTTAGGTGCTCGTCATCATCGCACTCACTTGATGCACTCCTTGTGATGGTAGTGGAGGCGTTCCATGTAGGGTTATCTTCATCTTTGCTTGCTGGCGATCCTGCCAACCTCTTAAAAAAACAGGAATTTCACGTCAGTGTCTCATGACCGTCTGACACATTCATCATTGGTCCTTTCATGCCATGATGTGAAAAGGTCTCGGCTCGTAGGGGAGTGACAACTTCGCACCAGAGTGTCGGGAGCACACTAGTAGAGCATCCCCCATCGACAATGGGTAGTTCTGTAAATCTTTTTTCAGGTTTTCCTCTTTGTTCACTCTTGCCCTCTCTTCCTGAACCAGTTCTTCATCAATGACCCCTGGAATACGATTCTCATGGTCCAGCAGGAATTCTCGGGGACACCTTTGAAATAGAGCCTCTGCCTGGAGCACACCAGTAGATGATTGGGGGGGGTGCAATATTCGAACAGAAACTGGTATACTTCCCCCTTCAGACATGTCCCTTGCCCATACGCAATCCTGAACACTTAATTGAGAGTTTGCATGGGTCTTTCAGCCTCCCCATTCGCTCTTGGTCACATGAGAGTTCTCTTCCTGTAGCGGGCCCCACAGGATTGCAGAAATTTTGAGAACCCCTCACTCTGGAATACGGGACCATTATCAGAGCACACTTCCCCTGCAAACCCATGGGTGGCGAACACTTTTTCCATCACTGGAATAACATCAGCAAGTGCCATGGACTCGATGAATTCAACCTCCAGGAACACAGCCATTGGTCCACCATCACTACTAAATGATTGTCTCTGCATTTTGACCCCAAGTCCATGGTTCTCAGCTCTTTGCCATGGACTCAATCAGTGATTCTCTGTTATGCTCACCTGGTCTCTGCTGAGGCATTGGGGCACAGTTGCAGCCCTCCCTGAACTTGAATCACCCCCTTTAGGCCTCTCCCTCAGTAGAAAAGCTGTGAGCAGTGGTACTTGGTGATACTGCTCCTGCGTGGAGATACCAGTGTATGAGTGCGCCAATCTGTGATTGTTGTATCTCTCGAACCCTTCACCCCAAAGTACGGTTTCTGTGAGCATACGCCGGCCCAAAAAGCTCACATTTGAATTATGGAAGATAAGCTCTCCGTCCTGCTACTTCTGGCAGGGGCGCGTCGAATGGGATCTAGTTCCTTCACTGATAAGGATCAGTCCAGTCCAGCTGCGACTATGCTTCTCCTTATGATTGTTAAGTCTTTCTTGAGCTCTTGTGATGCTGTTCGTTCTGTTTAATGTCTTTATATGTTGCTCCTATTTTTGCCCGCAATAATGTCTCTCTTCTGTTTTAGATGGAAATGTGGACTCAATGCAGCTGTGAGACGCAAGACGCAGCCGGATGGACGATGGATGCTACAGCAATGTGCGACAGAAGGTAAGTGATCGTTTAAGGAAAAGCGCAAAGTATGGCGAAGCGCAACCTTAAACTGACAGTTTTTTCAATGTCTAACCTTGTCTTCTGTTTTTCCTTGCAGGTGGCGCTGTCGACAATGGAGCGTGTCATGCTGCGGTGCCAAGATGAAGATTACGGCATTCTGGAAAGTGTAAAGATGAATACTTGGTTCACCGGAAAGATGTACAGGTAAGAACAGCTTCCCCCATTTGGTAAGTATGCTGGCAGGAAGCAGGATGTCCAGGAAGCAGGATCTTCAAAGGTAAGTCTGACCTCAGGCGACGGTGAGCGTTACGCTGCTTGCAAGTGCAGAATAACGTGAAGCGTCTGTCTTGAGGATTGGGACAGCTTATATAGCTGAGATCATGGGCACACCCATTAGGGCCGGCTTACCAGCCACACCCTGCCACTCCTAGAGAGTGAGCACGTGTAAGGCAATCCATTAGCAGCCACACCCAAGAATGCACTTGGGGCTGCTTAATGGATGGAATGTTCAAGGTTAATGCATCCTCCCTAATGGATGGAATGTTCAAGGTTAATGAATCTGAAGTGCTATGTCCATAATAAAAGCTTTTTAGTGTTAAATGGATGTTCTTGTTTACTTTTGTTCATGAGCCTGGCGCCAAAGGCGCCAGCACAGTGTGCATCCAGGTCTCCTGTGCATACAACCCCTGCATGCCTGTGCCCCTGACTTAATGACCATGACATTCTCTCTGTTTCGGGTCATTGCTTGCCAACAAATGCAAGCCTTCACAAAAGCATCCACATGGACCTCAAGACCAGGAAACCACACTTTTAGCCACAGTTGCACCTTCCTCTTTGCCGTTCCTTGGTGTCCGTGGTGCGCGAACTCCAACATCTTTGGAATCAGAGCCATAGAGACCACCATTCTCAGACCTCGCAGCAGTAGGCAGTCCTCCATGAAGGCAAGTTCCCCTTTTATGCACCACAGTTGTTCCAGAACCAACCTTACACCGCTTGTTCTGATGTGCAGGTCTTCTAGTAACCCCTTCCATTCTCCAGTTGACATCACCTCTCTCATGATCTGAAAATATTCATCCCCTTAAGATGCTGTCCTAATCTCCTCCAGTGATATGGTGTTGGGGATATAGTTTTCCAGGACCAGACAAATAAATTGTTTGGCGTTTACCACTTCATCTGAAGGCCCTCCATGGCCAGTAATCTGCCACATTATTGCTCCTTGGGCAGTACACCAGGCGATGATTTACTCCTGTAAAGCAAGCATCCACTTTTCAATTCCAGGGGGGGCTTTGAGGACAATTGCACTAGGATAGGAAAGAGACTTTTGTGATTTGCTATAACAGTGACAGGTTTGCCATAAATGTGCAAATGGAAATGTCGGCATCCCCACAGTACTGCCAGGGCTTCTTGTTCATTTTGCGAGTACCGCTGCTCTGAACTCTACAGCGCCCTGCTCACATATGCCACCGGTCGAACCTAACCTTTCACATTACACTGCGCGAGCACTCCTCCCAGGCCAACAGGGCCCACATCCACGACAAGTTCCATACTCAGGCTTGGGTTGAAAAACACCATCTCACAGTCAACTGTGAGTGCTGCTTTAATGGTATTGAATGCAACCTGTTCTGTCAATGTCCACTGCCACAAGCAGTCTTTTCTGGTGAGATGTTGTAGGGGCTCTGACAATTATGTCAGGTCCTTAATTGATCGGCCGCAATAGGTGACCATACCTAGAAAACTGCAAACTTCAGAGACTGTTTCATGTGCTTTTGCGTCTTTGATATCAGCAACCTTCACAGGATCTGCTAACATGCCCCCCTTCTGGAAGATGAATATGAAAAACTCCATTTGTCTTTGTAGGAATTCGCAATTCTCCTCATACAGAGTTAGACCCAGGGACCTCATTCTTTCCCAGACTCTCCAATCATACCAGATGTTCAGCCTCTGAGCGGGCAAACACTAGGATGTCATCGCTAATGTCAAGAGCTCCCTGAATGCCCGTTAGTGCCCCTCTGATAGTGTTCTGGAAAACCTCAGCGGCAGAGGAGATGCCAAAGTTCAGGCGTTTGTAACTGTAGAGTCCTTTATTGGTAGCAAATGACATAATGTAATGAGACTCCTGATGCAGGGCTTGCTGGTGAAAGATTAGCTTTGAAAATAACCCATCAATCTGTAGATCTGCTACAATATCGTCTACCATGGTGGTGATATGTCTCTCTCTCTTGATTGCCTTATTAGGAAAGCGCCTGGCGACACAAATACAAACTGACTCTGGCTGTTTTGGCTTTCGAGCCACAGCAATTGGGGACACCCATGGGGTGGTGCCATTGACTGGCTTGATTCTGTCCAGCTGGACCAATTTATCTAGCTCTTACTCCACTTTCTCCCTTAGGTCGAAAGGGACCCGCCAGTGCTTGACGATCCACTGGTTGAACAGTGTCATCTATATGCAGGTGGTCTGAAAACACATCTTTCACCCTCCCCAGTAGTGACTGCACGTCCTCAGCATACACCCTGAAGGCAAAGTTTATGATACATAGTGCCTTTGCAGCAGCACAGCCCAGTAGCAGGTCCGGATCACTTTTGTAACTAAGAACCTCGCTCTGATCCTAATACCTTCATGCCCGACTGACGCTACAAAGACACCTTCTAATGGCAATGGGGACGTTCCTCCAAACATATATATGTATACACGTGTGTTGTTCCTTTGAGGAGGATCCTGTATTGCTTTATAGTGAGAGGTAGCCATATCACGTTCACTGATGTCCCTGTGTCGATCAGTACTGGGGTGTCTGTGCCATGGACCTGCACCACACACATATGCTTACGTTTCTTCTTCCTGCCTACCTCCAGGACACTGGAGATGAAGAACACACCTTCCTCATTCACGTCTCAGGGCAATTGTTCCACCTCTCATGATTCAGGCTCCACTTATGTCACTTTTTGTGTTTGCCTGGAGTGAGTGGCCATTACTGGGGCAAAACAGATCCTGGCTAAATGGTTTACGACCCCACATCTGCCACGGGTGTGTCCTTTGGCTGGACATTCCCTGAAGTGAGGCAAGTCATACCCGCACTGGGGGCACATCTCGGGTTGTTCCCCTTTTGAGTCTCTCTTGGTCCACAGTGACTTCTTGCTGGACTTGTTGGGCACCTGTTTATTGACGGCGCTCACCTCTTCCAGTTTGACTGCTATTCATGCAGCATCCAGTTCCGAAGCTCGGATGTCGGCTAACTCGTGTGATCTGCCAAGTTCGAGAATACAAGCTAAGGTGATGCAGTGTTCTCACATTAGCATAGCACAAAATGTGGGGGACCTCCTGCGGGCAATGCTTAGCCCACCAAACTTGGAAACAAATCATGGGATGCGCCAAAGTCCTGGTCGACCTAGATTACAACACTTGCACGAAACACACAAACCTGCTGCTGCAGGGCTATGCCGCACACTACACTTGGGGAAAGATATAAATACGTGTTTTGATGCATTATACAGCACCCTTTCTGAGAAAAATTGTCTAAAAAGCCAGAGCGTTTGCAATTGTTTTGCAGGGTAAAACCAATCCCAAAATCAATACATACAAATCACTAACAGTGCACAGGAACATTAATGCTCTAATTAATGTAATGCTTTGCATTAAAAAAAAATTCATGCCACAATGAAAATTTGTCCAACTGGCTGCACAATGTAGACCAGTTTAGATACATAATAACTTTTAACACTAAAGCATGCCAGGCCACAATTAAACACGCCTAGACTGGTTGCACCAAAATTCCAGTTAAACCAATAACACTTATCATGTTTATTTTATCACAGATGCCCAGAAAAATATACAATGGGCCTCATTACAACTCAGGCGTTAAGGGTAAACGCCGTCGTTAACCCTTAACGCCTGATTCCAATTTTAACGGCTGCTTTTAGCAGCCGTTAAAATCCATGGCGCTAAACCGCCTTGGTTCTAATTACGGCACCGTAATTTACGGTGCCGTAATTAGCGCCTTCCCCACTCCCATTATGCCCTATGGGGCAAAAATGGGAATGGGGAAGGGTAAATGGGAAATGGGGATTTACCGCCCCACTCACCTTGGAATGGGGCGGTAAATCCGCCATCCACCATGGTATAAACATAGTTTACACCATGGTGGTAAAGTTGGTGTACTTACCGCCTGGGTCGTAATGACCCACAATGCCACAGTAAGAAATGGATTCATTGGCAGCACCCAAATGCCAATCTAGCCAGGTAATTAGACTTAGCAGGACTGCTTTATCAGAGATTCCTTGTTTTAAAAAGTCAAGCAAACAAAAAAATTACTAGACTGACTGCACCAAAATGCCTCTCTAGCCATACCACATATCATGTCTGCTTTACCTGGACATGGATGACCATTACGATTTATCGCACAATCCCTGTCCCACCGCAACCCCTCCACACATCCCCTGTCCCTCCAACCCCCACAATTAGTTCCTTGACCCAGAAATACCTCTCCATACATCTTCCTTGTTCCTGTGCTTACATATGAGGCACCTTTCCTCATAGGTAAGTACTGGGACGATGAAGAGTCAGACTAGGAGTAATGAAGATTATAGGTAACTAAGCCAGGCATTATCTTCAAGCCCCTCTACCGCATCCCAGTACTTGTGTATGAGTCAAATTGCCTCATGCACCAGTACTGTGGCAAGGAAGAATAGGGCTAGGAGTAATGAAGAATACCAGTAAGTAATCAAGGCATTAAAGGAATGGTTCACCCAAAAAATGTTATTGCAAAAAAAGATGGGCAATAATAAAAAAAATCAATTACCACTTTTTTTTTTAAGTCCATATTGTAAAATTTTGAGAAAATGAAGCTCAAAGGGAAGCACATGGCGGAATCTAGTTTATGAAATGGATGCCCGCCGCTGTGCTTTCTTTGGCTTTTGAGGCACTAATGAAGGAAAAGCCAGCCAGCTGTAGTAAACAAAAGCTACCACTGGATGGCTTTTCTTTCATTGGTGCCGGGACTCGGAGGACAGAGACCGGAGACTACAGACAGAAAAGCTGCAGCTGCATCTCGGTAAGTGCTATTTTTTTTAATGAAAATAAACACTAGCTGCGTTTTTTCTACGTTTTCCGGGCTGGAGGAGCCCGAAAGCCCCAAATGGGAAAGCAGCTTTAGGCAGAAACACAACACGGTTGTGTTTGAAAAACGCTACCGCAAACATAAAAACAATGTCTTTAGAGCTGCGGTTTTATTTCTAAGCTTTCTGGGATCCTCCAGCCCGGAAAACGTATAAAAAAAACCGCAGCTAGTGCTTATTTTTTTAAAAATAAATAGCACTTACCGAGATGCAGCTGCAGCTTTTCTGCCTGTAGTCTCCGGTCTGCGTCCTCCGAGTCCCGGCACCAATGAAAGAAAAGCCACCCAGTGGTAGCTTTTGTTTACTACAGCTGGCTGGCTTTTCCTTCATTAGTACCGCAAAAGCAAGCACAGGCGGGCATCCATTTCACAAAATGGATGACCCCATGTGCTTCCTTTTTAAAATTTTGAGCTTCATTTTATCAAAATTTTATATAGGGACTTAAAAAAAAAAGTGGCAATCAATTTTTTTTTATTATTGGCCATCTTTTTTTGCAATAAAATATTTTGGGCGAACCATTCCTTTATTCCTTTAAACAGAAGCAGTGGCACAACACCTTTGAGCTGACTGGGCTTCGGCCCTCCCCCCTGAAATTTTGGGCTATGTTGACTCGACCTGGCTGACCTACAGAGCCGTTGCTGGACAGAGCAGGACGCAGATGTTAAACGCTGTCTGGGTTTAGCTGTTGACAAAGGCCCTGAAATTACTAACATAAAGCATTTCACTGTTAGTTCCTGAATTCAAATGCTTATGTTTTTAGGCAATTAAAATCGTGATGTGGGTTTAGTACTTGCATGCTACGGGAGAGATTGGAAGGGTAGAGAGGGGACAGGAGGCCGCTCATTCTCACAGCAGTCCATAAATGGGTACTTTCAGACTTAAAGCAGAGAGTTTACTGCATGTAACATTGGAGCTGCACTAGAATAGTCTCATTAGAATGCATAAAGAAGTTAAATGCCTCCACACAAATAAATGTGTGCCTCTCTCAACATTTGAAGCGTTACCCCCATAATGTAAGTTTTGTTGCGCCCCTGAACACAAGCACACATATCATTCACCATACATGCACACCCATTCAACCATACATTTAAGTGTGCACCCTTTTACCATACACTCATACAGGCAGCCACCTATACATTTAAGTGTGCACCCTTCCACCA
The DNA here is from genome assembly GCF_040938575.1 of Ambystoma mexicanum. Taxonomy (NCBI): domain Eukaryota; kingdom Metazoa; phylum Chordata; class Amphibia; order Caudata; family Ambystomatidae; genus Ambystoma; species Ambystoma mexicanum. The sequence goes on from NC_090937.1 coordinate 1,287,020,668, forward strand.
TACACTCACACACACCCAGCCACCCACACATTTAAGTGTGCGCCCATTCACCATACACTCACGCAGGCACAGACAGCCACGCATACACCATGCACTGACTCTTTCATGCATATTACATTATATACATATATACACACACACTTGCATGCACGAACACACATTTAAAGAAAATACATTTTCTTGCCTTTAATCCGTTGGTCCAGGGAACGAGGCCTTCAGTTCCCTGCAGCAGCCAGGAACGCTTGTTCCCATCATCTGCAGAGGGCCTTGAGGCCTCCATGTCATTGGGTGGAGGGGAGCCCTATTACTTCAAAAAGAAATGATGGGCCTCATTCAGAGATTGGAGGTAGCCATAGCCCTCATTCAATGGGATTTACCGGTCTAGTCGGACCTTTGTGGGACCGGTAAGTCCCCATTGAAATACCATTCCCCATTCCCATTTGAGCCCCCATAGGTACTGTTATTTGCTCCCGGGACCCGCAAAGGGACCTCGGAATAGGGCGCAAAGGGATTACCGGCACTGGTGTCCTTACCGGTGCCCGGTATCCCTTTGCGCCCAACTGGTAATGAGGCCCGATGTCTTTTTCAAGATTCTCTGACTTAAAGACATTATTTTCCTTAAAGGACTGAACCGTAACGGAAATAATATCTTTATGAAGGCCGAGTGACTTCAAAAAGAGACTATTTCTTTTCTTTTTTAAATCCTAGGCCTGTCCCCACACAATGACATGGAGACCTCCATCTTGTGGGCTTCGATGCCATGGGGTGGGAGCAGCCCTCAGACTTCAAAAAGAGTTTAGTTTTGTAGTCACTCTGCCTTCATAAAGAAATTATTTCTGTTAAGCTGTAACAGAAATAATTTCTTTATGAAGGCAGAGTGACTCCAAAAAGAAATGATTTCATTTGTATTTTTTTAATGTATGTTTCTTAATTCCAAGGGTGCCCCCTCCCAGGACATGTGGGGGTAGGACCCCCCGCAACGCCAGTGGGTTCTCACAGGATCTGCCTCCCCAACTTGACTGAGGCACAGCCCTGGATGAGTTGCTGGAGGACCTCCTCCTCCTTGTCGGTTAGGGCACACGTGAACGCAAGTATCGCAGTCTCCCATGAAAACTGTCCAAACTCTCACCCTCCTTCTGCTTTGCCGACCTCATGGCAAACCTCTCGTAGTCGATATTAACCATCGGGGTGACGTACTCACCCGACACCCCGTGGCATCCACAAAAGAGTTATCTACAGATCTGAGGGTCTTAAACACTCTATGGACAGCTGTGCCCGCTGAGTACAGGAGGGTGGACTTCTTAACGTGGTCGCTCTGTTCCCCAATGGAAATACATGTTGAGCCATTCCAATCACAGGTTCCAGTGTGGCCCTAGGCTCACCGGGTACCCACTGATGTGAAATTCTGTGAGGGGTACAAGGGATCCCTGTTGACGGGGAAGGCGACCAACATCCGGGGCCTCTCCATCTCCCTGGCCCTGATCCATGATACTGGTGCTGCAGCAAAGGGTCACTTTAGCCCCACACCAGACAGAAACAAAATGGGGGCACCACCAACCAGGCCTCGGTGTCACAGGACAGTAACCAGATGCACAAGAAGGGGCGTTGCTAGGGGGGGGCTAAGGGGCATTAGCCCCTGATCTTTTGGTTGTAGCCCCGGATAGAATCTGAGGAGCTACAGCCAAAAGACTAGCTAGCCCCCAGTCCCAACAGTTCCGACATCAGCTAGCCCCGGGTCTTTTCCAGACCTAGCAACTCTCCTGCGCACAAGCATTCCTTCAGGAGCCACAACCTGTGAAGGGCCCTTGGGTCTGGGCAGGCTCTTACCTTATTATTTTCTATTGTAACCAGACCCCATGTATGGGGTTTGGAAGATTCCCAAAATGTATGCTCGAAGCCCCAACTAGCCGGGTGACTGAATATTGACAAGTGGGGCCTTAGGCGATTCACTGCTGTGCCTGTGAAGTGACCGCTGGCTTGCTGACTCTGATCTGCCATCTTGCGGGCCTGCAGGTGGCGGAACACACAACCATGCTCCATACAGGAGCTCACAGAGGCAGATAAATCAGGCTGACAATGCTGCCAGGTGTACCGTGCATCGCACGCAGGCACTTCACCACCTCGCCGTCATTGTTGGCGGTAAGCCACTGTGCCCCAACCCCCAAAGAACGACACAGAGATGTAGGTGTTGTTACTCGGGACTCCGCTCGTGCACTGCCAAGTGTGTGTCATGCTAGCCCTTTTATTGGGGGTGCACGGTGACGCACTGCTGCATCGCTACCTTAAAGGGCCAGCTATAACACTTAACTATAACGATTGCTTCCTAGGTGCACTCCCTGACATTTATGTTTCTCAATCCCAAAAGAATTCAGCCAATATCATCTTTTAATCATTGCCTAGCATTTCGGTGCTGGACTGCCCCAGGGCAGGACAAAGGCTGATATGGTTTGGATATTATGAAAGATAGTGAGCTAAAGAATCTGGGTAAGGCTCTCGTAACTGGGACTCCCTGGACCCCCCTTGTTTTTTGCATAATGTAAGTAACTTTGGTTCTCACCTTAAGTTATTAGGGGAATCCAGACGTGGACCTCTTCCTCACTATTCATAGAGAGGCACAGCTCCACCCTACTGATGAGGTCCAACCAGACCAAAACACATGTTCGAGGTTGCTGTTGGTACTCTTGTTCAGAGGAGAATTGCCTAGCGTTTCGGTGCTGGACTGCCCCAGAGCAGGACAAAAGGCCTCATTATGAAATATGCGGAATGGGTTTAACGGCGCCGGTAATGGTGCCGGTGCCGTTAAACCCACTCCGCACTATTACGAGGTTCCCTTGCGGGACGCGCTGTGGACGTCTGGTTTATACAGACGTCCGTAGAGGGTTCCTCGAGGGAACCAGTGAGCTAACAACGGGCCCATTATGAGTGGGCCCGTTGTTAGCTCCCTCCCCATTCCCATTGAGCCCTATGGAGGCTCAAATGGGAATGGGGAAGGAGCGGGCCCGGGTTCCCTGAAGGAGGAATTACCGGGCCCTCCAAAGTCGTAATGAGGCCCAAAGACTGTTATGTTTGGGATATTTCTCCTCTGTGAAAGACAGTGAGCTAAAGACTCTGGGAAAGGCTCTCATAACCAGGACTAATGTCCTGCAGAGGGATTCCCAGGACCCTGCTTGTTTATTGCATAATTTAAACTGGCCAAAAATCCCTAGTGACCGACTGTTCGGCCTTAGGATGGCCTGTGTCAAATTAGTATTGTAAATGAGAGCCGAGACCATACGGCTTCAGTCATGTCTGCTATTAACCAGAGTGCAGTCTCCTTTAGTCTGGCGGCCTGCGTGCATGTTATCATAGAAAAGCTACCTCGTCCATTATATTAATAGCTGTGTCCAGCCATTTGGCTTCGAAATAACCTTTTGGAAGGGAGCCAGTGAAAAATGCTAAACTGCAATTCGATAAATACATGTCGGTTTTATGTATTCAGGGGCTGAGAAATGCATTTAAGTATTAGCACGTGTTCTTGTGCTGCGTAAGCAAATACAACCGAACAAACGTAACAAGCTTTTATAAAGGGATGGGATGGCTTTGATCATTAATTCTGATGTACTGCTAATAAATATTCATCTTTAGAATAGTTCACGTTAATTGAGTGATGCTATTGTTTCTATCAGGATATGTTACTCATTTGAGCTTCTGCCTGTTTGTAATCGGAGACAAAGTTACAGAGAAAATGTCAATTTGTGCAATGATGGGTGGGCAGTGGCTTGCCGATTTGTGTAGAAAAGTGGACTTACTCGCATATCATTACAATGAAAAGTGTGATGCGAAAAAATGTTGCTCTGTGTGTAGGTAGCGCATGCCACTGATCCGTGCAACGACTGTGAAAACAAGCAGCGCCCATAAAATAAAGAGGTGAGGTGCAGGGCACAAAGTGATCGCTGAACACCATGGAGCCCATAGCTAGCTTCAACCTGACACAAGATCCATTTCCACTGACGCTCACCTCATTCCTGAGCACCACCCACCACCCTCTCTTCAGCAGTAACCCCAAAACCCACCGGTTTTAACCCCTTCCATTAAAATTTCCCTTCCCTTGCTTGTCTGCTCTTTCCTGGAAGCTGTAGCGCCTAGAAACGTACAGCTTGTGTTATGTGCTATACAAATAAATAAATAAATACATAAATAAATAAATAAATAAATACATGCATACATAAACAAACAAGTAAACTTAAAGGGAATACCTTTTCCTTGAATGGCAGGATGGGAAGGATCAATTGAGGGCGATTCAACGCTACAGGAGGAGATTCAACAGCTGTGTAAAGACAGTTGCTAAATGTTTGCTAAGGGTATGTTCATTTACAGACTGCCCCTAGAAACTCTTTAATATCTAAAACCATCGACTGCCTCATGTCAGAGTACAACATGAAATGTTTGAAAAATGGGCGTGTTGAAAGTGATACAGTAGCCTTGATGGACACCTAGGAGGACTTTCACCTCATAGTGTTCAATTGCTAAATGTTTGCAAAGGGTATGTTCATTACAGACTGCCGCTAGAAACTCTTTTATTCACAGTGATACAGTAGCCTGCCCTTGATGGACCCTCTAGGAGGCATTTCACCTCATGGTGTTCATCATTGGTTAGCTGCTCTCCTGGATGTCCTAAAAAGGTGCTCATGACTGGTCTCCAGGTCCTTATCTAGAATGTTTGCATCTACAACAACTCTCCAAAATATCCACCACCAGCAAAAACACCCTATCTTTTTCAAATTGAATAGTTGCTGCTTTGCCATCCATCAGGATGTCGTGCACCACAAAACCAGCCAAAAAGCTACATGTTCCGAACTCTACTCCTCTAGCAATCATAAGAGCTTCCATCTAATCTTCTAACAATCGTACATTACATTGCATTTCATAATCTTTCCATATTGATGACACGAACACAAAGCATTTGCCCTCTACACCAAGCATTGAGCTATGCAGTAGCACCTGGAGTGTTCCAAGTGCTAGATGAAATTACCAATGAACTCCGACCCAAATAACCGGACAGACTCAAAACTATGGCAAAATACTACTTTATTATCGGCTCATTATCAGTAGGGAAACCTGGTGAACAACCAGATTGCAGCTCACTCACTCTCAATGCATTTCTGCTAAAGTTAAAAAAAGGTGTTATGCCTCAATATACGTCAGCTATGACGCCATTCTAAGTGGCAAGTAGTGAAAACCCATTGAAGGGAGGGATTGGTTAGGGTAACATATATACCTATACTTCGTTTAGGTGTTAGTGACACAATTGGCTGCCCCTTATCTGGTAGGCACGCCTTGAACTACCTATATATATACGACGTACATACCTATAAATATGTATAACTACGTATAATACAGATTAAATAGCAGAATAACAACAGCAGATTGGCTATTGCAACAATGTATGCTTCATCGCTACATAGGCCTTCATGTTTGGCTGGCATTCTCTCCCAACCTTGGACAATCAGCTCTTTAGCAGCACGTAAGCAAAAGGAAAGCCAGGTGCGGGGAGCAACGTCAGACCACTGCCCACTTGGCCAATTAGCCTACCATCTCTTGTCAGTTCGGCCCTAAGCCAAGGCTTCTTCTTTGTAGTTGACCTCGAAGACAGAACCTTTAAGGGAGTGAAGGTACATAGCTATCTTTGTCTGTAGCTTAATGAATAGGCCTTGTTTTTCAGTCTTGCACCACGATTTTGTCTATTCTGACCTTTTATTTAGTACTAATTGATTCAAATATGCTGGGTGCTATTACACCTCTTGGCTTCTTGAGACTTGGTTGCTCCAACTTGCATATGCTTTCTGCATCTTTGTTTGTTCCATACTTGATACTCGCAAATGTTGACTCCTTTACCTAATCTAAGAAAAATATGTTGTGTGTATGTAGCTTATCCTCTTCTACTCCTCAACTGCCTTGAAATTAAATCATGAGGTGGCATCCTTGATCCCAAGCCAAACAGATTTTCTTTGTTCCTACCAAAAAAGCTGTTTTCCAGCCGCTGTTAGCTTCTGCAGCCTTAGTCTCTCTCTTTCAGGCTTCTTAGCTTACTATTCTACGAAACCGGTATCCATCTTTTCATCATGGCCACTTTACCTGTGTTATATTTTCTACTGCAACAAGCTTCTATATCTCTCATCTACCTTGCGCTTCTGCGTATGTAAATTCTACTGCTTCTCTTCTCACTTATCTTCTCAGTGTATATGATTTCTTTGCATTTTCATGTTCAGTTACTTTGTTACTTACATCTTTATTGTTTGAATATTCTTATATAGTTTCAAAGTGTCCTTGTATCTTCTCTTCATGGTATCACTTTACTCTTGTCAGACTTCACTTATAGATTTTCTATGTTCAGTGGTGTATGCTGACATCCCTCTATCACATCAGTGCAAGGGTACATTTGATACGGTTGTCTGAGCGCATAACGTCTTTCATATCTTCGATGCAGTATTGGGATGATACCTGTGTCATACACAATGCTTTTTTATTGTTCTTCCAATAAGACAGAGGTGAGAGGGTGGGCACTAGAGATGACGTGTACATCTGCATCTCTACAGAGTGTTTTACTGATTTTAATATCTGCCTATCAGTGCCAATGTCCCAGTTGATGAGCTCACAAAACATTAATAATACATTTTAAATTGAGCAGTTCACTTCAGTATACTACTGGATTAAAATTCCACTGTACCTGCCACCTACCAAAATGTACGAACAATCCAATTAAAAGATGTCTCACTTTTTCCCTGGTAGCGTAACAGTAGTTGTCAGTGCTTTTAGCAAATAATAGGAGTTACATTTATCTGGGAAAATGTCATTTCTTAGTTATATTTTGTGACATTTTGTTCAAGTTCAATGATATGTTGTACAACATTTGACAAGTTTGTGTTTGTCATGCCTTCTAGTGAACAGGACAACACCCTTCACAATATTTGTTAAGCAGACAACAGCTTCCTTCTTCCCTATTTACCTTCCATAATATCTGTTAGGCAGAATTACATGCAGTACCCTTTGGGAACACCACACACAATTAAGACTACAAGTGACAGTACAAATTCACCTTTGGTAAAAGCCTGTACTACACAGTTATGTGGTAGCAGTGGCTGAACAGCCAGACTTACCTCAAGAGGGATGTGAGCAGTACAAGATGTTACACAAAGGACTTGCAATCTCAGTAGTTCAAACAAACACTTACTCAAGGTTTCTTGGTAAAAGAATATACATTTATTTACACATTTAGATAGAAATCATTCCGCTAGTAAGAAACAGCTCAATGTCACACTATAATATCACACTATAATACACTACAGTACACAACCAATATGTTTCTGAACAAGTTAGGCTCCCCTGAAGTGGGAGAAAAATGGCACTTCAGTAACTTTTAAAAGAGGTAGAAAGACAAAGGTTATAAGAATCAAAACACAATTACTTTTAGAGGCAGGGCAAATAGTTTCAGTTCATTACAAGAGGCAATTCAATTCAATAGGCCTGGGCCAAAGTCCATGGTTTAGTGTCTTGGATAGGATAGCACAGTCTGGTAGTAAACGGTTAAGTCTTTGCCAATGTTCTTAGAAGTAGTTTGCAACAAAAAGAGTTATATGTCGGATTAGGAGCGAACAAGACTCCAAAGTTGGGAAAGTTTCACAAACTTTCCCCCTGGCAGAAAGGATTTCCACACCGCATTTGCAAAGTACCTTATGGATGAAGAAAAGCTGTAGCTGAGGCAGTTGTTCCTGGCAGTTCCTGCAGATCCTGCTGTTCCTGAGCTTCATTCGTGGGGACAAGAAGGGGGACATCGGGAGGTTCCTGTACTGCCCCGGGAAGAAGCCACAAGCTTGGCTTAACGTCGGTATTAAGATGTGAGTGTGGTCAAGGTGTTGCAGCAGTCGTCTTCCTTCAGCTCGTCTTCGGTTCTTTCGTTCCAGTGGTCGACTCTGATTTCCAAGTCCCAGAGACCTGCTTTTAAACAGTTTTCTACCATTCATTCCAGCCTAGCTGTCACTCACCCAGCAGGGTGTCTGTTCTTGCCGGATAGTCAGCCAGCCAATCCCGCTAGAGTGCATTCAGGTATCCAGGGAGACTTAGTAAAGGGAGTTTCGGGCTTCTCCCTCACATCCTGTCCACCCCAGACACTCAGGCGGCAGAGGAGGGCTTCAGCACTGAAGCACGCCAAAGGCCATCGAACAAAGGGAACAAACCTGGTTTGGCGCACAGAGATAAACACTAGAAGGACCTTTCCTAAAAGAAACAGCAAAAAAAGATGACCAGAGTCTGTTTTTACAGAGGGGTCTTGGCCGCCATATTGAAAAACATGGCTGACCCAATTTATAGCTACCAGTGTTCGCGGTTTGTTCTAAAACCACTGCCACCAGCCATTTCAAGAGGAAAGGTTCACATTTGACTGTTACATGAGTGTTTAGACATAGGGGATGCTAGGCAACCCCTCCAGCACTCTATAGGAAGATAGTGTGTGCTGGGTCTATGAATTTAAAAAGACTAGCAAAGTTAATTTAACTTTAGATGCACTGGGAGACAGTAGTCAGTCCCAGGGAAGCTATTTAAACCTGAAAGACATCCCTGTGCCACTGCACTGAATGTGCTGTGTGACGCACAAGAAAAAGATGATGCATATGGAGTTTGTCTAAAAACTCCATATCCAAAGAACACAAAAGTAAAATACATTGAAAATGAAAATTAGCACTTGGGTGAGAATTCTCACTAACAATATCCCCTCTCAATTAGAAAATCTTCACATTATAATATTTAAATGCCGCATTTGCCTATTTCTCAATTGCACTGGAAGCGGGAAGGAGGAATCGCACTCAAATACAGAGACTCCATCGGTGCAAAATTATAACCCTCAGACATCATGCCATGCTGCAAATTCCAATGTTTAAACTACATAATCTTGTACAGGTGCTCTCTTAATCCTTAATCTAAAGATCAACTCCCTCAACAAAACTCCTAAAACTGGAAAGATACACAACACACCACCTTGGCTCGCCAAACTCTCTAATTGGCATCCAGCCAAAGGTAGAATCCAATCCACAACTTTTTGTATTGCCCACTACACCAACGCAGGAGCTGTGACGAATCTGAGGATGGTGTCCCTTCTCCCCTGGGCGGAGACCTTTCCCATGGGGCCATGGTGGTGCGTCCATAGTACATTAGGCACAATGGTACGTCAAAAAGGGAAAGACGCTAAACGCTGATGCTTCTAATTGAAGTTAGTATGCTCGCATTACTCCTTGTTACTTGTATCCTGTTGACTGCCATTTTTTTGACCTCAGCATTTGTTCCTGACTATTCTCTTTGGATTTCCATTACACAGTATTGGATCTCTCTATTTCTGAACGAGCTTGAACCTGTTTCTGTGTTAAAGGACTGCCTTGGATTACCCTTTATAAAAACCTGTATTTCTGCTGCCTGCTTGTTGTCAGACCTGCGCCTTATCTTACGGATTTAGATTGCATTTTCTACTGTTTTGTACTTTTCCTGGAACCTGTTCACTTGATACTATACCAACGTGGGATTGTTAAGCATTTGATTCACGTAGTTATTTGTGAGGAGCTAGGTTTTGAATTGAACTTCCATGAACGCTATGCAGTAAGCCCGCAAAATGTGTTCTCCATTTAGTCGTGAGTGCGTCCTCGTTTCGCCCGAAGGCAGGTCCATACTAACTGACTCCAACATGCTGCTCAGCTCACTTCTAAGTTTTCACTTCCACACCCAAGCTTCTGGTCCCCTCATCATGCCAGCCAGGGTAGGTCTAATTCTTTAACATGATCTTACATTCTGGCATTACTAAATAACGTCCTCCACATTTCGTCCTTCACAGAAGTAGCCCAGCAGTGTATCCAGAAGGGCAGGAGCCCTTGCTGCCTCCAACGACGACTTCAAAGGCATTGATTTTTTAGTCTGCCTTAAAAGCCGACCAGTTTTAACCGCAATTGCGAAGCCTTCAGAGTACTTTTTGGGCTTTGTCCCTTCAGCATAAATTTCAGGTTCTATTCCTATTAAGCCTCAGATGAAGAGCCGTGGAAGGCTCGAAACATGTGTTAGGCTGTTGCTTGTACTAAACCTTGGACTTTAAAGGCTGTTCTTCCATACAAATCACTTGGACTCCCGATTCTTATTTTGCTTTACTTGGTGCAGTGAAACTGGGACTTAATTGTGTAGCATTTAAACCCAGGATGAGTTGGCAAACTATTTTTTTTTTAAAAACCTGCTCTGCCAATGCTAGCCCTGAGAAAGGGTGACACCTCATAAACTGCTGGCACAGGAAAGGCTATTTGCTAGCTTTCAGGCTTTGAATACCCAGGACAATGGGACTTCTCAAGTTATTATCAGACATTCGTCTTTGCTCCAGGCTGAGACAATAGCAGGCTGTGACTCTCACATTGCAAGTGGGAGGGGCAGTAAACTTCAGTCAAGAGAGAGGCCCCTCATCCTGCTCAAAGGAATTGACATTTGCTTACAGTTGGGGAAAATAAAATAAAACTGTTAAGTGACAATACACTTCCTTTTGGTTTTAAAAAGCCTATTTTGCAACTGAACTTTCAAGACGTTTAACTTTGCAGCAAGAATGAGGAAAAATGTGAAAGTTGGTAGTTTAAAATCTAATTTTATGCTTTTTCTGTGAAGACTTGGTAGAACTCATTACTGCAGAAGGAACAGAAGCTGTAAAGAATGACAGATTGTGGAGAAAGTATTGATATTGGGCACATAGCATTTTGTACTCATATCCCAGGGGTAAATGCACATCTGTGTACAAAGTTGGGAAATTCTAGGCCAAATCTTTCATGCTTCAAATTGCCAAAATGTAGTAGAAAGGCAAAACCAGGTCCCACAGACCAGGTTTGGATTGAAATATGACGCACAAAATATGTATCCTGTGTATCTGATTTTCCCAGAGGTCATAACTGCATAAATATGTATTTGTGGTAAAATTAGATTTTGTTTCTAGGAGCTAGGGGAGGTTTCTAGACATTGTAAAAGTAACACCATAAAAATGACACCCTTTTCTATGATCCAATCAACGAAGAGCAAGGCGGAAACTATGCTCTTGCCCAATCCTAGCATTATGGGTGTGGACAGTAAGCCTGCCCCTGCCATATACTTTAGTGATGTCATTTGGTATGATAAATAAGGGAACCTGACAACACACACACACAGACACACTGATTCCTGGTCCATCGTGACCTGGGGTATTTGAGAAGGGGTGTGATATGAGTGGTATATCACTTAAAATAAGCATTTCAGCTGTGCGCTGCATACTAGGCTTAGACCAGGTTGCCTGATTGAAATACTTAACAATACTCTAATATAACGCATGTTCTGAATTGCCTCCCAGCTTGGCATATGCTGTAGAGAGCACTTCTGTCCATGAACCGCATTTATTGTACTAGTAATTATTGATGTATTGCCCGCAGTCATTGCCTAGCATTGTGCCCTCTATTGCTACCGCTTCTTGCTGCTAATGCAAATGTTAAGCATCATTACATGCCGTGCTTGTTCATACTTTCCACTCACAGCTTTTTACAACATCTGACCCCACTACAATTAACTATTTACCTCGCTCTGTACCTGATTACACAATTTATTCCCGGCGCTCACTACACTGGACCTCTCTGCTATTTTCTTATTTGTACTGTCCTCATGTCTAGCACTGTGTTCATCATCGCCTTATACCTTGCTACCCTGGCAAATGCCGACACCCTGACCCACACCACCATGTCACCCAGGGCCACTCCCACTCCTCTAGCCACCCACCCTACCTCTCCTACTGGGCTCACCCTCCTAATCCTGGCAACTGCCTTTCTCCATACCATCGCCACTCTCCTTACAGCCACCCCCTCTATTTGCACCCCATATACACGGTCATTAAAACTCAATCATTCAACGGAGCTCGCCTCGTCCACATCAATTCCACACTCATGGCCGCTCCTGGGCCCCTCCACGCCACCTCGGAGTCTGCCCTATCTTTGTCATGCCCGCCTAACCTAGTCAGCAGAGTCTATAGACTTTGGAGCCACACCTTACCTCTGCAACTGACCTGCCTACCTACCACTATCAACTCCAGGAATCGCAGATTATGCACCTTCTCAAACATCAGACACCCCTCCCACTTCCATGCCCCCAATTCAGTGCCCCCCCTCAGGTCATCACTGCTCCTGAATTCACACACACCACCAATACGCATCTCTCCACCTCTACAACACCCCCTCGCTATACACCCCCTTTAATGACAAAACCCACAAACACCACACCTCAAATGTGCTATCCTCAATGTTCGCTTCCTTACTGCACATGCCTTAGAAATACATGATCTTCTAACCACTAACAACCTTGACCTACTTTCCATCACCAAAACCTATACACAAGTCTTCTGGCCCCACCATTGCCCTAGCCCTTCCACCAGGCTATTCCATCCTTAGACAAGACAGGATTTCTCATATAGGAGGCGGAGTGGATCTTATCTCTAAGGAAAACCTATCCCTTAGGCTAAATAGCCACCCTTTGGTGGGCAACTCAGACATTCTATCTGCCAAACTCTCCCTGTCCCCCAACGGCACCATCAACATTCACATCATATACCGACCGACAGGACTTCCCTCTGACTTCCAGGGACGCCTCACCCACCTACTTAGCGACAATATTAGCAACCTGAATCTAGCGTTGAATGACCCCAAAGACAAAGCTGCCACCACTCTCGTTAATGGTCTAAATGACTTGGGCTTCACTCAAAAAGTCACCAGTACCACCCATTCAAAAGGCTGCACCCTTGACTGGGTCGTTGACCACAACTGCTCTTCCACCATCACTTCCAACTCTACATACCCATGGAACGATCACAATTGTGTCCAATTCACAATACCCACAGCCCCCCCACCAAACCTCTCTCACATGCCCCACAGGCCCTAGTCAGAAGCTCAAAAAAACTCAACAAGGACAACCTCTGCCCTTACCTGGAGGTCCCTGAACTATCACCCCCCTTTTCCAATCACCAGAACATCCTAGCGGACATTTGTAAGGACACCCTCACTAAAGCTATCAACTTAATTGCCCCTCTTGAATGTAAAAAGGAAATAAAATCACTGCATATCAACTCCTGGTTCACTGAAGAACTTCAAGTCTTACACTCCAGCAAAGGCAAAGCCTTCAAATTATGGCAGGCTAACCCTTGCGGTAGTACCAAAGAAAGCTTTAACAACATTTCCCACCAGTACAAAAATTTCATCACCATAGCTAAATCCAACTGCTTCAATGTCCGTATTACCAATGCTAACTCCGAAACCAAGGAAATCTTCACCTTCTTCAATGAACTCATCTCCCCACCACTAGCCTGGATGAGATCATCAAAGATGAGGCCTGGTGTGCAAGCATACAATCTTCCATTCTCAACAAAATTTACCTCTTACAAAAGAAAATCCAGGATCACTACAAAGCCCTGCCACACCAACACCTGCCTCCGCAATCAGTTCCCATGCACTCAAGCCCACTGAACCTATCCTCATTCAGAGACATCGTGCAAACAGAAGTCATCAACCACCTTAAACACCTTAAACCATCCATGTGCAAAGGAGACATATGCCCACCTAAGCTCATGAAGGACTGTGCCAACTCCCTTGCCCCACTTCTAACGCCTTTCATTAACGCATCTTTTAAATCAGGCAACGTTCCAGCTAGCCTCAAAGAAGCCTGGGTATGCCCCCTCTTAAAAAAAAACCACTCTAGGCCCCACCGAGCCTAGTAACTACTGGCCCATAACCACTGTCCTCTTCTTGCTCAAAATTCTGGACAAAGCAGCCCACAGCCAGAACCAACACTATTTTGAAAATAACTCCATCCTAGGGAAAAGACAATCAGGCTTTCGCAAAGGGCATGGTACAGAAACCACCCTGGTAGATCTTAAAAACCAGATCACTCAGATCATGGATAAAGTTAAGCCTGCACTCCTCTTATTACTGGACCTCTCGGCTGCCTTCAATCTTGTAGATCACAATACCCTCACCGCACACCTCAGTCACTCAGCCATATTCTCCAAAGAAGCAGCATCCTGGATCACATGCTTCCTTGAAGGAAGAGCAATGAAAGTATTCTCGGACATAGCCAATGCGGCCCCCAATACCATTAATTGCGGAGTCCCCCATGGATTCTGCACAGCCCCCATACTACACAATTTGTTTACGAAGCCCCTCTTTGACAAACTTGACGCATAAGGCATAGCGTATACCAACTACGCTGATGATACTCAAGTACTCCTACCACTAACTGGCTCCTACACCAAGATGTCAACGCACTACACTGTATCTACTCCACTATCCAAGCATGGATGGCGGCTAATGGCCTCTGCCTCAATGGAGATAAAACCGAGATTATCATCCTAGGTAGAAAAGCCACGCTAGCCAAACTAGATAATCTATACTCCAATTTTAGCATACACAGCATTATCATACCCGTCTGCACGTCTGTAAAGACTCTATGGGTTCATTCTACTCTCTCCATGACAAGACAGGTTAAAGCCATTGTCTCAGCTTCGGCACACACCATCAAACTCAGCAACGCCATAAAACCCTACATCTCCAAGTTGAACTATCTTTCAATAGCCATAGCTATGATAGGGGCCAAACTCGACCATTGCACCGCCCTCCTTGTCGGTACGTCAGCAAAAAACTTAAACAGACACCAAATCACACAAAATAACGCCATAAGAGCAGCACTGAGCATTTAAAAAAGGGACCATATCTCCCATGCAAGACAAACAGCACACTTGCTTCCTCTAAAAGACTGCATTACTTTCATAATCCTTACTCTCACACACAAATGCCTCTCACTCACAGCCCCCTCATACCGATCAGAAGCCATTCCTAGAGTGACCTCCACACGTCCCACACGTACAATCTACTCTAACCGCCTGGTCACCCCCACACCAACTGGGCTAAAAGACTGTGGGGGAATAAATGTGATAAGCATTGCTTTCCACATGTTTCCTGACGGGAAGGATGGCTTGTTTGGTTAGAGGAACAAACTGGATCCCCATTTCAAGTTCACAGTTCCTTTTACCAACATCAGGAACTTCTGTGCCCAAGTCTCTTTTATTCAAAGTCTATTGCCTCAGAGGGCCTGATGTACCAGAAATAATGAAAAAACGTTTCTTTCCAAATATTCAAGTGGGGCGATTCACTCTTCACACCAGCCGGGCTCAGATCATATTTTCACAATTAGCATCCCTCAGTCGGGTTCCCATTTGACGCAGCAGTATATCTTCTCAGGTGTGTTACTCTTCACCCAGGATACCCCTCTTCCGGGCTCAGACCCCTTTTCTACAATTAGTCCCCCTCAGCCAGGCTCAGACCAATTTCAGTTTACAGACAATCGAAGACTTTTGAATTTGCACAGGATTTAACTTAACCCGCTGCAAGACCACTTTGATTTCACAGTTCAATCATTTGTAAACGCTCATGGGATTACCAAACAGAGACCTTCGAGTGAGCACCCACGTGGCACAGGGCCACTAGGTATCTGGTACCTATTTCGGTTTCATAAAGTTCAATCGTATACAAGTTCTCTTTCTTCATACACTGTTGCTGCTTGCCAAACACACGAGGAAGCAGCAATTCCGAGATGGCAGTTTAAACCGAGAAGAAAGGCAGTGAGACCAGAGAGGACAACAAGATGGGAGTTACCCTTGCCCCTTTCAACAAAGTGCTGCGATTTTCAAGAAGCCTCAAGGAAAAGAAACATACGACTGGGAATTGTAGCTGCTGTATGGTGTTGTGTGTGTCAAAGGTACACTTGGCCCTCCTGCATTGATAGCCAAGGCGGGGAGAAGCGATTGACACAGTGGTACTGTCCTTGACTCCAACAGCAAAGCAACTCCAGCGAGTTCAGCATAGCCAGTGAATTGGAAAAACTGATATCAGACCGGACTCTGTTATGCTCAAGGTTGCAAGCAGCAACTTTGTATGAAGAAAGAGAACTTGCATACGATTGAACTTTAGGAAACTGAAATAGGTACTAGATACAGAGAGGTCCAGCACCACGTGGGTGCTCACTTGAAGGTCTCTGTTATTCCGATGAGCGTGTAAAAATTATTGAACTGTGAAACCGAAGTGGTCCTGCAGCGGGTTAAGTTAAATGTCTTCGATTGTCTGTAAACTGAAATTGGTCTGACCCCCGCTGAAGGGGATCCTGTGTGAAGAGTAACACGACGAAGAAAAGATTGCTGTGGCAAATGTGAACCCGACTGAGGGATGCCTGCGAATGAAGATGGTCTGAACCCGACTGAGAGAAGCTAATTGTGATAATAGGACCTGAGCCCGGCTGAGTGGGATCCGGGGTGAAGAGTATGTTCCCGACTTGAATATTTGCAAAGGAACTTTTTTTTGTTGTTTCTGGTACATCAGGCCCTCTGAAGACTTGGGCACAGAATGTCCTGATGTTGGTAACAGGTAAAAGGAAATGTGACCTTGTGCTGAAGAAGCCCAAGGGTGTGCTGTCCTCGAGTGACCCTCCTTGTCCTGTGCTCAAAACGTGGGGAAGGGAGGCCAATGGCCTAAACATCCTGATTTATCATTTTGTGTAAACTTCTTTCTTTTTGTGAACATTATCCCACACTATTTGTAGCATAGCGGTAAGGATTGGCAATAGTTTTTTTTTAGTATAGGCCTTTTTCTTTTGACTAGACTCCACTAGGATTGTATTATTATTATTCAATGGTCGTAGCTTGATCCCATTTTAGATTTAGGTTGAGATAATCGTTTTTCACACCTCTGATAAAGTTCAATAAACACCCTTGAACTATAATCACTTGTGTCTCTCTTACCTTGATACCATGCCTTGCATACATTGGGGAAGACTGTGACAATATGCCATTAAGGCATGAGGAATAGAAGAAACGTCTCTGATAGGGAATGGAGAGCATGTGGTTTCCCCCGACTATGCCCCGTCATCTCCTCGAAGTGTCCCTCCACCCAGGTAGTCTGTCCTCGTATAGCTGCCCCCAGGATGAGGATCAGGTAGCAGCTGCCATTCCCTGGACACCTAGGGGGAGACTTCCTTAGGGAAAGAAGTGAGGACTTCGCTAGATTCATTACAAACGATACAGTGTAAATCTGGAATCTGTACCCAAACAAGAGGTCACGAATAAGAGGGTCTGGGACCCTTATTGAAAACGAAGTAAACCAGGGAGTGTTGTCTACTTGGCAGGAGAGTGAACCAAGCAGATGTACTGCAACAATGCAAGTCTGGAAACTGTGCCCAAATGAGAAATCAATAAAAGAAGGGCCTGGGACCCTGATGATAAATGAAGCCAACAAGCAAGAGTTGCATGCTTGGCAGCAGAGTGAACCCGCACCCATATGAGAACCCCAAGTTTAAAGTGACGAAGATCATGAGGGTCTGGGACTATGTGAAAGAAAAACACTCCATGGAAGAACACTCGTTTGTCAGGAGAGGGATCCAAACCCTGTAAAACACTGCAAGTCTGGGCCGTGCACGCACATGAATGGTGAAGAATAAGAGGGTCAAGAAACCGTAGATCTTACAGAAGAAATCCAACGCTTGATAGAAAACTGTGGCAAGTTTTGCCAATGACGAAGAAGCGTGAACACAAGACATATACCCTTGTGAATTGCTTAGTGACACTTTACCAAAAGGGGCTCAGGAGCCCTAAAGGAAGGGCTTGAAGACAAGAAGCTGTCTAATGGAAAGGAGCACAACCCTAGCATTGGAATCTTGTGTTTCGGAATATTATTTTGTATCCCTTTTTATTACCAGACTGGAAACATTTTTGTTGGTTTTAAACACAAGCACACTTTTTACGTTGAAGAGAGAGATCATCCTTGCACAGTTGCGTTAGATTGTTAGTGTTAGGAACAGAGGTAGGTTTTGAGACATGACAATGACTGACTTTTCACTTTTGGACTTCCTGACAGTTTCACTAGTTTCCTTTGAAGTAGGGAAAGCCCTCTTAGATTTAGGGATAGAGAGGCATTTTTCCAACCCACTTTTAATTAATGAAAGTATGTACCCAAAAATATGCCACCATTGTATCCGTGAAGAAGTTAATCTGATATGTGTCTTTCAGTGCAAACAAAGAGGTTCTAGTAACAGTTCAATGTTTCAATAGGAAATTCCAAGGAGGATCCTCAACATATGGAGCACCATGCACAGGTAACCCTACACACTGGAAGACCAGTCTTCAGAAAATCACTTAATTCTTCATAAGATGTTTTCCAGACCACAACAGACAAATTAGCACAAATATGCACCCTCCAAAAATCATACCCAATTGTGTTGAAATAATGGGCATCAACAATTATGGACTCTGGACTCCACCTGAGCATATCTTATACAAGAAGACACTAAAGGAAAGACTTAATTGAATCAGTTTCACCTACGCACATCCATAACAGGCATGGAACATCTACACCCTAAGCAGAGTAAAATTGGGCCAAAGAGGACCATAACACAGAGAGTGCCATATTCTGCTCGATCCCTCTCAAGCACCCATTCTCATCAAACACCAGAGTTGGAGAACTCTTTTCCATTGCAGAATCACTATCTCCTCTACCTAACAATCACAAATAGAAATAAAAACAAGCAAAGCGAGATTCATGGCCTCCTGGATAATAACAACAGTACAGGACCTTACCACATCCCCAACACTCACAATCTCGGTACATCATGCACTAGATACATATATACTGTAAAGCACTTATGGTGGCAACAGTAAAGACATACACAAGTGATCACAGTTCAAGGGTGTTTATTAAACTGTATATGTGGGTTGGAAAACTGCCTAATCTAAACCTAAATCTAAGATGGGAGCAAGCTACAACCATCAAATAATAATAAGGCAGTCCTAGTGATGTCTTGTCAAAATAAAAGGCCGTATACAAGAAAAACCTATTGCCAATCCTTACGCTAAATACAAACAAAGAGTGTGGGTTCATAATAAAAAAAGAAGTGTTCACAAATAAAAAGTCAGGATGCAGTAGTCGGGGTCTCCCTTTTCCACCTTTTTTTGAGCACGGGACAAGGCGGGACTCCTTAGCACAGCACACCCTCTAGCTTTCCCAGCATGAGCCCACAGTTCTGCTCTCAGCTATCAGAGCCTTCGGTGGTTAAGTCTCTTTTCTACAAAATGTCTCTTGCCTCAGAGGACCTGATGTGTTCCAAAAAAATAAACAAAGTTTATTTCTGCTTGCACATTGGGTGATGCCTTTCGCCCCTAATTCCCCCTCCTCTGGGCTCAGATCCACAAAAAGTTATTCGTAATATCAATACCTTCAGTGGTTAACTTTCTTGCTTCCGAGGGTCTTATGGTGTACAAAAATAATAAACAATAGTTCTTTCCTGATTGGATTGGAGGTGATATTTCTTCACCACTGGATCCCCCTCTTCTGGGCTCAGACCCCTCGTGAATATCAGCCTCCCTCTGCCAGGTTCACTCTGGCTTGTATTCAAAAGATTTCTTTTTTTTTAGGTGTCGGTGGGGTGATAACGTCTCACTCCTGGATCCCCCTCTTCTGGGCTCAGACCTTTCTTTAATGCTTGCCTTCTCTCTGTCGGATTCACTACGTCCTTTTCAGATGGGTAATGACTTTTCACCTGTGGATCCCCCTCTTCCGGGTTCAGACCCCTCTCAACTGTTTGCCTTCCCTCTGTCGGGTTCACTACGGCTTTCAACACAATCTCCTCAGTGACATTCATGACTCTAAATGTCTTTTTAAACAGTTCACTGTAGACATCCCTCTGCCAAATTCACTCTTGTCAACACACTGTTTATCAATTACACATTTTCTTAAACAGTTTTTACGATGCAGGATTCACCTGCCTTAGTTTCACAATCATCTTTCGGTCAAAAACCTTTGACTTTCAGAGGATTTTATGAGACCCTTGTATGACCACTTTGAACCCAAGGGCCTTCAGGTAACGGTAATTTCAAAAATAGGGTAATTTCCTGAGTGAACACTCCCCGGGGTGCCTAAATCCTCAGTAGCTGGTTTTCCTCTTTCGTATCAACAGTTCTTTGTACTTTCTCCAATTATCTGCATGCTACTTTCGTTCAACACAGTTCGGTTTCTTATCGGCTCTCCCATCGACTCACCGGCTGTGATGAATGGCTTGGCCTTTCTTGCTCCTGGAGTCAAGGCCAGTACCACAGTGGCAAGCGTCTCTCCCCGGCTTGGTTATCAGCAGAGGAGGGCCCCAGGTACCGTTGACATCTGCTGCAACACACGCTGGCTTTTGTTTGCGGTCTTACGATTCCTTCCGTGGAGGTTCACGGGCCTGGCTTTGAAAGGGAAAGGTTTCTTCTCTTCTTGTCACCCTCTCGATTCATGCTGTCTTTCGCCTCCTCTTGAACTGCCGTGCTGAGTTAGCTCTCTCATCGTGCAGACTGCCTTGCTTGTCTTGTGCTCTCGTGCTCCACCTTTTATCTCTGTATGGAAAGGAAAAGGCTGTAAGGTGTGATTGATTCTGATTAATTGCCTGACTCTGCCTGATGCTTCTGTCAACACATGTCAGGTGAACAGTTCTAGTATTTGTTTGTTGGTTTTTACAGTGTAAGAGACTATTCGTGTTGGAAAGAAGGGGGGTTTGGAAAACTCAAAAGAGTGAGATTGGTAGGATTAGTGAAACAAACAGGAATGAGTGTGATCATTATTGTGAAAGGATCAGGGGAGATTGTGGGAACAGCAGTGTTTTGTCAAAGTAGACTGGGAGTTCAGGAAAGAATAATCAGAGGGACGTGGAGAAGAAGGATGGGGAGTATTTGGGCGGAAACCAGGAAATCATGGATTCTGGGAGTTGTGGTTTTTGAGTGTAATGGTGTTTGGGCTCTTAGTTGATTTACCAGAGGTGTAGGGGTGGTTGGATTTTATTAAGGGAGCTTCTTTGGGTGGAATAGAGGTAGAAGTGGAATTACCAAAAACAGCCTCAGGGACTTTGTCCCTGGTAGAATACTGCATCTCTCCTGGGGCATTTCTGCGAGCATAACCCAAGACTCCCCTACTCAGGGGATCCTCCCTCGCTAGTCTACCCTCAGGGTGGGATCTGAGGGTGCCAGCCCTCCCCTGGCCACCTGAATAAGGGATTCTCGAGGTCTACTCAAGATAATACTCTCAGGTTTCTCACATACCCTTCCCCTAAACTGGTTGGTCCGCAGTGTTTTGTTTGGAGATTCCATGACGGAACACTCATGCTGTTGGTCCAAGTAGTCCAGCATAAAATTTGGAGTGTCGCAGCTGGGATTTTCAACTCTTTCCCGGTGGATTAGGGCTTGTGAAGGAGTGGTTTCAAGATTTCTCTCACCCCTCTTCCTCTTTCCATCTTTCTTTCCCTGTCTTGAGCTTCCAGCAGCCCTCTTCCATATTTTCAGAACAGACCTCCATGTCATGCCCCCACTCTCCACAAAATACTTATTGGTCTAATTGAGAGGCTTCTAAGTCATTTAAAGATAGAATAGAATGGATGTTGACCTCTCCTAACCTTATTCAGGGGACTAAACTAAATTTCGGTGACATGACTCCTCTCCAGGTTTTGCTCCTCTTGGTCAATATAAGATTCCTTTTGTATCCCTTCTCTTAATTGCTCACCCCTTAAGATCCCCTCGGAATTGTAAGGATGGGATTTTGGGATTTGGTCTTTTGTAACAGGGGTTTTTAGAGCCCTGCCAGATAATTCACGAGATAACATTTCCGCCAATGTCTCATATATCGGGTTCTCTTTGGGTATTTAATTCAGCTTGGGTTCCCTGGATGTTTTGTGTTCTACCTTTCTATTATGTTCCTTATCCTTAAGATGTTGGGATTTGGTGGATCCTCTGCACATTTTCTCTTCTCCTGGAATGAGTTTGCGAGTAATTTCTCTACCAATGGGATGTTATATTTCCTATGCCCAGGGAGATGGTGAGATATTAGGGCTTTCAATTTATGCGTTCCAGGATTTGGGTCTTCTGAAGAGAGGATGGGATAATTTTTTGAGGCTCATCAAATTCACCTGGGTTTTTAGTGGTCTTCTTAGACAGGGAGCTCCATATGTTCTCTTCGCTTCAGAATCCTAAGGGTACCTTTCTTCCTAAGGACTCTCTTTTCCTTTGTACACGTTTATAACAGTTCACAACCTCAAGGGTATGGTTTCCTTGAGATCCTTCTTTCAACAGTACACACAATAGGTCATACTCTGGATGGCATGATCCTTCCTTGAGACACACCACAATGCACACCCATATTTGTCTTCACCTGGTTTACTCTCCTGCCAGGAATATATTGTAGAAAACACATTCTCTTTAAGATAGGGTTTTAACAACTCATTTGAAACTGGTTCGATAAATACTTTTGCTTCTTTAATGACTTTATTTTTGTTATATTGCTGCGTTATTATGAAAAGACACACTCGGTTAGACAACCTGGTAACCCATTTGTGTTCTTTTGGGTTTGCCAGTATTTTCTGGTTTCCCCCCACTTCAGTTTCTTTCACTCTGTGTTATTCCTACAGAACGGCATACGCTCGCCAGCAACCTGGCAACCCACTTGTATTCCCTGTGCTTACCGGTTGCCTCCAGCGTTCCTTTGCTTCCTCTGCTTGTTAAGGGTTGCGAGGCAGCCCGGCATCTGCATCACTCTCCTCTCCTCCCCTTCTCCTCAGCTGTAGCTGGGTCATATTTAAACTTAGCTTGATTATAACTTTTCCAACGCCTAGACCGCTACATTGTTCGCCCGGTCCTAGTGATCTTCATTACTCTGTATTTCTTTCTCTTGTTAGTGGTTATGGGACCATTTCTTGAGGAAGTGGAAAATGAAAATCATTGAGAGTGGTCCTCACTGCTCCCTGCCACTTCCTCATCCCAGTTGTCAATATATTATCCCTAATGGGAGTTTGGGGAGTAACCAAAGGCGATCTACCAAGAGTTTGGTGTGAGAAACCAGAAGGTGTCTCACATGCTGATCCCTGGGGATTTGTCATCCAGATGGCCAGGACATGACCATCGCTGTTGGATCCAGTTCCTGGGAGTGGACCAGTGCGGTACGATCACCTGGGTTATGGATCCTTGGGGAGAAGGATAGGGGCTCCCAATGGTGAGATGCGGTATCCCCTGTCCTTCATGACCACTTCCCTATCCTACTATACAGGATTTACTGACTTTCCAACTCCCCCACCCTTTTTTTGTTTCAAACACTTAGACGAGGAGGATAGAGATTGGGAGGATGAAGATTATCAATAGGGAACCACAGACTCAGAAAACAGACTCTCCCCTTACTACAACAGACTATCACATTAATGAGGCCAAGCAACGTCAGGTCTCCCTTTATAACTATGCACACCTGAACTTAATCACCACTCTCATGAAGTATAAAAGAGTGAGCAGGAAAGAACTTGTTTTATGGCAGTGTCTTGTTTTATGGCTCATTTATTTACAGGACAAACAATGTTTCATCTCAAAACTGAGGAGCGTTGGATTTTCTTCTTCAGGATTAGATCCCTCAGAAAAATTGGTGACAACGTTATCCTTCCCTGCTTCTTTTGTTCTCAACTCTCTAGATGGTTCCCAGTCTAATAGATTAGGGGGATTCCTCTCTGGCGAAGATGGCATGTCCACACTCTCTTCACTTGCACTTGGTTCTCCTACCTTAGGGATGGACTTGGTCAGTTTGAAATCAGAGATAGGTGCCTTCTCCATCTCTAATTGCAGGTTCCAAAGGTTTTGTTCTTTTGGCTCCAGTAGATGGGGAGAGAATAGTCAGGTAGTATGGTTTCTTCAAAAATTAATGACCCAGGGCCTGTCCTGTTCTGTGGAATCCCATGACTATCCATCAGGTCTAGTAGAGTCAGAGGTATAGGTACAGATTCCTCTGAGGAATCACTCTCGAGTTCCTCCCCACTCTCCCAACATGATTCTTCACCCGGAATAGTATCTACGTGTTGTTCAACTTTTTCTTTTGTGGGAGGTTTTACAAATGATGTTTCCATCGTCTCTCTATTTTTCTCCCAAAGGTCTAGTTGGGATAGAGCTTCCCAACAATATTCAGACACTAATAGTCCCATCGGTTCACCCCCCTTGATCTGTATCATGTCACAAGATAAATTCAAGAGAACAACTTTTAGCTCTTCCCTATTTGCAAAAAGGGGTAGTAGTTTTAGTTTTCGCTTCCATCTCACATCACCCAGAGGCATAAGGTACATGAGGAGAGTGGCTTGGTACTTCCGCCTTAAGCTCCAGGGAAAGGATTATTTTATCCCTTTTGGGACTTTGACAGTTGTGGGGAAAAAAATGTGATAAGCATTGCTTTCCACATGTTTCCTAACGGGAAGGATGGCTTGTTTGATTAGAGGAACAAACTGGATCCCCATTCTTTGAGTCAAATTCCTAACAGGTTCGTGAAAACCTTCCATAGTCTTCATTCCACGGATGGCAAATGGGATGCGGTTACAGTGACTTTCGCCATAATGGATGTTTGAGTTTTTTCGAGGAAACTGTTGGTAATTTGTTCTCTCTCTGAGGCTCCTATTGGGGCATTATAATTTAAAAGTTGTCTATTTTGGTGGGGTCCCCAACTGGTATCAATTAGGACACATCCCACTCTGACACCATATGTAAGGAATGTACGGTATCAAAGTAAGACAGACACAAGTGATCACAGTTCAAGGGTGTTTATTGAACTTTATCAGGGGTGTGAAAAACAGCTATCTAAACCTAAATCTAAGATGGGAGCAAGCTATGACCGTCAAATTATAATAATACACTCCTAGCGTAGTCTAGTCAAATAAAAATGGCCTATACTAAAAAAGAAATCTTGCCAATCCTTACCACTATGCTACAAATAGTGTAGGATAATGTTCACAAAAAGAAAGAAGTGTACACAAAATGATAAATCAGGATGTTTAGGCCGTTGGCCTCTATTCCCCACGTTTTCAGCACAGGACAAGGTGGGTCACTCAAGCAGAGCACACTCTTGGGCTTCTTCGGCACAAGGTCACAGTTCCTTTTACCAACATCAGGACCTTCTGTACCCAAGTCTCTTTTATTCAAAGTCTATTGCCTCAGAGGGCCTGATGTTCCAGAAATAATGAAAAAACGTTTCTTTCCAAATATTCAAGTGGGGTGATTCACTCTTCACACCGGCCGGGCTCAGATCCTATTTTCACAATTAGCATCCCTCAGTCGGGTTCCCATTTGACACAGCAATATCTTCTCAGGTGTGTTACTCTTCACCCAGGATACCCCTCTTCCGGGCTCAGACCCCTTTTCTACAGACCAATTTCAGTTTACAGACAATTGAAGACTTTTGAATTTGCACAGGATTTAACTTAACCCGCTGCAAGACCACTTTGATTTCACAGTACAATAATTTGTAAACGCTCATGGGATTACCAAACAGAGACCTTCGAGTGAGCACCCACGTGGCACAGGGCCACTATGTATCTGGTACCTATTTCAGTTTCATAAAGTTCAATCGTATACAAGTTCTCTTTCTTCATACAATGTTGCCGCTTGCAAAACACACGAGGAAGCAGCAATTCCGAGATGGCAATTTAAATCGAGAAGAAAGGCAGTGAGACCAGAGAGGACAACAAGATGAGAGTTACCCTTGTCCCTTTCAACAAAGGGCTGCGATTTTCAAGAAGCCTCAAGGAAAAGAAACATACGACTGGGAATTGTAGCTGCCATATGTTGTTGTGTGTGTGTCAAAGGTACACTTGGCCCTCCTGCATTGATAGCCAAGGTGGGGAGAAGCGATTGACACAGTGGTACTGTCCTTGACCCCAACAGCAAAGCAACTCCAGAGTTCAGCATAGCCGGTGAATTGGAGAAACTGATATCAGACCGGACTGTGTTATGCTCAAGTTTGCAAGCAGCAACTTTGTATGAAGAAAGAGAACTTGCATATGATTGAACTTTAGGAAACTGAAATAGGTACTAGATACAGAGAGGTCCGGCACCACGTGGGTGCTCACTTGAAGGTCTCTGTTATTCCGATGAGCGTGTACAAATTATTGAACTGTGAAACCAAAGTGGTCCTGCAGCGGGTTAAGTTAAATCCTGAGCACATTCGAATGTCTTCAATTGTCTGTAAACTGAAATTGGTCTGACCCCCTCTGAAGGGGATCCTGTGTAAAGAGTAACACACCCAAGAAGAGATTGCTGTGGCAAATGTGAACCCGACTGAGGGATGCCTGCGAATGAAGATGGTCTGTACCCGACTGAGAGAAGCTAATTGTGAAAATAGGACCTGAGCCCGGCTGAGCGGGATCCGGGGTGAAGAGTATATTCCCGACTTGAATATTTGGAAAGGAATGTTTTTTTGTTGTTTCTGGTACATCAGGCCCTCTGAGGACTTGGGCACAGAAGGCCCTGATGTTGGTAAAAGGAAATGTGACCTTGTGCTGAAGAAGCCCAAGAGTGTGCTGTCCTCTAGTGACCCTCCTTGTCCTGTGCTCAAAACGTGGGGAAGGGAGGCCAATGGCCTAAACATCCTGACTTATCATTTTGTGTAAACTTCTTTCTTTTTGTGAACATTATCCCACACTATTTGTAGCATAGCGGTAAGGATTGGCAATACTTTTTTTGTAGTATAGGCCTTTTTCATTTGACTAGACTCCACTAGTATTATTATTATTCAATGGTCGTAGCTTGGTCCCATCTTAGATTTAGGTTTAGATAGTTGTTTTTCACACCTCTGATAAAGTTCAATAAACACCCTTGAACTATGATCACTTGTGTCTCTCTTACCTTGATACCATGCCTTCCTCACATTGGGGAAGACTGTGACAATATGCCATTATGGCATGGGGAATAGAAGAAACATCTCTGATAGGGAATGGAGAGCATGTGGTTTCCTCCAACTATGCCCTGTCATCTCCTCGAGGTGTACCTCCACCCAGGTAGTCTGTCCTCGTATAGCTGCCCCAAGGATGAAGATCTGGTAGCAGCTGCCATTCCCTGGACACCTAGGGGGAGACTTCCTTAGGGAAAGAAGTGAGGACTTTGCTAGATTCATTACAAACGATATAGCGTAAGTCTGGGATCTGTACCCAAACAAGAGGTCGCAAATAAGAGGGTTTGGGACCCTTATTGAAAATGAAGTAAACCAGGGAGTGTTGTCTACTTGGCAGGAGAGTGAACCAAGCAGATGTACTGCAACAATGCAAGTCTGGAAACTGCGCCCAAATGAGAAATCAATAAAAGAAGGGCCTGGGACCCTGATGATAAATGAAGCCAACAAGCAAGAGTTGTACGCTTGGCAGCAGAGTGAACCCGCACCCATATGAGAACCCCAAGTTTAAAGTGGCGAAGATCATGAGGGTCTGGGACTCTGTGAAAGAAAAACACTCCATGGAAGAACACTCGTTTGTTAGGAGAGGGATCCAAACCCTGTAAAACACTGCAAGTCTGGGCCGTGCACCCACATGAATGGTGAAGAATAAGAGGCTGAAGAAACCGTAGATCTTACAGAAGGAATCCAACGCTTGATAGAAAACTGTGGCAAGTTTTGCCAATGACGAAGAAGCGTGAACACAAGACATATACCCTTGTGAATTGCTTAGTGACACTTTACCAAAAGGGGCTCAGGAGCCCTAAAGGAAGGGCTTGAAGACAAGAAGCTGTCTAATGGAAAGGAGCACAACCCTAGCATTGGAATCTTGTGTTTCGGAATATTATTTTGTATCCCTTTTTATTACCAGACTGGAAACATTTTTGTTGTTTTAAAACACAAGCACACTTTTTACATTGAAGAGAGATCATCCTTGCACAGTTGCGTTAGATTGTTAGTGTTAGGAACAGAGGTAGGTTCTGAGACATGACAATGACTGACTTTTTACTTTTGGACTTCCTGACAGTTTCACTAGTTTCCTTTGAAGTAGGGAAAGCCCTCTTAGATTTAGGGATAGAGAGGCATTTTTCCAACCCACTTTTAATTAATAAAAGTATGTACCCAAGAATATGCCACCATTTTATCCGTGAAGAAGTTAATCTGATATGTGTCTTTCAGTGCAAACAAAGAGGTTCTAGTAACAGTTCAATGTTTCAATAGGAAATTCCAAGGAGGATCCTCAACATATGGAGCACCACGCACAGGTAACCCTACACACTGGAAGACCAGTCTTCAGAAAATCACTTAATTCTTCATAAGATGTTTTCCAGACCACAACACACAAATTAGCACAAATATGCACCCTCCTAAAATCATACCCAATTGTGTTGAAATAATGGGCATCAACAATTATGGACTCTGGACTCCACCTGAGCATATCTTATACAAGAAGACACTAAAGGAAAGACTCAATTGAATCAGTTTCACCTACGCACATCCATAACAGGCATGGAACATCTACACCCTAAGCAGAGTAAAATTGGGCCAAAGAGGACCATAACACAGAGAGTGCCATATTCTGCTCGATCCCTCACAAGCACCCATTCTCATCAAACACCAGAGTTGGAGAACTCTTTTCCATTGCAAAATCACTATCTCCTCTACCTAACAATCACAAATAGAAATAAAAACAAGCAAAGCGAGATTCATGGCCTCCTGGATAATAACAACAGTACAGGACCTTACCACATCCCCAACACTCAAAATCTCGGTACATCATGCACTAGATACATATATACTGTAAAGCACTTATGGTGGCAACAGTAAAGACATACACAAGTGATCACAGTTCAAGGGTGTTTATTAAACTGTATATGTGGGTTGGAAAACTGCCTAATCTAAACCTAAATCTAAGATGGGAGCAAGCTACAACCATCAAATAATAATAAGGCAGTCCTAGTGATGTCTTGTCAAAATAAAAGGCTGTGTACAAGCAAAACCTATTGCCAATCCTTACGCTAAATACAAACAAAGAGTGTGGGTTCATAATAAAAAAAGAAGTGTTCACAAATAAAAAGTCAGGATGCAGTAGTCGGGGTCTCCCTTTTCCACCTTTTTTTGAGCACGGGACAAGGCGGGACTCCTTAGCACAGTACACGCTCGAGCTTTCCCAGCATGAGCCCACAGTTCTGCTCTCAGCTATCAGAGCCTTCGGTGGTTAAGTCTCTTTTCTACAAAATGTCTCTTGCCTCAGAGGACCTGATGTGTTCCAAAAAAATAAACAAAGTTTATTTCTGCTTGCACATTGGGTGATGCCTTTCGCCCCTAATTCCCCCTCCTCTGGGCTCAGATCCACAAAAAGTTATTCGTAATATCAATACCTTCAGTGGTTAACTTTCTTGCTTCCGAGGGTCTTATGGTGTACAAAAATAATAAACAATAGTTCTTTCCTGATTGGATTGGAGGTGATATTTCTTCACCACTGGATCCCCCTCTTCTGGGCTCAGACCCCTCGTGAATATCAGCCTCCCTCTGCCAGGTTCACTCTGGCTTGTATTCAAAAGATTTTCTTTTTTTTTTAGGTGTCGGTGGGGTGATAACTTCTCACTCCTGGATCCCCCTCTTCTGGGCTCAGACCTTTCTTTAATGCTTGCCTTCTCTCTGTCGGATTCACTACGTCCTTTTCAGATGGGTAATGACTTTTCACCTGTGGATCCCCCTCTTCCGGGTTCAGACCCCTCTCAACTGTTTGCCTTCCCTCTGTCGGGTTCACTACGGCTTTCAACACAATCTCCTCTGTGACATTCATGACTCTAAATGTCTTTTTAAACAGTTCACTGTAGACATCCCTCTGCCAAATTCACTCTTGTCAACACACTGTTTATCAATTACACATTTTCTTAAACAGTTTTTACGATGCAGGATTCACCTGCCTTAGTTTCACAATCATCTTTCGGTCAAAAACCTTTGACTTACAGAGGATTTTATGAGACTCTTGTATGACCACTTTGAAACCAAGGTCCTTCAGGTAACGGTAATTTCAAAAATAGGGTAATTTCCTGAGTGAACACTCCCCGGGGTGCCTAAATCCTCAGTAGCTGGTTTTCCCCTTTCGTATCAACAGTTCTTTGTACTTTCTCCAATTATCTGCATGCTACTTTCGTTCAACACAGTTCGGTTTCTTATCGGCTCTCCCATCGACTCCCCGGCTGTGATGAATGGCTTGGCCTTTCTTGCTCCTGGATTCAAGGCCAGTACCACAGTGGCAAGAGTCTCTCCACGGCTTGGTTATCAGCAGAGGAGGGCCCCAGGTACCGTTGACATCTGCTGCAACACACGCTGGCTTTTGTTTGCGGTCTTACGATTCCTTCCGTGGAGGTTTCACAGGCCTGGCTTTGAAAGGGAAAGGTTTCTTCTCTCCTTGTCACCCTCTCGATTCATGCTGCCTCCTCTTGAAGTGCCGTGCTGAGTTAGCTCTCTCATCGTGCAGACTGCCTTGCTTGTTTTGTGCTCTCGTGCTCCACCTTTTATCTCTGTGTGGAAAGGAAAATGCTGTAAGGTGTGAGTGATTCTGATTAATTGCCTGACTCTGCCTGATGCTTCTGTCAACACATGTCAGGTGAACAGTTCTAGTATTTGTTTGTTGGTTTTTACAGTGTAAGAGACTATTCGTGTTGGAAAGAAGGGGGTTTCGAAAACTCAAAAGAGTGAGATTGGTAGGATTTGTGAAAATAACAGGAATGAGTGCGATCATTATTGTGAAAGGATCAGGGGAGATTGTGGGAACAGCAGTGTTTTGTCAAAGTAGACTGGGAGTTCAGGAAAGAATAATCAGAGGGACGTGGAGAAGAAGAATGGGGAGTATTTGGGCAGAAACCAGGAAATCATGGATTCTGGGAGTTGTGGTTTTTGTGTGTAATGGTGTTTGGGCTCTTAGTTGATTTACCAGAGGTGTAGGGGTGGTTGGATTTTATTAAGGGAGCTTCTTTAGGTGGAATAGAGGTAGAAGTGGAATTACCAAAAACAGCCTCAAGGACTTTGTCCCTGGTAGAATACTGCATCTCTCCTGGGGCATTTCTGCGAGCATAACCCAAGACTCCCCTACTCAGGGGATCCTCCCTCGCTAGTCTACCCTCAGGGTGGGATCTGAGGGTGCCAGCCCTCTCCTGGCCACCTGAATAAGGGATTCTCGAGGTCTACTCGAGATAATACTCTCAGGTTTCTCACATACCCTTCCCCTAAACTGGTTGGACCACAGTGTTTTGTTTGGAGATTCCATGACGGAACACTCATGCTGTTGGTCCAAGTAGTCCAGCATAAAATTTGGAGTGTCGCAGCTGGGATTTTCAACTCTTTCCCGGTGGATTAGGGCTTGTGAAGGAGTGGTTTCAAGATTTCTCTCACCCCTCTTTCTCTTTCCATCTTCCTTTCCCTGTCTTGAGCTTCCAGCAGCCCTTCCTCCATATTTTCAGAACAGGCCTCCATGACGTGCCCCCACTCTCCACAAAATAAG
Source organism: Ambystoma mexicanum (assembly GCF_040938575.1). Taxonomy (NCBI): domain Eukaryota; kingdom Metazoa; phylum Chordata; class Amphibia; order Caudata; family Ambystomatidae; genus Ambystoma; species Ambystoma mexicanum. The sequence goes on from NC_090937.1 coordinate 1,287,052,018, forward strand.
CATTGGTCTAATTGAGAGGCTTCTAAGTCATTTAAAGATAGAATAAAATGGATGTTGAGCCTCTCCTAACCTTATTCAGGGGACTAAACTAAATTTCGGTGACATGACTCCTCTCCAGGTTTTGCTCCTCTTGGTCAGTATAAGGTTCCTTTTGTATCCCTTCTCTTAATTGCTCACCCCTTAAGATCCCCTCTGAATTGTAAGGATGGGATTTTGGGATTTGGTCTTTTGTAAAAGGGTTTTCTAGAGCCCTGCCAGATATTTCACGAGATTACATTTCCGCCAATGTCTCATATATCGGGTTCTCTTTGGGTATTTACTTCAGCTTGGGCCCCCTTTATGTTTTGTGTTCTACCTTTCTATTATGTTCCTTATCCTTAAGATGTTGGGATTTGGTGGATCCTCTGCACATTTTCTCTTCTTCTGGAATGAGTTTGCGAGTAATTTCTCTACCAATGGCATTTTATATTTCCTATGCCCAGGGAGATGGTGAGATATTAGGGCTTTCAATTTCTGCGTTCCAGGATTTGGGTCTTCTGAGGAGAGGATGGGATAATTTTTTGAGGCTCATCAAATTCACCTGGGTTTTTAGTGGTCTTCTTAGACAGGTAGCTCCATATTTTCTCATATATAAGGGTCCCCAATATTTCACCTCAATGAATACCTCTTGGAGTATGAGAAAAGTTGAGCAAAGCACATTTTGGCTCATCGCCACAAAATATAAGGGGAAAGGTCTCTATACCCTGCTTTTTGTGGTGTACCACATAGATGGCTCAGGTGGTCAGAATAACCTATCTGTAAGTCCAGAGAGATTACATTTTTATCTCTCCCTGGAATTAGGTAGTCGCGGGGACATCAGAGGTAATAGCTATTGCTGTGTACTTTTTTCCATTCAGGGGGAATCGCCTGGGGCCTTACAGGGTGAAAGGTAATCACCATTTTAAAGGTGGAGTCTGTGTGAGGCCGATCTATTTCCTCACAGCTGGTTCTCCTGAGATTCTGGTCTTCAGGTTGGTAGGGGTTGCCTCTAGACTCCAATATTTCTGAATCATACTGAGGAGAGTTGTTCATTTGCTCTTCCTCTAATACTGAGGATAGGGCATGGACATCTTTAGTCAGGTTTTCTTTATAAAAGTTGCCTCTCCAACTAGCATCAATTGGATCATATCCCACTACTGACACCATATGTAAGGAACTCATTGTGAGAACAGTAAAGACAAACACAAGTGATCACAGTTCAAGGGTGTTTATTAAACTATATATGTCAGTTGGAAAAAACATCTAATCTAAACCTAAATCTAAGATGGGAGCAAGCTACAGCCATCATATAATAATAAGGCAGTCCTAGTGGTGTCTTGTCAATATAAAAGGGCCTATAGTAAGAAAAACCTATTGCCAATCAATACGCTAAATACAAACAAAGAGTGTGGGATAAGGTTCATAAGAAAGAAAGAAGTGTTCACAAATAATAAGTCAGGAGGCGGTAGTCGGGATCTACCTTCACCATGTTTTAAGTACAGGACAAGGCAGGACACCTGAACACAGCACACGCTTGAGCTTTCCGAGCACGAGCCAATGGTTCCGCTCTCAGCTATCAGAGCCTTCGGTGGTTAAGTCTCTTTTCTACAAAAAGTCTCTTGTCTCTGAGGACCTGATACCGCTTCTCTCCTGGGGCATTTCCCCGAGCACAACCTAAGGATCCCATACCCAGGTGATCCTCCCTCGCTCCTCCACCCCCAGGTTTGAGATCTGAGAGTGCTGCCCTTGCCTGGCCACCTGAATAAGGGATTCTCGAGGTCTACTCAACAGAATACCCTCAGGTTTCTCATAATACCCATGACAACTAATAGCCCCACAACCATGCTACACACTGCAGAGCCATGGAGAGCTCTTTTCATGGACCTACAACACATTTACACCCTACCACTGTCCCTCTCTTGTTTGATCACTATGCCAGTGCTGTAAAGTAAATGATCTTGGATTCTCTCATCGGGAAAGACAGACATCTAAATGTTACAGTCACAAACTACTTAAAAATAAAACAGAACACAGGACTCAGGTACTTCTGTCCTGCAAGCATCAACAGCTCTGGATGACCCACTGCCCCTCAGTCTCCTGCCACTAAACCTCTCACCCATCTTCCTTCTTTACCAGAACCATGTACTGAGACTGCCAAATGGCGGAAGTTGTGCTTCATAAGAGCAGTATGTTACCCAGTGATCCATATTTTAATGAAGGTAAATCCCACAAAGGCCAGAAAAATAATAAAAGCAGTGCCCCTAAATGATCGAAGTTGGGTACAAAATTCGAAAGCACTTGCTATATGAAAATTATTAGATCTGTTCATAGCAGTGTTTGCATGATCCAAATTAATTTTTTAAATGTATGCTAATACAAAGTTTTCATGGCCAAAGATCAAACAGCAACCCACCATGGAACTCCCCACATGTGAAGTAGAAAGATTGTGAATGCATAAAAGGAAGACACCATGGCCACTGGCTAAAAAGCAGAGCAAATTTGGTTTTAGGCCCTTAAGAAACCAGTACTTATTGAGACAATGGAGCAAAGGTTCTTGTTGGTTAACCAATGGTAAAGCTGGAGCATGGCTAGCTGCTCCCCATGCGGGTGCAGAATTAGTGAGCCCCCCAATTTATTGGTCTCTATGTGGCAATTAAGACGTATACATATGATTAAAGGTGTCTGTTATGAAGGAGAAACTCCCTGGCATCGCCTGTCTATAAAATGTCTCTGATAAACAACAAGAGAAGAGAGAAATCTGCAGGGACTGGTTAGTAAAGGTGTGGCACATTTTACAATTGGCTGACAACAGTCTAATGTGATGCTGATTCACTTTTTGAAGAATTGCCAACTTTCATGATGCTTAGTACAGGCTTTCACGTATGTGCATATTCCTCGTGTATTAGATTTTGCAGTAGCTGGCTACTAATCCTTACAGCAGGGGGGTTTGTGAAGCCTGACATGATCCGCTTAAGGATCAGGACTTACAGATGGGGAGAGCTCATGGGCTCTGCCGACAGGCATCTGTGATGAATCTTGAAATTATCAGTTCTGTCCCCGTTGCTGAAAAAAGTTAGTTTGGACGCTGAGGACTATAATAATTATCGTCCAATTGCCCATCTTCCTTAGCCAGGTAAAATATTGGAAAATGTAGTCACCAAACAACTGCAGGACTACGTTGAGGGCCATAGCTTGCTTCATCCTTTTCAATCTGGCTTTCGCCCCCTACATGGGACAGAAACGGCATTGATGGCAGTTTGGGACGAGATGCTACAGGCAGGGGATGCAGGTAAACTCTCCCTGCTTGTGATGCTCGATTTATCTGCCGCGTTTGATAAGGTAGATCATGGCATTTTGTTGAACTGTCTGAAAAATCTGGTAAATGCGGACCCAGGTGCATTACAGTGGTTTACATCATTCCTCACTGGTCGTCAACAGCGTGTCCAGATTGGAAGTTTTCTTTCAGAAATCCTCCTTCAGTGCTGTAGTGTGCCGCAGGGTTCAGCACTATCCCTACTCCTTTTTAATATCTATCTTCGTGCCCTAATGAATACTCTGGAGAAATATCAACTCAGATTTCATTCTTACACTGACAACACCCAGCTATATATTAGGCTCGATGAAGTGGAGGGAGCTCTTGACCTGGTCAGTAGGTGCTTAGAAGAAATAGAAATGTGGATGGAAGAAATTTGGCTACTACAAAATCCTAAAAAGACAGAGGTGATCCTGTTTGGGCCGAAGCACCTTCTTGAAGGAAATAGATGTCCTCCATCACCTCAGCTTCTAGGAACGAGCCTTAATTACTCTACTAAGGTAAAGAACCTAGGCTGCATTTGGAAGAGTGACCTGGGATGTAGTGCCCAGGTATTAGCCAAAGTCCGATTGGTCTTTTACAACATCCGCCTTTTGCGTCAAGCATTACCCTACGTCCCTTCTATTGATTGCGCTGTTGTGGTCAGGGTGCTAGTCAATGCCAACTTAGATTATTGCAATGGACTTCTGATTGGAGCACCAAGTAAATGCCTCCAAAAACCACAAAATGCAGGTGTAAGACTGGTGTTCGATGTAGCCAAGAAGGCCCTTTTTTTCAGGCCTCCGACGATCACTACATTGGTTAGCGGTCGAAGACCGGATTAAATTTAAAATGGTGTCTGGTTTAAAAATGTTTAGCTGGATTGGCACCAGTCTACTTGATAAATAATTAGAAGCGCTATCGACCTACTCGGACCCTTAGGTCTGATGACCCACTCCTTTTTGCTATTCCCAGGTGAATTGTAGATCAATTAGAGACCGGTGCTTTTCAGTGGCCGGACCTTGACTGTGGAATAGTCTTCCGTTGAGCCTAAAACAGGAAAACTCTCTGCTGAGTTTCAGAGCAGGTTTAAAAACGTATCTTTTTAAGTAAACTGTGTGTCTGGGGTATTTTCCAGCATCCGCCTTTCCTGTTATTTTTTCCAGATCACTGTTGCTCTTTCAATATATGGTACCATCTGCGCCAGCATTCGATCAAGTTTTTTGTGAACGTGCTACAAATGTTTCAGACTAAGATCTCCTCCCATTTGGCCAGGGGACCGAAGCCGCTAACTGATTCTGATCCTGTGGGTGGTATTATGAGGGAGGATCACATGGGAAGAGATGGCTGTCAGGGAGATGTGGTAACTCCATTGGGAGAAACGCAGTATACTTCCTTTTTAAATGAGGAGGAACAATAGCAGTTATTTTACTGAAAAATATTTGGTCGAAGCATTTTTTAACGAAACACATGCACAAAAAAACACTGATTTTTAAAATAAATATATATGGTGGGGAGGGTTGTGAGAAACCTGAAGGTGTCTCACCCGCTAGACCTCGGGGATCTGTCATCCAGGTGGCCAGGACACAGCCATCGCTTTTGGATCCAGTTCATGGGGGTGGACCAGTGCGGGAGGATCACCTGGATGGGGGGTCTTTGGGGAGTGGAAGTGGGACACCGAAGGGTGAGAGGCTGTATCCCCTTCGTTATAACACATTTTCCCCATCCTACCAGGTAGCAAATCTAGAAACTAAACTCACAGCCCCTTTCCCGGCACAAACACTTACTCGGACAGTTCATCGTGGGCGACAACAGACAAAAACCAGAGCCGCATACCTGACATGTCCCAACGCAAGAGTCAGGCAGAGTCAGGCAATTACTGATAATTACACACTTCCATCACACTTCCCCACATGGATAAAAGGTGGAGCACGAAAAGCACACTGTGAGCAAGGCAAAACACACGAGGAAGCAGCAATTCCAAGATGGCAGTTTAAACTTAGGAAAAAAGCGGGGAGACCAGAGAGGACGACAAGGAGGGTATTACCATTGCCCTTTCCTACAAAGGACAGTAGCTTTCAAGAAGCCTCAAGGAAAAGAAACATAAGACCCGAAACTGCAGCTGCCGAACGGTGTAGTGTGTGTCAAAGGAACACACGGCCCTCCCGCATTGATAGCCAGGGCAGGGAGAAGCGATTGCCACCATGGTACTGTCCTTGACTCGGACAGCAAAGCAACGCCCGCGAGTTCAGCACAGCTGGTGAGTTGGAGAAACTGATAGCAGACCGGACTGTGTTATGCTCAAGGTTGTAAGCGGCAACATAGTATGAAGAAAGAGAACTTGTATATGACTGAACTTCATGAAACCAAAATAAGTACCAGATACAGAGTGGTCCAGTGACACGTAGGTGCTCACTCGAAGGTCTCTGTTTGGTACCCCCTGAGCATGCAAAAACGATTGAACTGTGAAATTGAAGTGGTCGTGCAGTGGGTTAAGTTAAATCACATGCACATTCGAAAGTCTTCAATTGTATGTAAACTGAAATTGGCCTGAGCCTGGCTGAGGGGGGCTAATTGTAGAAAAGGGGTCTGAGCCCTGAAGAGGGAGATCCTGGGTGAAGAGTAACACACCAAAGATGTTATTTCTGTGGCAAATGTGAACCTGACTGAGAGGATGCCTGTGAATGAAGTTGATCTGAACCCGGCTGAGAGAAGCTAATTGTGAAAATAGGATCTGGGACCGGCTGAGGGGGATCCAGGGTGAAGAGTGAATCGCCCAACTTGAATATTTGGAAAGGAACTTTTTTGTTGTTGTTTCTGGTAGATCAGACCTTCAGAGGCAAGAGACTTTGAATAAAAGAGACTTGGGCACAGAAAGCCCTTATGTTGGTTAAAGCACCTCATGCCGAAGATGCCCAAGAGTGTTCTGTGCTCGAGTGACCCGCCTTGTCCCGTGCTACAAACATGGGGAAGGGAAACCAACGGCCTAAACATCCTGACTTCTCATTTTGTGAACACTTCTTTCATTTGTGAACATTATCCCCATATTTGTAGAATAGCGGTAAGGATTGACAATAGTTTTTTTTTTAATATAGGCCCTTTTTATTTGACTAAACTCCACTAGGACTGTATTATTTTTATTTGATGGTCGTACCTTGCTCCCATCTTAGATTTAGGTTTAGACAGGCGTTTGTCACACCACTGATAAAGTTCAATAAACATCCTTGAACTGTGATCACTTGTGTCTGTCTTAGTTTGGTACCATGCCTTCCTTACAGGGGTTTGGTGTGGGGTTAACAACATAGTGTAATGGGGGGCTGGGAGGGCCACACCCAATCGTTTTTAAAAAATAATAAAATCTGTGATTTTTTCGGTGTGTTTGTTTCGTTAAAAAAGCTTTGGCCAGAAAATGTTCGACAAAATCACATAGAACCAGGAGGAACCTATAATCCCTAAATTTCTGATGGAATGCTGTCATTATACAAATCCCTCCAGTTATAAACTCTAACCTTTACTAACAACCATTAGGAGGTCGGGAATGCCATCAGACACCAGTGAGTTGGCCCATAGTGAGTGGTATCTCCGGGGCATACCGACAGGTATACAGACAATTAAAAGAGTATTTTGAATACGAACCAAGTAAATTAAAAAGACTGAATTTGCACCAGTCCTCATGCCTGAAATGTCAATTGAGGGAAACTGGGAGGAAATGTGATTATAAGCCAATTAATGTTGATGAAGAAGCTGAAAGACAAGTTTTGCGCAACTCTCCATATATGAGAAATTCACATGGGGAATGTCGGAGCAAGCATTTCTATAAGCAAATAAGAAAGAGTAAAGAAGTTAAGAAACAGAACTTGTACAAGTCTTAATATGCGAGAGGTCCATATGGTGGAGTTTGGGACATGTTAAATCCAGAATCAATGAAGTATAGACAGTACAGGAATACAACTGTTCTACACTAGGAAATAAAGAGAACATTGAAAGAAGACCTGATAAACAGGAGATATCAGGCAGTGAGTCTTTTGGGGGGAAGATACCTGGCAAGAGAGTACACCAGGGGTTTCTATACAACCCAGAAGGGGATACCTGGCAGGAGAGTATACCAGGGAGTTCAGTCAAAGTGTATGAAAGAAAGAGACATTGTACAAAGATACCTATCAGGAGAGTATACCAGGGGATTTGAGAAAAGCATTGAAGAATTCCAGTTAAGGGCGTATACCAGGAAATAAGCTATAAAGCAGTTGAGTAAAAGAGACACGTTGCAATCTGTGAAGCAGTTGTATAAAAGAACACGTGTTCTAGCTTTTAGAAACTGTTACTTGTAAAGAGACATTCTTGCCCTCCTTAAGGAAACATTATTTGGGAAAAGACACGTTTCTTTGCCTTCCTTCCTGAAATAATCCAGGGTAATGGAACTCCCCTCTGTATCCAAGGACTTCTCTTTTGGAGAAACCATTTTTGTTGGAATTTTCTATTTATTTTCACCTTGGAACATTTTGATTAAACATAAGTCCTTACACTTTTTAATTGTTCATTTTAGTGTGCTGTTCAGATATGTTTTGGACACAAGAACAGTTTATATAATTTCGAGAACAAGACACAGACTGATCCTTAGTTTTAGTGCCCTAGACATGGAAACATTCTTTTGGATCGGGATAGAGAGGCCTTCATCCAACCCTTTTCTTTTAATAAAGGTATCTGATGTTGAAAACACTATAACTTTGTGTCCATCTCTCATTTCTGACCCCTCATATATGGTGTCAGTGTGGGATGCTGAAGTGGCTGACACAAACTGGGAACCTACTAACAACATATTTAAACTCTAATGAAACACATCATCTAAGAACTAGAGGAAGAAGATTTTGTACTTGAAATAAATACTCATAACACTATTCTAAGAATCAAACAAAAGATCCTAACAAGGTTTACTTTTCCCATACATAACCAAAAATCTTTTTTTCATGGACGGCTCCAGTTAGATACCTTCAAGGTATCAGACTATAATATAAGACTATATAGCAAATCAAGTTTGGTGATACGAGTAGAAATTGACTTAACTTCAAGTCTGTATACAAATATCCATCCTAGTTTCAGGAGACCCACTCAAACCCTAGTGAAACAGGAAGAATGATCAGATTCTATTTCTTTTACTAGATATAAGTGAACCAATAGAAATTGACTCCTCTCCTGAGTTAGAAGAAGATGTATTTTCCCTCCTTGATCAAACTGCCAGAGACCTTGACACAGTTCAGTTTGAACAAGATATTTCTTTTACTGAGGTAAAAGGCCTCTGAGAAAATAGCGAAATGGCAACTCTAAAAGTTCTTTTAGCCCAATTGACTACCCATCAGATCTAGGCAGAGACCAGGTTTCAATAGGGACTGGATAGAGTTATCGCTACCTCCCAGAGACCCATATTACCACACAGGATTTTACAATCCTATAAGGAAGGGGAGAATTTAGGAATTTTCTTTCTTAATTATGAGCGTTTGGTCCGACAATTCTATTGGGAGCATGAATTAAAAACTTGTTTCCTAGCTACCTTATTGAGAAGAGAGATTCAAAATTCCTATCACTTATTAAACCCTGCAGGAAAAACCCCTTTTGATGAAATCAAAGCAGGACTGTTGAAAAAGGTAGGACAAACAGAACATTTTTATAAACAGAAACTCTGAAGTATTAAGTTGAATCCGGATGAAACACCTGTAGAGTTACCAGCTAGAATACATAATCCCTTTCTCAATAGTTGGGGAAAAACGTTGCACCAGAAGTGTTAGAAATCTTAACCATAGATCAATTTATAGATTCAGTACCACCATATTTACAAATAGCTATTTTGCAATTGAACATACGTAGTTGAGTTTAGTTATTGAAACAGCTCAGAGTTTTGCAGAAGCCAATCATTATATACAAAGTCTTCATAAGGTTGAAGAACTTAAAAGGCACCAAAAAGGGTTTTCAGTTTTCCCCCTTCAGTATGTAAAGATAGTTCACATAAAACCATAACAATAAAACCATTTAAGGGAGAAAGAGACCTGGTATAGTGAAAGAAAAGGGGGAACTAAGGACTGAAGCGGTGCAAATCCAAAGGTCTATCTCATTGATATGATTTTGATGTGGGCAGGCTGGACATTTAACCTGACATTGCCCTTCTAATAAAAAAGGGGGGCCAATGGAAATTGGCTATATGATGGGGCAGGATTGGGAGGAGAATGAGTTAGATGAGGAAGATGTAAAAGTTACTATTAATGTATTCCTTGCTAGTAATACGTTTAAGACTCGTGATTCTGCAGTAGTTAACAGAGTCCCAGTCAAAGCCTTAATTGATTCTGGGAGTAAACAAACATCTGATTGAATATCCCACAGATGAATTATGTGGAGTTATCACTGATCCACAGCCTAAGATATCCTCCCATGTGGCCAGGGGATGGCAGCCTCTACCTGATCCTGACCCTGTGGGTGGTATTATGAGGGAGGATCACATGGGAAGAGATGGCTGTCGAAGAGATGTGGGGACTCCATTGGGAGAAACGCAGTATCCTTCCTTTTTGAATGAGGAGGAACCTATAATTCCTAAATTTCTAATGGCATGCTGTCACCATAAAAATCCCTCCAGTTATAAAACAAACCTTTCTTAACAACCATTCTAGACCAAATGACATTCATACCCCATACGTACAAAACACACAAAAAACCTCTGTCTCTGATGGTGTTGTACTAGGTAAAATGCCTAAACAAAATCTCATTAGAAGTCCTGTTAATCCTATGGACTCCACTCGTATAGTTCCTCAGGTACTGAGACAAGGAAGAGAGAGAATGAGTTAATGTGGCTGAAAGAAACCCTAAGGCAAACGTGCAGGCTAGGTGAATCAGCTGTGTGGGACATTTAAAGATGGTTTTCACTGGCAATTTAGATAACTTCAGATGATCAAAAAAGGATAAAGATGTTGTATTTAGGTCCCAATCACTAGCGATCACTAGCGATCACTCTATTCACAATTTGTGTATAATCACTATGAATGAAAAGGTCAATTTTATCCAAAGTATCCTCCATCCAGTCACTCTTGAGGGAACTGGAAGGGACTTTGACCTGGTTGCTGGGGTCAGGGTTGCAAGGCGGTGCCAGAAGAGGCACCCTGACTGTTTTTACTACTGGCTGAGAGATGAGCGCCATTGGTCTGGGATCTGGCCTGGAGTTGCCCAGGCTGGGGTTCTGGGCCAGAACCTGCATTGTAATCTGGGGGTCTTGTCTGAGTGGGGAGGTGTAAGGTGACCAGGCAGGCATGGTTCAGAAAGCTGCAAATTGCTCTGAGCAGGCATGGCTGTGGCCTAGTTCTGCTGATCCTGAATCAGCTGGGGACAGTTATACTTCCAGTGGCTGCATTCCTTACAATAGGCGCACTTCGGGTGGATGCTGTCCTGGGACAGGCTGAGGCATGTACTGGGGGTTCTGATATCCCCAGTATTGGCGGTTCAGAGGAGGCATCTGGGAGTGGTAAATGAGTTCCCCTCTTCCTCCCCTGCTAAATGCATGCTGTCCTCTAGATAACCAATACTGGCTCCCATAGGGTGAAAGTACAGGGGTTGATGCACCAAGGGGAGTACCCAAGGGGCAGGTACTGGGAAGGGAGCAGAATAGCTGGATTGGGGAGCAAGCGCAGAAAAGTCTAACACATTATCTGGGGCAGAAGGGGTCACTGTCAGCAACACTCGGAACAGGCAACTGGGGTCATTTCTCATGTTCTCTATATTAGGCTGTTCTAGCTTCCTCTCTATGGTCATTTGTTGTTCCAGCCACTTCTTCCTTGCCACGGACACACTCTACAGGGACCACAACGTATGGGGCTCCTACTGCGTAACTGCTGAGCTCCTGTTCTCTCTTGTAAGAACCTCACACACCACAGCTATGCAATTCTCATCAAAGGAGCCTTCTAGGGGACATACCAGTAGGTTTTGGATGCTTGGTCTGTTTATGTCATACTGGCATCAATCAGACAATGTCTGGCCCATGCACTGTAGCCATGAGTGCCACAGGGGAATCAGGGGAAAGGCTCACTCCCTGGCTTGCAGAATTTCCCATTCTGACAGGTAAAAATATGCTGTACACAAAGTAAGATCTCTTGACAAATACTAAATCACTACAGGGCATAGGTCAGCACCACTGAGTCCCTACTATCAAAGTCTGTCATCCAGGGTTACTCTAGTGCACTCACAATCGCTCACATGCACTCACAGATAAACACTTACAGGCACTCAACTAGGGAATGGGTTGGATGATACACTGTTACAGGCCATGGGGAACGGTAATGCCAAGGACCTGGTCCACTTTCAAAAGGAGGTTTATGTACAATTCCCAGGCGTTCTTGGAAAATTACTCCGATTCAGGCAGGCAGGTCTGGCACTCAGCACAAAAGAGTTCTGTCAAAGACAATCTCTAGAGGCCCACTCTTGTGGTCTTAAAGAAATACCTGGCTCTCATGATCAGGATATGGACACAATAAAAATGGTTAATTGGGTGAGGTTGGGCCTTCGACTAGCCTTGTTCACTCCCAGTGAGTGTCTAGGATTTGAGTTTGGTACAGACTAGGTAGCTCTGGTACTATTAAACTGAGTTAGGCGGTTTGGTGGAATGAGGGCTCTAGCCGCCCAGAAAAGCAAAATTAAGAGTATGAAGGCACACTTCACAAAGATATCTACAGAAGGACTTAATATTAAGATGCCAATTTACCACTCTTTTTACCCAGATCCAGGCACACGAGTAAACTGGTATAGGTGACATGTAGTGCGCTGTAAAGTGAGGCTCTTGGTGGACCGCTCCCTAAGGTGAGCAATGAGCCACGGTACCCTTGTTAACCCTCCCCTATGGACATAGAAGGTGAGTTTGTTACGGGGTAGGTTGGTTATGGGGTAGGTGACTGCCCTCAACTGAGGAATTCTCAGGGTTAAAGCCGAACACTGGATAAAATTAGGGGTTGAGATCTGGATGCTGTGACTAGTTGGGTACATTATCTAAAAAGGTACAACCTACAATTTGCCAATATAATTGTTGTTTGATGTTGTGTGGCTGTGCAGGTCCTCCTCAGACAGTGGCAGTGCACCAGCACCTTGTCACTGTGGGAGTGGGACCTGGGTTGACTGGATGGGTATACCGACCTACCCTTAATGTCACCACCCCCTCAGAAACTAGTTGCCCCCCCATCAAGCTACAAGCTGGCAAGGTCAGTGCGTAGGTAGGTTAGTTATGGGGTAGGTGACTGCCCTCAACTGAGGAATTCTCAGGGTTAAAGCCGAACACTGGATAAAATTAGGGGTTGAGACCTGGATGCTGTGACTAGTTGGGTACATTATCTAAAAAGGTACAACCTACAATTTGCCAATATAATTGTTCTTTGATGTTGTGTGGCTGTGCAGGTCCTCCTCAGACAGTGGCAGTGCACCAGCACCTTGTCACTGTGGGAGTGGGACCTGGGTTGACTGGATGGGTATACCGACCTACCCTTAATGTCACCACCCCCTCAGAGACTAGTTGCCCCCCCCCCCATCAAGCTACAAGCTGGCAAGGTCAGTGCGAGTGACTGATACTTCAGTTCTTACATTACTACCTAATCTGGCAGCCATGCACAGGTACAGCAGGCACCTCTAAGAGCAGAAACTCTGGGAATGGTCTGTAGATTGTAAAAGAGGGAAAATGGACAAATGGAAAATAGAGGAGAGGCTTGCAGGCCACAGAACAGGGGTGAGTTTACTCAGAGAAGATGCAGACGTGAAGGTGCTATTTGGGTGATCAGTGACCTATACCTGGTTCTGGGTCCGAGCCACGGCACCATAAAACTGTGGAAGTGGGAGGCAGGTCAAAAGGTTGTAGGCTGTGTGGGAAACCCCAGTTAGAGCCACATTTTTGGACCAGGGAGTCAACAGACTCAGTCGGGTGTGTTGTGTATGCAGACGGACTGGGTCCCCCCTCTGGCAATAACAGGCAGGCTGCACTGAAAAGTGAGAACAAAATTAAGGCACCAAAGTCTTTGTAGAAAACAGGAACCGATTAATTACAGGAAGGGGAGTAAATTCATTGCCAGAAGGATACATTAGACATATTAGACTAGCTAGGCACACAAACTGTCATGTAACCTGTGGCCTGGGGCGTACCCTTGGATGTGGGGGGGGCACCAAAGTAGAATGGGAAGGGTTGGAGAGAGAGTTGGATGAGGTGGATGGTAGAGGTGAGGAGGGAAAAAGAGAGAGAGAGGCAGGCACAGAGAGACATACACAGGAAGAGAGAGAGATACAGGGCACAGGGAGACCGACAGAGAGACACAGGGACAAGCAGGACAGACACAAAGACACAGGGAGAGGAATACACAGGGGCACAGCGAGACAGAGACACAGGGAGAGGGGGACAGGCACAGAGACACAGGCAGAGGGAGAGACAGGGGGAGGTAGACATGTCAGGAGCCCTACTGGTGGAAATGTAGAGCAGGTTGAGGAAGAAAGGAGGGGAAGGATTGAGCGGGAAGACACAACTGTGGGAGGGGCCTCCTGAGCTCTGCTGCCCCCCATCAGCACACCACCACCAACAACCAAGAAAGAGCGCCCCATATTTCCACATGCTTATATAAGGATGTTGCTCCATCCATTGCAGTGCTATCTCTCCTCACCCAGGCAAGTGTTTGTTGGGTTGTTGACAGGACAAGTTCCAGGGCCAGTCCCCCACCCCCACCGAAGTAAGTGTTTGTTTTGCTGTCGCCACGACAAGTTTCAGAACCAGCCCCCCCCTCCCACCATGGCAACTATTTGTTTGGGCGTCACCAGGACAAGTTGTGTTAGGTTTCTAGGGGAGATGGGATGCAGGGCTGGACACAACACACAACACATTTTCAGGTATTCTGTGTGATTCCGAGGTTAGGGGAGGTGAGCCCAGAGGGGAGGTTAATTTAGGGTCATGGGAGATTACATTATACAGTGCAGAGCAGTGGGGTCCAAGCAGAGATTCATTGCTGGACTGGGGAATGGAAGAGGTTCCCAGAAAGGGTGCTAGCTTGGTCACTTGGCAGCGGGCAGGATAATTACAGGGTATGGGAGAAGTGGCATTCTAGAGCCCCCCACCCATGATGGACACAACAAGTGGAACTCATTTTGGAGGATTCAGAGAGGCTTCATGCCAAGACAAAGGGGAGATAGAAATTATAGAGTGGGGGGAAGAGTTGAAAGGGGTTCCAGGCTGCAGCTGAGCAACAGGTAGAACTTGCTGTTGGAGGGATTGGCACAACCAAGCCCCCACCCCACTCCCCCCGATCACCCTCACACACACAGTGCAGGGGACACAGAGGAAATACATTTGGGAAAAATAAAAGTCACCCAATACTTTGGAAAATGTGTTTGAACAGTGGGGAAATTAAAAGTCGTAGACTACATTGCAAATGAAAAGGGACATACAAATTGACATTTCCACAACGGGTGAGAAACCGAGCAGTGTCTGAATCAGAGAGAAGGGAGAACGTGCCAACTGCACTATTCTTACATGTACCTCATCATTTGATCTGCTACTCACAGGGGTTCCCTCCATTAAACCTTTCAGCCAACTGTGGGTCTGCTGGAGGAGGCCTGGGTCTCTGGGCTATCTCCTTTGGTTTATCGGAAGTACACTATTACAAATCTCTACACAGCAAGACCTGCTTCATCGTTATACCCACAATACAATCGATCAGTTGGACCCTAGATTCTTTGGGACTATACAATCATTGTATTGTTTACAAAAAGGGCCCAGTAAACTGGACGCTGCTTGATACTACCACCCCAGCCCCCTCTGAGGATGCTTACATGAAGAAGAGGTTGAAAAGAGCAGGGCTAAGAGATTTAAGAGGGATGAAGCAGCTCCAACCCTCATCTCAATACTTTCTATGATAAATGGGATTCGACCAACTATTCCCTAATTAAGAGCTTCAAAGAAGAAACTCTGAGGGCATTTGCTGAGTTCAAGACTGGACCCCTTCTTTGGGAGGCTTAGTTTATACAAACGCAAATACAATTCAGTCGTTGGCCAAAAACCCCAAATGAGCAATGAGCAATGAGCAATTTAAGTGAATTGGAACAACCTGCTTAGTTTGAAACCAGAACTGAGGATTTGGACAACTCCTTGAGGCCAGATAACATATACTAATTCAAAATATGAAGGAAGGGGCTGAGGCCTTAAATATCATTGACTGTCTGCAGACCATTTTTAACAAGCTTTTTGGACTTTTCCTCCACAAGTCGCCTCATCAATGTGGTGTTAAGAGTAATACCGCCGCATGGCGTGATCACAAGTTGGGCACTAAATCGGATGAGTCACCTCCAGCTTTTTTCTAGAGATAAAAATCACGTTTAGCGCCCTGTTTTCGGCATAATTACCGTTGGCTGTTTTAGTGTGCAGTATTTGCACTGAAAATGCCCCATTGGATTTAAGGGACCCAATGGGGAATGGGGAATGGGGATTTGCCGTTAACACCCAACCCTTGATCTGGTGCTAATAGCGCTAGACCGGTTGGCTCTAGTGCTATTACAGTTGGGCGGTATTACCGCTGGGATACTACCCAAATCGTGACGAGGCCCAGGGTGTGGCGTTTGAGTCAATGAATGAAAAACCACAAGAGATTATTGTTAAACCTGTCTCCCCTCATGAAAAAGAGGGCATATTAAGATAAGCACAGAAACAATACCCATTGTGTTATAATGAATCAGAATCGCAACTCTATCAAGATTTGCCTCCTTTTGCTATTATGAAATGACAAAGTATCTGACTATTAACTAAGGAACTCAATGATTGCTATGGTACCTATAAATGGTTTTTGCATTTGGTTTGCAATTTCAAATTGACAATCTTATTGGACCACCACCTTGGTGGAGCAGGTGATTTTTTTTTCTCAACAGTTTTGTATACATTCAAAGTATTAATTGCACCATTGAGTCAGGGTGATTACTATGCACTACATAAAATTATTAACATTGGAATTCTATAATACCTTGCACCACATATGAAAATACATTTTCTGCAATTTCCATCAAATGATTTTCTTTATGTTCCCATTTGTTGGTTCTCTTATTTATTTGATAGTTTGCCCAATGTTAGGGGCTGCACTCTCCCATTAAGAAATTCAAGATAGGACAGGATTTGCTTACCAGGCAGTCAGATGTCTTGTCCCAGCAGGAAAAACACCTCTTGTCTAAGGAACGAAAAGTGTTTTGTTACCCTCTTTGGCCTCTGCAAATGTGCCAGAGTGCTGATTTCCTTTCACTAACATTGAAAATAACTGAAAAGAGACATAATGAGGGTCATTTCTTTCTTTGAGACGGAGAAGGGGCGGGGGTTAAGGGATAATACCCTTGTTTCAATCTCGGCTCCAAATTCTCTTCAATATGCTTTCTTACATTATATTTTGTTAGAGCTTTCTTCTTTTGCTGAAGATAATGTTACACTTATATGGGTCAGTTTAATCTGATTTTGAATCACGATCTAGACTGCACCACTTTATGTACACAACATGCCTTGGCTTTCCCTAAGAAATCAAAGAGCAGCTTCCAGCAGATGTGACTGAGGAATGCCAGATGGACAGATCATGCTGCAGAAAGGAACTGTACTTCTTTTCTTCTCTGTCCATCGCTCTTATACTAGGATAGATTATATTTTATTAAGCTAGTTGCTCTGGTCAAGTTTCATTGATATTATTATCTGGAAACTAATTATTTCACATCACGCCCCTATTTCAATTGATCAAGCAATTAGACCCAAAGGGAAACATATAAGGAGATGGGCAATTAATGACATTTTTCTTTTGAGTTATTTGTCACTGGATTGGGGGGCCACAACACTGATATTTTCACTTTGAACACTGAGGATGATACTTCTCTTAATATATCATGGAATTCCATCCAGGATGGTGATCGGCTCTTGTATGGGTTGCAAGGCAGCCTGGCGCCTGCACCTCTCCCCTCTTCTTCTCCACGTAAGCTGTAGCCGTGTCATATTTAAACTTCCCGGCTTGATTATACCTTTTCCAACAACTAGACCGCTACGTTGGTCGCCCAGTCCTTGTGATATTCATTACTCTTATTCTTTCTGGTGTCAGCGGTTATCGGGCCATTTCTTGAATGGAGTTGAGGAAGTGAAACTAAACTTCTTTGGGAGTGATTCTCACTGCTCCCTGCCTCGTCCTCGTCCCAGTTGTCAATATATTATCCCTAAGTGGAGTTTAGGGAATAATAACCAAAGCTGATCTACCCCAGGGGCCTGGGAACAGTGTGACAATATGCCATTAAGGCATGGGAATAGAGGAACCATCCCTGAAAGGGAAGTGGGTATGTGGCTTCTTCCAACAATGCCCTGTCATCTCCCTGTGGTGTACCTCCCCCCAGGTGGTCTTCCCTCATATAGCCGCCCCCAGCATCAAGGTAACGTAGCGGCTTGCATCCCCTGACCACAAAGGGGGAGGCTTCCTTAGGGAAAGAAGTGAGGACATTGCTAGATTAATCACAAATTATACAGTGTGAGTCTGGGACCCACACCCAAACAAGAGGTTGAGAATAAGAGGGTCTGGGACCCTGTTTGTAAACTAAGTAAACAAGGAAGAGTTGTATGCTTGGCAGGCGAGAGAACCTGCACCCATATTTGAAACCAAAGTTTGAAGTAACTCGGATCAAGAGGGTCTGGGACCATGTGAGCGAAAAAGAGATACTCCATAGGAGAACACTTCTTTGTCAGGAGTGTGAGCGAAATGCTGTAAAACATTATGAGTCTGGGAAGTGCACCCAAATGAGAGGTTAAGAATAAGAGGGTCAAGAAACCCTAGAACATATAGAAGGAATCCTACGCTTGATAGCAAACTGTGCCACGTTGTGCCAAGTTGGTAGGATAAAGAAGCCTGAACACAAGACGTAGTTGCTTGTGAATTGCATAGTGACACTTTACCAAAAAGGGCTCAGGAGCCCTAAAGGAAGGGGCTTAAGACAAGAAGAAGTATAGGGGAAATGAGCACAACCCTAGCATTGGAATCTTGTATTTCAGAACAATGTTTTGTATCACTATTTATTACCAGAGAGACTGGGAACGTTTTTGTTGGTTTAAAATACAATAACACTTTTTACTTTGAAGAGAGATCATATCATCCATGCACAGTTACGTTAGATTGTTAGTGTTAAGAACAGAGGTCAATTTTGAGAGACGACAGTGACTGACTTTCTGGTTTTGGACTTCATGATAGTTTCACTAGTTTCATTTGAGGTAGGGAAACCCACCTTAATTTTAGGGATAGAGAGGCATTTTTACAATCCACTTTAAAGTAATAAAAGTCTGTAACCAAATATATGCTACCATTGTGTCTGAGCCTTACTTCTGCACCCTGACAGAGCCCAAAAACACTGATGAAGAAGTTCATCTAATATATGTCTTTCAGAGCAAACAAAGAGGCGCTAGTAAGAGTTCAATGCTTCACAAGGAATTCCAAGGAGGATCTTCAACATATAGAGCACAATGCACAGGTAACCACACAAACTGGAAGACCAGTCTTCAGAAAATCACTTGATACTTCATTAAATGTTTTCCAGACCACAACAGACAAATTAGCACAGATATTCACCCTCCAAAAACCCACTCAATTTTGTTGGTTCAATGCGTATCAACAATTATGGACTCTGGACTCTACCTTAGCATATCTTATACGGGAAGACACTAAAGGCAAGTCTCAATTAAATCAGTTTCGCCAACTTGCATCCATACCATGCAAGGAACATCTACACAGTATGGAGAGCCAAATTGGGCAAAAGAGGACCATAACACAGAGAGTGCCACATTCTGCTTGGTCCCTCACAGGCACCCACACTCATCAAACACAGGAGTTGGAGCACTCCTTGCACTTCAGAATCACTATGTCCTCTGCACAACAATCACCATAAGAACAAATCCAAGCACAGCGAGAAACCTGGCATCCTGAATAATAACAATGGTACAAGACCTTACCACATCCCCCAACACTCACACTCACACTCTCAATCTCTTAACATCTGTTAGGCAAAATTGTATGCAGTACTCTTTGGGTGCACTACAACAACCCTGACCTCCTAGTAATAGGAACCCAACCTTTGGTATAAGTCTGTACTACACAGGTTGGTAGTGTGGTCGAGTAGCCAGGCTTATCTCAAGAGGGTCAATGTGAGCTGTAAGGGAGTTACACAGAGATTCACAGTGACAAGTATTCAAATAAACTCTCACACGTAAGGTTACTTGATTAAACAATTATTAATTTTTTTATCAGTCAGTTAGAATACGCCTTCTTCCGAGGGGGCAATATAACAGTAACACTCAAATACACTTAAAAAATACACACTCTTAAGATTTCTAAATCAGTAAGTACCCATTTGGGATGGCCCACAGACACTACCTACACCCTCGGGTAACTTCAATAGTTAGGGGGCTGGGGACATTACTATATCACCCTTGAATTTAGAATCAGATTTAGGAATATGTCAAAGGGAAAAGGTTATTAGAACAAAACAAGAGATCACACAAATATTCTGAGGCAGGTAAGTACATTTGGTAACCCCCAATGACAAATTAGTTAACCCCTTCCTGGAAGGAAGACACAACACCTAAGCAGGGGAGAGAAGAGTCATTCAGACAGCCAGGCCAGCCAATGTTAAGTTAGCAAAGTCAAGGTGAACTGAAGCACTTCTGGCAGGTAAGTAAAAGTCTTGCACAATGTTTTAGAAGTCTTTGTAGAATAAGAATAAATTCAAAGTAGGGCCACAAGCTGATTAGGCTTGTGAGGTAAAGAAGCTGGTAGCAACTCTACAAAGGCAACCGAGACAAGTCTCCAACGAGGACAAGCAAGGTGGAACAACAAGAGGTAAGTTCTCTTAGACTTTACAGTACCTTTAGGTTGAAGAAAAGTGCAGCAGATGACTTTGGTTCCTGTGCAGCTCTGCAGATCCTGGTGTTCCTGGGTGTCAGTCGTGGGGACAAGAGGGAGGACTTCTGGGGACTCCTGGATTACAATGGGACGGTCACCGCTCGCAGTGCCCCTAAATGTTCCAAGTTGGGTGCAAAATGACAAACGCACTTGCTATATGAAAATTATTAATCCCCTTGTGTTAGATTTTGCAGTAAAATGCTACTGATCCCTGCAGAAGGGGGGTTTGTGGAGCCAGACATGATCCCCTTAAAGATCAGGCCTTACATATGGGGAGAGGTCATGGGTTCTGCCGAAAGGCATATGTTCTGAATCCTGTGGAGTCATCACTGATCCCTAGCGTAATATCTCCTCCCATGTGGCAAGAGGACGGCAGCTGCTACCTGATCCTGACCCTGGGGGTGATATTATGAGGGAGAATGACATGGGGAGGGATGGGGTATACTTCCTTTTTAAATGAGGAGGAACCTATAATTCCTAAATGTTTAATGGCATTATACAAATCTCTCCAGTTATACAACTGAAACCTTTCCTAACAACCATTCTAGACTGAGTGACATGTATACCTCATATTTACATTACACACAAAACATCTCTCATCTCATAAGCCCTTTTTATGCAATGGACTCCAACTCCCATAGTCCCTCAGGTCTGAGACAGGGAAGAGGGAGAAGGAGTTAATGTGGATGGAAGGAAACCCTAAGCAAAACGTGCAGACTAGTTGCTGCAAGGTGAATCAGCTGCCCAGGACATTTTAAGTTGATTTTCACTTGCAATCAGAAGTTGGAGAGAGTAGACGCAGCTTGGGTCAAAGCGAGAGGCAGAAACACCGGTGAAGGCAGGGCAGATGCTCCATAGCAGACTGGGCTGAAACAGACAGGTGCTCCCAAGCTGCTGCTTATCAGCATTTATTTCAACCAGAGTGGGGAGAGGCCCAGAGGAGGGGGTGGCAGGCTCCAAGGAAAAGTCACGATGGGACCGGCAGCAGAGGAGAAGCTGTGCAAGACATGGACGAACATAAAAGCAGCCACTCTACTGGCGAGGGAAAACGAGACCAAGGAAGGAGCTGAAAGTAGGTCTGTCAAGTGGGGAATGCCATTCCCGCATTGTGACTTCGCCACAGCGGTGTGCAGGAGGTCGGTAATGCCACGAGACACCTGTGAGTTGGCCCAAGGAGAGTGGAAACCCCGGGCGTACTGACAGGTACATGGAAAATTGAAAGAGTATTTTGAATACCGACCAAGTACATTAAAAAGACTGAATTTGCACCATTCCTCATTCCTGAAATGTCAATCTGGGGGGAGCTGGAGCAAATGTGATTATAAGCAGTTGAATGTTAAGGCAAGTCTCCATATATAAGAAATTCATATGGGGAAATTTGTAGCAATCATTGTCATCAGCAAATAAGTACTGGTGAAGATTTTAAGAAACAGAACTAGTACATGTCTTGATATGTGAGAGGTCCATATGGGGGAGACTGAAAAAGTTAAATCCAGAATCAATAAAGTTTAGACAGCACAGGAATACAACTGTGCTATACCTGGAAATAAGGAGAACATTAAAAGAAGACCTGATAAATGGGATATATCAGGCAGTGAGCCTTTTGGGAGAAGGATACCTGGCACAAGAGTACATCAGGGAATTTGTAGAACTCAGAAGCGGATGCCTGGCTGGAGAGTGTACCAGCGAGTTGAGAAACAGTTACTTGGAAAGAGACATTCTTGCCCTCCTTAAGGAAACATTATTTGGGGAAAGACATATTTTTTCACCATCCTTCCTGAAATAATCCAGAGGAGGGGAATTCCCCTCTGGATCTAAGGACCTTTCTTTTGGAGAAACGATTTTTGTTGGATTTATTTATTTGTTTTCACCTTGGAACATTTTGGTTAAATATACGTCAGAAACACTTTTTACTTAAACTTCTTAGTTTTTCATTTTAGTGTGGGGGTTGGTTATGTTTTGGACACAAGGACAGTTTATATAATTTTGATGACGAGACACAGACTGATCTTTAGTTTTAGTTGCCTAGGCAGGGAAACTTTCTTTAGGTTAGGACAGAGGGTTTTTTATCCAACCCTTTTCTTTTAATAAAGATTTTGGATGTTGAAAACTCTTCCACCCTTTGTCCGTCTCTCATTCCTGACCCCTCACACATCTCTATGGCACATACAATACTCTGTGCTCTGGTTTCTACAGTAAGAGTTGCCAGAGCCGGACATCTCAAAGAGGCTTGCTATTTACGTTTGTAGTTTATTGATATATAGACCACTTACAACAAAGTGCTTAGACAAACAGAGCCAACAGACAGTACAAAATCAAGTTCAAAGAACAAACAATATTGAAAAGAGAAAAGAGAAAAAAATGGGGAGCCAAGCAAAAATATGTTTAGTTGAGTGCAAAAAAGGTGTAACAAGGGGGAGGATTAGATATCAAGGGGGAGGGAACTCCAAAGCTTAGGAGCCAACAGAGAAAATGAGCGAAAGCGAGATTGTGTGCAGGGAGGCTTTGGAGAAGAGAGGAGGAACTGGTTAGCAGAGTGGAGAGCCCTGGAAGGAACATAGAAACAAAATCGAGAAGAAAGGTAAAGAGGGGCAAAACCATCAATGGTTTTATAGGCAATGGTGAGAATCTGATTGCCAAATCTGAGTGTGCGACTAGCACAGTTAAACATAGAGCATAAAGAAGCGAAACAGTAAGATGGGAGACCAATAAAAAAGGCAGAGCAATAGTGAAGCCGGGAAAACATCAGCGTGGAGATAAGAATCTTAGTAACGTGAAAAGACAGGAAGGGCCAGGCCTTACGGACAATAAAAAATTGATAATGGGAAGATTTAGCAATGGCAGCGACATGAGACGAGAAAGAAAGAGCAGGGTCAAAAGCCACCCCCCACTTTGCGAGCTGCAGGACTGAAAGAGAGCAGAAGGAAGAGAGGAACTGCACAAACTGCACAGGGGAAGGGCTGTGGAAGATGGGAAGTAGGGAATTCCAGTTTTAGAGGTATTTAGTGAGAGAAAATGAGGGTGCATCCAAGATTGGATGAAAAGAACGCAAGTAGAGATTTTAAAAAGAAGGAAATCAGAAAATGAGGAAAAGGAAACACAGATTTGGGGATCATATGCGTAGAAATGTCAGGATAAACCAAAAGAAGAAATGAGAGAGAAAGGGGCTTAGTGCAGAGAGAAAAGGGCCATGGACAGATTCTTGGGGAACCCTGTGCAGAAGAGGATAGGAAGAGGAAGTGCTATCAGACCAAGAGACTGAGAAGGAGCAGTCAATGAGATAAGAAGAAAATCAATGTATAACGGATCCAGAGAGTCCAAGTGAGGAAAGCATAGATATAAGAGTAGGATGATCCACTGTATCGAAAGCGCAGATAAGTTAAGGAAGATAAGAATAGACGAGAGTTTTTATTTTTTATTGTTTTACTATCATCATACTTTGCAGTTAACAGAAGTCAACTTTTATTACATCTCTATACAATAGTCAGTTAAATTCTCAATAAAATATTTAGCATAAATAAGAACAATATCCACATAACATTATTACAAGACATATTACAAGACAAGTGCAATAACATGTTCATGTCAAAATAACCAACATTGACATGATCTTCCTCCAAAAAATTGTAAAATATATAATACATGTTTCTTGACTTACATTCATAAACATAGATCAGAGTGCATCCCTTGGGAAAGTAGCTTCTATTTCTGCTGAACCTAGCACAATCTGCTGCATGTTTAATAATGAGGAACATTCAGTCAGCAGATGTTTTAGAGTTTCCAAACAAACATCTCCACAAAGGCAACAATGTCTATTTTCTCTGGTTACATTCAACCATGCTCCAACCATCTCGAGCGACTTTACAACATTACATTTTATTTTAATGTAGTCCCAAACCATAGAATTTCCCACAAAATAGTCATTGTAACTAGGATAGCTCAGCCAGTCCAGAATATAAAATAATAGACTAGAGTTTAGAATGTCGTGCACAGCAAAGGGATTTGGAAACGCTTAACAAAGCTATTTCGGTAGAGTGATAAGGGCGGAAGCCAGATTGGAAAGAAGAAAGTAGGGAGTAGAAATCAAGTTAGGAGGAAAGTTGGCAATAGATGACCCATTCTAGTAGCTTGGAGAGTAAGGAGAGAAGAGAAATATGATGGATGTTAGAGAGAGAAATAGGATCGAGAAAAGGTTTCTTTAGAATAGGGATAATAGTGGCCTCCTTGAACGAGGAAGGAAACACTTGCAGATGCAAGAGAAGAAGTGATCAGAGTGGTAAGGAAAGAAAAGAGTAGGGGGTAGATTTTAGGAATGAGAAGGGATAGGATAGGATCTGAAGGGGAAGCAGTAGGGTGGGTATAGGTGAGAAACCGAGCAGTGTCTGAATCAGAGAGCAGGGAGAGGAGAAGGAGGAGCTGGATTGTAGAGGGAGAGAAGGGGTCGAATGATGAGGAGTGAAGATTAGCAGGGTAATTCATAGAATTTCGCACAAAAGTGGCGCACGTGCCTGCGCACAGTGTGCGCGTGCAAATGTCTGCGCCAGCCGCATGCGCTAAAATCGATTTCCGCGCACAGCGTATTCATGGATTTTAGCCTCCAAAACCAGCCGTGGCGCAGAGTGGCGCAGCGACCCTACAGCAGCGCCAGTTACGCCCCCAAGAACGCCCCTAGCGCAAGGAAAAGCCATTAAAATCCCCAATCCAGCGGAAAGGGCTGTGCTAACCCTGGACCAGTTTACGGGGCTGCCAATCAGCAAACGCCAAGCGGGGAACGTGTATAACTGGGGTTCGCGTGAAGTTTCACACACGAAAGGGCCTGTGCGAGTGGGGTACGTGTATAACTGGGGTTCGCGTGAAGTTTCACACGCGATTGGAGCATGGTACGTGTATTACGGGGTTCGCGGGAAGTTTCACACGTGAAAGAGCCTGTGCGAGTGGGGTACATGTATAACTGGGGTTCACGGGAAGTTTCACCTACGATTTCAGCAGGGTATGTGTATTACCTGCTGGGTTGTGGGTTCGCGGGAAGTCTCACACACGATTGTATCCGGGTACGTGTATTTCGGGGTATGCAGGAAATCTCACACGCGAAAGGGCCTGTGCGAGTGGGGTACGTGCATAACTGGGGTTCGCGGGAAGTTTCACACGTGATTTCAGCAGGGTAAGTATATTAAGGGGGTTTGCAGGAAGTCTCACACGCAATTTGATCTGGGTACGTGTATTTCAGGGGTGCGCAGGAATTTTCACACGCGAAAGGGCCTGTGCGAGTGGGGTACGTGTATTTCTGGGGTTTGCATGAAGTTTTACACGCGAAAGGGCAACGCCCGTGCGCTATACGTCACAGACGCGCTAAGGGCCTTTGGTTCAATGAAATTGCGTACGTGTGCTAACCCGCTTACGCGCTAAGGGCCTTTCCTCAAATTACACGCTGACGTGCACATTTTTCACGTGCCAAATCACTCCGTATCAAGCTGGCCACGCATACACACACGGAAGACCACGCTCCTGCCCTGGAGGCCATTTTCCTGCCCCCCAGAACTCCGAGAACGCTCCCACCTGCCATCTGCTGCTGCCTGACTGTCTGCTGCCCACGTGCCCTGCTATTTGGTGCCTGCACTTCAGCCATCTGCAGCGGTCCAGTTGCTGTGTCCACCCCTGCTGGAACAGAAGACTCCCGACTGGGATACCATTGCTCCACAGCCCAGCCCCAGGACCCAGTTGCCCACCCACTCCTGCCTCTGGGGTTGCCATGTCGGGCACATCTGCATCTGGCACCACTGTCAACCCCCAGCCAGAGAGGCAGAGGGCCGCCAGCTTCACTGCCACCAAAGTTGGTGTCCTGGTGGAGCATGTCCTGGGGCATTACGATGCCCTCTTCGGAACATCACGCGCCAACAAGGAAGGACGGGAGAGGATCTGGGACGACGTAGTGGTTGCCATCAACACGGAGGGGGTGGCAACCCGCGACATCAAGCACGTCAAGAAGTGCTGGGAGGACTTCAGGTCCAGGACCCTCCACAAGGCCCAGCGCCTCGCGGAGGGGGGCCGGGCACGCATGAGTAACATCCAGATGAGGGTCCTGGAACACGTAGGCCCAGCGCTCCACGCCCAGATCCTTTGGAGGCAGACCGTCTGGAGTTGAGCGGTAAGGGGCCAAGCATTGCTGTGTGAGACAGGGCATGTTGCAGTGTGCTGGTAGTCTGATGCTTGCCTGTAAGTGTGACATAGGCCATGTATGGATGTGTGTGTGCAGGGACATCATAGTCATGCATTGAGACCAGTTATGTGTGTACCACATGGTTGGTGCATGTGTTTTAATGCAACATGGGGAGCTCTATGCGGAATGCACACATGAAAGCATGGCTGTCTCTGTTCCTGGACATGAAGGGGGGGGTGAGGAATGGGTGCTGATGTCATGTACATGTGTGGTGCACATGTGTGTGTGTGTGTGCCTGAGAAGTGTGTGTGTGACTTTGAAATGCCATGGTTCATGTGACTTTGAAGGCAACATCTTGGTTTACAGGGGCCCTTCTACATGGATGTTGATGTTGATTGCAGGCGCCAGGACTGTTTCTGTGTGTTGTGTGCATTTACCCATGTGTTGTGGAATGACAGGAAGGAAGTGACATTTGACAGTGCCACTCATGTGTTATTGCTTCCTGTCTAGGGTATTTTGTACTGTATCCTGATGCTCGAGTTCTATGTCTCCCTCTACGCAGCGTCAAGTGAAGAAGAGGGCGGAGACGGCGCTGTGGAGCCAAGCGGCGGGGATGCCTCCACTGGGTGGCTCCAAGGTGCTGCGTCTGCCCGCTAATGAGCCGCACATTGGGCCTGGTGGGGGTAGTACCACTGGTGCAATTGGTGCACTCCAGGGCCAGGTTCAGGAGGCAGCACAGGTCACCACGGAGGGGCCTGTGCATGTTGCTGTCCCTGACCCTGCACCACCATGCACCAGCAGGGAGGCCCCATCCCAGGCCCGTCTGCAGGTAGGGGAGAGTGCCATGTCATCTGCCTCTCCACTACCTGTGGACGAGGGGTCCCACGAATGTATGGGCTCCGTCCTGGTTGGTGGGTTCCTACATGTGTCGCGCACTCTGGCGGACCTCTCCTCCTCTGTGGAGACTATGCGCCAGTCGTTCTCCACACCGTCTTCCGGCCCAGATTCCACCGGGGCCCCCTGTGGACCTGGCCCGACCAACACAGCCAGCTTGGTGGAGCTCACATCCCTGCCACAGTCGGGAGTCGGCGGCCCAGCAGGGGTGGACACCACAACTGGAGACCAGCTGATGGAGGATGTGCAGGCACCATCAGACACGTCACATGGACAGCAGCAGCAGGAGTAGGCTCTAGGTGGGAGCAATGATGGCTCGGGGCCATCAACATCGGAGGGGCAGGCATCGGCCAGAGGGCAGGAGGACCCAGGACTGGAAGTGTCTTCCGTGTGGCAGCGGTTAGGCCATGCTATAGATGCGGAGAGGCAGCGGGCAGAAGAGGCACGGCTCACGATGGTCAGGGCGGAGAACTCCATGCGGAGGGCCCTGAGGCGGGCCGAGTGCCTCGAGGCAATTTGCAGGGAGTTGGAGGAGAACATGTTGTCGTCCCTGCGAACACTCAGGGCCATGAAGAGGACCGCCTCCAGGACATTGAGCAGGAGTTCGATGATGCCCTGGCCCGGAACATCCAAAAGTGAGCCGTCGGACTAGCCCGCTGCCCTTGTAAATAGTTTTTAGAGTTAGGTTTCCTTTTCGTTTTCCTTTTATTTGTGGTCAATGGACAAAGCCACACAAATTTGTATATAGTTATATTTTTAGGCAGTTTGTTAGGTAGGTTTCATTTGTTTGGTTGGGATCATGGACCCTTTACATCCTTGGACAATGGATTGTATATAGTTTCATCATGTATTCATGTTTGTTTTTTTTTGCATTATGGGCATGGAGCAATGGATTTATTTTTTCCAGACAATGGATTGTAAATAGTTGGACTATGGATTGATTTCTCTCTTTTTTTTTTATCATGAACATGAAGCAATGGAGATTTTTGTTTACATTTCCTTTGGATTTGCGTTGTTGGAGGGTGACTTTGGACTGTTTTTCTTTCAATTTTTTTTGGGATTGTTTAGCATTTTCATTCAATCATCTTTTTCACATGCTTTTCATTTCATGTTTCATATTTTGTTATGCTTTCATTTCCTTTTTGATTTCATGTACATAATACATTTTCATTTTTTAGTTCCATGTGTGGGATTCGCTCATTGGGTTGATGCATGTGAAAATGTGGGTTTACACAAGCAATGCCAACCAGTGTATGTGTGTGACAGACATGTGTTGATGTACATAGTTGACTTTTGGTTTGTGTCATGAAATCAGCATTTCACTGCTGGGGGGTGGGGTTGCAGGGGACATGAGTGGGACATGAGTGGGGGCCTGCTGGCAGGTGCCCTGCACTGCTGGGGGGTGGAGGTGCAGGGGGACATGAGTGGAGGCCTGCTGGCAGGTGCCCTGCACTGCTGGGGGGAGGGGTTGCAGGGGTACATGAGTGGGGGCCTGCTGGCAGGTGCCCCACAGTGCTGGGGGGTAGGGGTGCAGGGGAACATGAGTGGGGGCCTGCTGGCAGGTGCCCTGCACTGCTGGGGGGTGGGGGAGCAGGGGGACATGAGTGGGGGCCTGCTGGCAGGTGCCCTGCACTGCTGGAGGGTGGGAGTGCAAGGGGACATGAGTGGGGGCCTGCTGGCAGGTGCCCTGCACTGCTGGGTGGTGGGGTGCAGGGGGACATGAGTGGGGGCCTGCTGGCAGGTGCCCCACAGTGCTGGGGGGTGGGGGTGCAAGGGGACATGAGTGGTACATGAGTGGGGGCCTGCTGGCAGGTGCCCTGCACTGCTGGTGTGTGGGGGTATAGGGGGACATGAGTGGGACATGATTGGGGGCCTGCTGGCAGGTGCCCTGCACTGCTGGGGGGTGGGGGTGCAGGGGGACATGACTGGGTGCCTGCTAGCAGGTGCCCTGCACTGCTGGGGGGTGGGGGTGCAGGGGGATATGAGTAGGGGCCTGCTGGCAGATGCTCTGCACTGCTGGGGGGTGGGGGTGCAGGGGGCCATGAGTGGGGGCCTGCTGGCAGGTGCCCTGCACTGCTGGGTGGTGGGGGTGCAGGGGGACATGAGTGGGGGCCTGCTGGCAGGTTCCCTACACGTGCTGGGGGTGGGGGTGCAAGGGGACATGTGTGGGGGCCTGCTGGCAGGTGCCCTGCACTGCTGGGGGTGCAAGGGGACATGAGTGGGACATGAGTGGGGGCCTGCTGGCAGGTGCCCTGCACTGCTTGGGGGTGGGGGTGCAGGGGGACATGAGTGGGACATGGTGGGGGGCTGCTGGCAGGTGCCCTGCACTGCTGGGGGGTGGGGGTGCAGGGGGACATGAGTGGGGGCCTGCTGGCAGGTGCTGCTGGGGGATGGGGGTGCAGGGGGACATGAGTGGGGGCCTGCTGGCAGGTTCCCTGCACTGCTGGGGGGTGGGGGTGCAGGGGGACATGAGTGGGACATGAGTGGGGGCCTGCTGGCAGGTGCCCTGCACTGCTGGGGGTGGGGGTGCAGGGGGACATGAGTGGGGGCCTGCTGGCAGGTGCCCTGCACTGCTTGGGGTGGAGGTGCAAGGGGACATGAGTGGGACATGAGTGGGGGCCTGCTGGCAGGTGCCCTGCACTGCTGGGGGGTGGGGGTGCAGGGGGACATGAGTGGGACATAAGTGGGGGCCTGCTGGCAGGTGCCCTGCACTGCTGGGGGGTGGGGTGCAGGGGGACATGAGTGGGGACCTGCTAGCAGGTGCCCTGCACTGCTGGGGGGTGGGGGTGCAGGGGGACATGAGTGGGACATGAGTGGGGGCCTGCTGGCTGGTGCCCTTCACTGCTGGGTGGTGGGGGTGCAGGGGGCATGAGTGGGACATGAGTGGGGGCCTGCTGGCGGGTGCCCTGCACTGCTGGGAGGTGGGGGTGCAGGGGGACATGAGTGGGGGCCTGCTGGCAGGTGCTTTGCACTGCTGGGGGGTGGGAGTGCAGAGGGACATGAGTGGGGGCATGCTGGCAGGTGCCCTGCACTGCTGAGGGGTGGGGGTGCAGGGGGACATGAGTGGGACATGAGTGGGGCCCTGCTGGCAGGTGCCCTGCACTGCTGGGGGGTGGGGGTGCAAGGGGACATGAGTTGGTGATCAGTAGTGCAAGGTGACATGTGGCTTGGCTGGGGCGCATGCCCATGGTGGATGGGCTGCCTGCGGAACATGACCAGGGGTGCAGGGTAGTCCCCTGTGGTGTGGGCTGCATGCAGGGGCCGTGGAGGGTGTAGACAGAACACATGGGAGGACCCACACTGCCAATTCACGTGTAGGACTCCCCGGCACCGCCGAAATAACATACCCTGCTGAAATCGCGTGTGAGACTTCCCGCAAACCCCGTAATACACATACCCTGCTGAAATCGCGTGCCCTGCAATGCTGGGGGGTGGGAGTGCAGGGGGACATGAGTGGGGGCCTGGTGGAGGGTGCCCCTGGATGCTGGGGGGTGGGGGTGCAGGGGGACATGAGTGGGGGCCTGGTGGAGGGTGCCCCTGACTGCTGGGGGGTGTGGGTGCATGGGGACATGAGTGGGGGCCTGGTGGAGGGTGCCCTGCACTGCTGGGGGGTGGGGGTGCTGGAGACATGAGTTGAACATGAGTGGGGGCCTGGTGGAGGGTTTCCTGCACTGTTGGGGGGAGGGAGTGCAGGGGGACATGAGTGGGGGCCTGGTGGAGGGTGCCCCTGGATGCTGGGGGGTGGGGGTGCAGGGGGACATGAGTGGGGGCCTGGTGGAGGGTGCCCCTGGCTGCTGGTGGATCAGGGTGCAGGGGGACATGAGTGGGGGCCTGGTGGAGGGTGCCCTGCACTGCTGGGGGGTGGGGGTGCTGGGAGACATGAGTTGGACATGAGTGGGGGCCTGGTGGAGGGTGCCCCTGACTGCTGGGGGGTGTGGGTGCTGGGAGACATGAGTTGGACATGAGTGGGGGCCTGGTGGAGGGTGCCCCTGACTGCTGGGGGGTGGGGGTGCAGGGGGACATGCGTTGGTGGGCAGTAGTGCAAGGTGACATGTGGGTTGGCTGGGGGGCATGGGCATGGTGGATGGGCTGCCTGCGGGACATGTGCAGGGTAGTCCCCTGTGGTGTGGGCCGCCTGCAGGGGCCGTGGAGGGTGGAGAGGGAACACCTGGGAGGATCCACACTGGCAATTCACGTGTAGTGCTCCCCGCGCACCCCTGGAATACACGTACCCTGATGGAATCACGTGTGATACTTCCCGCGCACCCCTGAAATACACGTACCCTGCTTCTTTTGCGTGTGATACTTCCCGCGCACCCCTGGAATACACGTACCCTGCTGTTTTTGCATGTGGTACTTCCCGCGCACCCCTGGAATACACGTACCCTGATGGAATCGCGTGTGATACTTCCCGCGCACCCCTGAAATGCACGTACCCTGCTGCTTTTGCGTGTGATACTTCCCGCACACCCCTGGAATACACGTACCCTGCTTCTTTTGCGTGTGATACTTCCCACGCACCCCTGGAATACACGTACCCTGATGGAGTCGCGTGTGATACTTCCCGTGCACCCCTGAAATGCATGTACCCTGCTGTTTTTGCATGTGATACTTCCCGCGCATCCCTGGAATACACATGCCCTGATGGAATCGTGTGTGTTACTTCCCGCGCGCCCCTAATGTACACGTACCCAGGACAATCGCGTGTGAAACTTCCTGAGAACCACTGAAATACACGTTCCCCGCTTGGCGTTTGCTGTTTGGCAGCCCTGTGAAACTGGTCCAGGGTTAGCGCAGCCCTTTGCGATGATTTTGGAATTTTGAAGGCTTTTCCTTGCGCGAGAGCGTTCTTGGGGGCGTAACTGGCGCTGCTGCAGGGTTGCTGCGCCACGGCTGGTTTTGGAGGCTAAAATCCATGAATACGCTGTGCGATGAAAAGGATTTTATCACACGCGGCTGGCGCAGTGTATCGCACAGGGACACTGTGCGCCAGCCGCGTGCGCCACTTTTGTGCGAATTTCTATGAATTACCCTGTATGTCTTTAAGTTTATACAAACGAAAATACAATTAAGACGCTGGTCAAAACCCCAAATAACTTCCAAAGTAATTTAAGGGAATTGGAACAACTTGCTCTTTTGTTTGAAACCAAAACTGAGGATTTGGACAACTGCTTGAGGCCAGATGACATATCCATATTCGAAATATGAAGGAAAGGACCCGAGGCCTTAGATGTCATTGACTGTCTGCAGACCATTTTTAACTAGCTTTTCGGACTTTTCCCCCACGTATTAACCTAGAGTGAGCCTACACGGTGTGGCATTTGGGTCAATCAATGACACACCACGAGATTTTCTTGTTAAACTGGCCTCCCCTTGTGAAAAAATGTTGTTTTCTTTGAAGGCATAAAAGCATTTCTTTGGGTCAACTGTTCTAGGCTGAGGTTTAGAGAACATGTTCTTACATGTATTTGAGTGAATTGCACCACACCAATGGTACTTTTTAGTCACTATGACTTCCTGGAATATCTTAAAACTCTTTAGCAGCACCAAACATGGGTTCCCATTGTCACAGCCCATTTTCATCCTAGGTTTGGAACCCATGGCAAATTCTATCAGATCAAATCCCCAAATTACTGGAATTCAGTTTAGTAATGCTGAAAACATGTTTATGTTCGTCGATGATATTCTTGTCTCCCGCAT
This sequence comes from Ambystoma mexicanum, assembly GCF_040938575.1. NCBI lineage: Eukaryota > Metazoa > Chordata > Amphibia > Caudata > Ambystomatidae > Ambystoma > Ambystoma mexicanum. The sequence goes on from NC_090937.1 coordinate 1,287,085,019, forward strand.
TAATCCGTATGCCTAAATTATTGCTGGAACTTCAGTCTTACAGGAGAGTCTCTAGTTTGAAAATTAATTTGAACAAGTCTGTGATCTTACATTTAAATCCATCTCACCCATGATTTAGTCCTAGTGAGGAGCAAAACACCTTTCAAGTAGGCTACCAAACGTGTCAAATATCGGCAAGTGCATACTTCTATCTCCATGGCTGTCCTCTTTAATGCTAACTACCCATGATAACTTCAGTGGATGAAAACAGGTTTCAATAAATTGAGTTTTCTGCCCATTTTACGGCTAAGTACAGTGGAAGTAATTGTAATTGTTTATTTATAACATGCTTAATACCTAGATTTTTCTGAGCGTGGACCCTGGGATCGAACCTGTGTTGTTCCAGGTCGTCTTGTTTCCGAGGTGATCACGTTGCCCCTGAGCTATCCTCCAGGTATCCTATAATTGACCATAAAAATGTCAGTTTTTCAAAATATTTCTGTAACTATTTCAATCCCTGCCAATCATCCCTCTAAGGCTTTTTTTGGGACACTGCAGACTACGATGCAATTTGTCTGGTTTGGAAAGATCACAGAGGATCTCAATGAAAATGTTGATCTCACCCAGAAGCAGAGCGGGTTGTCCATTCCCTAAATTACCTACATTTATTCAAGCTGCATAGCTGAGGATTCTTTCTGAGTGGGTCCAATAATGCATTAAATAAGCATAGCCTAATATGGACCATTCAGTATTCAGCAAGTCTTTAAAAAATGTATTGTGAATGAGTCATCTCTGAAGACCTCAACACGTACATACATCTGAACTAACAAGAACCTTGCAGATAGTTTTGAATTATCTCTCAGATAAACTTTGCATAACATTCTTTCTGTCACCTTTGACTTCCATATAAACCAATTTTAATTTTACACCTGCACCACACAGTGGAACTTCTTATCACTTTGATCTCTTTATCAATGGGGAAATCTAAATGTAAAGATGGATCATATTGAAGATTGAGACAGTTGTGTGTTACGCACTAACAATAGTATGGCAGCCTTTATTCACTCTGTTTTGAGAAACTAATAACAGGTCATAAGGGCCTTATATCAATTTGTTTTATACAGCTCGAGCTGGCTGAAACCCATGTTCATTAGCAATTTATGGATACATGAAATGCTCTTTTGCGTCAGAGATGACAGGAGGCCGACTGGGATCATTTGTGGCTTCATATTCCCAACACGACCTGTATGCAATTGATAGAGGTTAACTACAAAATCATGTATGCCTGGTACTTGTCCCAAGATGGACTACAAAGATGGTATAGGCATATTTGATTTGAATGTAACAATATCACATTGTTTTGGAAGACATTCCTGGTGTCCATTAAACAGATGATAGGCTTCTCTATATCAGGAGACTCTGGGTTTTTGATTTTGTGAATAAAACCCAGACTCATAATGGCATTTAATCAGAAGGACTGGTGTATTCTCAGCTTGCTCCTCTCATCATTAAACATATGCATTGCTAATGCTTGGAGAAAATATGATTATCTTAGATATGAACAGTGTCTCCAGAAAATTTGGGACACTATTGCAATGGTGAAAATCACGCATACCCTCAGATAGGAAATGGCTTGTGGTTATTCAATATATCACTGATGACATTCGAATAATATTTCATCCTCTAAGATTGAGAGCACTGGATACTTTGAAATGACTTTACTCTATATGGGAGCCTGTGTTTATCAATGTTACGGCTTTAGATTGTTATTGATATCTTGCCATTCATTTTTGGGAGCAAAATTGGAAGAAAAGGGGACAGAGGGTATTATTCCACTATGGTTTTTCTTGGCTATATGTTTTATGCCTCACTATTTCGATATGTGTACCCTGATTTTACATTTACTATTCAAACGTTCTGTTCAAGTAATTCAATAAAACATATGTTTAAAAAATGGAAAGAATCCTAGAAATGTAGGACATAAAATGTCTGGACTGCAATGTAATTAATAGCAGGTGTATAACTTTAGCCCCATCAAAGTGCCATGACGCTGTCAATATGAATACAATTTGATTTGGAACTATTTTTTGGCCAATAATTACCTCAAAATCTGCACAATACATTCCTGCAGGAGAGGCATTCATTGGTCATGTGTTTTTTCACATAACAAGCAGCATATTGGGCACTGCCTTTGTTTTGTAGTACTCAATTAAAGGTAGTATAAAGAATCTTCCATAGTTAGAATTTAACTTTTGCATTTACGATATTGAATTATCAGCCTTGGCGTGTAGAATGTCTTTCAATACAGATTTGTTAGAGCTGCCTAAAACTGGAAAACCCAAACAGGTAAAATGGTTTGGCAGCTCCAAAAAAGTATTCTCAATCAACCATCAGAAGCACATGTTTTCTTGGAGTCTGAGAGCCTCATTATTTGCGTTTTGATTTTATTAATGTGCAGATCATTTATTCTCCAGCATTGGGTCTAGCATGGATTCACATGCTCATGAATATTCCAGTCGTCAAGTCTGGGAATCCTAAGAAAAAGAAAACACAGTTTCACTTTCACTTGAAAACTGTATTTCCCCACTAATCGAATCACCGTCCTCTGGGTCATACTGCCCCCATCCAATGACTGTCCTCTCCCTAAACTCCACCCCGTGGAGGCCATCTTCATATTTTTACTGAACGCGTCATTGTTGGGAGTCCTCACTTTGCATTCCATGCTCTTTTCCATAAAAAAGTTGAAAAGATTTTGACAGATTTTTTATTATCGTTTTTGACTGAAGGACAGCTACCGACAGCGGGGATCCGCCACTGGAAAAGATCTTCATCCACCGTCGGACCATCCATCGAAGTTTTGAGAAGGTCCATCCTTGGGCCTACTTTGCACCTTCCCACAGCTCTCAACTCACATGCTTTTGGCGGGTGTCACCCGCCTTGTAAAGGGCTGACTCACCCGCCAAGCCTCCTGGACGCCCATTCATTCCAATGGGCGTATCACCCGCCAAAAACAAAATCGGGTGATTTCCACCGCCTTTGCGACACAAATGGTTGAGAGCTATGCCTTCCAAATATGTCTGAGGAGAAGAAGGAAGGCAGGAGCCTCTTCAAACTCTGCACAAAGTGTGGATTACGGAACGTATTTGTAGAAGATCGACATCACAAATGCTTGTATTGCCTGCATCCGAACCACAATTAGGAGAGATGCAATGTGTGTCATTGTTTCTCGAAGAAAACCAGGAATGATCACCACAGCAGGCTGGCAGCGTGGCTTAAATCAAGCAAGGGCCCTGATTCGGCCTCCGGGCAGGGTCATGCAACAACCAGAACCGGCAGGTCTGAGGAGCATACTCCCTCTAGGAGGAGGTTGAGATCCTCTGAGGATGACCTGCTCGCGGGGGTCCAAGAGAAGGCCAAACTCTGCGACACATGCCCCACTGGGTTCGCCGCTGATGCGTATCCCAAGTCGGGCAGAAGGCGATCACCATCAACCTCGACAATTAGCCTGCTGACGAAAGGGGACTCTTCTAAGAGAAAGTGCCTAACACCATCTAAACTCTGTTTATCAGCAGACATCCCGATGAGGGAAAAGTCTGGGGAGGACCTGGCGAAATTAACCAAGACCGCTCATTCTGCCAGATCAGCCGAGTTGATGATGGCCCTGTCGACGAGGACATTGACGAGCACATCGTCAACAAGTTCGACGACATCCACCACGCCGGCAGTGAAGGAGAGCGGGCCTGTGAATGTGGTGCCTACAATGGCCACCCCACGTGTGTCCTTGCCCCTGAGGCGTAATGAAGCTGCGGAGGCAGCAATGAAGAAAGCAGGCACTCCAGAGATGGGGAAAGGGCCCTCTGACCGCATTGGCCCAGATACCGCCAGGAATGAGGGGGGCAAGGACCACCGGTGGAAACTCCATGGGATGTGGATCCAGGTCCTGCATCAGGTAAACCGGAGCAGGTCTATTTGAGGTATGACAATGGCAACAATGATTTGCCTGATAACTACTACACTACATGGACCACGAAGGAGGTGAATCTGAAGGCGGTGGACCTATGTCCCGTGCCACACAAGGAGGCATGTCAGTCCAGACCCCATGCAACTGGCTCCTTTCACCCCTCAGATAGGAATGTGTCACTGGATATTCTAACAACTTTACACACACTGGTCACGGAGATCCAGCAAAGGATGCCACCGGCACCATGGCCAGGGCCACCACGGAACACTCAAGAGCATCCAAGGTTGAGCCCTCCTCCTCGGAAGAGAAAGTCTGAGGGGGGGTGCTGACCCTTGACATCATCCGACTCCGCAACCACCACCTCCTTGTCGCATCCTGACTCCGTCCTGTAACGCTCACCTGGTTTCCACGGGGACGTCACTCAGCCTGTTCTGACCTCTTACAACCTCAAACCCTTCCCTGGAGGCTATTCGACTGGAGACTGGGCCTGAAACACAGGATTGGTAGAGTTTAACTCCATATTGTCTCTGTGTGCTTGAACCCCTTCTTCCCCAGGGTCCAACCTTTCCCTTTGATCCACAGCTCACCTTGTTTTCTTGGATAGTGTGTAATCCGTCCTGCTTTCAGCGCAGGGGCGCGTTGATTGATGCAGGCTTGTTGCTGCCTAGTTACTTCACTGGCAAGAGTCCGACAGGTAAGTATAATGAGTCTTTTGAACAGTTCTCTAACTTAGTTCCTTTCCTTCCTTAGATGATGGCCGGCGTCCGGGGATGGCGGCGTGCTGCTGAGATGAGTAGCACTGAAGGTGAGTGAGACCGCGATGCGCGATGCACCCATTTTGTATTTGTATTGAACTGAGTTCTTTTCCTGTGTCTTTTAGGTGCCTTGACGTTTTCAGCGTGGATGCCGGTTATGAAGAACAAATGCGGAGAGTAAGCGCGGTATGCAGCACCTCTAGATGTTTCCACGCTAACCTGGAGTGTCTTTCCCTCTTACAGATGGATGAGAAGTTCCAGAGACAGAGTTCCCCCAGATCGGCTGGGATTCAGGTAAGCGTTTGAAGCTCGTACAGTATTTAAAAGAATTTGCAGAATGCTTACTAATGCCTTTTTTCTGTTCTTTTCCCTTTTCCTTAGGAAGCGGCGTACCGGGATGGGAATGACACAGCCGAAGATGCCCGCAGAACAGAAGGAGCGATGAATGATGGGCAGAAGCACCGCAAGATAAGGCTGTTCCTAACGGTGTTCTTGTTCTTGCAGGAGCTGAGCGCAGAAGAAAGATGCAGGCCTACTGGAGACCGATCCGAACACGGTGAGTGTCACGCTCACCTCCTAATGGCAAAGGAGGAGGCATAGCGATCATCTCTAAATAACTACTACGCTGCAGACTAGTCTCCACCCTATCAGTGAAATCCTGTGAGCTACTCACAGTCAAGCTACAAACCTCTCCTTAAGGCACGATCACTCTACATAATATATATAGACCCCCAGGCCTCCCTGGAGTCTTCGAAGAAGACATCACCACGTGTTACGCTCACCTGGCTCCCACAGGGGCGTAGATCGGACCCGGACAGCTGCGACCTCCTCCAACGTGAAGCGTAGTGCAGAGATGACAGACTGGACTGGCCCGCCTAATCTCGTCTGCTTGACCCGTAGAAGTATTCTCCTGCAAGTGGAGAAAGAGATTTAGCCACCAATGGATTTTAGTAATGGCTCCCCACTGTTCTCCCCACTAATCACCACCAATATTCACTTTCAGTAAACTCACCTTATGTTTGTAAATGATGAGCTCTCCATCCTACGTGGAATGTAGGGGCCAGTAGATACCAGTTACTTCACTAGTTTGAAGGCGTTGGAAGAGTTCTGGGTGAATATTGACTCCGGGGTTCCAGTCAAGAACCCGTAAGTATAAGTTCAAAGAGTTCAATATGTCCGATGTTCACTCTTGTACATTCCTTCTTGTGTTGCAGCTGGGTCCAAGAGAAGATTGTCTTTTGGCAGCTGATGGTGTTCAGGTAAGAGTCTGTATTACCAAACACTGTCCGGCACAAGATGCGTGTTTTTAAGTTTCTGGTTTCTCTCTCCTTACAGGTGCGGTGTAAGAAGTTGCGGTTTGTTACAGAACAATGCCTCTGGCTGTTAATCAGGTAAGGCTATGGTGGAGAGATTGTATTTGTTGGCTCTCTCGGCTCACCTTATGTTTCTTTGTCCCCTAGATGGTGGAATTCGGCGGAGAAAATGATGGAGGCTGCGCCGGATTGAAAAATGCTGTGAGGACTGGTGAGTATGGCGCGGCGCTGCAGCTGGCGAATCGACGCATGTAGAATAAGGTCCTCTTCAAGTTCGAAGACGTGATGGATCCGGAATTCAGGTAGGGATTGAGATAATACCTGTTTTCTAATCTTTCCTTCTTCTTTCTTCTATTGCTAGGAGCTCTGGATTCGAGACGGGCGTGGCTGAAGACTGGATGCTGACTGCAGGCACGGTGAGCATTACGCTGCTGGATGCAGAATAACACGAAGCATGTGCTGCTGTTCGGGCATGGTTTAAATAAACTCCAAAGGAGTTCCAGGTAAAAAGTCCCTAGAACCACACCCGAGTAAAAAATAGTCCCATCCAGGCCTCAAGTTGGCTTGGATTCATTTGCAGCATGGTCTGCATGAGGTAAGTGAAGTCTATGAGCCTGGCGCCTATGGCACCAGGACTGATTTCTATTATGAGCCTGGCCCCTTAGGTGCCAGGACTGAACCCAGACAGCCCGCAGCCGGGGCTGCTGGGGTTTTATTAAATATCTGGATGCCTGCTCCCGGGGCTGATGGGCTTGATCCGGATGCCCGGGGGTAGGCATCATGACACTGCGCTCATCACTGAAAACTCTAAGCCACTAGCACAAACCATTATCCTTGGAGACTTCAATCTCAGCTACAACGACCCCAAGGACGCCCCAGCCACATCCTTAGCAAACGCCCTAAATGAGCATGGATTGACTCAACTCAGTACCTCACCGACTCACCAGAAAGGCAGAATTATCGACTGGGTAGCAACTCTTAACTGCATTAGCATGTGCAAGGAAACCCCAACCTCTCACATGGACGGATCATTACCTCATCCCCCTCGATATTCACATCAGCCATGCAGCTCCTAAAATGTGCCCCATTGCACCAGCCTTCCCAACCAGAAACAAACGCAACATCACCGCCAAAGCCCTACTACCCCATGTCCTACCTACCCTTAACGCTCTACCGGACAATGCTGATCTAAATCTACTTGTTGACACCTTCAACAATTCCATGGCTACTGCCATTGATACCATTGCCCCTTTGAAACTACGTAAAATCAAACCAATAAGCCACTTGAATTTGTGGTACACCCCTGAACTCAAACTACTTAGGAAAAAGAAGGCCAAATCAGAACTCCTATGGAAAACTAACCCCTCACCTGAAAACATGTCCAACCTCAAGAACATCTCCACGCCTTACAAAAGTGAGATAATTCGTACCAAAAAAGATGCCTATAACGTTAGGATCGATCAGGCAGGCTCTTCCACCAAAGAATTATTTAAAATACTAAAAGAGCTAGAAAACCCCAATCCACCTCCAGACACCTGCTCAAAAGATAAACCCTGGTGCACCAGCATCCAGAACGCCCTCAACAACAAAATCACAGGACTTCAAACTAAAATTGATGACAAACGTCAACAACTCTTCAGCAACAAGACCTCCGACCCAATTCTTAGCTCACCAACTCCTATCAAAGATAATATAGGCTTCTCCTTTAAAAAAGTAACTATCTTAGAAGTCCAAAAAATCATCACCTCCTTAAAACCATCTAACTGCAAAGGGGACAGCTGTCCTGCCCAGATAATAAAAGACGCAGCCAGAGACCTCTCCCCTTTTATCACCAAGCTAATTAACCTCTCATTCACTAATAACTCTGTCCCCAGCAACCTAAAACAATCCTGGGTCCTCCCTCTATTAAAAAAAACAATCACTAGACCCAGCCATACCGACTAATTATAGACCCATCACCACTGTCCCTTTCCTGCTGATAATTCTGGACAGAGTTGCCTACATCCAGATTCAGGAGTACCTAGAATCAAATCAACTGCTAGGCATACGTCAATCTGGCTTCACTCCTCAACATGGAACAGAAACTGCTCTGGTTGACCTCAAAAGCCAGATTGATGAAATCAAAGACAAAGGTAATGCCGCAATCCTTCTCCTCTTAGACCTCTCAGCGGCTTTCGATTTAGTCGACCACGAAATCCTCTGCATCCACCTGTCTAGTGCAGCCCACTTCTCCTACTCTGCCTCCTCATGGATACAATCCTTCCTGGCGAACAGAACCATGCGAGTCCTCTCCACAACAGCAGCAGCGGACCATATCCCCATCACATGCGGAGTTCCACAAGACTCCTGTGTCTCCCCCACTTTGTATAATATATTTACAAAGCCGCTATGCGACAAACTAGACCATCTGGGTGTCACCTACACTAATTATGCAAATGACACCCAGATCCTCCTCACCATCTCGGGCAACTACAATGTGGACGTCACTCGGATTAACAAAATCTTCTCCATCATTCAGGCATGGATGGCCACCCACGGCCTTTGCCTGAATGATGAGAAGACGGAGCTTCTTCTAGTCGGCTCTCTCAACAACCTGTCAAAACTCAGTCCTTGCTACAATAACATTATCATAGATGGTAATACAATCCCCATTGTCAATCAAGAGTGTGAAAACCCTATGCTTCCACCTAGATGCCAATACCAACCTCTCTAAACAAATCAATGCAACCGCCTCAGCCACTGCCGACACGGGTAAGCTTATCAGGGCTAGCAGACCCTTCCTATCCCCCAACAACTGCCTCACTCTTGCCAGAGCCCTCATTCAGTCCAAACTGGACTACTGCGATAGCCTGTACCTAGGAGCCAACCAATCCATAATCAACAAACTCCAGGTTCTCCAAAATAATGCCCTAGGCGCAGCACTTAACATCCCAAGGCGAGAGCACATCTCCACAACCAGGAAAGCGTGTAAATGCCTTTCCATACAGCAAAAAATTGACCTCAAAACCATCTGCCTCACTTACAAGTCCCTAAACCACTTAGCCCCACCGTACTTCACCAATAAATTTACCTTAAAAACCACCACAAGAACAACCAGATCATCCAACTCCTTATGCCTGTCAGTGCCTAGATTTGTCCTAAAAAGGGCAGGAGGCGCTAGTTTCACAGTGCTTGCCTCCTAACTTTGGAACACCCTTCCATTCAACATTAAAACTATTGAGTCCTTTCCAATCTTTAGGAAACAGGTTATTGGCTGGTTACTGAACAAAGAATAGCATTTCCCCTCACCTTCGAAGACCTTCACCTCCCTAAGGCCGCCACCTTGCCTATATTATATGTAACTGCTGCCTGTACCATGTAATCTATGTAAATTGCTATACTATGTAAATGTTGGTCTCATGCCTGTAACCGCTTCCTTAAGCGCCCTTCTACCTACGGGTCTGGAGCACTATACAAATCAATAAAACAAACGCTGCAGGTGCAGAAAACACAAAGCATGTTTCTCAGCCTGGGCGTGGCTTAAATAGTCTCTGGGTATCCCAGGTGTCTCTGGGCTGAACCACACCCAAAAGACTAGACTGCACATGCAGTTCTGGGAACCGAAATATGTGGGGGCATCCATCTTGTCCCCATCAATGCACTACAAGTCCAATCCCCAATGTTATCCTATGGGAGTGAGTGAGTCTGGTGCCACAAGCGCCAAGTCTGACTCCAAGTGGGTCTTTGGAGGGATGGAGAGGCCCTTGAGGGCCATGTAGGTGATCATGGCCTGGCTCCAGCCTCACATCTTGGAGGGATGGGGACATGAGGGGCAGGAATCATGACAACACTCCCCCGAAGGCCCCTCTCAAGGTGGCTCTTCTGTCTGATCCTGGTTTGGTTGGATGGTTTTGATGAAATGGTCTAAGCAAGCGAGGTGCATGGATGTACTCATAAGGCTCGCATGTCCTGTCTTGTGGACCATACCCCTTCCAGTCCACTAAGTAGTATAATTTGGATTTGACGTACTTTGAATCTAGGATGTCCTTGACTTCGAACTCTGGCTCCCCGGCGACTACTACTGGCTGTGGAGGCGTTGCTACCCGGGTCCCAGGTTGAACAGATTTAAGGAGAGACACGTGGAACACAGGATGAATCTGCATGTTTGACGGCAAAGCTAGTCTGACCGCAACGGGATTTATCACGGAGGTGACGGTGAATGGACCCAGGTATCTTGGACGGAAAGTTTGGGTTCCTTTAATGGACATGTGTTTAGACGCCAGCCAGACTATGTCTCCCACTTGGTAGTTGGGGGCCTTTGCTCGGTGTTGATCAGCAAACTTCTTTTGGCGATTCTTAGCTTGAAGTAGGTGTTCAGCTGCCCTTTTGAAGGTTTGAGAAATGGTCATGTGCAAGGTTTTGACTGCTGGCATTTCCAGGGTTGTAGGAACCTCCAACTCAGAAGTACGTGGGTGCCTGCCATACAGGGTATAAAAGGGTATCTGCCCAGTGCTGGTGTGTAGGGAATTATTATAAGCATATTCAGCTATCCATAATAGGTCGAACAAACTTCCTTCAGCTTGGTGTAACATGCAACGCAGATACTGCTCGAGCGTCTGATTTGTTCTCTCAGTTTGACCATCCGTTTGGGGATGGTGACTGGTGGATAGCCGGATGTCGATCTGGGCCATAGAGCAGCATTTTCTTCAGAAGTCAGATACGAATTGAGTACCTCGGTCTGAGACCAAAACTGAAGGAAACCCATGGAGCCGTACGATGCCTTCAAGAAATACCTTTGCCAGAGTGGAAGCATTTGGAAGCCCCTTAAGAAGAATGAAATGTGCAATTTTTGAAAATAGGTCCACGACCACAAGAATAGTGTTAAACCCTTGACTGGGTGGTAAGTCAGTAATAAAATCTAGGGACAACGTGTGCCAGGGTGCTGGTGGGATTTCCAATGGTTGTAATAGCCCAGCCGGTTTCTGCTTGGATGACTTGTTTTGAGCACACACTCCACGAGATAGGATGAATTGGATAATGTCTTTATGCTACGTGGGCCTCCAATAATTTTGTTTTACCTTGGCTAGGGTTTTAGCGATTCCGGGGTGGCCCTCGATCAAGGAATCATGATAACTGGACATGACTTGCTCTCGCAGTTCTTGGTTTGGTAAGAATAAACGATTCCTGAAGTAGGGCAACTGATCTTTTATCATGTAATGTTCTCCTTGTGCACTCCATGCTTGTAATTGCTCCGGACTCATCAGGTTTTGGATTTCTTCATGTAATTCTTTCTGAGTTATGGTTGCTGTGATTCCTAGGAGCTTGTCACTCGGGATGATTGCTATTGGGTCAGGGGTCTGATACCCTTGCTCTTCCACCCCCATACGGGAAAGGGCATCAGCCCTCCCGTTTTTCACCCCTGGGCGAAATGTAATCGCGTAGTCATATTCAGCAAAAAAAAGAGCCCAACGTAGTTGTCGTGAGGATTGGGCCTTTGCCGTTTTAGGTACTGAAGGTTCCGTTGGTCAGTTATTACAGTGATTGTGTGTCTGGCGCCCAAGAGGAAGTGCCGCCATGCCTTAAAGGCTGACCAGAAGGCAACAGGGTTTAACTGGCCCTTTTCGGGGTCCTTTTGTGAGAGGACGGCTCCCATAGCCATGCTTGAGGCGTCCCTTTCCACCAGCTATGGGAGATCAGGGCGAGGGTGGCGTAAGATTGGGGCAGATGTGAATCTTGCTTTGACTTCCTGGAAAGCCTCCTCGGCTTCTGTTATCCACTGGAACTGTTTGTTGCTTTTCCTTAGTAACGACGTGATGGGATGCACGATTTGCTGGGGATGAACCGGCGGTAGAAGTTTGCAAAACCCAGCATACTTTGAACCCCCTTGAATGAATTTGGGGATGGCCAGTTCAGGATAGCATCTACCTTGTGTACATCCATTCGGATTCCATTCGGGCTGAGAATAAAGCCCAAGAATTCCACCTCGGAGACGTGGAATGCGCACTTTTCGAGCTTGGCGTAGAGCTGGTGTTGACAGAGTTTCTCCAATACGGATCGGACGTGTTTAACGTGGTCCTGCTTTGATGCGGAATATACTAGGATATCGTCGATGTACACTAGAGCACAGACATCAATCAATTCCCGTAGGACATCGTTCATGAAGTATTGAAATGCAGCAGGCGCGTTCAAAGGCCAAAGGGCATTACTTGATGTTCGTACAAGCCGTATTTGTTGCGAAAAGCGGTTTTCCATTCGTCCCCCTGTTTTACGCAAACAAGGTGATATGCCCCCTCAGGTCTAGTTTTGTGTAGATTTGGGCATCTTTGACTTGATCCAGCAATTCAGGGATCAGTGGCATGGGGTCGCAGTTTTTTTACGGTAATCTGGTTCAGTGCGCGATAGTCGATGCACGTTCTCAAGTCCCCCGCCTTTTTCAGTACGAAGAATAGAGGACTGGCTGCTGGAGACTTTGAGGGACAGATGAACCCGTTGGCCAGGTATTGGTCAAGATAGGCCTTCAGGTGCTGGTTTTATGGTTCCATGAGTGCGTAAATTCGCCCACAAGGGATTTGTGCACCGGGTATCAGGTTGATTTGGCAATCGTATGGTCTATGCAGTGGCAGGGTATTAGCCTGTTCTTTCTTAAAGACAGCTTGAAAGTCCTGGTATTCACTTGGTAGGGTGCCGATTGCCACAGTTGCAAGCGTGGAGGTTCTGGTGTCTATTGGTTGTTTCTCTTGGCGATAACATGTGTGGGCGCAAGTCTCGGGAAAGGCCAATTCTTTTGCTCACCATTCGATCAGAGGATTGTGAGCTACCAACCATGGCATTCCCAAAATCAACCGGAACTGTGGTGCCTTAATGAGGTCAAAAACAATAGATTCTTGGTGTCCATCCTGGCACAGAAGGGTTAAAGCTGCAGTGCATTGGGATACTGAACCAGAAGCTATTTCCATGCCGTCGACAGTGGTAACAGTGTCGGTGGTTGATTTAGGGCATAACGGAAGCCCCATCTTTGCCGCAAGATCCTGGTCGATGCAATTCCCAATGGCTCTACTGTCTATGTACGCTCTTACAGCGTGCATCCGAGATGGTTGTTGGTGATTGATCAAGACCTCCCTTTCTTCGCTCGACAAGTGGACCCCTACACTTGCCGGGCTGGGGAGTTTTCCGATTCCTTGATGGTATCTTCCTTGTCCGTGGCCCCTACCGTCCTCCTCGGTGGCTTCACAGGGCACTCTTTAAGGAAATTATCTGACCTTCTACAGTACAGACATAATTGCTGCTGTCTCCTTTTATCCCTTTCCGCTTTAGTCAAAGGGGATCTGACCCCCCCCGATTTGCATTGGTTATCCTGAACCTTCCGTTGTTCGGGCAGTATTATCCTTTGAAAGCACATACATAGGGCGAGGGTCCGGTCTGGTTCGATCTGCTCTTCGGTCCTGCAACCTATGATCCAGTTGAACAACAAGGTCAATGAATTCTGAGCAGTCTTTCGGGGGGTTCACTACTTGTGCGAGAACATCCTTGAGCACCCCCCGCAACCCCTGATGAAATAACGTGGTTCTCTTCTCCACTGGCCATTCTGCTTCAACTATGAGTCTATTGAACGTGGCTATGTATGTTAATAGGTCTTGATTCCCTTGGCGTAGGGACAGAAGTTTGTTGTCTAATGCCTGCCCATGAGTATGACAGGCGAACAGCTTTTCCATCTCCTGCTGAAACCCCCTGAAGTCATGCTGCAAAGGATCGTCTTGGGCCACAAAGGGTACAGACCAGTGCGCGGCGCTACCACTCAGGTAGGATAGCACAAAAGCGACCCGTGATTGGTCATTCGGAAAGGCCCCTGGCCTACAAAGGAAGTGCAGGCGGCACTGGTTCATGAACGTTGCAAACCTCTTGGGATCCCCCGTACATCGTTCGGGCGGGGCCAAGGGAACTGCCCCAGGAAGGGTTATCTGAACGGGATTGGCTGATGATGCTGGCATCGAGGACACGCTTCCCGGCAATGGTGCATGCCCTGCTTGTGACTGGAGAAGTTTCCGGCTTAAATCATCAGTGCGTTCTTTGGCTACTATCAGCTCTCTCCTCAGGGTGTTGGTCTTCTGCCTGGCCGCATGTACTTCGGAACGTAGCTGACCCAACATGTGGGCTAACTGGTCAGTTTCTGACGTTTCCATGAGAGCGCAATGCACCCCTTTCGTATTTGTATTGAACTGAGTTCTTTTCCTGTGTCTTTTAGGTGCCGCAACGTTTTCAGCGTGGATGCCGGTTATGAAGAACAAATGCAGCGAGTAAGTGCGGTATGCGGCGCCTCTAGATGTTTCCACGCTAAACTGGAGTGTCTTTTCCCTCTTGCAGATGGATAAGAAGTTCCGGAGACAGAGTTCCCCCAGAGCGGCTGGGATTCAGGTAAGCGTTTGAAGCTCGTACAGTATTTAAAAATAAGCGAAGATTTGCAGAATGCTTACTAATGCCTGTTTTCTGTTCTTTTCCCCTTTCCTTAGGAAGCGGCGTGCCGGGATGGGAATGACACCGCCGAAGATGCTCGCAGAACAGAAGGAGCGATGAATGATGGGCAGAAGCGCTGCAAGGTAAGGCTGTTCCTAACGGTGTTCTTGTTCTTGCAGGAGCTGAGCCCAGAAGAAAGATGCAGGCTTGCTGGAGAACGATCCGAACATGGTGAGTGTCACGCTGCAGGTGCAGAAAACACAAAGCATGTTTCTCAGCCTGGGCGTGGCTTAAATAGTCTCTGGGTATCCCAGGTGTCTCTGGGCTGAAACACACCCAAAAGACTAGACTGCACATGCAGTGCTGGGAACCGAAATATGTGGGGGCATCCATCTTGTCCCCATCAATGCACTACAAGTCCAATCCCCAATGCTATCCTATGGGAGTGAGTGAGTCTGGTGCCACAAGCACCAAGTCTGACTCCAAGTGGGTCTTTGGAGGGATGGAGAGTCCCTTGAGGGCCATGTAGGTGATCGTGGCCTGGCTCCAGCCTGACATCTTTGAGGGCTGGGGACATGAGGGGCAGGAATCATGATAGCCCGGAGCACCACCCCACACACAGACACAGGCACAGACACAGCAACCATGGCTACAGGCACCAACAAGGATAATGATTTTGTGCCAGCTGATGGGGAAACACCACACATGGATGAGCCCCATAGGGCCTCTCCACAGGACGAAGTTGGATCCTTTCATTCCATGATGTCCAGGGCCTCTGAGCTGTTTTAGTGGTTGTAGACTAATTGACCTTTCACAATTGACCTCGGGAGAATCGACGTCTGGAGAATTGACCTAATTTAGAAGCTCAATTAGGACATATATGCAGGGGGAAACCCCCCGCAACATCCTACCCAATCGAAAACCCCCTGCAACCCCCCGCCCAATCCCCTTCTATTATTTATAATCCAAAACCAACCCAATACATATATAAAATAACTGAAATAATATAAAGGTCAATTGTGCAGATGGTCAATTAGGACCACTATAATTAGGTCAATTGTGCAAAAGGTAAATTTGGGTAATACCTTTTTAGTTGGTACCCGAGAAGACTAAGAAAGAGGGGTTTCTGTACCAGTCATGCGAGTCAAGGGGAAAGACCATCACGTCCGTTCCTTTCCTGGACGACATCTGGGAGGAAGGCCTGGTGCTAATGAAGAACAGGAGTACGGCCCTGCCCAAGCGTAACTGATTGGAGAAAAAGTACAGGGTACCGGATTCAGCTCCCAAGTGCCTAAGATCTCAGCCCTCGACGGACTCAGTGGTCTCGGCCGCAGCCAGGAAGCACTCAGCGAACCCATTGTCAGCAGCCATGGTACCTCCGGACCAAGAGGGGAAGAAGCTGGATGCAATGGGCAAGAGGATAATCTACACAGCAGGCTCTACCATCAAGGCAACTAACACCCTGGCCATATTCTGTCCTGATTTGCCTGGGAACTATGTTACAAACTGGGACCTATTCTAGACTTCCTGCCCTAGGACAAGAAGTGGCGGTGGACATTACAGACACAGATTTCTGCCAGAACAGAGTGTCCTTGCTTCGACAAGGGTGGTTGAAGGCAACAAACTTCCGGCAGGACGTTCAGACTAAGGTACTGGATATGCTGTTCGCCAGTGAAAAGCTCTTTGGCAAGGCCGTCGAGGAGTCTTTACAAGCCATAAAGACTGACACAGAGATGGCGCAGTCCCTGGGAACCCTACAGCAACATCGACGGTCATCCTTTCGTTCGTCCAGAGGAAAACCCAGCAGGTCTTCCAAAGGTTATACTATCCCGTACGGACAACCTTCATTCCCCTCCATGCAAGAAGCATACAGGGGTTGCTCTCAAGGCAGCAGAGGACAGGGCTCGCACAGCCCGCAGGGCACCTAACCCCATGCAAGCCTGAACCGGCTGAGGCCTTGGGCCCCCACTTATGCACCCTAGTGGGAGGCCGGCTTGGTGAAGTTTGTCAGCGTGTGGAAGAAGATCACCACCAAAAGATGGGTGCTGGGTGCTCTCGATCAGGGGAACACCTTGGATTTTCAACGCAGGTGTCCTTGTATTCCACTGGTACTGCGACAAGAACAACATGGGCCAAAACTTCTGTGCAAGGTGAATGTCATGTTACAGAAAGGGGCCATAGAACCCGCCGCCTAGCATCTCAGAATACTTTCTGCTTGGAAAGAAAACCAGGGGATGGAGGCCAATCCCGGATTTGCATCATCTCAAAAAGTACTTAAAGTCCCAAAAGTTCTGGATGGTTGCATTACAACATGTGCTCGGCCAACTGGAGGAAGGGGATTCTCTGATGTGGTTGGATTTGGAGGACGCCTACTTCCACATCCCCATTCACAAGCAACACTGCAAATTCCTATTCCTACGCTTCGTGGTTCAGGGTCAGCACTACCATTTCAAGGCTCTCCCCTTAAGCCTAAAATTGGCTTCAAGGGTCTTAATGAAGTGCTTGACTCCTGTGGTAGCGCATCTTTGGAAAGGGTCTCCACGTCACCGTCCTGCAACTGCGGGCCGTATTCTGGGCCCTCATGTCTTTTCTGCTGTCCCTGAAGGGCAAGGTGTTGAGGATCTTCACAGACAACACAACCACCATGTTCTACACCTGAAAACAAGGGGGCACCCGCTCATGGGCAATCTCCAAGGAAACCCAGGATCTGTGGTGCTGGGCCATTTGTCAGGACATGTTCCTCGTCCCTTTTCACCTGGCGGGCGTCAGGAACACCATTGTGGGCTCGCTTAGCAGCGAGCTGCGTTCTTAACACAAATGGGTGCTTCGCCAGGAACAGATGGACCTTCTGTTCGACAAATGGGGACAGCCCCAGATCGATCTCTTTGCGACGGTGGCAACCGCCAAGCGGCAGAAGTTCACGAGCAGGTCCCCTCAGCCAAACAGCATGGGGGACGCATTCTCGTTCCTTTGGGAGGGATGGTTCCTCTACGCCTTTCCCCCATTTCCTCTCCTGCTACGTGTGATCAACACAATAAGACAGTACCACTGCAGGATAATACTCATTGCCCAGGAGTGGCTGTGACAGATCTGGTACCTGGACATGCTGTGCCTGTCAGTGGCCCCATCCATCAGGCTACCACTGTTCTCAGACCTTCTCACCAGAGAGGGAGGGGCGATTCTGCACCATGACCAGGAGTCACAGAACCTTTGTGCATGGCTTATGCAGCCCTTGAGTTTAGAGGTTATATTTTGCCAGCGGAATGTAGGACATCCTGGCCAGGTCCAGTGCCTCGCCAACGTTAAAGTGCTATGGCCATAAATGGAACCGATTCTCTGTGTGGTACTGGACTCAGAGGTTCACCCCTCTGTGTGTCACGGCCCCAAAACTTCTACCTTAATTGCTTTCCTTGGCCGAGGTGGATTGGCGCACGCCTCTATCAAGGTGCACCTTGCTGCCATATCTCGGTACACCTGGTCTCTGGGTAGAGCTTCCCTGTGGTCCAACAGACTCGTCAAAGAGTTCAAACCAGTGAAGGCTCCCACACTGGCTTGGGAACTCAGCATTGTGCTGACTAAGCTCATGGGAGCTCCTTTTGAGCCTATGCATCAAGTCCCGCTCAAGTTTCTCTCGTGGCAGACAGCTTTCCTCGTGGCTATGCCCTCGGTCAGGTCGGTCGGGAAAATCCATGCCCTGTCTTACAAGAAGCCTTACTTGTCTTTTCACACTTCAAGGGTGGTACTGCATACACACCCCATTTCTTTACCGAAGGTACCATTGGAATCCCACCTCAACGAACCTTTGGTGTTACCTGTCTTCTTCTCGAATCCATCATCGCTGTCGGAGAATGCCTTAAATTCGACATGGCACGTATGAAGAATTTATGAAAGATTTCTCAGTTCATCAACTTTGGATCTTTGAATCACGGAAAGGTCTTGTCCATGGCTTACATCTCCAGGTGGCTCTCCGGCAGGCCACTGCCAGGCTGGCTGATAGCCCAGTCTACCAGAGCCATCGCAGCAACAACAGCGTTTCTCTCTGGTGTGTCCCTGGCAACATCTGCAGGGCTGCTACGTGGAGGTCCACACATACCTTCACGAGGTTCTACTCCGTCGACGGGGATTCTGTTGAGCCTTGCCACCTCCTGTGGTTGTGTATATGTATTGCTGTGTAACCGTTATTCATTCGGATGTGAATCCATGCCAGACCCTATGCCGGAGAAGGTTTAAATTACTTACCTGTAACTATTGTTCTCCAGCATGGGTCTGGCATGGATTGACATGCAAACCCCCGCTCCTTCCACTCTGTGGCTCTTCTTGCTTAATACTGCCACTGTACGTGCTTACCAAATCTGAACACGGCCTCCAAGGGTGGAGCTTAGGGAGAGGACTGTCATTGGATGGGGGCAGTATGAGCCAGAGAACAATGATTGGTTTAGAGGAGAAATACAGTTTTCAAGCAAAAGTGAGACTGTTTTTTCTTTTACTGAGAATTCCCAGCCTGATGACGTGCAATATTCATGAGCATGTGAATCCATGCCATAGCCATGCTGGAGAACAATTGTTACAGGTAAGTGACTTAAACCATATGACGCATTCCAGAAGGGACTTTAAAAGTCACTGCAAGCCTATTTGTGTATGCTCGAGTAACAAGACATCATCTGTAAATGCTCCTTACCAATGAAGTTTACAGGCCCCTAGGTGAGGAGAGGCAAAAGACATGCCTTTCAAGTAGTCACCGAAATCAGAAATTTTGATATTGAACAGACAAGGAGCCAGGATACACCCTTTGCAAAGACCCCGGTGAGTAGAGATTTTTTACATCAGGCTATCACTTAGGTCCAGCCTTACTTGAAAGCTTGTGTGAGTGTGTAGCTAGATCAGGATTCTTAGGTAGCTCAGGGGATCCCCCAGAAGGATAACTTCAACCAAAGGTGGGTATGATTCATCAGGGCAAAAGCAGCCGAAAGATTCCACAAAACCCAAGTAAATTAGAGTATCCTCTCCCTGATGCTTTAAATTGGAAGTAAGGCTTTGGTGATAAGGCTGTTTAGTATAGTGTTTCTATCCTTACGAAATCCACATTGGTGTTTATTTAGATGAACTGTCTTCATTGTCTAATGTCCAGCACTTTGAAAACAAGAGATGCAAACAATTTGCTGTCTACATTAATGAGTGCAAAATGTCTAATTACCAGACTCAAGTCTATGGGCCTCATTATGACTGTGCAGGTCCGGTAACAATGGTGTCGGTAAGCCTACCGGCACCATTGTTACCAGACCGGCACACTACAACTCTGCGGGTGGGTGCAGTACCGCCTGTCACGACCAGACCCGGCGGGCGGACAGCACCAGCTCGCTGAGTTCTCACTGGAGCACCAGTGCTGTTGTTAACGGTGCTGGTGCTCCCGTGTCCCGCTTCCCATGGAGCCCTATGGGAATGGGGACTTACAAAATTACCGGGCCTGACTTCCCGGCCGGCGGGGTTGTAATACCCCGGTGTTACCGGGAAGTCAGGTGCAGGTATTTCTTTTCAGGTCTGGCGGCAAGCCGCCGATATCACTGGCAGGCTTACCGCCAGACCCGTAATTAGGCCTTATTCCTTTTTATATATATAGGAACCAGTATGATGATTTCTGGGAATGAGGTTTTTTTTCTCTGCTCAAGGATGTTTCCAAAAAGAGTAAATGGAATGGCTGGGCTGCCCAAAGGTCAGGAGCCTCTTTAAGTGTTTGATTTGTCAGGCCATTAGGGCCAGAGGACCCTGAGTTACCTCCATTCTTACGAAGCAACAAAATATGCTCGAAGGTAAGTGCCCATGTAGAAAGAAATTCAGTCATATTTAAAGGATACTGTGCAGTTGGGAGGGCATAAAGACTCAAATGTTTTCCAGGATTGGATTAATGTGTAAATCCAATTCTTGGGCTTCCAGGTTATTAATTAAAGACCAAAAATGTGAATCTTGTTTAGAGACATGCATTTTTTAACATAGTTTAACTGCTTTGCTGTATCAATCAATGCCTATGTTGAAGCAGCCAGTTTTTGCAGTTTTGTCAACAGTCTTTCGCCAGCTTTAATTTGCGGGGGACACACTCAGAACCTAGAGAAATTAACCTAATCTGGCGTCTCTTTTCACCTTACGACCATTGATCTCTTCATCATAATTGTGAGCGTGCACACGAGGACCAGAATTTCCCCTTACATTAATATTAATTAGTTTGTCGCTAAGGAAAATATTAAAAGATATAGGAGAAAAAATAGAGTTTCTTTCCACCTCTTCAATATTGTTATAAGTGTTAGTGTAAAGTCAATTGGGCTGCAGGGTGAAATGGGTTAAATATTTAAACTAAATTCTGCTGTTAACACATTATGGTTGCTCATGTCCATCTTCTTGAAATGAGGATCATTTATAGAAGACATATGCGCTTGCGAACATATAATAAATTCACGAGGAATTAACACACCTGTACTATGTATCTGCACCCTCCCAATCACCAAGCACATTCCTATTTATTGTTCTCAAACCCGTGGCGTATAGGAAGAATGACCATAATAATCCATTAGAGCAAACTGTCATCAAGGACCTGTAAAAGATTCCAATCGGGCATCACACACTGGATCAGGACTCTTGCCCTTAGCATAGGATGTAGTGCTCAATTAGAATACTTTTTCTTTATTTTCTATGAATTCGAATTGAGCTGGCACCCAACCCGTATCATACCCCCTTTTACAAATATCCCAGGTCACAATGGACCATGAACCAGGCCGGTTGGTGGGAATACAATATTTATTTATTTTAAATTCAAAGAAAATCATTCGGTTTGAATATTGGGCAGCAATCACCAATGGGTGATAATTATAATGTAAAATAATGAAATACACTTGGTTGACCTCCTACAAGAACATATCCAAAACACAAAGGAATAGGAGCACTTTTCTCTATTAGGGTTGGTAGGTAGCACCCGAGTTAAGATTTCCCCCTGAAGTGTTGCCTCAAACCCCAATTAATCGGATTTTGAGTGGATAAGAAGGAGCAGCAAGGAGTCAGGGATATCATGCAGCAAACAGAATTAAAACCCTTTGCAATTGCATAAAATGACACTCGGAATTGGTAAATAAATAATTTGTTTGGTTTAATAAATATGACTTATCAAAGTATCAGGGATGTAATATCACTAGCAACTACAAGGCAAGGTATCAACAGAGGGCATACATTTTAGAAAGCATCTTGAAAGTAAAACCACAATGCAGCCAAATCACATGTTGAAAAGTTGCATTTTACACTTTTTCAGTTTTAAATGTCAAAAAGTTTTTTAAAAAAATAAAATGGGTGAAATATTCAGAATTGGAATGTGGTTTTTAGGCTGGGTGATAGATGCACATCAGAGGGACAACAGGGAAGTGAAAGATTGACTATAGCTGAGGAACAGAATAAGATTTTCAATGTGGAAAGAGATTTGGTTTTGGTAAAATAAAGCAGTTAAGAATGAAAATCAGTTGGGGAAGAAAACAACACATTTCACTTACACTAGATGTAATGGCTAGAAAAGAGGATGCCACCGTGAATAGACAAGTTATGATGCAGTTGTAACCCTTCACGCTGTGTGCCCCTTTTCTTTAGAGAGAATTTATTTATTTAATCAAAATATTGCTAAGGACTGACAATACCAAAGTGAGTGAAAGGATGGAGCTAAAACTATGAAATCAAGGACAGGATGCACAGAGAGTTCAAACAGTTTTAAACAAGTTATCAGGGTATGGATAGGATCACTTAGAGAGTAAGACAAAGACAAAGTATCAAGATGGGGTAAGCTATGTGGTGCTATGGGATGGGGTAATGCCCACAATCCACACTTGAGTTTGGTATTTGGCACAGTCAACCAGGTTCTGGACTCAAAGGCTCTGGTCACAGCAAGGCTCTCCTAGCAGAACAACAGCTGGTCCTGTCTGGTAACTGGATCACAAGGGTACAACTGACATGCAGGTAGTGGGCAAAAAGCTGGTCTGGTCACAGGATACTCCCAAAAAGGGTACCACAGCTTTTCCCTCTTCTCCCTATGTGAGTGGGATTTTGTGATGGGGTTTAGTTATGATGGGTGGTTCTGCCTGTAAAGGAGGGGCTGAACCAACTATCCTTTTTCTGGCCATGGAGTCTGGAATCTGCAGGTGCATCTGGAATGTCTGGATACGCAGGCGCTGGAAAATTCAGAAGAGAGTGTCCCTGTCTCTATCAGCTTCCCCTTTTTATAAGGCGGGTGACTCACAGAATTTACTGTTGGGCAGGACTAAGCTAGACATACCCCAAAGAACCGGATAGGTCAGCCTATGTTGGTCGCCTCCTCTACGAGGGCACTCAGTTTATGGGGTTGTGTTTTATCAGGTGCAAATCAATCCCACAGTATTTTTTGCCTAAAATCAATCTTAACATAAATCACACATTTATACAGTTGTGGCACATTTGCAAAAAACATAGGCACATTGTATATTTCATACAGAGCATGGTGTTCCCACTCCCAGGTCTGTACGACATTATTTCGCCCTTCTATTAGTTTTTTATGGTTTTTAGTGGGAACCGCTCCACCCAAAATCCCACAATTTTAGGCATAAATCCATATTATCGTAGGGCACATTTCCATTAATGTTTAATGTTCCACCATATGTACTTTTCCCATGATTCACATTCTCCTGGCATTTATGTCCCATACATGCTATGGACAGCCATGATATTTTGTTTGAAAACCACAAAAAGTACATTTAAACTGTAAAACATTTACATCACTGCATTGTCCAGTTATAGAATTAACAGTCTTTAAAGTTTATTCATTAAACAGTCTTTGTGCCAAAATGGGCTGGCCTTTGTCCTCCAACTGGGACCATTTTTTTCCAGGCTACCACCAAATGTCAGTCAGCCCAGGGCTGCCCTGGAGTTTCCCCAGTTTGAGTGACTGGTAGGTGTCACTTCCAAAAGTAACATGTAGTTGTCCCAGAATCTATTGTCTCAAGCTGAAGCCCAGACAGAAGTCTGATGGGGGTGTGATATTCTTCCTCTTGGCCATTCAAAGTCAAGGGCAGAAATGAACACATGTGTCCCATAAATCCCTTTGTGGCTCCTTTTGGTGGGGAGGTGTGGGGAGGGCACTCCTGTTGTCATCACACACATGTCCATGTAAACTGAGCAGGAAACCCATTTGACTGGTTCCCAAGTACAGCCAATGCATTCAATTATTTATTTTATTTTGCTCTGAGTCAGAAGCAAGTTTGTTAAAATAAAACATTATCTAGATTTTACCCAAAGCCCCCTTACCTTTCTAGGCAAGTACAGGGCCTTAACCACATTGTACTTTTAAAACAGGCATTTTTCTCTTTTGCAAAAGCACATTTTGACACATGGTGAATTATGCTGGGATGTCCCCTTCAAATTCGGTTTTCTCTCCCATCTGGATTCCAAACATTGTTTGCAGCCCAAGTCAGTTCCTCTTACACAGCAGTGTGTTCAAGGCAAATGTCCACTGACATTGACATGTGCACAGAGAGCTAGGGTTTCTTTTCAAGGGTTTATTTTTGACACTTTATAGCAAAAGTCAAGCTTTTTCCCATACGGCAGAGAGTACATTTCAGATGATTTCCCAGATCTTGCCTGCCACAGCCTGTCATTCAGTGATAATGCTCTCTTCTACTGGAGCACAATCTGAATATGGAGGGGCATAGCAAGGTCTCACTGAGAAAAGCAGTGTAATGTGGAACAAATGAAGAGCATCAGGGCGGCATCATTTTAAATGTAAAATATTTCCTTTTCCAATGGGAAATTTTGAGCAAGCAGCAAAGCAGCGCTGCATTTCCATTCTCTTCTTTGGTTCATGTAAGACAACACACTGGAAGCCTTTCTCAGTGTGCTCCCTGTTCCATCTTGCCCAATAGGTGTTGGTAGCTGCTGAAGTGCAGCTTGGAGATGGATGAGAATTCTGCTAAGTGGGTAAATGTATCCTACAGACCAATGAGAGAGCTTCTTAAAAAACAGCAATAGCACAATGTGCAGGATTTCACTATATATGCACTACTAACAAGTCAAATATTGTGCCTTGTGAGGGTTCAGAAGTATGACACAATGGTGGTATGTTTTTGGGCAGAAACATTTATTATATGAAAAGGGTTTGGAAAAATGCCCCTCTGTCTGTAAGAGGGGATTCCCTGCCCTTAAGAAAATGAATGCAATTATACGTAAATCCAAATTATAAAGTCTGTCCCTAACAGTAACAGTAAGTACCAGAAAAGTTCCTAATTTCTTGGACAAAAAGTGACACAAATAAAGAAATGTTCCAAACTGTAGGCCTCCTAAACTAGGGTCATATTCCTTTCCCCTAGATTCCTCATTAAAGTGTTCTTCTCCTTTTGAGGCCCCCCAGGCCTGTACTTGATTGTACAAATGTCAATAGGCAGTTCACAGGAATATTCTCCCTATGCTTCTCTTATTTATCCTACCAACTTTGCACACTCCCTTTGCCAAGTGTAGGATTTGTTGCACTGTATTTTCTTCACTTATTTTGGTTGTGGGTCACAGAATGGCAATATAACTGCCTGGTTCACTCTCCTGCCAAGCAGTTATCCTTTCATGAAACTTCCCATTTGGGTTCAGGTCCCAGACTTGCAACATTCAATCCGGCTTGGTATACTTTCCTGCCAAGCCATCGTCCTATCATGGACTGTCGCCCTATAGGTGCGAGTCCCATGCTTGTAACATTCACAGTTACTTGGTTTACTCTCCTGCTAAATAACAGTTCCAACATAGGCTATCTCTCTTTGGGTGAGTGTCCCAGACTTACAATATTAATTTTGGCTTTGTTTCAGTTTCTCAGATGGGTGCGGATCCCAGACTCGCAATGTACGGATTGGCTTTTATATCTGGTTTTCAAATGGGTGCGTGTCCCAGACTTGCACTCATTTCCAGGGTCCCAGACCCCATTTCTGTGACCTCTGCCTTCACCCCTTTGCTCCCCCGGATCCTTTGCATCACTCAGGTAACTTGTGTACCTATTTTCTTCCCACTGGAAGGTACCAGCGTTTCCTGAGCAGCTTCAGGTTTCCTAGAGCTCCGGTCACATTTGGGGCCTTTTTGCAGCCAGCAGCGGCTTTCCTGATGTCTGCTTCTTCCCGGCGGTGTGCCCTCTGTGCTGAGCGCTATGCTGGTTCTCGGGGTGCCAGAAAGTTCCAGTCAGCAATATTGTGAGTAGTCCTGGCTTCTGGGATCTTGCTTGTGTTCGCTCCAGCTGGCACTTCTCGCTGCGGCATGGCTTACTAGTTTCCTCCTTGGAGGATCGTCTCTCTGTTGTACCTCAGCATTCCGATATTTAAACTCCTGCGTTGGGAAAGGGAGTTGCTTTGGGCAATCACGTTCTTTGGGAAAGCGCTCATTCTGCTTTTCGATAGTGATCCTTGGGCTCATGATCATCTTCTTCTCGGTCATTCAGAAGCAAGTGCTCATTCTGTTTATCCCTAGTGATCCTTGGTCTCCTTTTCGCATCTTCTTCTTCTCAGTATATGTCATAGAGGTAGATGTAATATACTTTGTATTTTGTAAGGTTTGAACTTTGTCAAGTATATTAGATTGCCTAACCTGGCTATAACAGATATTGGCCTTATCAAAAGAAGGGAGAGGAGGATTGAACATTTTTAGAGGGGTTTAGGGGTACTAATATAGGTGCATACCACGTTCTCTGAACACAGCCGTCCCTAATCCCATAAGGGGGCTTCTCCCCCATGTGATCCTCCCTCGGTGCACCACCCCCAGGCGGACTATTGTACTGTTGATGCACCGCCCTGGCCCCATGGGAAAGGTCTCCCCCTATGTGAGAAGGTTCGACATTCTCAGATTTATTACAGCCTCCACTGACAACCGATTTATTAGTAGCAAGTAACCCATGTTGGCTCAAGTTGGAGGCTCCAACCTTAAACCCTAAGTTGCTTTGTGCAGTTCTTAACAACCCCCCTGAGGGTCACCAGCATAGACCATGGGTAGCTGCTTATGATGAGACATGATAGCCATCCAAGAGTGGAGGGACCATCAGCCAGACCTCTTGTAGAATAATAATTGGAAATTCACATAACAATAAACATAGGCTGTTGTGTTCTAGTGAGCACGTGCCTGTGCTCATGTTATTATATGGTGATGTTTACCTGGCGCTTTCTCTCCAGTGTGTATGGAATGTTTGGGTTAGAATGGATGCGTGTGTGCGAGAAAGTTTGTCAGTTGGGAGAGTGCTGAGAGAGGCGAGTTTGGATGGCGGAGAGTGCGCTGGGCTGCAATTAAAATAAACAAGGTTAAAGCAGACTAACCTTCTGTTCTGACTTTATTTACTTTGCCACAATGTGGCGACGAGGGTTAGCAGCCCAGCAACGAACCCACGTGAAAATCGAGAGCAGTCAGCTCCGGGGGGGGGGGGGCGAAACCTCTTTGTGCTGCTCTTTGGGTAATCAATCATTGTCAATGGTAAGAAATCGCAATCAGGATGGCATTGACATTTGCAGGAAGCATATGAGAGGAAAGAAGTACATTTTATTTTAATTGCGTGATCACTTGGGACGGGAGCGCATGCGCATGAGCAGCTGATACTTAGAAGCATTGGACAAAAGGACGCGGAAGCGTAATATTACATGATGCCATTTTGGAAAAGAGAGATTTCTCAGCACCAGCTGAAGGAGATCATCATTGATCATACTCTTCCTCGTCTCAGTACAATAAAAAGGATTTTATTTTCTCTTTTCTCTCCACTAGCATCATATCTCAATAGTATAAGAACTTAATGAGACTGATAAAATGGAGCATTTTAAAGTATGATTGAACCATTAAAGGAAACATTGTACGAAGAAGTTGGATGAATAACAAGACATGCAAGGGATAACTATTCAACCACCTGCAAGTTTTCTTCCTAGCCCTGGTCAACCAAGCATAGTATGGTCAGAATGGAGAGAATATTGGAAAAATTACATGAGGACAGTAGAGCAAGACGGATTATCAGCACAGAAGAAGAAACTTCTAATGTGCATTGGGCCTCGAAATTCAGCGAAAATACAGAGAATTTCCTGAAGAAGTAGATGAAGCAGGAGACATAGATGAATACGAAAAAGCGTTAAGGCAATTAGATAAACATTATGCTCCTGAGGTGAACCTATCAATCAACAGATATAACTTCTACACCAGGACTCAAAAAGAGGAAGAGTCCATTGAAGAATGTGTCTGCGTTAAGAAAATTGGCTCAGATCTGCAGTTTGGTACAGGCATTATGTTGGATGAACTCATAAGAGATCAAATAATCATACACACTAAAGATACTTTAATTCAAGATGGACTATGGATGGTGGGAAATCCATCATTACCGGAAGCAATCGCCATAGCAAAGAGAGTCGAGCATACGCAGTTATGCGCGAAGGAACTGAAGAACAAGAAACTGGAGTTGGGTCAAATTCAAGGGATAGGACAGAGTTCGAGCAAAACCACTCTAGGGCAGGGAGAGCAGACTATAGCGAGTGTAGTAAAAGCCAGCTTTGAAAAAGAGAATATGGATGAGTCGACCAGAAGAAATTATGGGTCTAGGGAACAAGTCCACAAGGAAGTCAGAAGTAGTTGAAGGAAACCTTGGGCCAAGAATGATACTAGGACCTTGCCACAAAGTAGAGACAAGGATACATGTTTCAAGTGTGGCATATTTGGACATTATGCAAATTCAAAGAACTGTCCAGGCATTAACCAAAGATTTGCCAACTGTGGAATAAGAGGACATTTTGCGGTGGTGTGTAGGAACAGAGAGAAAGTTTTAGTAGTACATGATGAGGAAGATTCTGACGAAGAAAGGGTGGTTGTTGTTCGAACGTTGACTGGAAGTGACTTAAAGTGCCCACGTTGTGAGATAGTACTAGAAAATTACAAGCTTACTTTGAGAATAGATAGCTGCTCGCCTTATACCATAATCACAAATAGCACACTAGGAAGGTTGCTACAGGAAGGTCTCAGAACAAAAGTATTACGACCCGACATTCGTAATCTCTGAGGATTTGAAGGTTCGACAATACAAATCAGTATGGTTCAGTTCAAGGACCGAAGAGCAGAAATAAAAGTGTATGTGGCAAGGAAAGGTGTGAATGTCCTTGGTTGGGGAGACCAGGCGGCGTTGAAGATAAGACTGGATCCATGCGAAAGAGAACCAGTTTTGTCCATAAGAGACTTTGGAAATCTTGAAGCGAAGAGAACTGAAGAGGGTTCGAGAGATCCATCTCAAAGTGGGTTAGGGTTTGGTAAAAAATTACTCTCACAGGATTGTGATGAAGAAAGGAGCGAGACCAGTGGTGCACAGTAAAGCAAGGCCTATTACCTTTGCATTGGTGGATAGAGTGAACAAGAATTGGACAGGTTGGAGAAAGAGGATTTCATTGAAAAGATTGAGTCGTCACAATGGGTGAGCCCCATTGTAGTAGCTGTGAAGAAGAATGGAAAACTAAGGATTTGTGTAGATGGTTTTGTCTAGGTTGAGTGAAAGAGGTTTGAAAATAGAGATGAGCAAATGCAAATTTAAGAAACAGGAAGTGGAGTACTTAGGGCATGTGGTCAGTGGAAAGGGGTACAAACCGAAGGTGGAGGCGATGAAGGCCTTTAGAGAAGCCTCAAGCCCCAAGTGTAAAGAAGAACTCAGGTCATTTTTCGGATTGTGTGAGTACTACAATAAGTTTGTACAACACTTTGCCAGTCTTACAGAACCAATGGGAAGATTGATAAAGAGAGATTGTTAGGGAGAATTCTCTGTTTAGGCTGAATTTCCTAACCTAGTGAGTCCCCCAGCAGCTTTGCTGGATTTTTGGGGTTTATTTTTTTCTCCTGCCAAGAGTGAGACTCTTTTACCCTCACTCTTGGGCATGATTTGAGTGTGTTTCTTTGAATCTAGAGGTGTTTAATGGGCTATGGGGTCTTTTACTCCATAGGACTTCATGTGTTTTTGTGATGTGTGTTACCCAGCACCCTCAGTGCAGTGACACAGGGGTGTCATAGTGACCCCCCAGTATAGACTCCATACCCTGGGACTGACTACTGTCTCCCAGGGCATGTAAAGTCACCATTGACTTTACTAGTCTTAAATTCTGAACAGAACCAGTACAAACCATCATATTGTGGACGTACTGGCTGGGGCAATTCAATTGCCCCGGGGTCTGTTAGTCGAGGGGGCACGTTTCCATCCCCCCTCATCGAGTTTTGGCTGGTGGCAGTGGATACTACTTTTTATATTCAACCACAAATATTTTCCTATCGGATTTCCCATTGTTTTAGGCTACTATGTTTATTTAATTATTTACGGTAGCCTCGAACATACCGCTGGTTTATTTAATTAATATTAATTCTCCGGTTGGTATTTTTTGCCAAAACTTGATTCTAAAATGGCGTTTGTGTTCTCTTCTGTGACTCCAACCCAAGTCGAGCCCTTTGTTCCACTTTTTGGCGGGCTTCTCCACAGAATCCCTCCAAAGTGGTGCCACTCTGTCTGGGGTACTTAGGAGGGGTGGAGGGAAATTTAAGCACCCTGGACTGAGTTGCCTAGGCAACTCAAGTCGCACTCCATCCTGATTGGCCCAAGTGGTGAGCCGACCGGCTCACCACTTAGCATGTTTGAGTGACAGCTAGGCTGAGTGAATGGGGGTTTGCTGCATAAAAGCAGGGCTTTGGGGACTGGAACTTCAGAAGTCGCCACAGGACCTAAGAATCCGAAGAGGGAGAAACTGAGCCGACCTGCTACGACACCACGACCGGTGGAGCCCTGCTGTACCGTCTCACCACTTTTTCCCAACGACAGAGGAGATCTCCCGCCGGAGAGTCTTCTTCCTTTAACTGGTGGGGATAACCGGTTTCACCAACTTTTCGCCTCCCGACGTATCTCGTGGCCGCCTTGCCCGTGCCAAGCACCCCGGCAACCGGGATACCACGTTTTACCATGACCGCGAAACCAAGGTACCACCTTTAACCGGAAAACTCCACGGCTGGTTTCTGCCCTGGTAGTGCAACGACCTTCCTCTTTCCTCCAAGTCGAGATTTTCTCTTCCCCTGGACGACGACACAACTTGCACCCACTACCAGGAACAACTGCCACCGCTGGAGGATCCTTCCCACTTAAGATACCGTGTCCCGCCTGGTTTCCCTTGCTACCGACTGTACGGGGTAGATTTAGCCGCCGGCTTTCGAACCTGGGTTAGCCTGGGACACCTTGGCTAAACTTTTCTAAGCCTCTCTAAATGCTTTTCTGAACCCTCTGCAAGACTTTCTAAGACTAGTGTAACTGTGTGATCTTGGGCGCATTTGTGCTCTGCTCTCTCTAAGAGTGGGCCCAGCCTTTGGACTTTGGCTCACCAGTGACTTTTTGCTCTCTGCCTTGCTAACAGTGTTCTGGAATCGTAGAGTGGTGTACCTCTTCTTATTCTGTCTTTTTCCCTCCCTTTTTCACAAACTTATTAGAGTGCAATCTAGTTAAGCGCTCACCTCTGTATGAAAATAAGTGGTGTTTTACTGTGATTTTCTAATAGGGAAAAAG
Source organism: Ambystoma mexicanum (assembly GCF_040938575.1). NCBI lineage: Eukaryota > Metazoa > Chordata > Amphibia > Caudata > Ambystomatidae > Ambystoma > Ambystoma mexicanum. Next base: position 1,287,116,018 of record NC_090937.1, read on the forward strand.
GGGTGTATATATCATAATAGTAACTGTGTTTAGAATATCTTACAATAAGAGTGCTGGAGTGTTTCAACTGTGTGTTTTTAAATAAATAATGTTATACTTTGATACCAAAGCTCTGGTCAGTGTTTGCTTGTATTATTGTATTTGAGTGCCTATTGAGTATACTTTGCATACTGCCTAACTCTTCTTGAGGGAAGTCTGACTGCTCAGCCACAGCTACCAGGCAAATCTGGGTGGTACAGACTGCTACCAAGTGGGTTTACTGCCAACACCTGTAGTCTTAAATCTTTTGCAGTGGTCCCTAAGGGAACTGCACAGGTTTCTTCCTAACACTGGTGTACAGCGGTGGGATTTGTATTGAGTATACACTTTAGAGTGCTTGAGGATACCTTAGTACAACTAACCACAAAGCTTAGCACTGAAAAAGTAATCTTTCTAACATGTCAACTATGGAAACTTATAGTCAAGAGTCCCTTGCTACAAAAACTGCTGATTGTTTAAGAGTATTGTGTAAGCATAAGAACCTCCTGACTAAAGTCAAGAAAATGGAGTTAATAGAAAGGTTTTTAGCTAACCAAAGTCTGGATGATGGGTCTGAGGAACCTACCATGCCAGAAAATGTAGATAACAGTATACAAATTGATATTGATCCAAATGTCGATAATCTGAGGAAGAGTCAGAAGAGGAGGGTGAGGCTGCTGTGACTGTCCCCCCTAGTCCTCTGTCTGCTCTACCTGCTGTATCTACTGAGCCTTTACCAAGTCCCACACTAAGTCCTCAATATCTCGAATTAGAGAAAATGAAACTTGAACTAGAGTTCAAGAGAGTTCAAGAGACGGAATACTCTGGCTGAACAGAGACATCAGGAAATGGATCAAGAACTAAGGCTAAGGGAAATGGAGCTCAAGCATGAGCTAGAAATGAAGAAATTATCTGTCGAAAATGCTTCTCTCTCTGGCTCCTCTAGAAGTTACAGTCCTAAAAGACCCCGGATGCCTAAAGAATTGGTTGGTATGTATGAGCCTAAGTTGGATGTGTTGGATTGGTTGTCTTTGTTTGAATATAATCATGGGCTCCAGAACATCACCGGAAATGACTTACTCACCTGGTTGTTCTCTAGGCTTCCCCCTGTTGCAACTGATGTGGTAATGGAGTTGGGGGAGGAGGATAGGAAAGAGTATGAATGTGTGAAACTAGGTTTGATAGCTAGGTTTGGGAAGACCCCTTCCCAGTATTTTAAGAGGTTTAGGACCCTCAAAAAGGATGATGGTACCCTTTGGGCTACCTGAGTGAGTAATTGTTTGAAAAACTTAGAGGGATGGATTAAGGGTTACAAGGTGAACACTTATGAAGGTATGAAAAATCTTTTTATGTTGGAGTCAATTTATGATGCCTGCTCTCCTGAGCTCAGACAGCACTTGGCTGATTCAAAGGAATTAGATTCCAGAAAACTAGCTAAGGCTGCTGACTTGTGGGTTGCCAACAGGGCCACTCACAAGGATTCAGGGGTCACTCAGAAAAAGGATGAGGGAAAGCAGCCACCTAAAGTGAATCCAGAGAATTCTAATACCTCCCATACCAAAGAGGGCCACACACAACAACATAACCAGGGTAAGCCCCACGGTAAACCAAATCAGGCTAGTGTACCTTCTGGTCAACAACCAGAAGGAGGTCAGAACAAGCCACCCTTTCAGAGAGCATTTGGACAATGCTATATCTGTAAGGCTACTGACCATATCAAAGGGGATCCCAGATGCAAGGGTAAACCTGGAGGGATCAGCACAGTCTCCTTAGCCTTCACTCCTGAGGATGAAGTACAGATGGCTAGTGCCCACTTTGAACTCTTTGCTGGAGAACCCTTGGGTCTTCAAGCAACTGTAAACTTATAGCCTATGGGTCTGGTTAGTCCCCAGAATAGGGTTGTGTATAACTCCCTACCTGTTAAATCTAAGGTGTATTATGTGGACAGTGTTCTTGTCAATGGCCAGGATACTCCTGCCAGGAGAGACACTGGGGCCAGCAGAACAGTAGTGGATGAAAGCTTCTTTCAACCTGAGGATGTGGCAAAAGCACCCAAAGGTCCCACTAAGATGTCTGGAGGCCCTGTCCAAATGGTTCCTATTCTACCAGCCCTCATTCAGTGTAACAACATGACAGTGAGGATCCCTGTCAGTGTTCAGACTGAGGTGCCTGGGAAGGTTCTGTTGGAGAATGACCTGAGAACTCTAGGAGTGGTGTCACATACCCCCAGGCCTCCCAGTATGGAGACCCAGAACCTAACGAAATTGGCTAGAGAGGCCACCTTAAGGGACCCCTCTAAGCCTGTGGGAACCTCTACTGAGACCCCCACTACAAGCCCTGGTGTTAGTAAGTTGACCTCTAACCCAGGCACATTTCAGGCTAGTACATTAGGGAAATGGGAGCCCCAACCAAGCTCCATCATTGTTCCCCCAGTTTCAGAGTCTGTGACCCCCCCTGCTTCTGAGGAAGAGGAGGATAGACTGACTGGACCCTTACCTAGGCCTGAGAGAACTGGTAATTCTCAATGCTGGTGGAAAACCAGGAAAGAAAAGTCTAAGGCCAAAAACCTTCAGACTGTTGGACCTTCTACTGAAGACCCCAACCCAAATCCTAGTACTATGGGGGAAACTCCTAAAGTAGGTAAGGTTAGATCTAAGAGGAAGGGGAAGCAGGTACATTGCCTAGCCCCAACCCCTCCAACCAAGAGGCCTAAGACCCAACCTGCTCCCACAAGAGTGGTGGTTAGGAACCTTGGAGGCCCCTCTAGATCTAAGGGAATCCTTTATAAGGACCCCTTGAAAAAGCCTAACACAGGTTCAGAAGTTGTAACAACTTCTGAGGGACTGGTCAACCAGGTCCCCTATAACTTTAAAAAGACTGATGTTCCTCAAAGGGTTTGTAGGTCATATAGCTTACAAAGGAAAACCTTTGCTTGGGCCATAGAACATAGGGCATGTGGTCAGTGGAAAGGGGTACAAACCGAAGGTGGAGGCGATGAAGGCCTTTAGAGAAGCCTCAAGCCCCAAGTGTAAAGAAGAACTCAGGTCATTTTTCGGATTGTGTGAGTACTACAATAAGTTTGTACAAAACTTTGCCAGTCTTACAGAACCAATGGGAAGATTGATAAAGAGAGATTGTTAGGAAGAATTCTCTGTTTAGGCTGAATTTCCTAACCTAGTGAGTCCCCCAGCAGCTTTGCTGGATTTTTGGGTTTATTTTTTTCTCCTGCCAAAAGTGAGACTCTTTTACCCTCACTCTTGGGCATGATTTGAGTGTGTTTCTTTGAATTTAGATGTGTTTAATGGGCTATGGGGTCTTTTACTCCATAGGACTTCATGTGTTTTTGTGATGTGTGTTACCCAGCACCCTCAGTGCAGTGACACAGGGGTGTCATAGTGACCCCCCAGTATAGACTCCATACCCTGGGACTGACTACTGTCTCGCAGGGCATGTAAAGTCACCATTGACTTTACTAGTCTTAAATTCTGAACAGAACCAGTACAAACCATCATATTGTGGACGTACTGGCTGGGGCAATTCAATTGCCCCGGGGTCTGTTAGTCGAGGGGGCACGTCTCCTTCCCCCCTGATCGAGTTTTGGCTGGTGGCAGTGGATACTACTTTTTATATTCAACCGCGAATATTTTCCTATGGGATTTCCCATTGTTTTAGGCTACTATCTTTATTTAATTATTTACAGTAGCCTCGAACATACCGCCAGTTTATTTAATTAATATTAATTCTCCGGTTGGTATTTTTTGCCAAAACTTGATTCTAAAATGGCGTTTGTGTTCTCTTCTGTGACTCCAACCCAAGACGAGCCCTTTGTTCCACTTTTTGGCGGGCTTCTCCACAGAAGCCCTCCAAAGTTGTGCTACTCTGTCTGGGGTACTTAGGAGGGGTGGAGGGAAATTTAGGCACCTAGGCAACTCAAGTCGCACTCCATACTGATTGGCCTAAGTGGTGAGCCGACCGGCTCACCACTTAGCATGTTTGAGTGACAGCTGGGCTGAGTGAATGGGGGTTTGCTGCATAAAAGCAGGGCTTTGGGGACTGGAACTTCAGAAGTCGCCACAGGACCTAAGAATCTGACGAGGGAGAAGCTGAGCCGACCTGCCACGACACCACAACCGGTGGAGCCCTGCTGTACTGTCTCACCACTTTTTCCCAACGACAGAGGAGATCTCCCGCCAGAGAGTCTTCTTCCTTTAACTGGTGGGGATAACCAGTTTCACCGTCTTTTCGCTTCCCGACATATCTCGTGGCCGCCTTGCCCGTGCCAAGCACTCCGGCAACCGGGATACCACGTTTTACCACGACCGTGAAACCAAGGTACCACCTTTAACCAGAAAACTCTGCGGCTGGTTTCTGGCCTGGTAGTGCAACGACCTTCCTCTTTCCTCCAAGTCGAGATTTTCTCTTCCCCCTGGACGACGACGCAACTTGCACCCACTACCAGGAACAACTGCCACCGCTGGAGGTTCCTTCCCACGTAAGGTACCGTGTCCCGCCTGGCTTCCCTTGCTACCGACTGTACGGGGTAGATTTAGCCCCCGGCTTTCGAACTTGGGTTAGCCTGGGACACCTTGGCTAAACTTTTCTAAGCCCCTCTAAACGCTTTTCTGAACCCTCTGCAAGACTTTCTAAGACTAGTGTAACTGTGTGATCTTGGGCGCATTTGTGCCCTGCTCTCTAAGAATGGGCCCAGCCTTTGGACTTTGGCTCACCAGTGACTTTTTGCTCTCTGCCTTGCTAACAGTGTTCTGGAATCATAGAGTGGTGTACCTCTTCTTATTCTGTCTTTTTCCCTCCCTTTTTCACAAACTTATTAGAGTGCAATCTAGTTAAGCGCTCACCTCTGTATGAAAATAAGCAGTGTTTTACTGTGATTTTCTAATAGGGAAAAAGGGGTGTATATATCATAATAGTAACTGTGTTTAGAATATTTTACAATAAGAGTGCTGGAGTGTTTCAGCTGTGTATTTTTAAATAAATAATGATATACTTTGATACCAAAGCTCTGGTCAGTGTTTGCTTGTATTATTGTATTTGAGTGCCTATTGAGTATACTTTGCATACTGCCTAACTCTTCTTGAGGGAAGTCTGACTGCTCAGCCACAGCTACCAGGCAAATCTGGGTGGTACAGACTGCTACCAAGTGGGTTTACTGCCAACACATGTAGTCTTAAATCTTTTTCAGTGGTCCTAAGGGAACTGCACAGGTTTCTGCCTAACAGAGATGTTGGATTTTTGTGGGAAGATGAGTGCGAGGAATCAGCTAAGAGTATTAAACGATGTATTTGTAACTCTATAGAATTGGGAGCATTCATGTTTGGCAGACGAATCCAGGTGACAGTGGATGTGAGTGAGGCTGGTTTAGGGGCAGTATTGTCACAAATTTCTGAGTGTGGTACTGAGAAAATCATATGTTATGCATCAAGGGCGATAACTGAAATAGAAAGTAGGTATTCTGTGATTGAAAGAGAAATGTTGGCATGTGTGTGGGCTGTGAAATATTTCCGCAAGTACCTATGGGGTAGCAAGTTTGAAGTAGGTACTGATCATAAGCCATTGGTAGAGGTACTGTCAGTGCGTGGAATGAGTAGGGCATAGCCTAGATCAGCCAGATTAAGTTTAAAACTTCAAGACTATCATTTTGACGTGGTTTATGTTCCAGGAAAAAGGAATCAGGTGGCTGATTTCCTTTCTAGGTTGCCTGTGCCTGTGATTATGGATGATGTTGATCTCAGTGATGGGTTTGAAGGTGTAGCTGTTGTTTTGGAAGTGACCTCAAAAGAAAAGTGAATGGAAGAAGTTCAGCGTGATGGAGTATTAAGCAAAGTCATTGAATACACCAGAAAAGTGTGGCCTGAAAAGAAGTTGTTAGCGGAAGGTTGTCTTCAATTATGGTAGGTTAGAGATGAGTACACTGTGGAGGATGGGTTGTTGCTGAAATGGGGATAAATTGATACCGCCCCAGAGTTTACGTGAAGGATTGATTGAGAAAGCACATTTTGGACACCCAGGCTCAACGGGCACGAAACTGAATGTTAGAGCCAAATATTGGTGGCCTAGGGTTGATTTGATGGTAGAAAGACATTTGAGATGTTGCTGGCCATGTCAGAATTGTGACAAGAGTTGTAAAGTGGTCAGGACAGAGCCTATTAAGATTCACAAGCCTGGACAGCCATGGGAACACATTGGCATTGATATTGTGGGGCCTTATGATAATGTGGCAGAGGAGAGAAAGTTTCTTATTGTTATGGTTGATTATATTTCTAGGTAGATGGAAGTAAAGTTGCTGAATAGGATAGACTCCTTTGAAGTCATTAAATTCAAGCAGTAGGTCTTCAGAAGATAAAGTACCCTAAGGTGGTCATCAGTGACAATGGTATGCAGTTTAGAAGCAAAGAAATGAGTGAGTTTGCTAAGAGTGTAGGGATTGAATGGAGATATTCCGCGAATGATCATCCCCAAACTAATGGATTGGTTGAGAGATGTAACCGAGTGTTGGTGGAGACAGTGGAGCAGGCCTTGAAAAATAACATATCGGTAGAGAAAGCATTACAGGAGAAAGTTTGGAGTAGTAGTATATCTGTTAGGTATGCCACTGGTAAATCAATATTTGAATTTATGAAGGGTAGAGAGCCCAATACCATTTTAAATCCTATATGGGTGGTTCATAGGAAAATGAAGATCAATGAGGACAAGGATGTGAGGGATGAGAGAAGAGTCATGACAAATGTCAAACATGGTGATTATGTCAGGATAAGAAAAGGAAGAGTGGTGAAAAAAGGAGAGTCTAAATATTCAAACCCTGTAAAGGTCAAGGAGATGTTTAGGAATGCAGTCAGAGTTCAAGATGGCCCAGTTTGGAACTAAGATCGCGTGAGCAAATGGAGGTGGCAGGGTGGAACGTTGATGAGTGAGAAAAGGGTGAGAAAGGCATTTGAGTTATTTGATGATGAGGGAGAAAGAGAAGATGGGTTAAGAAGGTTTGGTCAGAAAACCACCGACATGGTCAAAGGATAAAGTGATGAAGTAGTGCAGGATGAGTTCACTGTTTTATTCTTGGATCAGAATTCAAAGTTTTTTGTCTCATTTAAATTTTGTTCGCATTTCAATGTTTTGGTTGGCATATTGAAAATTTTGGGTTTAGTGTAATAATTTTGGGTTTTTTTTGTTGTTGTTTTGGTTGGTAAAGGGGGGGAAATGTTGTATTCTAGTGAACCTGTACCTGTGCTCATTTTATTATATGGTGATGTTTGCCTGGCACTTTCTCTCCAGTGTGTATGGAATATTTGGGTTAGAATGGATGCGAGTGTGCGAGAATGTGTGTCAATTGGGAGAGTGCTGAGAGAGGCGAGGTTGGATGGCGGAGAGAGCGCTGGGCTGCAATTAAAATAAACAAGGTTAAAGCAGACTAACCTTTTGTCCTGACTTTATTTACTTTGCCACAATAACTAATTGTCAATCACTTCTAGTATCCCAAGAAATTACATTAAGATGTTACCCACTTCTAAAGACATGATTTGTGGCTGATAGGAAACTTGGTAGACGTCCAGAGTCCAGACAGAAACCAAGACCAGTCTGTTTTATCCATGAAATTCAGCAATGAACGCTTAGTTACCTGGACTTTCCAACAGCAATCTGATCCTTCTTCCCAAGTGATCCTTAAAGTATCCCAACCACTATATTGTGAGCACTTTGTCGGATTATAACTCCATTTGCTGTGGCTAGTCACGCCAAAAATCATATCCTATGATTCTAAAGCTTTCTATTTCCATTGTTAACATGTCATAGATCGCTTTTTATGGGATTTCCAGTGTGACAAAGTCTGTTTGGTTACCCTCAATGAATTCGACTAACTCAAAGGGCCTCATTACGAGTCTGCCGTTCCGGGAACTATGGTACTGGTAAGCTTGCTGGTACCATAGTTCCTGGACCGGCAGACTACGAGTTGTGCTTGCGGGTGCCTGTGTGCCCGCCAGGTCAGACCTGCACCGTGAGCACAACACGTCCGATGCACCGGCACCATTTATGGATGGTGCCACAGTATCCGGCTTCCCCATTCCCATTGAGCCCTATAGGCCTCGAATTGGGAAGAATTGTTTCCGGCACCCTGGAATGGGCGATGCTGTGGTTGTAATACCCCGGTAATTGCACATTCCAGGGCGCCAGAAAGAAAATGACTCCACTAACTAATCGTTTCCAATAAAGTATAGCCCAACATCAAATCAGGTGAGTTAAGTGATGAATCAAGAGAAGACTCAGACAAATGTTCAGTGAATATTGAAGGTGTATACTTTTTTAAAAAATGTTTTAAATTATTTTTATTTGTTTTGATCAAGTAGATCTTTACAAAATATAAAAACCAACATTATGCCGGTTTACCACAATGAAAATACAATTATCTTAGAAACAATTCGACAGAAATAAAAGACAAAAAAGATAAAAGACTAAAAAGAAAAACGAAGAGAAAGAAAAAAGTAAGAAACCTTCATTTCCCAGAAAACCTGCACCCCATTCTACATTGTTAATTTCTACTGCTGTGTTAAGCCATAATATCTGGAGAAGCATTAATCCCAGACTGCCCAACGCTTGGATGGGTCAGGCCAAGTTTTAGAAGGACCTGGCCCACTGCAATCGTCAGGGCAGTGTTGTGCCCCGAGATCAGGTGATTCCAAAAGTTCTCTGAATGCAAGCAGTCCATTTTATGCAAACATTTCCCAAAATAGAGAACTCTAGTCTCCCAAGGTCCTTTACATTCTACAAGAAAGTGATGCAGGTTTTGCTTATTTTGAGTTGCACAGATTTTACAAAATGGTATTATATTCTGGCTTTGCCCTCTAATGCCTAGGATCTCGCCTGTATGAATTAGGTTTAGGCGGGCCCTGAGAAAAAATTGTATCTTGATTCACTGCTGGGATGTTTTAGCAGATATTTGGGCAGATCTCCCAATTTTTATTCCACTACTAGGAAGCTATTCTTTGGTTTTACCAGCCTCATTTCCAACCCTGTTTTGATCCAGTCCATTGTTTCCAGTTCTTTCTTTGCTTTCATAGGATTTTCTTTCAGGATTGTTACCGTTGAATCGGCTCCTTCCAGATTTCTTTTAGCTTTTATGGCCAGCTGATGGAGGATCTTGGAGCTGTCCATTTGGAAATGATGATTGACGTCTTCATAAAGAGAGTATTTTTGTGGAATTATTATTAACCTCTAGAGAGATAACAATCTCCAAGCTACCTGTTGCCGCAATAATTTCAGGCCAAGCTCAAACCTTAAGACCTGAATAGGAAGACAGCTAGGCAGACCCAACAAGCTCTCCCAAATATGACCCTCCACCTTTTGCCAGTCTATGTCCCAGAGCTTTGGTTGGGCCTCCAACCCATACAGTACCACAGGGATTACTTTGGCGTTATAAAACTTTATTAATGGTTTAATAGAAAATGTACAAAGCTCAAAGAAGAACCTTTTCATCTGGGGTATTGTTTTATCAACTTTGGATCTGATTTCAAATTCCACTTTACTCACTGATGGATAGGCAAACATTGTGTTACCCAAATAGACTAATTCTTCTACCCTTATAATCGCCTCTCCTTCAAAAAACCATTTACTAAAGTTAATTTGCTTTTTTGGATGTTTCAGCACCAGAATTTTTGACTTTCTTGGGTTTACTTGTAGTCCATTTAGTTTAGTGTATTCACTTAACCCATTAAGTGTTAAGATGGATTTCTGAACTCTACCTGGAGGGGCAGAAGTTCAGGAAGCCAGCCTAGTTTCTTTGAACAGGGTAACCTCTGGACAAGCCAGACCAATCGGGGTAGCAATGGCGGCGGTCAAGATTCACGAGGGGGGAAGGTGACTGAAAGACCTCAATGAGCACACAAAGCAAGGACACTTACAAATTACTCCAGACAGGTGTTATATTAAAAATATAGAAACATTTATTACAAGACCTTTGTAACATCGACCATAGCAAAGAATCACAATAATACTAAAGTAAACCAACACATCACAATCCATACAATATATATACAAGACCGAGCGGTCTAAGGAGTTAGAAGCACGAAATATGTAGACCACCTAGATGGGGAGGAAAACAGGAAGTGCAAGTAATCGTTAGACCCAGTTCGACATCAGAAATACACCTAACTAGGAGGCAGTCCAAGCCCTATGACGAGAGGAGCCTTGTGCTCAATAGTACATGCATGCGCTTGTGCCAATGGACAAAATAGGGTCTCTTCAAGGGTCTCTGACAGTTCAGGAAGGTGGATGAAGCGATGAAGAACAAGTCCCCACTACTCAAGCAAGACCTCTACTTGCGGGCAGAGGCAGGGTGAGAGTGTGGGATGAATCCGCTATTTCGCAACAGTGGTAGAAAAGAAATGGGTCCCTGCGCTAGGGGCCACCGGTTGGGGTATGGACTAGTCACCGGTCCCCGACGCAGGCAGACCCAGACTTCGTCAGTTCAGTTCACTTTGCTGGCAGGTTCGGATGCGACAAGCAGGATGTCTCGACACCGTGTAGATTCCGCGGTAGCAGGATGCAGGGTTGAGGGGGTCACAAATGCAGCGAATGTGCACAGGTCATTACCACAGCAGGGTAACACGGCAACCGCATTTACTCTGGTCCAGTCACACTCGTCTCACTTCAGACCTGGGAATGCCAAGTGTACGAGATTTGGTGTGAGGGTGCCGTGGACACAGAGCTAGCAGTAGGGCAAGTTTCGAGGGCTTCCCCAAAACGGCAGCGGTGACAGAGAAAAACGTCCTGCGTAAGCTGGTCAGCCCACTGGTTGGCCCAGGGACACTTCCGAAGAGGCTTACTTGCAGGGTTTGATGAAAGTGCCGAGAATAGTTGGTCCCACTATTCCAATGGGTCGAAGTGCCTTCGCAGACCTTCTAGGATGATCAGATGCAGAGGGGACTCGCAGGACCACAGTGGGCTCAGGTTGCCAAACCTTCCAGCGCGTCACCAGCGGTTCCTCGACTCGGCTTCTTGTTGCAGGATACTTGGCTCCTTATCCCTTGTTCGGTGTGAACTCAGGAGATCGACATGGTAGTGGTGTTTTCGGCCTCCTCTTATCCAAAGTTCCCTTCACGCCAAAACGGAGAGGACCCAATCGGAGATCTGCTCACAAACACTCACTCCATATGTGGATCAATCAGGGACCACGGTGGTCCCAGGCATTCAGGACACTCCAGACTCTCTGGTACCCAGGATGTGTATTGGGAACAGACATCCCAGCCCACATCCTGGAGGCACACACACAAGGAATGCAGAAGCCCACAAAAGCTTTGCATTTTGCGGGAAAGTGCATGACCAAATAAGGACTGACCTGGGTTGGCTCGACCTGTGGAAGGTGAAGGGGCAAGAGGGCCAAAGGACAGGACAAAGAACCGCGTGGCATGGCCATTTTGGAGCAAGGCCACCTATTCGTGCCAAACGCGGTAAGCACGGATAACATGGCAAAAAAGGGTTCAAAACATAACATAAACAATAGCTGCCACCAGTCCTGCCCGTGACACACCTGCACAGTTCATAATAAGTCCAGCGAGAGTTTCGATGGCCTTTGGAAAGACTAGAGACCCAAGAGTGCGGTAAAGTAAGTTACATTGCACTCTTGTTACGTGTTGCACAAAAGCTGCAACATGAGGAAAGGACTAAGGGAAACAAAGTCTCCCAGTACTGACTGTTTTAAGGGCATGTCAGTTTCCCCATAAGATTTGAGCGAAAGCCCAGAGGAGTGTGGCACAGGGCTGCGCTTCTCTGGCAAAAGTTAGATCAGGGTGTAAAAAGTTTGGGGGTTGACACATGGAGGGAAAATTACATTCAAAATATGAAATCTTTCCTAACATTAAGTGCTGCAGTCCTATTGCTGTCCTGTCGATCAGGACGATGTCGTCTGCATAGGTGATCTAAAAGACCTTAATGGAATTAAGTTTGGGACTTGCCATAGTCCACGTTTGAAGAGAGTCTCCCAGATCTGACAGGCATAGGTTGAAGAAAAAACCTATAGAAATGTCTCCCTTTGCGGGCAAATCATCCAGTATCACACCTACATTATTACTATCTGTTCAATTGTCTTCTAAAGTCAGACATTTAGACACACATGCACACAGACAAACACCTCACGGCCATGACTTCTGTATTCCTCTACCCATCCTGGCCATGCTTGTCAGCCCCTGCGTGCACTGGTGTGCGGCAGGGGCATGCCAGTTCTATTTAGAAAGACTGCTCTGAGTGGTCTCAGCACAGTCTTTCTAAAACTGTATTTTTTTTTTCAGAGTGGGATTTCTCATCACAGAGAGCAAGTCTTGTCTGCCTGTGTATCACCATCTGACTTATCAAAGCCAGTACCAACACTGAGTTGGGGAGGGTGTTTTTGTCCCTCACCAGAATGCAAAAGCTACAGACTCGTCTGAGCATCTTATTAAGACTCCAAGAAGCACGATCGAGAAACTCGTTGACCATGCATGGAAACATGGCTCCCGTATTGATTCTAGCAGCTTAGGCAAGGTTTCATTTGAGGCTGACTGGGAATCAGATTCTGCATTATTGGAATCCAGAAAGCAAGAATTTTGAGGAAATGATTCCAGTAATCCAAGAGATTAGGAGTCAAACGTTCCGAATGCTTACCTGAGACAAATTGCAAACAGAATTATTTTGCAACAACTGAAGGGAGATGCAAGTGAGGTTCGTTGGGGTGTCACTTGGAGAAACCAAGAAATTCATGAGAAATGGCATTTGGAGGACCTTGAAGTGTCATTGAACAGTCATTAAACTGGAAAGATCTTCAAGCAACAATATACTTGGACAACTCACCAATGGTCCCGTTTGTCTCCTGGTGCAGGGTTTGACAAAAGGGGCATTTCATGTCTTTCTTCCCTTTCTCCTAATACCCAAGGGTCTCCAGAATGCAAAGGCGGATAGGCACAGCCGATTCTAATGGTGCCCTAATGGGCAAACAGACCCTGCTTCCAAACACTATTGAGATTGGTCTCAAGGAGGTGTTGAAGTTGAATCTGAGTCCTGTTATCCTTTTATATTTTGTCTCAAAAAGTGTCCAATATGGGATTGTCCAAAGATGGTCTTGGCGGTGCAGAGCTCAAGAGCCTGCCATGCATATTCCCATAATTGGTATTCCTTTTCTAAGTAGTATGCTGATAGAGGTTCTGAGGTAACTGCTTGCAACCATCCTTGTGTTTAAGTTTTCTCCTGAAAGGGTTTCAGAAGGGATTAGCAGTACAAACACGTAAAGTGCAGCTGGCTGGTGTTAAAGCATGAGGGCTTCCACTAGGTAGTCTATCCATGTTAGGATCCATTGATCCCTAGAATGTTTACATCATTGTAAGATATCACTGTCTACATGGTTTCTAATGGTACTGAAGGCGATGCAGTGTCTCCCATTTGAGCCTCGGCATTCCTGTTCTTTCGAGTTCTTTACATACAAGACTTTGTTTCTAGTAGCCATAGCATCCTTCCGTAGCCTTACATATATATGTGCTTTGATCTGCCATCCTCCCTATGTTAAGATTCTTTAGGAGGCTTTTGTGCCGAGAACAGGGCAATGATATCTACCCAAAATGCGTTCTTCTTTCCAGTTATAGAAGGACATGGTTTTTATCCCTGTATTGTGCCAGGATCCTTCTAATGAGGAGAGTTTGAGCGACATTCTTTGTCTGTCAAATGGGCACTTATGTTGGACCTTGACCGATCAGTAGATTTCCAGAAATGTGATTATTTGTTTTCCAACTTTGGGGGAGAGTGAAAGGTTTAGCAGCCTTCAGTGTCCCCTCTGAATATATGGATCAGATTTGTCATCTAATTGGCTGATGACTAGTATTTCCTTGCCCCCAATCATCCATGGTCAGTCGACTAGAGCGGCAGACTTTAGCCTCTGAGTGCCCTTGATGGATTTTGCAGGGCTGCCACTTGGGCTTCATAGGTACATTTACAAAACTGGAATGCCGGTATTAGTAGAAGGGAAAACCAAATTGCCACCAATGCCAGCATAAAAATGCCAGTAATAACGCCTCTGCCAAAGTACCAGAAAAAGTATGCGTGGGGTCACCCCAGGAAAACATTCCCGGCTAAGGAAACTGACGTTTTCCGATGCAGAGCTGACAGCCATTGTGGACACAGCACTGCAGCATGCAGAGGAACTATTTGGAGCCAGATAGCGGACAACTAGCAGCCAACGGAAGTCCGCCATATGGGGAGAGGTAGTGGGCAGTGTGATGACAGTGGGGACCGCCCCCTGCACAAGGAAGGACTGTCACAAGAGGTGGGCCAACCTCAAAGCAAAGGTCTGCAGTGCCATTTCAAAACACAGGAGGGAGTGCGCAGCCACTGGAGGAGGCGCTGTGGACCCCCTACGGCTGATGCCATGGGAGGAGCGACTCAGCAGCATACTCCACATGGAGGGAATAGAGGGCATCAGAGGCGGTGAGGCTGGAGCAGGCACCCATGGAGATTGTCAGTAAGTACAACTACATGAACATGTGCATGCCCCCCCATTGCATGTATCCACCAGCATAGCATAGAGCAATGGGCATGCCAAGTGGACAGATACATGCCATGTCAGACAGCGCACACCCATTAATGGCAGTGGTACCCAGAAACAATGCCCATGCATGCACATTGTAGACAGCCAGCATGGTCACCCATCTCAGCAATACCACCCATGTGAGACACATGATTCCAACAAAACTGGGACACACACATCATGGGATGGGTTGAATGCATGACTAACTACATGTATGGCAAATTGTGAACAACCTCTCAATTCCCCAACAGGTACCCTTTCCATGGACAACGGTGAGGCAGGACCCTCACATGCAACAAGCAAAACAGACTGCACACCTGCTCAGGGCATACCAACTGCATGCCAGAGCAAGCAGCATGGCAGTCCTGTGGGCCCAGCACAGTCACCGGCTGTAGTACCTGCAGCTGCCCAGCCACCACTATCAAAGCCTGCAGCTGCCCAGCCACCTCCACCAATGCCTGCAGCTGCCCAGCCACCACCACCAACGTAAGGAGCTGCCCAGCCACCTCCACCAATGCCTGCTGCTGCATAGCTGCCACCACCAACGGATACCATTGATGAGTCACAAACAAGCACTGGTGGTGAAATCACACACATGCCTGTGGACATTGCCCTGATACACACCAGCACTCCATTGTGGCATGCACCCCGTCCCATGGCACAGTTGTGCATGGCTGATGTGTCCTACACCGATGAAGAAGAGGAGGAGGACAGGGAGGAGTATGAGCCATAAGATGGGGTCACAACATCTGGCTTCAGCCCAGCCCCACGTCCATGTCCACATAGTCCACCACTATCGGAAGGTAACCTGTGGGCAATCCGTTCACGTCTGGGGAAGATTGAGAGCCAGAAGGCAGACATACAGACCATGGCAGGAGAACAACTCAGTGAGATGTGGGCAATGCATGACTGCATGCAGGGATGCGTCTGCGGCATGGCACACTCCCCGGGACATGCCACTACTGCTATGGTCACACTGGGCCACAGGCTCTGTGAAGATACAGATGCTATGTCCGCCTTAGCTGAGGCACTTACACAGGCCATGCAGTTGACACTGCAGTACATACGTGCACACGGATCGGAGTCCTCCACCTCAAATACACCTACTTAGAACTCATTAGAAAGCACAACAAGGCTCCATTCACTGCACCACCTCAGCACAAGGATGCATGAACAGGACCCAAAGCCATAGTCTGCACGGAAGTGAAGCATGGACACATTAATGTTGTAGTTGTTTTGTACTGGGGTGGATGATTGGGGAGGGTGTTGTTGGGGTGGGCGATTGGGGGCTGTTGGGGTTGGATGATTGAGGAGGGTGTTGTTGGGATGGGTGATTGGGGAGGGTGGGATGGTAAATCCATGTACATTACGATTATCACTTCCTTACATAAATACTTACCACTTGCAGCAATGATTGGATATTCATCATTGGGTGCATTTCTTTATTGTGTGCAATTAGCAGTAAAGGGTGCATGGATAGAGATAGAGGTTGCCAACATCTGAAGAAGTTCTCAATGAGCTCAAGGCGAGCAGGTCAACCAAGCCTGGCCTCTGTCGTCATCTTCATGGGGGCATGTCCATATCTGGAATTAGGGGTTTATTCCACCGGATGCATATGTTGTGCAACATGGCACATGCAAGCACAATCTTGCCCACCTTGTCCTGCCTGTACATTAGCACACCCCCGTCTGATGGAGACACCGGAAGCGTGCCTTCTACATGACAAATGTATGCTCAATTGCCACCCTGGTCCGGATGTGGCCCTAAATGTATGTCACCCCCTGTGGCATCTGTGAATTCCTCAGAGTAGTCATCAACCATGGGAGGTTGATAT
Source organism: Ambystoma mexicanum (assembly GCF_040938575.1). Lineage (NCBI taxonomy): Eukaryota > Metazoa > Chordata > Amphibia > Caudata > Ambystomatidae > Ambystoma > Ambystoma mexicanum. Next base: position 1,287,132,421 of record NC_090937.1, read on the forward strand.
CCGGCATCACCTGCAAGGGGGAGTGACATGGGAGCATGTCATTGGGTACTGTGGATGGGTGCATTTTACAACAGTTATACCATAGTCAGAGTTTCACGACATGTCACATGTGTCAGCCCACTACACCTATTCATATTTAGCCCTTTGCATGTGGAGGCTACTACGTATGGAGGGGGCTACAGGCATGCCTCATTTTGTACACACCCAACAATCATTAGCAGCCGTGAGTGTGGACTCACAGGACAGGTCTGGTACACATGCCATGTCGATTGTTACTGAGGGGCCCTTTGTGGCAGTTCATCTGGGCGACATGTCATGCATGGCAATGTAATGCACTTAACGACACAGTGTTCACTCAATGTGTCTGATTTGCATTGGTATGACATGGGCCTGTTCCTTACTCCAGTTCATCCACACACACATTGGATGTCTGGGGCTTCACAGCCAATGCTGACGTGCAGTATGTCATACAGCAGATTAATTGACTTGTCAATGAATTTGATGTGTGCTTATCCCTTACATTGCAAAGAAGTGCAGGACTGACACCAGCTTTAACAGCGGTGGTATGGCTGTATGAATGCCAATCCTGCTCACAATATCTTCCTGGATCATGCTGAGGACATATGCTATGCTCTCCTTGTCATGGCAGTACACAGTTAGGATTTGAATGTCAGTGAGAGTCCATGGTGTGGCCCGAAAATGGGGTATGGGGGCACGCCTTGCTTGGCACCTCCTTCTCCTCACCTTCCTCATTCTCATCCTCCTGTCTACTGCCTCTTGGACCTTCTGTTCATCCTCCAGCCTGTGCAGCGCTATGTTGGCATGGAGCAGCTGCATGTCAATGCTGACTGCAGTCAGCGGCAGCATGGTGGTGTTTAGAAGTGTGTCTGTTGAAGGTTTGGCCTTTTCCAGTTTTGGGTGCACCTGGATGCGTTTGGTGCACCTGTGGCCTCATTTGCTGCACCTGCAGGCATTTTCAACCATGTAGCACGTGCTTTCAGGTGGAGGTTTTGCCCCCTAGCATTTGCCTGTTATAAGCATTTTATTGGCGCTAATACAGGAAGGGACAGCCCCGGGCTATGCCAATGTTGCTGTTGTCCTGTTAATACTGTCACAGGGCATGAGGTTGTTCGGTACTTTGCGGCGGTGGATTCACTGGTGCCTTTATTTGCGAATATGTTTTTACTGGCGCTGGTGTATCCAGCGCTTGTGGTCCGCCACACACCTAGTTCACCGGTTGTGTAAAACTGCTGGCATTCGTATATACTGGTACTTTTTTAACGCACCGCCCATCTTATAATATGGCACAATGTCTGTCCCAAACATGCACACCTAATGTTCCCTTTTATTTCCACTGCCCACTTCAGCTTTGTGTAATTCAGTGTCTTGGCTTTCACTGTTTTACCACTGTATCAGTAGGATACCCCCTGCTCCCCACTCTGCTGTAGTCTGCTTGAGCCAGTCATCCCCTGCCTTCTTACCTCTGTTCCCATGGTTCTATTGTGTTCAATTCCCAGTCACTTCCTCTACTTTCATTTGTTCCGTTGTCCTTTTGACGGCCCTAGACTGGGCACCTTCGACTGCACCTAATAGCCCATGGCCATCCAATACCTTTGGCAACAATGCACATAAGAGATACAAGCAGCATTTCAGACACTTTTTCTGCTCTGGTTGTGTCCGAGAGTCCACATCGTTATGTGGGTGGGGCCTAGTTGAGGCCCCCGTGCTCGGAATGAGAGGGGACATGACGTTGGGGTTAGAGAGGGGCGGAGACAGGTTTCCGGCAGTTGCCGTATTGTAAAAATAAAGAAAGGTTGCATATCACGCCGGCTCCGTGTCCTCATTGAGAGCTGCCCGCCCGCGCTGCGCAGGAGTTAAACAATGGCAATGAGGTGTGTCCAACCCGCCCGTGCCTAGGTTGAAGGCCTGCCGTCAGGCAGCGTAGCGCGTCGGCGCGCCCCCCATGCGCAAAGGACTCCAGCGGAGGCAGAGCCTGCTGCATGAACACGCGGCATACGTGCATTAGTTACAAAGCACGCACCGCAGTCACGGAACATGGCCATTCCAACGCCCTCCCCCAGCCCATCCAGCACAGAAGCCAGCGACATTTGGCCATGCCCAGCTGCTGCTGCACACGCCCTACTCTCTTACAGGGGAGACTAAATCACAGCAGCCTTCACAACAAGCCATCCAGTAAAACACATGAGGGTGAGCACACCAAGAAGAACATAGCAAGCATCAAGGTCAGGGAGAACACCTGAAGAGGGAGAAGGAGAGAATACAAGAAGAACATAACAAGCATCAAGGTCAGGGAGAACACCTGAAGATGGAGAAGGAGAGAATACAAGTGGATGAATGATCACAGAAGATCACCACTCGCAGTGAGACTTTTGACAAGAACAGATTAAAGTACAAGGCCCATACACAACCATGTCAGACACAGCACAAGCCACCGCGTCATCATCAGGAAGTACAGACAACACACAAGGAGATGGTCATCCGGCACAGGCGGCAGGCGGCACAGCACAAGTCATGCACATGCCGAGCCCATTTGAAATAAGAGACACATCAAACCTACGACCCCGCTGGACCACATGGCTGCAAGACTTTAAGTTCTACGCTGGGGCCATAGGACTGAAAGACGATGAGAGGCTCAAAAACACATTGTTCATGGCAGTGGGGCCAGCGGTTAGGGACATTGCGGGCAAATTGCTGAACATTGAAACAGTAACATACGGAGAACATCATGACAAGCTCTCGCAATACTTCGCACCACACACTAATATCGACTATGAACGCCACATATTCCATACCACAAGGCAAGAGAAAGGTGAATCCATGGATGACTTTGTCATGTGACTCCGCATCAAATTGAAACACTGTGAATTTCACAAGTACTCAAACGAGAAAGCAATGAGATCACAGGTCATTGTGGGATGTTTGTCACAACCTTTCTGAAAACAACTGCTACAGAAACAAAGATCTCTAGACGGAATTCTGGTGCTCGCTCCCATGGAAAACCGCAGTAGAGTCACAACTGGATAACCTGGGCAAAGTTACCATTCAACAACCCGCAAGCAATCCCGACATCATCAACAAATTATACACAGCCCCTAGCCAAGGAAGCAAGCGCCCGGAAGCCCCCTGTTACAGATGCGGTTATGAATATCCACACATGGGTGAGTGTCCCGCCATTGGACAACACTGCGCCTCATGTGGGGGCATGGACCACTATCGAGCAATGTGCAAAAACGCACCGGGTCCTGCCATGAACAGACAACGCACCCAGGACAGACGAAGAACAGCACGCCACAGCCCGCCTAACACAAGAAGGGAGGATATACAAGCTACACCCCGAAGAGATGACATAGACCACATGGGCCCACCTCCCCGTGAAGACAGACGATCACGCAAAGGATCCAGACGCTCTCAAAGGAGACGCTTCGTCCGATACATCGAGATGCGCTCTCCTACAAGTAGTGACACATCGTCGTCAGATGATGACCAGAGGAAGAAGGGGTATGTATGGGCACTCAACAACAGCACGGCTACCCAACACAGCCCAGTCCTCACGTTGCACGTCAACACCCCACTAAAATTCCTCATTGACACAGGAGCAACAGTCAATATCATAAGCGTACAAGCATATGAGTCGCTCACACCGCGACCGAAAGTCAAGAAGACCACAGTAGACATCTACCCATATGGGGCGACAACTCCTCTACCATGCAAGGGCATGATCAAGGCCTGGTGCACACACAAGGACCATGCGGCAAAAATTCCCTTGCACATCCTAAAAACTGAAGCCAACTGCGGGTGCATCCTGAGTTTTCGTACCGCAGTAGATATGGGACTAGTACACATACTATATCAACTGATGGCCCATAAATACTTTGCCAAGCCCGAGGCCATTGAGCAAACATTCCCCAAGCTATTCAGAGGTCTCGGCAAACTGAAAAACAGAAAGTTGCACCTGCACATCAACCCGCAGATCAAACCGGTGGCGCAACATTATCGCGGCATACCGATCAACATTCAAGACAAGTGGAGGAGGAGCTGGACAAACTCATCAGAATTAACGTGATTGAGCCCATCTCGGGCCCCACACCCTGGGTATCACCCATCGCGCTTGTCCCAAAGAAATCCCCTGACGGATCCATACATCTGTGCATTGACATGCGTAGATCCAACATAGCCATTGAAAGGGGAAGACACCAGTCACCCCGTATAACGAGCATGATCCACCTCCTACACAGGGTGAAAATCTTCTCGAAACTGGACTCAATGAAAGGATACCACCAGATAGAAATAGCCCCAGAATCCAGGTACATTACCACATTCGTAACCCACCTCGGCCTATTCCAGTATAAACGACTCAGCTTTGGCATCTCGTCCGCAGCCGAAATATTTCAGGAGGAGATACACAGGGTGATCAGACACGTCCCCAACTGTCTGAACTACTGGGATGTTGTGCTCGTATATGGTAAAACACAGGAGGAACACGACAGAGCACTACACAGGGTGTGCCAGGCCCTAGAAGAAGCAGGACTTACGCTGAATAAAACAAAGTGCGAATTCTCCAAAGAAGCGCTGAGATTCTTTGGTTACATCTTCTCAGAAAAAGGGATGCGTCCAGACCCGGACAAAGTCAAAGCTCTGAACTCGGCCCCACACCCCAAAAACACTTCGGATCTACGCTCATTTCTAGGGCTGGCCAGTTATTGCTCCAGATACCTAAAGGACTACGCCACCATAAGCAACCCGCTATGTTTACTTACCCGCAAAGAATCTTCGTTCACCTGGTCCACAGAGTATCAGAAGGAATTCGAGAACATCAGGAATGCCATCTCACATGCAGAAGATATGGCATATTTCAACGCCCAGAGGGACACCGAAATATTCGTCAATGCCAGCCCGGTAGGTCTCAGTGCCATACTCACTCAGAAAGACCCCATGGACCCGTCCAACATTTACATCGTGGCTTATGCCAGATGGAGCCTCACCGCCACAGAGCAGGCATACTCCCAAGTGAAAAAAGAGAGGTTGGCAGTAGTGTGGGCGTGCAAGTATTTCCACTTGTTCCTGTTCGGCAAGAAATTCACAATCGTAACAGACCATCAGGCACTACTGACCATCTACGGCGATCCAAGGGCACAAATGCCCCCGAGGATAGCCAGGTGGGGCCTACGCCTATGGGACTATAAATTCACAGTGGTACACCTCCCAGGAAAGGACGAAAACCCCACAGACTACCTATCCCGACATCCCACCGGGCCAGGAGAATCACAACCCTCCATAGCGGATGCATACATAAACTACGTAATCCATCACTTGCAGCCACTGCCGGTAGGATGGCCGGAGTTGACCACGCACTCGGAACAAGACCCAGCCCTCCGAATTGTGAGACACTGCCTACAGTCTAACAAGAAAACGCTCATGAGTCAACAAGCTAGACTCGAAACTGAAACGGTGCGCAAGGACATCAAATGGCTCGATCAGGTTCAAGATGAACTAACAGTGGTCGAGGATCACATAGTGCTTAAAGGATGTAAAGTAGTGATTCCAAGGGAACTCTGTGAACGGACTGTGCACCTGGCACACGAGGGTCACAGAGGAGTGGTAGCGACCATGCGCCTCCTCTGACAAAAAGTCTGGTTCCCACAACTTGACAAGCTGGTAGAAAAGATTGTGGGGGGGTGCCACATCTGCACACAAGTAGCGCCACCCCCACACTCCAACCCACTACAAATGTCACCGCTGCCCAAACAGGTATGGGAGGAGCTTGCAGTGTACCTCTTTGGACCACTCAGAGATGGCACTCATATGGTGGTTCTCATCGACGAACACTCACGTTTCCTGGATGCGCAGATAGTGGAGAGCAGCGCAACAGCCATTGTCATCCCGTTCCTGGACCAAATGCTGTTGGCATATGGGATCCCCAAAATCATAAAATCGGACAATGATCCACATTCGCAAGTCACGAGTTTCACAACTTTGCCAAATACATGGGGTTCCAACACCGCAAGATCAACCCTCGATGGCCACAGGCAAACAGTATGGTCGAAAGATTCATGGCCAGCATCAAAGGGACTCTCCAGATAGCAAGCATCCAGAACAAATCTTTCGAGCAGGCCATCAACCAATTACTGAGAGAATACCAACACACACCTCACAGCACGACAGGGATATGCCCTGCGGACTTAATGTTCCGAAGACCAGTTAAGACGAGACTATCAGACGATCCCAAGACACAAGAAATAACAACGCTGGAACAAGAAGCCAAAGATAATGATGAAACAGCCAAGACCAAGATGAAAGAGGTTGCAGACCGCAAGAGACTAGCTCGAGAGGCACCGGTACAAGTGGGAGATGAGGTGTGGCTTCGGCAACCAAAGATGAGGAAAGAAGACGCTACCTTTGCTCCCGCCCCACTCATTGTGACCCACAAGAAAGGTACGATGATTACCGCACAAGGAAGTGACTGCTTATCGGTAACACGAAACGTATCATACTTTAAACACGTGGCCCCCCAACCTAAGAATGGCCGTGGAAACGAACAATGAAAGTGAGGAAGAAAGTATGTGGGATGAACCATACCAAGGAGACGAAGAGGAGTCCGAAGGAGAGCGGAACACTGAACATCCAGCAAAAGAGTGGACAACCCCCAGAAGTTCAAGGCGCCCGCAGAAGAGCCGCATGAAGCCGCTCCGTCTCATAGAAGAAATGGGGTAAGGACGCTGATGCTAAAAAGGGGGGAGATGTCCAAGAGTACACATCGTTATGTGGGCGTGGCCTAGTTGAGGCCCCCACGCTCGGAATGAGTGGGGACATGACGTTGGGGGGGTTAGGGAGGGGCGGGCCCGGGTTTCCGGCAGTTGCCGTATCGTAAAAATAAAGAAAGATTGCATGTCACGCCGGCTCCGTGTCCTCATTGAGAGCTGCCCGCCCACGCTGCACAGGAGTTAAACAGGTTGTAGGCCTGTCCTTTCGTTTTACACATCATAAATGACATCTCAGGCAGGTGAATAGTGGGATTTTTTTCAAAATGTCACACCACTCGGATTTGGGGGGAAATGTGTTTAGTAAAGGACTGCATTCTGTAGTTTCAAAAAGTTAAAAAGATTAAACTAATAGATGAACTTTCACTTAGTGAGTTATTTTGTAAACCTGGTGATACCTACCATTTTTACAGCATAGTAGAATGTTGGTATTGGTTTGATGGAAAATATTTCACATGAGACATCTTGTGATGGTTTATCTTAATTAATAGCGCTTTATGTTCAGATTATTCTAGCAACAAACTGCAGTTTGATCTCTTCTATTTCAGTGTGCATGCCCCAGGCGTTTTAATGTTGAGGACAGCACATTTTCCCATGTCTGTGGACAGGCACAATTACTGCATGGCAGCAGCAAAGGTAAAAGGGCCTATGGGAGATGTTAATTGCTCTTCAGCTACAGCATATGGCATTCTGCTCCATTATTTAGGGTGTTGCCTAACAGAAACACAGAGCTCGACCTGGTCCAGTTCATGTTAGAAATCCTTTATTCAGAAAACCACAACTATGTGGAAGACTGAGCACAAAAGACAAATGGGTCCCATTCAGAGTGTGGTTGTCTGGAAATAAGGGGGCCGGTCGCACTGTACCGGCACCCTACCCGGACCGACACACTCCAACACTGACTTCCTGGGCCGTTGCACCCGGCAGGCAGAGTTTTCACGGAAGCACCGGCACCGTTATCAACGGTGCCGGTGCTTCCGTGTCCCTATTCTCCATGGACTCCATAGGAATGGAGACTAACACTTTCACCCGCCTGATATCCCGGGCCACTGGGACGTGTAATGTCCCAGTGGCACCCGGACATCAGGCAGCAGAAATGGTGTTATGAATTCAGTTCACTGCCAAACTCGTAATGAGGCCTTCTAGAGTTTCACTAGGAACTTCAGGATAGTCTCCCCCTCCCCACATTTCGATACTCATTTATTTGTTTTCAGAAAATACAGGAACCTAATGAAAAATTATGACATCAGAGAAGCCGTGAAAAATGAAAGGATTTCATTTCCATTAGTTAATTGTTCTTCATAATACCTTAGACATTAGAAGTCGTGAGCTAGGTTATTAGAAAAAGAAGAGTGCAGCTGTGGTGGGTTGTATTTGATTAATGTAACATATTGCAGTGCTTTGAAGCAAGCAAGTTAATTTAAAAAAAAGAATCAATATTAGCAAGAATTGCACGCCCTAAAGATACTCTCGTGAACGTTGTTTACCTAACTGATATTGCTAAGACAGCAATTCAGACATGCCGTAGCTGTAAGTAGCTTTGTATGTCTTCTTTTCATTTTCATGTATCCCTCTTTACAGAACAGCAGCCAAAATGGCTTCCCGACTATTCGTCTTACTGGAAGGTCTGTGCCTTTATGCCTTTATGGCAATGGCTCATTACGTTCAATTGTTCACAACCCATTCCTGGACTATTAAAATTGTACACAATTAAAGGGTACTTTAAAGGCATTAAAGAGCTGATGGATTTTGCTGCGTGCAATAAATGATATGCAATTTTCAACGGGAATTATTGCTGCTTGCTGGGGCATCTCCAAAAACCTTGCTTCCGCGGGGCCGCTGTCAGTGCTCTTTCTGTCTATTAGCCTGAAGCCGAAGTGCAGTAGGGATGAGCAGTGAAAGAAAGGCATGCAGTGAAGCTGTCTGCCTGCTAAGGCAGGCGGCCAGCACTAGACTCCCAAAGGATAACTTGCTCCGAATGTGTATATATGACTCATAGATTGCCCTCGAGTTTGCTGGAAGGGTGTTATCATTAATGAAATAAGCACAAAGACCAGTGTACATTATGGGCTCAGAAGGGTTACACGATTGAATAACTGTCAAAGATTATGTCATAGATAAAAATGTGTATTCATTGTTAAATTCCCCAAATACTCTTTGATTTTATGCAACGCACCAAATAGTTTACAAAGGCGCTATTTGTCCTCGTCACCTGCCCATCCTTTAGGCCACAACCCCTTTCCAGAACCTACACTCAATATTGCATCCCACTTAAAGCACTGCGGATGTGCTTTCTGAACAAAAAGTGAAAGCACACACTTTGCAATCCGCCCTCTCTCCTGCTTTCCCCACCTCTTCCTTTCCTTGAAGTCAAGTTTAAGAATTGCGCCAAATTCTCGTGTAGTCACCAGAGATTTGGGGTCTCTTGTTGGCTTGCAGACTTCCCCAAATTGTGCCTAAACCTCACAGAGGGGAGTACGTCTGCAAAGATGTATTTTTTAACCCCAAACTCCCAGGGCAAGATTATGGGGTCATTACGAGTCCGGCGGTAGGGGATACCGGGCACCGGTAAGGAGACCGGTGCCGGTAATCCCCTACTGCCCGATTACGAGGTCCCCTAACAGGAATCGCAAGGGACGTATGGTCGGACCACACGTCCCTTACGGGTCCTGTTAGGGGACCAGGCCGCTAATTACAGGCCTGCCATTAGCATGCCCGTAAATAGCGCCTTCCCCATTCCCATTGAACCCTATGGGGGCTCAAATGGGAATGGGAAATGGTTTGTTCAATGGGGACTTGCCAGGGTCGAACTACACCGGTAAGTCCCCATTGAACAACACCGGACTCGGACCTGTTATTGGAGGCAGTCTGGCGCACTGACTCCACGGGCACTGAAGAACAGGCTAGCTAGGAGGAGGGAGCTCTACCAGAAGTCACCTCTGGGACCGAAAAGACTTTGTCAAACTTTGCTCGAGGCTGAGGGAAAGGCCTTTATTCACCATCGCACCCCGTAAATGCGATGCCTTCTCAAGGAAACGCTTGACCGGGAGGAACCTTTCGGGTTCTAGCACCAACTCACGTACCGAGGCTAGTCCAGCTACTGGCCTCGCGGCTGGGGGGTCTCTGGATCCTTCCGGGGTCAGTGCAGAGGGACCGCGAGGTTCTTTTTCTGGGGTTACTTGCAAGGGGCACTGCCCTAGTATCGGCATCATGTCCGAGGGCCACCTTCATGCAGCACTACCGGCAGCTCTGCTGAGGGGAATATGCCTTCCAGGTCACAGCCTGGAAGGGATTGGCCTTTTGCTCCAACACCAAGCGTCTTGGACGGGGCTGGTTACAGTGAACCAGGCACCACGACTTCAGCACGTGGCATGCAGCTAGACAAAATGGCCATAGTGCAAGGGTGCGCAGTGGGTGGAGGAAAGAGTCACAAGTTGGCACTGTTGTCAACCAGGCGCGTGGACTGCAGTCTATCCATCAGCGCAGGGCAGGTTTCCCTTGCACACCAGGCAGAGTGTGCCCCGGCCCCAGTTGCCCTTAGCCACTCCATCAATATCACCTGCCACCTCTAGAGCCTCCGGAAACAGGTGCTTCGAATGGTTACTGGGGCTGATGCGAACTCCCCAGAAGTGGGCCATCCTCCCGGATGCTATTAGGGACATGCTCCCCCAGGTCTCCCCACCTGCACCCATAGTCATTCCTCATTTAGCTCTGGTGCCACAGGCCCCAGCGCAGCCAACGCTGACCGATTCGGCTCCTGCGATTCCGGCTTCCTTGCCTCCCACATTACAGGTGCCTCCACATCAGCCGCCACAGCAGCCACTATCTCCGGTATCCACACTGCAGCCCACGGCGCCCAGCACCCCTCCACCAGTTCCAGACCCTCCGAACACTCTGGTGAACACTGACGAGGAGGAGGACCCCAACACGCCATCTTCAGCCAGTGCCTTACACAAACGCCGTGTAGGTTTGGGAGAATATTTGGGTCTTCCTCAGCCCAAGGTAGAGCAGCCCGAGGAGGGGGTCTTGGCATAAATCCTCACCCTAAGTCCCCCTACCAGAACAGGGATCCCGAAGCAGAAAGACGTAGCTGCCCTGGCCAAAAAAGGGGTGGCTCAATCCGCACTCGGCCTAACCTGTCAATCGGCACCTTGACGCCAAGCATAGGCAGCTGGAGGGAAATACACTCTTGCTTTTGGCACATCCTCAACCGCACTCTTCCATGATTGCTGCAGCGTCACTCTACTCTAACTCTCAGTCATCCTCGGCCACCTCGTCCTCGACGCTGCTAGGTCATCAGGAGAACATCTTGGAGGAGTACGGGAAAAAGCTGTACTCCAACACCTCCTTGCACCTGCGTCAAGCCAATGCGAATGCCATGCTGACAGCCATTAACCAAAGGCTCTGGCGGGAAATTGCGGACTTCCTCCCGGAACTTCCGGCGCAGAGCCAAGCATGCTTCGAGGCGGGCCTATGAGAAGCCAGGCAGGTAGCGCAGGACATCACACAATATAATGCCCTCAGAGCGGCACTAATCATTCCGAGGAGGGAGCACATCTCCCAGGCCAGACAAGACGCCAATTGGCTGCCAGTGAAAGAGCGCATACTCTTTAAGACCCTCGCTATCACCCACAGATGCATCTCCCATTCTGCACCCTTGTATCTGTCAGAAAGAATTCACTGTGCTAATGCTATTATACCCAAGCAGGCCCAGTACTCCCACCAGCTCACGGTCCCTGCCTTTAATAGAACCAAAGCTGGAGGAGCTAGCTTCCCTGTGTTAGTTCCCAAATACTGTACGCTTTGCCAATCCCTCTCAGGAATGAACCCTCCTTCGCCCTGTTCCGAAGAGCCTTGAAAACCAAGCTCTTCAACTAGGTCCTCCATTTAGACAGTTCCCATGTAACCCTGTAACATAGCTACTGTAACCTTGTAAATCTCTGCTTAACTGTCTGCTCTGTTTCTGTTCTCTGTACCATGTATCTAAGTGAATCTTCTGTAACAGTGCCACAATGCCCGAGGGCCGTTGCGCGCTTTATACGTTCAAATAAATAAATAAATCATGGAGTCCACTGTGGCCCACTTCGATACCTGTGGCCGGGCCATCTGCATTGCCATGGACATGAAAAGGACTGCCTGGATCCAGGATACTAAGTTTAACCCTGATGTCCAGGAACGCATATTGGACCTTCCATTCGAGGGTACTGACCTCTTAAACTCCACCACGGATGAAGAATTAGATATAAAGAAGAACAGCTCACAAACTGCAAAGTCTTTATCTATTCTTACAAAGGCCACACCCAAGGCCTACACGCAGGCACAGCAACGCTCCGACAAGGGGCAGGTCTTTGGTGGATTCCGGGGCTTTCAAGAACAAAGTTCCAGGCAACCTGACCATTCTCCCAGTCAGCACCAGAGGAAACAACAAAAGGGGGGGCAAGGGCTTTTTCCAATCCCCCTCCTCTGCAACGGCCTCAGAGAGAAACAAGGCAAGACACACACCTTCGGGTCCACGTGCCTCCGGTGGGGGGCAGGCTTGCCTTTCACATGCAATTTTGGTGCCAGAATTTTTCAGACCCCTGGATCCTCTCCGTAGTGTCCGCGGGGTACCGCATACCGGTAACTTCCTCTCCTCCCCCAGATTGGGACAGCAACTCTGTTGGCGGAGATACGGTCGCTCGTCGAGAGCCCGGCTGTGGAAGAAGTCCCAACCTCCCAGTGAGGCTTGGGCTTTTATTCCATGATTTTCCCATACAGATGAAGAACCAGTGTTGGACCTTTACACCCTCAACCTCTCCCTTCCTCTGAAAAAATTCAAGATGGTTACGCCAGCACTTACAGCCGAAACACTGGACAAGGGAGACTGGATGGGCTGCCTGGATCTTGAGGACGCGTACATACACATCCTGATTTGGCAGCCGCATCGTTCCTTACTGCGGTTCAGGATGATGGGCTGAACATTTCCAATACAAGGTACTAACCTTTGGACTTAACTCAGCCCCCAGGGTTTTTACCAGGCTGATGAATGCAGTGGCAGCCCTCCTCAGGGCCCAGGGCCACCATGTCTACCCATACCTGGACGGCTGGCTCGTCTGGGCCACATCTCCAGAAGCGGTTCACCATACTGCCTCCGCACAGATGAATACACTCCACGACCTGAGGTTCACTATCAGTCTCAAGAAGTCTCTGTTGCAGCCCACACAGACCCTTAACTTCCTGGGCCACATCTGGGACGCGAGCTCAGAGAGAGTCTTTCCCTCGGAAGACAAGATAGCGGCCATGAAGAAGGCCACCTCTCACTTCCTCTCCAGGAAAGTGACCTTGGCCTGGTGATACCAACATCTGTTGGGTATAATGGCGGCGGTCCTGTTGGCCGTACCCCACACAAGGTTCAAGATGAGGAGATTGCTGCTGCACTTTGCAGCCTCATGGAATCAAGAGAAGGGTTCCCAAGCGGAGGCAGTCGACATTCCTCCCATTCTCCACCCGGACCTCATGTGGTGGTCTGCGGACTTCAACCTGCGGCAGGGCAAGCCCTTCCGGGAGCCAGTCCCGCAGATTGCCGTTACTACAGACTCCTTCCTAGAGGGCTGGGTGGCCACTCTGGACAGCCACAAGGTACATGGTGTCTGGACTCAGCAGGTGCAGGAGTCCCACATCAATTGGCTGGAATTGAAGGCCATATGGCTGGCTCTCAAGGCCTTTCTCCCTCTCATAGAGGGCAAGGCAGTTCTTACCCAGATGGACAACTCCACCAGCATGTAATATGTCAACAAGCAGGGTGGTACCAGATCACCTCCACTGGGCTATCTAGCCATCAGCATGTGGGAGTGGGCACTGGACAACAACTACCTCACCGCAGTCCATCTCTTGGGGGAGTCCAACCTGGAGGCGGACTGGTTCAGCAGACTGGGGCTGGACAATTACGAGTGGCAATTGAACGACCTGGTACTGAAGTAGGTCTTCCTCAGATGGGGGCATCCCCAAGTGGATCTGTTTGCCTCCTAGGAAAACAGGAAATGCCAGCAGTTCGCCTCCTAGCAGGGACAGGGCTCTGGTTCCCTCGGTGACGCACTCCAGATACGGTGGACCGACATGACGTCATCCGCCTTCCCGCCCACACCCCTGGTCCACAGGGTGATCCACAAGATCAAGGAATCTCATCACCTCAGCATAATTTCGATAGCTCCTTGGTGGACGGCAAGACCGTGGTTCTCCGAGCTACTCAGCCTATCGGACATAACACCCATTCACCTCCCGCTGGCCGTGGCTCCTCTCCTGGCCTAGCAGGGAGGCAGAGTACTCTACCCCGCTCCTCACAAACTAGCCCTCGCAGCGTGGTAGCCGAGCAGATCTTGTTGAAACACTTGAACCTCTCCCAAGCTAACCTAGAAATCATCCATTGTGCTAGAAGCAAGGCTACTAGAAGCCAATATAAGAATAAATGGTCTAAATTCTGTCATTGGGCCAACTCTAAGGGGATGGTGCACCTTGGATGACGTGCTCTCCTTTCAGCACACCTCGCCCACTCCAGCGTGCAGCTGGACAGATGCCGCACCTATCTGGCAGCCATAGAGGCTTACAGGAATTCGGAGGAGGGCCTCTGCGCTTCCAACCCGGCGGACAAGTGACATCTGGCGGGCCTTCACAGACTCTACCCGCCTATAAAGAAGCCACAACCTACATGGGGCCTCAATGTTGTGTTGGGTGCCTTGGCGCACAGACCTTTCGTGCCAATGGTGTCCGCGGATATCAGGCTAGTCACCATAAAGACAGCTCTACTCGTGGGCATCCCCTCCGCTCGCGAGTCAGCGAGATTCGGGCTCTAGTGGCACCAGAGCCCTACACCACTTTTCACAAGGACAAGGTGGTCCTGCGAACGCACCCTGTGTTCCTACCAAAGGTGACCTCCTCCTTCCATCACAACGAGGAGTTTGTTTTACCCACATTCTTCACCGACCCCAAGGATGAGCCTCAGAGGGTCTTGCACTGTCTGGATGTCAGATGCGCTCTGAAACTACCTAGACAGGACCAAGGACTTCCGCAAGTCGAATGCCCTGTTTGTCGCTTTCGGTGGGTCAAGGCCTGGTTATCAGGCTTGTAAGACCTACATATCAAGGTGGATGGCCGCGGTCATCAAGGATGATTATGAGGGGCAGCACAAGCCGGTGCCAGTTAACTTGCACGCCCATGCGGTCTGAGCCAAGGCCACGGCCATCACAGTCCAACAGCATTTGCCGTGGCAGGTCATCAGCAGGGTGGCTAACTGGGCCACCCCTTTGGATTTCCGTAAGCACTACTGCCTCTAGGTCAGGTGTGGCTTTCGGGCAGGTGGTTTTAAGAAACCTGTTTTCTTAAGGAGGGTCTCCTCTCCACCTTTGGGCTACATTCAGTTGTAATCGGCAATACAGTATGGTGGAAAGGGGACGGGACGGAAGAGTAATATATAGTTACTCACCGTATTGACTAACGTACTCTTAGTCCATAGTCCCCTTTCCTCCATTTGTCCCACCATCCTCCCCCCAATTTATACTGGTGTCATTTGGCAATTCTGAATATTGTTGACGCGTCAATGGGGACTGAGTAGTGGCGCCGGTGTGCGGCATTTGCCTAAACTCCTCACTATCCCAAAAAAGACAAACCAATGCCATAACCTCCTCAACAACCTACATGTGAAAACTCATCACCACCTGTCGACCATTCCCTACCACTGCTAACTGTACCACGCTTGCCAGAACCCTTATCATGTTGAAACTCGACTATGGCAATGCGCTTTATTTAGGAACCAGCCAACGGAACCTGAATAAGTTACAAGTAACTCAAAACAATGCCATCCGGGCAGCTCTAAACATTCCTAAAAATCATCATATCTCAGACACCAGACGCAGCCTATATTGGCTATCGATTACTCAAAGAATCACACTCAAATCATTGTCACTTACCCACAAATGCATTGCCAATCAGGCACTGAAATACTTGACCAACAGATTCAAACATAACAGTTTTGATCACTCTCTAAGAGCAACCCAAGCCCATTGCCTACTACCACCTAGATTCAGACTTTAGAAAGCAGGGGGTTGTAGCTTCCCGGCACTCGCCACAAGGTTGTGGAACTTGCTACCTAACCCACTCAGATCAGAATCTTCATTCCCTGCCTTCAGAAGCAAAGTAAAAACTTGGCTTGTATATCAGGACCATGTGAGTTCTATAACTTATGCTGTCACAATGATGTATGCTCTGCTTGACAGTGGACGTCCTGTCTAGATAGCTTTTGTTGTATCTATTGTTTGTAAATTGACTTTCACAATGCTATGTATATTATTGACTGTAAATTGTTGTAACTGTAACCCTCAAGAAATGTGCCCAGATGCCTCTGTGCTAGGCACGCTATATAAATAAATAAAATACAAAGGCAAATACAAGCACCTAGCTTTTGTTGTATCTATTGTTTGTAAATTGACTTTCACAATGCTATGTATATTATTGACTGTAAATTGTTGTAACTGTAACCCTCAAGAAATGTGCCCAGATGCCTCTGTGCTGGGCACGCTATATAAATAAATAAAATACAAAGACAAATACAAGCACCTTGAGGCCCCTATCATCTCAAAACAGAAAAAGTACATTTCATAATTTTTTTTTAAAACGCAAATATAGATCAACCCTGACGCCAAATCAAATACTAAGTACAGACGAGAGGGTGGCACCCTTCAGACCAAAAAAGAATGATACCATGTCCAATTCCAAACAGTCCACACTAAACCATCAGAAGGACTACACTTGCTGTCATGAACCCACCCTATCGGCAGCAAATGCACTCACATGCGCCGGGAATCAACTAGACAACCACTCCATCAAAACATACCAGCCACCTGCAGTGGAGACTCCAGACTATAAAAAAGAGGCACACAACTAGCTCACACATCTACTACCTTACCCCGAATAGCATAGCCCTAGGCTCTAGCAGCAGAGTCGCTCCAGGGATTCTACACAAACCATGCCCCAGAATCTGTGGACAATTGAGCAGGACCAGAACATATGCTCCAACGGCTCTTGCTGCCCACACCCCTCCAACAATCAGGGGATTTCAGCAATTTCATTGTGCCAATATTCACCAGCATGTAATAATGGGCCTCATTCTGAGTTGGGGGGTAATGGTTAACGGTCACCGGTAATGATGCCGGTGCCGTTAAACCCTTACCACCCAATTCTGAGGTCCCTTAGCGGGACCCGCAAAGGACATGTGGTCTGACCACACGTCCTTTGCAGATCCCGCTAAGGGACCAGGGCGCTAATAACGGGCCTGCTATTTGCGCCTTCCCCATTCCCATGGGGCCCTATGGGGGCTCAAATGGGAATGGGGAATGGTCTAAAGAATGGGGACTTACCGGGTCCTCTAAGGTCGGAATGACCCGGTAAATCCCCGTTTTGTCAGACTGGACCCGGGTTTGGAGGCAGCCATGGCGCTAATAGCGCCATGCCTACCTCCAAACTCGTAATGACCCCCAATATCTTTGAATGATTTTATAGTGAATTTCTCTATTTCCCATACTGTAAGAAACCACAATCAGTGAAAAGAATCTGTATATATCTCCACAATCCAGCTGGATTTCCAATCCTGCTGCCCATCGTTCATCCACTATCACATAATTAGGGAGGCTAAGCAGACAGAAGGCTTTTAATTTAGGACACTCTAACCCATGGGTGCACAACATATGGCCCGCGCCCCAGTTGCGGCCCGCCATGCCGTTTTGTCCGGCCCGCCAGCAACAAACACTTTCCTAATGGAGGGCCGCCCGCAAGCAGCATCGGCCGCCCTCCATTAGAAAAAGTCTTTGTTGTCTTCCGGGCCGGACAAAACACTGTCCCTCATTGGCTCAGGGCACACGGACAACGTAGCTCCTACGAGCCACGTAGTGCGTGTGTGCTGCACCAATGGAGGGCCAGAACTACGGCTGGCGTGGCCAGTAAGGCTTGATGCCGGAAGGCATTTCAGCCTTGCCATGCCAGCCGCAGTACCGGACCTTGCCAGCGTTCCAGCTAGCCTGCATTCCAGCATGTCATCCGGTAAGTACCGATTTTTTTTGGGAGGGGGGATGTTTGTTTGTGTGTGTCAGATCTTTGTGCTGCTTGTATGTTGAGATTTGGAGGGGGGGTGTCGGGTCTGCCTGAATGTGTTTGTGTGCAAGTGAATTGGTTGTTGAGATGCGGGGTGGGGTGTCGGGTCTGCCAGAATGTGTTTGTGTGCAAGTTCAGTGTATGCTGAGATGTTGGGGTGGGGTGTGTGTCGGGTCTGCCTGAATGTGTTTGTGTGCAAGTTCAGTGTATGTTGAGATGCTGGGGTGGGGTGTGTATCGGGTCTGCCTGAATGTGTTTGTGTGCAAGTGCAGTGTATGTTGAGCAGCTGGTGGGGAGGGGGTGTCGGGTCTGCCTGAATGTTTGTTGTTGTGTGTAAGTGCATGTTGAGAAGCGGGTGTGGGATGTGTGTCGGGTCTGCCTGAATGTTTGTTTTTGTGTGCAAGTTCAGTGTATGTTGAGATGCAGGGGTGGGGTGAGTGTCAGGTCTGCCTAAATGTGTTTGTGTGCAAGTGCAGTGTATGTTGAGATGCTGGGGGGGGTGTGGGGGTGGTTGGGTCTGCCTGAATGTTTTTTGTTGTTGTGTGCGCTTTCAGTGTATGTTGAGATGCGGGGGTGGGGTGTCCGGGTCTGTATGGGTGCATGCTTGTGAGTTTGTTTGCTGAGTTGGGGGCTGGGAGGTTCAGGTCTGTATGGATGCATGGTGTATGTTTGTGAGTTTGTATGGTGAGTTGGGGGGTGGGGGTTTGGGTCTGTATGGGTGCATAGTGTATTGGTGTATGCTTGTGAGTTTGTGTGCTGAGTTGGGGGGTGGGGGTTCAGGTCTGTATGGGTGCATAGTGTATTGGTGTATGCTTGTGAGTTTGGTGCTGAGTTGGGGGTGGGGGGTTCGGGTCTGTATGGGTGCATGGTGTATGTTTGTGAGTTTGTATGGTGAGTTGGGGGTGGGGGTTTGGGTCTGTATGGGTGCATAGTGTCTTGGTGTATGCTTGTGAGTTTGGTGCTGAGTTGGGGGGTGGGGGTTTGGGTCTGTATGGGTGCATAGTGTATTGGTGTATGCTTGTGAGTTTGTGTGCTGAGTTGGGGGTGGGGGTTCGGGTCTGTATGGGTGCATAGTGTATTGGTGTATGCTTGTGAGTTTGTGTGCTGAGTTGGGGGGTGGGAGTTCGGGTCTGTATGGGCGCATAGTGTATTGGTGAATGCTTGTGAGTTTGAGTGCTGAGTTGGAGGTGGGGTTTCGGGTCTGTAGTGGTGCATGGTGTATACTTGTTAGTTTGTATGCAGGGGTGGGGGATTGGGGTCTGTATGAGTATGTATGCATGGTACATGCTTGGTGGCATGGGGCATAGTGTTTGCATGAGGGGTGGGGGCCATGGGGCATAGTGTTTGCTTGAGGTGGGTGTCTTGGGCATAGTGTTTGCTTGAGGGGTGGGTGTTTTGGGGCATAGTGTTTGCTTGAGGGGTGGGTGTCGTGGGGCCCAAGTGTTTGGTAGGGGGTGGGTGTCGTGGGGCATAGCGTTTGGTTGGGGGTGGGTGTCATGGGGCATAGTGTTTGCTTGAGGGGTGGGTGTCTTGGGGCATAGTGTTTGCTTGAGGTGGGTGTCTTGGGCATAGTGTTTGCTTGAGGGGTGGGTGTCTTGGGGTATAGTGTTTGCTTGAGGGGTGGGTGTCGTGGGGCCCAAGTGTTTGGTAGGGGGTGGGTGTCGTGGGGCATAGCGTTTGGTTGGGGGTGGGTGTCATGGGGCATAGTGTTTGCTTGAGGGGTGGGTGTCTTGGGGCATAGTGTTTGCTTGAGGTGGGTGTCTTGGGCATAGTGTTTGCTTGAGGGGTGGGTGTCTTGGGGTATAGTGTTTGCTTGAGGGGTGGGTGTCTTGGGGCATAGTTTGCTTGAGGGGTGGGTGTCTTGGGGCATAGTGTTTGCTTGAAGGGTGGGTGTCTTGGGGCATAGTGTTTGGTGAGGGGTGGGTGTCTTGGGGCATAGTGTTTGGTGGGGGGTGGGTGTCAATGGGCATAGTGTTTGGTGAGGGGTGGGTGTCATGGGGCATAGTGTTTGGTTGAGGGGTGGGTGTCTTGGGGCATAGTGTTTGCATGAGGGGTGGGTGTCTTGGTGCATAGTGTTTGCATGAGGGGTGGGTGTCTTGGGGCATAGTGTTTGCATGAGGGGTGGGTGTCTTGGGGCATAGTGTTTGCACGAGGGGTGGGTGTCTTCGGGCATAGTCTTTGCATGTGGGGTGGATGTCTGGGGGCATAATGTTTGCATAAGGGGTGGGTGTCTTGAGGCATAGTGTTTGCATGAGGGGTGGGTGTCATGGGGCATAGTGTTTGCATGAGAGGTGGGGGCTATGGGTCATAGTGTTTGGTTGGGGGGTGGGGACCATGGGGCATAATGTCGCACTCCAAGAGTGAAACCAAAAATAAAGCTAAAACGGGCACAGTTAGGAGATGTACATCCTTTGCTTTTTGTGGAAACCTGACTCAATGAAGGCCATACTCCTCTTGGGCAATCCAAACAGCAAAGTATAGCAGTCCAAAATAATGGAATGTCCAATTAAGTGTCAATAAAATATGTATAATTTAATTAAACAGACGATATGTAATAACTAAATAGTAATAAATGATAATGGAAAATGTGTAGTACAAAATGTAAGTTTGAAATACAAATAAAAATCATTACACCTCAAAAACGTATTCTTTTTCCATGTGTTTAATAAAAATTGGGGGTTGAAAAGTCCTCCTGCCACGCCACGCCCCACTGCGCCTACCGCCCCACACACATTTACTTTTCGGCCCACTATAGCCAACATGTAAGGTACTTTCGGCCCTCTGTCAAAATCAGTTGTGCACCCCTGCTCTAACCTGTCGAACTCCAGTTCCAGTTCGCAATTCGAGCGGCTACGAGCAAATGTGGTCTCAGTTGTCAGAATTCGGATCAGGGAGATCAATGCCCTATGTTCCAACTAATGCATTCGCTCCAGTCCCAGCACCACTCTGGCCTCTGCGAACGGTAGCAAAGCTGCCCCTTCGAACAGATCCATTGTGTACCTGCTGCCAGGTTTCACATCAGGCCCATCTCTCTCTCACCCTTTGACATGTCAAAAGCAGCGCTCCGAGGCCCAGCCAGGGTGGCACTGATTTTGTGTCTACCCCAGTTTTCCTAAACAGCTGAGACGAATATTGCAGCAAAAAGCCTACAACAGCGAGTCGGGTAATGTGGCGCAGGAGGCGGGACCCCAGGAGAGCCACAACCACTTGTGGAGTAGGGGTTAGTAATGTCGCCAACTCCATTTCATGCCAGCTGGCAATCTCATTAGAGTTCAGCTTCATTGCTTGTTCCTGCACCCCTGTGCTGCTAAGAAGTAGGAGTGCCACAATGGAAGCAGTAGCCCGCCATCTTGCTTGGAGGCATACAGCCACTCTGTTTTCAATCTAGCTCTCCACTGTCGCCAGATGAATTTCCCAATGTGCGTATTGAGGTCCCGTCTCCTCTTTGGGGGCATAGGTGAGGGAATCATTTGCACCAGATACACTCATTTATGGAGGGTATCCATGTTTACAACATTAAACCTACTGTAACGCTCACCTGATTCCCGTAGAGGCGCCGGTCTTGACTGGGCATATACCGTATCTTCAAAGGTGATGTGTAACACACGGCTGGCTCTTTGGGCTGGACCTCTGTGCACTGTATGTCTGACTCGAAGGGTAAGATGTCTTAGGTAAGTGAACGCCGTGCTCTCCATCTGCCTCGGGGCAGGGTGCTGTAACCAGTTTCTTCACTGGATAAGGGGAGCAGGCCTCTTGACTTCAGAGGACTGCTGTCCGTCGTTTACTGCACGAACGGTAAGTTTCGAGTAATTCTAATGTCTTTAAAGTCTTTAGTAATGATGTTTCTTGTTTTGCAGGGTTCCGGCGATGGCGGATGACGGGCTGAAGTGAGTTGAAGATGGAGCCCGTGTGATGAATAGAAGCGCCTGGAAGCACGTAAGTAAGCGCTTGTTGCCTGCTTCACGATGCGCTCTAACTGTCTTTTTATTTTGCAGGTACAAGTTTGGAGCGGCTGCAGGGTGCCGGAATACCCACTGGGTTAGATGTGGAAAGGAGTAATGGCACGTGAGTATTAAAGATCCCCAATGTCTTTAAACGCACCTTGTTTTGTCTTTCAGATGCGGGATGCAGCGCCGAAGGCCTCCGGAGCGTGCGAAGAGTTGGTAAGCTTTTGTCTTTCAGATGCCGGAATGCAGTGTGAAGACCTCCGGAGCGCACGAAGAGTAGGTAAGCCTTTGTCTTTCAGATGCCGGAATGCAGCGCGAGGCGTTGGTGATAGCCGATGGACCAGGTAAGTGAAGAGCTGTCACTGAAGACCGTAATGCTAACCTGTTCTTTCTTGTCTTTATAGGTGTTGCTGAAGACTGGATTCAGGATGGTAAGCCTTTTTCCTTAGGCCCAGGATCAGATGCAGAAGACACGATGAGCGTTCTGCTGCAGAGGATGCAGAATAACGCAAAGCAAGATTCATCCATCGGGTGTGGTTTAAATAGCCTCCTGTAGTGCTTAGGTGTCTCCTTCCACAGCCACGCCTAGGTAAGAAAAGAGTTCCTGCTTTCCAGAAGAGTTCCAGTGTTCTGAATCTAGGGAGTGGCTCCTGCCCCACCCAACAGGAAAAGTAGTTCCAAACAGAAGAGGATCAGAGGCTCAACTGGCAGGCAAGTAAGCAGCATGGTCTGCTGCAGGTAAGGCCACCCAAGCATTATGAGCCCGGCGCTTCCAGCGCTGGGACTGGGCATATTTATGAGCCTGGTGCCACTGGCGCCAGGACTGGGTCCAAAAGGTCCCAATTGGGACTGGTTGGCACTGGGAACCTGGGTTATGGATCTGCTTCCAAGGGAGTTGGGAAAACCCTGACCTTTTGGAAGCAGAGATCATGACAGTAACCCCCCTCAAGGCCCCTCCCAAGCCGGGCTTCTCCGGGGGTTTTGGCTTGTCAGGAAATGTTCGGTGAAATCTTTTGATTGGGCGAGGAGCGTGGACATATTCAGCAGGTTCCCAGGATCTCTCTTGCGGGCCGTAGCCTTTCCAGTCAATTAGGTAAAATAGTTTAGATTTGGAGATCTTGGAGTCCAGAATGCTTTTGACTTCAAACTCGAGTTCTCCATCAACTAGGATAGGTTTTGGAGATTTAGTTAGTCGGGTTTGAGGTTGCACGGATTTTAATAGAGAGACGTGGAAGACCGGATGTATCTTCATGTGCGGGGGCAAGTCCAACTTGACCGCTACCGGGTTTACCATGGTAGTGATGGAATAGGGACCAAGGTATCTTGGGTTGAATGTGCGTGGCCCTTTTAGAGGTAGATATTTGGTGGATAACCAGACTTGATCCCCTACTTGATATTGAGGGGCTTCCTTCCGATGTTGATCTGCTCCTTTCTTGTATTGTTCTTTAGCCCTTTGAAGGTGAGAAACAGCTTCCTTAAAGGCTTGGGTGATTGTAGAATGCAGGTAGTCTACTGCTGGTGTTTCAAGATCTTGGAGGGGATCCAACTCCGAGGTTCGAGGGTGACTGCCGTACAAAAGAAAAAACGGGGTTTTCCCAGTTCCCGAATGGACAGAGTTATTGTAGGCATATTCGGCTATCCAAAGGATGTCTTTCCAAGTTTTTTCAGTTTGCTGCAGCATGCAGCATAAATACTGTTCCAGAGTTTGATTGGTCCTCTCGGTTTGTACGTCGGTCTGAGGGTGGTGACTGGTCGATAGTCTCACATCAATTTGAGCCGACCGACAGCAACTTCGCCAAAAATGAGAAATAAATTGACTACCTCGATCCGAAATTAGAACCGAAGGAAAACCGTGCAGTCGGACGATGTTTTCGAGAAATTCTCGGGCCAGAGTTGCTGCTGTTGGCAAGCCTTTGAGCGGAATGAAATGCGCCATCTTGGAGAATAAGTCCACGATTACTAGAATCGTATTGTATCCGGAGCATGGAGGTAGATCGGTGATGAAGTCCATAGAAAGCGTATGCCAAGGGCGAGGTGGGATGTCAATAGGGCGTAAGAGGCCTGCTGGTCTTTCCTTTTGACTCTTGTTTTGGGCGCATACTCCACAGGACATTATAAAGTCTCTGATATCTTTTTTCCAAGACGGCCACCAGAAGTAGCGCTTGATCTTTTCTGAGGTCTTGGCCATACCGGGATGTCCTTCCATTAAAGAATCGTGATAACAAGAGATTACTTTTTTCTGTAAATCTGTGCTGGGTAGGTATAATCGTTCTTGGAAATACAATAAGTTGTCCTTTACTGCAAAGTCCTTTCCCTGCAGATGCCAATTCTGTATGTCTGCTGGAGTTACAAGTTGCCTGGCTTTATCCTTAACTTCCTCTATGGATTCTGTGGCGATTACACCCAGAATTCTTTGTTCGGGAATGATTGGTACAGGTTTAGGGTTGATCAAGTGTTCTTCCACTCCCATCCGAGAAAGGGCATCAGCTTTACCGTTCTTTGTACCAGGCGATAGGTAATTATGAAGTCAAACTCGGCAAAGAATAATGCCCAACGGAGTTGTCTAGAGGATTGGGCTTTTGCGGTTTTCAAATATTGCAGGTTTCAGTGATCCGTAATCACAGTAACGGTGTGTCGGGCCCCCAGCAGATAATGCCGCCAAGCCTTAAAGGCAGACTTGATAGCCAGAAGTTCCTTGTCAGTAATCGTGTAATTGATTTCAGGAGGCGAGAATTTTCGGGACCAAAATGCCACGGGATGCAACTGATTGGTTACCGGGTCCTTTTGTGATAGAACTGCCCCCATGGCAAGGCTTGAAGCATCAGTTTCCACGATGTAGGGGAGTTCGGGGCGAGGGTGTTTTAAGATTGGTGCAGAGATAAATTTAGTCTTCAAATCCTGGAAAGCTTGTTCCGCCTCGGTAGACCATTCAAAACGTTTGTTTTTCTTTAACAAGGCAGTGATGGGCTGGACTATTCGAGAGAATTCGGGGATAAACCTGCGGTAAAAGTTAGCGAAGCCTAACATGCTTTGCACACCTTTTACGGAGGATGGTGATGGCCATTTGAGAACTGCATCGACCTTCTTTGAATCCATACGCACTCCGCCAGGTGATAATATGAATCCCAAGAATTCAACTTCAGTCACGTTGAAAACACATTTTTCCAACTTAGCGAAAAGTTTGTGTTGACGCAATCTTTCGAGGACCATTTTCACGTGTTTCCGATGTTCAGATTCCGATGAAGAATAAACGAGGATGTCGTCAATGTAAACAACAACACACACATCTATGAGCTCTCTGAGGACATCGTTCATAAAATATTGAAAGGCGGCCGGGGCATTGCAAAGTCCGAAGGGCATGACCTGATATTCAAATAGCCCATACTTGGTGCGGAAGGCCGTCTTCCATTCATCGCCCTCTTTTACACGTACCAAGTGGTAAGCTCCTCTAAGATTCAGCTTTGTATATATGCATGCTTTTCTGACTTGGTCCAGGAGTTCAGGGATCAAAGGTAACGGATATCTATTCTTAACGGTGATCTGGTTCAGGGAGCGATAATCTATACAAGTTCTAAGGTCTCCTTCCTTTTTTGGAACGAAGAACAAAGCTGAAGAAGCAGGGGACTTGGAAGGACGAATAAACCCATTTGCCAGGTATTGATCCAGGTATTGTCGAAGGTGAAGGTTCTCAGGCTCGGTGAGGGCATAAATTCTACTACAAGGAGGAGTAGATCCAGGTATCAGGTCTATCTGGCAGTCATAAGACCTATGAGGAGGTAGAGAGTTAGCCTGATCCTTCCGGAAAACATCTTGGTATTCTAGGTATTCGGGAGGTAACTGGGGAGTCTCTGAAGAAATTGCTGCCAGTGCAACACCAGGTGGAGGGTGACAAGTAGAGACACATTCTGGAAACTGGACCGTTCTTGCTCGCCAATCGATCAGAGGATTGTGTTTCTCTAACCAAGGTATTCCTAGAATAATCTGAAACTGAGGGGCCTTGATCACATCGAACACGATCTTCTCATGGTGTCCATCTTGACTTACTAGCGTCACCTCTTGAGTGGTATGCATTACTGGCCCGGAGGCTATCTCCGTACCATCCACCGTAGTAATGACGTCCTTTACAGCCTTGGGACAAAGAGTTAGATTCATCCTCAAAACCACTTCATGATCCACATAATTGCCGATGGCACCGCTGTCGACGTAAGCTTCAATTGCATGTAATCGATCCGGATTATCAGGGCTAATGAGGACCATAGGTATCACGAAATGCGAGGTCACGGAACTGGTTTTCACGCTCGGCAAGAGGACCTCTATTCTTGTCGGGCGAGGTCGTTTCCCTGCTCAGAGTTTGTAACTTTGGTAACTGCAGCTCCTACTGCCTTCTTGGCAGGTTTCACCGGACAGTCTCGAAGAAAGTGCCCTGAGTTTCCGCAATAGAGGCATAATTGCAACTGTTTTCTCCTTTCCCGCTCCTTTTTTGTTAGAGGACCTTTCAGACCCCCTATTTGCGTGGGTTCCCCGGAGTCTACTCCTTTGGAAGGAGTTGGCGGTTTGGAAAATACTCGAGCATCAAACTTGGAACGATCGGCCTTCCTGTTCTGCAGTCTGTGATCTATTTGAACGACTAAGTCTATATAGTCCGAACAATCTTGTGGGGGATTCACTACTTGGGCTAACACATCTTTGAGCTCTCCACGTAGACCTCTATAAAACAGCGTAATCCTTTTGTCCTCAGGCCATTGAGTTTCCACTATCAGTCTGTTGAAAGACGCAATATAAGCCAAAATGTCTTGATTACCTTGTCGCAACGAAAGAAGCTCATTGTCCAAGGCCTGCCCCTGTGAATGCCTTGCGAACAGTTTTTCCATACTGAGCTGAAAAGCTTGAAAATCATGGAGGACCGGATCATCTTGATTTACTAGAGGGATCGACCAGTCTGCCGCATTGCCACTAAGGTACGAAAGCACGAAAGCTACTTTAGCTCGATCAGTTGGAAAGGCTGCTGGCTGGCATAAGAAATGCAACCGGCACTGATTGATAAATACTGCAAACCTCTTTGGGTCACCAGAAAATCGTTCGGGCGGAGCCAGAGGTACATTCCCAGGTAGGTTGATCTGCACTGGATTCATAGAGGATGTAGAAGGAAGATTTCCCCCAGATGCGGGTAACTGGGTCTGTCCGGCTTGTGACTGTAGCAATTGTCTAGCGAGATCATCTGTTCGCTCCTTGGAAATAATCAGTTCCCTTCTTAGAGCGTTCGTTTCCTGACGGGCTGCATGCACTTCTGCCCTTAGTTCCCTAAGTAACTGGGCTAGCTGGTCGGTATCCGAGGTTTCCATAGCGCCTGGACGGGAGTTTTGTGGTAGGGTTTGCGTTCTGTAACGCTCACCTGATTCCCGTAGAGGTGCCGGTCTTGACTGGGCGTATACCGTATCTTCAAAGGTGATGTGTAACACACGGCTGGCTCTTTGGGCTGGACCTCTGTGCACTGTATGTCTGACTCGAAGGGTAAGATGTTTTAGGTAAGTGAATGCCGTGCTCTCCATCTGCCTCGGGGCAGGGTGCCGTAACCAGTTTCTTCACTGGATAAGGGGAGCAGGCCTCTTGACTTCAGAGGACTGCTGTCCGTCGTTTACTGCACGAACGGTAAGTTTCGAGTAATTCTAATGTCTTTAAAGTCTTTAGTAATGATGTTTCTTGTTTTGCAGGGTTCCGGCGATGGCGGATGACGGGCTGAAGTGAGTTGAAGATGGAGCCCGTGTGATGAATAGAAGCGCCTGGAAGCACGTAAGTAAGCGCTTGTTGCCTGCTTCACGATGCGCTCTAACTGTCTTTTTATTTTGCAGGTACAAGTTCGGAGCGGCTGCAGGGTGCCGGAATACCCACTGGGTTAGATGTGGAAAGGAGTAATGGCACGTGAGTATTAAAGTTCCCCAATGTCTTTAAACGCACCTTGTTTTGTCTTTCAGATGCGGGATGCAGCGCCGAAGGCCTCCGGAGCGTGCGAAGAGTTGGTAAGCTTTTGTCTTTCAGATGCCGGAATGCAGTGTGAAGACCTCCGGAGCGCACGAAGAGTAGGTAAGCCTTTGTCTTTCAGATGCCGGAATGCAGCGCGAGGCGTTGGTGACAGCCGATGGACCAGGTAAGTGAAGAGCTGTCACTGAAGACCGTAATGCTAACCTGTTCTTTCTTGTCTTTATAGGTGTTGCTGAAGACTGGATTCAGGATGGTAAGCCTTTTTCCTTAGGCCCAGGATCAGATGCAGAAGACACGATGAGCGTTCTGCTGCAGAGGATGCAGAATAACGCAAAGCGAGATTCATCCATCGGGTGTGGTTTAAATAGCCTCCTGTAGTGCTTAGGTGTCTCCTTCCACAGCCACGCCTAGGTAAGAAAAGAGTTCCTGCTTTCCAGAAGAGTTCCAGTGTTCTGAATCTAGGGAGTGGCTCCTGCCCCACCCAACAGGAAAAGTAGTTCCAAACAGAAGAGGATCAGAGGCTCAACTGGCAGGCAAGTAAGCAGCATGGTCTGCTGCAGGTAAGTCCACCCAAGCATTATGAGCCCGGCGCTTCCAGTGCTGGGACTGGGCATATTTATGAGCCTGGTGCCACTGGCGCCAGGACTGGGTCCAAAAGGTCCCAATTGGGACTGGTTGGCACTCGGAACCTGGGTTATGGATCTGCTTCCAAGGGAGTTGGGAAAACCCTGACCTTTTGGAAGCAGAGATCATGACACCTACCCTGCATAGATATGGGTGAAGTGTTCCACTTGAGCAGGCCAGATTGAATCTTCGAGATCAATGCAGGGTAGTTATCATGGGCTAAAGTTCCCACTAAGGATCCTACTTGAATCTTGAACTTTTTAAGGGTATACATTTGTAATCTAAATTGGTTCCTCCCTCCAAAAGGGGGAAGCCAGAGGTATATCCATTGGTGACCACCAATGCCTTAAGATTGCGATGCAGGAGTGCCCCCGTGTGGGATGTTCTAACCCACTAGGCTATGCCCTGCAACATCCCTGTGCGTTGCTTCATCAGAAACAACAGAATGGCCGCCAAAAAGCCTTATGCGCGCTAAAATTCTCTGAAAAATGCGCAGAGAAACCTGAACAATAGGCCGCCAATCCATTTTGCCTATGTCAGTGGTAACACCGGAGACCATTGCCAAAACCTATCATTGGGCTACCCACAGAGTAAAATGAACCTACTTGAAAAAACAGTGCTGCATTGCAAGGGAAACACAGAACTGCTTTAAAAATCTGTTTTTCCTTGGCTGTTAAATTTGCAAAATAATGATTCTCAAACAACAGAAAAGATCCAACATCCTTGCTGGGTGTTAAACATCACCTAGTTCCCGGACTTTTTTTTTATTGTCCCTACGGTTCGGCCATGTGTTTTTAAGCATAAATCGGTAGATCGTAGAAAACTTTCCTATGGACCTTACCCGACTTTTCGTCCATTAACGCACTCGAAATCAGCCGCCATTTTCTGATAATCCTATCATTTCCCCCATCGCCCTGGCTCACCTGCTTTTGCGGCACTAAATCAAATCCCCCGCCCCTGAGCCTGACATCAGCAGACGCGTACCGCCCATTTCCCAACGCCAAAGCACGTTTCGTGTCAACAATCGCTGCGCCTCAGCTAATGAAGTGTCGCCATGGAAATGGCAGGACGCCTCTTTCCTCTATAAGTATAAACACACCGTTTCACAACACACAGCAGCAGATTTTTGATTCCATTACTCTCTCTGTGTTACTTTGAGTATTCTGTGACTCGTTTCTGTGCTCTGGTCAGCTACCTTCGCCGCTTCTAGGCCTTGTGAACACCTGTACCATCTCTGTAAATTATTTTACTTTCTTTACCACACAATGGCTACAATAATGCCGTATATGTACGAGCCCGAGTACACCGAGGAAGAACTACTGGAAAGGCAAGCACGCGAAAACGATGGGGATTCGGACGGCAGTTGGGAGGACCAGTCAACGGATGAAGAGCCTGGACCATGTCGCATGGACGGCGTCTCCACCTGGTGCACGTGCAATCGGTGCGAGCTAATGCCAACTGAGGAGGAGAACTGCTGCTGCCGTGAAAATTCCGGGTGCTTGGCCTACATTTCGGAAGGCGAGCCAAGTCCGCAATGCATCACCGAGCTGCCAGAGTTCAGGGAAGCCTGCCTCTCACGGACCGTGTTGAGGATGATGATGGTGCTTATGCACGAACTTCGCGGCACTGTTCGTCCGCATAATCCGAGTAACGAGTAAGTATACTCTGGTTGTGATGTCAGTGATGCCACTACTATTTCATGGTCGTCTCCCACATATAAAATTACATCTACATATCATTCGAATGCATGTAAATTGGTTCCATATTGTGCATTTTCTAGATAGAATTTTTTTCAAAGCAGAATGACATTTTTTACCTGAATCGACAGTGATAAGAAAGTTTTGTCATTTTAATACAGTTTGCATCTTTCATTTTCACAGGTGGTACAGGCTGGTGGCCTATCGTTGCTTCACTTGGTGGAGCGTAATACCTGCCTGTGCGGGACTTGCCATTGCCATTAGACAACATTTCCCCAGCGACAGTGGACAATACCGCGGATTTTCCCTGGATGTGCTGTAACCGGAACTTTACAATGTGTAATGTTTATTATTTATGTTCAATTGAAATTAAGATCTAAAATAAAACCCAACATATATTTTAACAATGGTTGTTTTGATTTTTTAAATGAATCTAGTGTGTCTCCATTGAATAGTCTTCCTGTGCCTTGTCTTGTCACACCACATGTCTCCGGCCAGCATCCTACCTCACGCTGGCCGCCCACCTTCAATCCACATAACCGTTGAACCCATATGCAGCAGACATACATATGTTATTTTGCGGGTTGGCATCAAGCCTCCCGGCCTTGCCTCCTCCCCCAAAAATACTTACCACACCACTTTGTTCAAGCGTTGGCAATAAAAGGAAGGCCGTTGGATTTTATTGATACAAAACATGGTTATAGGTAAATAATCCATATGGTTGATCATAATAAATCATCCTTTTGGGCACCGGGTACAGAGATGACCCCCTCTGGCCCGTGCCGCCTTGCCACCACAGGCCAGCCTGCTGCTGACTAACTGCCTAGGCATTCAGGGTCTCCAGGGTGAACTGCACCCATATATTCTCCTGGGAGGGTGAGGTATTTATAAACTCACCCCCCTGCCTTCCATGTACTAGATCCTGCAGCCTGCCTCTTACATGCAGTTAGATGGCCTCTCCTTGGTGAGGCCCTGCAGCAAACGAGTCTTGTTTGCACGACCACCGCCCCAATCCACCCCCCCCCGCCCTCTCAAAGGCAGTTCGCACCGGGGTACTTGAGGGGGCCAAGAGGTGCCACAGACCATGTACACTTCAAAGTGGTCTATAGAGCATGGGTTGTTGTTCCCATGTCTACCTCCAGACCCTGTGTCTCCTGCCAAGCATCCCCCCTCACGCTGGATGGCCCCCTGCAATCCACATAAGTGTGTCTCCATTCACAAGTCTTCCTGTGTCTTGTCTGCACGACCACCGCCCCAATCCACCCCCCCCCGCCCTATCAAAGGCAGTTCGCACCGGGGTACTTGTGCTGGCAAGTGGAGCTGTCAGGGAGCGATAAAGGCCAAGAGGTGCCAAAGACCATGTACACTTCAAAGTGGTCTATAGAGCATGGGTTGTTGTTCCCATGTCTACCTCCAGACCCCGTGTCTCCTGCCAAGCATCCCCCCTCACGCTGGACGGCCCCCTGCAATCCACATAAGTGTGTCTCCATTCACGAGTCTTCCTGTGTCTTGTCTGCACGACCACCGCCCCAATCCACCCCCCCGCCTTATCAAAGGCAGTTCGCACCGGGGTACTTGTGCTGGCAAGTGGAGCTGTCAGGGAGCGATAAAGGCCAAGAGGTGCCAAAGACCATGTACACTTCAAAGTGGTCTATAGAGCATGGGTTGTTGTTCCCATGCCTACCTCCAGACCCCGTGTCTCCTGCCAAGCATCCCCCCTCACGCTGGACGGCCCCCTGCAAACTGCATAATGCCACGACATATACACGTCATTCATTCACAAACACACCCCTGTTTCGAATTCTTTATAACCCACTTCATATTTTAATGAGAACTTCTTTGCGCTTTGCTAGTCAACCCGCGAAGGTGCTGGTTATCTGCTCTTCGTCTCTGTGAACTTCCGTGACCACTTCGAGGAAACTCGTCAGTTTGCAACCTGTGAACTGCTCCCTATTCTACGACAAGAAACTACTCTGATCCCTGCATCTAACTGTTTGTTCGTCAAGGTAAGGCTATGTACCATAATCATTTTGCGTCCAATTTCTTTTCGTTCAAGACAGTACATGCAAGGAACTAGTCACATGTTCTGAGTTTAGTCAAATTATCTTTCTATTTTTTTAAAGTTATTCAAATACTTATCCACATGTGAATAACGTGTATAGTTCCAAGAACCAAAACGAACCTTGCATTGAACCTTTTATGTGTCATTTAATTTTTTAACACATTGGTATTCATAGAGAATTGTTGATCTTTACTTTTCAGAACTTTCCACAATGCCTGCCTGTTCCATTGGCGGTTGCCCTTCGAAGACCCATAATAAATCTGAAGGTACTATAATGCATGTTTTCCCTAAGACAATAGATCAGATAAGAGAATGGGTCCGATATTGCGGATATCCACCGTCTGAGCTTGAAAGTAGAGTCCTAGAAGTCTTTGCGGACAAGAGGGGTGATCGATACCGCATCTGCAGCAGGCACTTTAGCTCAGACATGTACTCCACATCATTGCTAATAAAGAAGAACACACCGCGAGCGAGGCGAAAATTGCTCTCAACCGCTATTCCCACTCTATTCGTCCACATCCCTCCACTGGTGAGTCAAGTTTACGTATTTATCTCTCGGCCTTGCGGTAGTGTGTAGCATTAGCTAACAATAATTTCCCCATTTATGTATCCACTCAATATGAAGACGGAAGATTCTCCATCCGTGTCGTTATTGCAGTCATCAGCCACTTCAAGCGCCTATCGGGTAATCTTACTTAGCTATTCTGCCACTGACTTGTTTTAGGCATGTAAATCAATAGTTTTAATTTATCGTGTGATTATTTTACCTAATGGTACACCCTTGTACTCGTCCTCTAGTCTTTGTTTTCAGTTATAATTATTGTTATCCACAATAATGCAAGTACTGTCTTTCAGGGAGATGCTGAGGAGTCCAACGTATTGACGACAACCGTTGATGTCACTCAGATGCTCGAGGTACGTTTCCGGACAGTTCCATCGATGGAGATCATCAGATCTTGCATTCTTGTAGCGTGATTGTTACACACAATGTTTCTTTCGTTTTTAGCCATTGATATGTCCTTCTTTCGTCGCCCTCCTATGTGTCTTCTTTTTTTCAATATTGTGTTCATTACTAATGAAGTCCTATGTTTCAGGGAGTCGATGGAGCATTAGTCCAAGAAGAAGGGGGAGCATGCAGTTACGGGTCGGCGCAACAGCTTGCAGAAGTGTGCACCGCAGTTACATCGTCCCTTGATGTTCTTATGCATTTCGAGGTATGGATACTGACAGTTCGATCAAGCGAAATCATATGACGTGATTACATCCGCTATACTTCCTTCTTTATTAACGCAAGTACTATGTTTCAGGGAGATGACAGAGCTTCTTCTACAAGAACATCACCCCTAGTAGTTGATGCAGATATCTGGGTGGTGACACTTCCAACGATCGAGCAAATCGAATCATATTTAGATATCCATTATTTATTTTAGACAACTGATCATTTGTGCAGGTCTATTTAGATGAGCCGTTGACGCCTGCACAAAGTGTATGTTCTTTTTAACAAAATAGAAAACCATACTAATGCAATTACTGTGTTTCAGGGAGTTACTGAAGCATCATCTTCAATAATATCATCAATGGAAGTCTATGAGGAGCCCGAGGTATGGATCTTGACAGTTCCATCTAACTAGATCAACAATGCGTGAATAATTGTCGTTTGAAAGTTCTACAAAAAGTGTTCATTCGTGTTTTGCTATTGAGATGTACGTGGGTATTGGTCCCCAAGTACATTTTGTGTTTTCAATATTATTATACATACTAATGAAAGTTCTATGTTTCAGGGAGTCGATGGAGCGTCAGTGCGTGATGGATGTGCTTATCATGAAAATATAGTCGTTGCAGCGCAAGAGGAAGTGGAGACATGCACACACGAGTCGGAGCAACAGCGTCCCGATGTTGAAGTTCGAGGCAAGAAAGTTTCAAAGAAAAGAAAGCAAAAGAAGGTTAGTGTCCTGGTCACTATATTATGTTGTTTTTCACTGTTAATAGTTCAATACTGTAAGTTGTGTTTAAACTGAACATCCCTTTTCCAATCTGTCCTCTAGTTGCGAGTGGGTGTACGAACTAGATCTACACAAACAGTGAAGCGAACGAGAGATGTTGCTTGTCAAACCTTTTGGCAGGGACTTGAGACTGGAGATGCATCGTGCCAATGGGAAGAATATGAAGTGATTGACAACGGAGCTATACCACATCCAGCCATTGATAGTGAATGTCCTCCTGGTAGTTCGGATGCAGTCGGAGATCAATTCACAGAATCCACACCCGCAAAAACTAAGACCGCGAGAAAGTTGAAGAAATTGTTTTATTCACCCATCGCCGGAGAAGGAACAGATGTTGCAATGGAAGAGAATGAAGTGGACGACAATGAAACACCATCAATATCACTGAACATAGCGGAAGACGATATCAGAGATTCTACCTTTCATGTGAGTGACATGTCCTCAACGTTACAGGCCGAACCAGCTGGGATGCAGAGTGACAGTATAAGGAAAGAGGCCAAATTCATTGTATTCGATAGTTGTTTGATTGATATTATTATTCGGATGAAATGTGGGCATTCGGTTGGTGGGGAAGTATGTGGGGAGCCATTGATTAATGTGACTCGTGCAATTCGAGGCACTAACCTTAAAATACATGCCACCTGTACAAAATATCATCCTTTCTCATGGTCTGCACAACCCATGCTGGGGCAACTGCCAGCAGGCAATCTACTTTGTGCAGCGGCTGCACTTTTTAGTGGTTCAAGTTTTAAAAAGTTAGAGTCTTTCTTTCAGTTTGTGGGAATCCATTTCATTGCGAAAACTCAGTTCTACAAATACCAAACCGATTATCTATTTCCAGCCATTAGCGAAGCTTGGAGAATGGAAAAAATGTCTATTGATAGTACATTCGCGGGCAAACGGTTCAGGCTAGCCGGTGATGGACAGTGCGACAGCCCAGGATTTTCAGCCAAGTACTGCACCTACCACTTTCAGGACATGGAAAGTAAGAAAATTGTGAGTTCGGTGGTCGTGCAGGTGTCACAAAGTACATCCTCAGTGGCCATTGGGAATGGTGATCGACCTGATAGCCACGGACAGACACGTTTCAATTGCCAAGACAATGAGAGAAGAGTACAAAAATATAAATCACCAATTTGACGTTTGGCATCTTGCAAAAACAATCAATAAAAAAATGTCGGCTGCAGGTAAAAAAAAAGATATGCAAGGTATTTCACAGTGGTCCAAGTCAATCAGCAACCATCTTTGGTGGAGCTCAAAAACATGTGGAGGGTCGTTGGAAATTCTACTGGAAAAATGGCAGTCAGTAATGTTACACTGTAGCAACGTTCACCGCTGGACCACAAACCAACATTTCCACAATTGTGAACATGGCCATTTGTCCACAGAGGAGGCACGGAAGAAGAAGTGGTTGATTCCTTCATCACCCACTCACAAAGCCATTGAAAAGATTGTATTTGATAAAACTATAACAAGAGATTTGAGGGGACTCACGGAATTCTGCCACACAGGAGATTTGGAGGTGTTCCACAATATGTGCCTAAAGTACAGGCCAAAACGATTGCATTTTTGCATGGAGGGCATGATAAATGGGACTCTTCTAGCGGTCTTGGCACATAACCATAATGTTGGCCGTCAACAAAGTAGGACGACCGGAACTTTAGGGACGCTTCGCTACAATAAGGCCTTCACAAAAAGAAGTAAACAATGGGTTATCAAACCAGTGTTTGAGGATATGCAATATGACTTTATTGAGAGACTTATTGTTGATGTCCTAGATAGGCACATACATGGAGTTGTGAACGAACCTGTGCAGGGGACAACTGCATTGCCACCCAACATTGCCTCTGTTCCATGTCCACCTAAAGAAGAGCTCATTGAGAAATACACATCGCGGTTTAAATGATTGTAATTTGATTGTCTGTTCTCTCGAGTCTCCTCATGTTGCAGGCCCATTGAATATGTGTATCTATGTAATGTGTAAATAAAAGTGATTGCTCAGTGTACATGCAATGTGTCTCTCCACCGTTGCCCCTCCCTTCACCGTGCAGTAGTGCGAACCACCCGGGTGTCACCTGTGACTTTGCTCTCGAGTCTCCTCATGTCGCTGGCCCATTGAATATGTGTAGCTATGTATTGTGTAAATAAAAGTGATTGCTCAGTGTACATGCAATGTGTCTCTCCAACCTTGTTCATTTGCGCATTGAATTAAACCAAACAGTAATATAAATCATTTTTCAAAATATATAGAATGTCTCTGTATTTATGGTTCTCTGGGGCTGCAAATACACGCACACAAAATGCAAAGATGGAGTGTAAATTTCAAGTCCTGTGAGATGGCCTTACACTGAATGTAGCTAACTAGGAATGTGTGCTCGTTCAAAGTGAAGGTCAGCTGCTTTGATTTTTTGCTCGGGTGCCGGAATGGCCCACGACTCAGTATAAGGTTCTATTGTTATTTGACCTTGACAGGCCGGGACCATCCCGAAAGACTTCTTTTTGGGGGTGTGGTGCAATAACGTAAACGATAATGAATATAATTTCAGAAACGAAAGCCATTTAATGTTCGTTCATTAGAAGAAATAACGTCGGCATAGAAGGAGTGGTATTTCGGGGCTGCCCTACGCACAGACACAATGGAAAATGCAAATATAATGTAAGTAACTCTTTAGATGAGTTTATACCGCAATTTAATTACTATACAGTAGCTTTAAAGACGGGTTAAGTTGTACTTGTTCGTTCTATGTGGCATATTGTTTTGTACCGCGCACTATCTTGAGGAGAACCATCTCTTTTTATGGAAGCACCTCAAAACCTTCCTCTTTGCTTCTGCTTTCTCTCTCCCTCTCCCCTGCTACAACTGGTCCACTGTCTGCGACCTCGGTCCTGGGCCCTTCCACTCTCCACCTGCACTGCCTCCCTGTCAACCCCTGCACTGGGGGACTGTCTCAGTATCCTACAGCCCCCCCTTGACGTATAATACCCAGTTGCACTGTCCTAGCTATGAAATAATTTCCCGACCTAATATATAAAATGAATAATTTTAATAAAGATCTGATGGTGAGACTAATTTCATTTTTTATGTTTTTAAAACAGGTACATCCTTCATTATTGTATGTGTCACGAGTACCAGACACCGGCGGATGGCTTTTTTAACCGCCATTTGCTTCTCCGCGTGAACAACGTTAGCACCCTGGCCATTTTATGGGACGATCGCCAAGTACAAGTATGCCCTTACGCGGTACTAACGGCTAGATGCAACATACAGACCGTTGTGGTGGCCTAGTGCCTCGTTGTTGGAACAGCCATGCGATTATCAGTGCGACCGAAGAGCTTATTTTATCGTAAACCAACACCCTGTGTACTGCACACGAACATCGCTTGCCTCAAGACGAACTATTTTGGATCGAGAGCAAAGAAAAATGCAAATCGCAGAATATTCTCTAAACATTTGATGTCCAATAAATGTACTTTGCCAAATGGACAATCTTGCTGTTTGCTTTTAAACCAGTTTCATATTCCGAATTGTGGCGCTGTATTGTGAGATGATCTAAGACCATGTGTACAGCAAAGGAACATCGCGTGCCTCAAAATGAACTTTTTGGAACGTGAGCAAATAAAAATGCAAATCGCTGAATATTCTCTAAACATTTGATGTCAAATAAATGTACTTTACCAAATTTAAAATCTTGCGGTTTGATTTAAAAGTACAGTTTCATATTCCCAATTGCGGCGCACTGTGTTGTGAGCTGATCTGTGTTGGTTTCCGGGTTCTGTGTGTAGTCGCGTAGAAGACGCCTGGGCGCGTTTGCCTACGCAGCACAGTCACGTCACGGATAGAGGCGGGGAATATGAATGTTTTGATAAAGTCTGTTTCAGGGGCGGGGGATTTGATTTAGTGCCGCAAAAGCAGGTGAGCCAGGGCAATGGGGGGAAATGATAGGATTATCAGAAAATGGCGGCTGATTTCGAGTGCGTTAATGGACGAAAAGTCGGGTAAGGTCCATAGGAAAGTTTTCTACGATCTACCGATTTATGCTTAAAAACACATGGCCGAACCGTAGGGACAATAAAAAAAAAGTCCCGGAACTATCCTTTAAAGAATCCACCTAAGCACAACGTCAGCAGAAGCAGAGTTCATCATAAGAAAATCCACATTCAAAGGTGCTTGCATGTAAAAAATATGTCAGAAATGGGCGCAGTACCGCTGCTTGCCTGTGTCAGAAGCTGGCATTTACTTACACTATCATTTAAAGTTGTACATTAAAATCAAAGTGTGGAAAAGAAGAGACTTCCATCAAAAGCAATATAGGTTGATACAATGCAATCTCTATATTTTAAAAAGGCTGGAATTAAGAGATTTGTGGCTATATTTGTTAAAAATGTAAATTGTATTTTAGAAAAAGACTATTTTAAACAGTGTTGTAAAAGTGAGTTAAAGCCAGCCACACTGGGCTTCAAAGACATTCCACAGCTTCTCCCAAACAAAGGAATCTTCCCCCCTGCCCTCTGCTGAGGAACTGGCAGGGAGTTGTGAAAGGAGGAGGGAGGAGGACTTTGGCCTGTTGCTCTGACAGGAGACAAAAGACTCCCTTGACTGAAAGGAAATGCAAATTTGGGCGTCAACAGAAACCAGCTGCTGGCGGGAAGAGGCTCAGGTTGCTCTTGGCTCAGCCAAACCTTGGAGGAGGTGCTAGACTGAAATGTGTATCTGGAACTGGAGAAAATATATTTTTGAGAAAAAGACAAACTTGTAAAAATCTGGAATGTATAGGTTGTTAAAATGAAAATGTTGGTCACGTTTTAAAACCACTCTGGATTTTGTGCGATGTTCAGAGACTGAACCACTAAAAATGTTGATATTGTAGCAATTGTGATAATGCTAGGTATATGAAAATGTACAGGATTGCGCCCAGGTGTTATGCGCATGTATGTGGAAAAATGTGTACAGATCTGACACTGGGTAACCAACCAAAAGCGCAAAAAACTGTCATTTGTGAACAGAAAGAAGATGGGACTTGGACAGATACGTGCCTTCTTTAATTTGGGAAGTAAATATGTATTATTAGCAAGTTGGTGATATTGTAAATATGCTTTATATGAAAAATATATTTTCTGTGTAGAAACAAAGGGGAGGTTTTTCCCTGGACCATAAACACAGCATCATCATGACACATCATGACACTCTGGCTTCCTTCTCAAATCAGGAGAGAGGTAATACTTTGACCAATCAGTTTCCCAGAGGGTGGGCTTAGTATAATCAGCCTATCCACCCCTTTGGGAAATACATACATAGGGACTGTTGAGGACCTAGAGAGACACACACATTCACCCATCAACTGAATTACTGGTTAAGCGCTCTGCAGGAGAACCCAGATCCAGACTCGAGAACTCTGAAAGCAGAAGGCCCAATCCAAAGCTGAACCCTTCTCAGCTGACCTTTAAAATCTTTCAACCTGATTTTAACCCCAAACCTCCAAGGGGCACAACAAATTCAACAGCCTGGCTGTGCTGTTTTTCTGCTTCTTGCCAAGAACCCTTGCTAGAACCCAGAGATCCAAACCAGTAGAGCAGAGCTGTAACCCAGAACCAACCTCAGATCCAGTCAGAGAGGCCGTGCAGAGACCAGAGTGCCAGTGCTGAGTGCAGAACCAAGCACCTGAATCCTGTCCGGTGGCAAGCAGATTCCAGTCGTAAACCCTTTGACCAGATCCTGATGGGCCTATTCCAAAACCATAGTTGTGAATATTTAGCATAGAATTGTCCATAGCCAATCTCTTATTCTTAAGTAATCCCATCCAACCCATTCCAACATATCTAAACTGCATTGTAGAACCTCTTTTGTCTGTCCTGAATCCTTCTCTCATCCATATAGTCCTGTGATAATTGTAGTGATAAGTCATCTTTGCGCTAATATAGTTGCTGAAGAAAGGCAAGTGTCGCAGCGGGCAAAGATCAGACAGGGGCGCCTCTGGACTGGTGGCTGTACCGTGGGTATCTCGCATCTTCATAGCCTCTTAGTGTAAAGCAAATCCTTGTTTGTAATCTTCAAAAGCGCATCTTTCATTTGAAATCTTGACTCATTTTGAGAAAAATCGGCCTTTACTAACACCTTCATAACCTCTGAACCGTACATGCTAGGAAAGAAATGTATGTGTCATATTGAAGCTAACATCCTCAGCTTTCCAACGAATCCAGAACCGCATTCCAGCTCCTTATAGTTTGCCGCAATCGTGCTTAACGCACGCGGAAATGTTTGCCGCGATTCTGCATTTGGATTAATTTCATCCCATGTAAAACAGCTATTCTTTGCTTTCAACCTCTGAATTCAGTTTACAACCTGCTAGTTATCCAATCATCATTACTAGTGTCTACCTGGAACTATCCAAAGCAGCTCCCACTAGTTCTGAATCCAATTTAGCGATTTAAAAGTCATTTTTCAGTGTTTTTCCCATTAATTCCAAACCACATTTAAAAGCATTCGACCTGTTTTAAAATCCTTCCTGTTTCTCTCTAAACTTGCTGGGGGAATTGGGATTGAAACTGCATTTTTTGATTGTATGTTCCTGAAACCTGTTTTCTCTCCTTCCATCTCTATATTGCATATTAGGGGGGATTGAGTAGTATCAGGGGAAAAGAGTGATTACATTGCATTTGATTGAATTCATATCAAGTATTATTTCTGTGCTGCTTTCATTTCCTATCATTGCATTTCATTGATCCCACACAAAAGTTTTCTTCTATGCTACATTATTCTTCTCATCCATACTCCTATTGATTAAATAGATTGTTGATTGTAATATTACCCATTGCTGATCATTGTATAAATATTAATAGTGTGATATTTAGGTATCGTTCCTATTCATAAAAGCGTGATATATATATTGTTCAATTCATCTAATAAATCTTTTAACTTTGCAAAACAACCTACTTCTTGAATCAGTGAGACCGGGGGGGATTCAAAGAGAGGGGCGTGATATAAGGGTACATCATTCAGAAATAAAAGAAGGAGGAGGCACGGAAGAAGAAGTGGTTGATTCCTTCATCACCCACTCACAAAGCCATTGAAAAGATTGTATTTGATAAAACTATAACAACTATAACTAAAACTATAACAAAACTATAACAAGAGATTTGAGGGGACTCACGGAATTCTGCCACACAGGAGATTTGGAGGTGTTCCACAATATGTGCCTAAAGTACAGGCCAAAACGATTGCATTTTTGCATGGAGGGCATGATAAATGGGACTCTTCTAGCGGTCTTGGCACATAACCATAATGTTGGCCGTCAACAAAGTAGGACGACCGGAACTTTAGGGACGCTTCGCTACAATAAGGCCTTCACAAAAAGAAGTAAACAATGGGTTATCAAACCAGTGTTTGAGGATATGCAATATGACTTTATTGAGAGACTTATTGTTGATGTCCTAGATAGGCACATACATGGAGTTGTGAACGAACCTGTGCAGGGGACAACTGCATTGCCACCCAACATTGCCTCTGTTCCATGTCCACCTAAAGAAGAGCTCATTGAGAAATACACATCGCGGTTTAAATGATTGTAATTTGATTGTCTGTTCTCTCGAGTCTCCTCATGTTGCAGGCCCATTGAATATGTGTATCTATGTAATGTGTAAATAAAAGTGATTGCTCAGTGTACATGCAATGTGTCTCTCCACCGTTGCCCCTCCCTTCACCGTGCAGTAGTGCGAACCACCCGGGTGTCACCTGTGACTTTGCTCTCGAGTCTCCTCATGTCGCTGGCCCATTGAATATGTGTAGCTATGTATTGTGTAAATAAAAGTGATTGCTCAGTGTACATGCAATGTGTCTCTCCAACCTTGTTCATTTGCGCATTGAATTAAACCAAACAGTAATATAAATCATTTTTCAAAATATATAGAATGTCTCTGTATTTATGGTTCTCTGGGGCTGCAAATACACGCACACAAAATGCAAAGATGGAGTGTAAATTTCAAGTCCTGTGAGATGGCCTTACACTGAATGTAGCTAACTAGGAATGTGTGCTCGTTCAAAGTGAAGGTCAGCTGCTTTGATTTTTTGCTCGGGTGCCGGAATGGCCCACGACTCAGTATAAGGTTCTATTGTTATTTGACCTTGACAGGCCGGGACCATCCCGAAAGACTTCTTTTTGGGGGTGTGGTGCAATAACGTAAACGATAATGAATATAATTTCAGAAACGAAAGCCATTTAATGTTCGTTCATTAGAAGAAATAACGTCGGCATAGAAGGAGTGGTATTTCGGGGCTGCCCTACGCACAGACACAATGGAAAATGCAAATATAATGTAAGTAACTCTTTAGATGAGTTTATACCGCAATTTAATTACTATACAGTAGCTTTAAAGACGGGTTAAGTTGTACTTGTTCGTTCTATGTGGCATATTGTTTTGTACCGCGCACTATCTTGAGGAGAACCATCTCTTTTTATGGAAGCACCTCAAAACCTTCCTCTTTGCTTCTGCTTTCTCTCTCCCTCTCCCCTGCTACAACTGGTCCACTGTCTGCGACCTCGGTCCTGGGCCCTTCCACTCTCCACCTGCACTGCCTCCCTGTCAACCCCTGCACTGGGGGACTGTCTCAGTATCCTACAGCCCCCCCTTGACGTATAATACCCAGTTGCACTGTCCTAGCTATGAAATAATTTCCCGACCTAATATATAAAATGAATAATTTTAATAAAGATCTGATGGTGAGACTAATTTCATTTTTTATGTTTTTAAAACAGGTACATCCTTCATTATTGTATGTGTCATGAGTACCAGACACCGGCGGATGGCTTTTTTAACCGCCATTTGCTTCTCCGCGTGAACAACGTTAGCACCCTGACCATTTTATGGGACGATCGCCAAGTACAAGTATGCCCTTACGCGGTACTAACGGCTAGATGCAACATACAGACCGTTGTGGTGGCCTAGTGCCTCGTTGTTGGAACAGCCATGCGATTATCAGTGCGACCGAAGAGCTTATTTTATCGTAAACCAACACCCTGTGTACTGCACACGAACATCGCTTGCCTCAAGACGAACTATTTTGGATGGAGAGCAAAGAAAAATGCAAATCGCAGAATATTCTCTAAACATTTGATGTCCAATAAATGTACTTTGCCAAATGGACAATCTTGCTGTTTGCTTTTAAACCAGTTTCATATTCCGAATTGTGGCGCTGTATTGTGAGATGATCTAAGACCATGTGTACAGCAAAGGAACATCGCGTGCCTCAAAATGAACTTTTTGGAACGTGAGCAAATAAAAATGCAAATCGCTGAATATTCTCTAAACATTTGATGTCAAATAAATGTACTTTACCAAATTTAAAATCTTGCGGTTTGATTTAAAAGTACAGTTTCATATTCCCAATTGCGGCGCACTGTGTTGTGAGCTGATCTGTGTTGGTTTCCGGGTTCTGTGTGTAGTCGCGTAGAAGACGCCTGGGCGCGTTTGCCTACGCAGCACAGTCACGTCACGGATAGAGGCGGGGAATATGAATGTTTTGATAAAGTCTGTTTCAGGGGCGGGGGATTTGATTTAGTGCCGCAAAAGCAGGTGAGCCAGGGCAATGGGGGGAAATGATAGGATTATCAGAAAATGGCGGCTGATTTCGAGTGCGTTAATGGACGAAAAGTCGGGTAAGGTCCATAGGAAAGTTTTCTACGATCTACCGATTTATGCTTAAAAACACATGGCCGAACCGTAGGGACAATAAAAAAAAAGTCCCGGAACTATCCTTTAAAGAATCCACCTAAGCACAACGTCAGCAGAAGCAGAGTTCATCATAAGAAAATCCACATTCAAAGGTGCTTGCATGTAAAAAATATGTCAGAAATGGGCGCAGTACCGCTGCTTGCCTGTGTCAGAAGCTGGCATTTACTTACACTATCATTTAAAGTTGTACATTAAAATCAAAGTGTGGAAAAGAAGAGACTTCCATCAAAAGCAATATAGGTTGATACAATGCAATCTCTATATTTTAAAAAGGCTGGAATTAAGAGATTTGTGGCTATATTTGTTAAAAATGTAAATTGTATTTTAGAAAAAGACTATTTTAAACAGTGTTGTAAAAGTGAGTTAAAGCCAGCCACACTGGGCTTCAAAGACATTCCACAGCTTCTCCCAAACAAAGGAATCTTCCCCCCTGCCCTCTGCTGAGGAACTGGCAGGGAGTTGTGAAAGGAGGAGGGAGGAGGACTTTGGCCTGTTGCTCTGACAGGAGACAAAAGACTCCCTTGACTGAAAGGAAATGCAAATTTGGGCGTCAACAGAAACCAGCTGCTGGCGGGAAGAGGCTCAGGTTGCTCTTGGCTCAGCCAAACCTTGGAGGAGGTGCTAGACTGAAATGTGTATCTGGAACTGGAGAAAATATATTTTTGAGAAAAAGACAAACTTGTAAAAATCTGGAATGTATAGGTTGTTAAAATGAAAATGTTGGTCACGTTTTAAAACCACTCTGGATTTTGTGCGATGTTCAGAGACTGAACCACTAAAAATGTTGATATTGTAGCAATTGTGATAATGCTAGGTATATGAAAATGTACAGGATTGCGCCCAGGTGTTATGCGCATGTATGTGGAAAAATGTGTACAGATCTGACACTGG
Organism: Ambystoma mexicanum; assembly: GCF_040938575.1. Taxonomy (NCBI): domain Eukaryota; kingdom Metazoa; phylum Chordata; class Amphibia; order Caudata; family Ambystomatidae; genus Ambystoma; species Ambystoma mexicanum. The sequence continues at coordinate 1,287,177,247 of NC_090937.1, forward strand.
GTAACCAACCAAAAGCGCAAAAAACTGTCATTTGTGAACAGAAAGAAGATGGGACTTGGACAGATACGTGCCTTCTTTAATTTGGGAAGTAAATATGTATTATTAGCAAGTTGGTGATATTGTAAATATGCTTTATATGAAAAATATATTTTCTGTGTAGAAACAAAGGGGAGGTTTTTCCCTGGACCATAAACACAGCATCATCATGACACATCATGACACTCTGGCTTCCTTCTCAAATCAGGAGAGAGGTAATACTTTGACCAATCAGTTTCCCAGAGGGTGGGCTTAGTATAATCAGCCTATCCACCCCTTTGGGAAATACATACATAGGGACTGTTGAGGACCTAGAGAGACACACACATTCACCCATCAACTGAATTACTGGTTAAGCGCTCTGCAGGAGAACCCAGATCCAGACTCGAGAACTCTGAAAGCAGAAGGCCCAATCCAAAGCTGAACCCTTCTCAGCTGACCTTTAAAATCTTTCAACCTGATTTTAACCCCAAACCTCCAAGGGGCACAACAAATTCAACAGCCTGGCTGTGCTGTTTTTCTGCTTCTTGCCAAGAACCCTTGCTAGAACCCAGAGATCCAAACCAGTAGAGCAGAGCTGTAACCCAGAACCAACCTCAGATCCAGTCAGAGAGGCCGTGCAGAGACCAGAGTGCCAGTGCTGAGTGCAGAACCAAGCACCTGAATCCTGTCCGGTGGCAAGCAGATTCCAGTCGTAAACCCTTTGACCAGATCCTGATGGGCCTATTCCAAAACCATAGTTGTGAATATTTAGCATAGAATTGTCCATAGCCAATCTCTTATTCTTAAGTAATCCCATCCAACCCATTCCAACATATCTAAACTGCATTGTAGAACCTCTTTTGTCTGTCCTGAATCCTTCTCTCATCCATATAGTCCTGTGATAATTGTAGTGATAAGTCATCTTTGCGCTAATATAGTTGCTGAAGAAAGGCAAGTGTCGCAGCGGGCAAAGATCAGACAGGGGCGCCTCTGGACTGGTGGCTGTACCGTGGGTATCTCGCATCTTCATAGCCTCTTAGTGTAAAGCAAATCCTTGTTTGTAATCTTCAAAAGCGCATCTTTCATTTGAAATCTTGACTCATTTTGAGAAAAATCGGCCTTTACTAACACCTTCATAACCTCTGAACCGTACATGCTAGGAAAGAAATGTATGTGTCATATTGAAGCTAACATCCTCAGCTTTCCAACGAATCCAGAACCGCATTCCAGCTCCTTATAGTTTTCCGCAATCGTGCTTAACGCACGCGGAAATGTTTGCCGCGATTCTGCATTTGGATTAATTTCATCCCATGTAAAACAGCTATTCTTTGCTTTCAACCTCTGAATTCAGTTTACAACCTGCTAGTTATCCAATCATCATTACTAGTGTCTACCTGGAACTATCCAAAGCAGCTCCCACTAGTTCTGAATCCAATTTAGCGATTTAAAAGTCATTTTTCAGTGTTTTTCCCATTAATTCCAAACCACATTTAAAAGCATTCGACCTGTTTTAAAATCCTTCCTGTTTCTCTCTAAACTTGCTGGGGGAATTGGGATTGAAACTGCATTTTTTGATTGTATGTTCCTGAAACCTGTTTTCTCTCCTTCCATCTCTATATTGCATATTAGGGGGGATTGAGTAGTATCAGGGGAAAAGAGTGATTACATTGCATTTGATTGAATTCATATCAAGTATTATTTCTGTGCTGCTTTCATTTCCTATCATTGCATTTCATTGATCCCACACAAAAGTTTTCTTCTATGCTACATTATTCTTCTCATCCATACTCCTATTGATTAAATAGATTGTTGATTGTAATATTACCCATTGCTGATCATTGTATAAATATTAATAGTGTGATATTTAGGTATCGTTCCTATTCATAAAAGCGTGATATATATATTGTTCAATTCATCTAATAAATCTTTTAACTTTGCAAAACAACCTACTTCTTGAATCAGTGAGACCGGGGGGGATTCAAAGAGAGGGGCGTGATATAAGGGTACATCATTCAGAAATAAAAGAACTTTAGACATAAAAATATATAATTAAGGGTTCCAGTTGGGCATCTCACGTCAGGCATTGACTTAGGTGGAGTGCTGGGTTGAAACCACTTAAACCCACCATATCCAGGAAGTATCCTTCAATGCGGAAAGTGTGCAATACTGCAAACATATAGTCCCAATTGACCCTATGTAATGCCTTTTCAGCATCGAGGGATAGAACAATATCATCCTGGTCCGCCTCTGCAGCTACCGCATTTAGGAGTCGTCTCAAATTATCGCAAGAATGCGGACCTCGGATGAAGACTGTCTGGTCTGGTTGCACCAGCCTTGGAAGGATAAGATCTAGTCATCGCACTAGACATTGGGCAGGGTTTTTTGCATCCGTATTGATAAAGGATATTGGTCTATATGCACTACATTCAGTGGGATTCTTTCCATATTAGGGGAAACTATATTATTAGCCACCAGCAGTGATTTGGGTACGGACTCCACATCCCTCGCTTCATTACAGAGGGTTGCAAAACTCGGAGCCATTTTATCTACCAACACGTTATATAGCTCGATTGAAAGACCATTGGGCCGGTGGCCTTTCCTCCCATCAATCCCACTAAAGCAGCCACAAACTCACCCTCCTTGATCGGGGCTTTCAACAGGCCCAGATCTTTCTTGGATACAGTAGATAGATTAATCCCATCCAGAAAACCCAGAATTAATCCAGCTTTGGGAGCGGATGGTTCGGCAAAAAGCTGTCAATTGAATTCAACAAAGCGATCATTTATTTCTTTAGTGTCCGAAAGACCCAGACTTCACAGCATCAGTGAGCTGCGCTTGCTGCTGCCCCTTCAAGAGGACAGCTGCAGAGGGTGATTATTATTCTCAAAAAAGGATTGAGAACATTCAGAGAAAAACCTCTGAGCTCTGTTTGGTGCAACTCTTTATGTACCTCTCACATTCTTTAATTTTACCCAGTGACCTTGATCTTGTGAAGCCTTATGTGCTTGTTCCATGCCCAGTATGTCCACATGAAGCTGTTGTTCGCACTGTCTCCACCCTACATTGCTCCCTCAGTGAGGCTTTGAATGCATCCCCACATTTCACAGCAGTAAAGCCCTCTGTCAGTTTTTGTTCGTCCCAGAAGAAATCTGTGTTGCCCCAGGTGCTCCACAAAGTCGGAATATCGCCGGGCCACAAGGTTCAGTCTCCATGGCCGGGTTTGAAGCTGCACTGTTGGGAACGATAACTACAGAAATATTGGGCCATGATCTGATATAGTTATGGGTCGGATCTCACCCGATCTACCATGGGCACCATTGGTGAAACGAGTAGCCAGTAATCACGACGAGCATAGCTTCCATGATAATTCGAAAAGAAGTAGAAATATCTTTCCTGCGGATGTAATTCCCTCCACACATCTCACAATCGAAGCTTATCCATCAAGAGCATAAGAGCCCTCATTTTTCCAGAAAGTGCAGCATGGGTGGGGGAAGGAGATTGTCTGTCCATACCAGGCGATAAAGCGATGTTGAGACCCCTCTGTGCCCCCAACAAACCTAAGTGGACCAATGTAGGGAGCGCTCTGTGTGAGGACATGTGAGAAACAGACAGCATGGTCATTGGTTGGCCCATAAACATTCAGGAGGGTGACACATTGTTGGAAAAAGCATCCCCTTCACTAGGACAAAGCACCCATTCGGATTGGACGAAGTACCCAATGGGGCAAAGGACAGGCATTTGTGAATAAGGATAGATACCGCTCTATTGCGAATAAATGGATCATGAAAGGCCTGCCGAACATACCCACGAGCTAGCTTTTCCAATTCCTTCCCATCCAGATGGGTCTCCTGGAGGAAGACAATATCCCCTGCCCTTATCCAGCATCAGATTCAGCATTTTACGGCACTTAATTGGGTCTCCCAAACCCTGAATGTTCAAGGTAATAACCGGAATCAGTCATGTCTGCATGCTAGCCCAACACCAGCACACCACATCGGCATCGGTCTGCCAAGAGAAACACATGTGACCCTCCAGTATCCAGTCATTTCCCCCCACAAATAACATTGTCAGCCTGAATAATGACCAAATCAACGTTATAATCCACCCGTCACATCCATATTCCCACTGTCATATCCATGTTCTCTCCCATTGCTCAACCAGAGTGGCAAATAGACCCCCCGCCACCCCACCCGTCATCCACAAAATAACAATAAAGAACAGGAATAACATTCAAACATTGAATACTCAATAATAGATTAAACCGAATTGGAACAGTTAGGCGAAAATCTTCAGATCTCACTCACGTTTCGAAAGTAACAATGACGAACAATTGGATCAAAACATTAGCAACATTCGAGGGGCAAGATGAGCCACTTAGTTGTAATAGAAATAGCAGTTTCTGCCCAGACTCCTAGGGAACAAAAGAAAGCATGTGATTTGTGAAGTCTTGTAATCAACACCCGCCTCCAAGTTACCCCCAGTTAGCTCTGTCACATGATGGTCAACTGTTCCACGCCCACCCCCCAAGTTGTTTCTTTGGTATCAGGTAAGAAAATCACAGCAAAAAATGTCGCTGGTAAAAAGAATTGCGGCAAAAAGCCGTGGTTTGACCCGATAAAGGTGGACTCCATTATACCATTTAAGGGGAGCAGGGGTTGCGGGGGTGTCATCTGCTCCCCGTAAATGGTATAATGGGGCGTGTCCACCGCATCCTTTACATGATTGTGGCAGCAAAACCACAGCATTTTTGCTGCGATATTTTGTATACATGGTGATTTTTGTCGATATTTTAAGACATGGATCTGTTTTTTTATTGAAATCTCGATATTATGATAACATTGCCATACATTAGGAGCATTAATGAGGAATCATCTGAACTTCATTTGTACAAGTTCTAAATTGAACCCCCCACCATTCCCAACACAACAGGAAGAGAGAAGAAAAAAAGGTCACACGAATATTAGCCATGTTCATGTCTTTCAGCATTGCAACCCCACACAGTCCAGGCCCTCACGTGACAGCTAAGTCAACAATAAATGTTTCATAAGCTGTGGCCTAAAGATCATGTGCTCTTTCCCTCAGGTAAACTCCAGGAAATGTCCCAAATGCGGGAGAATTTCATCATTTGATTGAAGTGTGCAGAAAGTTTTTCCATAGATGGGACTTCCCATATTTTCCCCCACCAGTGGTGAGATACCAGGAGCCTTCTGGGGTCTTCCAGAAGTGGGCACGATTTGTTCTTGCTGTCAATGCGTGTGAAATGAGGGCTCCTCTAGGGCTGACATTGGATATGTGCCATCATCGGGAACATCTCCCAGGAGCAGGATTAGCAGACATATGGGAAGCAAGCAGCCTGTGATATCTTTTATCCTTGTCCGGATTTCTTGCCAGTATGACTGGATAATTGGACTGTGCCACCACATGTGTATGAGATCTCCCAGCTGGCCGCAGCCGTGCCAGTAGCGATCACAGTAATCTAAATAAATGGCATGTAAAATCTTTTGGGGGGGGGGTCATCTAGCAATGAAAGCATCATTTAATGGCTCCCTCCCTGAATAAGGTGCAACAAGAGCTCTTGTGAGCACGGCTCGGATCCTCTGCCAAGAGTCTACTGCGATTTCAACCCCTAGTTCCCTCTCCCAGCGCACCATGTATTGTAATTGTAATAGGTTATTTATAATACGCTTAATACACAGAGGTTTCTAAGTACGGACCCAGTGTTCGAACCTTTGTTACTCCGCGTCATCTTGCTTCCAAGATGAGCGCGTTGCCCCTGAGCTATCCTCCTGAGACTATGGTAACGGTATATGGTAACTTGTCCTCCAGGGACACACATTCTAATACGCGATAACAGGTGGACACCTTTCTTGATTCTTGTCCTTCAACCTCTTTAAATTCTATTCCTCTGTGGGACCGGCAAGCCGCTCGCTTGATTTGATTATTGGACACCCAGTGTCGAAGTTGGAAATAATGTAAGTGCTCAGGCTCAGGGGACTTAAACTTCTCTTTACACTCTGTAAAGGTGAGTGGTACCTCAGATACAAGATTCCTTGCAATTCCCATTGTGCGAACCTCCCATCACCCATACCCGGGGAAAACTCTGGGGTGTGTAACACCGGAGAGAGGGTGCCCAGCCCTGACTTAAACCCTTGATGGGCGCAAACTTTATCCCAATAATGCAAGGCGGCGCAAAGGCCTCCAGGAGGCCCTGATGGGACCCTCTCATAGATTTAGAAAGAAATGGGAGATGAACCAAAGGAACCAGTGAGCCGGTTTGTTCCAGCGACTTCCATTTCGGCAGAGGTTAACTGTTCTAGTGAGTGAAGGCAACAGCCGCTTCACGTCAGTTGCTGGACTTGTGCCTTCCCCTTGCCGGTCGCCATGGGTCCATAGGCCGTCTGCAGTTATACTTTTGCCAGCGTGATCTCACTTCGGATGGGTTGCCCGCCAAGACTCCCTCCTTAGCAGTAGAGGCCTGTGAATCCAGGACAGGGATATAATCTGAATCCAGGACAGGATATAATCCGGGTCCAGCATTTCATGACAGCCACTAAACAGCCAGGCCTCCATAGGAGAGTCAAATGAGTGCCATGTGCCATTAAGCTGCAATCACCAAATAGCTGGGAATACCAAATAGTAGCAATGCAGCAATCTTTTGAGTGCCTTGAAGATTGGATTTAACTCCCTGCGCCACTTGGCCACCTCCACCGAGAAGTCATTGAAGAGTTGTATTCCGTCTAGCTGGTTGAGACCATGTTGTCTGTATGCCTTCAAGAAGGATTGTTTAGGCAGAAAGTTCAAGAATCTTGGAGTGATGGCCCGGGGGTGAGCATTCTTGGCCGGCTTTTGGATTGGTGCCCTCTGGGCCTGTTCATTAAGGAACTCTCTGGGATTCCTAAGATGAAGCGCTGACTGTCATAAAGAATACAGAAAGCCATTGAGATTGTCGCTTTCTGCGCCCTATGGCATCCGACCAGCCGGACATTGTTGCAGTGTGACTGATTTTCTTGGTCATCCAGTTTGGCTCCCAAACGTTGAATCGCTTTAATAGCTGCATCCAATTCCAGGGCCATATCCTGTTGATCGTCTTCCGCTGCACTGATCCGCTGTTCATCATCAGAGGTTGGTTCGCCCTGGGCATTGAGATGACTATTTATGTCCTTAAAATCCTAGACCACATCTTGAACCTCTAGATTCGTCTCATATGAGTGCTTGTTCACGGTCTTCATTTCAGCCGAGATTGCCTGGAATTGTGCCGTCATATCCATTGTCTTTATCTGCCGGATCTTGTGGTGTGTTACAAGACCGCTTTCTGTTCTGCCGCCCTTTAGGACTGATCGTGCAGTGCTGTTTTTGCTGCGTGGACTTATCCTGCCTGCCACAGATGGTCTATGGGTATACCCTCACCAGTGGTACTCTGCACAGTGCTAAATATAGGGAAAGTGCTGTTTGCTCTCTGGAGTACTACGCTAACAGAGGGGCAGTTTGTTAGGCAAAGTTTGTATGCAGTACCCTCTGGGACCACTACACACAACTAGAACTGCAGGTGTAAGCAAAACCAACCTTTGGGATAAGTCTGTACCACACAGTTCTTGGTAGCAAGCTGAGCAGCCAGGTTTATCTCAAGAGGGAACGTGAGCTTGTAAGGGTGTTACACAGAGGTCTATAATTACAAGTATTCAGATAGACACTTAAACTCAAGGTTTCTTGGTAAAACACTTCTTAATTTATTTACACAGTCAGAAAACATTCACTAAAAGGAGGCATTCAATTTGTATTTTGTATTTGTATTTATTATTTATAGCGCGCACCTAACCCGAGGGTAGCAAGGCGCAGAGGATTCAAGAGGATTGTGAAGGTTAGTTACATATCAGCAATAATTGGAAACCAGCTGAGGTTACAGTGCTGGAAACATCAAGAGTAACGAGAAACAATACAGCAAATAGTTACACGAAATATACAATATTTACAAGTTATATAATATGTTGTCTCTGAGAAGATCAGTAGATAAGCATGGATATACACAATTTACAGAATTTGTAGTGTGGCGCAGCAGGAGGAGCGTTATGTATCCTGTTCCTTGAGCCAGAGGATAGTCTTAGATCTGAATTGTAGGTACGGGAGGTCATCCCTAAAAGGTGGTGGTAGGGAGTTCCAGAAATGTGCTGCTTTGACCGGAAAGCTGTTCCCTCCAGACATCATGCGTTTAAATCTGGGCACTAGAAGGAGATTGGTGTTAGCCTTTCTGGAAGGGCGGGAGGATGCTGGTCTGGTGAATCTAGTTATCAGGTATTGAGGGGCTGCTTGGTGAAGGCACTTATGAGTCAGGGAGACAGATTTGAGGAAGATTTTGTCTTTCGTAGATAGCCAATTGACAGATCTTCTAGTCTCAGAAATGTGGGCTTTCTTTGGAATGCTAAGGGCAGCTCTTAAGTCATTATTTTGTAGGATTTGAATTTTATTTGTGATATATTTGTTGCAACCTACATATAGAGAATTACAATAATCCAGCTTGGATAGGATCAGAGCTCTGGCTAGGGTGATACAGTTGGAAGGTGAAAGGAATGGTTTAGCTGCTCTAATAAGTTTGCAAGTGTAAGATGTGGCGAATGCCATAGCGTTAACTTGTTTTTTGAGGGTATGTGTTGAATCTAGATAGGAACCAAGGGTTTTGACTTCTTTAGCTACAGTGATCTTGTTATTGTCAATTATAAAGGAGGAGTAGTTTTGGTCTAGTTTGTTAAGGTTAGATGAGGTGCCTAGAATGAGGAGTTCTGTTTTGTCATCATTCAGGCATAGACCGTGTGAAGCCATCCATGCCTGGATGATGAGGTACACTTTATTTACAAAGGCCAAATCCTTTTCATAATCCCCCGTCAGCGGGATGAGGATCTGGGTGTCATCAGCATAATTAGTGTAGATGATACCCAGACCATCTAGATCATCGAAAAGGGGCTTTGTGAAAATGTTGTACAAGGTGGGCGAGACGCAAGAACCCTGAGGCACGCCACAGGTAATGGGCATTGGGTCGGCCGCTGATAATGGGGAGAAGACTCTCATAGTGCGGTTGTTAAGAAAGGATTGGATCCAGTCTGTTGCCTCTTGGGAAAAGTGGGCTGCCGATTGTAAATGATTGCAGAGAATCTCTTGGTCAACCAAGTAGAATGCAGCTGAGAGATCAAGAAGAGGCAGTAATGCAGTCTTACCTTTGTATCTCAGCTCATCTATCTGTGCCTTGAGATCTATGAGTGCAGTCTCAGTTCCATGCTGATGCCTGAAGCCAGACTGTCGGACTCCTAGGAGGTGGAAGTGTTCAAGGTAATGTTGGATTAGTTGGTACGCTACTTTATCAAGGATTTTAAGTAGGAACGGTACTGTGGTGATGGGGCGATAATTAGTGGGAGTTGAGGGGTCTAGATTGGGTTTTTTGATGAGGGAGAGGACCCAGGATTGTTTCAGATTATTAGGTATAGTTCCTTATGTGAAGGAGGCATTTATTCGTTTTGTGATGAATGGTGCAAGATCGCGGGCCGCATCATTTATCAATTGTGCGGGGCATAGGTCCCCATGGCAATTTGAAGGTTTGAGGGTGAGAATGACCATTTCAACCTCTTTGGTGGATACTTTACGGAAATTGAAGTGGGGAATGGACACAGGGGGATGCGTCCGAGAGGAATGTGCCGTTATAGCACTAGAGATGCTAGATTTAGTAGTAGAGAGAAGGGAATCTTTTTTGATGCTTATCTTCACCTGAAGAGAAGTAATTTTGTTAGCTAGGGCGTTTTGTATACCCGTGCACCAGTTTTTATCCTTGAGGCAAGAGTCAGGCGTCTGTACAGGGGATTCTACCTCTTTCAAAATTGCGAAGAGCTCTTTGGTGTTAGATTTAGCTTGCAAGATGCGGGTGTTATAGGAGGTTTGTTTGGCCAGGATAATTTCTTTTTTATACTGGGAAGCTAGTATGCTCAAGTTTTTCTTATTGCTTTCTGAGGGATGTGATCTCCAAATTTTTTCACAGCGTCGTTTCTTCTGTCTGAGGGCCTTAAAATGGGGAGAGAACCAAGTGTTAACATGTTTGCAAGGCTTGCTTTTTCTCAACTTCAGGGGTGCTATGTCATCAAGAGCTGCAAGCATAGCTTTGTCATACAGGTCTACCATAGTGAAGGCATCTGTATGGTCCGGAATGGCATTCAGAGTTGGTAAGATCAAGGGGACAAGGTTTTCGGAAGTAATGTTTCTTTTGTTTCTGGTCTGGACAGCTGGAGCAATACTGTCAACTTGTGCTGGTATTGCCTTTAGGGTGAACGAGATCAAGTAATGGTCTGTTCAAGGCTGTGGCAATATGTATGAAATGAGGACTGGCCAATTATGCGCAGCTAGCCAGTCAAGAGTTCTGCCTTTAATGTGGGTGGGATCTGTGATCTTCTGGGTAAAGCCTAATGCCACTAAAGTGTTGTTAATTCGTGTGGCATTGGCATCTGAAGGGTCGCTGAGACCAAGGTTGAAGTCTCCTAATATGATACTTTGGGAGGAGTTCTTGAGATTATTTGATAAGATGTTTGTATGGTCTTCTTCAAAGGATCCTAGAAGGCCAGGGGGTCGGTGGATAAGGTGAATAGATATAGACTGTGTATTAGATAATATCACACGGAAATATACTACAATACTGCACACTTATTGGTTCTGAAACATTTACACGACTTTGAAGGAGGAGCAAAATGGCATTCAGAGCAGTTGAAGTAGGAGCAAATAGGCATGAGTTAATAAAACGAATATTACGCTTACTCTAAAACAGTAAAATTGTTTGAGTTCAACAGAGGAGTTGATTCCATGCAATAGGTAGGCCAAAGTCAATGGGCTAGTGTCTTGTATAGGTAAAAACAGTTCTGGTAAAAACGGTTCGTAAAAACGGTTCCATGTCTTTTATGAAAAAAATCAGCCTTTCAAAAATTAAAAATTTACAATATATTCTGAACATTCATAAAATAAACATGTATACTTTACAGATTTAAAAGATTGAGATTAAACAGTATTTATGATACAAAGAAAGGAAATACATTTTGTAAAGATAAGCAACCTTTATAGAGTGGTATCCATATCTCATAACTGTTGCAACAAGTTCAGAGCCTGAATAAAAGTTACCATCACTATATTCAGTCTCAATTTCTGACTATTATACAAGATACTCTATAGCGTATCTGGATCCACTATTATCAAACCTAGGAACAAATGCTTGAACAATCGCGCTCTTAAAGATATAAGCATTAGACATTGAACTAGCAGATGCTTAAGGGTTCCCACCCTGGCAGCATCCACACAGAATCGAGAGATGTTATCATCTACTAATTGCCTCCTATAAAGCACTTCCTTAGTATACAAAATATTCAATCTTAGCCGTAGATATTGAGATCTGTGCTTCGTATCCGGAAAATTCAGAATATATTGTTCAGTAATAAACAATTTCTTTGAAACATACGGCTGGGTTTGAAAGAGTTTGCGTTGCAAGCATTCATTTCTAGTTTGGATCCAATCGTACATCCATAATTTAGCTTTTGCTCTATTTGGGTTATTGAGAAAAGTAATTTCTTTTACCCCAATAGAGTCCAGGATGTTCAAAGCACTTTTTCTCCAGGCCTTAATATTAGAATGCTCAGAAGTCAAAACCTATTTGGCCAAAATGGTCGCGATAGTAATAAGCCAGACACCAACAGGTATGTTCTATAAAGTGAGATAACCTTTCAACAGTATATCGCATATAATGAGACCATTCCTAATTCGTGCCGTATTCGGCACATAGATACCATCTGAGGCAAACCTAAAATGACTTGCCAGAAACGCGCTTCAAATTTCAACCAAAAGGACTCAAGGAGGCAGCATCTTGTCTCAGACCCATAGGTGAGAATGGGAGTTACCTTTTGTTTAAAAAAAGTTATCGCCAGTGAGAACGAAAATTTACCGTATTTACACTGGATAATATGTGCCTGGTCTATGCCTGTTTTTAAGAATCCAGGTCTGAGGAATAAAGATGTTCATTATAATGGGTACTGATAATAAGGCCCAAGTACTTATATTCCTCAGTTTCATCCAATTTTTTGGTTCTGTTATTTAAACGGAAAAGTCTTTGCCACAGTTCACGGAAGAAAGGTTCATATGTCGGGTCACAAGCTGACTAGGCCTGCAAGTTTCCAAAGTTCCATGAACTTTTGCAGTGAGATGTAAGTTCTGTCAGTCGGGTTTTCACAACTTATGTTGAAGAAAAAGATGCAGCTGGAGAATTATGTTCCTGGAAGTTCCTGCAGATCTTGCTGTCCTGAGCCTCAGTTGTGGGGACAAGACGGAGGACGTCGGGGGACTCCTGCACTGCACAGGGACTGGTCACAAGCTGGCAAACTGGCAATTCTTCGACTCCGATAGCTGTCTTAAAGCGCACAAACTGGTGTCCTTCTCCCTGGTAATTCGGTTTCCTGCAGCACTCTGAGGAAAATACAACCAGCTCCGAGAATGGTGTCCAGGTGGCTTACGAGCTGATTGGTCCTATCAACTCAAAGGAAGAAACCGTCCGTGAAGGGCTTCTCTGTCGCGGTGAACTTGGCGATTCGGACCTGCAGCAGTGCTCCACTGGGCAAACCTATGGTCCAGTAGTTGCAGCAGCCGTCCTCCTTCAGCTCGTCTTCGGTTCTTTCGTTCCAGTGGTCGACTCTGCCTTTCAGTCTAAGAGACTCGCCTTTTAAACAGTTTTCTCCCATTCATTCCAGCCTAGCTGCCAGTCACCCAGCAGGGTGGCTGTCCTTGCCAGACAGTCAGCCAGCCAATCACGCCAGAGTGCATTTGGTTCTCCTAAGAGACAAAGCACAGGGAGTTTCGGGCACCTCCCTCACTTCCTGCCCACCCCAGACACTCGGACGCCAGAGGCGGTCTTCAGTCCTGAAGCCCGTCAAAGGCATAGAAACAAAGGGACCAAACCTAGTTTGGCGCACAGAGACAAATTCTAGAAGGACCTTTCCAAAAAGAAATGGTGAAAAAAGAAGACAGGGAGCTGTTTAAACATAGGGGGCTCAGACACCATCTTGAAAAACATGGCTCCCGCGATTTTTAGCTAACGGTATCCGCGGTCGGGGAAAAATCAATTGTAGTTTGTTGTAAAACCACTGCCACCAGCCATTTCGATAGGAAAGGATAGCATTAGACTGCTACATGAGTCTCTAGACAAAGAGGATACTAAGTAACCCCTCCAGCACTCTATTGGAATATAGTGTGTGCTGGTTCTAGGAATTTGAAAAGACTAGTAAAAACAATTTAACTTTACATTCTCTAAGAAACTGTAGTTTATTCCAGAGAAGGTATTCAAACCTTGGGACAGCCTAAAAAGGCTTCACCTGTGTCACTGCACTGAGGATGCTGTGTAACACACATGAAAAGATGATGCCTATGGAGTTGTCTAAAACTCCATAATGAAAGAACACAATGTTACCCTCTTGGAAGGGTCAGTAAGGAGGACGCGCACACGGAGTGGAAACAAACAACTCTTTATTCAATCGCTACCAAACAGGAACCGGCGCTCTCGCGCCTTACCCAGAACTCCCCTTTCTTCCTCCCACTCCCCGTTACAATAGCTCCGCCTTCCCAACGGCGGGGGCCGCACTCATTAACCCTCGAGTGCCTGGCAACACCACCCCCGAACAATATGTCCAAACATCAGAGTCAACACTCTTCAACTAATCTCGCCGGCTTCTTGACGACTCTCCGAGGTCTCTCGTCGAGGGTACCCGGCCCTGATGATTCCGGAGTTCCTTCTTCCTGACTTATTTTTCCCGGGTCCCTTCCCGGAGGGATCCACAAGTCGTCCCGCGATTCTCGCGGCTCTGGAGAGAACGACCGCTGGGGCGGTTCCACTCCCTCACGTCTGCTGTAGTGTCTGAATTGTTGACAGTTCCTGGTGAGAGCTCTGTTCTGGTCCTCGGCTGTCACCATCATGCCTTTTACTGCGGTTACCCTCATGGGGCTCGGGGCAAACCGCAGATCTGTCTTCCTGGGTGTTGGTTGTTGAACGAGCACTTCATCCCCTATGTGAAAGTCCGGTATCACTGCGTGGCGGCAGGAATCAGTGTCCCGTCTTGCTTTCTCTTTTGCCTCTGTGTCCCTTTGGAGTACGTCCATGTTGGGCAGCTCCTCATATGATGAGTTGTGAGGTATGCGGGTTCTCACATTGTAGCGGAGCATTAACTCCGCGGGCGTTTTGTTTGTGGCTTCATGGGGGGTGTTTCTATAGTCCCGTAGGAGTCGGCACAGTGCCTGGTGAGGATCGACTGCCTCTACTCTGGCTCTTTGTCTCGTCTTCTTAATTGACGCCATGAAGCGTTCGGCCATACCGTTCGCTTGCGGGTGACGAGGGGTTACCTTCATGTGTTCAAACCCCAAGTGTTCCGCTAGTGTCCTGAACTTGTACCCACAGAACAGTGGCCCATCGTCGGATTTGACTGTTTTAGGGATCCTCCACTCGCTGAACACTTCCTCTATTGCTGCCGCTACTTGCGGGAATGCGGTGGTGGTGACTGTCTTGAAGATGGGTAATCTTGAGTGCTCGTCTATGAAGAGCAGGAGGTAGTCACCAGCTTCCGTCGGCCCATAGAAGTCCATTGCTACGCGCTCCCACGGACGTTCTGGAATCTGTGTGTGTTGTAGCGGGGGTGGATGTTCCGGAGGGGCTGTGCATTGGCATGCATGACAGTTCTTTACCCATTCTTCTACTGCTGCGTCTAAAAATGGGAACCAGACGTGGCACCTCAGCTGCTTCTTTGTGTTGTCGGCTCCTCTGTGTCCCTCATGGGCTGTGTTGACGACCTCGTTCCTCAGCGTGGCGGGGATGACGATCTTGCACCCTCTGAGGAGGATGTTGCTGTCTTTGACGGCTAGTTCTCTATGTATCCTGGCCAGCCTCTCGATCTCTTGTCTGCACACCCCTGGGTGCGCCAGCATTGCTCTGCGATGGTCGTTCCACTTGTTGGTCGACGTGAGGCTGATGGCGAGGGCTGTGGTAGGGTCAGCGGCTGAGGCGGTGGCAACCCTCTCAAGGGACAGCGCTGGAGGTAGTGAGTTGGATGATATGTACTGCACATAGGCGACGTCCCCTTTCCGGGTCAGTGGCGCCCCGACGGGATGTCGTGACAGATAGTCAGCGGGGTTCAGATCACCCCCGGGACGGTGGACAATGTCATAATTGTATTCCTGCAGGCGGATGCCCCACCGCTCAATTCTGGGGGGCATTTTGGTGTGTGGGTTCCCAAATAGGGACAGCAGGGCCTGGTGGTCCGTGATTAACGTAAACTTTTTCCCAATGATGAAGTTATGGAAATGCTCACAGGCCCAGACAGCGGCCAAGCTCTCCTTCTCTGCTTGGGAGTAGGCGAGCTCTGGGGTGGACAGTGCCCTACTCGCATAGGCGATCACATGTCTTGGGTGGACATCTGCGCCGGGCTCGCATCCACGACAATTTCGGTGTGCCACAACGGGTTGAAGTATGCGAGGCGGTGCGCCTCCGTAAGGGCTCGCTTGATGTCAGAGAACGCCTGACGGCAGGCAGGGGTCCACTCGAAGATCGACTCCTTTTGTAGAAGTTTCCTCAGCGGGTCGGTAAGGGACGCATAGTGGGGTATGTACCTTGCACAGTAGCCCGCCATGCCGAGGAACGAGCGTACCTCACCTACCTGTTGCGGCTCACCTAGGTTGGTGATCGTGTCGACCTTGTCAGGGTCTGGGAGCATCCCTTTGCGGGAGAAGATGTGTCTGAAAAATTTCAGTTTTGTCTTGCTGAATCGACACTTGGTGATGTTGAGAGTGAGGCCCGCTTCCTGAAGTGCCGCGCACGTGGCATGCAGGGCCTTGTCATTGGACTCCTTCGTTGATCCAAAAACGCGGATTTCGTCGCTGTAATTTAGCGTGCCCTTAATGGGTCTGATCACCTGCCCTATAGCCTCCTGGAAAATCTCTGCAGCGGATGAGATCCCAAAGTTTAGCCGCCGGTATCTGTAGAGTCCATCATGGGTGGCGAACGTTGTGATGGGCCTGGACTCCGGGTGTAACTCCAACTGATGGTAGCCTTGAATGAGGTCGAGCTTGGAGAACATTTGTGCGTTGTTTAATTGGACAATCATGTCCTCGATGCACGGTCCGGATGTCTCTCACGCTGAATAGCGGTGTTTGCCACCATCATGTCCACGCACAGCCGGATCTTGCCCCCTTCCTTGGGCACGACTACAATGGGAGATACCCATGGCGTTGGCCCCGTAGCAGGTTCGATAATACCATCGGAAAGCAATTGTTGGAGTGCCTCCGACACCGCTGCTTGTAGGTGAAAACCGACTCTCCGAGGATGTTGCGGTACTGGCTTCACCAAGGGGTCGATGTGAAGCCGGATGGGAGGGGCCTTGAGCTTGCCCAGCCCCTTGCATAGGTTGGGAAAGTCTCTTGCGATGTCAGCTTGTGTGATCAGGTTTTGTGATTGGTAGCATGTTACGGTGCCGACTGAGTCTCTCAGATTTGGGCTGTCCGAGGTTGCCGCGATGGTGTCTCCCGTTTTCACGTGTATCTCGATTAGCCCCAAGCGAGACGCCGTGTGGTAACTGAGTAGGCATCGACTTCTGGCAAGTGACAGAATGATGTGTATCGTCGTGTCAACCTGCCGGCCGTTCAAAAGGAGACGTTGCGTGAAGCATTCCACTGTCTGGTGGGGGGTTGCAGCTCCCCACTGGAAAATCCTCGAGCGAGAAAGTTCGAGTGCTGGCGGGTTCGGTATCCTGGCGTAATCCTGCTCGCCCATAATGTTAACAGTTGCGCCTGAGTCAATCATGAATTGGAACTGGCAGTTACCCATTTTGACGGGGATTTTGGGGGCCTCTCTGGCCTCTTCAGTGTCAAGTATGAGATTGACAAATTCGTCCTGGTCGTATGGGTCGTAAGACATATCGTATGCACCTTCCTGTTCATCGTGGTAGGCAGTCTCGTACCTGTATTCCATTGGTGGGTGGTCGTATTCATCGGTGAGATGCCTGGGTTGGTCTGCCTGGTCAGGCTGCAACGAGTATCCCTGTGGTTGGTACTCATCAATGGCTCTGATGTATCGCCTTTGTCCCTGCCCTTGTTGGTGGTATCTGGGTTGGTTGTATTGTGGAGGCGGCGGGCGGAAAGGCGTCCTGGTCTGTGCTTGAGGCCTCATCGGCGGAAATGGTATGCCTTCTCGACACACAGAGTGAAAATGACCCTCTCTTCCACAGTTTGTGCACCGTTAGGATAATGCTGGGCATGACCCTGCATGTGGAAAGGAAATCCCACAGCAATAGCATTGCCTCTGTTGGCGGGGAACTTGCGTGGGTTGCGTTCTGTATGGATGTGACCCTCTGTCACCTGGACGAGATGGCTGTATGGCCGCGACGAGCTCAGCTGTCTCTTGTTTGGGGTTACCTGGATTGCCCATGGATGTGGCTTGGGCGTCGACCCTTTCATGTATGTGGGCAAGCTCGCTCACCTCTTGGATGGTGAGAGGTTTCTTTAAGAGCTGTTTCTTAAGGGCAGGGGACAGACATCCTTCAATGACTCTGTCTTATTGCTTCCTCTAGCGAGAATGCGTAAAATTGGCAGTTTGCGCCTTTCACCAGTAGGCGGGTTATGAACTCATCGACAGTCTCTTGTGGCATTTGGGTGCACTTGTTGAACAGATAGCGTTCATAATCACGGTCGACTTCTATGATGAGTTTATCTAACGCCGTGATCAAGTTTTTGAATGTGTTCTGTTCCGCTGCAGGGATCGTCTTCACTACGGTTTTTATCTCCCCCCTACCAGATTGAGGAAGATGTCCCTGATGTTGGGAGAGTCACCATCACTAAGACCCCCTTACATAATGTTGGAAGTCCTCCATCCAATCAGTCCATCTCGGTCCCTTCGTGGCTTGTGGGGTCATGGTGAAGGGCGGGGGTAGCCGTAGCTGAATTGGCTGCGTCGCGCGAACCTGTTGAGGTGAGCTGGGCCCGGACCCAGAAGTGGAACCCCTTCTGCTCATGATGCCTGGTGGAGGTAGCTTGTGGGGGTTGCACTCAGCCCGTGAGGCTGCTTCAGTTGGTGAGCGTGCGCGTGACACCCACCTGGAGTCTGCTGCCGGGAGTGGGCAGGTGGCGTCCTTGGTGTAGCAGAGAGGGGCGGCCCTCAGAATTGTCAGGCTGTGGTGGTGAGTGCAGGAGGCAGGAGGACACCCCAGGCGGCCTTGAGAAGCTGTTGGAGGGCGTGGGTGGGATCACCAACACGCGGATGCGGGAGGGGCCAGGCGGACTGTCAGGGCCCAACTGCGCACTTCCTTGTGCTTCAGCTTCCACTGGGGAGCAGGTGGCCCTCTCCCGGTGGAGGGGACACACAAGAGTAAAACACACATCAAAATACATGAAAGAGTGGGAAAAAAGGCTCACAATCTTTCCATTTAACAAGAAATATACCTTACGGAGAAATGTTAAGGATCAAACGCAACTGCACAAGGACACAAGATTTTGAAAAACACGCAAGAGAGAGTATCAGAAAGTTTGAGAACAGAGGCTATAAACATAAGCATCTCATCAATAGTTATCAGAAAACCAATCTCAAAACAAGAACATATCTTCTCAAAATACAATCCAAAGAAAATACAAACAGAAGATTCCATAAGATTTATCACAACGTATAACAGTCAGAACAAAATTTTGAACAACATATTAAAGAGAAACTGGAATATATTGAAAACAGATCAAGATTTGGAAACATTACTGAGCACACAACCATGCATTACCTATCGAAAAGCAAACAATCTTAAGAATATACTTAGTCCGTCTCATTTCATTTCATTTCAGAGAAAACCAACATTATTCCATCACAAATGTGGCTTCAAAACCCTATGACAGGACATTATAAATGTGGATCCTGCAACCAATGTCAATTCTCAGACAACAAGAGAACAGAAATCCTACTGCCCAATGGACAAACAAAGAAAATACAACAATTTATCAATTGCAACAGTACAATGGTAATATATGCAATATAATGCATTTGTGCAAAATTATATATTGGAAGCACTAAACAAATGCTCAGAACTAGAATTAGCGAACATATTAGATCCATTAAAAATGACACACCAGAAACACCATTAGCCTATCACTTTAAGAAGCATCATACATCGAAGGAGATTGGAAAACTGAAATATTTTGGCATTGAAAGAATTGTCACCCCACCGAGAGGCGGCAATGCAGAAAAAATACTTAGACAAAGAGAGGCCTTTTGGATTTGCAATCTTGATACTTGTTACACAGGTCTAAATAAAGACCAAGAAATGCATCATTTTTTGTGAGAGAACAATACAGAAGTAATTCAACCATTGGGCATTGCACCGACTAGTTTTTATAAACATTCACAAGTCTGGCAAGCAAAAAGGGACACAATGAAAGATAAACTAGCATCCACATTGCCTGTAAAATACAAATATAATGAAAATAACAATATACACATGGAAACTTGGGAAATGCTGTGCTCATGATAGAAACACGGTAAATTTGAAGAGTGCAATGGTCAAACAACAAAAAATAGCCCAAAACCAATATGAAAATCGAAATCAACAAGTGTCACGTGATCGTCATTTTCTCAAAATAGTAATCACAAGGTGTCATGTAACATTCAGAATAGTCGACTATCAGAATACAAGAATGTACAAGAATTAATAATATAAACAGCGAAAGATAGAAACTGCGGAAAACAATGATAAAATAACCAGCCCAAACTAAAATGGCGACCGCAACATGACGAATGTAACGTGATCGCAAACTTCACAATCACGTGACAAGCATCTACGTCAATAAAATGAAACCAATTTAGGAGCGAGTACGAACGAGGAAGACAGAACAAGAAGGCGGACCAGGCACGCGAGAAGCACGGAGATCACGCAAATCAACTTAAAGACGGTAAAACAGAGGGTCGTGTGTGTCTTAAGATTATAAGACTATGTATTCATGCAAATCAGATGGTAGACATTTTGGACAGAGAAGGTCAAACTTCAAATAGTAAAAGTAAGGCATTTTCCATATTCCCCTTTTAGAAATTCATTACAAACATTTGAAAGCAACGATAAAAATACAACAAATGGAAACCTGCAAAACGGACGTTTTCGAAAGAAAGTAAAATAAGGTAAAACTATGTGTGAATTTAATCATAATCATCAAAGAAGGTAATTGTGGATAACAAAGATATAGGTAATTGTAAAACGGAAGTTTGTGAAAAAGTAAAATAAGGTAAAACTATGTGTGAATTTAACCATTAACATCAAAGAATGTAATTGTGGATACCAAAGATATAAGAAACTTTTCAACAGCAAACTAGTGCTATGCAACTAGTGACGCGGGGATTTTTTCTTACATGCAATTCCAGGCAATTTCATAACAAGAAACAACGCATCTAGTAGTCATAGTGATTTCCAATCCAAAGAAGAACAATATCAAAACAAAATACTTTTTGATAAGGACATACGGTCAAAATAAAGATAACGAAACCCGAACAGACCAATTGGGGATAGAAATAAACATACAAAGATCCTCCCAAGTAACAACTAAATAAAGATCCTCCTGAAGAACCGTCAGATATAAAGACGGGGAAACACGTGTCAATAAACATACAAAGATCCTCCCAAGTAACAACTAAATAAAGATCCTCCTGAAGAACCGTCAGATATAAAGACGGGGAAACACATGTCGAGGACAATAGAGGACAACAAGGACACAACCAAATCGTGAGGACAACAAAGGACAACAAGGACACAACCAAATTATAAGGACACAACCTAATCAAGGATATTTAGGCAACGTATAAATTCTAAAGAGGAGATTTAGGATACAACAAACCCAAACAAAAGGGTAAAAATGGACATCAGAAGTGGACATTAAGGACACAATGACAACTGAAACTTTCAAGATCCTAAAGAGAGTATTTAGGATATAATCAATTTAGACCAAAGTGGAAATTAACTGCAAGACATTTTTATTGCAGTGAACAATAATATGAATGTTTAATAAAGGCGCCATACCAAACAATACAGTATTTTTGTATTATTTAGATTATCTAACCCCTGGGCAGCCTAAGGGGAACTGTATTTTTGGATTCTGAGCTGCCAGCAAAACAACATCAAATAAGAATTTATTGCTTATCTTTATTTTTCCTTTTGAATTATACACTAATAAACACAGGGCGCCAGTAGCTGCCCAAAGGCTGTATTTTTTATTAATCAAGTCACAATCTTTCTAGGTAAAACAATCAAGTCCTCAAAATCCAGAAAAGTTGCTGGGGGTCTCTAAGGTGAAGGGAATTAGCACATTTATGAGATTTCTCCCTAACACAGTTGTCTTAGCCACCATCCGTTCTGGGCAGGGACTTTGGTCATCCAGAACAGGGAGAAAAACTGCCAGCGGGGCTGAGGACTCATGGCAATGGGTTGCTGGGGGTAAAAAGCTGCAGATTGGCAGAGCGTGCACACCCAGTAGCCCCATTAGAAACCCCAGCTCAGTTATCCGCCTCACCAATGCACCCCCACTACTAGCCGACATTAGCTCAAGGCTGACAGGGCTCTATAAGTGCTCATCGCACAGAGAGCAGTGAGCACGCCCAGATAGTCTGCTCTGATCGACAAGGCTCCAGTAGACGGAACTGTGTCGGCTCACTCAATCTATCCAATGCAGATACACATTGAGATCATCCCTAGGAGGTGGAGGAGATCCAGTTCCTTAAACCATATCCACATAACGTGATGCAGGCCACCTCTGATCCTGCCCCGCTTTCCACTGCAGTCACAGCAGCAGGGGCGCTAGTGTATTCCAAGGCAGGCTACACTGCGTAGTTGCATCAGATAGAATCTCCCAGGCCCCGCCTTTAAGCCACTCCACAGTGTCGGCAGGTCCTGGTGCCCTGCGCCTGCCATCACCAGTGTTTGCTGGGTGCAGAACCCGACCTGAAGCTGTCTTCCCACAGCGGTCCACCTGGTGCCGAGCACGTTCAATCCTGGGTTGCCGCACTCACCAACCCCATGTCAGCACTGGTCTCCACCTTTCGTTGCCTACAGTGGCGTCTCCAGAGATTCTGCTGGACCTTCGATGAAGCTCTGTCGCTCGTAGTGTTTTTGCAGGCAGCTTAAGGGCTGTCGGTTAGAGGAAAACATACAGCATGCAATCAGAGGCACAATGCTCCCTGCTATGTCATACGTGAGTCGGGCATAACTTTCACTTCATGGCTCCATCATCCCAGACCCTCACAAGAAGGCTGCCATCTTGCTCAGGCTCTCAGGTGCACGTCCCCGGCACATTACTCTTCTGACAGTTCTCTGCCTGCCGCTTATGTAACAGGGTATTTCGTTTACTAGATTTTGTACCCTCTAATTGGAGGTATTAACTAGTGCTATCTTTGTGTTAATAATGTCCCCAAAAATGTTTTTTGCTGGCTTGGGACGGGGCTGTTTTTTTTTCTCGTTGATTTAAAAACCTTACATTATGTAATAGATTATTTGTATGAAGGAAGCCATGGTATCAAAGTAAGACAGACACAAGTGACCACAGTTCAAGTGTGTTTATTGAACTTCAAAAAGGGTTTGAAAAATGCCTATCTAATTCTAAATCTAAATATGTGAGCAAGATACGACCATCAAATAATAACACAGTCCTAGTAGCGTCTTGTCAAAATAAAAGGGCCTATACTAATAAACCTATTGCCAATCCTTACCTCTAAATGCAAAAAGTGTGAGATACAATGTTACGAAAAAGAAAAGTGTGCACAAAATGATATGTCATGATTTTCAGGTCGTTGGGCTCCCAGCCCCACCTTTTCAGCACGGGATAAGGCAGTGCACTAAAGCTTAGCACAGTCTCTGGTTTTTCCAGCCCACACCGGTGTTATGGGGCGCCTAAACCAAGACACTTCCGAACTGGTCTGTTGTTGCATCAATGCAGTACTTGAGATATTGATGAATCAAAACTGCCAGTGAAGCCCAAAGATCCATAACACTATGGGCACTGTAAGCCTGCCCAAAAGAGTAGGGGCTAATGCGAGCACACAGTGCTCACACAGGGGAAGATGTCAAAATAACTGTGCTCCCATTACAATATGCAGAGCGACACATTTTGTACGAACACCTCTCTTTGCTGTGATGGCGGGCGTAGCGGGGCTTGCTGAACGCCAATATCAATATCGGAGGCCCACACAGAGTGTTGAATCACTGGAGGCCACTAAGTGCCTTCCCAGGCTTTTCGCCCTTATTTATTCTTTCACTTTTGCATGCGTCATGGCGCTTCTCTTCATGACACTTTCATTTAGTCACATGACTACATCACATTCCTCCCCAAATTGGATGAAAGAAAACATACGAACAGATGAAAAGATTACCCCTGGTGCTAAAGTTCAATAATGACTCAGAGTTGTTGAAGCATCAGCAAATTCCATGTAGAACAAATTCCCGGAGCCTGGTGTATTCCATGGCTTATTCTGGAGGGAGTACCCGAGCTGACCCTCTCGGTGCGGTGTCAGGGGGTCTTTGGTCAATGTCCGGAGGGTTGTGGATGCCTTTCTTGGTCCTCAGAGAGTGATGCTTCCCTTTCTTGCAGAGGTTCACTTTCTGGGTGGAGGTCACCTTTGTTCTTAGAGGTCGCTTCTTGTTGTTCTCTCCATTTTAGATGCAGCACTTTCCTAAAGTGAGAGAAGTTCCTGGTCAGCGTCTCACTTCCCCACGGTGCAGTCACCATGCCATGTTCTGTTTCCACGATTGTACAAGCTTTAGACTTATTGATAGAGCCATCTTCCTTGTGGGGGACCTGTTCTTGACCAGGGCCGGGTCCCCTGCCAGCAGACTGATTGGGTTGGCGTGCTATGCCCGACTTTTATGTTCGTTGCGGGCTTGATGGTTTTGTTCCACCCACTCGTTGTTCACGGTTGGTGCAAACCAGGTCTGATGAAGGAGAAGTCCAACCTGTACAAGGACTCCAAACATTAGGGTGACTGGCCTCACTTGCACCAACGAGTGCATGGTCTGCCGGTACGAGCAAAGGAACCTGTACACTTCGGGTAGCTATGGTTGCCGTTGATCTTTGGCTATCCGTAGAACTTTATTGATTGATGCCATAAATCTCTCAGCATCGCCATTGGCTTGCAGCAAGCATGGGGTTATTCTGTGATGACTGATGTTTAGGTTGCCCAGGAAACCTTGTAGTTCCCGACCTTTAAAAGGTGGCCCATTGTCACTCTTGATCTTCTTTACAATCCCATGTACCACAAGCATTTTTTCAAGTGCAGTGATCACTGACCCTGTGTCCGTGTACCGCACTGGTTCCACCTGTGGGTACGCAGTGAATTCATCCACAGCTACCTGGAGATATGTTTCATCAGCTATTGTACAAAAACTGATACTGACGGCATCCCACCGTTGTTGAATGCAGGGTGGGCTGGCAATGGGTTCGGGCGGACCTAGGTGGTGGGAAGCCTCGCACACGATGCATGCCCCTACCAGGGCCAACATTTTCCATTGGATGTGGGGCATCCAGATGTGGGATTTTAGAAATGCTTGCGTCTTGACAACTCTTTGATGCCCCACATGTGCTAGTTGTAGTGCTCTTTTTTTCTAGGCTTGGTGGGATCCCATTCTGTGCCCTTTCAACACTAACCCATCCAGGGAGAGGGACAACTTGTGGCGAATGCCAAACATGCTCTGCAGCATTTCTTGCACGGCCATTGTGCAATGTGATATTGACGTCAGGAAATGTCTCTATTCGCCAGTCAGGATAGCTTCCTTGGCAATTTGCAGGCATGTGTCTTTCTCCCTCTCGTCTATAATTTCTTGCACTTTCATTTGTTTCTATAATTTCTATAATGTCTTGCAGTTTTTGTTTTTCTACTTTGTTGTTTCCCATTTCTCCCACAGCCCCCATCCTGTCTTCTAGCACCTGGAAACACTTGTGTATAGGCGCCATACAAATGTCTGATAAATAAAATGTATAAAATGTGTCTTCAGCTTCACACATACAATGATGTGGCATGCATGTTCATGGTCTCTTGTGGTGCTTCGCACTCTTCCACTGTTGCTGGTGTGGGGTGTAGGAAGTCAGCCAGGTTTCCCGCTCCGACTCTGTATTCGACTTCTACATTGAATGGCTGTAGTTGCAGCATCCACTGTTCAATCCGTGCAGTGGGGTGTGGCGCTGACCCCTTGAAAATTGGCATGAGTGGCTTATGGTAAGTGAGTACTTTGATCGGGTGTCCTATAATGTAGACATGAAAATGCTGACACCCCCACAAGATGGCCAATGCCTCCTTCTCACAATTGACATACTTTTGTTCTGTTGTACATTAATGCCCTGCTGGTGAAGGCAATCGTATAGACGGTCCCACCTGTATCGGTGTGGGTCAGGACTGCGACTAGTCCCATGGGACTGGCATCCACAAGCAGTTCTGTCTTCCTGGTGGTGTCAAAAATTGCCATTGTGCCGTTCTCTAGTAGGGAGTATTTTATTTGTTGAAAGTCTGCCTCTTCTTGACCCCCCTCCATTCCCAGGTGGTATCCATCTTTGTAAATTCCCTCAGTGGTGCTGGCAACGTTGCTAGTTCGGGAATAAATCTCCCACAATATGTGGCCATGCCTAAAAAGCTTCAGACCTCGGTCACTGTGTTTGGTGATTTGGCATTCTTGATATCGGCAACCTTTGTTTGGTCTGGGGACACTCCCTTTTCGCTGAACACGTGCAAGAAGAAAACAAGTTCTTTCTTGTTGAATTCTCATTTCTCAGCATGCAGCATGAACTCTACGTTTTCGAGACATTGCAGTGTTGTCGTTAACTGGGCGTTGTGTTCCCTTTCTGTTTTCCTGTACACCAAAATGGCATTGCTGATGTTGGTCATGCCAGGGAGATGCTGATGCACCTTTCTGATCTCATTTTGGAAAACCTCGCCTGCAGATGATATTCCAAAGTTGTTTTACCACACCTCTGCAGGCCTAGGTGTGAAGAAAACATGATGTATCTTGAGTCTTTCACAACCATGATCTGATGGTAGCTAGATTGCAGATCCAATTTGCCAAAAGACCTTGGCCCCCATTAGGTCAACAATGAGTTTGTCAATTGTGCGGGTAATGTGGCGTTCTCTTCCAATGACCACCATAGACAGCTGCATGTCGATGCATATGCTGACTACATGTGGCTGTTTAGGTTTTGCTGTTTCGACCATGGGTCATTTCGATAATGCAGAGATCCTCAAGTTTCTTGAGTTCTGCCTCCACCACTCCCCTCATGTGGAACAGAACTCTCCTGTGTCTCACTGCTCGAGGTTCCACTGTTGGGCCAATGTGTAACTTGACAGTGTGATTTTCTGAGGCACCTGATGCCCTGAAACGGTTTGTAGTGTTTCTCCATCAGACATTTAATCTTGTGGGTGTGTATGTTTAATGCAAAATGGATCAGCTTCAGGCACTCAGCTGTTCTGCAACATAGGAGCGTTTCAATGCCTGCATCTAGCATGTAGATTTGGGTGTTACACTTTTCTCCTGTTATACATCAGCTCAGATCTAAATGACCCCTTCACAGGTAGTGTCTTCTTGCCTCCATAAGCATATACTTGTACTTTCTTCTGCTGCAGCTGTGGTTGGGGGCACAGTCTCTCATAACGTGCTAAAGGCATCACATTCACGGTGGCACTGGTATCGATAATCATCTTTGTCGAGGCACCATCTTCTAGAATTATACTTGTTGACTGGGACTCTCCTTTAGCTTCTTTCTTCCTGTGTTGGGGATTGATGGCTGAGTTCAGGTGTACTCTCTTTCTTCTTATTTTTCAGCGGTTTGACGACTGCTCCTCGTCATCACTGTCTCCCTCGTCAAGTCTGGGCCCAGTTGCTACTGCCAGTGCTCTTCCTCGGTCCCGCCTCTGGTATGATTTGTTGGGGTTCTTGCTGGGACGAGCATTACTGCCTCTGGTGTCTCAATAGGCGCTGGTGTTCCTGCTCTCTTGCTGCCCTGGGTTATTGTTCTCTGGATATCTTCGTGTCGTCGAGCTGAGACAGACTGATGCATAGTGTTTCAGTTTACCAGACTTCCGGCAGATGATTCCCAACACTGGGGATGGCTCCTCCTTGTATCAGTCACCTCCACACCACTTGCATGTCTCCTGCCATCTTGGTGCTGGGACTGCTCTTTATCTCAGCAGTTAGTTCTGGAGTTTAGTACTGCAATGGTGCTTTCCGACTTCTCGCAGTCTTTCGGTAGCTTGCTAATTAATGACTGTTTCCATGGCTGGAACTTGGGCATCCGTCTGCTCTTTTTGGTGTTCCATGGTCAGTATGCGCTCCAGTGATAGATTCCTCTCAGATAGCATGGCTGTATGTAGTTTATCCAGTGAGAGTCCATGGAGCACATGTTGGCACACTGCAAATTCCTCATCAGGAAAGTCACATCCTATGGCCATCTCTCTTAGTCGGGCGTGAAAATCGTCATTTTTCTCATTGGGATACTGCCGTGCTTGGCTCATGTGAAAGCATTCCAAATCGTGATTTAATTGTGGTTTAATTTGTTAGTTAGGACTCTTTTTGCTGTCTCATAATCATCTTCTGTTCCCCTGTTAGGTAACACGCTAAACAATCTAATCGCAAGTGTTCCCAGGTTAAACATCAGGAAAGTCCTTTTGTCTTCTGGGTCCGTGACTTTTCCTGATTTAATGTGCAGCTCGAATTGCTGCAGCCATAGTTCCAACCTCTGGCCCATAGGAGTTGAAAGGTATCATAAATGTCCCCTTTGAGGAGTCTAGCCATGTGGCACCCTCTGGGTCTGGTAATTGGGCACCTGCCTTCACTGATGACGGTAGGGGTCCTCTCCCATGTTTGCTTGGTTGTTCTTTAAGGAGTATTGAGGTGCACTTTTTCTTTCTGGCGGGACTGTTCGCGCTTACTAGGGGACGGTCCAGTGTACTCACTGTTGATGGTTTCTTGGATTCTCTGTACATGGCTGCTGCGAGTGATGAGGCTCTATCAGAGAGGCTCCTTGGTCGGCGCTGCATGGACTTTGTGCACTGTCCATTTTCTCACTCAGTCCCTGCTGATGTGGCTTGTTCAGGGAAGCTCGTTGGTCTGTGTACCCTCAACCGTCCGCACTGTCTTTTTTTTTTCTCCAGTGTCCCATCATGCCTGGGTACCACTCACGTGTAGGGCCCGTTCAGCTTGATTGTCAACGGCTTTGTCATGCCCGGCGGCAGTTCCTACTCCCCGCTGCTGTTGTACTTTTTTTTTTTAGATGTGCTGTTTGATTGCAAATGGGCGCCTCAGGGGTGTGCTTGCCTGTTTCAGGCTGATGTGGCTCGAGAGGTCAGCTACCCACATGCTGCCTGTTTTCTAGTGGGGCCTAGTGCTCAACGGCTTGCTTCCTCTGTTCTGAGTGCTGCATGCCTCCTTATGCAGTGGAGGGGGGTGCGTCCTCCCTGTCGGCACTGGGGGCAGCGTCCTCCCTGTCGGCACCGTGTGTACCTGCTATGTGAAATGCTTGCCTTAGCCCGGTGGTGCTCCGTGTGCCAACCAGTGTGTACCAGTATGGTAGTGAGCAAAGCGCCACTACTCCTGCCATCAATATTGTAGTCGTCTGCTCAATTGCACATCGGCATGCAGCAGTAGTGGATAGGCCGTGTTGGAAGGGTGGCGAGCATGTGTTTTGCTTCCAACTTTGTTGCCAGTGTGTTGGGGTGCATAGCGGGCTTTGCTGCGCGTCAATACCAAAAACGGAGGCCAACACAGAGTGTTGGATCACTGGAGGACACTAAGTGCCTTCCTGGGCTATTTCTCGTTATTTATTCCCTTTCACTGTTACATGCATCATGACGCTTCCCGTCATGATGCTTTTAGTTAGTCACATGACTACATCACATACACGTGGGGCACTTCTTCCTCTTAGGTCATGCGCATTACTGAATGCAGAAACAAGGAGCATACGTCAGCATTGCAGTCCCAGCTCTGGGGGGAATGAGAAGCTCCAGCCCGTAATACACTTCAACTGAGCCTGAAGATGTGCAGCCCCGGGTATACATAACAAGGGCACACAGTAAGAGTGGTGAGTCCACAACATGCTCGCAGATCCCCTTCTTCCCAGCACCAATCCCCACGGGCTGGGTACATTCAGAGATACTATTAGGGAGCAGCATATCTGTAGACATGCAACAGAGCACAATACCTTGTCATAACTATATGGACATTCAGTTGGTGTAGCACAGATCACAGCTGCAGGTTAGAGTACATTCGGGCACCGACAACCAAACAAAAGGCAGCTCAGATGAGAGCCAAGTAGCAGGCGGACACAGGCAACATAGCTGATAGCTGTGAAAAGCAGTAAGTGAAGCTGGATAGCTCTGATCATGCAGGAGGCTATGATTATTTAGTTGTGTGGCGATGTGTGTCTATCAGGCGCCCCCTCAGCACAGCATGGGCAGCAGGGAAGTAGAACTAATAGGTTCCCTCATTGCCAATGTTATATTGTGCTGCTGGACTGTGCTCTGTGTATCACTGGATAGTGAGTGTGACGCTCAGTTCTGGGAAGTGGGTTGCCTTGTGATGGTGAAGTTGTGTACCCCTCTGTGAGTGGTAGTAGTTGACTGTGCACTGGTGGGGGTAGATTAGAGACCTTAGTTCATGTAGAGGTGATTTGGATTTAGACGGGCTAATTGGGTTGTCTGTGAGTAAGTGTCCTGTTTTATAATGTTTCTATAATGTTCTACCTCTTGCTAGCTTTAGTTCCTTTTAAGTGTGCCTCAATTTTCTGAGTTTCCATAAGGGGGAGATGCGCTGTGCCATGCTTTCTTCTTCCCTGTCTGCCCTGCTTGCATGGTGATGTCTCAGATGTTCTAGGTATGGAATGCTATGTATGTGTGACCTGCTGAGTGTTCTTGCAGTGACAGTTTTATGGAAGCCACTGGAAGGAGGGTGTATGCCAGTGGATTTTCCTTACCTGTATGTATGTCCTGTGATACTAATTGGGATGTACTGTGTTTAACCTGTTACGTATGGATAAAAAAGCTTTCCTTTTCTACATGTGGCTCCTGGTCATCATATAAAAGATACAACTCAACAGCACCACATACATGTCCTCAAATTATCGATGGGTGTTTTTTCAACTACAAGGTGTGTGTGTGTATATATATATATATATATATATATATATATATATATATATATATATATATATATATATACGGTAGTGGCTGTGTAGTTATGGTTGAGTTGCTGTTTGCATAGGAAGAGCACTTTTTGGGCGGCTTATAACGCTGCTGTCCCTGGACGAATCCTCACGAAACTTTGCAAAAAAAGTATATGGACCAATCTGCATTTTGGTGATGTTTGGTCCAGGGGGGAAAAGTTATAGGGGTGGTCCCAAAATGTATTTTTTTCCCATAGACTGAATGGGGGAAAAACTTTGCTCACACCTACAGGCCAAACCGCTGGACGGATTTTCACCAAATTGGGGCATAGGGCTTGGTCCCAAAAGCGTGCTTTTATAAATTTGGTGACAATCCGTCCAGTAGTTTCCTTTAAAACGATCGAAAAGTATGTCTCTAAAAATGAGTGATATCTATGTCCGCTCCACGGTCACACTTCCCTGTTCGCTCCTTGGACAGGATACTGATTGGCTAAGGGACTGACGTCTTGACCGCGGATATGCAACATCTCCGCCGATTGGCTGCAGTGAGCCGTGATGTGCGTCAGGTTGTTTGGATGCGCCCGACATCTTGGATCCACCGACAGCGCGGCGGCGACCAGAGACGAAATGCTGTTTCCGAAACTGTGTTCATGATGTATTCCCTATGCCCGTCTTGTCCAGAATGTTTGTAAGTACTCAAAATGATGGGTGTCATAAGGATAGTACTTCAGTCAGTGCAGTGCGCAGGCAACTTGAAAGTATTCTAAGGACACGCGTGGTGTCAGCGAATTTATACGCCACCAGGGTGGTGATATGCTGCGGTGGTTGTGGCCAGGGCCTACAGTCTTGGTTGCATGGCCAAAGGCCATGCACCCAGGATTCAATTGATAGGTAGAGAAACTATAAGCCACTATGGGTGCGATATGCTGTGGTAGTTGTGGCCAGCACCTAGAGTCTTGGGTGCATGGCCAAAGGCCATGCACCCACGAACTAAGTTAAAAGCACTAGAGTTAGTAGCCACTACGGTTTTCATACACTACACACCCACACCTTCAACTATTTATGCCCTTACTCCCAAGCCTCTAGCCTCTGGGCACAACCACTTCAGCATATCACAACTATAGATACACCAGGTCATGCACCAAACAACAAAGTTATAAGCACTGCAATTATTTGGCACTGCACACCCATACATTAAAATATCTATGGACATACACCCAAGACTCTAGGCCCTGGCAACAACCACTACAGCATATCACAGCTATACATACACCGGTATTATCGACCATCAAGGAGGTGGTTGTGGGAAGGACGTACAGTCTTGGATGCATGGCTGAAGGCCATGCACCCAAGACCAAATTTGTACGTAGTGCAGTTAAAAGCCACAATTGGTGTGATATGCTGTGGTGGTTGCGGGCAGGACCTAGAGTCTTGGGTGCATGGCTATTAGCACTGGAGTTATAGGCCACTATGTTTTTTACATACTGCACACCCATACATTAAAATATCTACGGCCTTACACCCAAGACTCTAGGCTCTAGCACAACCACTGCAGCATATTACACAGCCACGGTAGTGGCTGTGCAGTTACGGTTAAGTTGCTGCTTCCATAGGAAGAGCACTTTTTGGGCAGCTTCCATGTCCGCAGACATGTGGCCCCTTTACTGATTGGTTGTGGAACAGCGTGAAGTGCGTGAGATTCTTTCGCTGCAGTCGCCATCTTTCATTCGTGTTTTGGTCTACACGGACATCGCCCCTAACACATACAAATGCAGCCATCATTGAACTTGTTACACTTATGAAACACTGCTTCAGAAGGTGAGCGTTACTGAGGCTGGGATGGGCTGTGGCAGCAGGAAGTCAAAAAGTGGTATTGTCATGTCACCAAAGTCATACGGTAAAGAGGCAGTAGATGCTCAATATACGGCGAAGAATCACTGTGTCTGTCTTGCAACGCTTTAACAATACTATTGCTGTGAGACTGGCATCCTACAGTTTAAAATCGAAGACAGCCACCTGCACTATTTGCTGCCAACAGTGGTTCAGCACGTGTATGGGAGTAGCGGTTCTCATGAATGGATTCTGATATGTTGTTGTAAAGTGAGAATGTATTTGCATTCTGAGTGAAGGTCACTTGCTTTGCTTTTTTGGTTTCGAGCATAGTAGGGCCACGCATCCAACGGATCCCATAAGGGTCCATTGTTTTTTTACCTTCAGCTACAGGGAAAAATCAGTAAGAATGCATGGAGTGAAAGTTTGCAACACATACCATTTGATAAGGTTATGTTTCAAAAACGTTTGTAAGGCACATGAAATATCACTTCACGAAGATTCTTTGGGCCAAAAACATTGCTATCTGACTTTACCTAAACCAATGGAGGCGGTACATATCATGTAAGCTTAATTTTGATGACTGCACACCGCACTGAGTTTGAATGTTTATATTACCAGAATATTATTTTTGACAATATTACTGATGTATTACCTTTCTATGCAGTTATTTTTCCCTCTTACCGAGAGTGCAGATTCTCCGCGTTCTCACGCTATGCGTTCATTCACCCTTGTTGAACGCTAATATTTTCCCTTTAAAATGTCATGTTTGGCCATATCGGTTGCTGTATCACTTTGCACGTTCTATTGGTGTTTTCTGAATTTACGAGGTGGCATTTGCAAATGCTTGCACATTACTTTTGCCTTGGTACCTGCAATAGTATCTTTGTGTGTAGTTGTCATTTTTTAAAATTTATAGAGAGTGCAAATTATTGGCATTTGTAGCCTGTCACTAGCTTTACCCATTTTGAAACCTACTATTTACTTAATATGTTATGTATGGCAACTTCGATTTGTGTCTTAGTTCCTACGTTCTTTTTGTCTTTTTTTAAATTGTTTGGTAAAGTTTGATTATTGATACATGTTTTCTTTAAACTTTCCCGAACAGCTACATTCTTCCATACTGTGCATGTCATGGTTTCCAGATGCTGAGTGATGGCTTCTTCAGCCGCCAAATGCAGCTGCTGGTGACCGGCTGCCTGCCTGTAATAATTCTGTGGGATGATGGCGCCGGCCCACTTTGTCCATACTGTAAAGTGTTTATTAGGAGTAACATAACATATTTGACGGTGGTGTAGCCGAAAGGTCATGGCGATGTTTTGGCAATCATTGCGCAAACAAAGGGGTTGCTTTATCGAAAACACATAATTTGTATTTGGGAAAAGAACAACGTGTGCTTCAACATTAACATTTTCGATGACGACTGAAGAAACAAATTTATTTTGTGATTGAAAATGGGATTACTCCGATGTTCTTGCACAGTTTATTGTGAAATAAAAAATAACTTTAAAAATTCAAAAATGATACTGTTTCTTTCAAAAACTAGTTTATTACTTCAAAATGTCACGTGCTACGTTGTACGTTCCTGTGTGTTAATTTTCAGGTGCTGCGTCACGGCACGTAGGTGCTTATGACCGCATTTGGCTATGCTGGAGAGGATCGTCAATGAGAAAGATACTGCATATCACTAGGGTTGGTTATGTGAAGGTCAAGGGCGGCCAATATGCTTTATTGACGTCAGGGCCACTTATGTTAGCTAGCTGCACCAATGGTGAAGATTAGCACAGGATGAACACGCTCTGCTGTCAGATTTAGTATGTTTGTCAAAGAGGAAAAATTAGGTAAGGTACACTGCAAATGTTTGTGATACATCAATGTTTCTGCAAACATACATGGCTGAATCCTCGGTACAATCATATCTTCTGACCTTTCCACCTGGGCACCTTATGAAAATATGTGTACGAAGGTGAGTGCTTATGCTCATGGTTTCAATACATCTGCCATGATTGCGATTGAGGCCACAGAGGTTGTTGGGATTTTTTTCCACACCTAATATGACAATTCATTTGGGCAGTCATTTCACAGTTTTGGGGAAAAAAACTTGGTGCATTTACTGAAAATGTGTCTACGGCAGATTGGTAACGCCCGAAAAGCCTGGTGTTGGAGATGTTGCAGTGTTTTGGTGTTTGACAAGAGTTGCTTTTTAAATAAAAAAACAACGCTACAACTTCAATGTCTGAGGGGTAGGCTGTACCTATGGGTAGTGGCCAAAGTGTCGGGGTCATGGTATAAGGTCATGATGTGCGCAATGTGGCTACTGACCATGACCAGAACGGAGAAAAGATAGCATTACAGGGGCCATGTCCACCTGGGACTGGCTTTGTGGGAAACGTGTCACACATAACCATACATTTCAATGGGAATAAAAATGTGCTCATGGCAATATGGCCACACAATTTCCATTTTTTTTGGTTGCAGACTGCAATGGAAAACGAAGAAGGACTATGTATGCAACACCCGGCTTCCCTTTCTATGGTGGCCATCTTGGAAGAGGATTTTATTTCTTAAAGCGGGACACCAGAGGCGGCCCGCTTCAAGACACAAAATCATCTGTTTTAATACCACGGGTTACTGCTTTGGAAATGTACATTGCAAATGGCTTGCATCCCGCATTTTAGGAGTGGAAGGGGGAGGAATGATCCAGAGACCTTGTTATGCACTTTCGGTTCCATTGCCCTCATAACTTGCCCTGCTGGCACTTTGTCCACCGTTCCAGACCCTGGAACGGAGGATGAACACTACAATATTCCCATTAGCTTAACAGAAACTATAAATGGAACTGTTTGAAAATCTTATTGCGTCTATGTACTTTACTACGAAATATAAAGCAGATGCAGTGTATGCGTTTTATTTTTCCTTCCTTTTTGTGACTGTGAATGGTGGGTCACAAAGGAACATTTCTTTTGTGTATGTATGGCTTTTGTTTGGGAGGATACCTAAGACCGAAAGTTGCGGACGGAACTGAGGAAAGAGGCAGCAAACAGTAATATGGAGGGGTAGGGGGAAGGAGGAAAATGTAGTGGGTGTGTTATTTGTGAGCTAGGGGCAGTGTTTCTCCAGCTGTTTCTTCACAGCACTAGTGGTGTTTCTTGGAGAGGAGGGATGGCTTTAGCTAATGTCATTTTAAGATGAATAGCAGTTTTGTTAAAAGTATGTGCTGTGTACTACATTGTTATAAACTGTGTACGATTAGGTGTTGGAGTTCTGCACGGAAAATGTTGCGGTTGCAAGTTCACACAGCCGCACGAAATGTACTTCCACACTGTCCACGAGGCACATATCTTATTGTGAATTGTGTATGGTTTTCGGACATGTCACCATGCTTTGTGCCAGCATATGATCATGTGGCATTCTTCGGAAGGTGTGCAGTGAAGGCAAATGTTCGTAACTGGTATGGTTACGTGTCACTTCTAGAAACCTATTGAATTCACTAGAAAAATGTTGTACAAAGCACGATATGGGTCAGTTACTCTACTAAAAACCTATGAAATTCAGTAAAAAAAACTTTGTTAAAGGGACGTAATGGTTAAGTTGCACTACTAAAAACTTATGAAATTCAGTAAAAAAAACTTTGTTAAGGGCACATTATGGTTTTAGGTAAAATCTAAAAACCCCTGGAATTCGCCAGTTATGGCAGGCTAAGCAACCATACCTGCCCGCACCAC
This sequence comes from Ambystoma mexicanum, assembly GCF_040938575.1. Classification (NCBI taxonomy): domain Eukaryota; kingdom Metazoa; phylum Chordata; class Amphibia; order Caudata; family Ambystomatidae; genus Ambystoma; species Ambystoma mexicanum. The sequence goes on from NC_090937.1 coordinate 1,287,213,012, forward strand.
TGTGCACTGCTGAGACTAACACCCAGGACATGAAAGATGGCATCACAAATGTCATTGATGACATCACTGATGATATCACATGTGTAGCCCCTTTGTTTTTGTTCACTGCCATATATATATATATGTATATTCAGTTAAAAAAAAAACTTTGTTAAAGGGACGTTATGGTTCAAAGTAAAACCGAAAAACCCTTGACATTCGCTAGCTATGGTAAGCTAAGCAACCATAATTCGCACCACCTACGTGCATTGATAAGACTAACACCCAGGACATCAAAGATGACATCACAAATGTCATTGATGACATCACTGATGACATCACATGTGCATGTACTTTTCATGAAAAGTCTGCACAAGGGAGTCTTATTATAATGTTGATAAAAAAAACTGTCAATGATTATTGGAATAGATGACATGAGCTATGTGGTGCATTAAACAATGCATTGATATAAATAGCATTCTATTATGACGTTCTTTACAGTATAATAATGTACTCATGTATAAACATAAGCATTGTGTGCAGCATACATGATGGAGGTGCAATATTCATAATCTTCCCATGTTAAATAGTGAAATGTTTTGTGTACTGTGCAACATGTTATAAGTAGCTAATGAAACCCACTTCCTATATAATTTCATTATTACATACAAAACAGAAAGACATAACAACAAATACAAATATGACTATATACAGTGAAAGTGAAGTACGCAAAAAAGCAGCAGTAGAACCAGAAATTGTTCATAACCTACTTGATTATTTTTATGCACATAAATGATTGTTCTGTTTCAAACCTACTACTTCCCTATGAATAACTATCACATGATGTGACTGCACCCTAAAGAGAGTAATGCGAAAACAAATATGAGCATATCCACAGAAAGGACAGTAATAAAAAAAACAGCAGACCAATAAGAAAATGTTGATAACCTTACTGATTGTTTTCATACACAGAAAGCATTGGTATCTTTCAAGTGTGTATTCTCCCTATGTATATGTTTCATATGCTAAGAGTGAACCCCAAATGAATTACTGTAAGAACATATTTGAAGTGTAAGTCTACAAATATAGTACTTTTCGATTTTTTTTGTTCCTAAGTATTACTGACTAAGATATATCACTAAAGGAAAAAAGAGGGAGCCAGACATGTGATGTCATCAGTGATGTCATCAATGACATTTGTGATGTCATCTTTGATGTCCTGGGTGTTGTCTTAGCAATGCATGTAGGTGGCGCGAGTTATTGTTGCTTTGCTTACCATAACTAGCGAATGTCAAGGGTTTTTCGGTTTTACTTTGAACCATAACGTCCCTTTAACAAAGTTTTTTTAATGAATATACATATATATATATATATGTAAGTGAGCAAAAACAAAGGGGCTACACATGTGATAGTGTAGAGGAAGTCCCAGACATGGCCTGCACCCCTGCCCCTCATTTCAAGGTACCAGGAACGGACTCGCCAAGGTATGTGACGTATGAGGAGCAGATGAACCAACAAAGAACTGCACTGGGTCTCTGACCAGTGTACATCAGAAGATCCATACCGGTAGAAGCGCCAATAACCAGACAGCCCTGGGCAGCACGGTACCCTATCAGACAGCCGTACCAGCCAATGAGACGAAATGAAGAGTACCTACAGACGGTCCATGAAGAGACCCAAAGAGCTGTAATGGAAGGCCAGCGGAAATGACACAAGGGCCTGGACAAACTCGCGAATGAACGAAAGCAGCTATCGAAGATAGCACGCCAGTGCGAGTAGCTATGAAAATAGATGTAATAGACACAGGAAAGAGACGATGTTAAAATGTGAGGAAACATTGCTATGAGACAAGATGGAAGTAACCAACCAGTTAAGCGTGTGTAAATAGGCTTGGAACACAAGAAGCTAAGAAAACGATACTGCTTGCAATGCTTAGTAGAAGAATAGAGTGGCAAGCGCCAACTATATCTATCTCAATAAGGCACGCTATACAAGTGCATCTCCATTTTGTAAAAGCAGAAGTATGCCCAGGTGGCCAGGAGAAGGAGCGGAATCGAAACTCAACAAAGAGCATCTCATGCCTGGGAAATCGAGGTCAACCAGAGAAAGGGAGGAGAGCGTCAGCTAACAGGAATCGAAACTTCAGAGCATACCAGCCTGCCCCGTGAAGGTCAAGATAAGGGAGTCCGATGCAGGTGGCAAACCCGAAAACAGAATTAAATACACTAAAAGCTGGAAAATGAAGCAGATTCACAGTGAACAGACATGTGACCAAGACAGGCGCAAAGAATTACCAACATCTGATGTCACCCAGATCCAAGGGTGCCATAACTTCTCCAGATAAGAGGCTACAGTTTCGAGGCCATGCCCAGCCAACTAATTGACACATAGTCCCAAGATACTGATTGATGGAAGGGAGGCAGGGTGAAACTTGGGACACCAGGCACCTGGGCGTCCATTCTGCATGCTGCTAATTAAAAGTGGACATTTATGTCTAGGGGTGTAACCTGCCCAATCACAATGGACCAAGTTATCTAGGGTCCTATATATCGTAGAACCAATGAGATGTTGTACTTGTAGTGACATCTATCACGTGTGATGTAGAGGGAGGGGTGTAGAAGCCCACCCGATAAGAGTTATCCAATCCGCATGCTCCATTATCATATACAGATATAACACCTATTTTTATTTAACATTTATAAAGCGCTCACACAGCCCGCAGGCATCGAGGCGCTGTTACAGGGATTGTTTTTTTTTTTTCTTAGTTGCGTAATTGTGTTTTTTTTTTTTGTCTTAGTTGCGCATTTATAACGCGCTTAAACACCCAGAGGTTTTTAAGCGCGGACCCGGGGATCGAACCTGTTGTTGCTTCGTGTCGTCCTGCTTCCAAGACACGCACGCTGCCGCTGAGCTATCCTCCCGGGACGCCACCTATATTTAAGTTACCTTTCCTAACCAATTATATTGCATGACAAGTTTTTTAGAATTAGACGTCAATGATGACGAGTTTTGTGTATGAAAATTGCTGTTCAACTGAAGTTCGAGGAAGTCGGAGCGAAACAGGTGATCGCAATGATGCTGATTCCCAACTGCTTCCCTGTTTGATGTACTTGTCATTAAACGGACTTCCCTTTGCCAAATTACTGAGTCCTCATTATTGAGTCGTGTTGGAGTAAGTGAATCCTGCACCCCCATACCTCACATGGTGCAGCTATCTTGTCTTAAAGGTACTAGAGGGTGAGCACTGACCTATGGGCCCGTCTGTGGATATCTCGTCCTCTTTTACACTTGGTAGCGTGAGGATGGTTTCGGCCAACGATTATGGATTATTGATTAATATAGTTATAAGACACCTATAGACCGACGGCACAAAGTAACTCTAGGCCTTCGGCAATATCACAAGTCCTTTCGCCATTCCGGCTGAGTAGGCTGAGAAGCTTTCCGCAGACAATGATAGTGTAGTCCATAAAAATCTGCAGTGGGTCTGAATTTAACCCGCCTTTCCAAGCATTACCCTTCTCATTCCCATGGGCAGCCAATCGGACAAACAGACCGCAAGAGGCTGATGAGGAAGGGGCTGTGATCCCGAAGCTCCAGAGAGGAAGAAGATGCGATCGGTGAGTAAAACAACAAACTCGTTACTTTGGCAAATGTCTTGTAGGCATTAGAACAAGCAAGGGAAAGGTAAAGGAGGGTGGCGGAGAAAAAATTAAATAGTCAGAAGTAGAGAAGACTGTATATATATATATATAAGGGGTTAATAACTTGAGTATAAAAGAGAAAAACGTAAGGTTACCGGGGGGGCACCCGAGAGAAAAACGTAAGGTAACGGGGGGCCACCCGAGAGAAAAATGTAAGGTTACCAGGGGGGGGCACTCGAGAGAAAAACGGAAGGATACCGGGGGGGCACCCGAGAGAAAAACGTAAGGATACCGGGGGCCACCCGAGAGAAAAATGTAAGGATACCGGGGGGGGCACTCGAGAGAAAAATGTAAGGATTTGACTTGGTTCTGCGCTTTAATACAGCGGTCAGAAGAAACGTGAACTCATAGCCCATATAATAAGGGACAATTAGACTACAATGATGTTTAAAGACGCATTAAAGGAGTTTGTTTAAACTCAATGACGGGGGTATTGGTTAGAAGGCAGGTATATCTATGACCAGCTGGTGTCCGTCTGGTCTGTCAAGTGTCTGTCCTATGTTTTCTGTTGTGTGTTGAATGTAAGAGAACCATATTGTTGACTGTTTAAGATGAAATTGGGTTTTACATGATTCTGTGAAGAAGAGGGAATCGCCAATGAATTGATGGTTTTGAGTTAATTGATAGTATACATTTTGGCGGGAAAAGATTGGATTGGAGCTTGCGTATCTGGTGCTCGCTCATACCAGTAGAAGGATAACAAACTGTATAAATATTGTTGGTAACGGAATTGAAAATGGAGGAGGTCACCCCGCTTGCGCATCTATGCAAGCAACTACCTAAGCATGCACCTAAATTAAAAAAGTATAGCACAGAATGGGTTAAGGGTACCGCCCACAAGATGTTTATGCCCTGGCCACAGAATGGGTCCTTATCAAAAGCCATTTTACAGCACATGATGACTTATCTACATGCCACATATACAGGCAAGAAGCTAGAGAAACGTCTTGCTGTTTTAGAACTATGGAAGATGTTTGAGCAGACGAAGGAGGAAGAGCCTCCTGCAGATTGGATATTAAACGTATGCACGGAGGGGGGGTGAGAAGCCTAACGCGCCACCGGCTCCCGCCTGAGCCAGTCATCGAGGGAAGTAAGACAGAGGGGCTCTACCCGTTAAGAGAACTAAAGGCGGCAACAGGGTATAGCAACCCCGCATATGAGTCGCCTACGTATAGTAATGACAACAATAAAGAAAAGGACCAGGAAATTAATCTTGCCTCCACAGTCCCGAGGGATAAAGAGAGACGCAATGACGAAGGAAAGGATCAGGCACAGAGTTGTGCATCTCTCGTTAGGGAGAGAGAGGGAAAGAAAGGGAAAGGAAGGGAAGGTAGAACTGATGAGATAACATTCGCAAAAGACGAATGGATGGGAGGGCAGAAATTGCTGAAATTAGATGGAAAAGGAAGTGATGATGAAAGGCCAAGAGAGAGGTCTGATGAGACGCCAAGGAGAGAGAGAAAAAAGGAAATAAGGGATGAAAGGACAAGAAGGAAGGATAGGCTGAAGCGAGAACAACTATATCGCGAAGTGCAAGAGAAACAGCTCGATCGCAAACAGAAGGCAGCCTACGACCAGTACAAACAGAATAAGCAAAGGTCGGAAGAAGAGCAAAGGGTACGTGAGAGGAGAGTGAAGAGAAGAGAAGATGAGGAAATTAGAAGGGCAAAGGAACGTAGAAATGAAAGGATGAGGGAAGTAGACAAGGCTAGAAAAGAAGCGAGGAAGCGCAAAGAAATAGCTGAGGAAGCAGAACATAAGCGCAGACAGAGGGCACGAGATCTTGAATATTTGGAGTGGCAAGTTAAAAAACCCAATCCTGTTGTAGAATGGGAAGAAATATAAGAATTCTTTCCTGCACATGCGCCTGGAGAGCACTCAGCTATATGACACTGATGATGTCACCCGAAGTAGTGGGAACAGGGGACTGTCCCTAGACAGACTGGAGATTGGGCAGGACGAAGAAGATGCAAGAAGTTGTGTAAACTGGGAGCATTCAGAATCTGACTCTGGTGGGTACACGGAGGATGAGGCACACGAGGAAGGGAGACGGTGTGAAAAATGGTTCCCAGGGGACCGAGGGATACGATGGTCAGACGCTAACATGTCTGCAAGTAGGACACCGAAGTGTGCCGCGCAGTCCGGCCGACATGAAGGAACACCCAACGGTCAGAGGAGGGTGTCAGCACCTACCTATGCAGATAGATTAAGGGCATTGCCAGGGAGATGGCAAGGCGGAAATGCCACCCCAGTGGTAGACAGGAGAGCTATGGGGATAGAAAAGGAAGACTGCGCATTCCAATTCCCACTGCTAGAAAAGGGGGGAGCAAGACCACAATATATTCCATGGCCACTCATGGACCGAGAGAACCTAAAAAATAAGCTTCCAATGCTGACATCGGGAGCCGGGAAGTGGATACATGAGTTAGAGAAAATGACGGGGGGTGTCACCTTAGCTATAGGGGACATTAAGGGCCTCCTAATTGCCATACTTGGTAAAAGACCAGACGATGTATGGAAACGGGCAGGCTACCCTTGGGTAACCTGAATTAACACCTCCCATGACAGAGCGCCATTTAATAATTGTAGAGCAGCAGTGTGGAAAGCGATGCGAACGCTATATCCAGACACTTCCGATATGGGAGCTATAATGACATGGAAAATGAAAGAGTCAGAGGATCCGTTGATTTATATCCAGAATTTTCAGGATGTGTGGGTGCTCGAAACGCATGAGTCATGGATGAAATCTATCCCTGTATTCTACCATATATTATGCCAAGGGTTGCCCGAGCCAGTGCAAAAACAACTTAAGAAATTGGTAGGAATAGAAGCCAAACCATGGACTGAAATACAGTTGAGAATTGCACATTACTGTAGATTGTTGCAAGAAAAGAATCAGAAAAATGAGGCAACTCTTAAGGGTGAGGAGGCGAAGCTGGTGCAAAAGAAACTCTCAAAGTATGCTCTCGAGGGAGCCATGCTGACAAGCCCAGCATAACCACACGCACAGCAAGCGACTAGCCCATCGCTGAATAATCAGGGTAGCGCAGGATTTTACCCAAAGGGAAGGGGTTTTGGAGGAAGAGGTTGGCAGAGTAATCAGAGTGGGTTTCAAGCTCACCAGGGTGACCGGAATAATCAAGGTGGCTTTCAGAACGCACAGATGGGCAGTCCAGCTAGGCCAGATGGACAGATGGCCCGACCACCGCCAGTGTGTTGGCTGTGTGGAATGACAGGACATGCGGCGCGCATGTGCAGAAGCCAAGGCATGTGGCAAAATGGTCAAGGAATGGGAACAGGCATGGTGAATCAGCCTGCTGTCCCACACCAGAGCAGTGCCCAAAATCACGCAGTGCAGCAGCAGCCGTCAGGCTTGCAGCAAGGTGCGCAGCAAGTGGTTCAACCCTCGCACATGGGAAACTTACCGCAGGGACAATCCCAGCAGGCACCACCGCAAATGTCGCAGGGCACAAGCCCCAGAGGGGGAGTCGACCCTGGAAATGGGGGAAATCAGCAAGTATACAGTGGACCGAACTTATATATGAAATAGGTTAGCTCACGGGGGACTCTGATGTGTTCTATCCTACCAGTGAGACCAGACCTTAATAGGGAACCTAGGGTGAATGTCGTCATAGGGGGTAAAGAATATTCCTTCTTAGTTGACACAGGTTTGATGCGCTCGTGCATACGAGAAGGCAAGTTTTCCTGGTCCGGCGAGGCCATAGATACTCAGAGTTTCACGGGAGTTCACAGTAGAGTTCCCTTTACAGACGTGCTCCCAGTCTCTGTGGGAGAGCGCAAAATGAATGTAATCTTATTATATTCACGTCAGACCCCGGTAAATATCCTGGGTCGGGACTTAATGACTAAGTTGAATATGACAATCTCGTTTACCGAGAATGGTATAGTGTGCTCCACTCCAGGAATGCATTATTCGAACGTGTGCGAAATGATCAGAGCATACTCCAGATGTATACCCATGAGAGCTATACCATTAGAGCCGGAAGTCTTTGCATATGGCGTGCGGGTGCTCATGGCGGGATTGCCAGCCCTGACTGATAGAACTATGAGGACACCTGATGAGTTCCTATTCAGACCACGAATACCTATGCATGAACAAGAGTGACAAGTATTTCCCTTAATGATACAATCTGCTGCAGGAAAGTGGTATTGGTCGAAGGATATGACGACGAAGGCAGACAATGATGTGCGATTATCGCCATCGAAGAAGGGTATCGAGTGACTGACGTCACTGATGATGATCTGCTCGAAGAACACCCTGACCTAGAAGAGACAAGGGTGGAAGTGAGTCTCATATTTTAGGTCAAAATGATAAAACGGGAGGTGCCACAGAGAATGATGTTGGCGCTGATACGTCCAGAATACTTTGATGACAACATGGCCCAAAAGCCTGTCGCGGTATGGACTACAGGGCCCCATGACGTAGGCCTCCTGAAGGGGGCAGGTGAAATGAAAATTAAACTGAAACCAGGAGCAATTTTACCAAGAGCACAACAATATCCTATGTCCAGGGAGGCAGACGAAGGGATCGCAAAGACAATTTCCGCCATGATGGAGCAGGGCATCCTAGTGACGTCAGAATCACCTTGCAATACAGTGATTTACCCTGTCAAGAAAAGAAAGGGAGGGTCTTTGCGTTTAATCCAAGATTTAAGAGCATTAAACAATATAGTTGAAGCCGAGTTCCCTCTAGTCCCTAATCCATCCACAATTCTATGCAACATACCCACTGAGGCAAAATATTTCACGGTGATTGACTTGAAAAATGCGTTTTTCTCAATCCTGTTGCACCGCGACTCACAAGTCCTGACGTCATTTACTTTCAGGCAAATGCGCCTGAAAAGCACGAGGCTGCCACAGGGGTACTGTGAGTCTCCATCCATATTCAACAGAGTCCTGCAGATGGACCTAAGCAATATTGCAGTAGACAGTGTTGTTTTGCAGTATGTGGATGACATTCTGATCTGCAGCGTCATTGAGGAACAATGCAGGCGCGACTCTGTCCAGCTACTGACTATCCTGGCTGAGAAAGGATATAAAGTTGACAAGGAAAAGCTACAATACTGTCAGCGAGAGGTGCTGTACATTGGACAGCTAATCTCACACAAAGGGAAAAAGGTAACCTCAGAAAGGGCTGAAGCTATCATGAACACGGCTAAACCGCTCACGATAAAACAAATGCAAAGCTTCTTAGGCCTGTGCAATTATGTCAGAGCATGGGTCTTCGACTACAGCTCGTATACGAAGCCCTTGCTTCAGGTCCTAAAGAAGGCCCTGGTGACAAGGGAAAAAATTGAATGGACTGAGGCAATGGAAAAGGGGTTTGCAGAACTCAAGGGGGCGATTTGTAAGGCCCCAGTTCTCAGGATTCCTAATTATGTAGAGGAATTCTACCTGTTCTCACACACCAATGGTAATTTTATGACGGCAGTGTTCGTGCAGCGAAATCTCACTGGGGTACAAGCCCCTAGCATATTACAGCAGGAGTCTAGACCCAGTCATGAAGGGCCACTTCCCATGCGAACAAACTCTAGCTGCTGCCGCGTTCGCCATTGAAAAGGCATCATCCATTGTGATGGGGTGCTCCATGACATTGTATGTCGAGCACTCGTTGTTCGCCATACTAGAGAAGCCAAAGGGCACGCTGACATCTCAGAGAGCATCCGCATATGAAGTGATTATTTCTAACCCATCGATCAAAATAGTGCGATGTAAAACTGTCAATCCAGCTACGTTCATAGCTGAGCCGGTCACAGAGGGAGAACTTGTCGGCGTATCATCCGGAGGGGAATGGTATATGTGAGCGGCTCAACAGCCTGTTAAAGGAGAGGATAGCCAAGTTGAAGCTCACATTAAAAAAAGGGATGGCTGCACTGTCTACCACTGGCATTGTATGCACTTTGGAACCAACCAGGCTCCGACCATCATCTCACGACGCACAAGATAGTCACACGCAGAAGGATGAGGACCCCTCTTACCCCCGAGATAGAGCTAGATATGATGCCCAGCCAACAAAAGAGGTCTTGGGGACAGAGATGCAGGACTACTTGAATTGTATGACATCCAGCGTCTCCGTCATTTCAGGCCAGCTGCAGCGACAAAGAAAAGGGTACAGCGCAGCACAAAATACAACAGGAAGTGCTGAAACAGACTCTGTGCAAAGTCTTTGGGCCTCATTACGAGGTGGGCGGTAAGGGATTACCGGCACCGGTAAGGGCACCAGTGCCGGTAATCCCTTACCGCCCTACTACTAGGTCCCTTTGCGGGTCCTTCCTTAACGCCTGGTTTTACCAGGCGTTAAGGACAGGACCCCCAAAGGGATACCGGGGTCAATAACGGTACTGCAATTTGCGGTACCGTTATTGCCGCCTTCCCCCTTCCCATTGAGCCCTATGGGGGCTCAAATGGGAATGGAAAATGGCTCTGGTGAATGGGGAATTACCGGTTCTACCGACCTCGGAACGGACCGGAAATTGCTCCATCCACCAGACCGGAGTCGGAACGATTTTGGAAGCAGCCATGGTGCTAATAGCGCCATGGTTACCTCCAACCTCGTAATGAGGCCCTATGTGCGCCACCCGTCTTTCCTGGTAACGCTGTTCTCATAAGGAACTTTACAAGGAAGAAGTGGGATGAGCCACGATTCAATGGCCCTTTCATCGTAGAGGACTGCACTCCTTCAGCCGTCAAAGTCCAGGGCAGAAGGGCATGGCTCTTCCTGAATGACATTAAACCTTATGTAGGAGAGAGCCCTCCAGCTGCATCCAACCACAAAGAAGCCACAGACAACCGGGAAGAACCCCAGCACGTGCAGACAAGATCCATGGTGAGGAAGGAGGACGCATGAGCAGCAACAAAATGACAAAGAACTCTGTTTTAATTTGTGACTTTTGAATAGAACATTTCCCCAAACCAGAGAAAGGTGATGAAGAACAATAAGACGGACACTCTGGGCACCACAGTTGCAGGATAAAGAAGAAAACTACATACACAAAGCCACAACAACGCTGATAAAACTTTTGAAATAACGTCACACTCAAGTAGTATAAAGAATCAAGACTCTGATAGACTGAAAAAAAAGGAGAAGGACAGTTCTTGAGAGAGTAACACAGCGTCCTGAAAGCAACCATTGTCTAGACTTTCTTTACAGAACTTATGGTATCTCCCAGCAGAGACCTCAAGTGGGATGTGCTAACCTACTTCCATCTGGTGGTAATATCCGACACTCATAGGGAGAGGAACCAGTATCACAGACTTTATTCATGATCCTGCAAATGAGAAAATAATCTCGCAACTGCTCACTGTCATCACAGAAGCCTTCGCCGAGCTACCCGAGCATAGCGAAGAGGACACAAATGCTTCCACCACCGGAAGACATTGATGAACTTTGTTCTTTCAAATAATTGAGAAATGGCCAGGATTTATCGGGAGAACAACTGACACACGTTCTTTCATCAGAGACCCAAGAAACCTAACTCAGTGAACCAGCTGTGGACTAAACTAAAGCGCCTCATGGTAGTCCACGCAACAGGAAGGTGCAGAGACTGTGCGAATCGAATTGAAAGCTCATGACCAGGACCCAGCCAAACAGAACAAATGTCTCTATCACCCGAGGACACCCGGCTGGCACACAACGTCCTGCTTAGATTAGTCACAGACTATCCGGAAATGGTGGGAAGGCCTGCAGGTGTTGACGTCATCAACTTCCTTAGAGATCCAGCTAACATCTCACACATGGGCACACTCCTCCACGGTATAATGCTCCAGGTGGAGCTATCTAACTTCCAGCGAGAATACTTAACGCCGTGGGACAGATCGAGGAAACAGAGAGACAGTGCTTATCTTTCCACCGTGGGACAGATCGAGGAAACAGAGAGACAGTGCCATATTTTCCGCCGAAGGACAGATCGAGAAGAGCAGAAACAAGAAAGTTCACCATCTTATTTTTCCTTTTTCCTTTTTCCTCTATTCTTCCTTATTTTTATTATTCCTTATTTTTATTCTTATTTTTTCCATGTTCACATTTTTACGTCGTTTTATTTTTGTGTGATTTTTGGCAGTTCCGTCTTTTCATTCCTTCGCATTGAACAGGTTCCAGCATGTCCTCAGGACCAAGGCAAATTCAAGGAGTGCACTGGGACTTTACCTACTATAGATATGCATTATGAATGTGATGCACCTGTTGATGCTAGCCTAACCCTTTTTCCATAGTCTAGCAAAAGGAACTGTACTGCATACTCAGAGATTACTGACATCACCCGCAAGAGGGGAGACACTTGAAAAGCACTCGTCACTTTAAGTAATAATGAACTCTTGAGCTACGAGATCAGAGCAAGAGAAGGAATAAATAACTGACTATGGACTTGTTCAAAATGGGGGCCCAGAACAGTAACTTAGTTTTACCACCAGCAGAGGGCCCCCCCCCCGCTGCCCTGGGAGGAAATTCTGCCAGATGTCCTACAAGTCTATCATGTGTATATGCTTAGTAATTATCATTGTCTTTCTGTCGTTGACTATCAGAACTGCTTTCTTTATTGGTGCACGAAGCGTCCCAATTTCAGTGCATCCACCAGATAACAAACATCTGGGGCCTACAAAAGCACCCAGACCCTATATAGTGATCCCAGTCCCCAGAAAAGCTGATGGTAAAACAAACGAGATAAAACTAAATGTAATTAGAAGTGATTCATACACACTTGAGGTAATGAATGAAGAAAAAGGCTGGAGACAGGGTCAGCACGGAGTGAATGAAAATGTAGCACTGACCACTGCACACACACGCACACTGAACACACACAAACAAGAGCAAGTGTCAATGGCAACAGGGCCTCAAACAAGGGAAGCAGAGAAAGGGATAATGCCTACAGAACGAACAGCTCCAGAAAATAGTGGAAGTAACCAAGAGGAGCCAAGTGATAAACCAAAGGGAGAGAGCATAGCAAAATCCCTCAAAAGAACAGAAGTAGCCACAAAGGAACTTGCAGAGAAAACACAAATGATAATGGACCATCTGTTCCCGTTCATAGTCAGAGCTAAGAAACTACACGAGGAACTGAAAACTAGAACTACAGAGGCTATAACAGTAAGCCCGCCAGCTAAGACGCAAGGAACAAGCACCAGACCGACGACACAGCCACGCATTGGGGAGTTGGTGAGCCAACAGCAGTTAGAGAACATCTACGAAAGATTACAGAAGGAAAGGAAAAGAAACGCAAAACCTTCTCCTACCACAGCGATACAGGTAATGAAACCCGCTCCGCTAACAAGCATGCCCAAGAATCCTCCAGCAAGAAAGAGTCATATATACACATTTAGAGATGTGGTTACAGCTAACTACAAAAGGATATTGAGGATCAAGAGAAACCCACATGAAGACAACAATGAACTCAATGATTACCTGGACAGCACAGCCCATCTTGGAAACAACCTATGGTATCAACACATGAAGGAAGTAGGACGAAGGAAATCAGAAGGATAATGCTTCGTCTGCGCGCTCCTACCGTACAGCATGTGAAAATCCAAGATCTTCGTGGCTGTAGAAATTGATGTCCCCATAGCACACAGTATGTCACACGAAGCAATGTGCAACACCAGAGGACAATTTATGGGAAGAGACGCTTCACTGATATGGGCCACCGAAAAGGACTACCCAGATGAAGATGGCTACGTCCAGGATATTAAAACAAGAAACAGGGCACACACCAGGAATCACGTGATCAGATACGATAATCCTGACGTCAAAGGATCAGGAACATGATGGGTAACAAACCCGAGACTGAACATTCAAGGAAAAACTGCAGAAGGAGCACAAATCTGGAAGAACAGAGGCCAAATGCAGATCTGGAGAACAGTGGTTTCCCCAAATGGATGGGAAGAAGGAGTAGTGATCTGCCGAGCTTGGATGGTCCTTGGAGCCTGCAATGAAGCAATAGAAAACTCTCAAAAACTGTGCAAAACCCTATGCCCAAAGCTAGTAAAGTTACTAACCTGGGTCGAAGATAGAGGGGAACCCCTGCAGATAGTGCCACTGGAGAGCCCGAAACTATGCTTCAGAAACAATGGCACGAGGAAGATGGGAGAGAATGTAAACTGCGGACAAATCTTTGAAGCCCCAGGAATGACACAAGGAACCGCAGTTATTATGGACCATTACTGGGCGTGTGGATCCAAGGCATACATAAGGCTTCCCGAAAAACTGGGGAAGCATATGCACACTGGTGAACGTCCACGTTCCTGTGCTAGTAATCCCTAAGAATGACCTGAAGTTGGACAGTTTCCTGAAAGCAGATGCTCATCTAAGGAGAAGGAGATCTGTGGAACTGGTATCCAGAATGAAGACAGAAAATTACTTTTCTACCAAATCAGAAGAACCATTCCATGCAGTCCCATACGAGCACAGACTGTTTAGCCTCACCTCAACAGTATTCACAACACTACTCCTGCCCCACTTTCAAATTGGAGTGAATGCTAAATGGTTGCAGATAACCAGATGGGAGTTATTGCAGACCATCAATACCACTATAAAAGGATTTAACGCGATCAAGGAAGAACTGAGAGCAATCAGACTGATGACCCTCCAGAACAGATATGTGCTTGACATGATCACAGCGATGGAGGGAGGTGTTTGTGCCAAAAATCGGAGAATCATGTTGCATATTTGAACCATCGCAGGATGAAGACAACGGAACCCTAAAAGAGGCCATAAGTATGTTGACAAACTTGAAAAACCAGATGATCGACGAAAGTGATGAAGTGGACGATGACAGCTGGTTTGGAGTCCTGTTTTCATGGGTCCCACAATGGATGGCAGATATATTCAAGTTTCTGGGAGCCCTACTAGCAATGGTACTGGTAGGATTCTGTGTTATCAAGCTAATCATTACACAGTGCCAGAAAACTCCAAAGAAAGCCATAGGGATGAAAATAATGGTTGATTTCGAACCAGGATGGAAACCCAGAGACCTGACTGATGAAGAAATAAGAGACTTTGTGAAGGCCAGCAAATTTGCACCAGAAGGAACAAGGTTCACATATCCTAAGAAACGAAGAAGGTATGAAGGAAAATGGATCTACTGCAGTCCAAATGGACAATGTCAGCTAATGACATGGAATAAAGACGAACACGTGAAAAGAGCAGGGAGTTTGAAAGGGGTGATAAAAATATGGACTCCAAAGACTCACACATTCACACTATCATGTACAAACCCTGAAGACGATGAACATGACACCGAAGAATCAAAGGAAATAAAGGAAAAAGAGATTGCAGAAGTGGCTGATGAACCGACCAGAGGGGGGAGTGTAGAGGAGGTCCCAGACATGGCCTGCACTCCTGCCCCTCATTTCAAGGTACCAGGAACGGACTCGCCAAGGTATGTGACGTATGAGGAGTAGATGAACCAACAAAGAACTGCACTGGGACTCTGCCCAGTGCACATCTGAAGATCCATACCGGAAGAAGCGCCCATAACCGGACAGCCCTGGGCAGCACAGTACCCTATCAGACAGTCGTACCAGCCGCTGAGACGAAATGAAGAGTACCTACAGACGGTCCATGAAGAGACCCAAAGAGCTGTAATGGAAGGCCAGTGGAAATGACACAAGGGCCTGGACAGACTCGCGAATGAACGAAAGCAGCTATCAAAGATAGCATGCCAGTGCGAGTAGCTATGAAAATAAATGTAATGGACACAGGAAAGAGACGATGTTAAAACGTGAGAAAACGTTGCTATGAGACAAGATGGAAGTAACCAACCAGTTAAACGCATGTAAATAGGCTTAGAACGCAAGAAGCTAAGAAAACGATACTGCTTGCAATGCTTAGTAGAAGAATAGAGCGGCAAGTGCCAACTAGATCTACCTCAATAAGGCACGCTATACAAGTGCGACTCCATTTTGTAAAAGCAGAAGTATGCCCAGGCAGCCAGAGGCCTAACGTGCCTGGTTTCATATCCCAGCCAAAGCCAGGAGAAGGAGCGGAATCGAAACTCAACAAAGAGCAGCTCATGCCTGGGAAATCGAGGTCAACCAGAGAAAGGGAGGAGAGCGTCAGCTAACAGGAATTGAAACTTCAGAGCATACCAGCCTTCCCCATGAAGGTCAAGATAAGGGAGGCCAATGCAGGTGGCGAGGCCGAAAACAGAATTAAATACACTAAAAGCTGGAAACTGAAGCAGATTCACAGTGAACAGACATGTGACCAAGACAGGCGCAAAGAATTACCAACGTCTGATGTCACCCAGATCCAAGAGTGCCATAACTTCTCCAGATAAGAGGCTACAGTTTTGAGGCCATGCCCAGCCAACTAATTGACACATAGCCCCAAGATACTGATTGATGGAAGGGAGGCAGGGTGAAACATGGGACACCAGGCACCCGGGTGTCCATTCTGCATGCTGCTAATTAAAAGTGGAAATTTATATCTAGGGGTGTTACCTGCCCAATCACAACGGACCAAGTTATCTAGGGTCCTATATATCGTAGAACCAATGAGACGTCATACTTGTAGTGACGTCTATCACGTGTGATGTAGAGGGAGGGGTGTAGACGCCCATCCGATAAGTTATCCAATCCGCATGCTCCATTATCATATACAGATATAACACCTATATTTAAGTTACCTTTCCTAACCAATTATATTGCATGACAAGTTTTTTAGAATTAGACGTCAATGATGACGAGTTTTGTGTATACAAATTGCTGTTCAACTGAAGTTCAAGGAAGTCGGAGCGAGACAGGTGATCGCAACGATGCTGATTCCCAACTGCTTCCCTGTTTGATGTAATTGTCATTAAACGGACTTCCCTTTGCCAAATTACCGAGTCCTCATTATTGAGTCGTGTTGGAGTAAATGAATCCTGCACCCCCATCCCTCACATGGTGCAGCTATCTTGTCTTAAAGATACTAGAGGATGAGCACTGACCTATGGGCCCGTCGGTGGATATCTCGTCCTCTTTTACAATCTCATCAGTGATGTCATCAATAACATTTGTGATGCCATCTTTCATATCCTGGGTGTTAGCGTTAGCAGTGCACAGTGGTGCGGGCAGGTATGGTTGCTTAGCCTACCATAACTGGCGAATTTCAGGGGTTTTTCGATTTTACCTATAACCATAATGTACGCTTAACAAAGGTTTTTTGACTGAATTTCATAGGTTTTTAGTAGTGCAACTTAACCATAACGTCCCTTTACCAAAGTTTTTTTTTTACTGAATATTACATGGCCACGGTAGTGGCCATGTAGTTATGGTTAAGTTGCTATTTCCATAGGAAGAGCACTTTTTGGGCGGCTTATAACTTCGCTCTCCCTGGACGAATCCTCAATAAACTTTGCAAAAAAAAGTATTTGGGTCACTCTGAATTCCCCCGTGAGACTTAACGCCGTGGGACAGATCGAGGAAACAGAGAGACAATGTTTATCTTTCCACCGTGGGACAGATCGAGGAAACAGAGAGACAGTGCCATATTTTCCGCATAGGACAGATCAAGAAGAGCAGAAACAAGAAAGTTCACCAACTTATTTTTCCTTTTTCCTTTTTCCTCTATTCTTCCTTATTTTTATTATTCCTTATTTTTATTCTTATTTTTTCCATGTTCACATTTTTACGTCGTTTTATTTTTGTGTGATTTTTGGCAGTTCCGTCTTTTCATTCCTTCGCATTGAACAGGTTCCAGCAGGCTCATGCCCCGTGTGTGTCTCTCCCTCCCCCCACCCCCGCTCATGCTCCGTGTGTCTCTATCCCTCCCACCCACCCCCCCCGCTCATGCCCCGTGTGTCTCTATCCCTCCCACCTACCCCCCGCTCATGCCCCGTGTCTCTCCCTCCCCCCACCCCCTGCTCATGCCCCGTGTGTCTCTCCCCTCACCCCCTACTCATGCCCCGTGTATCTCTAGCCCTCCCACCCACCCCCGCTCATGCCCCGTGTGTGTCTCCCCTCCCACCCACCCCCGCTCATGCCCCGTGTGTCTCTATCCCTCCCACCCACCCCCCGCTCATGCCCCATGTGTCTCTATCCCTCCCACCCACCCCCCGGCTCATGCCTCGTGTGTCTCTATCCCTCCCACCCACCCCCCGCTCATGCCCCGTGTGTCTCTATCCCTCGCACCCACCCCCGCTCATGTCCCGTGTGTCTCTATCCCTCCCACCCACCACCGCTCATGCCCCGTGTGTCTCTATCCCTCCCGCCAACACCCCGCTCATGCCCTGTGTGTCTTTCTCCCTCCCCCCAACCCCGCTCATGCCCCGTGTGTCTCTCGATCCTCCCCCCACCCCAGCTCATGCCCCGTGTGTCTCTCTCCCTCCCCCCCACCCCCGCTCATGCCCCGTGTGTCTCTCCCTCCCCCCACCCCCGCTCATGCCCCGTGTGTGTCTCTCCCTCCCCCCACCCCCGCTCATGCCCCATGTGTGTCTCTCCCTCCCGCTCACCCCCCGCTCATGCCTCGTGTGTCTCTAGCCCTCCCACCCACCCCCCGCTCATGCCCCGTGTGTCTCTAGCCCTCCCACTCACCCCCCGCTCATGCCCCGTGTGTCTCTAGCCCTCCCACCCACCCCCCCTCATGCCCCGTGTGTCTCTAGCCCTCCCACCCACCCCCCGCTCATGCCCCGTGTGTGTCTCGCCCTCCCACCCACCCCCGCTCATGCCCCGTGTGTCTCTAGCCCTCCCACCCACCCCCCACTCATGCCCCGTGTGTCTCTAGCCCTCCCACCCACCCCCACTCATGCCCCGTGTTTGTCTCTCCCTCCCCCCCGCCCCCAGCTCATGCCCCTAGTCCTCCCACCTACCGCCCGCTCCCCGTGTGTCTCTCCCCCCACTCCCTGCTGATGCCCCGTGTGTCTCTAGCCAGCCCTCCCACCCACCCCCCGCTCATGCCCCGTGTGTCTCTCCCCCCACCCCCTGCTCATGCCCTGTATGTCTCTAGCCCTCCCACCCACCTCCTGCTCATGCCCCGTGTGTCTCTCCCCTCCCTCCCACCCCCCGCTCATGCCCCGTGTGTCTCTCCCCTCCCCCCACCCCCCGCTAATGCCCTGTGTGTCTCTCCCCTCCCACCCACCCCCCACTCATGCCCCTTGTGTGTCTCTCCCTCCCCCCGCCCATGCCCCTAGTCCTCCCACCTACCGCCCGCTCATGCCCCGTGTGTCTCTCCCCCCACTCCCTGCTGATGCCCCGTGTGTCTCTAGCCAGCCCTCCCACCCACCCCCCGCTCATGCCCCGTGTTTCTCTAGCCCTCCCCCCACCCCCTGCTCATGCCCCGTGTGTCTCTCCCCCCACCCCCTGCTCATGCCCTGTATGTCTCTAGCCCTCCCACCCACCTCCTGCTCATGCCCCGTGTCTCTCCCCCCCACCCCCCGCTCATGCCCCGTGTGTCTCTCCCCTCCCCCCACCCCCCGCTAATGCCCCGTGTGTCTCTCCCCTCCCACCCACCCCCGCTAATGCCCCGTGTGTCTCTCCCCTCCCACCCACCCCCCGCTCATGCCCTGTGTGTCTCTCCCCTCCCACCCACCCCCACTCATGCCCCCTGTGTCTCTCCCCTCCCACCCACCCCCCGCTCATGCCCCGTGTGTCTCTCCCCTCCCACCCACCCCCTGCTCATGCCCTGTGTGTCTCTCCCCTCCCACCCACCCCCTGCTCATGCCCCGTGTGTCTCTCCCCTCCCACCCACCCCCTGCTCGACCCCGTGTGTCTCTCCCCTCCCACCCACCCCCTGCTCATGCCCCGTGTGTCTCTCCCCTCCCACCCACCCCCTGCTCATGCCCCGTTTAGTCTCTCCAATCCCACCCACCCCCCGCTCATGCCCCGTTTGTCTCTCACCTCCCACCCACCCCCGCTCATGGCCCGTTTGTCTCTCCCCTCCCACCCACTCCCGCTCATACCCCGTTTGTCTCTCCCCTCCCAACCACCCCCCGCTCATGGCCCGTGTGTCTCTATCCTTCCCACCCACCCCCCGCTCATGGCCCGTGTGTCTCTATCCCTCCCACCCACCCCCCGCTCATGGCCCGTGTGTCTCTATCCCTCCCACCCACCCCCCACTCATGCCCCGTGTGTCTCTATCCCTCTCCCCCACCCCCGCTCATGCCCCGTGTGTCTCTATCCCCTCCTGCCCACCCCCCGCTCATTCCCCGTGTGTCTCTATCCCTCCCGCCCACCCCCCGGTCATGCCCCGTGTGTCTCTATCCCTCCCGCCCCCCCCGCTCATGCCCCGTGTGTCTCTATCCCTCCCGCCCCACCCCCCGCTCATGCCCCGTGTGTCTCTATCCCTCCCGCCCACCCCCCCAGCTCATGCCCCGTGTGTCTATCCCGTCCCGCCCACCCCGCGCTCATGCCCCGTGTGTGTCTAGCTTGGTCCCGAAAGCGTGCTTTTGCAAATTTGGTGAAAATCCGTCCAGTAGTTTTTTTTAAAATGACCAAAAAGTAGGTCAAAATAAATTAGTGATATCTGTGTTCGGTCCGCGGACAGTGTCCTGATTGGCCAATCGGCTTGCGTGATGTCCGCGGACATGTGATGTGTTCACTGATTGGACGGCGTGAAGCGCGTCAGATTTTCGGTAGCGCCCGCCATCTTGGAGTCGCGGACGTCCGCGGACAGCGCAGTGAAACATTGTTCAAAATTTGTATTTAGTAGAGTGTGTTGGTGTGTAGGAGTGTTTGGGGAGGGTGGGAGTGTATGAGATAGGATGAAAGTTCTGTTTATTTATGTGTTAGACGTTCTTTTTGTGTTTGATTTGTCTGCGGACATCACGGGTGTTCTGAAATGTTCTAATTAAACTGAATGGTGGGTGTTCTGGGGACTCAATATGTGTCCGTTTTGTTCGCAAGCCAGCTGAAACTGTTCTAAGAACACTTGCAGTGTCCTGAAATGTTCACAAATAAACAAAATGGGGGTGTCCTGAGGATGCTGTCCGTATTGTTCGTTGTCAAGTTGAATGTGTTCTAAGAACACTCGCGGTGTCTTGAAATGTTCGCAAATACACAAAATGGGGGTGTTCTGAAGACGTTGTCAAACACTTGCTGTGTCCTGAAATGTTCGCAAATATGAATGGGGGGTTGTGGCTGGCAAGTTGAATGTGTTCTAAGAACACTCGCGGTGTCCTGAAATGTTCGCAAATAAACAAAATGGGGGTGTCCTGAGGACGCTGTCCATATTGTTCTCTGTCAAGTTGAATGTGTTCTAAGAACGCTTGCGGTGTCCTGAAATGTTCGCAAATAAACAAGATGGTGGTGTTCTGAAGACCCTTCTAAGAACACTCGTGGTGTCCTGAAATGTTCGCAAATACACAAAATGGGGGTGTTCTGAAGACGTTGTCAAACACTCGCTGTGTCCTGAAATGTTCGCAAATATGAATGGGGGGTTGTGGCTGGCAAGTTGAATGTGTTCTAAGAACACTCGCGGTGTCCTGAAATGTTCGCAAATAAACAAAATGGGGGTGTCCTGAGGACGCTGTCCGTATTGTTCTCTGTCAAGTTGAATGTGTTCTAAGAACACTTGCTGTGTCCTGAAATGTTCGCAAATAAACAAGATGGTGGTGTTCTGAAGACGCTTCTAAGAACACTCGTGGTGTCCTGAAATGTTCACAAATAAACAAAATGGGGGTGTCCTGAGGACGCTGTCCGTATTGTTCTCTGTCAAGTTGAATGTCTTCTAAGAACACTTGCGGTGTCCTGAAATGTTCGCAAATAAACAAAATGGGGGTGTTCTGAAGATGTTTCTAAGAACACTCGCGGTGTCCTGGAATGTTAGTAGGGGGTGTCCTGAAGGCGTAGTCAGTATTGTTCACTGGCAAGTTGAATGTGTTCTAAGAACACTTGCAGTGTCCTGAAATGTTCGCAAATAAACAAAATGGGGGTGTCCTGAGGACGCTGTCCGTATTGTTCTTTGTCAAGTTGAATGTGTTGTAATAACTCTTGCGTTGTTCTGAAATGTTCGTAGGGGATGTCCTGAAGATGCTGTTCGTATTGTTCGATGTCAAGTTGAATGTGTTCTTAGAACACTCGCGGTGTCCTGAAATGTTCGCAAATAAACGAAATGGGGGTGTTCTGAAGACAATGTCTGTATTGTTCGTTGTCAAGTTGAAAGTGTTCTAAGAACTACCGCGTTGTTCTGAAATGTTCGTAGGGGGTGTCCTGAAAACTCTGTCCGTATTGTTCGCTGGCAAGTTGAAAGTGTTCTAAGAACACTAATAATGTCCGCGGACATTAAAAGTTTCCATAAACCACAGTTGAAATGTTTGACTCTATGGATGTGATATGCTGCGCTGGTTGTGGCCAGGGCATAGAGTCTTGGGTGCATGGCCATTTGGCCATTTGGCCATGCACTCAAGACTCTATGCCCTGGCCACAACCACCGCAGCATATCATATTCATATTTGCTTATAACTTTGGGTGAAAAACAAATGTATAAGGAACAAAGGTATTAGATACTATGGATGTGATATGCTGCGATGGTTCTCCTTATTATTATATACTTACTGTTTGGTCTAGTAACCGGAGTACATGTATTTCTTGTTAATTTCTGTGATAAAAGAAAATAGCATGTTAGTATTAGTATTTTGTAATGACTTATTACATTGTATAATCAACATACTTTTTTTTTTTTTTTGGACCCTCATATTTAGTAGATTACAAATCAGAGTACTGTGCAATTTTCTCAGTTTCTGTATTTCTGCTAAAATCATTGGGTCTGTGGGAGAAAAAAAAATCCATGTTGGATTAAAAAAAAACTTTTTCTGTTATGCTACAGTTTGTTTGTTTTCAGTGTTCACTTGTTGTTTCTGGTTAATGCTTTATACTTTGGCTTGTTGCATTTTTTTGGAGCAGTAACATATTATTTATTTGTTTGGATATTATAACATTTTGGAGCAGTTAGATACCAATTGGCGTATTCTAACTGTCTATTTTTTTGATATATTTTAGTGGTATTGATTTATCTATTTCGATATTGTTAAATTTTGGGACAGTTAGATACCAATTGGCGTATTCTAACTGTGTATTTTTTGGTCTAATTTAGTGGTATTCATTTATCTGATTAGTTGTTGTAGAATCTTTGAGCAGTTAGCTTTTGGAGTATTCTAACAGTTTATATTTTTTTAACACATGTTTACTTAGGGTTTAAATACAGTTTAGTTATCAAATTTTGGTTTTAAGAACATCAAATAAGCGTTTGTATGATTTGCTGGTAATCTCTGCTTTAGAGTAATGGTGCTATCATTACATTCAAACCATCCACATTTCTTTTTTATATATGCAGTGTAGTGCCCTTAATTGGTTGTGGCTCCTGCGTGGTAGATTATACCTATTGTTGTGAAGGTTTTCTTACCAAGTGATATTTGACCATGTGTGAATCCAGTCAGCTTGCAGTTGTTTTTGGTATCATCTGCATTGTAACGTAGAAGCATTAGTATTATGTATTTACTATGTGTTTGTATTACTAACGTGGAGCGATTATCTGAACTGCAGGTAGAGCATAATCTACCATGGTTTGCATTTTGTACAAGTCGCTGAAATGGAATGGATTCACAATTTGGTATTGATATATATATGAAGCGTTCATTGGGAATTTCTTCTTGTGTCACATTGTTGCAGAGAGTGCATGTATGTTTCCACATGTATGAAATCTGAAAGATTTCCTTTATAGGTATGTTTTTGTTTTCCAGTACTTTTAGTAAGTACATTCGAAATTCTTGTGGATCTTCCTGTGAGTTTATAGTGAATTTCACCATTCCAGCACAGTAGTCCAATGGTTGTCTTATTCCATAAACACTATACGTGTTGTCAGGATTGTTTGCTGCATTTTTGTGAAGTACTAACATTTGCAAACACAATGGGTCTGTACTGTGTAAGTAAATGTTGTCAACAATTGGTGGTAATTGAAATAGAATATTCATTGCTACATTTGCGTAGCAACTTACACCATCTATATTTGAGAATTTAAATGGTCCAGGTAGTTCTGTATCTAACTGCTTTTTTTGGAGTTTGTCTTCCTTCTTTAAAGAAGTACCTGGTTTACTTTCCCTAATGTATTCTTTTTTGCTTGTGGTACTTGATGAAGTATTAGTTTCTTTTACTCTCTTTGGAGGATTTGCAGTGACATCCTGTTGCTTATCTGTTTGATTTATTTTTCTTTTATAACGTTTTACTTTTTGTGGAACAGAATATGTGTTTAGGTGGGGGGTGTATAGTGAGCGAAGTCTATTGTATTCTAAAATGCAAGGAATATCAGCGTTTATTTTACATGCATCAAAGTTGATTAGAAACAGACCTTCAAGTGTACGTAAGCGTGATAGTGCTACGTAGCTCATGCCTTCTTTAAAGACAGTGTTACTAATATCTATCATTGCTTTGTCTAGGGTAAGACCTTGTGATTTATGAATCGTAACTGCGTATGCAAGAGTTAGAAAAAATTGTTCTCTGCATACATACATATCTTTGAAGAGAAGGAATCTAGCTGTTGAGCGTCCTATCCTTTTTACTTCTGAAAGTTTGTCAAAGAGTATATTGACAAATTGAATTTATTTGTCGCGTGGGTATGTTTGAAAGCCAACAACTGTACCCAGTGCTCCATTAACTAGTCCTTGGTCCACGTCAAGGTTACGTTTAAGCATTACTCTGCAATTTAAGGATAATTTTAATATCTTTTCTAAGCCTGCTTTGTTTGAGATTGATTTTTCTAAATTATTTAGTCTTGTGGCTTGGTCACACATGGGTAGTGTCATACCATATACATCTAGTTTGTCTGTGGCGCTAATTTCCATGATTGGTTGCATTTCTTTACTTAGCATGATTTCATTAGATTTGAAACAGCTTGCAAGAGTTGGCATTAAGGCCATGCAATTGACATTTTTGTGGGCTAATTGTTCCATAACATCTGCAGCACATGCATTATCGCCATAAAGTGCATTAATGTGGCAGGTTTTCAATATTGCTTCTGCTTCTTTAGAAAGTATACCAACTCCTTTTTAAAATGTTGGCATAAGTGAGATCTGCAGATTGCCGCATGTTTTCTGTTAATTCTCTGTATTGGAAATGTTGCCAAAGGTTGACATTTCCAATGCTGCCAACATTTTTACGGCAGAGTTTGTGTCCTAATGTTTTAAAAATAGGCTCACCTTTTACTGGTGTTAATTGAAGCAGATCTCCAAAAACAATAATGTGTTTTCCTGCAAAGAGCTCTTCGTAGTCTGTTTTGAGTACTTCTTGTAATCTGAGGTGAATCAAAGCTAACATCAGGTTGGAGACCATGCTCACTTCATCTATTAGTAGCATTTTCATTTGTTTCAATACTCTGCGTAGTTCCATTGCAGATTCTGCAGAAAGTTTGTAATAGTCTAATTTGTTCTGGTGTTCCACTGGTAATAGTAGTAATCGGTGTAATGTAACACCACCTATGTTGTAGGCATCTAAACCTGTAGGGGCAGTAACAACAGCTGACAGTTTGTTGTTTGTCAATTGTTGAAGGAACTTACTAATGAATATGATTAGGAATGTTTTGCCAGAACCAGCTTCACCACTGACGTACAGTAGTATAGGTTTATAATTATGGCAGGAACATTCTTTATTTTCATGTTTTACACCATGTGCAATTTGTTTTGTTACTTCTTGAAAAATGCTACGTTGGTCATTGTTTAGTTTTGATTGTAGTATAGTTAAGTCTTCTTTATCTTCATACTGACACATGGTGTTTTCTACTTCTATCATAGCTAATTCTGCCTCGTTTAGTATTAGTGGTTCTCCCAGTGGTTCTTGGCTTCCTGTTACAGAAGGTTGACTACTGTCAGGAGTGTCCTTATTTAGTTGGGCCTGGAGTTCTTCTTCGTGTTGCTGTTCATTGTGCAACATTGTTTTGTACTGTGTAAAGTTTACATCAGTTATAGTGCTTTCATTTGCTTTGAAAGCATCCTCATATGGGTCATAGTTATCTAGTATTTGTTCTTCTTTTCTCCATAGTTTGAAGAGTTGTAGCAGGGACATGTAATATACTTCTTTATGTTGAGGAGTCTTTAATGACAATTTGATGTGATTAATTAAATTTGGTTTAGTGAGTTTAACTAAGCTGCCTTCACAGTTTGTCACTCTATATTTACTATTTTTTTATCAGGTTTCATATTATGTTTGTATGTGTAGTTTTGGGCTATGTGGTATAGACACATGTTTTCCAAAGTATTACTTCTCTTTGGGTAGTATGTGTCCAATACATTGTTTTTTAAAATGTCTTGGCTGTTGGGATCACATTTGGCTATTGTTTCTATATCTTCATATGATTTTAGAACTCTTTTTCTAGATTTAGCTGGACCAAGACTTAGCCATACTATATTTTCAGATTTACCATACAATGCAGTACCAGTTAAACGATCAGCTGCTTCATATGATCCACATTCTCTATGGGTGAGCATTTTTATGCCCAAGCTGTATAATTTCTGAGACACTGTTTTATCTGATGACAGGTCATTGCAGAGGTCTTGGAGCTCTGTCTTTTCTGCTTTAGTTAAGTATGCTGTGACATATCGTGCAATTGCAGTAGAATTTTCTGCAATGTACTGCACATCTATGTTTGCATTCCATAATTGGGCAATGATTGCATTATAATCATTGATATATTTTTCTTCTTCTTTTCTTTTTATGTAATATGTATTTTTAGGTGACTTACCTTTAACACTATGTCTAACTGAAGACATGAGGTTGTTCACTTGACCTGTATTTGTAACTGGTCTAGGGAAACCAAATTGGCATTTGGTGTAGTATTTCCCTTTGTTTTTGTATTTGCGATGACAATATTTTCCACATTTGTGTCTTTGAAATTGTAAAATTAGTGCATGAAGATCACTATTTGTGGCTTCTGATGGAATTTCATAAGTGACATATTTTAAAATAAACTGTAAAACAGTGGCATCACTGTCTTGACCAAACTTAGGAGCATCTTTAATCCATAAAAGCATGTGGATATGTGATGCTCCTCTGGCTTGGTATTCTTTTCTCCAAAAGAAGTGTTGCACTTCTCCAAGGGGAGGAACAGTTTTATTACAAATAGAATGTAGCATAGCAATGAAGCGATGGTGAAAATATCTTGAAACATTAACAGGATCCAAAGAACAAAGTTCTCCAGGTGTTACTATATCTATGTTTGTTTTGTTTTTATTTGATATGCGTAGGAAATCATGTAAATCTTCCCATGCATATTCTGCACAACTTAATGTAACAAACCAAGTGGGTGGGCCAAGGTTTCTGATCATACTCCTTTTTGGATTTGTTAAATGTTCCTATGTTATGATATAACAATCAAACATACCCAACTAGAGTTTTTAGGTAATGGAACTGTTCTTCGAACATGTCCACGAACATTAAATGAGTTCGCGGACATCAAGTACAGTAGAAGTGATTCAGTCAGTTCCATATGACATGTATATAAAGTCAAAGTCATTATTGTTAAGTTGCACTACTAAAAACCTATGAAATTCAGTGAAAAAACTTTGTTAAATGGACGTTATGGTTAAGTTGCACTACTAAAAATCTAAGAAATTCAGTGAAAAAACTTTGTTAAAGGGACGTTATGGTTAAGTTGCGCTGCTAAAAACCTTTCAAATTCAGTGAAAAAACTTTGTTAAAGGGACGTTATGGTTAAGTTGCGCTGCTAAAAACCTTTCAAATTCAATGAAAAAACTTTGTTAAAGGGACGTTATGGTTCCCAGTAAAACTGAAAAACCCTTGAAATTCGCCAGTTATGGTAAGCTTAGCAACCATAACTCGCGCCACCACCGTGCACTGCTAAGCCTAACACCCAGGACATGAAAGATGACATCACAAATGTCATTGATGACATCACATGTGCATTTACCTTTCATGAAAAGTCTGTACAAGGGATTCTTAGTGTATTGTTAATAAAACAAAGTGTCAAAGATTATTGGAATAAATATCAAGTGCTAATCAGTGTATTAAGCAATGCATTTATATAAATAGCATTCTATTATGAAGTTTCATCCAGTATACTAAGGTACTCATGTAGAAACATAGGCATTGTGTGCAGCATACACGATGGAGGTGCAATATTCATAAGCTTGCCATGTTGAATAGTGAAATGATAACTGTTTTCATATTACAGTTTTGCGTACAGTGAAACTTGTGATAAGTAGGTAATAAAACCCACTTACTACATAATTGCATTATTATAGACAAATCACAAAGAGACAACACCACATACAAATATGAATATATACAAGGGAATTGAAGTAAGAAAATAAAACAGCAATAGTAGCAGAAAGTGTTCATAACCTAACTGATTACCTTTATGCAGAGAAATAATTGCTCTGTTTCAAAGCAGTTACTTACCCTATCTATATATATCACATGATGTGTCTGGACCCTAAGGAAAATAGTGTGAGTACAACATATAAAAATATGAGTATATACAGGGAAAGTGCAGTAATAAAAAAACATCAAAACTAACAAAAAGTGCTGATAAATCTACTGATAATTTTAATGCACAAAAAGGATTGCTGTCTTTCAAGGTTGTGTCTTCCCCTATGTATATGTTTCATATGATATGACTGGACCATAAGGGAATTATTGTAAGAACATACTTGAAGGATAAGTCTACAAATATAGTACATTTACAATTTTTAGTTCCTGACTGTTACTGAAGAAAATCATGTGGCCTAGATATGTCAGGAAAGGAAAAAAGGGAGAGTCAGACATGTGATGTCATCAGTGATGTCATCAATGACATTTTTGATGTCATCTTTTATGTCCTGGGTGTTAGGCTTAGCAGTGCACGGTGGTGGCGCGAGTTATGGTTGCTTAGCTTACCATAACTGGCGAATTTCAAGGGTTTTTCGGTTTTACTTGGAACCATAACGTCCCTTTAACAAGGTTTTTCACTGAATTTGAAAGGTTTTTAGCAGCGCAACTTAACCATAACGTCCCTTTAACAAAGTTTTTTCACTGAATTTGAAAGGTTTTTAGCAGCGCAACTTAACCATAACGTCCCTTTAACAAAGTTTTTTCACTGAATATATATATATATATCTGGGGTTTTTCGGTTTAACTTGTAACCATATTGTCCCTTTAACAAAGTTTTTTCACTGAATATATATATATATATATATATATATATATATATATATATATATTCAATGAAAAAACAAAGTTTTTTCACTGAATATATATATATATATATATATATATATATATATATATATATATATATATTCAATGAAAAAACATTGTTAAAGGGACAATATGGTTACAAGTAAAACCGAAAAACCCCAGAAATTCGCCAGTTATGGTATGCTAAATAACCATAACTTGCGCCACCACCGTGCACTGCTAAGACTAACACCCAGGACATCAAAGATGACATCACAAACTTAACCATAACTACATGGCCACTACCACGGGCCATGTAATACATATATATATATATATGTGTGTGTGTGTGTGTATATGTGTATATATATATATATATATATACCACCTGTGAGTTCGGAGGGACATCAGAGTTTTGCTCTTTTCTCTCAGATGTTGCATCAAACCCCTCAGTGGAATATATCATGAATAGCTAGCCATCTATATTTCTATATGTTGTGAGACCACATCTAGCCCAGTCAATTACAATCCTCTTGTTATGATGCCACTTCTTGCAGCTGGCAGGAGCCCTTAAATATGCATCCTACATTCCAAAGAAATATACAGGTTTTTTAAAAAACATTTCAACATTTTCTTACTTCAAGGCACATGCTTACTACTTTGAAAGGTGAAGCACATCCTTCGCATATTTTTTAAGGATAGTTTGTTAACGTCATTATAAATTACTTAACGTGTGTCCCTGTGGTTCAGTGGTTTCAGTTGAAAACCCATTAGTGACAATGTACAGTTGTGGTTAGAAAACTCTGAATATAACATTTATTTTGCTAGCTGAATGTTGGGTTAAGCACCCTTACCACTTCTATCAGTATAAAAATAGCCTATTAGATATTTGTGTCATAGGGTAGATCTTATTTGGTAGCATATTGGTTGGTACAACAATAACAAATGTTTTTTTCTTCTTCAGGAGATGCTCGATATAATGAAAGCCATTTATGACATGATGGGGAAATGCACATATCCTATCCTCCGAGAGGAGATACCTAGACAACATGTGGAAACATTTTTCCAGGTAAAAACAAAAATAAATCTATATTTTTTGGTGGCCAAATATTTTGAACAAGTACATACATTATTTAGCTGAATCATTATTTTTTTGTTCTTCCCTTGCAGAAAATGGATAAAAATAATGATGGATTAGTTACCATAGAGGAATTTATAGAAAGCTGTCAAAAGGTAAATACCTATTCTACCTGCTGCTTAATGTCATCCATTAAATAAATACATGTATAGCCACACTGTCAACATGATATTAGCAGTGGTATGGTACTTTAAAAACCTCATATTTTTAAATTGCCATCTAATGACGAATTGAGATCACACAGGTTATTCACAGCATGGGACATATAAAAATTGCTGAAAAGAGTAACTACCCCATGATTTTATTGTGACCCCACCTATGCATATAATGACCCACTATAATTCATAACTCACTATGGCAATCACATCCGCGTACCCGAGGACTGTGGCTGTTACTGGCCCTGTACATCCCCGCAGTCCCCCCGTCAAGGGTGTGAAAGTCATTTGCACCTCAGGGTTCAACCCGGGTGCGAATGGGTATATATTCTTTTTTACAGCCTATGGACTAAGCAGGAAGAGCACTGGCAAGTGGGGAGCGAGGAAGGTGGGTGTAATATGTTTTTGGGGGTGAGGGATGGATGGGGACAGAGACGTTTTATGGGAGGACAAAAGGCATACTTGCCCAGGGCCCCCACCTTGGAGGGGGTCCCACAAGGCTGCCTGATCTAAAGAAGTAAGATTCCTTTGTTCACCAGACTTAAATAGCACACATCAGGACATTTTATGGCATGGTGCTGAGGTTCTGAACCTATTGCCTGTCTGTTTTGGCAAGTACATTCTGCCTTGATCAATTCATCATGTAATGCTTTCTGTGTTCACTGTGGTAGATATAGTTTGTTTGTTCCTTCCAGCACAACTCCTGTAGCATACTTTCCTTCCTGTCGGAATTATGTTGATCATGTGCAATAGCCAGATTTGAAATGCATATTGGTAAATTGAGTGCCACAATGGTTCAGAAGGTAGCTCAGTGTGTTAAGCACTCATTGCAGAGATATGTGTTCCTATGCAAGATTAGAATAGCACATTCCTGTAAGGCTGGCTGAGCCTTTCCTATGTCTGAAGTGTATAAACCTGCCTGCATATGTCTTTGGTCTAGCAGCACAACATGTGCTATTATCAGCAATGTACCTGCACCAGATAGGGGTTGCTATAAAAACAAACATGTCATACTTATGGTGAAGGTCTAGACATTGGTTTGTTCAGATGGGGTGTTGTAAAACCTAGGCAATTACCTCCAACGATGAGCATAAACTGTTAGTCCAAGAGATGAATAAGTATCCAAATTTGGAACCAAAGCATTCATGCTTGAATCCTGGCTTTGCCAGCAGACAATACAGTGAACCTGGTCCAATCATCTAATATCTCGTACATTACTGTACTGTCTTCTGTGAAGTTTGAAGGGAGCGGACCAGATGGTGCAGGACTCGGGCAAGCATATTTTAAAATCTGCTGGTTTGACACAAAAAAACACTTTGCATTTTTGTAAAAGTCAAAGGTTTTTCTGCACATTTATAAACAATTTCACAAGCCAGTATTTTGGAACTATGTAAAGCTTTAAAATATAAAGGACCAACCCAGATTGGTATGCTGGTACTTATATACTTCTCTTGATGATGTAGAGAATGAAGCTAGAAGCATTCTGTGTTACACCCTTCTATAATATTTTGTTTTTAAAAATGGTCATGTTTGGTAATATGCTTGGTGTACTTTCCAAGTCAGTTTTATAAAATGAGATTATTTTTATTCATGGTAAGAACTGGTAATGAAAGTGTTCAAATGCACAAATCCCAGATTCACCCCTTAACCATCGTGTGTAATGCTGGGCAACTAATTTAATCTTGTTTTGCCTAGCCTCTCCAAATTGCCTCTCCCTAAACCTTTCAAAATGGTCTGCCCTTCAGGGAGATGTCCTTCTCAGGCTATAATCTTCAAAAACAGCCTCACTCATGGTTTCACTGGCTATAGTGTTGCTTCCACTATAATAGTGAGCATTGAAATATTGCACACCACAGGCACTTTATTCTTTTGATCTCTAATGGCAACACAATTTGAAAATCATGTCACACTTATAATCTCAGTCTGTCTGGATACAGACACCTTCCTGGCAGCTGCTAATCCGCATCCACATTCAATTCTATGGTATGTGTAGCTTTCTCCATCCTTCCAATTGGTCGTCACTATCCATGCTTGAGCAGGTTTGCATTCTGTGAGACAGCAAATGTGAGTTCTGTGTCTATTCTGGGTTACATGTACCTTTTACATGCAGTCCTGCATTAATACTACAGGCTGCATACCTTCCTGGATTCTATTGAAAAAAGTGTCCTGTATATATACTAGAACAGAAGTAACCTCTTTGTAGACTAATAATGTTGGCCTTGAAATGCTACTTGTTCATCTTTCTGATTAGGGCAAGACTGAAGAGGGTAAGGGGTTTTAAAGGGAGTAAACATCCTTATTTTGAATGCTGTGAACAGCATATCAACCTATGGGGGGGTTGCATATATTCTTTATCACTTAATTCCTTGGTTTTGTGTAGGGGGGCCCCAAAGATGTCCATGCCCAGGGCCCTAAAAGTGCTTAGAATGGCCCTGAATGGGGACAGAGGCAGGCAACAGGGAGTAGCTACACAATCATGATGGCACCACCCGGAAAAGTGCCTGAAGTGACTAGAAACAGCCGGCGGTACACAGTGTGTTCTCACCTGCTGTTCAAGCCACCTGATAGGCTGAGCACCCTTCTCCGTGGGCAAATAGCAGGCTATTTACCAGGCAGGACAGATAGAAGTATCATGTGGCAAGAAAAAGGTACACTGACAACCATACTTGCCCTGTCCCCCAAAAAAAGGGCTTGACAGGGGTGAGTGGGTGTACCTGTTTCGTGTGATGTGCAAATTCTTCTTGGAGTCAGCTTTCATAGAAAATATTAAATTATGGCATCAAAACCCTGTAGCATGAATACTTTGTAATGGCAACAAATTCAACGACTCCCCAATCTCTACAGGAACGGGGGGGGGGGCTGCCCACTCCCTCTCCCATTGCCTATTTTGGTCAACTGTGATAGAGGTACTTTCTATTGCTGGTTGGAATACCAAAGTCATTAAAATAGTAACAATATTCATAGGGATGACGAGGATAGTGTTAGATGCCACCAATACTTTGTTGACTCTTACAGACACTGTGCTATGATTAAAATCATTAATGGAGACATTGATTTTTCTCCTGTTACAAAATAAACGGTCTTAAATGCGAGGCACTCCCTAGATCAATGATAAACAGTGATACTTATGCATAATCCTTCCATTGGATGTCAAAAGGTATGACCTACCTTGTTATTAAACAGAATCAGGGCTTTCTGGAACACTACACGATAACCTATATACTGAAGTGCCATCAAGTCAGGCGTGTGGAAAGGTCACCTTAAAACGGCAAGGTGTGTCTTAACTTGAAATGTAACACACAGGATCAGAAAGTGAATGATACAGATCCTAGAATCTTGATAACATGGATAATGGCGGTAACAGCATTTATAACGCCAAAGGAATGATGTCATTGCAAACCTACAGCATGCCCTACCTCATCCATCCCTTCCGTCCAGAAAATAGATTAGCCCTTCATTTTCTTAACTAGGGATAGGCTCACCTGGAAGTTGTTTCAGGGAGTATTAAGCAGAATAGCAGTTAAAGCTGCAGAGGAGAGTGGCCAGAAAGAAGGTTCTTAAAGTAGACATCAAGAGAAGAGTAAATGGGAGTCCTCAAAATCAGTGAAGCAATACAATAAGGGGACGCAAAGCACAGCCAATGCAGGGAAGATGCTGACATTAGAGAAAGAGAAGCACGTGTTGAAAAAAAGAAATACGGTTTAGAGACTGCAATGGACTCATGAGAAAGAAGCAAATGAATCCGAGGATGAACTGATTTAGCTTCATGAAGATGTACCACTTGCAGTTCCATCCCTTCCTTTAGCCCTCAGAAGGAGAGGTGACCTATCCATGCAGCACCAGAAATCACCGAGTATGGTGTGTACGCAGGTCAGAGCAGAATCATACGCCAGCCACCTACAAACTCTGTCAGGGAATTCCAGTGGAGGTTTTAGGTGTGGATTGTGTGCTCCTAGCAGAGCCATTCACCAAGCAACTAGGATTGTGAAGGTGTTTCTCCGTAACTGCCTTTGGGTCTGCCCTTGTGGTAGGAATTTCGCCACTATAACCCCCGGCTGTGCTGTTTAATCTATACACTCCGAGATACTGAAGTTGTTGCAATGCTATGAATCATTATAAAAGTAGTGTGCCTTCGGTGTATCTTTTGCAGACAATCTCCAGATTATGGTGGGCAAGCTAACAGGTGACTAATTACAGTGGATATGGAGCACTGTAGCTAACTGGTCATACTTTACAAGCTACTGATATATGGTTTTCATCAAATTGGGCTCAAAGTAAGGGACAAGTCAATGGCTAATAAACAGAGATAGGCAGGCGCAGTACTGATTGGGACAGTTTGGGAATCATGCCTAAAGATGCACCTGCAAGGGTGGCAAAACGACCAAAATAGAAGCGAAGCTGCTTTATTCACAGCACTACTAGACACCTGTTTGGGTAGCCTCAGGGGAAGAAACACATGTTTTTGTCCAATAGTACCTGATTTCTCTTGACTTCCATCATGGAAAAGGTCCTTAATAATGCCCTGGTAAAATCATCCTCAGACTGTTATACTGTATGAAAACACATCTCTCAATAAAGCATGTATGTATGTATGACAGTGCTTTCTATAGTGGAAACCTAGCAAGAAAGCAACGTAGTTCTGCACTATAAGGGGAGTGGTGCAGTGGGGTAGGGTGTTTTCTTGTCAGTCGATGGCCCTCATGTGTGAGTGAACTGTTCACTGAAGAGCAGGGTTTTCAGTACTTTCATGAATCGCAGGAGGGAGGGAGCCAGCCAAATGTTTGGAGGGAGGTTGTTCCAGAGTGTGGTAACTTCGAAGGGGAATGCTTGTTTTAGGGTCTTCTCCTTCTTTTACTTCTTGGATTCCACTTTGGAGATATCTTGGCTCCAAGTGTTGCATCGAAATGGTGATACTTTCAGCTAAGGATGATTGGTTCTTGGACATTAGAGCTTTGTAGGCAACGGAAGCTGCCTTGAATGCCATGCTAGCTTGGAAGGAGGTCAATATAACTTCCTGAGAATAGGGGACATGTTGTCTTGAGCAGTGTGATGAGGTGTGCTGCAGCATGCTTGACAGCTTTCAGAGGGGACAGAGTTGTGACTCGTACAGCTACCAGGAATAGCTGGACCACAATAGAGTTGTGCCACAATACAGGTTTCAGATAACAAGGGCCTGGAAGAGGATTCTGAAGTATCAGGCATGCATGAAGTATTTGATTCAGCACAGGATTGAGAGCAGTTTTGTCTTTTTTGGCAATGTTTGCTTTAAAGGAGAGGTCACAAACTATAGTGAATTTGAGAGACTTTAAACGAGCGCAGAGTTGAGGGGAGAAGCTATTGAGATCCACCTCTGTCAGCCAGTTCTCAATGTATATGCATTTGGTGGTGCCTCCTAGGAGGATGAACTCTGCTTTGTTCGGGTTGAGTTTCAGATAGGTAGTTGCCATTTAGGTTTGAACGGTGGAGAGGTACTGCTTCAGTTGGTGAATGGCATCAATGCAAGGTGACCATCAGGTATGGCTGTGCGTCGTCAGCATACTGGTAGATTTTGATGTTGAATTCGGCCATGAATACCCCCATTCGCTTCATGTAGAGATTGAAGATGACAGTGGAGAGGATGGAACCTTGTGGGACTCTGCTGCAGATCAGCAGGCAGTCTTGGGATCGAAGGTGCCCATTTTTTTTTAAACAAATGTATTCATTTTACCATCATACATATATATTGCTAAATAACTTCAACTAATACACCTTTTTCATAAATAATGCACTACGTAGAAAACCAGAGACTTCCTCCCTCCCCCCATAAAAACAATCAGAGACAGAAGCTAAACAAAGGAATGAGCTTTAGAGGATAGAGAAGAGAGAAAGAGAAGAAAGAGAGGGAAATAAAACAGAAAATGCATACATGCCAACATTCCGATGCATCTGGGAGGGAGATTTCACCAGGGAAATCGGAGATGTAAATTTCCCCATAGGAATACATTAGGGCTAGTATGATTATAGGTGGGAGAACGTGAAAAATAGAAATAATTTTCACTAAACAGTCGGGAGTCTCCCGCCTAAATCGGGAGGGTTGGCATGTATGGAAAATGTATTCCACCCCATCCATTGCCCTTATCAAGTTCGTAATTACATCATAGAGTGTATTTCCATGCAATGCACAAGTATTGTAATTACATTCAAGCATTAAGAAATTAAAAAATGAATTATCTTAGCCTCTGTCATGTCTTCTCTATCCTGACCAGATTAAGCCAGTTCCAAATGCAGGAATCCCCACCATATTCTATTAAACAGAGCTTCCTTTTTCTGGAACAACATCACAACTCTTTCAATGCTACAAATTAAGTAAATTTCTTCCATTCATGAGTCCAATGTTGGATACTCAGCCGTCTTCCAATTACATAAAATTATATTTTTTGCTGCCAATGAACCCTTCAAAATCCAAGTCACTTGGTGGTGTTTTAGCTCCTCTAGGTCCGTATCCTCTCCCAGCATAAAGGTTTGAGAATGAAACTCCTTTTCTTCTTTCACAATTCTATTCATCACCTCAGTAATTCCTTTCCAAAATTCTCTTACTTTGTAGCACTCCCAAAACATGCTCTAGAATGCCTCGTGCATGACCACATCCCCAACATGTATTTTTTAAACTCAAGCCTTGCTTGTGCATTTGATGGAGAGTCCAAAATACTCTATCAATAATTTCACTTGGAGGGCTCTTTCTCTGATATTTAATGTCATTCTCAGGATGTTACCAAATAGACCCTCCCATCAATTTTGAATCATTTCTTCTTCTATGCAGGGAGACCAGGCTGCCATGATCTTGTTATTCCCTTCTGAGTTTGCTTCATGGATTATACATTTTGGATGCCATATGTTCTTGGCTACCTATAATCTTAACAGTATCTATTAAGTCTGAAGAATCCAATGTTGGCAAGTTCACTGAATTTTTTAGCTTCTCATACTCACCATAAGTGCATTCATTTATATCATACGTCCTTTTCAGGTCTTCAAACGACCGCCACTTCTCTCTTTCAAATAGGTCATCAATCGGTTTCACTCCTGCCAGATACCAGATAGGGCAAAAAGAATTGTATGTTTCATTTTCATTGCTGGCTTTAACCAAATTGAGGCTGAGTTCATTAGGCCCGGGTTTATGTTCAGGGACACAGCGATGGCTCTCCTTGTAGATCTCAGAAAGTCAGTCAGAGCAGATGTATTCCCCCAGTCTACATTTGTGGTTGATAAGACTGCCCAAGTGTTTAGTGGGCCCACCATACTTGCTTTCGGCTACAGCCCACTCTTCCACATCTTCAACAATGAATGGCAGAAAATGTCTTATCGTGAATGCTTGATTAAATCTTCCAAAATGTTGAATATTTAATCCCACTCTTTCATTTTGCAGTTGCAGTTTCCATAACTTCAATCTAGGTTTCTTCTTTTCCCATAGAAACTAGACTATCCAGTTCTCTCAGCTTTGATTTCTTGACAGGAAGCGGGATCATACACATAACATAAGTTATTTTTGGAGTTATCATCATCTAGATGGCATTCACTTTGCCGCCCCAATGGCAGCTTTAGAGATTCCCATCGCTACAATTCCACTGTTATCTTATCTAATGTTAATTTCAAGTTTAAGTTCATCATTTCCTTGATATCTCTTGTAAGCCATATGCCTAAGTACTTTATCTTTTCAGGGCACCATCTGAAGCTTTGTGACATTGAATCTCATGTCAGAGAAGGTGGTGAGTAGCACTTTGTGGTCACCATGCTGAATGGGGCAGAAAGGTTGATGAGTAAAATGCAGTGGGGATCATATTTTCCCCTGATGCGTAGAGCCTCATGAATGACCTAGATGGTGATGGTCTCTGTGCTGAATCTTGTTCGGAAGCCGGACTGGTACTCTTGAAGCAGGTTGTGTTTGCCAATCTTTTCATTTATTTGGTAATTGACAGTTTTCTCAATGATCTTGACAATGAATTGTATATGGTCGATTGGGTGGTTTTTTGCCAGGACATCCTGGTCAAGTGTGGACTTTTTTAGAAGGGGTATATCTGGCCAGTTGTCAGGATGTCAGGAGAGAGGCCTTGAATGAGTGAGATGCTGACAGTTTGGAAAGGATTGGGAGTGTTTCTTGTGATGTTCTTCAGGACGGAGACTAGAATGATGTTATCCTTGTAGGAAATCAACTTGAATGATGCATGGATGTTTGCATGTTCTTCCTGTGTTAGGGACCTGAATGCTGAACATCTTGGGACATGGTGTGGTGGTACAGAAGGGGTGTCAATGATGGGTAGGGTGTCACCAATGTAGCGTTTGTTCTTGTTAATTGTGTCTGCTGAGGACCTATTGATTGCAGTGCATCTTTCTGTAGATTCGGATACTGGTGGGGTTGATGCAGTGCTTGACAGCCTTGAAGAGAGACCTGCTCTTTTTGGATGCTGTTTAGTAATGTGCTTTGGTTGAGGTGATGAGGTTTCTGTCATGATGCCTACCCCCGGAGCACCAGGCCAGGCCCAGCACCCCCGGGAGCAGGCATCACGCCCCCGGGTAAAAGCCCAGCGGCCCTTTATAGGGGCTCTTTGGACTCTATCCTGGCGCTGTTGGCGCCATGCTCATGTTGGACATCAGTCCTGGCGCCATAGGCGCTAGGCTCATAAAGGGAAGTGTTTGGTGCACTTACCTGAAGCAGGCCATGCTGGACACTCACCTGATGCAGACCATGCTGCATGAAGAACCAAGCCAAATGAGGCTTAGGAGGGACTATTTTTCTGAAGGAACTATTTTGTTACTTGGGTGGGGCTGTGGAAGAATACTCACCTGGAACTTCTTCCAAGGCTATTTAAGTCACACCCGGACAGCCACACGTGCTTCGCGTTGTTCTGCATCCCAGCAGCTGAACGCTCACCGTGTCTGCTCCTGCACCCGGACTCCAGCCACGCCTGCCTCGAACCTGGAACACCTGTAAGGGAATAAGAGAAGAGAAAGGTGAAAACCAAGAACTAGTTCAACCTTCTTACTTGCATCCGGAATCTTCACGCCAGCATTCCTGAAGGAAGACTTCCATTTAAAAGCACCGCGTTGCTCGCTGCAGCGCCGCGCTTCACTCACCTGTTCCCGAGACGCCGCCCGGCTCCATCGCGGCTCTCAGTGCCGATCGCCACATCTCTGCACCGCACCTAAGGGAGAGAAGAAGAGTCAAAAGGTGAGCCAGGGAACACAAGAGGAAAGCCGGATTTTCAGCCATATTACTTACCGGCTATTCTTGGTGAGCCATTCCACATCTCGGGTCGGCGCCACATCTCTGGCAGGTACCGCACCCCGGCCCCTATGGGGAAAGGACAAAAGACATTATTGGGGAATTATAAAGACATTTAGAGGGGTCGCCCTCATCACTGACTCACCTGATTTTACCCCGGCAATTTAACCCCTCAACGCATCGCCTTTGTTCTGCACCTGAAATAAAGGACAGAAAAAGACAACATAAAAGGAGGCTCACACTTGAACTTTTGCATCTTCTACTTACGGCGTATCGCTCAGTAAAGTCAAGTGGATTTGCCAGCGCCATTCTGAAAACCAGTGAAGTAACTGGACGAACGCGCGCCCCTGCATCAGAAGCAGGATGGAGAGTTCATCCTTCCAAACCATAAGGTGAGCTTAAACCGGGGGTTTTGGAGGAAGTCAGAGGAGAACGAAGGGGGAAAGGGGGGAGCAAGCACATTATTCAGCAGACAGTTAATCCCCTTTCTCATCTGCAGAAGGATATTCCTACGGGCCAGACAAGCAGGATTTGGGGGTCCTGTTCAATCGGTGGTCCGAATTCTGCGCATCACGCTTGAAGAAGCCACAGCAACCCAGACCAGACCAGCGCCTCCGTGGGAGCCAGGTGAGCGTTACAGTTTCCGTGAGTTGAGCGTATGTTTTTCCCAGTGATGAATTCAGGGGTTGGCAAAATAAATCGGAGTACCCAACTACTTTACCAGACTACATCTATATCCACACTGGAAGCAATGTTGTTTATTTCGAATTTCAACAAATTCCCCATGTGTTAGTTGGCTATAGGGGAATTAATTACATCATTTGGTAAGAAAATACTATGGATCCACTTTGTCTGCCAACCAAATCAATAATGATAAGACAGTAAATCAAACAGATCCCCACACGACTTGGTCAGGTTTGACAGATTACTTACCTAGAATCTCTCTGGGTTCAGTGCTCAGGAAAAGACACCACGTCAGGGCTCCTGAATCATCTCATAAAGAAAGGACACGTATCTGGTCAGATGGCCTCTCCAGGTTCAGTCATGGATATCTCCAGCATAAATCCCCTTTGATTTGCCTCTTCTCTTATTGCTCCCAGCTTCTGTCTATTCCCTGGTTTTCCACCTTCCAGGCAATCTTGGTTCTACTTGTATTTTTCAGTAGTCCCACTCAGATGATGTCAGATAGCTCACCCCTACTTCTGTTGTGTGTCCCCTTATGAATCATTAACCAATCACCAAATCTAAATTATCAGGTGCCAGCTCATTTGTTATTGATTTGTATTGGACATCTATTGTCCACCCCCATTGCAATTGTTGGTTCCTTTAGTTACTAGGCATCATCCCTGTGAATTTATGAATCCAACCATCTGGAATAGCATTTTCATAGTTTCAAATATGCATTGAAAAACTATAACATGGAAAAAATCTTTAATTTACAAATAGGCATCCTACAATATATGTTTTTGGCTGATCATGCCAGACTAAATGAAATGAGTTCTGTGTCGGCACAAGTTTGCAGTTTCGAATGACAGTTTTTCGTGTATTACTCAAAAATGATAAAAGTCAGTGGACCTCATCACGTGTTTGGCCTGAGCCCTTAAATGCTGCAATAATGGCACTACCGCTTCATTTAAGGGCTGGCCAAATCATAAATTGGTTGGAAAATGACATTTTTACCTCTAGCTTTTTGCTGAAGCTAAAAATGACAATTTTCGATAATTTTCGCCGCTATTACCACCAGTGGTATGGACCCAATGGGGATATACTGCCCCCCTGCAACTCGTGATATAGTGCAAATTGCACCGGACCGAGTTGCAGTAGCGCTATTAGCGTTGAGCAGTATCCCGACAGTATTACCGCTGGGGTACCGCTCAACTCCTGATGAGGCCCAGTGTTACAAAACTTTTCATACAGTTAAATACTTCACTAAGCTACTATCTCTGCTTTGTGACATTTTCTGGGAAGTCATAATCACATTTCAGATTGTAACTCTTGTTCCCAAATTCAAGTTGTTATGAGCGTTGAATCGACAGATAGGTCTTTCCATAAGCTTTACAGTGATATTTGTCCCATTTTTGTACGATACTGCATACACTCCTATGTAAAAATGTATGACATGCATATCTGTGTCCAGTCCTGGCCTCTGTTGACCCAAGCCTGAGCTGAGCATTCCTTGTCAAGTCGGAGGCCTGCAGAAGTGATCTTATCTTCCTGGCCAGATGGTGTAACTCCACCCCCTCACTCATGTGGCAGTCTCTGTAACATATGAACACAGCTGAGCATAGACTACCCCGCTCTTCCGCACAATATGGTACAGGTATCAATCAACAGTAAGACCGGGGTGTGAATTCCTGTCACTTTGATCAGGAAACAATCATAAGCTATTAAAACAAAGTCTATTCACATATAATGTCACAATTGTTAACATATCGTAAAAAACACATAATAGTTCATGTAATCATGCAACCTATACAATCTGTGTTTGTCAAAAAATAATCTGTCATATGTGCAATGATTATCAGTGTAATTAATAAACAGTGTGGTTGAGTACACTATATTAGTCAACACTCTAGTGTTCCCAGGTCATGGGTAAACATTTTCCTATTCAAGTTTACATTCACATTACTCCCTCTGAGCTTTCTTCAGGACATTCAGCCCACTACGTTGTACTCTACTTCTAAAAATCCAGAACCAATGTGGAGATTTTCCCAAGTCTTGAATTGCTTCTTTTGTGTCTCGGGCTACTTATTGCTGTACTTTCACCAATTCAGTAATGATCTTTATTTGAGGGTTACAGAAGGATTCGTTTTCTGGTGCAGCACTAGATTCCTTCTTGATGAAGCCCTTCACTGCCACAATAGCAAACGCAGTTCCTTTTATTATTCAAACACGTCACCTGGATAATCGGCTTTTGGTTCCTGATTATCAATCAGGGCTTCATCAAGAAGGAATCTAGTGCTGCAGCAGAAAACTAATACTTCTGTAACCCAAAGTGGTGCTTTCCCGTGCCTACACAAAAGTCCAAACTATGGGCTTTGGCAATGCTTATCTGTGAAGGACCGTCCAGTCTCTTCCGCACTGGCCGTACATTTGAGCTAGCTTGAAGCAGCCCGCACCATGTAACTTTAATAAGCAAAGTGGTGCTTTTCCATGCCTACACTAAAGTCCAATCTGTTGGCTCTGGAAATGCTTGTCCATAAAGGAACACCCACACACTCCAACACTGGCTGCACATTTGAGTGCAAACAAGTTATCTTTTTAAATTAAATCTTATCTGTGGGACTGTGAAATTAAACTGCGCTGCAGACGCTCACTAACTCCTGAAAGAATGCAACAGGTCGCCACCAAATGTGCCCGAAAATGAACCTGCCATGGCTTAACTCCCCTGCTCAGATAATCAGCCTCTTTAACTCAAGGCTAATGCAAGCACATGTTTGGAGTGAATAAATATCTCTTTGTAGGCCTGAGAGCATGTGAATGTCGTCGGGATTTTCCAGCCAAACAATGTCACGCAGCCTCCATTCACAAAAGCACTTACTTGTGGTTGTTTAGCAAATGTGGTGGTGCTAGTAATTCGAGCATGCATTCATACTGAGCATGGAATACAAACTGGCCATGTTGCAAATTTTATCTGACATAAAACTCACCATAACAGTAAAACATGTGCAAAGCACTGAATCATTGTGTTAAGGCAAATAAATGAAGCCAGATGTGCATAAACATGATGAAGTGCTTTCAAAACAACCGATGTCAGCACCCTGAAGGCCTAGAGGGAAACAGCTGGGGTGCCAGACATGGGGGATTGTTACCTGATAGGTTTAAAAGGCAGTGCCAGCCAACCGATGGCAGATTTCCAGACCCCATTCGCACTGCACACGTAGAGCCGGGCTGCTGGAAGCATGGACGTTTGATTAACATTGGGAACCCCCACTGGGCTGGAGCCCCAACCATGATGTCTGCTTAATTAGAGCTGTTTGAAGGACTTTGGTAGAGCTCTGCTGAGGACATCCCAGGAGATTGTCACACTTCAAAGATTTACTTGCAAACATTAAATGTAAGTCAATATTTAATTTATATTAAGCATATGGAGGTTTCAAGGTACTAGGAGTTGTATTTTTAAAATGTAAAAATTCAGGAGTTTGTTCATGATCATATTATTATAGGAAAGATAGCAAACGTGTTGACATGTGTAAATGTAATTCATAAGTGTTTTATTGTGCATTGTAAATACTGCAATGAAAAATTACTATTTATTTTCAGGGTTTGCCGGTGACAGTCTTCTTGAGAGTTCCTGCCTGGGAAATAGCCGATCGCAGGCTGCACTAGTTAATTAAAACTTTCGGTGGCTAGTCTAAATGTATAACAGTGTTTAAACAGATGC
Organism: Ambystoma mexicanum; assembly: GCF_040938575.1. NCBI lineage: Eukaryota > Metazoa > Chordata > Amphibia > Caudata > Ambystomatidae > Ambystoma > Ambystoma mexicanum. The sequence continues at coordinate 1,287,256,714 of NC_090937.1, forward strand.
TAATGGGGATTGCTCTAAAAAGTCATCGTGAATATTTTTCTGCACCAGGCCACACGGCCCAGTGGTTTGGAGTTAACTGACATGTGTGTTTCAATGTCTAGTTGGGTATTTAAGCATCCAGTTTCGCTGGCGGGTGCCTTTTCAGGAGTATTCAGGGTTAACTAATGAAACTTTGGTGGTCATTCCGAGTTTGGAGGCAGCCATGGTGCTATTAGCACCATGGCTGCCTCCAAACTCGAGCCCAGGTCCGTGGTGTCGGAGTGGGGACTTACCGGGACATTCCGACCTATGCGGACCCGGTAAGTCCCCATTTTGAAAACCATTCCCCGTTCCCATTTGAGCCCCCATAGGGCTCAATGGGAATGGGGAAGGAGCTAATAACGGGCCCGCAAATTGCGGGCCCGTTATTAGCTCCATGGTCCCTTTGTGGGTCCCGCTAAGGCCGGCTGGTAAAACCAGCCGGCCCTGGTGGGACCCACCAAGGGAACTCGTAATACGGCGGTAGGGGTTAACGGCACCGGCATCCTTACCGGTGCCGTTAACCCCCTACCGCCAGGGTCAGAATGACCCTTTGTGTTTCAAGGCCTAGTGCATGTTTAAGCTTCCAGTATGAAAATAGCAGTCGGTCAGGTTTCACTGACTGGTGACCTTCTCAGGAGTATGCAGGGTCAACAAATGAAACTGAGGGGGTCATTCTGAGTTTGGAGGTAAGGGCAAAACGATGCCGGTAAAGGATTACCAGAATCGCTTACCGCTTCGGGCTATTCCGACCTAAGACCCCGCTATTAGCGGCACAGTTAATAACGGTGCCTCTAATAGCGGCATGGGCGCGGGCACGCGGCCCATCATACCGGCAATACCGGCATGCCACTAATGGCAGGAAATCACAAGTCAGGCGGACAAGCAAATACCGGAATCATGAAGGCGCTAATAGGGGATACCGGCATGCCGGTAATACCGTCATCTCAAACTAACCGTAAAATGCTATGTGCAGTGTTCCCAACTGCCACAGATGCTGTAAGAGGATTCAATTGAACACTACAGCTAAGTCAACGCCTAGTCTAGAATACTGAATGAAAACCCTTATTGATATATCTTTATGTCCAGTTCATGCGTTCTGGATGACTACCCCTATATAACACCCCTCCCTTGGAATCCCCCTGACCCCACTGAGCCAAGAAATAGTTCTGTTTTGCAAGTTAAAAGGTTTATTTGATAATTTAAACAATAGATATATAGATCACACTTTATACTAATTTAATAATTGAATATCACACCTAATCTGAGCAGTAATCAATAAGGGATAGTCTGGCACTAGCACACTTGTGAATAGGAACAGAAGAATAAGGTGGTAGAGAATGCTTTATATAAGTTCAGATGGATGTAATGTTGAATGAAATGCAATACAGAAAATACTCAATATGATTTCAACAAAACAATGTAATCACTTTTCTCTGGCAATCCACTCCCCCCTTTATGCAATGCAAGGAAATGCAAGGAAAGCACACAGTTCTCAGAAATGCAATCAACTGTAATTCAGTTCACCCCAGCAAGCTTACACTACAGAAGTTGGAAACACAGGCCCAAAATGCTTTTATATGTGCTGGCAATGAAGTGAAAAATATGCTAAAATGCTTTTAATTCCCTCTAGAGGTTCAGGGTGAGTGGTATCAATTTAATATTAGTCCAGGCTCACTCTAGCAATGATACAGGGATGGTTCTTAAGAGGCAAACAAATTTTTAGCAAGGAAAGCAAAGAATCTTCTGTTTTCACACGTGGAGAAATTTGCAAATTGCGGTAAAATTCGCAAGTCTCTAGGACAAACGGTCACGGAGATATGAGCGATTTGGTAAAGGTCGTTTTTCAGATTTGAAATTTTAAAGTTCAAAAAGACAAGTGACAGCTAGCAACTAGAAAATGACAGGTGACAGTTTTACTCAAGTTAAAATAGCTTGCATTAGATTATTTTAACTAAGAGATTGGTTCTGCACAGTCTGCTAGGTACTCACAATGTATTTTTGAAATAGAATGGGCCTCGCCACGGATCTGGTCAGGTTTTAGACTGGACTCTGGTCTGGTCTCTGCACTTCACAGTGATCTGGGTCAGCTCTCTGGTTCTGCTAACAGTGGATTTGAAGGTCTCTATCTGTCCTGACTGTCTGCTTTTATGTGTTTTGAAAATGGGTGTGTGTGCAGCATCACTAGGCTCTACCCCTCTCCACTTGTCATTGGCCACTTCATCCTCTCCCACTTGATTGGGGGAATGAAATGAAGTGTCATCATGATGAGGTCTGTTTATGATACAGAGAACCCACCCCTGTCAAATTACACACAATCTATATTTTGACCCAAAAGACATATTTGCACAGGTACACATTTGTTTAAAATTGCATGCACCCATCACATATCACAGGAGGTATACCCTGTCCAAATCTGCTCTTCCTGGGAGCTTGCATTCAGAAATGGCGACATTTGCACTTTTTAACTGGTTTCGCAATATCGGACATTAACCCAAATTTACACACATGTGCGCAAGGAGTATGGACATTAATTGATGAAGTGTCAGGTTTTTAACATGCATACATTTTAAGTAATACCCTCTTAACTGCTAGCTTGCCCCCAGATCATGCCACCGGTTCTAAAAACCTCTAAAAATGTGGGCAGAAAAATCACAAGAATTATGGTATCATTTAAATAATTTTCACAAGTCCGCTCTATGAGTTATTCATCTTTTTCTAAAACCATATTCTGGCTACAGGGGTGTGGTTTCCCCCCAGCACAAGGTTGAATTTCTGGTTTTTCCAGTTCTGCCAAGCCAGCTTGCTCTCACAGGCAGTGCTCCTCCCCTTTACTTCCAGGAGGAAGCCACTTTTTACGGCCCCCATAATAAAACATTTGCCTGAGTCAGGACAGGGCTTTGTTCAATTTCCTGCAGAGCCCAGGTAATTCAATCAGGGAAGTGTCATATCCCTTTTGGTGGGAGCAGCAAAAGGCAGATAGGCCTGGGAACACAGCTGTTGTGCAAGTCTCAACTCCTGTCGGGGGTAACTGGTGGGCAGAATTCAGTTCCTTAAGCCAGGCCCCAGCTAATGTCACTTTTAGTTCCCCAGTTTAAGTCAAGACAATTTTTTACATATGCAGCTAGAATGCTGATTCTAAGTTTAAGACTATGACATTTAAACAATTGCAACCTATGTGACACTCAAAAGTAGGTCACTCATTTCTTTTAAACATTTAGGTTTTTAGTGTCTTTCAGTCCAAATTTACTTAAACTGCTGAAATCCACAGCTCAGCCAGTCTTGTTATAAACCTTCAAGTCACTTCAGAATATAACTTTAGATTGTATCCACCTCTCAGTAAGTCTTTCTTTGGCTTGCCTTGGGTTCATTTATTCAGTTTTAAACAAAATCTGGTGGTTTTAAAACGCCGGCTTTCTGATAGTGGTGAGTACTGGTACTGCACCCCTTTTTGGGATTTAAGAAAATGAATTCCCCACAATTCTAGGTTGCTTTTGGCAGTCAGCATTGCCATTCCCAATGGTTTCAGACTACTGTGTGGGTAGTCCAATGGTGGTTTTAGGCAGTGCCCTTGAGTGCCCATAACATCGGCAAAATGGGTGGCAGCCTATTCTTCATGCACTTCCCTGGGCATTTTCTGGGAAGCTCTGGCCATCATGATGTTTTCAATGCCAGTACTGTACAGTTTTTGAGGTAGGGCTCGGATGCATGGGTAAAAACATCCCACAATGCACACAATCAGCACAGGTGGAGGCAATGGAGTCTGGGCCATTACAAAAGGAGCACACCCACACACCACACCCCTTCCCACACCAAGATGAATCCAGTAGTAGTAGCAATACTGGAGCTGGAGAACATTCTTGCATTGCAACACCAGCAACAACAACAACAGCAACAGCAGGCACCACAGAGGAGACGCAGGAGGAGAAAGAGGGTGAGACAGGCCCAGCATGCCACACCAGTGCTGCCAGTGGTACCACAAAGGCAGCCCCCAATACCTCGCATCAGAGCCAGTCCTTTCAACCTAACCCCGGAGCAGATCCACACCCTGTACCATCTGGACCGGGACACCATCACCACCATCGTGGACATGATACACGACGACATTGTCAGCCTCATTGAAATTCGCACCGCCATCCCCCATCTACTGAAGGTAGTGTCGGTGCTCCACTTCCTTGCCAGAGGCACCTACCAGCACACAGTGGGGCACATGCATGGCATATCACAACCCTTATTTTCTCGCATTCTGAAGCAACTGCTGGATGCCCCCCTCAAGCACACAAGGGACTACAAATCCCTACCACGGACTCTCCAGGAGATTCTTGATACCAAAGTTGGCTTCCATGCACTGACAGGAATGCCACATTGTATAGGTCCCCTCAACTACACCCACATGGAGTTGGTGGTCCCGCATGTCATGAAGGTGATGTACCGCAACCGCAAGCAATACCACTCCATCAATGTGCAGATGTTATGTGACGCCAGCAAGATCATAACACATTGTTGTGCCTGATATCCCGGATCAACTCATGACTCTATGGTCCTGCAGAACTCCACGCTACCACGCTAAGTGTCAATGTTGATGTGACAGCATGATGTGCACATCACTAAACACTGTGCCCCAAAGCATCCCAAACAGAACATGACATCCAGATCCCTTAGAACAGAAGGTCGACACCTGTCACAACATGACAAACAGTAAACCCCCCCACATGCCACTAAACGTGCACAACTCATCAGCGAACCTCACCTTCCGTACCACCATCCAGCAACATGCAGTGAATATGCACTATGTTGCTGTCTCCAGCAAATCACCACACAGGACAAGCATCTATGGGAGTGCATTGAACCAAAACACCAAGGGAATCCACTGTCTGTCACATGTCCGCCACAACCACAGGAATGCAGCATGTTACCATGACAAAAATCAGCGCTGAATGCCTAACATTGCAGAGCATACTGCCAACGCTCCCAGTCAGCAATTCCTACAGAAGACAACACATCACAAATTAGACACGAACACAGCTGTATGCGCGCATGTGCAACAAGATGGCAGTGCACACCATGTATCATCTTGAAGATGCAACCCACACCATTAGTCCATGGCACAGGACACAATGAGGGCCTGAAAATGGCGTGCATGCAACCAGGGACATGTGCATGTGACCAACGATAATCTGCAGGCATGTGTGACTGGTACAGCTGTCCGTCATTATTCAACTGACATGTACCTTTTGTTGCCTCCCATGCAGGTGACAGTGGCTATACCTTGAAGCTGTGGCTCCTCCCCCCTGTCCGAAACCCACAGAACAGGCACGAGGAGGAATACAATCATTTCCACACCCGTACCCGTGTGGTCATTGAGCAGACCTTTGGCCTGTTGAAGGCACGATTTCGCTGCCTTAGTGTTCGGGTGGGGCGCTCCTCTAAAGGCATGAGAAGGTGGCCAAGATCATCATGGCATGTGTAATGCTGCACAATATGTGTATCCGACGGAACGTGCCCCTGCCCCCTGACATTAAACTGTTACCACCTGGTGATGATGAAAGGGATGAAGAAGATGTGGCTGCACATCATCACGGTGCCGATGCACGGGAGGGATGTGATGTGCATCAGCCAGTGATAGCACAATATTTCTGACACACATGGCAGAGGGTGACATGACATTTTGACAGAGTGCACTGGGTGTGGGAGTACATGTACACCATGCACTGTATATGAATAAATGACACATGCGCAATGATGAATGTCCACTCAAGATGTTTTTTTTTTCACACAACGGGTGGATTGAAATTTACAATGAAGAAGAAAGTGCACCAACCCCCCTCCCCCAAAACTCCCCAACACACCCTCCCTCCCCTCCCCCTCCTCCCAAAACACCCAACACGCCCTCACCCTCCTCCCCCTCCCCCAAAACTCCCCAACACACCCTCCCCCTCCCCCCAAAACTCCCCCACACATGTCCAAACAAGTATCCCTTGCCTTCATCAGGCTGGCCAGTCTACTTCCTGCCACTCCCTGCACATGGTGGCGGCATGTCCGGGCAGCGCAGGGTGCGTGCCAACCTGCGCAGTGGGCTAGTCTGTGTTGAGCTGGAGGACGATGGTGTGGCCGCCTGCTCCATCTGGGGTGCTGGATGTTTAGCGTCCATAGTATCAGTGATGCGGCTGAGGACCTGCCGCAGGGCTGAGACCTCCTTGCACAGTCTCGTTGTGCTCTCGGCAATGATCTTGCCCAGAGAGGCAGCGTTTTCTCGCCACTCCTGCCTTGTCATTTACAAATTGTCGCACCAGGGCAGTCAGCTCCTCGTGCCGCTGCACCCCCGCCGGTATACCTGTGGATGTGGAGGGTGCTTGGGTGTCATGCACATCAACTATTGGTTCCCCTATGGGACTCATGGCCCCTTGGTCATACTCCCCCCAGACTGCTCCGGGGTGGTGGCGTGGTTAGAGTCTAGTGATGTCAGCTGGGGGGATGGTGCCAGACTTGGTGTGCAGGGCAGGTCGGAGGGGTCGTCCTCCACGGGCACCCACACCTCTTCCTGCACCTCGCTCTCAGCCAGGGGTGCTGTGGCTGCCGCCTCCCCGACTGAACTGGACTCTGCAGAGGGTGCAGCTTTAGCTGAGGCCTCTGCCTGTGCGACTGCTGGAGTAGTGGGTTCAGTGTCGAGGGCCCTTGGCAGCACCAGTGTCGTGGCATCCGGAGGTGGTTTCCTCTTCGGTGCATGACGAGGCTTGTGTTGGCCTCTTGAGGTTGAAGGCCTGTTGCCCTCATTACAGACCCTCTTCCGGGGTGTGGTTGGCAGTGGGGGTGAGTCCCGGGCCTCGCTGTCATGGTCTAAGCTTGTGGGGGTCGAAGAGAGGGACGGCATGAGTGATGGTTGGAGAAGCATCATGCATTCGTTTGTATCATTGCTCATCTACACAATCTAGGGTAATAGGTAGTTCAGTTTGGATGATCAATTTGCTTGCTATATGGGTGGGTAATGCAGGGATCCGTCGGGGTCACTCATGTTGGGGCAGACATATGCTATGTGACATGGATATTTGTTGTGGCCCGCATGCATGACTTATGCCATTGACATCTTAATGTGTTATGTGGAAGGTATGGTATTGCCTTGCTGCAGGCATCTGCATGTGTCTGTGCTGCATACGACAATTATGCTGGGATGTGTGTGTATTGGGCCATGGCTTGCCTCTTTAGACAGACATATTGGTGGACTATCATCAGACTCTGCATTACAGTGTTTTCTTATGACACTCACCTCCTTCCGCGGATGATGTGGCACCACACTCCATGTCTCCCGGCCTTCAATTGCCTCCATGCCAATCAGGCTTGCACATATGTCCTCCCACCGGGACAGCTTTATGGGGGAGCTTGTTCCTCTGCCAGTTGCCTTGGCCTGGCTCCTGTTTGCAGAGAGGATGTTGCGGACTCGCGGGTGCAAGTCATCCCACCTCTTCCTGCAGTCTTTGGTTGTGCGGGGGGTTTTGCCAACCGCGCTTACTTTTTCTGCCACTAGTGCCCAGATCTCTTTTTTTTCTAATGACAGCCTTCCTCTTGAGGCTCTGGGCAAAAACGACATTGGCATTCTCTGCCAGGGTCTCCGTGAGCATGGTGAGCTCATCTTCGTTGAAGCGCTCCTTACGCTGGCGTGAGGTGCCCTTTTTAACAGCCTTGGGCATTGTACTGTTGTAGTGATTAGAATTTGCCACACAACAATGTACTACAGGTCCTGGCTGCTGAGGATGGCAATGGATTGTGTTTTTAAAGATGGCCGCTGTGCTCTTTCCCGTTCCTGTGCAATGACGCTATTTCCGGTTCCACTTATTTACTGTGACCGTTATTAACGGTGACCGCTATTAGCGGTGGCCGCTAATGCCGCCTTGATTCATGCCGGTAGTGCAATCTGCGCTTTACATGATGCCGCTAAGGGCCTTTTTCGCTGCTTTTATGGCATGATGGTAATGCCCTTACCGGCATGGCGCAAAGCTTGTGCCTGCGAAGTCGTAATAGCCCGCTATTAGCGGGCTGTTACTTACACAGACACAGTATTTGCTCCATGCCGGTAAGGACAGTTACTTACCTCCAAACTCTGAATGACCCCCTGAGTGTTTTAAGGCCTAGTGGGGTTTTTAAGTCGCTATTGAGGAAATAGAAGTTGGTTGGGTTTTGATCGCTGGCACCTTCTCGGGAGTATGCAGGGTTAAAAAATGAAACCCTGCAAATAAATGAAACAAATGAAACTGTGTGTTTTAAGCCCTAGTGGGGGTATTTAAGACTCTATTGAGGAATCAGCAGTGTGTTGGGTTTCACTGGGTGGCGCCTTCTCAGGAGTATGCCAGGTTAACTAATGAAACTGTGTGCTTTATGGCCTAGTGGGTGTTTAAGCTTTGAGTGTGAAAATAGCAGGTCATTGGGTTTTGATGGCTAAAACCTTCTCAGGAGTATGCAGGGTTAACTAATGAAACTGTGTGTTTCAGGACAAGTGGGGTGTTTAAGCTTCCAGTGAGAAAAAAGCTGTTGTGTTTCTCTGGGCGGTGTCTTCTTAGGAGTATGCAGGGCTAACTAATGAAACTATGGGTTTTAAAGCAAGGGATTTGATTGTATAAAGATGTATTGAACAATTATAAATTGAATGGAGCTGCAAGTTATAGATAAAGCAATGCAGGGTTGGTTTAAATAGCCACTTGTTATTAGGTTTATATTTCATGTAAAAGTGATGTTTTCTGGGGAGGCGAGGTCAGCAGGTATTGCTACAGCCAGTATTTTAGTGTGATATTCAGAGAGCAGATTTTAAATCCATATTTCTATGTGTTTATTTAGAGACACCATGGATTACAGCAACAGGACTGTGCAACCCTCAGACGCTGGGGCTATGGACTTTTCTTCATTTGTGGCTGTGGGAAGCCGCTTATCAGGTTCTTCAAGACTCATCGTATTTAGGGATCCAGCAATGGTGCTGAATGGGTTTTGGGGTGCTGCTGCAGAGTTCAGTGACGGATTGTGGACCCTGACAAAGCGGTGGTATGGCTTTTGTGCTGCTCCATCAATGGGACTTGACAACTGGCAACGTAGGGATGTCTCGGCAAGCGCATGGGTGGATGGACCCCGCGATTATTAGAGAACCTGAGGTACTGCAATGGCGCCCATTGTTTCGTCAAAGCAAGGGGTCACGCATCGGGGGCAGCACGTTTGACAGGCCACCAATGGTGGAATGCTACAGGGAGCTGCATTGTTTCAGAACTCGGATGGGGCATTGAGACCCTCCATACATCGCTGCAGGATGTCTTGATGGACAGTACCAGTTATATAAATGTGCAACCTACTTTTGCAGGGGTGGGACTGGGGCCACTAGCATATCTGTGCCATTATGAAGGCCCCCGAATGTTTCAGGGCTGAACCATTGTTTGGAAAGCTCTCAAAAGCCCCAGGCCAGACGGGGGGAGGAGGGTGAAGCATGAATGCGGCTGAGCGGTGCAAATGCCAGGAGTTCCATAAGACAAAAGCCTCGGCATGATGTTATTGAAAGAGGGGGCCAGTTTAGAGGAATACGGCTAAGTCCAAAAAATAACAAAATGGGCAGTGGGGTGTGGCATGGGATGGTATGTCAGGGGTGGCAACAGATAACGGTGTTCAACAGGGTGTTGACTCTGCTCATGGGGTGATTGTCATTCGCATGAAGAGGATGCTGAAACACCTTATCCAGTAGTAACTACGGGACAAATTTTAGCAGGTGCTAGTTCAGAAGAAGCTAACAGGCAAGACAAGATTTTAGAAGGTGTTGTTAATGCCCCACTGAACCTTCCCAACAACTGGCCTGTACATCTAGAGTCTTTTCAGTAGCATGAGCCTGCCCCATCTCAGTACACAGATATTACCTTGGAGGAGGATGAGGGGGAGAGGGATGCAGGGTCATGTGTTAGGCCTGTCAATCATATTGGGACATTGGATGCCATAGATATAATCGTTTGATATGATATGATTGATCGTTTATTTATATGGCGCCTATACACAATGTGTTTCAAAGCGCTTCAAGGCAAGGGAGGGAACAAGGGAAAATACAACCACATTCTTACAGGCCATGAACAGTAAGGATGTGAAATTAACTATCGTACTCGGCCTGACGACATTTCAGATAGTGCAAGAGCTAAGGCATAGATAAGGGGGAGAGTGGGAAGGAAATGGAAACAGACAGGCGACTACCGTACTAGGCCTGACGACATTTCTGATAGAGCCGGAGAAAAACAAAAGGTGAGGGAGAGGGGTGCAGAAAGGGAGGGGAGGAACAAAACAAGCGACTATCATACTAGGCCTGACAACATTTCAGATAGTGCTGGAGGGGTGGTGGGGAGGAAAAAAACAGTAATGGGAGGGTGGAGGAAACAGACGAGGTTGCTATCATATTAGGTCCAGGGACAATTCTGATAGAGTAAGTGCATAGAAGAAAGTAAGGGGAGGAGATAGGAAAAGGGAGAAGGGAAAGGAGGAGAGAACAGAGAGTAAGCAGTCAAAAAGAGTGGATAAGCAAGAGTGGAGAGCGAATACAATTGCAGAAGTCAGTAGTAATACATAATGTTGCAAGCCAGGATACAAAATGAAGATGGGAATAGCATGATTCAGGGCCACCATGAGTACAAGTTGCAAAGGAAGTCCAGCATGAGAGTTGAGAAAGAGTGACGCACCGTGAATGAATGAAGTCCATAAAAGTCAAATCCAGCATTGGCCACAAGACGGTGATGGTGAAGGAAGGCACCAGGTGGGCAGGGCTTGCTAAGTGGTGAAAAAGAGCAGCAGGCAGGAAGGCACCAGGTGGGCGGGGCTTATGCCAGGTGACCTAAATCCACTTGCACCTGCTCCCCATCTGCAAAGGAAAAGAAGTTGGAGGACTCCTTAAGTAAGGAAACAGAGCGGCAAGCAGGAAGGCACCAGGTGGGCGTGGCTTGCTAAGTGGTGAAAAAGAGCGGGAAGCAGGAAGGCGCCAGGTGAGCGGGGCTTAGCGGCAAGCAGGAAGGCACCAGTTGGGCGGGGCTTGCTAAGTGGTGAAAAAGAGCAGCAGGCAGGAAGGCACCAGGTGGACGGGGCTTAGGCCAGGTGACCTAGATCCACTTGCACCTGCACCCCATCTGCAAAGGAAAAGAAGCTGGAGGGCTCCTTAAGTAGGGAAACAGAGCGGCAAGCAGGAAGGCACCAGGTAGGCGTGGCTTGCTAAGTGGTGAAAAAGAGCGGGAATCAGGAAGGCACCAGGTGGGCGGGGCTTGCTAAGTGGTGAAAAAGAGCGGCAGGCAGGAAGGAAGGCACCAGGTGGGCGGGGTTTAGGCCAGGTGACATAGATCCACTTGCACCTGCTCCCCATCTGCAAAGGAAAAGAAGCTGGAGGACTCCTTAAGTAGGGAAACAGAGCGGCAAGCAGGAAGGCACCAGGTGGGCGGGTTGGATGCGCTAGGTGGCAATGAGACACCATCCATTGTTAATATGTTCACTGATGAGCTTGCCAGTATAGCACACAAATTGTAATTGTAATGGGTTATTTATAACACGCCTAATACCCAGAGGTTTCTAAGCGCGACCCGGGGATTGAACCTGTGTTGCTCCGTGTCGTCTGGCTTCCAAGTTGAGTGCGTTGCCCCTGAACTATCCTCCTGTGATGATGTACAATATACCCCTTGAAGAAATCCTGGGCCCTTGTGTAAATGTGGATAATGCTGACAATTTGGTAAGCGAAGGGGATGGTATACAGCCCTACATGTTTCATGTACTCCAGGATGTTACTGTTGATGCTCAAGATGGTGGGATCATTAATAGTGTAGCTGTGAATTAAACAGCTGCATCCGTTGATCAGGGTTTTGACCCTCAGAAGGGGAGTGTAAATGATTGTGGTGGAGGTGTGTAATAATAGCCAGACTGGCCACTTTGACGTTCAAGATGTTGATATGTCATTTATAACATGCCTGTACACACATGTTTCTAGGTGTGACAAGACAATGATGGGAGACAAAAGGAGGCCCAAACTAACGTTCTTACTAGGCCTTGTGTCATTCAGATCGTGCAAGTGCATGGGGGAAGGGAGAGAAGAAGTACCATGGGGGAAGGAGGTGTGAGAGTGCAATAGGCAAAGCTAAACTAAGTGCCGTCAGGCTGGCTGACTTTAAGTAAGTGCAGGGAGGCAGGGGATTGTAGGGTTCCAGATACAGTCCCTAAGTTCGCGGGAGGCCCAGAAGCAGTGCATGGGGCTACTAGTTGTGAGGAAACCTGGTGCCCATTAAGGTTCAGGGGTGGCCAGGTAACCAGTTAGTGCAGCAGACTAGTACATCAGTAGGGGAGAGAGAGAAAGCTGAAGCAAAAATGAAGGTCTTCAGTTGCTTCTGGTACTTTAGGTGGTCCTGCCCAAAACTGAGAGAGCCAGGAAGGCTGGTCCAGAGGGAGGCACCAGCCAAGGAGAGAGATCTACCTCTCCCACACACTGCCTGGAGATGCGCCTGGCGCTCAGAGAGTTGGAGCAGGGACGTCATTTCACCAAAATGCCAGCGGTAGCGGAAGTGACATCACCATACCCCCCCAGAGTGGCATCACAGGAAGTGATGTCATTTGACCACGCCCCTGTATGACATCACCAGAAGTGATGCCATTTGATCACACCCCCACGTGACATCACAGGACAATAAAATATGGTTACAATATCACTGTATTGTGACATTTCATACAAGAAGGGATCATCATATGTAGCAGTGTGTCAAGGCCCATGTTGCCATGGGAAGTGTATGAACTGATACCAAGTTCCCAAAAGAACTTCAACAATAGACTAAACGTGCTGGCAGAGACCAGGGCACCCTGACATTCCATGACCACCAGAAACACAAACATCCTAATAAAATATGCAGGGCTTCATAACAAATTTAGTGCCAGATTTCAGAAGTGAAACTCTGAAAACCCACCTGCTATTGTCTGGGGGAGGTAATTACTGACCATACATCATTGTACTTAATCAGGGCCATACATCATCTGGCTAGTCAGATGTCATTTTTGGAAATCTCTACACTCTCCATCTATTGTCAGCAGGAAACAAGGGGTTTCCCATTCCTCAACCCCCTTTTCCCAGAATGTCTGTTTAATGCAAAAGATAATAGCTCCAGCCTTCATAGACTACCGCACGCGAATGCCGCCCTTGATTTTAGCCGCTTCACATGTATCCATTTATTATGCGTGTTTTACCGGTGAACCCAATCCACTTTCATGTCTCACCAGTTCCTGTGAATCATCTTTCTCTACAGGGGCCGTAGGAAATAGGTTTTCTATGAATTGTTGCTTTGAGCCTCTCCCAAAAGATGTTGAAGTCATCAACTTAGTCCTAAGTGTCTTTCCAGAAGTTATCAGCCTCCCACCTTCGTAACGATTACCCTTTGTACACATTTAGGACTTCTCTAAAGGATGGCGCAGAGCTTCCAGATTCCAGACCCTCCCTCACTCTGAGACAATCACGCTTGGAAAAGGACATAGCTATGTAGAGGCATGATCACTTTTGAGCAAATGGATGAAACCCAATTTGGGAGTAAGGGAAATATTTCAATTGTTGCCTTGCCGCCCCCCCCAGTGTCTACACACCAGCAGCATTAGAGCCCCCAGCTCGTGAATGCCTTCTCTGCCACAGGTCGTCTATCCTGCTGGACTTGCATGTAAAGCAGAGATAATTAAGCAGTGCCAGGCCCCTGCATCGGGGCGCTTTGCAGAATTTGGGTGGTAGTAGATGAAGCCTCATATCAAAGTGAAACCCTGACAGTTTGCTCCCAGGTTAAACCTCAATGGAATTATGAAGGAGAGTGATATGGGGGAGGTGGGCTGATTTTTGTTGATGGCCCCTTCTAGCAAATATTATAATCCTATTGTGATTAAAGAACTATTCTTCCTACTGCAATAATGTTTTAACATAGAGCGTCATAGTCATGCTGGTGTATTCCTGCTGATGGGCGTTGTTTCCCAATTAAATGGTACTCAATTTAATGGCCTCTGAAGGATGAAGGGCAGAGTCGGCCCTTCTGGGATCTGAACTTGCCTACTGTACGCAGGACGCAGGTGGAGGAGGGGATAGATTAATTTGAAAACTAGCGCAGAGAAAGTGGTTTCTCGCCCACTTCTCGGTTCGGAAAACTGGAAAATACACTTCCATGTTTAACTTGAGATTTAAAAACCTGTAAAGTCGTTTTCCATAAAGTTGTGGAGTGGAAAAATACAGTTTTTCTGTGAGTCGCATCACAATTGCGAAGTTGTGCACCACAGATGCACTTTCTTGTGCTCTGGCCAGGTTATGTGCACCATGGGCCTCATTCCGAGGTTGGTGCTAGTCATGGCGCTATTAGCGCCATGACTAGCACTATTACCGGTACCGTGTCTGCCCTTGTTCAATGGGGACTTACCGGTCGAGTCCGACCTTTGCGGGACCGGTAAGTCCCCATTGAAAATGTCAATCCCCATTCCCATTTGAGCCCCCATAGGGCTCAATGGGAAGGGGGAAGGGGGAAGGCGGCAATAACAGTGCCGTAAATTACGGTACCGTTATTGACCCCGTATCCCTTTGCGGGTCCCGCCCTTAATGCCTGCTAAAACCAGGCGTTAAGGGAAGGAGCCGCAAAGGGACCTTGGAATAGGGCGCAAAGGGATTACCAGCACCGGTGTCCTTACTGGTGCCCGGTAACCCTTTGCGCCCGGGTCGTAATGACCCCCCATGTGTTGTGCACAGTTGGGGAACGGCTGTCTCGCCTCGCAGCCCATGCTGACGGTCCGAATAGTCATGCCTGTGCCCCAGTCCTGGCACAGTACATCGCAGGCGTGAATGGGCACAGACCAGGAATGCAGACATGGCACAGAGCCGCTGAACCCGAGAAAATATACTGGGCCTCATTACACGGACAGCGGTAACCAAGGCACTATTAGCGCCATGGTTGCCGCCGGTATTTTACCGAGTACGCCATGGTGAATAGCGGAATTACTGCCCTATTCCAAGGTGTGTGGGGGCGGTAATTCCCCATTCACCATGGCACTTCCCCATTCCCATTTTTGCCCCCATAGGGCTCAATGGGAATGGGGAAGGCGGTAATTATGGTACCGTAAATTGCGGTACCGTAATTACCTTCAAGAACCCATTGCGGGTCCCATCCTTAACGGCTGTAGGGTCCCACAAAGGGACCTCGTAGTAAGGCGGTAAGGGTTTACCGGCACTGGTACCCTTACCGGTACTGGTAAACCCTTACCGCCATCCGTGTAATGAGGCCCACTGTGTTGTTCCAACTGGAACTGCTTTTCCATAAACCACCACAGCCCTTTTAACATACTCCTCTACAAAGACAGTATGAAGTTCATTATTCGTAGTAGTATTTTCGGTTCCACATAAAATATCTCTTCCAGTTTCATTTATAATAAGCACTGGAATTTCAATGAAAAACATTAACTTCAGTGGAGAGATTTCAGGGCTGGAGAGATACAACCCCTGGGCTTGAGGCCAAAGACAAGTCTTGCAGTCCTGTTCTGTATTAGTTGCAGAGGGCAAAGAGTAGAGGCAGGCAGATTTAAAAAGAGGCTGTTGCATTAATTGAGCCATTTGAGAGACCCAGGACTCTGGAGACAGTTAGCTTCTGGGGGAAAGTGAGAAAAGAAAGAATACCTCTGAGGAGGTCCAGCTGCTAGTGGGACTTCTTAAAGAGGTCTGTGATGTGAGGAGAGAAGCAGAGGGTGGAGTCGAAGTCAATCAACCCACCTGCAACAACGCCTTTCATTTTCCCTGCACTCCCATTACAGTGGGCGCTGGTTAAACGAGATTGTGATTTAGCAGATTGCTGTTTTGTAACAGGGCTGGATTTCGGGGGCTCACTAGTCGTTTGTCATAAACCTTTACCGGCCGTCTATATCTGATGCTGTTAATATTGCTGGGGTGGATCTTGACTGGGTTTTGGACGTACTTGGACCATCATCTATCTGTGGGATAGAAGCAGTGTTTTGTATTTCCAAATGACAGGGGTCCTCGAAGATTGTGTGTTATGTTCAACATTTGTGCAGTGTCTATCATTGCAGGTTGATAGTTGGACTGCCCATCAGTGGTTACCCGAGACCCCTGTCTCTAAGGCTGTGGTATCATCAGTAAGTTGTTTTATTAGTGTAGACACCACCCCTACATATTTTCAAAAGTACCTCTGAAAATAGATTGCACAATTCCCTTCTCCTTACAGTATGGCTTCAGACTTTTCACCAAGACTAAAACAATTTCATAACTTTGTTTTAAAGTGGGTGTGTCTGCCTGTTTTCTACTGCTCTTGTGCACTCTATTCGGGTCTTTTTTTGTGTGTTCTTTTTATTAACTGATGTATAGCCACATGTAACCACGTTGCTATTTATGATAATGCTGCTAGGGCTGAAGTCCTTTTGAATGCTAATGGGGTCCCCTTGACTGTTATTACAATCCTCCCACAGATCATTTATACCCCCTTCTGAGGGTCCACAGTCTGATCAACGCATGCAACTGTTTCACTGACACTGACAATATTAATGATCCCACCATCTTCATCATCAACAGGGCCAGCCTGGCTATTATTGCACCTCTCCACTGCATCATTTACACCCCCTTCTGAGGATCAACACCCTGATCAATGCATGCAGCCATTTCATTTACAGCGCAAATATTATTTAACTCACCATCTTGTGCATCAACAGTAGTGTCCTGCATTATCCATATTTACACAAGGGTGCAGGAATTCTTCAAGAGGTATATTGTACATTCTGTGTGCTATACCGGTGTAGTAAAAATCCAAGTACAGCATGGTAAAAAGCAGGGATGTCATTTAGGGGTTACCAGGGGCCACAATTGCGACCCCTGAGGTCGATCTTGCTATCCCTGTGGTCTCCCTTGCTACCCCTAAAACAAAAAAAAAAGATTAGTTTTTTTTAATGCAAGTTCTGGGGCTGTGGCCAGCGCCATTTGGCTCTTTCCTTCTGGAGTGGCTGGCTTTCTTGTTCAGGCCTCTTAACATTTTTTTTTAAATAAGATCAGGGTTTACACAAGTCTAAGGTCCTCATTCCAACCCAGGTGGTAAGTTCCCTACTTTACCACCATGGAGTAAACTCTGTTTACACCATGGTGGATGGCGGATTTACCGCCCCATTCCAAGGTGAGTGGGGCGGTAAATCCCCAATCCCCATTTACCCTTCCCCATTCCCATTTTTTAGCCCCTTAGGGCATAATGGGAGTGGGGAATGCGCTAATTACGGCACCGTAAATTACGGTGCCGTAATTAGCGCCAAGGACGCTTAGTGCCTTGGTACTTAACGCCTGCTGAAAGCAGGCGTGAAGGTGGAAATCAGGCGTTATGGGTTAACGGCGCCGACGGCGCCGTTAAACCCTTAACGCCTGGGTTGGAATGAGGTCCTAACACTTTAAGCAGTCACCCTAAATAAGAAAGAATGGGAATACCAAATAATTTGGCTTTCTAGAATTCTATACAATATTGCTAGACTCATTAAAGGTTTATTTCAGGCACACTCCAGGGGGCGAGTCACTGATTTAGTCTGTTCTTAAACACCTCAACCTTTCATCCTTCAGAGGTCGATAAATGAGTACCAACACAGGTTGGTTGATATTGTATGTATATTTGTTCTATATAAAGCGATTAAGCGTAAGTGCTATATAATAGCACATCATTATCATTTGGCCATGGACGTCTGCTTTCATTCACAGTAATTTGGTAATATGGGCCAATACACACTGATCTTAATGATACATATGGCAATCCATTCTTGTATGAAATGTATTGATATTGATATTTTATTTCTATCGCGCTCGTACACAAGTGTACATCACATCATAGCGATATTGTAACCATATTTTTCGTAGTGTGCTTCGGAACAATGCTATGTGATGCCACTTCCTGTTTTGTCGTGTTCCTTCGTGTCCCGTGATACCACTTCAGGGTGGGGTCAAATGACATCACTTGCTGTGATGTCATCAGAGGTGAAGGGTCAAGTGATGTCACTTCCACTACCCCTGGTATTTTGGTGAAATGATGTCCCTGGTAAAAAGGCGCAAACTTATCAGCTGCAGGACCAGCACTCTGAACAGGGAGGGGGCTTCCTTGATAGCCAAACAATAATTTCACTAGGCTGGAGAATGCCTATATTTCATGTTAAAGAAACATATATAATGAAGATGGGCTACAGGTAGGTAGATACGATTTAGCATTAGGCTGAGGTGTGCAAATAGGCCTCAAAGCATGCTTTTCAGAAACGTGTGTTTGGTTTATTAATTTGATTAGAAGGCGCCACCGCTGGTAGCGCATTGGAAATCCCACGATCCCAGGATGGCATGGTAGGAAGCAAACAATCTTTGATATTTTTGAGGTAATAAAACAAAGCTCATGAGTGCTGCGAAAAGGCAATGAATGCACAATCATTTTATAATTTGCCATATTAATTTACGAAGCCTGATCAACTGACGTTTCTGAAAGCCCATGGCGGTTTCAAATTGCTCCTGAGTACAATTCTGCCTGGGGAGAAGGTCAAAGGGTTCCTAATGTGCAACATTAACACAGTAACTCGTTTTTTGTTCAAGGTTCTGACAGTGTCATGTTAGAAGACTTTCTCATGAGAACGTAGATGAGGTGACCGGGACAGATGAATAAAGATCTGCTGGTCATCAAAAAAGTATCAATGAATTGACACTATGAAGTGGGAATTGGGGGTTGGAACATGATCACAACGGGTAGCTAGGGGTGGTGTGTTAAGCTTTGCGGGACCCAATAATGTATGCCCTTATATAGCTGTATGATATGATCTTACCAATCAGCTTCTTGTGGGGAGAAATTTAATGCTGCAAAGTGATTGATGTTAATTAGTTTAGAAGATTATAAAAGCTTTTGATTTAGGGGCATTTCTTTGGCACC
This sequence comes from Ambystoma mexicanum, assembly GCF_040938575.1. Taxonomy (NCBI): domain Eukaryota; kingdom Metazoa; phylum Chordata; class Amphibia; order Caudata; family Ambystomatidae; genus Ambystoma; species Ambystoma mexicanum. The sequence goes on from NC_090937.1 coordinate 1,287,275,652, forward strand.
ACCTTTTCATGCAGTTCTGTTCCATGTTCTGTTTGAATATTGCTGTCCCGGCTGCATCTGGGGCCCTGAATAAAACTATGTTACTTCTTGCCTGGCGTACACTCCTATTTTGACTACTTTTGTACTTTTTTACCAGTAAGTTTTGAGGCAATCCCCTGAACATTTTTGGAGGCCCCAGTGAGATACATCAGCTTCCCGACCAGGCATGGGAGTTCCAGCTGTACTCTCGGAGCAATGCGGGACAGCGCATGCTGACCAGTCATGCGAGCTTAAGTATTGAGGAGGCCTGCGGACGCTGAGTTCCCGAAGGTCCTCCTAGTCAGAGCGCTGCCTTCACTCTCAATGGGTACTGGCCTTTAAAGGGAGACTCTGAGGTTGAGAAGATTAGAAAATGTCCTAAAAAGATATGTAAGTGTATCGGTGCATAAACACGCAGGGAGCGGGAGAGATTATGTTCATGGTGTATAGGATGCACCCTCAAGAGGTGTAGGGCAATTGGCCATAGTAGTCTTAGATTTTATGTGCATTTATCCGATAGGGAGTATGTGGGCGTTGGCACATATGTGCTAAAGCAGAGGGTGGCGTAGAAGGTGGTGGTACTTGTTAGACAAGAGTTGTGCGTAGTGCAGACAATTGGTATAGTTGTATAATTTTTTTATCCTTTTGGTTTAAAGAGTTTGAACGAGAGAAGAAAAAATAGGAAGAAGCATATGCACTAGCGTTTTTGTGAGTAGTAGTACTGTATTGTGGTAAGGTGGAAGCTGTCACAGTTTTTGTTTATCGTGGTTGTGGAGATTATGGAAGGGCCGGATCTGAACTAACATGTAAATATTGAAAGAGCTGTTTAGCGCATGCAGGGGGTGTGGTCGAACGAAGGGAGGAGCAACCGCAATTTAGGTATACTAAAATAGGTCATTTTTGTTAAGGTGGTGGGCCTGTGGGGAGAGCTATTTGTATAGTAATAGAAACTAACAGGATGGGCCTGTGGAGAAGGCCATTGAATGTAAGAGTGGAATGAGAGGTGAGAGAGGGTGGGGCCTGTGCAGAGGGCCAGTGTGAAGGAAACAGGGTGAAAGAGTTAAACAGTAAGTATACGATTAATTGAGTGGAAGTGAGTGAATGCGAATAAAGAGTTTAAGGTTTAAAAGAAAAGGGGGAGGGAAGAGTACTCTAACAATCAGGAAGAGGGTACTATAACGTTGTCCCACTGGATGGACGCACCCCTTGACCACATGTGTAAAAGGTTGCCCCAATATCACAATAAAATACCACTTTCAAACGACACAGTGGGTTAATGTAACAGGAATGGCCCGGGGAGGGAACATTCAAGAGAGTATTATCAACAGTATGTACTCATACCTGTCGGCTACTTATAAAGGAGCTAGGCTCAAAAAAAGGCAAGACATTTTGGGGCTGTGGAAGCTGTACGAAGAAACTAAAAAAGAAACAGAGAAGGGTGAATGGGAGGAGGAGAAGGAGAGTGTGCCACCCCCTCCCTATGCGATGTACCCCCCGTTGAAACCAGCTGCAGGATATTCAAATCCTAGATCCTCTAGGAGAGAATAAACAAAAAGAAAGATGAGTGCAAAACTAACTCTGGGAATAAGGATGAGAAGGGGAAAAATAAATATTTAGTGTTCATCAAAAAGAGCACATATCAGCACCTTGACTGTGTTCAGGGAAGCAGAGAAAGCAATGGAAAGGGAGATAGAGATAAAAGGGAAGGAACAAGGAAAGATAGCAGATGAGCAGCGATGGATAGCAGGACATATACAAATAAAAATTGATAAATGGAGACAGGACTTGGATGACGGCGAACTAGACGCGACAGATTGTGATCACACTGTATCAGATTGGGAGGACATCATTGACAGCGACCATAGGGATGACAAATTTGACACAAATTCGAGCTAACAAATGTAAGCAGGGGAAGGAGAAGAGACGGAAGGGAAGAAGAGGAAAGAGAGGAATCATTGGGGGACTGTGAAAATAGGCTTCGGATTAGGAAGACAAGAATAGCGATAAGAGGTGCACTATGTGCCTTATCAGACAATGAACAGGAATAATTTGTTCTACAGTCTACCTTCACTGATGGTGGGAGCGAGTAAGTGTATTTATGTTTTTGAGAAGGAGACAACTGGCATTCAGCTGTCCATAGGAGACATTAAGAGTTTATTGGCGGTATTAGTGGAGGAGCGAAGTGACAAAATATGGCAAAAAGCAGGATATGCAGGGGTAAAATTAAGTTCTAACATACATGACAGAGCACCCTTTAACAATTATCGAGCACACATGATGCATCCGATATGGGGTCAATATTAGCACGAAAAATAAAGCCAGATGAGGACCTGGCAGAGTACACACAGTCCTAACAAGAGACGTGGGCACAGGAAAATAAACAGTCCTGGGATGACAAAATGTGTTTGTTTCATCACATCTTAGTGAGGGCATGCCCCGCAGATGTGCAGGTTTTCCTAGAAAAGATAGTTGGGAGAGAAGCAAAAGGATGGCCTGAGATACAGGAAACTGTTGTGTATTATTGTAAACTAAAGCAGGAGAAAGATAAAGAGATAGCATACAATGCAGTAAAAGTGTAAAATAAATGAATGCAGAAAAAACTGGCTCAAATAAGCATGGAAGGAGCAGTGCTCACGGGACCAGTTGTTGTCCCACCCACCCAACAAGGGGGGCTCCCAGTTGCAGTGGTAATAGAGCAAGGAGGATACACGCAAGCACCATATAATCAGTAGTGGGGGACGGTGCAGGTGCAACAGCAGCCAGCATTTGCAAACACACAACATCCTGGATTTGCATATGTGTTAGGAGTAAACAATTACATAGGACAGTACCAGAAAGGAAGAGGATATTACCTGAGAGGTAGAGGAGTGGGGTTCAGGGGTATGGGCCACGGTTTGGAGGAAAATGTTTTGCATGCAGCAACTTTGGTCATTTTGCCCAAAAATGTCTGCTTTTTGCGCAAACATGGCAACAAGGAGTACAGCAACAGCAGGCACATATGCAGATGCAGACACCTCAACAGGTGCAAGTTATACCACAGCAGCAACTGCAATTGCTGCCCACACAGACACAGGTTATACCAGTCCAGGGACAAGTACAAGTGCAAGGTGGGAAGATGGCGGGGACGCAGGGTACAGTGAGCATACTTCACAAACCAGCACAGACACAGGTACAAGAATAAGTAACAATACTGGGGCAGAATGCAATGCCCCAATATACAGGAGTAACAGTGGTGGGCAGCAATACATTCACATCTTCTGCAAACTCATTTTCTCATTTCCGAATAGGGGTGCCCACCGAAGTGCGAGTGTGTCCTGTCCTAGTAGAAACTGAAGACCCTAAAGAGGAGCTTGATGTAGCAGTTCAAATAAGACAGAGGGGATTTTCCTTTCTCATAGATACTGTTGATACAGGCATACTATAAACACAGCACAATGAGAGGGAAACCCACACACGCACAGGTGTTTTTGTATGGGGTGCAGGTGCTGCTGGGATGGATACCAGGAATTGACTGGAAGGTGTTTCGATTGTCCAATGAGTTTCTGTTCAGACAACGGTGCCCCTCTACCGTTCCATCAGGCACACAAACATTGCCATGCCTATAGGAAGTAGTGGTCAGAAAAGGGACAAGTTACTTACCTGTAACTGTTGTTCTACAGCATGGGGTCTACATGGATTCACATGCTCACGAATAAAGAATACATAGCAGTACACACATGCACAACCACAGGAGGTGGCAAGGCTCAACAGAAGCATCTCTTACCTCCTCACCAGGCTCACCTCCAAGCAAACAGGTTGCGCAGCACTGCTTGGCCGACTCTGGACTCCTCCCTGGAATCCCTGTCGATGCAGTAAAAACCTCCATGTCGCAGCCCTGCAGATGTCCAGCAGGGGCACACCAGAGAGGAATGCCAACGTTGCAGTGATTTCTCTGGTAGAATGGGCTCTCGGACGTCCAGGCAACGGTCGGTTTGCCAACCAGTGACAGTGAGTGATGCAGCCAGAGAGCCACCTGGAAATGGAAGACTTGGACAGAGCCTTCCCATGGTTCACGAGACCAAAGTTCACAAAGAACTGAGAGGTTTTCCTGAAACTCCTCGTTCGGTCCACATAGAACTTCAGCGCTCTCGCCACATCCAGCGAGTACAAAATCCTTTCAGCCGGTAATGAAAGCATCGGAAAAAATACTGGTAACACCAAGGGTTCGTTTAGATGGAAGTTTTATGGTACCTTGGGCATGAAGGAGGGGTGCGTCCGCAAAACCCCCCATGTCTCGTGCAAAGTTAGGCAAGGTGGTAAACAGGACAGAGCCTGGTTCTCACCCACTTGTCATGCAGAGGTGATGCCAACAAGGAACGAGGAACGCTGTCCATGACAAAAGCTTCAGCGGAACTGTCTGCATAGGTCCAAATGGAGGGCCCATGAGCCAGTTCCCATGCTTCTGGATTCAAAACATTGTGGTGGTATTGTCCATGAACACCCGCACCACCTTGCCCTTGAGGGACGGAAGGAACGATTTGAGGGCCCAAAACACTGCCCGCAACTCCAGAACATTGATGTGAAGACTTCCGGCATGAGCTCCATATCCTTCCAGGGACGCGTCTGTCGTGACCGTCTCCTGGTGCAGTGAGGTCTGGCAATCCGTGCCTCCAGCCAGATGAGATGCAGTGGGCGCATCCGCAACATGCAGAGGCCCTCATTCCGAGCTAGGAGGTAAGTACCGGTACTTTCCGGCATGGCGGAAAGTACGACACTGCTCTGGCGTCAGACCGCTAATTGCGGCCCATTCCGCGATGCCGGAAAAGTACCGAGCGGCATGCCGCTAAACGACCCGCAAAACCCCCTACCGGCATGCTGCAACACATACATAACAACACCGCCTTGGAAGCAGCAGCGTCTGTAAATAACGGTGACAGTAATTTACGGATCCCGTAAAGTACAGTCACCGCAAAACAACGGAACTGGAAATTTCGTCATCGCACAGGAACGGGAAGGAGCGCGGCGGCCATCTTTAAAAACACAATCCATTGCCATCCTCATCAGCCAGCATTCTTGGGAGCAAACTGAAGTCGGGGAAAGGACCACACAACAAGGAACAATGCCAAAAGCCCCAAAGAAGACTGCAGACCGGCTCTGCAAGAAGAAATTCAGCCCTGAAGAACTGCAGGCCATGGTGGACTACCTGGCAGAGCATGCTGACGTTGTGTTCAGCCCCGACATGCGGAGAGAGTCCATCATCCGCAAAAAAAACATCTGGGCACAAATCGGCCAGAGGGTGAGCGCTGTAGGCACCACCCCCCGCACCCCACGGACTGCCGCAAGCGGTGGAATGACTTGCAGGTGCGGGTGCGGGGCCTCCTCTCCGCCAACCAGAGTCAGGTAATGCAGACCGGAGGGGGCCCAAGTTCCCCTGTGAGACTTGAGCCATGGGAGGAGACATGTACGGCATTGATTGGTACGGAATCAATTGAGGGCGTCGGCGAGATGGAGTGTGGGGCAACGTCGTCTGCCGAAGGAGGTGAGTGTCCAAAGTCTACACTGCCAATGGCCATTGCATGATTTAAACTCCCCCAAGGGCCATCAAAGGCACCTTCTCATGTTGCCTTCCCCCCCATCCAACTAAAGCAGAGCCAACTGCCATGCAATCAAGGGCCAAGTGCAAGTACACAACGCACATCAACCATAGTGCATTAACTTGCACATCCCATCATGCACACTGTGCAGCCGGTTCGGCAGTGTGCCAGCCAGACTGCACTTTACCAGGCCAGGATGAGTCACTCCGAAACCTGCGTACATGTCATACTCATGCACATGTACCACTGCTGTTGCTACACCCAAAAGGTCACAAACCCCAATTGACTGAAATGTGAATGAAGCCATGTATGCTATTAGGACATCATACAATCACTCATGTTGGCCCTCTCTTCTACCCCCACAGGCACTGATCATGACAGCGGTGAGCCACAGACAAGCTGGCCAACCACCTCCATGGGCAGTGGCCGGGTCTGGTGCATTCCAGCACCGAAAAGAACACCTACCCCGGCTCCTGAAAGGTCAGTGGAGGCTGCACCACCCCAATCCCTCCCAGCATCGGCGGCTGCCACAATGCCCACCCCAACGTCGGCACAGTCCAGCATTTCTGGGGAGGTTGCAGCTACAGGCCCCGAGGAGAATGTGGACAGCCCTTCATCCATCTGTGGGGCGTCCGAGGAGGAGTTCCATCCCACAGGTCACACCCCGGAGCCCAGCAATGTCCCCCTGGCCTCATGCAGTGACTCTGGAGATCCACAAACACCTGCCCGTAGTGCTCCTACAGACACGCAGGGGTACGATGATCGTGGGCCAAGTTCACCAGTACAGTCCTCGCCAGAGCACGTAGGGCCAAGTCGATTCCGTGATGGATTCCCATCATTTGGCCCACGTCGTGCAAATCAGCTGACTGTTCTAATCACTGAGTTCATGGAGGTCAACCGCCAGGCCAGGGTGGAATGGCAAAATGAACTCCGGGAAATGCGCCAGACAGTCACTGACAGCACCAACAGATTGTGTGAGGCAGTCACTGACAGCACTAACCGTTTGTGTCACGTCCTAGGACGCATAGCCAATGCCCTTGAGGCTGCACAATCAAATCCGCAGCATCAGCAGGAGGACACGCCCTCATCCGGTTGAGCCACACCAGCAAGCCCACCAAGACGCACTCTGCGTTCCATGCGGCACAGGGACATGCCTCCCCCGGGACCCGGGAGTATGAATTAATCGGCAATGCTGCCACATGTGGCCTTAACGTACTACATGGGACTACTGTTGTGGAGTTGGGGCGGAGGGGGCTGGGGGTGAGGGTTTGTTGTGGAGTTGGGGGGGAGGGGGTGGGTGGAGGGAATGTTCACACTCATCCCTTTTTTTCAATACACTATTGGTGTTGCAAAGGTTAACTGTTGTGGACATTCATCATTGAGCATGTGGATTATGACGTCTGACAGTGCATGGTCTACAAGTATACACACACCCAGTGCCCTGTGGGCCCATGTAATGCCACCCTCTGCTGACTTGTGTTCTGGTTATTATGTCCAATCATTGTTTGGCACACGACATGTCCCTCAAGTGCACCGCTTCCATGATGCTTTCTTGCCACTTCCTCCTCCTCCTTCACTCCATCTTCATGTGCTGCTAGCAGTCCCATGTCAGGGGACAGAGACACAATCCAAGGGATGCACATTTTGTTCAGCTTTACACATGACATGGGGATCTTGGACACCACATAGCAGTAGATGGGTCCCCCACCAGTCCAGCTTCGCCAACTCATATGTGCCTTACGCAAGGTCCTATTCTGTGGGTTACTGACAGGGGTCATGTACCATAGTGTCAAGGGACAGCCACCAACACCTGCATGTCTAGCCAATTAAGGTAAGTGTTTGAACTGTCACGGTGGAGAACTGCACTTGGCTGACATGGCAGCGTGTTACTGATGGCCATACGCACATGTCCATGGATGCATTTTGCCCATTCATGGCCCCAATATGTGTCCACTTCAATGAAATGCTGTAGGGGGGTGCGTCTACAAGATGGTCCATGAACAATGGCAAGGACATCTCATGGTACATGCTTTGTTGATGCATGCAGCAGTCCTGATGTTATATCCATGTAGTGCTGTGTACTGTGTGAATACGTAATTGGGTGTGTGATGTAGTGTCACGCCGCGCGCTCGCTCGCGGGCGTCGGCGCCACTTACCTGGGTCCCTGGTCCACGGCCACGGCGATCTCCTCCTTCATGGAGGCTGTACCCGCGGTGGCGACTCTCTTCACGCCGACCCGCGGTTCGGATGGGCGCCGTGGACGCCACCATCTTGCGAGGATCTGCGCATGCGCGGATCGTCAGTATTCGACGTCCCGCGCATGCGCAGCATCGGAACATGCGTTCCAAGCCTCGTTTTGACCCCGGACCATAAATAGGCACCGCATACACAGGGACAGCGCGTCTCAACGCGGTTGTTACTGTGTATGCGCTGCTGGAGCCCTGGTGCTCGGTTTTCAGTCCTCCAGTTTCCAGGTCTACCTTTTCCTGCTCAGTCCTGCCTCTTCTCTTTACTTCTTCTTGCTTCCTGGTCCTCCTACCCTTCTTCCCTTATTTCGTTACTAGCCAGTCCCTGGTTCAGGGTGGAGGAGGTTAGTCTGGGTTCCTAGTTGTAGGGGGGACCCCTGTCAGTACTGCTTCTTCTTGCAGTTTGCCTTCCTTTGCCTGTCTTGTGCCCTGCCGGTACCTGTGCCTTACTGCCTTGGAAGTTCCTGAGTTCCTCCCCGTTTTCATCGGTGATTTCATCAAGCCTTCTCAGCCAGTGGAAACACTGTCCCGACGTCACGCTAATTCTGAGAAGTGCCACCCGTGGCGTTGGGAGTTGGTTCAGTGCCGTCCTGTCATATACCGTCAGGAAGGGATTGGGCTAATTTCTCGCGTTACTCTTTCATCGGCTATCAAGACTTCGACAGACTGGCAACCTCAACTCCACGGTCTACAGGAAAAAGAGGTAAACCACGATCCCGTGAAGATTCGTTTAACATGTAGTAAGTGGCTCATAATCATCATACTGCTCTGATCCATACTATGGTGAATTCCAACACTCCTATGGGTGTGCCAAACCGGTGACGTGGTGTGGTATCCCTGCTCCCCTCAGTTCAATCCACTCCCAGGGATGATTCTCCGGTGTGGTGCCATGCTGGGGGCAGCCACATTGTGCATATGCAGTGTGTCTTCCTATATGCCCTTACGGTTGTGGTGGCCGCCAATGAGTGGTGCATGTGTTGTGGGATTTGGCCTTGTCAGATGTTGGAAATGTTGTGTTTTGTGTGTGCCTTACTCCATCGATGTGGGAATCTGTACACATGTGCCGTTGCACTGGTTCTGTGGCAGGGTGGTTGGTGGGGTGAACATCATGCACTGGCTTCATCATTTCGACCCAGTTTGTTCATGCAGGCACCCACCTCATGGCACCAATGCACTGGCATGACACAGTCAGACGACTCACCAGGCAGCCAAGCACGTCATCCTGCATGTCGCCCCATGCGGCACGGTAGCGTGGAGATCAGCTGGCCGATTGAGTCATGAGTTGTTCCTTGATGTCGGGCCCACCCATGTGTGATGTTCTTGGTTGCGTTGCATTCCATCTGCACGTAGGGGGAGTGGTATTGTTTGCAGTTGCTATCCGTCACCTGCATGCCATGCTGGTCCACCTAGGACACGTGGGTGCTGTCAGGGGCACCCATGTCATTTGGCATGCCTTCCAATGCATGGGGGCCAAATTTAGTGTTGTATATCTTCTGGGTAGTCCATGTTAGGGATTGGTAGGCCCTTGTGTGCTTGGGGAGGTGAACAAGCACTTGTTTATGTGTCTGTGTAATGGACGGTTGTGACATGCCATACATGGGCCCCACTGTGTGCTGGTAGGTGCCTGTGGCATGGGTGTGGGGCACAGGCAACACCTTCAGTTGTGCCAGGATAGCAGTGTGTATTTGGATGCTGCTCGCTTATCTCGTTATTTCTTGGGCCAAATATGGTGGTGATGGTGTCACAGTCAAGCTGGTAGGGGGTGTGTATCTGCTCAGGGGTTTCCTTGAGGGACCGGACATGCTGTGTGGGAATGGGGGCTGCTGGGGTGGTGACTGAGGCTGCACTGGTGCTGCATGCTGGGCCTGTCTCCCCGTCCTTCTCCCCCTGTGTCTCCTCAATGGGGGGTGTCTGGTGTTGTTGGTGTAGTTATTTTGGTTGTGCCCTTGCTGGCACTATTGATCTCATCTTGGTGTGGGAGGGGGTGTGGTGTGTGGGTGTGTTCCTTTTCTGCTGTGGCAGACTCCATTTCCTCCACCTGTGCTGATTGTGTGCACCTGGGGCTCTGGGAACCACTGCTCAGGGTTCTTTACTCCTTCTCTGAGATGCCTGTATGTACTCCATGCCGGTAAGGTACATTACGGCCTTAAGGAGGCCGTTATTTACGTGTGCTCCTTACTTGTGATCAGCTCCGGTTTACGCCATGCCGCTAATTTCGGTATGGTGGGGCGCGCGCGCAACCCAAGACCGGTATTTACAGCATCGTAGATTATGGTGCCGTAAATAGCGATCTGACTGGTCGGGATGGCCCGTAGCGGTAAGCGATGCCGGTAATCCTTTACCGGCATCGTTTTTCCCTTTACTCCAACCTCGGAATGACCCCCAGAGTCAGATAAGATAGATGCACAACAACATCATGCAGAGCATAGACTTGACAGTCTTCACCGTGGCGATCTTCAGTGCTAGCAGCCGCTGCACCTTGCCCAGGATGGCCGCTATCGTCTCCTCCGATGGTGACGCCAGGCACGACACCGTGTGGGGTTGGGATCCCAGAAACAGTGCGCCCTTTGATGAAGCCAAGCAGGACTTTGCATAGTTCACTGAGAACCCCAGATCCGTGAGAAGGCAAACGGTCCATGCCATGTGGTTGACGGCAACTTCCCTTGACTTGGCCCGGATGAGCCAGTCATCCAAGTAAGGGTAGACATGGATCACTTGCAGTCACAGATGTGCTGCCACGGGCGCCAGGCACTTGGTGAAGACTCTGGGGGCCAACTTCAGTCCAAAGGGAAGGGCCTTGAATTGGTAATGCTTCCCTTGAATGACGAAGCGCAGAAACATGCGGTGTCCGTTGTGGCTAGGAATGTGGATGTATGCATACTCCAGGTCCAACAATGACAGAAAGTCTCGCTCTACCAGCTGTTCGAGCACGTGTTGAAGAGTTACCATTCAGAACGTCTGGGACTTTATATATTTGTTCAGTTGTCGCATAGATCCAGCCCCTGGTCTTCTTTCATATGAGGAAGTATCTTGAGTGTACTCCAGAGCCCCGGAGTCGCTTTGGAACCAACTCTATTGCCCCTTTCTTTAACATGGCCTGAACTTCCAGCAGCAGCTGAAGGATGTGTTTTTCCTGCCAGGCCACTGGAGGTATTCGAGGACACTTTCGATGGAACTCCAGGGTGTGTCTGTGGGTGAGAGCATCCAACACCCAATGTGGAGATGGTCTTCCACGCGCTGACGAAGTTCGCCAGCTGGCCTCCCACTGGGGTGCACGGGTGTGGGCCTTGCGTCTCGGCCGGTTCATTCTTGCTTGGAGGTGGACGTGCCACCTTGCGGTCTCTGACAACGACGGCGTCCTCCTCCATTGGTCTTGGAGCGGCCTCTGTTGTTCCCCTGGGCCGAGGAATGGGGGAGTTAGCAGTAAGAAGACAAATAGCCCCCACCGACTCCTCTCGAAGAGCAGGTAGACTTGCCTCCTGAGGACCGAAAGGAGGGACACCACTGCTGGAGCATGCCTAGAGCACGATCCGTCTGTGTCTGCCTTGATGGTATGTACGGACTCATCCACAGCTTTCCCGAAGAGGTTATCACTGTCAAAGGGCATGTCCAAAACTTTGGTCTGGGCCTCTTGATGAAAGTTGGTGGCCTTGAGCCAACCACAGTGGCCAAGGCAAATTCTGTTGCCCATCTGGCGGAAACCCGAGTCTGCGATGTCCGTGGCCATCGTGATGGCGTGTTCTGATGCCACTTCGCCCTCTTGCAAAATCTCCAAAGCTTCTGCCCTCTTATCGTCGGGGAGGAAGTCCAGTAAGGGGGCGAGCTTAAACCACAGCTCCCGGTCGTATCGTGCCACAATAGCGAGGACATTGGCGTCCTTGATGGTCATCGTTGCAGAGGAGATCACTTGCCTTCCCATTGCATCCAACCTCTTCCCCTTGTTGTCTGGAGGGGTGGACGCTGCCAAAGACGTAGATCCCAATGACTTTTTCTTGGCCGCCGCAGAGACCACCGAGTCCGGTGACAGTTGGGCCACAAGCACTTAGGTGCAGAGTCCGGCACCCTGTACTTCTTCCCCAGGCAGTCCCTCTTCGCTGGGGCTATAGAAGGATTCTTCATGAGCGCCAGCCCCTCATCCCAAATGTCATCAAAGAGAGAGCTTGAAAGGATGGTCTTCCTCTTTGCCTCACGGCGCTGGTATAAGAAGCCCCCCTTTTTCTCCTCTGGCGTGAGCTGGAAAAGATCTGACGCTCTGGAGATCATCGAATGCAACGATCCTATCTCGTCCGGCGGAGAAGATATGGGCGGAGATGACATGAGGTCCCCTGCTGTCTTTGTTGATGCCCATTTTTGTCGTCGCCGTGTCCGGCTCTGTCTCATCTCGGGGTGGGGAAGACAACAGTGAAGGATGGCAAGGAGGCAAGGGGTGCCTCTTCCTCTGTTTGGCTGGCGGTTCCCTCATCGCCAGCTTTTCGGCCAAGAATGGAGCCGCGGCTGGGGCTGTCGTCAGCATAACTGGCATCCTCCTCTGTATCTCAGAGACCAGCGTATGCAGAGTAGAAAGAATGTCCACTGAGAGGTCTATAGGGGGCATCTGATGCGTAGGGCATATAGGAAGCTGGGGCACAGGGGCAGAGCTAAGGTCCTCATTGTCCTGAGAACCTCCTTCGCCTTCCTCGATGGTATCTTCGTAGTCGTCGCCCTCATCGTCGCCCTCGTCGTATGGCTCGACTACAACGTTTCCCTCATCATCATAGCCTTCCTTCATAGTCGGTAGGTAGACAACCTCCTCCTCTGAGGAGATATCTGTGACCTGGCCGACATCCGCACCCACCCCTTTCTTTGTGTCCAGCGGGGACGGCCTAAGGGGCTGAATGGGCTGGAACGTAGTGTCTCTCCTGGTAGGAAGGGATACTCTAGCCTTAGGAAGGGCACCCTGTGGGTCCGCCCCGTGGCCTTCGAAAGGGACATCACCTCAATGGAAGGCTGCGCCTTCGGTGGATGCACCTGGACCTTCACGGTCAGGACCGGTCCCTTGTCCTGCTTGGCCTTCGTGGTTGTCCCGGACACCTTGTCCTGCTTGGCTGTCTCCTTCGGGGATGGGCCGAAAACCTGGTCCCCTTTGGCCTTCTCCATCGAGGGTAGGCCGGATGCCGTAGCCTATTTGGTCTTCTCTCTGGCCACCTCTAGGACCACCTTGAGCTTGCCTGGGTGGTCTGACTTCCTCTTGGATGAAGATTCAGAGCGTTGACTTGTGACGGAAGCAGCTGGAGATGTGGAACGCGCCCTGGCCACAGACGGTAGCGGACTCGGGATGCTTGGCCTTTTGTTGGACACCCGCGGGAGGGGCTCCCTCAAAGGACTTAGAAGCCTGCTCAGCTTTCCCAGATCCGGGGGAGGCATGCCCCTGGGTGCCACCCAGGGTAGAGGCCTTGGCCTGTAGCCACTCTTCCAGCCATTTACAACGATCCCTCAACGTGCGTTTTGAGAGCTCACAGCAAAACGCACAATCTTCCTCCTTGTGCGCCGGATGCAGGCAGTAGATGCACTGGGAATGTTTATCATCCATATAAACATTCCGCAAACCGCAGTCGGTACAAAGCTTGAAAAGAGAGGGGGCATCCTTCTCGTCCGCCATGACCCACGCGGTGTAGGCCTTGAAGAATCTTCTGAAAACCTCCACAAAGAAACCCGTGCAAAACTCTTCCAAAAAGCATAAATCACAGTAAAAGCATGAGAGCTAAGCATGAGGACTTCCAAAACTTGAATGTGCAGTAAAAATCTGAAGATGGCTGCCAGAAGAGGGGCTTAGGTAGAGGGCATTAATTGGCTGGGGCAAGGATGACCCAGAGCTAAGTGATTGGTTTATGGGAGAAAGATAGTTCAGAAACGAAACTAAAACTTATTTTTCTTTTACTTTTGATTCCCAGCCTGACGACATGGAATATTCATGAGCATGTTAATCCCTGCCAGACCCCATGCTGGAGAAGACATGATTATATTGGTTGCTACAGATGATGACAACAGGGAGTGGTGATTAATATTATGCATCAATCCCACCCTGACGCTGAGCAAGAGACACAGAGTTGTTTGGTACCAAAGACAATGAGGAAGGAGAGGTAGTGTTTGAACTGAGCATACCATGTCCAGTGCACATAAAATAAAGAACTGTGTCTCAACTTACACAATTGGTGAAGAAAGAAAGAAAGAAAATGCTTGCAGAAGGACCTGGAGAAAGTTCCAAAAGTCCAATGGATGACGGGACCCCAAGATGTGGGCATACTAATAGGGACAGGGTGGTACACATTAAAATAAAAGAAGGACCTCTGCTACCATGAGTAAAGCAATACCCCCTCTCCCGAGAAGCAGATGAGGGCATGTATGAGACATTGCCTGCCCTATGGCAGCAAGGTATAATACAGGAATCCACATCACCTTGCTCTATCCGATCAAAAAATCAAAGGGAGAGGCGTGGTGTTTCATACAGGATGTACGCCCCCTTCGCAACATTATCGAGGCAGAATACTCATTAGTTCCCAACCCTGCAACAACTGTTTGTAGCGTTCCAGCTGAGTCACACTACTTCACAGTTGTAGATTTGAAAAAATGCCTTTTTCTCCATTGCCCTGCATCCAGACTCCAGGTATCTCACTGTGTTTACGTAGCGCGGGACCATATTCGAACAAACAAGAATGCCTCAAATGTACTGTGAGGGACCCAGCATATTCAACAGAGTAATACAAATGGAATTGAGCAATTTACAGGTTGCAAGTACAGTGATGCAATAATTGGATGACCCTTTTAGTGTGTAGCACAACAGAGGAGGAATGCAGAAAGGACTCAGTGACGCTACTGACATTATTAGTTGACAAAGGGTACAAAGTGGACAAAGACACGTTGCAGTTTTGCCAAAAAGAGGTGGTTTACTTGCGTCAGCTTATGTCAGTAAATGGAAGAAAAATAACAACAGAGAGAGGGGAGGTAATACATCAAACACGAAATGTTTGGTAGGGAGTGTGCGCTGTCACTTATTCCAAATGTGAGTGAACAAACCAACAATAGAAATTGGATACCCCTGTTGGGTGACTTGTTTAATTGAAAACATACAGGTCTTAATTGTTGCCCATTTAGTGACCAATTACACATTTAGGGGTCTTTTTTGTTACCCTTTTAAAAGCCCATTAAGAAGCCAACACGTGTTTTGACCCACTTGGGTCCTTTTCAAGGCTGGGCCTATATAACACAAGAAATGCGTTCAGTTTCTGAATAAAAAAACTTGTAGTGACCCTAATATTCACAAAATAGGAAATCTTATTATCATTGTTGATGGGAAACATAATAAAGAGGGGAAGGGTTAAGGGGAGGGCGGAAGGAGCAGATATAAAGGAGCCACATATTCAGCGTGCATAATAGAAATTTTTTGAAATTATTAGAAGCACGTTGGAAATAATTAATTAATGTCATGGCAATGTTCAACACCAAATAAACCGTCATTTCCAATGTATTGTCCCCCATAGCGCATTTCAATGTTCAATTTACAATTCAATGCATATGCCAAAAAACATGATAGGTGAATCAAGGGAGGAGAAAAGGAAAAGAGAAAAAGAGAACAATGTCAGTATATTGTATTGTTATTTTGACTTGTTTAAAGACTGGGTAAGTCCTGTGATACAGTGCGGTGTCACCCGAGTGTGCTCAAGCCACTGCAGGCACCCGTCACCAAAAAACAGTGGTTGCCATCCCCAAAGCAGTATCTGTAGGTACATGCTACATTAACCTTCCACCTCTAGGCATGCAATCCCTAGTCCATGCAATGTGGTTCTTTTTTATCCCCAAACTACATGCATGCCAGGGCTAATGTGTTAATATACTAACCAAGATCAAATGTAGCTTAACAAGTATTCGCCATATTCCAGCTAGGTATTCCTGCCTAAATCAAATGTGGTCGACCAACATGTGTTCGCATACAACATGAGCGTCTGATGCAAGCAAGAGGTGTTCAATCCTCTCTCAAGCCTAGGTGCTTCCCCAGAATCTATTAGGAACATATAGTGCCATGGAATGAAATACTAAGGCCAATTAAATGCAGATCTCAATTGTTTGTCAAGGCTAATAAGATTCATATTTACCCTGAGCGCTAAGTTTCTGCAAAAGTCAACTCAGATGTCATAGCAATTGTGGTGTCACCCTTCTCTCGTCATCCACATCCGTACAGTTCACAATAGATCGCCCTCTGTGAAATTTGTAAGACTTGAAATTAGGATCATAAAGTTAGGTTGTTTCCGTCCGGCGGGAAGTAACAAATGATTAAAGAATACATTTTACCCAGAACTTACTCAGTATGTGTTGATTCCCTGGCTTAAATGCCAAAATGCATGATGGACGCTGCGCGTAGTTCTAAAAGTCAAATAAGCCGCCGGTATGCACTCCTAGGCATTTCCGCGACTGGCTTTAATTTCACATGATCGCATTCTCACGTTCATGTGATCGCGTTCGCGTCATCGCGTAGGCGCGTTCGCGTCATCACGTGAGTTTGTCGTTATCAACTTGCATCTAGCCAGTGAACCCAGGGAATAACTTGTGCTACCGCTCTATCGTCCCATACGTCTCCTATTGATTTCATGTGCCATGCTGCTCACATGAATGCAATATATTATATTATATTGGAAAAAATCTTTAAAGACACCCTGTGAATTCCTGCAAAGTAAATATAAAAAAGAAAAGTCCATCCTACTTTTGATAAGTCTGTGCTCTTATCTCTCGATGCATATAGCCAGAAAGTTTCTGTTCCTGGTCCCAGGATACATAACGGGACTGAGTTATAATTTGTGCCTAATTTGTAAACTGTGCCCACTGAAATATTATCACTACAAACTGTTCATTGACCAGTGTCTGTAAATGATACTGCTTGGGGGATGAACCTAACAACCTGCTGGTTTCCTAATAATTTTCTTTAAGGGAAATCTAATATACCCATAATTATGCTGTCTATTGGAACCCTCTAATTCCTGAAAGTGAATTGACCACAACATTAAGACGATAGAGGCATCATTAAAAAGTAGAGGCAGTATATCTGAAACCTGATTGTGTCTGCTATTAAAGAAATACATTCAGTTCATGGTCTTGGTTTAAACCAAGTGTGGTACACCTGAATCTACAAATCATGCGAGCTTCCAGCTGACATAGAAAAAGCTGTCGATCTCCTCCTCTAGCATGCTGCCGTGCCTGTTGAATTCCAACAAACCGAATATCCTTGATATCGTCCATTTGATGTGTCGTTTGCCAATATGTGGCGAGTGGCAACTTTGGGTCCTGTCCTTTGAGGTTGTTCAAATGTTCCCGTATCCGCACTCGCAGTTCCCGTATGGTGCTTCCAACGTTTACTAGGTTGCACACACATAGAATAGCATAAACAATATGCTTGGCCCTGCAATTAATTTGATCACGAATCGTAAAGGACAATCCTTGGTGGCAAGTGAAGTTCCTAACTGGTGACATTGCATACTGGCAGAAATTACAGAATCCACATTTGTGAAAGCCTTTCGGAGGGCGCTTAACCCACTCCAAATCTGTACTCATGACTGGATGGGGTTCAAAGAATGAGGGACTCAATTTGTGGCGCAAAGTCTTATTTCTAGTGAAGACCAGTTTAGGTCTCTTAGTAATGTATGTAGCCAGATCTGCCGGCTTATTTGACTTTTCGAACTACGCGCAGCGTCCATCATGCATTTTGGCATTTAAGCCAGGGAATCAACACATACTGAGTATGTTATGGGTATAATATATTCTTTAATGATTTGTTACTTCTTGCCGGACGGAAAGGACCTAACTTTATGATCCTAATTTCAAGTCTTACAAATTTCACAGAGGGCAATCTATTGTGAACTGTACGGATGTGGATGACAAGAGAAGGGTGACACCACAATTGCTGTGACATCTGAGTTGACTTTTGCAGAAACTTAAGAGCTCAGGGTAAATATGAATCTTATTAGCCTTAACAAACAATTGATATCTGCATTTAATTGGCCTTAGTATTTCATTCCATGGCACTATTTGTTCCTGATATATTCTGGGTAAGCACCAAGGCTCGAGAGAGGATTGAACACCTCTTGCTTGCATCAGGCGCTCATGTTGTACTCGAACACACGTTGTTCGACCACATCTGATTTGGGCAGGAATACGGCGAATACTTGTTAAGCTACATATGATCTTGGTTTGTATATTAACACATTAGCCCTGGCATGCATGTAGTTTGGGGATAAAAAAGAACCACATTGCATGGATTAGGGATTGCACACTTAGAGGTGGAAGGTTAACGTAGCATGCACCTACAGATACTGCTTTGGGGACGGCAACCACTGGTTTTTGGTGACAGATGCCTGCAGTGGCTTGAGCACGCTCGGGTAACACCGCACTGTATCACAAGACTTACCCAGTCTTTAAACAAGTCAAAATAACAATACAATGTACCGACGTTGTTCTCTTTTTTTCTTTTCCTTTTCTCCCCACTTGACTCACCTGTAATGTTTTTTGACATATTCATTGAATTCTAAATTGAACATTGAAATGCGCTATGGGGGCCAATACATTGGAAATGACTGTTCATTTGGTGTTGACCATTGCCATGAATTAATTATTTCCAACGGGTTTCTAATAATTTCAAAACATTTCTATTATGTACACTCAATATGTGGCTCCTTTATATCTGCTCCTTCCGCCCTCCCCTTCCCCTCTCCCATCTTTATTATGCTTCCCGTCAACAATGGTAATAGGATTTCCTATTTTGTGAATATTAGGGGTACTACAATTTTTGTTATTCAGATACTGAACGTATTTCTTGTGTTATATAGGCCCGGCCTTGAAAAGGATCCAAGTGGGTCAAAACATGTGTTGGCTTCTTAATGGGCCTTTACAAGGGCAACAAATAAGACCCTTGCATGTGTAATTGGTCTCTAAATGGGCAACAAATAAGACCCGTATATTTTCAATCAAACAAGTCACCCAACAGGGGTATCCAATTTCTATTGTTGGTTTGTTCACTCACATTTGGAATAAGTACAGCGCACACTCCCTACCAAGTGACAGCGCACACTCCCTACCAATCATTTCCTGTTTTCAATTTTGTGCAGTTTGGGATTATCCTGCAGCCGTACGGAGGTGTGGCAGTCACGCCCCCTCAGCTTAACCTAACCTATTCTTTGTTATTCCACAGCACCCATTATCTGGTAAATCCCACTCGATTTTCAGTCAATACATAAACCATCCAGACCAAAGACAATGAAAGGAATGCAACACTTTCTAGGGATGTGCAATTATTTCAGGGCATTGGTTTTCGATTACTCCACCTACTCCAGGCCATTACTGCAAGCACTAAAAGAAGCTCAGAAAAACAAAAGCAACATGAAATGGACAGCTGAAATGGATAAACATTTTGACAAACTTAAACATGAGCTATGACGTGCACCGGTATTGGACACACCCAATTACAAAGAGAAGTTTCCCTTGTTTTCCCATCAGACGGTAAGGTAATGATAGCCGTACTAACACAAAAGAAGGGACAGGGACACAAGCCACTAGCTTATTACAGCAGATCACTAGATCCAGTAATGCAAGGACACGTCTCATGTGAGCATGCACTTGCTGCTGCTACATTTACTAATATGAAAGCTTCCACAATTGCAATGGGGTGCCCCATAATTTTGTATGTGGAACATGCACTGTTCGAACATTAGAAAAGATCAAATCAACATTCACAACTCAAAGATCTTCAGGATACGAAGTAATGCCGATAAACCCTGCAGTAGAGGTGGTAAGGTGCAGAACAATAAACCCAGCAGAATACATTGCATAAAGAACTGAGGAGGGAGATGGCATACATTGTGTTGCTTGCATAGACAGGATTCAAGGTAACCCCCTGGTAAAAGAGGAAGTGATTGAAGGGGGTGACATGATCTTTATTGATGGAGGCTCAAGTATCGACCAAAGTACTGGACAAAGACATTCTGGTTCAGCAGTAGTGGAACACAAACACAGAATACAGAAGGAAGAGGAGTTGATAGTTTAATCACAGATACGATTACCAGCATACTACTCTGCACAATCAGCAGAATTAGTGGCATTAATTGAGGTGCCAAATATGTCTGAGGGTCAGGCGGTTAACATCTTGCTCATCTCTGAATACGTAACATCCGCTGTGCATTTAGGGCTGGCAAGATGGGAAAGAAGAGGGTTCAAGAGAAGTGATGCGCAACAGTATAGCATGCAGCACTGTTGAGTAACTTATTAGACGTGTTACCGCTCCCAGTAGAATTGGCATTAATAAAGTGCAAGGCCCATACTGGAGGGCAAGATTTAATTTAATTGGGCAACAAAAAAGCAGACAAAGCAGCAAAAGAAGCAGCATATCTGCACATGTGCTGTTCACTGGCGAAGGAGAAATATTATGTCACTGATAAAAACTAGCAAGAAAAAATATGCATTGCCCGAACATTTTAATGGAACCTCAATAGTACAAATAATAGAATTGCAGGGAGAAGCATCAGATTATGAAAAAACAAATTGTGGAAGAAAAGAGTATTGTTTGTCCACAACAGATTTAATCTGGTGGCATGATAGCACAGGCAAGGTGGTAATGCCAAAAAAGTTGTTGAAAGTGGCAACAGCTCCACTACCCTGCCCACGTATCGAAAGAGCTTGTGGCTGCGGGGATCAGTGAAGACTGGTTTGTGCCAAACATATACAAGAATGTTTCT
The DNA here is from genome assembly GCF_040938575.1 of Ambystoma mexicanum. Lineage (NCBI taxonomy): Eukaryota > Metazoa > Chordata > Amphibia > Caudata > Ambystomatidae > Ambystoma > Ambystoma mexicanum. The sequence continues at coordinate 1,287,296,241 of NC_090937.1, forward strand.
GAATTTGTAAATAATTGCATGATCTGCCAAGGTTTTCTACCAGGTTACACTTTAAGAGAAGTACAGGGAATGCTGCCGCACGTGGAGTGGCCCTTCTGGCACTAGCATATCAACTATGCAAGAAAGATGTACCTCTTACAGATACATGCTTGAAGTGGTGTGTCCAGTTTCACGTTGGCTTGAGGCTGGTCCCTGTGCCCATAATGACACCCATTCAGCGTCAAAATTCTTGGTGAGAGAAGTGTTCCCAAGGTGGGAGATCCCAGATGAAATTCACTCTGACAATGGACAGCATTGGGGACAACATCCTGGGGACAAGGCACCCATTTTGCACTCACAAGCCAACGGTTTGATGGAGAAGATGAATGGCCAATTAAAAATGTCCCTTGCAAAGCTAACGCACATGCTTTGGAAATCTTGGTTGCACTGCTTACCCTTTGAACTCTTTGCGTTGCGCAACTCGTCTGGAGGAAATCATCATCTCACTCCACATGAGATTGTTACAGGTCGGAGAATGCATGCGCCTTCACCTCTGCCACATACAATCTCTGATGCCAATTCCTCTGCTCCGGCAAAGTAAATAAGTGATCAAGGAGGACAATTTACAGAAGTGGCACTTCTCTATTCAGGGGACAGTGCGTACGTAAAAAAACATGTTAGGAAGTGGAAAGAGGAGTGCTTCACTGGTCCTTACACAGTGACTTACGCAACACCGACAGCCGTAAAGATTGAGGGACTCCGAGGATGGGTCAACATCACCAACGTGCTCAAAGACAAGAGCACTGCCTCCCATTGAGAAGAGGAACAGAGCACAGCATAATGGGAAGTATTTATAAACTCTCCATAGCTTTCTTTTCAGCTATTAGACGTTACCGATGGCCAACAAATGAAGAAGGAGGGGGAGGTTTTCAGGACAATGTTTTTATAAACCAATGGCAAAAGATTTCTACATTTTGGATTATTTTTATGATAGTGTGCCTAAGCATTGGATTAATATGGTTATTATGTTTTATGTTAAATGACAAACATTTTGCATTTTTCAATAACAGTGTGATTAGAAACAAAAGAAGTATTTTAAATGGGGAGAAATTCGATCCTCATAACCCTGAAAAAGAGCAATTCCAGCAGAGTACTGGCCATTCTCAAAAGCTACCATTTTCATAATTTCCCTATTGTTACCTGGAGAGCAGACAGCAGCCAATGCTAAATGTTTGCAGCTGACACGGTATGAGATACTGTGACTGGCAAACTCAATAATAAAAGGTCTGAATGCAGTAAAGGAAGAATTAAGAGCACTGCATCTGCTCGCACTTCAAAATTGTTATATTTTGGATTTACTCACTGCGCCATGGAGGGAGGGATGTGTTAAACAATCAGCAGCAGTTGCAGCACGGTAGTACCCGATGGAGACACACCAAATTGAACTTTGCAAGCTGCTATTGTGAAATACAGACACTCCATGAGAAGATGTCAAATGAAGCATATGGAGTGCAAACTAACACTTGGCTGGACATCCTTTTTGCATGGGTGCCTACTTGGCTCTCAGGAATGTTCAAAGTGACTGTCCCCGCATTGGTCTTCATGCTCGTCCCCTTCTGCATTGGCAAACATATTTTGAGACTTTATACTAACAAACAAAGAGGAAGATTTATGTTACTCCTGAGTGTTGATAAGGTTAATTGTTTTTTTTATTGTTTATTATTGACTTTAGTTTGAAAAGGTAAACAAAACTTTTTGTCATGAGTTTTCATCATTACATTCCAATTTCCAGACAAAGAAAAGAAAATGGAAAGAAAACAGAAAAGAGAAAAGAACGTGGGCATAAAGAGTAGAAGTGAAATAGGAGTGACAAGTAGGACTGAAAGAGGGTAGAAAAAGGTAGAAAGAGCCAGATACAGTTACAGTTTGACGAAGTATGAGATCACTCTCTCCCATCTCCTCTCGTGGATTTCCTGACGATATTTGTCATTATCAATCATCAATATCAACATCGTCGTTTAGTTCTTGATTCTCAATTCCTCTATTCCTTTCTCTTCACCTAATCCTCCCATTTGGATTCAATGCCTCACGTACAAGTTTCACTCAGCTTCACTGCACGTGGAAGGATCATATCAACGAAATTAATGATTGAGCAGGTTAAGTTGGTATTTGTCCCCGATATTACCTAGCTCCACCATTCAGCCATGTTTCCATTCTTTGGCGCAAAGCGCGCTAAGTGCATTGAACGCTGGTTGGGGATATTTGGGCATTCAGTTATCAAATGTTTTAATAATTCAGTCTCTGTCAGACAGAAACGACAGATTTCGCTCTTTGCGCCGGATCTTTTCTTTTCATTAGAATCTCACGGGTGTGATAAAGATTAAGTCGCAGTCTTAGGAACTGGTTTCTATGGTATTGCGATGGAAATTTGGTAAGATACTTGGGTAAATCTCGTACGTTTTGCGAAGACATTCCCAAGTCAATGGCTGTCGACGATGAAGCTCTTGTATTGGTGTTTATGATCCAATTCCATTGATTAAACTTGACTTTCGCCAATTGTGGAATGTGCATTACCAGTGACATGTTTATATCTGCTGCTGCTAGAATTAACAACAGTTTCTCTTCCCAACTATTTAGCAAGTAGGCTGATGGGTCTGAACTTTTGTTGTTTAGAATCAAATAAGGTTTTGCTCCAGGTGTTACTCTCATTGTACGGAGCAAACTTATTGACTTTCACAGAACTACAAAATGTAAGGAGTTGAGTCCCAGCTTGTGACGAATTGCTACCATTGAGGCACACTGTGGTAGTTTAAGAACTTTGCGCCAAAATTTGCCTTCTAATTGGGTCCAAAATTTAGCATCAATATTCCAACTTGTTTCACTGCCAAAACATACTATTGGGATCACTTTTTGGAAGTAGAAAGTGATTATTGGCTGTAATGAAAACTTCCTGTATGTAGCGTGTAGTTTTGCTCCTTGTAGGGCTAAGATTTTCATTTGCGAAGATACTTCATTTGTCCAGCTCCACTCTCTTATCGAGATATTAAATACAACTCCCAAATAACGGATTGTATCTGCCTTGCACAGGACTTCGTTGTTTATTTTCCACATTAATTTTTTATTCATGGTGTTTGTTTTTGGACCCAATGCAATGACTTGCCATTTCTTCACATGTATAGTCATCTGATTGGCTGATAGATATATTTGAAGAGAAGACAACAGTCTTTGGAGGCCAATTTCCGTGCTTTCTAATAGTACTACGTCATCAGCATATATTACGTGGCTTATCTGGTTTCCGTTTATTTTTGGGGGGAAGCACCTTGTTTGCATTAGGGCTGCTGGAAGGTCGGCTATAAACAGTTTGAATAATAGGGCTGCTAGGGGACAGCCTTGTTTCACCCCCTTTGTGGTTTGTATTTCTTCTGTTAGATCCCCCTCCATGTTTCAATGTACTCGAATGCTGGTATTTGCGTAGAGTGCTATTAGTGGAGCCAAAAGTTGCTCAGGACAGCCCCAATTTTTCAATTTCTTCTAAAGGAGTAGGCGGTTTATACTGTCGAATGCTTGTTTTAAGTCGACAAATGCCAGAAACAGTCTCTTCTTCTGTTTTAAAGCATTCAGTTTGGCCATGTTCAATAGCACTAAGTTTAATTCCACCCCGACGCCTTTGGTAAAGCCTGTTTGTCTGTTAACAGTGCGTCTTCAGCCCATAAAGCAATTTTTTTTTGGAGAAAGGTGGCAAAAATGTTCCCCATGGTATCTAATAACACAATAGGACGATAGTTCTCTGGATCATCACGGTTTCCCTTTTTGAAAATTGGTACCACCACAGCGCTAGATCAGGAGACAGAGATCTTTTTTGTCATGGCAATGTGCGCAAACAATACTTTAATGAATTGTGCCCAATTTTCTTTGTTTGCTTTGAGAATTTGGTTTGAAATGCCATCTGGTCCAGCGGCTCGTGAAGTCGTCAATTTCTGAATAGCTAATTCAATGTCTTCCACTGTTTCGATGACGTTCCAGCTTTTTGCTACTACCAATGGGTTAGATAACTTCATGTTATCATGATTATTGAATACTGCTGTGAAGTGCTTTACCCAACTAGCAGCGTTTACTCCGTTTGATAGTGCACTCATCTGGTTTAAATTGCTAGAATTTATAATTTGCCAGATGTTACGGCTGTCTTTTTGGATTAATAGTTGAAGCATCAATTCAGCTTGTTCTTGTGATCGTATATTATTGAATGACTTCAGCCAGTTGCGATATCTCTGTCGTCTTTCCTTCAGCAACGACTTTAGATTGAGTCCGCCTACTTTCTTTATCTGCTTCAGGTCTTTTTGTAGCTGTTTCTTTGCCTCATCTAATACTGGACTAAATTGGTGCCTATTTGAGATGATTCTTGCCTTTGGTTTGTTTGTATACGTGTATTTCTTTAGTAAGGATAATACAAAAAAGAGAAGGGTACTAACAAACTATTCGGGGAAAATGTAGAGGACGATATTGATAGTTGGGTCCGAACAAAGCCTGAGGATTTAGAAAACTACGAGCAACTTTGGATCTCATTTCCTAAGGATGGACAGGGGTATATATGGGTAGAGGACTGATTCGATTGTTGGGAAGAAGCAGGGGTTTATATGACGATATTAGAAAAGATATTGATTCATAAAAATGAAGTAGCAGAAAAGGAAACCGGGAGGGAAAATGAGGTTGTTATTTATAGATCAATAAAAGGGGGTAATGTAGTAAAAATGAAAGTTCAGCACAGTAAAATGGTGTGAACTAATCACCTGTGGGAGAAACACTCTGAACGTGGAGGGGGCTTCCTTGATAGCCACACAATAATTTGAAATAGGCAGGAGAATGCCCTAGAATAATAGTATTTCACGTTAACGAAATATAGATAATAAAGATGGGCTACAGGTAAGTATGTAGAATTTAGCATTAGGCTGAGGTGTGCAAATAGGCCTCAAAGCATGCTTTTTCGAAACGTGTGTTAATTTTCTTAATTTGTTGAGATGCCACGGCGGCTGGTAGCAGATTGCAAATCCCACGATCTCAGGATCACGCAGTAGGTAGCAAACAATCTTTGTTACTTTCAAGGTCATAAAACAGAGCTCATGGGTGGTGCGGATAGGCAATGAATGAACAATCTTTTTATAATTCTGCATATTAATTTACAAAGCCTGATCTTCTGACGGTTTCTGAAAGCCCATGGCGGTTTCAAATTGCCCAAGTACATTTATGCCTGGGAAGAAGGTCAAAGAGTTCATAATGTGCAACATTAACACAGTAACTTGTTCTTGGTTCAAGGCTCTGACAGTGTCATGGTAGAAAACATTCATGGTAGAAGACTTTCTCATGAGAACATAGATGAGATAACCGAGCCAGATGACTAAAGATGTGCTGGTCATCTCAAATGTTTCAAGGAATGGGCACTATGATGTGGTTATCTATGTCTTCGGAAACCAGGCAGGCTAGAACTTTGACATGTGTGGCTGACAGGTTTTCTTTCCTGCTTTTAAGAGGTCAATGTGATATAAGTGGACTTTCTGTTTTTGGTCTGGCTGGGCTATTTTATACGTGCACGTTCCTGTTCTTTCTATTATCTCATAAGGTCCATGCCACTTTCTATTATCTCATAAGGTCCATGCCACCTTATGGACCTTCTGTCTGATAGAAAAAGATCTTAAATTTACTTTTTTAGCATGACTGGCCTTTAGCTGGCTTTGGGCCTTTCCTATGTCAGTACAAACTAAGTCCCAGACTAATTTCATGTGTTCTCGCATTCTAGTGGCGGTTTAGGATATTGGAATGGGGGCCTCCTCGCATACTTCACTGCAAATAGTGCCCATGGGATCATTCGTTCCCAGTCCTTCCCGTCCTTGTCTACAAATTTCCATAGAATTCGTTTCAAGGTCTTATTGAATGTTTCTACTAGACCATCGGTTTGTGGATGGTACACAGAAGTTCGCAATGTGGTAATATGGAGTATCTCTTTGACTTCGGCCAATGAGCTTACTCATGATATTTGAACCCTGGTCTGTTAGCATTTCTTTGGGAAAGCTGACCCTAGAGAAATATGGTAGAAGATGTTTCAGGATTTGCTGAGTGGTATTATTTCGCATTAGGAATGCTCTGAGTATTGGGTGGCATAATCCACGATCACCAGGACATACCTGTTGCCCAATTTAGATGTTTCCAGGCGTCCTATTATATCCATGCCAATTGGGAAAAGGGGACTTCTTTAATTGGCAACGGGTTCAGAGGGGCAGGTGATGGAACGTGTGGGCTGGTCTTTTGACATATCTCGCAAGTTTGAATGAAAGTTTTTATATCGGCGCGGATACGTGGCCAGTAAAACTTTCCACTAATATGTGCCTGGATTTTAACTTGGCGCAGATGTCCTCCTGTGAGATGGATATGTGCGATCTCTAGCACAACCATTCGGTAACTTTTAGGTATTACCAGTTGAGTTTTTATTAACCCTTCGGGGGAGTTTCTTTTCTGTAAAGCAACCCTAGTTTTAAGAAGAAAAAGGGACCTTCCTTCTTTAGGCCTTCTTCTTCAGGAATTGCTTGTAAAAAAGCTTCAGTGAGAGCTGGATCATTTTGCTGGGCAAAGGCTAGGTCGGAATAGATGGTGGGTTCCTCTACTTTCCTTTGTTCGAGGGTAGGCAATTTATCAGCTTCTCCAAAGCCTAATTTTCTTCTGTCAGTTTTATCTGGTTCACTTTTTTGAAATTGAGGGAACAGAGCTCTTTCCAAAATTCCCTATGCAATTTGCTCTCCCCAACATACCACAAAAAGTGACTTTGCCATAATTCTGTAAGAGAACCTTCACGTCTCCTCGGCAGTCAGGATCAATAATGCCTGCTATGACGTCTATCCCGAACTTCCATGCTAAACCAGATTTTGAGGCTAACCATATGTAACACTCCAGAGGGGGAATCAAAACTAAATCCGTAGGAATCATTCCTCTTTTTCCAGGGGGAATAATAGCTTCCCTACTGCTACATATATCAAAACCTATGGATTCCTTGGTGGAAATGGAAGGTTTGGAGGCTCTCTGACTAAGCTTTTCAAATTGTAGGGTTCCCCAATTTGTTTCAATTGAATCACATCCCACTCCTGACACCATATGTAAGGAACTCAGGGTGGCAAAAAGTAAGACAGACACAAGTGATCACAGTTCAAGGGTGTTTATTGAACAATGAATGTTGTATGCAGGTTGGAAAAATGCCTAATCTAAACCTAAATCTAAGATGGGAGCAAGCGTCAACCATCATATGAAAAATAACGCAGTCCTAATGGCGTTGTGTTAAATAAGAGGACCTATAATAAGAAACCTATTGCCAAACCTTGGGTCCCCCTCTTTTGGGCATTGACCCCTCTCGAATCTTAGCCTCCCTCGGTCGGGTTCACTATGGCTTTTCCTCCTTCACATATCTTAATGTCTTTTTAAACAGTTCCAGCGGACATCCCTCGGCCGGGTTCACCTTTGTCAACACACTGTTTCTTGGGACTTTTGCTTCCCTTGTTTCCTCTCACTGTGGGATTCACTTCCCTTTCTTTCACACAGTTTGTAGATCAAAGTCTTTCGATTGCACAGGGATTTTGCTTGACATTCAATATGACCACTTTGACCTATTTTCGGTGGCTCTCCTACGCCTTCTGCTATCTAGAGTTTTGCTATGGGGATCAACAAGAGTCTTTGGAGTTAGCACCCACATGGTGCCGGTTTCCCTCTGCAGCTGGCCTCCCCTTTAACACATTTTACAGTTCTTTCATAGTTATTGAACTTGGTTCAAACTTACCACTTTGCAATTCTCAATCAACACAGCCCGGTTCTTATTAGTGCTACCCACGGCTCACTGGCTGCGATGAACCACTTGGCTTTCCTCTTCATTGGAGTCAAGGACGATACCACGGGCGTGGGAGCTTCCTTCGCTCCTGCTTATCGGCGTAGGCTTGCCCCATGTACAGTTGACTTCTGCTGCAAGAAATTTGTGCTATTGTTCACGGTCTTAGGCTTTCTTCCTCGAAGGTTCGGTGGGTCCGGAATGAAAAGGGCAAGGTCACTTCTCTCCTTGCCATCCACTTGACTCCTGCCACTTTTTCTCCTTCTCTTGAACTGCTGCGCCTGCTTAGCCATCTCGTCGTGCTGTCTGCTGTGCTTGTGCTGTGCTTGTACTGTGCTCTTGGGCTCCATCTTTTATCCCTGTGCGGAAAGGAAAGGGCCATCAGGTGTGTATGATTATGATCAATTGCCTGATGTTGCCTGACCATTGTATTGGGACATCTCAGGTAACAGCTCTGATGTTGGTCTGTTGTCCTTTGTGTTGTGCATATGTGTTTGTGTTGAAAAAGGAGGGGGGCAGTGGTTTTTAATGTCCTACATGAGAGGATTGGGAAAAGTTGTCAAAGGAAGGGGAATACCGCGTCTCACCCGTGGGTGTCCCACTCCTACTCCCTGAGGATCCCCATCCAGGTGATCCTCCCTCACTGGTCCACCCCCAGCAAATGGCTCCAATAGCGATGGCCATGTCCTAGCCACCTGGATGACAGATCCCTGGGGTTCTAGCTAGAGAGACACCTTCAGGTTTCTCACACTAATGTACATTCCTTTATTTTATCTCATCGCCACCCAGAGCATTAAGCCCACCTTTTATGGCATCCACAACCCCAATATGATTTTCAGGCCTAACACACGATCCTGCATCCCCCTCACCCTTATTCCCCCACGCTAATGTCTTTATAGTGAGGCAGGGCAGGCTCATGCTGCTGAATAGCCTAGATGTACAGGCAAGTTGATGGGCAGGTTCAGCTGGGCATTAACAACACCTTCTATAATCTGGTCTTGCCAGTTGCCAGTTAGCTACATTTTCTTCAGAATTAGCACCTGCTACAACGTGTCCCATAGTTACTACTGGCGTTTGAACATCCTCGTCATCACTAATGACAATCACACTTTGAGCAGAGTCAACCCTGTGTTGAACACAGTTGTCTGTTCCCACCCCCTGAAGCACAGACATATTGGTATAAACTAGAGACGTGACACCCCATGCCCCACCCAACGGTCCATATTTGCTCTTTTTTAGACTGAGCCATGTTCCTCTAGACTGGTCCCCTTTTTCAATAACATCATGCTGGGCTTTTGTCTTTTGGAACTCCTGGCATTTGCAACCCCACAGCTCCGTTCATGCTTCAACCCACGTCTGGCCTGGGGCTGTGGAGCGCTTTCAAACGAATGGTTGAGCCCCGAATCAGCTGGGGCATGCATGATGGCACGGTAAGTGCAAACGGCCCCATTCCTGCCCCTGAAAACGAAGGTTTCACACTTATATCACTGGTAATATCTGCCAAGGCATTCTGCAGCAATGTCTGGGGGGGTCCAATACCCCACCGCAGTTTATAAACATGGCATCCCCCTGTTGCATTCCACCTTTGGTAGCCTGTCAAACGTGCTTCCCCAGATGCATGACCCCTTGCGATGACATAACAATAGGCGCCATTGCGATTCCTCAGTCTAGGATAACCACGGGATCCGTCCACCCCATCCGCTTTCTGACATATCCCCACGTTGCGAGTTGTCTAGTCCTATTGATGGAACAGCACAAAAGCCATAACACCACCATGTTGGGGTATCCAATCCATCATTGACCCCTGCCGGAGCACCCCAAAAACCATTATGCACCATTGCTGGACCCCCGCTGTGGCTTGAAGAACATGATGAGCCACTCCCCACATCCACAGATGCTCAAAATTCCATAGGCTCAGCGTCTCACTGTTGCTCAGCCCCGTTGCTGTAATCCATGGTGTCTCTAACTAAACAAAAAGAAAAATGGATTTATAATCTGATCTCTGCAATATCACACTAAAATATTGGCTTTAACATTAACCGCTGATTTAGGGCCTCCCCAGAAAACAGCACTTTAAAAAAAAAATGTATTAAACATTTTATTGTTTTCCAATAACTTCCCTTGCCCGCCAAACATTGAATTCACACCATGGCTACAGTTTGATAGAGTCTCTTAACACGTCTAGTTACATTTACTACACCAGTGTCTCGTATTCCTGGTTCCCTTGACATGTCCACAGGTGACAGTTCAGTCTGTCGGCACAAACCTTCCCTCAGTGTGCATCTTCCCACTTCTGCCATATTCTCTGGGCTTTCTCGGGACACCCCTAGCAATATAAACTCCTTTTTCCATTGCAATACAAATGTCCACATCTGTGGTCCATTGCGCATAGCTCGGTGTCGTCTCAGAACCCCAAAGTTGCGCTATGTTCCTCTTGATCAATGCAGTGGTGGTGGATAAAAACAATTTTTCCTATCGTGACAGTTCAATATCATCCTCTATCCCCAACAACAACTGTTTCGGTTTCTGTGAATCACTTTGTCCATTACCCTTGACAGTTCATCGTAGCACTGCTGCCAGTATTGCTGAATAATGCTACCCTTGGATAATAAATTCTATGCAATATCTTCAGTTGGATTAGCTTGAGCCTAGAAGAGATCGTCGATTCTCTGGGAAACATCAGTGCAGCTACCCATTCTTTCGGCGGTATGGCACCCACATCCCTCTCCCATTTGGTTTTCAGACCTATTAGTTCATTAGTGGCAAAAGAGGTTATGGTACTGTACATAATTCAAGTGACTTTGTGCTTGATCATTTCTGGGAATAGGTTGCGTTCCAGCGGGGTATAGTCAGATATCAATCATGTCAGGGAGGTGGGCCTGCAGCGCGTGTTTAAGTTGCGTGTAGTGATACTGCTCATTCGGGGGGAGTACAAAGGTGGTGACTAGGTCTGCAAATGGTATTATCTTGTTTTCTCTCACAACATCTCCAATTTTCGTTATGCCTAGTTGTGACCAAGAGGGCCATTTAGGTAGTTTGTTCACTTCTGGGAGGTGTTTAATGTCCCACAGTGTTTGTACCGGGGTTAGTTTTTTGTCCCAACCTAAGTATTTATGTGTATCCGTCCATACTTGAGTTATGTGTGACAGCATGGATGGGGCAGCTGGCCGCTCCTTTTTGCGATAGAGGTATGTCATGATGGGCCTTTCTTGTGGATTTAGGTCTTGTGTTCTGTTGTGCGGCAGTGTGGTATCTCCATGAAGTTTATCGTTCACTATTGCCATTTGACTGGCCCAATAGTAGGTTTGTAACCGGGGGAGTCCAATCTCACCCTCCCATACGTATCTTTGTAGGGTAGTGAGTGCTTGGCGTGGGTGACCCTCGTTCCATAGGAGTTTCCTAAGTTTTTGGTCTATTTTATTAAATTCACTAGGCGCTATGGGTAACGGAGCATTTTGTAGTATATAAAGAAAGAAGGGGAGAGCCATCATCTTGAAAAGTGCTGCACGTCCTAGTAGTGTTAGTGGTAGGGACATCCAGTGTCGGACGTCTTCTTTGAACCTTACTGTTATTGGGTGTAAGTTTTTGGGCACTTAGTCTGTTGGATTATTTGTAATTTGTATGCCTAGGTATCTGAATTGCTCTTTTTCAACGCGGTAGGGGCATTCGTCCGGCACTGTGTTATCTGTTTGCTTCAATGGAAACAATATGGACTTAGACCAGTTGACACGAAGACCACTAAACATGCTATATCTATTAATAATCGCGTCAGGATGGGGCAGGATTCTTGCGGGTCTTTTAAGTATATTAGCAGGTCACCCGCGTATAAGGACAACCTTGTCTTCCCAGCCATCCGACCACTTGAAGCCACTCCATGTTTGTGTGGTTCTTAATAGGATTGCCAAAGGTTCAATTGCCAACGCGAAGATTGAAGCCGATAGGGGGCAACCTTGCCTTGTACCTTTACCTAATTGGAACGGGTTCAAAACATGCGCATTCACCTTTGTTACTGCTTCAGGGGAGTTATATAGTAGTTTAACCCAGCTCATGAAGTGCGGTGCTATGCCCATGTGTTGCATAATTACCCAGATTGCTTCCCAATAGACCGAGTCGAAAGCTTTTTCAAAGTCTATAGCGAGTAGGGCCAGGGGACCTTGGAGCTCGGGTAGATTTCTAGTGCTGTATGTAGTCTGTATATATTCTGTCTAGTGGATCTTTGCGGCATGAATCCACATTGGTCCAGGTGCACCAGTGAGTGTATAACTTGTTGCAGCTGATTGGCCAGCACTTTCGCTAATAGTTTGGCCTCACTGTTTATAAGAGAGATGGGTCTGTAGGAGCTGCACTTGTCAGGTGGTTTATCTGCTTTCGCAGAACTATTATCATGGCTCTTCTTAGGTCTGGGGGGAGACAACCCTGTGAGTGTGAGTGCTGTAATAGGCGTAATAAGTGTGGGGAGGTTACATTTGTGCCGATCTTCTTCCATACTTCGATGGGGAAGCCGTTCAGGCCTGGGGTATTACCTGATTGGAGTTCCGACATGGCCTGGGTTATTTCTTCCTCTGTGATTTCTTGTTCTAATAAGTTAAACTGTTGTTCGTTTAGGGTGGGGAGGGCAATTTCCTCCAGGATGTCGGCTGCAAGCGGTGAGGATGGTGCTCTGTACAACTCAGCGTAGTACTTTGCAAAGCCTTCTGCTGTGTCTTGGTCTGCCACTAGTGGTTCCACTTCCACTGTTGTCAGTTTCCTAACTTGGGTGAGGCCCAGATCTCTGCGTTCTAGCCATGCCAGTATTTTCCCCGCCTTGTCACCTGTTTCGTATACCTTGCCTGCATCGTTGTGTGTGCTTGTTTTGCATTGTCTAAAGCTATGTGTTGCAGTTGTTTCTGTGCTAGTTGTAGTGCACAGTGTGTTTCTGGTTGGTCAAGGGTCAGGTAGGCACCCTCAGCGTTTTGTACTTTTGCTTCGGCCTCACGTATCACTTTTAGGTGTTTTTTTCTTATATTCTGTGGTCCAGGATATAATTTCACCTCTGACCACTGTTTTTAGTGCCACCCATAGCGTTCCCGGGCTGTCTACAGAGCCGGTATTTATCTCAAAGTATGATTCATTGATCTTTTGGATATATTCTACCAATTCTGGGTATCCTAAATAGTAACTAGTCAGTCTCCAATTGGGCGGGGGGACCGATCTGTTGGTTTTGAAACTTATTATGAGTGGTGTATGGTCCGATATGCCTCTAGGACGTGGCTGTGCTTCACATGCTTCATGTATATTACCTAATGGCAAGAAAAAATAATCTAGTCTGGACAGTGAGGCATGTGCTCCGGAGTGATATGTGTATTCCTTTATGTCGGGGTGTAGTGTCCTCCACACGTTTTGCAGCCCTAGTGCGTTAGTGAATGTGATAAGTTTGGTGCGTACTTCTGGGTTTCAGGATCGTATATGTGTTCGGTCAAGGTCTACGTTCATCACTTTGTTGAAGTCTATTCCAATTAGTGTGAGATCTGTAGAGTTGCTGGTGAGTAGGGGCATGATGTCATTGGTCAGGAGGGTTAGTAGATTAGGTGGTGCATATATGGCAATCATGGTTATGGTGCGTTCCCAGAGAGTCCCTGTTGTGTGTACAAATCTACCTCCCGTATCTTGTGTGACAGTAGAAGGTATAAAGGGGAGACTTTTGTGTACTAGAATTAGTACCCCGCGTGATCCCGTGGTGAATCTGCCATGTAACGCCAGCCAGTAGTTAGTACGTTTAAATAGTGTGCAGTTTGTGCCAGCTAAGTGTGCCTCTGTAAGGAACGCCACATCAGGAGAGTGACGATTCAACAACTGTAGAACTAAGCGCCTTTTGATGCTGTTGCCAAGCCCATTTACATTCCATGTCATCACTCGGATGGTTCTGTTTTTATTCCCATTAGAAGTTCCTGCCATCTGAGATGTACATAAGTAGTGTCAGTGTGTGTTGGACATCTGGGGATGCAGTATGTTTTGGCATTGTGGTTAGGGATCTGTCGCATCCGTTTGTGGGGTGGTTTTTTGACGGGACGTGCTCACTTGTTGGCGCGATGTGACTTGCTGGTAAGGAGAGTCTTACATCCTACGTGTTAGAGATGGTGTGATTCTTAATGCTGCAACTTTGATCCCCTACCCCATACTCCACCCAACCTGAAGCATCTGTCGCCCAATATAACAAAACTAAACTCACTGTTGAAAGTAGATAGTTAACTCGATAACCCAACCGGAAGTATCTGTCGCCCTAACATCAAAACTTTGGTTGTCAACTGGACATCTCACATCTACTACACTGAACTATAGCTCTAATATCTACCCCTGAGGTGAGTGGTTGGGGAGAAGCTACTTTTCATGTTGTAGTGAGAGAGTTAAGCACAATAAGAACAAAATAACGGGGGGTTGGGTGCGTTCCCAGAGAGTCCCTGTTGTGTGTACAAATCTACCTCCCGTATCTTGTGTGACAGTAGAAGGTATAAAGGGGAGTCTTTTGTGTACTAGAATTAGTACCCCGCGTGATCCCGTGGTGAATCTGCCATGTAACGCCAGCCAGTAGTTAGTACGTTTAAATAGTGTGCAGTTTGTGCCAGCTAAGTGTGCCTCTGTAAGGAACGCCACATCAGGAGAGTGACGATTCAACAACTGTAGGACTAAGCGCCTTTTGATGCTGTTGCCAAGCCCATTTACATTCCATGTCATCACTCGGATGGTTCTGTTTTTATTCCCATTAGAAGTTCCTGCCATCTGAGATGTACATAAGTGGTGTCAGTGTGTGTTGGACATCTGGGGATGCAGTATGTTTTGGCATTGTGGTTAGGGATCTGTCGCATCCGTGTGTAGGGTGGTTTTTTGATGGGACGTGCTCACTTGTTTGCGTGATGTGACTTGCTGGTAAGGAGAGCCTTACATCGTACGTGTTAGAGATGGTGTGATTCTTAATGCTGCAACTTTGATCCCCTACCCCATACTCCACTCAACCTGAAGCATCTGTCGCCCAATATAACAAAACTAAACTCACTGTCGAAAGTAGATAGTTAACTCGATAACCCAACCGGAAGTATCTGTCGCCCTAACATCAAAACTTTGGTTGTCAACTGGACATCTCACATCTACTACACTGAACTATAGCTCTAATATCTACCCCTGAGGTGAGTGGTTGGGGAGAAGCTACTTTTCGTGTTGTAGTGAGAGAGTTAGGCACAATAAGAACAAAACAACGGGGGGTTGGGAGAAAGGGAGGGTGGCCTCCGCGAGACCGCATCCTGTCTCGCCTTGTGTGAGGTGTTGGGATATTGTACGGTACCCCGGGCAATGCAGCTTTCTACTCACTGCTGTTCGTGGGGGCTTTGCTGTGGGTCGAGGCGGGGCTCAGCCACCGATGTCTTCTGGTGGGTCTTGTGCTGTTGCGTGTGGTAGGGCTAGATGCTGATGGCCTGGGGTGCCTGCCCCTGTTGCTTCGTGCTACTGTCCAGTCCCCGTCTATGTGTTGTTCAGCCCAGTGCCATGCTTCTTTTGGATCGTTGAAATGGACTGTCGTTCCTTTATGATAGATTTTAAGCTGGGCAGGGAAAAGCAGACCGTATTTTACTCCCAGTGTTTGAAGTTGCCTTTTAAGCTGGTCAAAGGATTGTCTGGCTTTCTGTACTTTGCGCGTGTAGTCGGGGAAAAGGCAACTCTGTTGAAGGTGATAGTGCCCTTGGCACGGGCCCATTGTAGCAATGCATCACAGTCTCTGTAATTTAGGAGCCTTGCTATTACAGTTTGTGGAGGCGCACCAGGCACCGGCCTTCCCGTGGGCATACGATGTGCTCTCTTGATGGAAAAGAAGGAGTCTGGTTCGAACAGATCTGTAAGCCATTGTTCGAGAAATAGTTCCATGCAAGGGCCTTCTATTTTTCCCGGTATGCCAGGTATCCGCACGTTGTTGCGCCTGGATCTCCCTTCTCCCTCCTCAATTCTGTCTTCCAGAGTCTTGAGCTTGGCTGTAACACCCTGGAGCAGCTGTTGCATATTGGTTAGGCCGTCTTCTGCATTGGAGATGCGTTGTTCGGCCTCTCTGGTGCATGCTGACAGTTTCTTTAGATCATGCCTGAGGAGGGAGACGTCCAAACTTATCCCATCCATCTTCTGCTCCATTGATGTGCGTGAATCCGCTATAGCGGCCATGACATCCTTTAAAGAGAGCATGTGTTCAGGCTCTGTTTCCATGGGGTCCGATGGTTGGAACTATTGGGTTTGGGTCGGGGGTATTGTGTATTGGTCTATTCTGTTTTGTAGGGGAGGTTTCTTCAGTTTGTCTTCTCCCATGTTTGCCGACAGGTCTCGCTACTAGGCAGGTGTAATTCTGATGTATTGTTCGCTGTCTTTGCTGCCTGATAAAAGCTGTGTGTTTTAGTGCAAGGTCTCATGATGTTCGATACTCTGTCTTCTTTTGGGCTGCAGTCAGTATTCCTATCCAGCTGGGGGTTGTGCCGCATTCGTATACCTCAGCAGGGGGGAGGCAACGTGTCTGAGGGCAGGTCCCGCTGGGTACAGAGGTGATGTTGCACAATTTTGCCCATTTAGCCCTTGATGCTTCTCAGGGTTATCGTTGTGTCCTGGCGTGTTAGGTTATATGCGGGGTCGTGCCCAATGTGCTGTGTCTTTTCTGGGGCCTGGTATTTTGCCACTATCCACACCCCGTCGTCATTGGGGCCTGGGAAGCGATCCCCAGCTCTGCAGCCCGTGTGGTGTATGTTTCTGGGCCCGGGCTATGCTGTCACTTTCCCATGGGTTACCCCCATGTCTGCAGGCATCCTGGCATGGGTGCTGTCATTGCCAAGGTGGTTGTGTGGATGCTGCGGATACCGCGCTCCCCTCTACTTTGGCAGAGGAAGGTTCACTGGTGCCGCGCACAGCTTATGGTGTGCCGCCGGTTCTCCGGTTGTTAGTTCAGATCGGTTAGTGTTCCGTTTACCCAGAGAGGTTGCTTGGGATCCATTAAATGAGTCGGCTCTTGGTTGGAGAAGAGTCTCTGGCCCTCTATGTAGTGTGTACCATTTCCCTTCCCGTCCTTGTGCTAGCTGTTTTCTGCCCTGGTTGCTCAAGGGGCTGCGCTGCTGGGTGTCGCTCCCCGACTGGGCTTGATGCAGGCAGAAGGGGGTTACAGGTTTTGTGCGTAGTGCGCTCTGGCACTGCCGCACGCCCCTCAGTTCTTTTCCCCCCTGCCCCTTCTTGGCGGTATGTGGGCTGGTGGGGTCACACACTTGGACCAGTTTATGTTTGGGGGGTCATGTAACACACGGTGCATGGGCCGCTGAGGGGCACTCACCAGAGAGGCAGTGTCTCAGCCGTCTTCTTCCTTGTTCGGATCTCTTTGTTCCGTGCGTGTGTTGGGCACCCGCGTCCGGGGGAGCCACGGCGGGGCAAGGCCAGCTCAAGGCGTCGCAGGGCCTGGCGTGCCTGCCTGCAGCCTCCGCGGGCCCGGTTCGCCATCCGGAGGCACTCGCCTTGGGATACGTCAATCCCACCTCCCAGGCGGCGGCCACTCCAAGACCGCAGGAGAGGTTTGCTTCTGCCTGGCTGCTTCTTCCGTCAGGGACCGCTTGAGTGGATCATTAGCCAGTTGGGCTGACCTCTGGGCAGCGGACGCACCTCGCTGCAGGTGTCGGACAGAATGCCCGTCTGGAGTCCGCAGCAGTGCCGCACTGTTCACCGTACCCCACACGTAGGATGGCCTCGACTAGGCAGCCATCTTGGGGACGCTGGGTCGGCAGCCGCGCCAGTCTTCACTCACTCCTAGCTCCTTTCCTTTCGGCCGATTTTTTTCGTCCTGCAGTCCACTTGGGCACAAGGATGTCCGTTACATGTAGGGGGTATTCATGAACCCTGCAGATGTTGAAAACAGGCGATTTTAGCAGGATTTATGCTGTGGTCGCGGGAGCGACAGAGACATATGACTGTCTCATCGCGCTGTTAGCCACGCCCCCTCGAAAACAGCACTTTCATATCAAATATAAACCTAATAACCAATGGCTATTTACCCCATCCCTGCATTGCTTTATCTATAATGTTGGGCTCCATTCAATGTAGTGTTCAATACATCTTTATACAATCAAACCCCTGGCATTAAAACCCACAGTTTCATTAGGTAGCCCTACATACTCCAGAGAAGGTGCTAACCATTAAAATCCAACAAACTGCTATTTCCTCACTAGAGGCTTAAACATCCCACTAGGCCTTAACGCACCCTGTTTCATTAGTTAACCCTGCATACTCCTGAGAAGGTGCCAACCAGCAAAACCAAACTGCTGTTTCCTCACTGGAAGCTTAAACACCCCACTAGGCCTTCAAACAGACAGTTTCATTAGTTAACCCTGCATACTCCTGAGAAGGTGTCGGTCAGCGAAACCCAACAAACTACTATTCTGATATTGGAAGCTTAAACACCCCACAAGGCCTTGAAACACACAGTGTCATTAGTTAACCCTGCACACTCCTAAGAAGGCGCCAGCCATCAAAATGCAATAAACTGCTATTTTCATACTGGAAACGTAAACACCCCACTGGGCCTTAAAGCACACAGTTTAATTAGTTAACCCTGCATACTCCTGAGAAGGTGCCAGCCAGCAAAACCCAACAAACTGCTTTTTTCATACTGTAAGCTTAAATACACTTCTAGGCATTGAAACACAAGCCTGTCAGATAATATCCAACCACTGGGCCGCGTGGCCCAGTGCAGAAAAGTATCATTAGGCCTTTTTAGAGCAATCCCCATTAGCATCTGTTTAAACACATTTATACATTTAAACCAGCCAGAGAGAATTTCAATTAACTATCATAGTCTGTGATCAGCCATCCCAGGCAGGCCCTCTTGAGAACAGTGTTGGCGTCAAACCCTGCAAATAATTTGCAATTTTTACTTACAGTATTGACAATGCACAATAAAGCATGTATGAATTACATTTACACATGTCAACACGTTTGCTATCTTCCCTATAATAATATGAGCATGAACAAACCCCTGAAATGTTACATTTTAAAAATACAACCCCTAGTAACTTGAAGCTTCCATATGCTTAATATGAATGAAATATTGACATACATTTAATGTTTGTAAGTAAAGGTTTGAAGTGTGACTATCTGTGTCAGTAATCCCTGAAATCAGCTTATCTCCTCAGGTTGTCCTCGGCAGAGCTCTACCGAAGTCCATCAATCAGCTCTAATTAGACGCACAGCATGGATGTTGCTCCAGCCCAGCAGGGATGCCCACTGTTAATCAAACGCCTGCGCTTCCAGCAAGCAAAAATCGTACTCCTGGCTCCACGAGTGACATGCAAACAGGGTCTGTCAATTCTGCCATTGGATGGCCGGCACTCCCCTTTTAAATCCATCAGGTAACCATCCCCCCATGTTCAGCATCCAAGCTGTTTCTTGGCAGGCCTTCATAGTGCTGACATTGGTTGTTTTGAAAGTGCTACATCATGTGTATGCACATCTGGCTTCATTTATTTGCCTTAACACCATTAGTCATCGCTTTGCACACGTACTATTACGGTAAGTTTTCTCCCAGATAAAATGAGCAACATGTCCAGTTTACATTACATGCTCGGAGGGAATGCATGCTTGAATTTCTAGCACTGACACATTTGCAAAACAACCACAAGTAGGCACTTTTGTGAATGGAGTCTGCGTGACATTGTTCAGCTGTAAAATCAAGGCAGCATTCTCATGCATTCAGGCCTAAAACAGAACAAGTATTCACTCCCCAGATGTGCTCACATCAGCACTAAATTAAACAGGCCCATTTTGTGATCATAGGAGTTTGTCGTGGAAGGTTTACGTTTTAGGCATGTTCAGTGGGGGCTGTTGTATTTTTTCAGGTATTTGTGAACATTTGCAAAGCAATTTAATTTCACAGTCTCACAGGTAAGATTTAATTTAAAAACACAACTTCTTTGCACTCAAATATGTAGCCAGTGTTGAAGTGACCGGGTGTTCCTTAAAGGACAAGCATTGCCAATGCCAACAGCTTAGCCTTTGATGTAGGCACGGAAAAGCACCGCTTTGCTTAAAAACCTATCATGGTACAGGCTGCTTCAAGTGATTTCAAATGTGTAGCCGGTGTTGAAATGACCAAGCGTTCCTTCAAGTACAAGCATTGTTAGAGCCTATAGTTTGGACTTTTGTATAGGCACTGGAAAGCACCACTTTGATTATAAAAGTTTCATGGTGCAGGCTGCGTCAGACAAGCTCAAATGTATAAGGTTATTTTTGGATGCAATCAAATGTGTTGGCCTCATTACAGCATCTATGTATACACTACCAGGATGGTTTTATCTCAAATGATGTTATTAATCGAAAAAGCTTTCTCAAATGTACAGGGTTATTTCTGGGTGCAATCAAATGTATAGGCCTCATTATATCATCTATCTATACACTACCATGATGGTCTTCTTCATGTTATATCAAATGTCCCTAGAGGTTTGATGTTATGAGCTGATAAAGCGATCTCATATTCACAGGGTTATTTTTGGGTGCAATCAAATGCATAGGCCTCATCATGTCATCTATTTATACACTACCCTGGTGTTCTTATCAAATTTATATCGAATGTATATAAAATGTATATAACAAATGTGGTTCAAATAACATTTTGGGGTTCTATTACATTTATAGCATTTCATTATATCATTTATGTATAGCCCGTACCGGGGCTCATATCATTTAATGTAAAATGTATGTAAACATGTTTGGTTGGCAATCACATTCATAGGACTTCAGGGGCCGTAGATAGTCGTATGACCACCTGTCAAATACGCTTGATGAAAAGGGTCCCCCCCTACTACAAAGGTTACCTACTTCAAAATGATACTGGAGAACCAAAGAGTCTTCTATCTTGATGACATGTGGGATTCCTTGTCTGTTGTCCCTAATCGTTCAAATGAAGTTTAATCAAATAATTGCTACATGCTACATGCAGTTAGAATTAAATGTCAGATCTTCGTTAGACAACTAGACAGTAGTGAAACAGTAATATTATGAAGTCTCTTAAAACAGCTTCTTCAGTGAAGGATACCATTTTACATTTTGTGAAACCTATTAATTGGTCATATTCATAAATATAAAAATGGTTGTGCTAGATTAAACATGCAACATGAATGCCATACACTTGAGGTGGAAAAGTACTGTTTCAAGTGAACCATCCAATTTAAATCTAAAATGAAAGTCTTCAATAGGTGCCAATTCAAGTTTTAAGACTCTTTCCTTTCAGGTATAACAGGTGTTGCATTGAAACATAACCTCTGGCAAGAGTTATTATTGTTTTTAAAGTTTCTAAATGGTGAAAAATATCTAACTCCCTTTTCTTTCTTTCCTCAACAGGATGAAAATATAATGCGTTCAATGCAGCTGTTTGAGAATGTGATTTAGCTCATCAGCTGACCGAAACCTTCTGGCGGACTATTAGAATTACCCAGTGAAAATACTTTCACAACTGGATTTGCTACTTGTAGCATAAACGGATTGCTCAGCCTTTACACTGAGGTTTATGTTATGCACATCAGTTCCTTTGTTTTATGATAGAGGCTTTTTAATACCACCGTCACCTGCTGCAATGGTCTCCCCCTGTCATTCCAAAGTGTGGTTTCATCATAGATACATGTATCATGATGCATGTGTCGCAGTGTCTTCATATCCTATTTGATGCAACCGAGAGCTAAACTGTCAATAATTGGTGTTCCAAACAGTCCAAAATATACCATACTGCTATGGAGAGAGTAATACCATTGCAAGACATATTAAGTTCAGCAGAAATGATTCGGGTATCACCTGCCATTGCTTCAGAAGCACCCTTTGCTGCATAAATACTGTTTTGTCTAACTTAATGCTTTAATGTTGCCAATTATAAGTATTAGATAATGTTTTGCTTGGATGTCTGCCATTCGAGTTGCACAAGGTGCAATTTTAACATCTCTATGAGGCACATGGGTGTGATAATGCTGTTGTGGCAGTGAGCTGTTGGCATAGAAGTTAAAGAATTTCTGAGTGTATACTTTGTGCAAGCTCACAGAAACAAAAACGTTTGGCAATTTGGTATCACATATCCTGCTCAATTGAAGATACTTAAAAACCAGCCAATAACCTCAGATTAGTGCTACCGATTCCTATAGCCAATTAGAAAACAGAGGATTACATAACCAAAAGAAGTGTTTTCCATTCCAGTCTAGCCAAATGTTCTCATTGGTGGATCTGGTGTTGGTTCAAAAGAGGTTGGTCACTGAAATGACGTTTGGCAATGTGGTATCCCAATGTGGTATCCCGTGTCCTGCTCAATTCAAGATACTTAAAAAACAGCCAATAACCTCAGATTAGTGCTATCGATTCCTATAGCCAATTAAAAAAAGAGGATTACATAACCTAAATAAGTGTTTTCCTTTCCAGCCTAGCCAAATCGATATTCTAGTGATGCACCATTTGCCCAAGCATTCATGTGCTGTTGATACAATGTTAGCAGTGAGCCTACTTTTTAAAATTGATATATATGTGCTTTTTTTTAAACTCAACCTTAAATGCACATAGAAAATAAACGGACAGTCGGTTTAAATAGAGAAATGGTCATTTAGATTGAAGTTCTCCTATTATACTGGCAGTGCACCTCAAATAATTCGAAGGCTTATGTTGTTTAGACCAACAATGCTGTGCTTGGCTATTTCTTCTATATTATCTAGAAATGTAGCCTGATCTTCAAAATCCGCAATTCAAGCAGTCTTGCTGCGATAAAATGAAAGGCTCATTTATCGATACTTTGAATGAGAAATAGTTAACTTCAGTGCCTAACCTGTTTTGCACCAACACCAGATCCACCAATGAGAACATTGCAGCCTTTAAAAGATGAATGGCTCTGTAACCGAGGAAAAGAAAAAGGTATTGGTGGGAGTGTATCTTATTTCCCCATTGCATCTCTAGCATCAAAGAAGATACTAAATAGGGGATTGTGAGCTCAGCATATCATGAGAGACCACATAATCCAACTAAGAAGCCCATTATCACGCAGCCCTAAAATTAGAAAGCTTCTGGAATTCTTCTCTTTAGAAGTCATTGGGTATCTACACACAGAGGCTGAAGGTTGCTGTTCACAAAACATGGACACAAGAGAGTATATCTTGTCTGTCTTCTTGACATGGGCACAGAGCTGGGATGAAAACAAGAAGGCCTTCAGGAACAGGAAGATAAGAGTTAATAGGAAAGTGTTACAAAGGGCTGAAAATCAAACCTAGAGTTGAGAGACGCAAGGCCTGATAGCAAAGATAAAATGAAACCACTCAGGACATACTCATTCCACACACAAAGGAACATGAAATAGGCAAATATAATGGCACCAGCCAAAAGAAAGCACCTAGAACTTGGAACTACCTAGAACTGCACTGTAACTGCACTGTAAAAGACTACCAGTAACTTGAAAGTGGCGTAATGGGCTAGAGCAGAAAAAGGCACAATGATATCTGTATCTTGCTTCCTACGGGATTTAATTGACTTCGATGCCATTATAACATATCTAACTTCATGTGTGTTATCCCTTTGTCACGTTTTAAGGAATTATGGTGACACAGCCATTCTTATGCCTTGAGGGAATCTTGGAACAAAACTCTTTCAGAATTCAAGCTATTACTCCTGAGAATAAGATTTCCCTTCAATGTGACTTAAAGCAACACTTACATGATTGGTTATCCTGACCCTTTGAGAATATTTCACAGTAGGCTAGGGCAAGCAAAGCAGCTCCCGTATTGGGAATAGGTTGTCAACTTGCTTAGTATTTAAGAAATGAAATATAATGTTGAGGAAATAATTTATTTAACGTTAAGTCATAAATTAGTACATTTTAAATGCGTGTTTGGTAATATTTTCTTTCTAGAGGGTAACAATCCAAAGGAAAGGGCCATTCAAAAATGCACATTACTTACTGTAGTGACCCTTGTAGTCCTAGTCCATCGACCTCTTTCCTCCATGCTTGGGTGGGTTGGCACCCAGCCCTGGCTCACCCACCAACCTTTTGCGTCAGACTTTCTGTTTCTCACACAATTAGGCAATTAACTGGCACCCATAGTTGTCTTATTCAAGGATTTGGGGCATGTTATGTGGGGGAAAGGGATCTTTGGTTTAGAACTACCAGAGTCACTACAGCGAGTAACTTAATCCTACATCCCGTCCCCCTTTCTCCATATTCACCAGAGACTCTCTAAGCACTTTCTTCACTGGGCGTATTACCACCAGATAGACTCAACCAAACATGTTCTTAAAAAGTACTTGTCCATTCGGGACATCTGCTCTGACCCTCAATTCAATAAGCAATGCTTGCAGCATGATGGGAGACCCATGTTGCTCCAAGCTGAACATACCTTCAGAAAGCAAGTGAAGCCAACTTTACACAGATGAAATGTGCTTAAATGTCCATAAGAAAAGTTAACTTTTCAACTTTGCAAAAATCAAGGATTCATAAAACAATCCAGCAAGCTACTGTGGCATTTGCTATCTGCATGCCTGCACCAGAAGGCCCAGAGCAAACACAAAGATGGTCAGAAAACTGTAGACCCATCAGGTCCAAATAGAATTTGCGCAACCTGCCAACATCCATGTCATGGAGGAGCCGTTCGCCTTTAGGATGAGGGATTTCTAAAGAAAAGAAGCAAATATATCACGATCGTTATGGACTTTGAATGTAAACTTTAGAAGGAAGGTATATTGCTTAGGTGAACCATGAAATGATTGTCTTATACTATGTTCCATATGCATAGTACATTGCTGCCTGCTGCCACTGAGACTTCCTGGCACTTGACATTTTGGCCCTGATTCATGGATTATTTGCGCCAAAAAAAACGGATTTGTGCGCCATTCCGCCCGCAAATCCCTGTTTAACAAATGGGGATTTGCGGGCAGAATGGCGCACAAATCCCGTTTTTTTCGGCGCAAATAATCCATGAATCAGGTGTATGGCTTGCAGTGAATCAGAGGTCAGAGGCAAGGACATTCCAAAAGTAGGCAGTTTGTGTGGAGAAGTCTTGGTTCACCGTTTCGGCTGCAGTAAAAACGACTGGGGGGTAGTCAGTAGTTTTAGACTGATGGAATGCACATTTCTGGATTCAGAGAAACACTTTTTATGAAGAAAGGATGGTCCAGATCCCAAAATTGAGCAATCGGTGATACGCAGCAATCTAAAGATCATATATTTATTTCACTGGACGCTAGTGGAGCTTATGCAAGAGTCTCATGTTTCTAGCTGGAATGCCCTGGTAGGTGTTGTTTTTGTTATTCAGTCTAGAATGGACCTGGGTAATTTTTTTTTTTTTGGTGGGTTAAAATAAGGAAAATAAACGTCAGTAATGTGATCTTTGTTTCCATGGACAGTGTGAGATCAGTATATGTACAGTACATACCAGTGTCACGGTTCTTCACACAGATGATAAAGGCAGCGTTGGCCGAAGAAATCAGGACAGAGGGTTGAAGACTACCAACAGGTTGGTCATATTTTACAGCAGATGTGGATTAAGCATCAGTATACTCCTGCGCATCCATTTGTTTAGAGATGGCAGGTACTCTGAAAGAGGATCTGCTGGGATAATGAGAATAGAGATATTAATGTGTGGATCATATCATCCGAGTGTCATCATCTTAACTAAAAAGAGAGAAACCAAAGCAGCACATAAGATGCGGCAGTGGATGGAGGCATGCACTGAGTAGAAGGGACGGGCAATGGGGAATCAATAAAACACACCGCAGGTTGAGCATCTTAGTTCCGAGCAGAAGGATAGCAGAGTAACAGATTGTTGTCTGATCAGTGAGGTAAGCCACTCTCAAGCTTATTCACAATGCCTGTAGGCCAGAAGGTCTCAATTCAAATTCTGTAGTGGACAGTGTAGAATGCAGACAAGAGTTCTGATTGAGCTATTGATATTCCTGCTGAAAGCCTCCTCAGCAGCCGCATGTGAGAGAGTCCTTCAAGATCTTGTGTAGGGAGTAGGTCTTAATGGGATCTGGAGGTTTCACTGCTAATGATCAAATCGACCTGCTTTAAAGGGGTTCGAAGTAAGACAAGCCAATCCTTGTGTGGGTTGAACCTACAAAGCGGCGGCTGAAGGTGGCGAATGAAAGTAATCAGAGAGAATATCTTTGTGACTCTTGTATGTTTGTGAGGAAATGCTACATACATTTGATTGCACGCATGCTGAGAGGGGAGCAGGCCATTTTAGATTGCTGCTGGAGAGGAAAACACACCCACAATAACCGCTTTATCCCAGGCACACTAATGCTTTATACTTCTTGCTGCGGACACAATAAGCTTTGCAGTTGTATTTTCAACACCATTTCCATTCCAATTGGCTTTTCTCTACAATGGTAGATTTTAGGGCCCAGGAACCATGAGTTGGATGCACTTTATAAATGTCTGACATAAAAGTGTATCCAAACCTATACTAACAGTTGTAGAGAGCCTATAGAAAGTAGATTCACATGACGGTAAGAGTAGATGGATAACTGGAGTTATTAGTAGCAAAGGGCATCCATTTCTGCATTTTTCCAGTCATTTACAGAATATTGAAAAGGGCTACTTAGATGAGAGCCTGCAGCTCGCTAAACTGTCTGACAGAGTTCACTGCTTCACGATAGGCTTTTTCAACAAAAAATGGATTGTCTGCTAACACAATGACAGCAACGTACACATCGAATACATGGCAGGAGTGTTGGAGGTAACAGATGGACCAAGCCATCAAATTGTCACGACAAAAGGATTGTCCAAAGGAAAGGTTCAAGTTCAGAATATCAGTAGGACCAAATAGACTATATATGATTGATTGAACTAAATTTGCTTAACCTATCTGGCTAGACTGGAGACAAGGAAAGAATATGATCCAGATGGTTTGCCACCATCTCCAAATACCATTGAATGTGTCTGTTTTTATACAGTTGGCTTTTGGAGAACTTGGTAATACCTTGATACTGCTCATTTTGCTATGAGCCATGACTTTGGTAACTGACTGAATTTCTGATTCTCAGGAACAAAGTAGCTAAGTTCAGAGGTTTTTGGGAGAGATGAAACACTTGCCTTCTATGCTGCATCAAAAGATCCTTCTGAATAGAAGAAAAGTTTGAAAAGCCGAGTACTTTTGAGAACCAAAACATGTCAGTCACGTAGGACGCAATGAAAATCAGAGAGCAGTTTTGGCTTGATTATATTTTTGGTGATCACTGGGAATAGACAAGGGAGAGGGGGGATAGATAGGTTCTGTTGATCCAAGATAGGAGAATGTGGTAAACTGTTCTATTTGTGGGTTCCCCGATTTACATCAAACTTGTGTAGGATTTCCAATGAAGGGGTCATGCAATTTGAGTGGCTTTAAATAGAACAGTTCCTGGAGCTTAAATGCTACCAATGCTGCTCGTTGGCATTAACACATTATAGTACTAGTGCTGATGCAAACCAGAACTGCATTATCCTGACATGAAGCATACATTTTTGAAGTCCCAGGACAATTACCTTCAGTTCTAACACGTTGAAGTGAGAAGCGTGATCCTTGACTGACCAAAGGATGCACACTCTCAAACTCGCAATTTTTGGACCACAGCTATGCTTGTAAGAGTGAGTTATTACCAAGACTGTTGGCTCTAGAGGGGGGAAATGAGACCCAACAATGTTTTCTCACTGTGTATCCACCAAAGAAGGTCACACAAGACTGCCTCCAAAATGGATGAAGAACGACTGGGACGGATGACATGAATCTGCAACGTGCAGATTTAATCTCCTTCTGAACACAAGAGGACAGTGGCTCAAACATCCTCTGGAAAGCTAGGGCAGCCAGCCCACTGTCTGATTGGAACCCACAAGCCAAGTTATATATGGCAACGAACCTCTGTATGGTGTAAGTGCCCTCCCCAAAGCTGTGACCCAAATGTAGTCATTGAAACCATTAAACAAAATGCCAAGGAAATGTAGTCTGCAATATTATCTGGAGAGCACAACATGCTCTCCCAAAGAGAAGAAGTCAGGATAAGCTAGTGGACCAAGTAAGGAATGATGTGGAGACCCTTGAGAAAGCTTAACATGGTCACTACTAATATAATAATAATTTGTTTTTTATATAGTTCTTTAATCTAAAGAGCTTTACGTGGGACATATTTACAGACATTACTTAATCTGGGTAAAAATCTGAGTGTCATATTGAATTCAAATGTTGCACTGCTATTCGACTCCCACAATGAAAAGCAAGTATTTACGGCGCAGAGTCCGTGCAGTAACCTAATGGTAGGCATCCTGCAGATGCAAAGCACAAATGTAGTCTCTCAGCAATAGGGATGACCAGATATATGCGGCAATTATCATCCTGAATTTTCCCTCAAGGCTGGAGAGGTTAAAGAGAGAACGGTCAAGGATGATCGGGTGACCCGCTTAATGTTTTTTCTGCATGGCAAATCAATCCAGCGAAGAAGTCCTTGAATTTTCTCCTGTGGGAAAGCATGCTCTATTAGAGTGTAAAGCGATGGCCTGGGTGAAGTTGAAGTCAAAAGCACTTTGCCACCAGAAAACCCAGGGTTCTTCTGTGTGATGTGGAGAAGGAATGTACTGTTCTTTGCGGGGTTGACAGGCAGAAGGGCCCCGAGCTACTGCATTGTTAAGGAAAATCAATCAATCCTGCAAAGAAACATGACATGCCAGACGTCTAGGGAGCAGAGGATGATGAACCCTTCAGTGGCTAGTTGGTCATGGAAACTAGTGACTTCACTGTTTGGCTATAGGTGCATTTCTTCATCACTTGGTTATCTCTGTGCCTCTGGCAAGAGTTTGGTAGGCTTGCCTACCGATGCCTGTATCTACACAGTGGAAGGTGATCTCCAGCATATCTGTAGTTAGCATCTGCCTAGTCACTTTGGGAGCATTCTTGTTTCACTGAAAGGAGAGAGTCACCATACTCTGCCAAGTCCTTACACAGGCAGAGGTTACATCAAATTCGAATGGTGTTGATATGAATCTTTCCGAGATAGAGGGTAGAGTTTTGCCACTGGTATTCAAATAAATGGTTTCCTTTTGCTTTCCAGAACAACTGCGTGCTACCATGCTAAGGAGTCGTGCATGTTGGGGGGACCGAGGTGGGAAATTCAGAAGGCTGGTGGTGGTCATGGGATCTCTGGCTAGTCTATGACCTGGAGGAAACCCAAGTAGCCAAGAGTTTAAGTGTCTCAGAATGAAGCACAAAAGTGCCTGCAGAGCCCTCAGGGCAAATCCCAGGAACACAAATGAACCTTGTGCCCTTAATCCACTTTAGCATTACTGAAGAGGAAACTCTGGTGCAGGTCTGATGAGGTCATTTGGAATTGCATCGGGTGGATGCAGTTTCCTTAGTATGTTTAGGCACCTACGGACATTTGCAACCAGTGAAGGGATAAACTGGGGGTGAACATAATGATCCATCCTAGAGCTGAGGTGTCACAGATGAAGGTCATTGGGCAGGGTACAGGCCAAGGACCATGGTTCCCTTTAAGCAAGTGAGGAATGTAAAACATGTCACAAATAAAATGTGGAGCAAAGGAATGAGGGGCTACCTTTGATGTTTTATTGGCTGGTATGACGCCCATGAACTGTGAGACTGATGTAGTAGAAACAGTCTTCCAGGCGCTTGAACCTTGAATGCAGCACTCAGAAAGAAAGTGCATCATAGAGAGCACACAGAACCCACCGGTAGTATTGGCCCAAACACCCGAGACAAAGATATTTGGGGCAGAGCTCAGATGGAGCTGTGTGCACAACCCACTTTTAGCAAAATCAGACCCCAGAGGAGTACCTCTGACTTAGAAATTAGATATTCAACATCGTACAGAAAAAATAAAAGAGCAATTGTCACACTTCTTAGTGTAGACTTTTTAATAGAAACATTTTGCTGTGCAGAGGTCCAGTCCTGTTCCGAGGGGATGGTTATATAATGAATATGAATGAAAGGGGAATAGAATGAGTAGAAAGAATAATTTTTTGAAAATGCTTAACCATAGGGCAGGGCTGAGATTTGTTTGTCTTGTTCTCCAAGTCAGGCTATACTACTGGTAAAAATGGTCTTTATTTAGACACTTCCTGGACCTATTGAGGCGATGAGCCATGTTATTATCAGGGGATTACTGGCCTATAGTGAACTCTGGGGATTTCCCGGTAGGCCTCTGCACCCTGTGCCACTTTTATGTGTGATATGGGGCTAATTTGGTTCCCAGTCCATCCCTGGTTCTAATATATTAGAAAGAAAGTGCATGCATTTATAGAACAAACACAACTTTGGGGAAGGATAATGAAGCTCAGACAGTGAAGATCATTTGCAGGTTTTCAGACACCATTAAAAAGAACCCCCGCCCCCATAAGAACACCCTAAGCAAGGGCATAATAATGTTATCAGAGCACAGAACAAAAACAAACGCATAGTGCACAATACGTTCTAAGAAGAGATAGTGAATGAGAGAGATGTGTGCATGTGCACGTTTGTTTGTGTGTGTGTTTGCATGTGTGGGATGTATAAAGTGCAGATCTAGCTGGGAAGTAACAGAGCTTTGTACACAGTGGGCAGACATAGGGGGCAGTGTGCATCAGATCAGCGACTGTCAAGATGTTCTTTGAAGAGTAGGGTTTTCATGTCCCTTCTGAAGTACTGGGTGGAGGGGGCCAGTCTTATATGCATTTCAGCATCTGCCAGAGAGACAGTGATTTGCAGCAAAAGTCCAGATTCCTACTTTGCTTCCTCTTGCAGTTCTTTTCCACAGGTAGACTGAGTTTCTCGGCCATGTACAATGTTGGTTTGAATATGGTTTTATGTGATACAGGCTGTCTTGAACATGATAAACGCTTGAAGGGGTAGCTGGTGCAGCAAATTGAAGATGGGCGTGCACTTACTTATTACTATATAATAGTTGTAACATTCTGGATGGATTTCAGAGGAGACAAGGAGTGATCTAGTACTGCTGTAGTAGGGTGTTACCTGCGTTCAAGTGTGTGTTGACCAGGGCAAAACTGTTCTGAAACTTGGGGTGGTTATAAAAGGCTTGAGTTTGCAGAGGCATACAAGCTGGACGTATGCTGTTAAGGGGTCTTCTTGGCAACGTTTAGTTTGAAAAAGTGGTCACAGTCGATGGCTAAGCTGAGAGATTTAGCACTTGGTAAAAGTTGGTGTGACTCTGTCAAGGTTCACAGCATTCCATCAATTCTGGACATGGGAGCGCTTGGTGGGGTTCCTTAGAATGAATTTGGTACTAGTCAGGTTGAGCTTCAGGTAGGTGCTTGACCTACAGTGGTGGGCTATCTTGGTTGGCTTGGATTGGCCTGGCCAGGTAGAAGTGTTTAGCCAAGCAGGATAGGTGTAACTGCGTAGTCTGTTAAAACCAAAGGGTATGGGACGCCTTGTCTAGATAAATGTTAATTGTCAGGTCAAGATCGTCGTCTTTGTTGTGGGCTGGTTAAGTGACAAGTTGTTTGATGTCCATGGTGTCATGCTATTAGAGTACAGTGTCTCTGGTTTTCTTGGTGCATTGTCTTCCATGCTGTTTGAGGTCCCAGAAGAAGATGTTAGTTATTTTGTTCACAGATGCTGTTTTCATGCGGTGGAGGGTTTCCATGAGAGTCCTTGGTGCTTGTGGTGGCCACTAGATATGGTGAAGAGTGGCTATCTAGGTGAGCAGGATGTGGAAGGCAAGGCATTCCATGGATGCATGTGTGGTGTTCCCCTAGAGGGTTCACAAGCATGCGGTTTTGTGAATTATTCCAAGCCCCCCACCAGTCTTCCATTTGTGGTCATTCCATTGGATGCAGTAGTCTGTGGCATCCAGGAAGTTTATGGAGGTGGGGATGAGCCAAGTCTCTCTGACAAAGAGTGCTTCTATATTGAGAGCGGTGATAAGGTCAGCAATATCTGCAGCATGTAAGACTGCATAGTGAGCATTTATTAACCTGCCGTGGTATGTGTGGTTTGAAGGTGGTGATTAGCAGTATGTAGATGAGGTTCTGTGGACTGGAGGTGTGTGGGAGTGGGGTTCATATTGGGATGGAGATGGTGTGTGGTGATTTACCTGCTGCTCCACTTGGTTTGCATGGAGCACAAGCTCTGGTGCGTTTCATAACATAGTCTGTACTTTCCTATGAATGCCCAGGCGAGAGGTAGTTGTATGTGTCTATTGAGGGAAGGTAATTTGCCTTTTAGCGTTTGTACTGAGTGGCTGCCTTGTGCAAGATGTTTAACAAGAAACTGGATAACAGAGGTGTTTCACTTCCAATTAATCTTAAACCAAAATGTTTCAGATGCCCAAGTAGGATATAACAGGAGTATAGACCAATAGTCAACCTCTTTCATAATTTTGCCTAGATTCCTTAGCAGTTATCAAATGTATTACAAACATGTCTAAACATGTTAGTGAAACTTTCACTTAGCAATCTTAAAGCCATGATTATTTTTGTACCATAAGGCAATTTCACAGTAAATGCATTGGAATTGCAGAATAAATGTTAGAAGAAGCACAAGAAGGTTGAATAGCAACATCTTTATGTTCTGCCGATGAGATGTAAAAATTGGCACTTTGAGTGTTATCTGGGCAGGCCACAAGTAGCCAATGTAAATACAATAAATCCGCACACAATAAAACAAGAAATTATAATTCATGAACAAAGATACCATTAGGAAGAATAGAAGCTCAAGTATAAGAATGAGCTGCATAATAAATAGTAGAAGCAAACTCAAAAACAAACACAGGGACAGAGGTAGGGATGTTTTTGGATGCCTGGCCCATTGAAATAGTAGTTAGGTTTTGCATACTCGGAGTGCAAGTTTGCAAGGAGCTTACAGAGAATTTCTATTAGCTTGTTTATTTTTAGTGTCCAATCATAACAACAACAGAACAAAATGTTCAGAAGAAAATACTTTTTCCAATTCCTCTGATTGCATCGACAGGATGATATATACTACAGCTTTAAGGAACTCTACTGTGACTCAAGACGCTAAAAGAGATGTTTCTAGATTTTTTTACTTTTACTAGCAGCTTTGAAACAATAAAGATGATCAAATATCCTAGACTAATGAATTCTCGACTTGTGGTCTTTATTTCTTGAAATGTTGAATTTATGAAAACGTAACACTTCTTTTTGGAATCTATTTACAGAGTCTATAACTATGTAACCAGTGATAGTATTTTTTAAGTTTAAGCAACATCCAATGAAAAGCCAACCTAGCATATTACATTGGGATCCAATGGGATGCTATGGACACATGGAAAGAAATATTATCATATTGAACCCCCACATAAAATCATGATTAGTACCCGGCGAGGGTCAATGAGCTTGTAAAACACAAGCTCATTGGCCCTCGCCCGGGTCTTAACTGTCCCAGAAGAGTTTGAGCCTCCGCAGCATCCAGTGTGCTTTCCGTGACTGACCACTGAGGAAGGGGAGAAGGGACTATGTGTAGTCCCTTCAACCTTTCCTTGGCATCCATTTTGTTGTTTGCTATGCTTTGCATTGGTTTTAATGGACACCATGGAAAGGGAGAACGGACTACATGTAGTCCCTTCTATCCCAATCTACGGTGGCCCTTTTTTTGCTTTTTTTAATCAAGTCGAGAAACGGTCTCAGGGGTACTAACGGCAATATGACCCTCGGAGGGGGGCATTAGCGGTCATGTAATGCCACTGGGGCTCCTTTAAAGCCCTCGCTTTCCTCAGGCTTCTAACTATGGCCCGGGGCATTACCCAACAAGTAACGGTCCCCTTCCTCGGGTCATATTGCGTAATAACACACACATTATCCGCTTAGCAGGTATATATAGGAACCTGGCAGTGCTCCAGTTAAGTATAAAAGAGTATTTATTCTTCTTAAGTTGTTATAGTTAAGTTGCAGGTAGCTCAGCAGACCACTCTAAAGTACCTGCCCCGTAACACCCACATCCAAGTAACACCACCAATTAATGCATCTCTCTCTCACTATCTCGGTCAACCCTGGAAGCTTCACTAACTCGCTACTTAGACACACTAACATTCCACATTTCATCTGCAGTTATGATACCACAATTCACAGGAAAACTAACACGCAAACATGGTTCTTTAACATTTAAAGGAATAATGACCCCCTGACTTTTTCCTCTATTAATCATCAATACATCTGCTCCGCATCTCACAGCAATGTATTATAAGTATGTTTTCAACAGAGAATCACTTACATTTAGATGTACTTATATTACACAGTGACAGCCACACAGGTATGTGGTCTTCAGTTTTATTTGCATGCGTTCATAGTTCACAATACATGGTTTAAGAGTCCCCCAGGTGAACAACTTAACCACTGCAAAGCACCCATATTTGCCATGTCAATCTTGTGCTAAACAGTTACAAACATGCACACTAACATAGTCTGAAATGAGGGCACGAACACTCCTGCTGGTGTTGTCTGTTGTTGCCAGAGAAGAGCATACTCTAAACGCATGTATTCATTCGTGTGTTGCCACGCACATGCGGACGATGCTCTGCCTAGAACCGCATGCCCGAACGGTCTCTCTCCATTAATCTCCAAATTTTTTTTTCAGTAGTATAATTTCTGAAATAATTAAGTTAGTCAGCACAATTTAATGTAATTTAAGGATTTGTATTAACATCTCATTGTAGCAATACACAACTGTTATTAAAAACCCATCCAAACAGTGATCATTAAGCAAAATACAGAAACAAGACATCATTTGAATATCATCCCTTTTATTCTGCAACAAGGTGGCTGTGAAAAGTGTCAAATTGAAAAACGTCTGTGGTGTGTTTATGCTGATGTCTCAAATCAGTTTATGTTCTCTAAAGCTTAACATGCCAGTCATGGAAGTATGCTTTGTGACATTTCAAAGCAAGAGAGAAGAGAACAAATGTTCGCTTTTGCAACAGCAACTCTGATTGAAATTTTATCCAATTATTTTCGTGTAATGAAGCACAATTCTTCAACTGCATTTCACAGATGATGTAGTCTTGTGTTGCTGTAAATAATGGCAAACAGGCGTATGGGGATCCATTAATAGCATAAGGAAGAAACAATGCCCAATGGTGTCTGAGGAATCCATCGGGCACTATAAGACCATGGCGCACCCACGTTTGCAGGCAGTATCTATGGAAGAGAATAGCATAGCATAATTGAGCCTGTGTAAATTCTCCTTGACCACATCCCCTTAAAATATTTCACATGTCCCTTGTAACTCTGCACTAGTGTTCTTCGGTCAAACTCGGTACAGTCATATTTTTCCCATTGCATTCTGGGACATATACGCCAATACATAAAAGTCCTGGCATGCAACGGTAAAGACCAGAACTAGCCAGATGTGCTACATATTTGAAAGGGCTGACTGGCTGCTAGATGTGCAGCTATCATAGATTTAATACAGATTGCTGTATACTTCCTTGTAAAAGAAAAGATTCCTTTTGGGTCTTGTCATTTACTGTGGACAAACACACTTTTGTTGTAGCTGGTCTGCTGACATCACATTTCCTTGCATGTGTTTCTTTCAAATGATTTGTGCAGACCGCATTTCACATTTATTTTTAAATGTGGAATTTTCATTTGTATCCCTTTCTTGTGTATAGATTTCCCTACATTGGGTGACAATGGCAAACTTCAGAGGATGTTCTTTTTGTGCAATGCTTTTGTCAAATGTTTCTACATGTGATCTAAATCCTGTTTTCAGCCCATGTGTCTGCATTACCATGACTATTACATCAGAAACACGTTAACTAGAATCTACCTGAGTGTTACAATATATCCTCATTCACACCTTTCCGGGGAGGGGGGCAAATATGGTGTGGGTTTCCTTTTATACATGTTATATTATGTTGAGGTTTCATTATAATGTTTTGCTTTCAATGTCTAATTTGCAAGCACCTTTGAAGACAGCAGGTAGTAATCCCCTAAACACACAACATAAAAACAAAACAAACTGCCAGAAGGGTTGTCCTGGAAATTAATCTGTTAACTAGACCATACAACGCTTGTTTTCAACTAACATTCTCATGATTCCCTCTATTAACAGGACACAGTAATATTACCAGGACACAGTAACTGCAGCCTAGGGTGCAAAGGCTAGTCAAAGGCTGGGGTGCAGGGGTGTAAGTAGAGGGTCTTTGCATGCTGTGTTTTCTTGGTCATAGTTTCTAGATGTCTTGGCTCACCATGACACTGTGGAAAGGTCTCACCATGGCTAAGCCATAAAAAAGTACTGTGAACACAAGCACAAGCTTAGGACTCTAAGGGCTTTGGTAACCATGGAATAGATGAGGAAAACCCCCAAAATTTGAGTTTTCTCTGTTTGTTTTTCAAGGAGCTTTTGCAAACTTGGAAAATTCGGGTTTCTGACATACAACTCCTCCCAAATGTTGTGTTCCTAGGGAAGTAGAAGGGCTTTGCCGTCTGTATTTTCTTGGGCTTCAACACACCAAGGCTCACCATGTAACCTGGATCAGCAAACATCTTTTCTTCAGCTCTCTCCTTTTGGCATTGTGCCCCATAGAATACAGTTAAGCCCCATGAAAAAGTCGGTCCAATTGTACACATAGACCCTCCATCTTTTCCTTCTCATGCCTTCCTGAGCATCTTATTGATTCCCTGCCCTCAGCCCAACTGTGCTCCTCTCTACCACTACTGAATGTTCTATCATAAACCTCATATGCCTCTCTGAAAGGCACAAAAAGCTTTGATGCCATAAACTATGGCAGAAGGTGCTATACAAATGCAAGGTAACATGACCACATCATAAACAAACCTACATTTACCTTGGCTCCTGCAAAGCAGAATGTAATTCTCCTTTATCGTCATTTCTGATTGCACCACCAGTTCTTGCCTGTTGTCTACTCACCTTTTTTGCATGTGTGCCAACACTGCGAGGCGTACCCCACGCTTCCATGCCATCAATGCTGAAATGCAACCTTTTAGGATGACATTTGGGACACATTTTATCGAGCCATCTAAATCCCCGGTTTGGGTAAATTCTGTAAACCCGTTCACATCTTTGGTCTACCTCTTGTGACATACAATCTTCACAAAGGTTGTATGAAGAAGCGACCCAGGTTCCATCAATTTCTTCTTCCTCTGCTGTTCACAGATTTGCACAGGCATGATAGTGTATGTTGGGTTCCCATGAGTGTTTATTGGGAGGATGATGCATAACTGATTGCCCCTTTTCAACCAGTATGTCCCCTGATTATTCACAACTGCAAACACTTCACCAGGGATTATTACTTATTGAATGTGACCATTTTATTAATTCTTCACAGCACTTTTTTCCATGCAGCATTGATTTTCTTGGCCACAGACTTTGATAAATGCCAATCATTGAATTGATGCTGGATATGTAGGATGACTTTGGCTATGCTCATGTGCCTATTGGCGACTATTGCTGTGATGTCTAAACCTCCAGATTGAAGAAGTGCAGTCAATTTTATAAAACCATGATTCCCTATTGCAACAGAGGAAGTACATTTTGTAACCAGGTATTTTCTGTGGTATCTAAAGAAGGAGTTCTTTGACATGGACAGTAGTCCAAAAAAATTATAAAAACACTAAAATGTTTAGCACGTCGAACCGCAAAATGAAAGTGCTCATAAATGTACCAGATTGCCAGCTTCAAACTTCTCAGGAGTTGTTCAGTGCACCATGAGGGCTATTGTGCGTATCCTCACCGGTGCCTTGAAATGTCAAGTTGGTTCCATTTACATTTTTTCTAAATGTAATCAATGGTTTGCTACAATTACTACCATCAATTTAAGTGGTGCATGTCAGCATCTTTATAATATTTAGCACCCAGCCCTCAAAAACAATATATGTGAGGTTCCATAGAGCCTCTTTGTTTGGCAATTCACTTTCTCCAGCCTAAACCGTGATGGTAAGGTTTTTTACACTAGCCATGGTGCAGTTTGGATAGAAGTTCTGATGTTCTACAGTAACTTCAAAAAGGGTTGATTCTGGTGCATGTGAGATGACCGGTGATATTGGGAAAACACTAACAGATATCTGGCTTTGAAGCGGTAGATTGTGTAAGATAGTTATTGGCTCTGAATACCGTTAAATTGGGCCTCATTACGAGTCAGCCGGTCCGGAAATAACGGTGGCGGTAAACCCGCCGCCACCGTTGTTTCTGCACCGGCTGATTAAGAGTCCTGCAGGCGGGAGGTATCACTCCCACCAAGTCTGACCTGGCGGGTTTAACACCACCCGCCTGCAGGCGGACATGCTTCCACTTCCCCATTCCCATGGAGTCCTGTCGGACTCCATGGGATTGGGGATTAACAGAATTCCGCCACCGGAATTAACGGTTCACTGGGGTTGTAATGCCCCAGTGGTTCCGGCAATCATGGAGGCGGAATGGTAATACTAGTCCTGTGGTAACCTGCCAGAATTTCCGGCACGGTTACTGCCGGACTCGTAATGAGGCCCAGTGTCTTTTATTGATTGCAACAGAGGATACACTGAGGATTAGCAATCAGCTTCCACATATCTGCACTATTATTTAACTTACATTATGGCTTCTGAAAACGGGGATCGTTCATGACTACATTTTGTGATAGTTCGGATTGCTGCAATATCAATTCTTCCCAAATCAGAATTATTTAACAGCATGTGTCCCATGTTTGTGGTGTGATACACATGTTCCTGTTTTTTTCCTAGACCTCCATTTGAAAGTAATGAACTTGAAAATGACGTGTCATACCTTCAAAATTTAAATTTAAATTTTTAATGAACAATTGTTTTAAACATAGGTATTATACTCTACAAAAAGGCTTATCAAGTAGGCACACATGATTTCTCTAAGAAGTGATTTAAAAATGTTTGTGTACAGTTTCTTTGGTATTCATCCTTGTTTGTATGATGTGATAGTTCAGAACAACTGAACTTCCACTTGTGGCAGTCTAAGGCTGCAACAATAAACAAGGCATATATCAGTAGTATAAGACTTGCTGTGTTGTTTGTGGGCATAAAACATAGAACAAAGATCCATAGTATTTAGATGCAGATTTCTCATATGTTGGAAGAGAGTTTCTAGAACTATAAAAAATGCACAGCTGGTTCACACTTTATTAAATAGGAAATGATCACGACTGCACAAAGCAACCCTGAGTGGCACACCAGTGCTCAATGGGAAGTGTCGGATGAGCCTGCAGAAAAACTGGTTGTAACAGGCCCATCTGGAGGACAAGAAAGGAAATGAGGTAAGTGGTAAAGGTCCACTCATGACACAAGGAAATGGCATCAGGAAATGCATTCCACCAGCCATAGACACTACTCAAACACAAACCCATGCTCTCAATTGTAACCCCAGAGAGGACCGCCCTAATGCACAAGTTCTCTCAGATTGGCATGCCTGTTCCCTCTGTGTCAGATGATCCTGTGAAAACAATGGCCATCATGGTCTGCTCCTCCAGGTCAATTAATGAAATGAGACCTATAACAAAGGTTATGGGCACAAGGAAATGGCGTGGAGCAATACGTAAGTAAGGGGGGGGGGTTCAGGGAGTTTCGTTCTAATGGCCTATATCCTGGGTTTGAGTCTCAACCAGAGTCTTTAGCACCCTTAGTTACTAGGGTAATCCAGACATGGAACCCTTGCTCACTGTTCTTAGAGAGGCACAGTTCCATTTCACTGAGAGCCAACCAGGCTGAACCACGTGTCTGGGATTGCTGTTGGTACTCTTGTGCAGAGAATTGCCAGGCATTTCAGTGCTGAACTTCTCTTGGGCAGGAGAAAGATCGATATGTAGTGGACATTTCTCTTCTGTGAAAGGATGGTGAGCTAAAGACTCTCATTGGGACTCTAACCCGGGATATAGGCTGGTCGAGAGACACTCCCAGGACCACCCCTTGATTGTGCGTTTTAAGTAGCTTTGGGTTTTCACCCTTGTTACTGGGGTAATCCAGATGTGGAAGCATTGCTCACTGTTCTTAGAGAGGCAAAGCTCCACCTCACTGACGAGGCCCAACCAGGCCAAAATACGTGTCTGGGGTTGCTGTTGGTACTCTTGTTCAGAGAAGAATTGCTTGGCATTTCGGTGCTGGACTGCCCTTGGCAGCGACAAAGACTGATAAGTAGTGGAAATTTGCCTTCTGTGAAAGGATGGTGAGCTAAAGACTCTGGTTGAGACTCTAATCCGGGGTTAAAGGCCGGTAGAGAGACACTCCCAGGACACCCCTTGTTTGTGGGCCAATACATTAAGCCAGTGGTATTCAAACTTCGAGGGGATTGGGTCCTCTGATGTATTCCATATCTATGACAGGTAATCACCACAGCTGTGCTGCTTCGGAAACTTTTTTCTGCGTCCTGCGTCGATGACGTCGATGCGCCGTCGTCGAAGACCTCCTCCGACGTCATCCGATGTGATAAGTAGGACGCACGACGCCCGTAGCCTCAGTTCCGTTTTTTCTGCGAACGTGTTGCTTCGTGAATCTCGGTTACGTCTCGACTCTTTGGAGTTCTGTTCTTCTCTGTTCTTCGAACCTGTTCGTTTTTGTGAGAAAACCCTTCAAGAAGTGCAGGGAGTGTGGGTCCAAGATGTCGGTGACAGACTCGCACAACGCCTGCCTC
This sequence comes from Ambystoma mexicanum, assembly GCF_040938575.1. NCBI lineage: Eukaryota > Metazoa > Chordata > Amphibia > Caudata > Ambystomatidae > Ambystoma > Ambystoma mexicanum. The sequence continues at coordinate 1,287,336,669 of NC_090937.1, forward strand.
TGGTGCCTCGGGGAGGCCCACGACACGGATGGCTGTATCGACTGCCAGTCGCTCACGTCCAAAGCCTTACGGGAACGTAAGAAGAAGTTGTCGGTAGGTCGGGTGTCCAAGCCCCGGAAGTCAAAGTCTGCAGGGCTTTCGACGGATGATTCGAGAGGTGGCTCTCTGTGTCGTCGTCGGAAGTCTCGTGGGTCTCCTTCTAGGAGTCGGTCTCGCCACTCCTCGGCCTCTCCGAGGCATTCTCGGAAGAGCCGACACCAGTCGTCTTCAAGGTCCTCTTCTGAGGACTCTGCCCGGCACGTCGCTTACCCCACCAGCCGTGCGACGCCGGAGGAATGGGCTTCCTTCGGGAAGAAAATGCTGGCGATTCTCGAGTCGCAGGGTACTAAGCCGTCCGCGCCCCCGAGTGCGGTCGGCCGTGAAAGGTCGAGAGACACCGCTCGCAAAAGTGGTCGGCACGAGTCACGGGAGAGGTCCCGTTCGGACAAGGGGACTCGTTCTCGACGTACCCGTTCCAAGTCCCGGTCCTCGATGCGCTCAAGACCGTGTGCACCTGTGATGTCTTCGAGGAAGACATCGACGCTTCAGGCGTCGAGGGCGTCGACAGGCTTTCTCGAGGCTCCGGCTCCGAGGAAGTCGTCGAAGCCGTCGACGCTCAGGTCGTCGAAGGACACGCTCGGAGCTCCGGCTTCGAGGACTGTGTCGATGCCGTCGATGCTGGCAGCGCTGCATCTGACCGACGCCGATTTACTCGACGTAGATGCCGATCCTCTCAACGCCGATGCCTGTTCTCTCTACGCCGGCGCCGTTTCACTCGACGCCCTCGACGCCTTTCGAGGCAGGGGTGTCGGAGGTACCCCGTGGCACAGGGGGAACCCCCTAGAAAGGCTCTGGCTAAGAGCAAGCACTCTCGAGTGCCTTCTTTTCAACACCTGGAATATATTTCGGAGGTGGATGAGGACTCTGATGGCCTGGTTCCTAGACAGGTTCCAAATGAGATGGTCTCGGGCCATAGCCAGTTTGACGATTTGAGGCAGTGACTGCATGATGCCAGTGGACTGGACACCTCTCCGGAGGTGGAGTTTTGTAGGCCTGAGCCTGGCTCTCATGCCGATTCCTCGTACCGGAGCCTTATGGCTAGGGTCTATGAGTACTTGGGATGGTCTGCTCCCCCAGGGGAGTATGATCTCACGAACATCCTTGATGTTGGTCCCCCAACTGACCCGGTACTGCCGTTTCATATGGCTCTACAGAGAAGGGTGGCGACAGCTTGGACTGCTCCGGAGAGTCTCCCGGCGGTGGGCAGGTCCTTGTCACGAAAATACCGTCCAGCCAGTAGCGACCCCTGCTACTTGACCAGGCACCCCACTCCAGAGAGTTTGGTGGTGCAGGCGGCCACGGCCCCGGCAAAGCAGGCGTCGTACCCTACCATCCCTCCTTATAGGGACGACAAACGTTTTGATGGCTGGGCGAAGAAAGTGTTTCCTTCGGGTGGTATGGCGCTTCAGGCGGCCAACTCCATATGTGCCTTGTCTAGTTTCACACACACTCTGAGGAACTGTGTTGCGTTAGCGGCTGAACATATTGCCGAAGGGGACGAACGGGATGGTTTCCTTGCTATGGTCCAGGATGGTAAGGATGCCATGTGTGAGTCCGTTCAGCCGGGTTTGGACATGGCTGAATGCGTCAGCAGGTCCATGGCGGCGAGCACTGTGATACACAGGTTTGCTCCTGATGTGCAATCCCGGCTCCTCAATATGCCCTTTGACGGTGAACACCTTTTTGGCAGCAAGGCTGACGAGAGCCTTGAGAGGTTGCAGACCTCTAAAGCTGCAGCCAAATCGTTAGGTGCTGCAGTCAGTCAACCTCAGCTTTTTCGTCTTAGGGGACAGCAATGGAGGGGTGGTTCCTTTCGTTATTGCTCCTCCTTTGGTAAAGCGAGAGGAGCTGACAGTCAAAGAGGCCAACGCAGGGGTACCAGAGGTGGATGACAGGGTACCCGTGGTGCCAGGGCCGCTTGGGCAGTTGCCTCTTTGCCTTCAGGTAACGCCGCAGCCTATACCACTCAGTCATGAGGCCATGTCCCATGGTTCGCCGGTTGGGGAAGGCTGGCGCAGCATCTTGTAGAGTGGCGTGCCATTACTTCAGATGTGTGGGTTCTGGAGATCATAACCCACGGTTACTGTCTTCCCTTTCGGCAGAGGCCACACGACAATCCACCAGGGAAACACCCTTTGAAGAGTCCAGAACCGCTCCTTGCGCAGGAAATTCAAGCCCTGCTGGAGAAAGGCGCCACAGAACTGGTGTCTGTAGCGGAGAGGAACGAGGGATGGTATTCCCCTTATTTTTTGATTTCGAAGAAAGACGGGGGATTGAGACCCATCATGGACTTGCGCGGTTTGAACAAACTCCTCAGGAAGGACAAGTTCAAGATGGTTACTCTCTCTCAAGTCCTCCAGGCCCTTCAGCTTCAAGACTGGTTGGTGTCTCTCGACCTCAAGGATGCTTACTTCCATGTGCCGATCCATCCCAAGCACAAGAAGTACCTGAGGTTCGCGGTTGGCGACTCGCACTTTCAGTTTCGGGTCCTGCCGTTCGGATTGACCTCCGCCCGAGGGTTTTCACCAAGCTCATGGTGGTGGTGGCAGTGCATCTCAGGCAAGGGAGGATTCACGTCTACCCCTACCTGGACGATTGGTTGATCAGGGCACGCTCTCCCGAGCAGGTCCTGGATCATCTGTCCATCACCAGCCACTCCCTTCACAGGCTGGGCTTCTCCCTCAATTTAAAGAAGTCCCATTTGACGCCAACACAGCGGCTCCAGTACATCGGAGCAGTGCTCGACACTTCCCTGGGGCAGTGTTTTCCTCCCCGGGTGAGGGCTCTTCACATTCAGCAGATGGTGCACAGGTTTCAGCATGCCCAGACGCTCCCAGCGTTCGAGTTCTTGAGGTTGCTCGGCCTCATGGCATCCTGCATTCTTCTGGTGCCAGAGGCTCACCTGCGGATGAGATCTTTGCAGTGGGCACTCAAGAGGCAATGGTCGCAGTCCTCTGGCAGGATGTCGGACCCGGTTCAGGTGCCGTCCTCGGTCGCCCAGGACCTTCTGTGGTGGGCCGTCGAAGGCAACTTGATGAAGGGGGCTCCGTTTTGGCTTCCCTGGCCGGAGGTGACGATCGTGACGGATGCATCCCTTACGGGATGGGGAGCTCATGCCAACGAGCTGACAGTCAGCGGTCGTTGGTCTCCGTCGGATTCCAGACTCCATATCAATCTGTTGGAGCTGAGGGCGGTCAGGCTAGCCCTGAAGGCTTTTCTTCCGACTGAGCGAGGAAAGAATGTCCTGATCCTGACGGACAACAAAGTGGCTATGCACTACCTCAACAAACATGGGGTGGCAGGGTCACTTCCTCTGTGCAGGGAGGCGATGCAGCTCGAGTTCTGGGCCATCCAGCAGGAAGTTTCGATCTCGGCAGTTCATCTGGCCGGAGACGAAAACGTGATGGCGGACGCTCTGAGCAGGCAGAGCACGATCTCTCACGAGTGGGAGTTGGCTCAGGAGATTCTCCTGGAGATCTTTGCCCTTTGGGGGACCCCTCAAGTGGATCTCTTCGCCTCCAGTGTCAACCGGAAGTGCGAGAGGTTCTGCTCGCGGGAATTTCCTCCAAAAGGAGCCTTAGGAGACGCGTTCATGGTGGAGTGGTCATTCCCACTGCTGTACGCGTTTCCTCCAGTCCCCGTCATCCCGCAAGTGCTGCAGAGGTTACGGAAGTTCGGTTCCCGGATGATCCTCATTGCTCCGGCGTGGGCTCGGAGGACGTGGTACCCGGACCTTCTCGACTTGTCCATCTGCCCTCCACGTCGTCTTCCCTACCGAGACGATCTGCTCTCACGGGAGGGGGGTCAGGTTCGCCATCCAGAGGTCAGATCCCTCAACCTTCATGCTTGGCTTCTGAAAGGTTGAGGTATAAGGATTGGGACCTCCCTGAAAACGTGATGGAGGTGTTGCTCTCGGCCCGACGGCCAGCTACAAAGTCTCTGTACCGTTGCCGTTGGCGTAAGTTCTGCGACTAGTGCAGAGTTCAGAATGTGGATCCTTTTGCATGTGACATCCCCATGGTTCTGTCCTTTTTACTTTCTTTGGCCCACAGGGGCTTGCAAGTGGGTACCATTAAAGGTTACCTGGTGGCGCTGTCCATCTTAAAGCGCTCGTCTGAAGAGTGTTCCTACTTTAAAATCCCTTTAATTTCACAGTTTTTGAAAGGGCTCACTAATGTGTTCCCTCCGTCACCTTTCCTGGTGCCCGGTTGGGATTTGAACCTTGTTCTCAGGTTTCTAACGGGTGCTCCCTTTGAGCCTTTGCACTCTTGTCCTTTGAGACTGTTGACTCTTAAAACTGTATTTTTAGTTGCGGTCACTTCCGCCTCCAGAGTGAGTGAGTTACAGGCACTTTCAGTTAAGCCTCCCTTCACTGTTTTCCATAAGGATAGGGTTGTCCTTAGAGTTCGTCCTTCCTTTCTTCCGAAGGTAGTGACAGAATTTCATTTGGCCCAGAAGGTTGTTCTTCCGGCATTCTATCCTCCTCCGCATCCTGGTAAGGAAGAGGAGAGGCTCCATAGGCTTGATCCTAGGAGAGCTTTAAGCTTTTATGTTTCACGCATGTCCCGGGTCAGAGTGGACGATCAACTCTTTATGGGTTACGCTGGAAAGCGTTTGGGACAAGCTGTGACGAAACAGACTTTGTCTCGCTGGATTATTTTGGCCATCTCGGAGTGTTACCGCTTGGCGGATAAGGACCTACCCTTGCGGGCCCATTCTACCAGGGGTATTGCTGCATATACTGCCCTGCAGAGGGGTGTTCCTATTCGCAACATCTGTGATGCAGCCACCTGGGCTTCAGTACATACATTTGCACGTCACTATTCCCTCGATTCCATCCGAGGACAGGATCTGGCCTTTGGCAAGGCGGTCCTTTGCTCTGCTATTTGATTGGCAATTCTAAATTTGAATTCTAAATTCTTTCCCTCCTCCTTGCTCTGGTACTGCTTTGGGAGTCTGTCATAGATATGGAATACGTCGGAGGACCCAATCCCCTCGAAGAACAAGTTACTCTCTTACATGGTAACGTTCTTTCGATGGGATGGTCCGACGACGTATTCCATATCGCTCCCTCCCTACCTTCCCCTCTGCAGAATTTCTTATGCGATTGCAGCTTACGTTCCGCAAGACTTTGTGTCTGACTGGCAGTAGACTAATGTCACACGTTCTGGGTGGAAAAAACTACAACTGAGGCTACGGGCGTCGTGCGTCCTACTTATCACATCGGATGACGTCGGAGGAGGTCCTCGACGACAGCGCATCGACGTCATCGACGCAGGACGCAGACGCCGAAAAAAGTTTCCGAAGCAGCACAGCTGTGGTGATTACCTGTCATAGATATGGAATACGTCGTCGGACCATCCCATCGAAAGAACGTTACCAGGTAAGAGAGTAACTTGTTCTACTAAGGGATAGATGCTACACAGACCAATATTGGTGATATGCATGCTTTCAATAGTAACCCTTGGGACCAACCTCTGTAACAGACTAAACAACCTTCAGTGGCACACCTCTGCTCCCTGCGATGTGTGGAGAGGGATGTGAAAGCGCTATCCATCCCTGTCCCTTTCTGTACCACAAACATGAACAGGCCAAGAGCAAATCGCATAATTACGACACAAGCAAATGTGATGCAATACTTTAAACTATGAATAGACACTACTTTGACCGATATGTGTGACACAACTGTAAAACACCCAAACAAATTGGCACTAATGAAGAAAGCAACCATGACTGGCATGGATGTGTTGAGTACACTGGGCCTCATTACGACCCTGGCGGAAGACCATGGTGCTGTTAGCACCATGGTCTGTGCCGGTAAATTACCGACTCCGCCATGGAGAAAGGGGGAATTACCACCCCATTACAAGGTTGGCGGGGCGGTAATTCCCCCTTCCGCCATGGCCCTTCCCCATTCCCATTTTTGCCCCATAGGGCTCAATGGGAATGGGGAAGGCGCTAAGTACGGTGCTGCAAATTGCGGCACCGTAATTAGCACCAAGGTCCCTTTGCGGGTCCCTACTTTAACGGCTGGTCTACACCAGCCGTTAAGGTCGGGTCCTGCAAAGGGACCTCGTAATTAGGCGCTAATAGGTTAACGGCGCCACAGCCTTTTACGGTGCCGTTAACCCATTAGCACCTGGGTCATAATGAGGCCCACTGTGTTGGTGGTTAAAAATAATGCACTGGCAGAATATGTGTTTTTCTGCAGGACAAGAAATGAAAAGCGATATATGTCAAAGGTAGAGTTATGATACTAGAAAAGGCAATGGTGAAATACATTCCACTCAGCCAAGAGATAATGCACAGACTTCATATTATTAACATTTCTATAAATTGTAACTAAAGAAACAAACATGCCTAACATACCAATCGAGCCAGAATGGCATACAAACCCCCTATGAGATGTGCCAGAGGGTGTAGTGATGTCCCCCTCTCTTCCTGTGTTAAAGAAAAGAAAGTGGGCAAGAGAAAAAGACCCAATTGTGACAAGCAAACGTTATGGGAGAATACTTTCTATTTTGCCTAGATAACACCAAGATAAAATGCATGCCCATAAGTGCAAAGCACTAAAACAAGTAACAGTAATAACTGCACCTTCAGCAATTAAGTGACGTGTGTCAGTGGATAATGAAACAAACGTCTGACGCCTTTGTTTCCTGCAGACCAGATACGATATGAAATAAGGCAGGTGGTAAAGCAACTGTTATAACAAGAGAAAATGGAATGGGGCTATACATTACACAAGGCATGGACAATACAATGACAGATAATAGTTATATATATGTAACAAATAGTAAGACCAGAGACTGTTCCAATTAATGCACAGTGCAATGGTAAGTGGCATGTGAAAAAACAAATTAAATGAGACAACAGTACAGATATGGCACGAGCACATTTGATGGGTCAATACTCTCCAACCAGCCTAGATGCTACCCTGGGAGATACTGGTGACATGCCTGCTCTCAATTGTAACACCAGATATGGAACCCCCTAATGCACACAGCGACCCAGAGTGGCATATCTGCACTCCCTGAGATGTATTGGATGGTGCAGTAAAAGCACTGCCTGTCCGAGTCTCAAAGGAAATACAAATCTAATGAAGCAAGAGAAAAATACAGTTATGACATAAGTGCATGTGATGGGGCAATACTTCTCAATGGGCACTGACACTACACAGTGAGATATATGTAACATGACCTCTCTCAATTATGAATCACTAAAACAACGTACTCTAATGCACAAAGCCATTGAGAATGGGATACATGCTTTCAGTGCAATCAGTTAGATTGTGCCAAAACAGACATGGCCAGCTAGGTCTTATCCAGGGGTTAAGAAATAAAATGAGCCAAGTGCAAAGTGGGACTAGTGGCATAGATAGTACACATGAACACGATCTAGCCTTATTACTACACATCATTGATCTATATCATTCTCACTGGCCCACGTTGATGTGGAAAGATTGTAGGTTCAGCTGTTGCAAGTAACCTCCTAGTCAGTCTGAGATGCCCATCTTTGTAACGTTTGCCAACTCCTACATCTCTGGTGTGAAATGGTGACTGCATACGTGCAATCAATTTCCTTGCACATCTCTCAAGTGTAAGGGAGGCATGGTATCACAAGTATGATACTGACACAAGAGCTACAAGTTTCGAAACATTTTTTAAATTCTTGGGGTTTGGAAAAGACATACTTTGCCCTATAGCTACGATGGGAGTAGTCTCTACCATCAAATAATAAAGAAAACACAGTCCTAATCAGTCTATGTCAAATCAAAAAGGCCTATAGTAAGAAATAAAATGCCTGCCTTATCTCTTATACAAAAAATGCATAATGGGGAATGTGTATGCAAAGGCAAGTCAGTGTTATAACATAAAGGACCAAGGTGGCTGAGTCAGTTCTCCTCCCCACGTTGGACAGCACAGAACGATCCAGCCCACACAGACAGGATGACACATACAGTCTCAAGTTATCAAAAACGCTGTTCAAAACCTGGGCCGAGGCCCACTTGGCCTGCCTCGTTAAAGTCACTTGTTTTCAGTTCACCAAAAGTTATTTCACGGTGCAACAAAAGTTCACATAGGTCTCCTTCTGTCGGGCTCGGACCTCTCAAGACATCAACAGTTCACGTAGGTCTCCCTCAGTTGGGCTCTGACCGCTCAACAAAAAGTAACTGATTCAACCTAGATCTCCCTCAGCCAGGCTGGGACCTCACAATAACAGCACTTGCAGGGCTTCCCTTCCCCAAGCTTCATTCACATTCATTAGGGGTTCCCTTACCCTAACTTATTTCACATTCCAGGTCTCCCTCAGTCTGGTTTGGACCTTTCACTGATGTCGAAGACTTTTGAGTGTTAAAGTTTTTTTTCACAGACTTCACTGGACCACTTTGACTTTCACTTCAGCTCTCCTTTGTTATTTGCCCCAGTGTGTCTTGGTAATTCCATAGCACAATCAGAAAAGTTTAAAGAAATCTGTCTCTTTAAAGCATTCACATTTTAACTTCCCCCTTCATTAGGATAAATCGTGGCCATTGCACATTTCAGAGCTTGTTCACTTTATACCAAAACATCAAACATTTTGCGAAGATTTTCGAGTAGGCTATTTCCTTATCCAGACCACTCTGCTACTCTGTATCACTGGCTTCACAGTTATCGGTAGGTTTAAAATTCACTACTGGTTTGCTTTCTTTCGCGTCTCATCAGCACGTGCGCTACCTTCAATTGTGAGATACACGGTTGCGGCTACAATCTTTCCTTGACACAAACCAGTCTTTCATGTCTTTCACTAACTCAATGTGTGCATTCCTTTTCTCTGCAGCTTTGATTCACGAGTCAAGGTTGATACCACAGGCTTGCCCTCAACTCCCCGACTCTGCTGTTCACTGGGGAGGGTTGCTGCCATCCTTTAAACACAATGTGGGTTTCTTCTCATCTGGGAATTGGCTTTCTCTGTGTATGCTTCATGTTTTCCCAGAGGCAACAACCTCCTGCAGGGATCTTCAGGGATTCCCTATCGCTCACTCTAGTGCCACAATCGGCCTTCATGTTCCATAGGGTTCGCCTTTGCCCCGGAAGATCTGCTCCTACTCATGTCTCACCTTGATCAGAGTGTTTCTCAATGTTCCGCCTTTTATCTGCGTGGGGCGAGCAAATAGGTTACCATATGCATGTAAGGTCAAGTGCCTCACTTTGCCTGACCTTATTAACCATGTCCAATGAGATATGCAAGTGTTAGTCTCTTTACTCTCAGTCCTCCTCTTCCTCGGCCCAGCATTTTTGTAGAAATGGGGAGGGGGTTGGAACGTTTGATAATCCTATAGGATAGGGTATGGGCATGGGAAAAGGGGGATACTGCTGCTCACCATCTGTTGCCCCACCTCCAATCCCCAAAGATCACTCACCCAGGTGATCCTCCCGCAATGGTCCACCCGCAGGGTCTGGATCCAAAGGCGATGGTCGTGCCCAGGCCACCTGAGAGAGATCTCTGGGGACCAGCAAGTGAGACACCCTTTGGTTTCTCACACAAGACATCATTGGTTCATCAAGAAAAGTCATTTGATTGAAACCCCCAGTTGAGCAGATTTGGTCGGAAGAATATCGTTTGAGATAATGTGCAGTACCAGCCCGTGCTTCTTGTTAAGAGTAGTGTTGTGGCATGCAATAACGATGCACGATGGAATTTTTATAACAAAAGCAAGATATGAAATGAAAAAAGTGTGACTTTGGAATAAACAATGTAATTGCACAAAAAAATCTCTTAATACATAACAAATAATCTTAGAATGGAAATATGATTGAAACGTTCTAATTAGCTAAATAAAAAAATGTAAACATTGTAGTCAAAACACAGTTCTGTGCAATTTTTCGGTATTCATTATATGTACTAACAAGAACAAAGAGCAAGTAGCTTAGTTCATAAATTAGAAAAATACTATCTTACATTTGGTGCTTGGTGACCTTGGACATTGCTGGCATTAACAGCATTGCGTACCCAAAATATTCTTCTGTATTGGTGGAATGTTTGAGTCAATCTATTGTATACCCTGTGCTCAGGACCTGTACAAGGGAAATGTGGTCAGATACCGCAGGGGTAGACTGTTGTTTTAATTTGACTGTTCTGAATTAGAAATGCAAGAGACATGATCTGATAACATGGTGGTTGCTGTGAGAAGGGCAGATTGTGAAATGTTTTTCAAGCTATTAAAACCAACAGAATAAAGTGTGCAATGTAATCAAAATGTCACATGATGTGAGCAAGAATACACAATAACCAAAGGGGTGATGTGACCACTTCAAAGCCTTGTACCACACCCCAGTAGTGATATTCGTGGGACATACTGCTGATTTCAATAAGCAAGGGCTCTTGTTTACAGTCGATTCTTGATGGAGGTAGGCGACATTTTACTGGCAACAGCATAGTCCGTTCTCCTATCTTTGTGTATTATGGGAATCTGGTTTTGACCAACAAGACACGTCATGTCTGTGCGGGCAGATATTTTCATGTCATTGAAGATTGTATCCATTTGAGAAGTAAATTGACTGTACAAATAGGGCTTGTTGTGCTATGTTCTCAGACTTGTACCAAATCCCAGTGGAACATCCAGAATTGCTAATGTTATTGTTTATAATAGCTTCATGAAGTTGTGAAGTGATCTGTCACTGGAGCCAGGTTGGTCTGTTCCCTTATGTTTGTGTATTTTGCATGTATGGTGTTGACCAGTAAAAGAAATCTTGGGGTGTGTGTGGGTGGGCAGATAGCAGCATGTCAATGCAGCTTGCATCCCTTTCACAAGTAAATGTAAAAAGAGGGATGCTGTACCATCTTCTAAGACTTTTAACATAAAAGTGGGACATCCTGCTTCATTTAATTACCAAGTTCTATTGTGTCGAGTGGTCACGTGGTGTAGTTATGAAACATGTACGAGGATGACAGATGGTCTGTTCATGTATTTTTGTGTGTTTTGTTTGTCCGCCTTTAAACAGCTTGAGATACCATTTGGCAAAATGTATGGTGATGTGGGTGGGCAGTTTGTGGAATGGCTCAGAAGACTTTATAGCTTTCAAAAGCAAATAGACTCAAGAGCACAATATAGATAAATAATTAAATTAGCACATCGGGTTACGATAGTGCATGAAGAGGCCTAGTGTCCTTTATGAAGATTGATCTTACACCCAGATGGGACATCCTGGATACATTTCAATTTAAATCGCAATACTGACGATGAGAGTCAAACCCATCTATTTCAAGCAAATAATATTTGTCCAAACAGTGGTAGACAAACTGGCATCAAAATAAAAAGGGGGAGAACCTACGGTAGCAGAAGCTACTGGATTAATCGGATGTTTCTCATTTCATTGAAAGTGACAGAAATCATGGCATCATATACCCTATGGTAGAATAGCAGTGTGCAACATTTTGATTTTTTTTCTCGCATGTTCACGTCACTTCCTTTCTCTATATTGGGCCTAATTGTGTAAGGTAGCCATTATTACATAGAGTGTTTTCTCATATCAATCACTCATTGTCTGTCCAAGCATTTTAGGCCCTGCTCCCCTTTTAAATCTAGGCGGTTTCCTAATTCTGTTCTCATTCACTCTTCCTATGCATTTTAGGCCATGCTCCCCCTTTGAATCTAGGTGATATGTAGCACTGCTCTTTGTACATAGACGAAACCCAGGATGTAAACATTGTTATTTGTACAGCTAACCCAGTTCTCCCCTCGCACACTGCACCTTCGCAATTTAGTGGAAGTACAGGCTCATTGCACAACACCTCTGCCATAAGAATGAAGTTACTTTTAATGACAAAAATTCTAACAATAATTTTCCACATAAGTCTCTATCTCCTTAAGCACAATCCACCCGGTTTAGCTCATAGTTTACCTCTGCTTCACTCATCCACACGCCATTCGACATGAGTGACAAACGAGTTCTTGGCCACCCTCACATAACTTTAATGGCTGAAATGCACACACGCCTAATAGCACCTCCCAATTGTTCCAAATTTGGACTCCGGTCTCTCGGAGTGCGTTCAAACAACAAGCGCGTTGGGACCATAATTATGGTGAAAGACGCTATACAAATGACAAAATGAATGAATGAATGAATGAATGAATGAATGAATGAATGAATGAATGAATACAGCTGATCATGTTTTTTTTTTAATTGCTACTAAATGTTTAGACAAAACTACATGGTGATTCTCAATGCAAGTTTATGGCACAACAAACATTGCATCTGATGCGCATCATGATGGGAAGTCTCCAACACATTGATTATTTACATTCAATGCGTGTGTATGTAATTTTCAAAAATACTAATTTTTTGCTTTTCAATATATGGTGTTTCAATCCATAGAAATGTTGTGGCCTCCTGCACGGCTACCAGAAATGCCAGTACTGCTTATAAATTATATTAAAGCTAGTGATTTGTATGCATTTTCTTACTGCATCAAATAATCCAACCTCCCCACCCCACCGAACAATAACCAATCTGGACATTAATAGTGCCACCCTTGTTTGGTGGTGGGTGTGTGGATAGCTATACATTTTAGGGACTACTTTGCTAGAGACACATCCTTAGCAGTGTCTCAGTGTTGGAACTCTGAGCCAGTTTCGAATATGAACCACACATGATGATAAGCAGACATGATCTTTGAACATTTCTAAGACTTGATAAAGCACAATGGTGTGGGTTAGAAACAGCTACAGCTTCACAAATGTGTCAGTACAGATATACATTGTAAACACATGTCTACAGTGTGCAATGGAAAGCAGGGTCTGCATTGTTTGTAATCAAAACATCAACCAGATTGCCACAAACATATGCTGACTGTTTGTTATTTCAGTAGAAAAGTAATTGAAGAGGCAGAACATATTACCAGAGTGTGATAATATTTAGAGATGCTTGTTGTACATATCTCTTTGAGTACAGTATAGCTCAGTGATCCCTAATGTGTAGCTCGGGAGCAACATGCCGCTTTTCTGACCCTAATGTTGTTTGCCAGTTGCTCTGGACCATGGCCTGGGGCCAAGAAAGAAGAACTCTAGGAATGAGACATCAATGGCAGTGTACCCTAAACCAGGATTATGCGGTGAAGAAAGCCAATCAGCCTGCTCTGGCTGATAACCATGACATATTTAAGAAATATTCCCCAAGTGGCGAGGGCATTAACGAGTCAAGTAATGCTCCGGGACCTGTAGTTATAGGTCCGAGCAAAGTGAGGGCCTTAATAAAAGCCCCAGGGACTGAGAAGAGCAACTTGCCAGATCTCAGTGGTGCGCAAACCACATCTGTCGCTGTTGCGAGAATGTCCTCCTTGCCGCCCTCACGCCCGATAAGGACTCACAGGTCTTCTGGTTGTCCCCTGCAACAGAGAACATGCAATCATGGTGGGACATATACTGTAATGCAGCATGCTTATGAAATAGCTTACTATTGCCCATTATGCTAATGACTTCACCCCCCAATGCGTATTTTACTGGGTGGGATAATGCTTGCCTCTGTGTGTTTAATAGAATCAAGACTCCCTGCACTATACGCCTGGGTAATCTTCATTCTATGTGAAGAACGGAGGCTCACATTATGCTTGTACAAAGCTACTTACAACTGTCGCTGCTTACAACTGTCGCTGCTAACTCCGACACTGGCTTAAAATAAAATGTCCTGAATGTGTGGTAGCTCGACCAGTCTGCCGTCTTGATAATGTCCTGCAAGGTAACTCCTGAAAATGCTCTAGACGCCATGGCCCCTCTGACAGAATGTGCTCCGAACACTGAGGCGTCTACCCCTGCTAATGTCAGTATTTTTCTTACCCATCTGGCGATACTAGCTACCACTACCACTTGAAATGGCTTCCTACGTGCTATAAAGAGCTCAGACACGCCTGGCGGCCTCACTCGCACTGATAACCGCTCGTATACTTTCATGCACTGTGCTACACAAGTTTAGTATTGTTAGAAAAGTACAGATGAAAAATAACTTTGGAGTTCCCTTTACTCTGCCTGGCGATGTTAAATGTCACACCGTCCAGGTATAAAATCTTTCTGTCAATCTCCAGTACTCTCACGTCAGAGACCCAGCTGCATGAGATCAGGCATAGTAACATAGCTAGTTTACCTGACAGTTGCTTTCCGACAATAGGTAATTATCTGTCCATTGCGTGAACAAGTCCAACATTTTGTTGACGTCCCACAGCGTAGTATACCTAGGAGTAGGTGGCTTCACCATCTTAACCCCTTTAAGAAGCCTCACTACTGCGAGATGCTCCCCTATCAGAGGTCTGTCCATCGGACAGTGGCCGGCTGAAAAGGCCAATCTATAAACTCCTATCGTCCGAAAAAGCTTGGCCTCCTTGGGATAGGGAGGCTTTCAGGTTTTTAAAACCTGTCAACAAGGTCAGGCTTGTTGCACCCTATTTATTAGCAGGGAGGCGGTGGCAACCTCACTGGACAACTAGGTATCTCCCACGATAAGTAAACCCTTCCAAGATGGCCACTTGCATTGACAATTTAGCAACAGAGCCTAACCGAGCTGTAGCGGCCTGTCTATTTAAGTACGCAGACGACGGGCACAGTTGTCTTTCAAAATATTCACTGCATGCGAGAAGACAACTGCCATAGAAGACTTCAGCATAACAGTGCTTCCAAGTTCCACAGACAAAATCTTAGCCCACCAAATCTCAAGAGAAATTACGGTAAGCGGTACTGAAGAGAAGAGAACCTAGCGATTGCAGCCGCAACCTCAGGTGGTCCCCCTCTTAAAGCGGATTGACCCTCCTAACAGGTATTACCGATATGCATTGGGGAAAGGAGAGGGGAAGCCTCATTCCACACCTACATTTTTCCTTTTGTTTTCTTTGCTGCAGCTCTTCCATTACAGAAGACCTGCCCATCTGAACTACAGCACTCTCAGATTCAAGCTACATCAAGGTGAGGGTGAGGTAAGCGGGTTATCAGTCCAAGAACCCAAAGCCGACTTCCTCTCCTTTTTCCTGTTGACAGTCTACGTGGTTTCCAAAAGCCAGGTCTGTATTCAGGTTAAAGATATTGACAGAGGCTAAGAAATGTAACACCTGCACTAAAGGGGCAGAAACGGGATGAGCACCCTGCTGCTCGCACCAGGATTCCCACTGCCGCCATGCAGCACCATAGCTCCTGAGGGTGGAAGGAGCCCAGGACTCTCTAATGAAGTGAGCAGCCTGTTCCGAAATGCCTGACATATTCCACCGTCGCCCGAAACCCTGCACGCCAGCAGTCGGAGGCCATGCATCTGAATCAGAGGATGAAGCAACCCCTCCGGATCGGAAAGTGGATCCTTCTGGAACGGTATCCTCCCTGGTAAATCCGAGGAAAGTTTAATCAGTACTGGAAATCATGCTTGTGATTTCCATTCGGGCGCGATCACTACCGCCTCCGCCCTCTCCCTGCGGATTGTCGCAAGATTCCTCACTATCATGGCAAAGGGGGGAAAGGTGTAGTGTATCAGACCGCTCCAATCCTAAAGAGAAATGCGTCCATCCCTTGAGCTCCCGGGTCCAGCCTCCAGCTGAAGTACCTGGGCCGTTGCACATTCAGATCCGATGTGAAGAGGTCCGTATGGAAGGGACCCCATAGTTTCTGGATCTCCCGGAATGTTCCCTTGTTAAGTTTCCAGTCGCTGAAATCTCTCAGGTATTGCAAATTCCAACCTGCGACTACGTTCTGCACTCCTGGCAGGTACTGCGCTGGGATGGAGACATGGTTGCTCAGGCCATAGTGCCAGAAATCCTTTGCTAATTCTGCCAACATCGTGGATCTGATCCTCCCAGTTGATTGATGTAGCAGACCGCAGATATGTTGCCCATCCAAAGAAGGATGCATCATTTTGCTCAGTCTTCCATAAGTGCTTTTCCTAGGCAATTAATATGCGGTTTCAGCTACCATCTCCCACCTGTTTCTACTAGCACGCATCCCCGAGGTCTGGAGCATCGCGAAAATGGCGCGGCCATTCCACGCCTCGATGTTGTGGAGCCACCACCTCCGCTCCGTCATGGCTTCTCCATCCAGGAGAACGAATGTGTCATGGCTTCTCCATCCAGGAGAACGAATTGATGATAACAGAGCCCCCATCTGCAGATGCAGATGTCTGATCTTCAGCCTTTGAAGTGGCCTGTAGTGTAAATAACCTGGGAAGTCTGGAGGATACCCACTACTCTGGCTACAGTCCGAAGCAATATAACCTGCTTACGTATCACTGCCCTCAACTCTTTTTTGATCACTCTGAGTTTGGGGCCCGGAAGTTCTAGTATTGCCTTGGTGGTGTCTATGACGAACCCCAGGAACTCCATACGCCTGCTGGGTATAAGATCTGATTTCTCGTGGTTAATCTGAAACCCAGAGATGAGAGGAGACTGCTCGCCTACTGCACTTGCTCCAGTAACTGCACTTTGTCCTGACCTACGAAGAGAATGTCATCTAGATACACTATCATTCTCGCTCCTCGCTCTCGGATAGCTGCCAAAACTGGTCAAAAGGAGCTTGGTAAAAGCCCAAGGAGCGTAAGTTAGCCCGAAAGGCAGACATTTGAATTGCCAGATATGGCCCTTGCAGAGAAAACACAAAAAGGGGTAATGCTCGACCACAACTGGCACGGTTAGATATGCGTCTTTGAGGTCAAGCCTCACCAGCCAGTCCTTAATCCTGAGAATGTCCCTGAGGAGATGGATCCCTTCTATCTAAAAGTAGCGGTACACTAGACAACTGTTGAGGTTCTTCAGGTTTCTTACTGGCCTTATCTTTCCCTTTCTATGCACAAGGAACATGGTGCTGAAGAAACCCACAAATTCCAGCCTGAACTCTGCCACTGTCTGCAAGACCCAGGCATCGCCGGATAGCTTGTGCCAATTCTCTAGATACTGGCTCACCTGTGCTTGCTCCTTGGTTTCGGTAGAATCCTCTGTCTCTGTGACCCCTGTACCCCTCTTACTCGGGATGGGGAGAAGGTGTCCTGCTGCTTCATCTCCCAGTAGTGGCACAAGGCCCCTGAGGTCTTCTTTGCACTTGGAAATGACCGGACGCTCGACCTCTGTAGCGGCCAGTCCCGGCAAAAACCCAGCTGGGGAAAATCTTCCTGATGGAGTATTGTGCTTTTTCGAGCGCTGTGAAGGTCCCCACAGATCTGCTAATTTTATTTTTGCTAACGTTTCCCCAAATATCAGGCCTTGTGCACTCTCGGCGGCCTCAAATGTGCCAAATCTTGCGCTTGTGGTCGATCTTGAGCAACATGATCCACCTTCTTTCCAAAGATAAGGCACAGTTTGCATTGCCCAACATGCAGAACACTCTCTGTGCCAAGTTTGCGAGTGTTTGAACATCAATGGGCTCCCCTGTGTCCTTCACCTTCTCTGCGAGGTCCATGATCTTGGAGATGGGGCCCACCAGAGCCAGGAGTTTGTCTTGGCATCCCTTCCAAGTCCTGTCAATGCCCTTGTGGGCATCCTTGGTCACCTTCGTCATGAAGGTGAGCATTCTTGGGTCCAGCTCAGGTATCTCTGCTACCTTACCCGGTAGCTCGGGTCTGGGGCACTCTGACTTCATTCGGTATCTTGCCTCCTTATCTAGCAGATTTCTTAAGCACTGTGCCATATAGGTGGTCCCCTTCGGGATGGTGACCAGTCTGAGGATCTAGGGTGCTGAATGGCCTCTGGGTCGAACATATCACAAATATCCTCCTCCTGCACCAGTCCTCTTGGATGGACCTGCCTCTGATGTTTGGCTGCCACCAGGGCCTGAGTTCTCATCCCCTATATTTTGCACCCCTTGGGCAGGGGATAAGAGGCTGGGCTTAGCCAATTTCAGTAGGAAAGCTTCCTTCAGCTTTTGAAATGTGTCAGCTGCCTACTGGGGCTGTTCTCTCATCCCATAAACTTGACCCAGGGAAGTAGAAGAGGCCAGCCTCTTCTGGGTCGTCTTGCTCCCCTGATGTTCAACCCTGCCTTGCGGGTGTAAGCGGGATGATCCTTTTCCTGGACTCTCCTCTCCCTTCTCCTTGCCCATCTTGTGCCTGGGCTGGCTCTTGTTTCCAATGAAGGCTTATAGTGACTGAAGTCTGACGTGGAGGGGTTTAACCCCTTGCGATACCACCTGCACCAGAAAGTCCTCTAGGACCCTTTTGAAACTCAGCGTGAGGTCTGTACCATCCTCACAGAGGAAATTCTCTCCTTCCTCCTGGGCTTCAAAAAGCAACTCGCCCTCATCTTGGCTCTCCTCTTCTTGTGTGCCTTCACTCCATGATTCTGCCATATTCCAGTCAGGCACTGTGTCCTCCACCATGTGATGACACTGTTTCGGAGTAATATGCCCCTTCAACGTGCACACTGCCTTCTTGTCTATGTCAATATGTAAATCGAATATAAATATGAAGGCTCTGTATTTCTTTTTTTCCCCTGCAAATTACTTCTCTTGGCTCCCCTAAGTAAGCATGGTGAAGTACAGCTTATTTCCATGCTGTTTTCCACTTGATCGCACGGAAGGCCTTCATGGAAGCTGCGGTGCTAAGCAAGGTTAGTGGATCGATCGTCCTCATGAGTGAGGAATGCACTGAAATCCCAGGTACTTCCCTCTAATTCGTCACATCGGCCTGCCGACCCATGTCCTTGCAAGGACGCGCTCAGGCATGCCAAATGTGTTATGCCTGAGTGTGCTTCAAATGTCCATATGGGAGACGCGACCCGGCGTCTAGGTATGAACAGTATTACTCACAGACCCAGCTGGCATCTCCCCATAATCTCGTCACACAGTGTTCGCTCTCCCTCATGCGAACACTATTTAATTGTCAGAAGTCGGACACTGCACTGGCAAAATGAAAGCAGAACGCCTGAAATAGAAATACTGAACGGGTGTTGGCTTCCCTAAATCAGCACTACCATACCCTAAAGCGCTGAAATGCAAATTAATACATTTAAATATGCCTCAGAATGCAGTTATGTGTCCCCGACCCTGCTGGGTGTTATAATAACAGAGCAATCAGCTTGGAATTGCACCACTATGGTAAAATGAATTTATCTGCTGGAAAGCATCAAAAAGAAGAGGAAGGGACCCAGGCAGGATGTGACAGGAGGAGGCCTGGAGGGTCCTGATTGGCTGAAGCCTTGAGAAGGAACTACTGTGTTAGGAAAAAACTCATGGGACATGGTGTTTTTTTCCGGGAATAGTTGCTAGTTTGTTTGAAAAAGAACACAAAAAATGAAAATGTTTGTTTAAAGAAGTGTTTAAGGTTGATGTAAAGTTTTCATTTGAGATTTGAAAGCTGGTCGGTGGTAGCATTAAAGAAGGGTAAGAATAATGTGGGCCTCCAGTCTTGAAACACTGTGGAGGAGGATCTTCTGCAAATAGATAGGCCCTATATGTTGAATTCTCTCGACAAAAGGTATTCACATAATGTTAGCATCGGCTCACAACAGCATTGACATCAATTGGAGACATCTTCCATTCAACTGAATTTCGGATCAGAAAATCATGCTCCTTTAGTTCTTGACGTTGTCTTGTTTCTATTTCACCCCATGTGCACATCTTTATGAATTGTGAAGGGTCAGAAATGTTAGGTGGACAACTTTTGTAAAGAGTTTTCAACTTTAGCCATTTTATTAAATAAAAAGGTCGGACAACACCTCACTATCCTCAACAAAGCAATAAGGAAATATATATCAATTCAACAATGATATATAACATATGCTTGGATTCACAATATGATCAATGTCTCTTCTCATAACCTGGGTGAGCTTCCATTCCCCAGATCTGAACAAGGGTTTTCACCAAGTTCAAAAGAAACAAGGAAATCCGGTTTGACACAAAGTTCCAATACAGTTCACAAAGATTTCTACTTGATCACAAAGTTCAGTTGAAAATAATATTAAGGATTCCAAGATGGCGGCGAAGTGGAGAAGACATGCTTGAGTGCAGCTCTGTCCTCTCCCCTCCAGGACGCAACAATAAAGCACATCAGATAGCCGGTGCAGTAGCATAGCAGAACAGAGAACAACCGCACCATACATTAGCCTCGGATCAGCGAATGCAATATCCAACCAGGCACCAGGCACCGGGAGGGGGAGAAGAGCTCGTCGCTGCCACTATCACAGCCCGGGCAGACAAGGAGGAGCTCAATAAGGCCCTGCGGAGAGAGGCGGGAAGTGTCGCCCGTCGCCCCAGAAGCTGCTGGCACCAGTGGGCGTGCGGCCGCAAAAAAGCAGCATTCGTAAACCAGGACCAGCAAAGCCCCGGAGGAAGTGCGATGGAGAAAGACCCAGCAGCAGACGGCACCAGACTGCGGGCAACCGAGGACGTGGGAGAGCCCCAGAACGTTCCCCGTAGCGGCCTGCAGCCCCTTCATGGGATAACATTGGAGTACGGCAGAGGCAAGCGGCCCGGCCTGCTGAGGCTCCTACATCCACCAGGTGACCATGGCGGACTCACAGTGCGGACGGGGAACCGGACCAGAGGGGGACATCTACCCATTCCGGAACCAGCCAAGACCAAGGGAGAGGGCAGAAAATGACGAGAGCGACAGGAGCGACCCTGCAGACGGACGGACCCGCATGAAGAAATTAGTTAGGCCACTGTAAAGATCCGGACTGAGGGGGAGGGAGACAAAAAGTAGGCCATAACCCGAGAACAGGCTTACGTGCAGCCCAGTAAACTCAATCCTCCCCCTCCAACACACAAGATTCGAGGGGCCGGGGGTGGGTGTGAAAACATTCTGAACCGCCCCCCATACACACTCCCCCTCCCCCAGAGACAGGAGGGAGACATCCCAAAAATAAAGAATCCGGGGCCCCCAGATAGCACAATAGAGGAGCCGCCTCATCCCAGCAAAAAATAAACAAATCTAAACGCTCCAATAATGCGCACAACGCATACTGCAACTTGTACCAAAAGCACCTGGAAAGGAAAACAAGCAGAGCTACCTGATAAACCCCATACGCATGCAGTCAAAAACATACAGAGCCCCATACCACAGGAAATACCAGCCATCCTAGGGGAACAGAGTAAGGGGGAGGCAAGTTACCACACCAAAAAAAAAAAAAACAGGCCCACAAGGACTCAGATCTTCACCAAGGGGAGGACATACTGAGGCACAGGGCCACGTGGGGAAAACTTGCCAGCATCTATGCCCAAATCTAGGGGAAAACTTGTGCAAGCCACCGCTCAAAAACCTCAGAAGAAGCAGGATCAGTGTCTGCTACAACTGTGGGTACTGAAGTAGCGACCCCCTCATCCTCCACGAGGAAGAATAATCAAGAGGTCCATATAAACAAAGAGGTAGCGTGAATTGAACCCGACGACATGGCAACAAGGGAAGATATGAAGAGCTGGTTTGGGGAATTCCAATCCCAGTTTATGGCAACAATGCAATCCCAATTTGAGACAATGAAAACAGACATGAGAACAGTGGTACAAGAACTCAAAACAGTAATATCTAGCCGCAGGGAAAGGACTGACACTCTGGAACAAATAACCCAAAACCTCTACGAAGAAGCTCAGCAATATGCAGAGGTCCAGGAGCAATTGCTGACTCGGACCCTCAACCTCGAACAACAATACAAGGACTTAGTGAACAGATCTAGAAGATCGAATATCAGAATTAATAATATAGTAGAGACAGTGGAGGACAGAGATCTGAAAGATGCAGTCCAGCAAGTATTCAATGACATCCTTGATGCAAAAGACGAAGCTGATGTGGCAATAGATATGGTGCATCGGGTGGGCACTAAAAGGACAGGAGAACCAGGAGCGAGACCCTGAGATGTCCTGGTTGCACTCACATCGTACCCCCAAAAGCAACAGATCCTGCAGAGAGCCAGAACAATGGATCATATCAGAATGAATGGCAGAGACATTCAACTATACCAAGACCTGGCACAATCCACATTGCAAAAACACAGAGAAATGGACCCAGTGGTAAAAGAGCTAACGTCAAAGCAGGTCAGATATAAATGGACATTCCCATTTGGACTCCTATTCATGTGGGAAGGGAAACAAAGGAGGGTCACGTCCTGCGATGAAGGGAAACAAATACTGGGAATACAAGATCCAGAAGGACCCAGACAAGGAAGGTTAAGGGAAAGGCCTGCCCACAAAAGAACAGAATGGGAATGGAAGAGAAACGACAGAAGAGTGGAAGCGCCACAGAAGAAGGACTGAATGAACTGATGAAGAAACCAAACACGCAAATAACACAGTAGAGCCGAGAATGTGAGTCTCTTCGAACTGCTTAAACGAAAGCAAAGGAAAGATAGAGCCACTGCATTGCTGCCACACATGCGATGGAGAGGAGGGAGGGAAGTTGGAACACCACTTGGAATCTAGAGGGTTTTAGAACACCCTACACATTATCCCTGAGTTAACGTGGGCATGGCGCTGACGTCGCAATGCCTGAGCAGTCATAGGAACCAGAGCCCACCTCAGGGCAGTTGGGGGGGGGGTGAAGGGGAAGGGGCAAGTTGGGGAACACACCGTTGGGGAAGGGGAAGGGGACCGGGAAGGACCAGGACCATTGGGGAGCACAACGAGGTAGACTCTCATGTATACAAATCCCTAAGCCTCCATGGGGATAAAAATACTGACATATAACATCCGCGGGTTAAACTCCCCAGTAAAAAGAAAGTAAGTCGAGCAGTTTTTAATGCAAGGAAAATACGACATTATCATTCTCCAGGAAACACATATCAAAGGGCAGGACAAGAATAGAATCAGGCTGATAGGGTACAATAAGATAATGCAGGCCAATCATTCCCAAAAAAAGCAGGGGTCATGATAGCAGCCCGGGACTCCTTCAATATGCAGCTGACTCACACAGAGTCGGATAAACAGGGGCGATACCTTTTCCTCAATGTGAAAATAGAAGGGTACCCCATGACACTGGTGGCCTTATACGCTCCAAATATGGGACAGGAGAGCTTTCTCAAAGAAACCTTGGACAAATTAGAAAGATTTGCCGAGGGGGACATTATACTGTGAGGGGACCTGAATATTGCTTCGGATCCCAAGCGTGATAGGTCCAGACCCAGACAACAGGGACAGGGAACAGCTTCGAAAGCACTAAAACAGAAAGTGTCCAACCTTGCGCTGGAAGATGTCTGGACGCACACAAATACCAACCAGCAAGGCTTCACATATTTTTCACACGTCTACGGTACAATGTCAAGGATAGACTATCTCTGGGTCTCGACAGGCATTTTGGGAAAAATGTGTAAGGTAGAAACAGGCTCCATCTCACTATCGGATCAAGCCCCCTTGTGGGGAGAGATTGCACTTTTCCAAAGACCCCGGGGCTATGGAACTGGCGAGTCCCAGAGGAAATAATCAGGGACCCACTGCTAGGGAATACCCTTCGGGAACACATCGAAGAGTACTTATCGTTCAATAACTTACCAGAAATATCCACTGAAACACAATGGGAAGCCCTGAAAGCTGTCACGAGAGGACAGCTAATTGCACTTAAAACCCAAAGAGAGAAACAGAACATCCAATGGGAAAAATAACTAGAAGCTAATATAGCCAAAATTCAGGCCAAAATAATTCAGATACCCACGATTAAGTTGCAAAGAGCACTGAGACACGGCCAAAGCCAACTAGACTCCCTCCGCACTAAAAAAGCTGAACGACATCTGTTGAAAATGAAACACTGGTATTACATAAAAGCGAATAAAGCGGACACACATTTGGCCAAACAACTTAAAGGGAAGAAGCAGGACCGGACAGTGTAGGCGCTGGTGGATGAGAAATGGCACAGGAAAACACAAACTGCAGAAATTGCGAGAATATTCGTGCAATTCTACAGGCCCCTTTACTCTTCGGACCAACCTGACGAGAGTATACAAAAAAACTAGCTAGAAGGGGTAAATTTCCCGGTATTATCAGAAGCCGAGAGACTAATAATGGAGGAAGACATAACACAGGAGGAAGCCCAAATAGCAATCAGAGAACTCCCCAGGAACAAGGCTCCAGTCCCAGACGGTTTCACTGCACAATTCTATAAGACATACAAAGAGATACTTACCCCGGTATCTGACAGCACTATTTAACTACTTCAAGGAGAAAGGGAATGTCACCCAATCCATGAATGAGGCAAAGATGTTGGTGATCCACAAACAAGGGAAAGACCCACAGGTCTCCAGTTCATACCGCCCGATAGCCCTCATAAACCAAGATGCTAAACTGTACACTAAAATATTGGCCACCAGGTTATAGCAAGTACTCCTAAAATTGATCCATCAGGACCAATCCGGGTTTGTCCCAGAGAGACAAACACACAACAACATTAGGAGGGTCATCCACCTAGTAGAAAAAACAGGCATAACATATACCCCGGCGATAGTTCTAGCCTTGGAAGCAGAGAAAGCGGTTGACCGAGTAGAATGGTCACTCCTCTTCCTCACGCTGAGGAAAATGGGAGACAACTTCATAAAGATGGTAAACGCAAATTATAATACCCCCAACATTAGAGTGGCAGTGAATGGAACCCTATCCAACAAAATCACTAGTGGGAAGGGAACAAAACAAGGGTGCCCCCTGTCGCCCCTATCATATGCAATATTTCTGGAACCGCTACTGGTGAGAATAAGGGGCAATCTAGAGATAAGAGGCATTGAAATGGCAGGCCGTACCCATAAAATCGCTGTCTATGCAGATGACGTGCTAGTATCTCTTGGAGATCCAGAGGCATCCCTTCCAACTCTCATGCATGAGATAGAAACATTTGGCTCAGTGTCAGGATTAAAAATCAATAAACAGAAATCAGAAGTCCTAATACTGGCGGGAGACACAACGCAAATATACAAGGCAACAACAGACCCGAATCTGAAAGTAGCAAAAACAAGGGTTAAGTACCTGGGTATCACCCTGACAGGGAAAAACCAAGACCTATACACACAAAATTACCCCAAATTACTTCAAAATGTAAAACAAGACCTAGCCAGATGGAACCCCTTGTCGATATCATGGTGGGGGAGGATTATGGCTATCAAAATGACCATCCTTCCAAAAATACTATACTTATTCCAAGCCATACCGATGAGGATTCCACCAGCCTTCTTCAAAACCCTAACGAAAATCACCATAGCCTACGTGTGGCAAGGGAAAACCCAGAGAGTATCATCAGCTGTACTCACGGCTCCAAGGAACGAAGGCGGCTGTGTGCTCTCACATTTCAAGAAATACTATGAAGCAGCACAGGTATGGGTATTGAAAGAATGGATACCAGACAACTCCCAGAAAATATGGGCGGCACAGGACAGAGCAGTGGCGACAACGCCGACCAGACACTTGCTGTGGATAGGGAAGAAATACAGACATCCAAACACACAAATCAGTGAAATAATTAATGCTACGTTAGGAATTTGGGATCAGGCGATGGAGAAAGGAACACTGACCAAATACCCTGCCCCCTTCCCGCCCCTATTTAAAAATCCGAATTCCCACCGGAAATGGAGAAAAACGCATTTCAGAAGTGGGAAGAGGCCGGATGTAAAATGGTCAGAGATATGTACCAAGATCTAAATATAAGATCGTTTGAGGAAAGCAAGATTCTGCTAGATCTGAACATCAAGGACAGATACAAATACGACCAACTGACTCACTGGCTAAACATGCCCAGAATTATAGAAGCTGCAATGAGAGAGTAAACTCCATTCGAACAATATATAATGACAAACACTGGAACGAAAAAGTTTGTGTCAAACACCTACAAATTTATAAACACATCGGGGGAAGAAGTAAAATGGACATTTATCAAAAGATGGGAAAAGACTATACAGAAAATGATCCCCAGAGGACAATGGGAGCACATATGGGGGATGATACCGAAATTAACTAAGCCAATACAGACAAAAGAAATGTGGATGAAAATCCTCTTACAATGGCATTATACACCTGAGAGACTCCACCAAATCTTTCAGAACTCCCCAAACATATGCTGGAGGGAATGTGGGTGGGATGGGGACTGGCGACATGTATGGTGGGAATGCCCAAAGTTACAGCAGTACTGGAATGATGTCCAATCAAACATGAAACTTATGTTCCCAACAATGCAAATACTAGGAGAGGAAGTATGGCTATGTGGACTATGGGACCCCAAAGATAAACAACTTAACAGAACGCAGAAACAAAACTTTATGGGCCTACTGAAAGGCGCATGGCTAGAAATAGCCTAACAATGGAAACAAAATAATCTGCCCCTGTCCCATGACTGGATAAGGAGGGTCTGGACACATATAACCTTGGAGGGGATAACATACAACATACAAGGAGTACACCAAAGATTCTGAGAAGACTGGGGAGTATCCCTTGAATATCTCCAGAGTGACTATAAGGAGCAGTCGTGCCCACATAAAATAAGGATATTGGACATATTTAACTGACAAGGTGAAGGAAACCTCGGACAGAATGAATGGCTTATGGAAGATCCCGCGGGTGGGGGAGGCGGGTAAAGGGGGGGAAGGGAATGTTATAGTTACATGTTTTAAAACTAATAAAAACAAGTTTAAAAAAAAGAAAATAATATTAAGCTTCAACTCCTCCTGGCATGAGACCTGTCTCACATTTGTCTTCTCCAAGTAAATAACAATTGACTTGGCCAGGATAATTCTCACAACTTTTGGTTTCAGAAAGAAATAGTCTATTGTAACTTCTCTAGGAGTAAGAACAGGTTTCACCTTTCTATACTTTTAGATGAATAACAACAAATGTCTTTGTCAGGATGGTTTACCACAACTTTGGGTTACAAAAAGAATTATAACTATCCCTCGACTGGCTTTCACAATTCTTCTTCGAATGTCACAAATCAACATGAGTTGTTTCTGTTTGAACCACGGTTCAGCACTTGTATCAACTACTACCTGGGTTATTCCTTTACCAGGCTCTTTCAGGCAACATCTTCTTGCTATAAGGGTATACCCGTCTGCCTGTCTACTTCTCCACCAAAATGAATAGAAAAGTGCTTCAGTGGTAACTTCCAACTTAGAATAACAACTTCATTAGACTTCTTTAGCATCAAACTTTAAACAAGTTGCGTGGAAACAAGGAATCACATTAGTGCTCTTTAAGACTCCTTGGCAACTATGCTCCACTCCCTCTGGGTAACCTTCTCCAGAAGGGCAGCCTGTTTGCCACCTTTCTTTCCCCTCTGCGCCAACAACCAAGTAATGACCAAAATATATTCTCACTTTTCTTCTATCTTGACTTTGGCAATGTAGGTTTCAATCACTTGATGATCTGTATCATAGCACATAATCAGTAAGTCTTACCATTAAGCATCTCAGTATTCCCCTCTTCCATTGAGCAATGTTTGTTGTATTAGTATTGCTGGTTGTTAATAGACTCTTGGCTTGGGTATAGCGTTTAAGGTTTAGAACCTTCTTCTGCTGTCCCACAGGGTTTCTGGGGGCATTGCACAATTACATGCTCATATTTACACTGTCACTTTTTTACAACTGGTATTGGTTTCGTATCAGTATTTAAAAATACAGTTACTGCTGCTTTCAGTCACACGTGGTAAGTCGCTCGATAACGCTCCGCTCTGTGTTCGCAGGTCTTCGGTACTTGTGGCTCCTCGTGGTTGGGTGGATGTCCTCCTCTGGTGGTCCTCTACTCATGCCACTGAGGAATGGAACTTCTTCTGCTCCAGAGGGGAGAACTCTGCACAACAAATCTTTGTCGGGCAAGCATCTCTTCCTTATGCTTCCCTCTGTACGACCTATGCAACAGGGAGAGTTCAAGGCAAAGACTCTCCCAGGACCCGCCACCGCTTCAGGCGTTTCAGAGGTCCAGTGTCTTCTCTCGCCTCAGACTTCCCTCTAAGCTGCAACCACAGGCTGCGCTGCTTCTTCCTCTTCCCTGCTATACTCCTTGTTTTCGTGCCTGCACCTGATGGGGCTTTTTAAGCCTCTCAGTCCCCTTTAGGTGCAGGTCATCTACATTAATTAGGAGACCACTCCCACAGTAGTGTTCCTCTGCATCCCACATCCTCATACCAGTACTGAGGGAATTATGGGACTTGAAGTCCCTGGCAACAAAGTTAGTTTTTCAAACCCATGATAACCTGTCCTCACTCTCTTCTACTCACCTCACTCCTTCATCTGCACTTAGGCCTCCCTTGGCCCCCCTCTCTCCATCCATCCTACTCTTGTCCTTCTCACACATAGCACCGGATGAGGTCACCAAGACTGCTTGCTCTATGAAAGTCTCCAAACAGGTGCTTCCCTGCTGTTCTAGAACTATCAAGGACAATATTACCACCCTTGGTCCCTCTTTGTCTGAGTTCTGCAACCACTACTTTGCCACTGGCTCCTTCCCGTTATCTCTCAAGCACTCCCTTGTACATCCCCTCCGAAAAAGGCTGTCTGCGGACTCTTCCTGCCAGGCTAACTACCACCCTATCTCCACTAACCCCTTCTTGGGAAAACTCTTGGAGAGGTTGTTCATCTCCCACCTAATCCACCACTCTGAATCTGTTGGCTGTCTCAATGACCACCAGTCTGTCTTCAGAGCATCCATAGGTAAGGAAACTGCTCTCCTGAACACCTGTGAGGACTTGCTCTCACACCTCGACTCTAACTCTCCTTCTGTTCTCATCCTCCTTGATCTATCCTCTACCTTAAGACACTTGTCAATCATGCCAGCCTTTTAAATTTACTCTGTGATACTGTGGGCATCACTGACTGAGCACTGGCTGGGCTGACCTTTTTCTTTTCAAATTGGCCCTCCCAGGTTCAACTGGGCTGTTTTCCTCTCTTATACCTCACGCAAAATAACTGCACTGGCTCCTTGGAGCACCATTGCATCAAAACTGCGTTTGGCAGCGACAAAAGGATGCCTGCACCATCTTGCCAAACACCTATTGAGTGAGTAGGAACAGGGAGCACACCGAGAAAAGTGCCAGTGTGTGTTCTTGTATGCACCAAAAGCAGTGAATTGAAAAAGACAGCGCTGCTCAGCTGCTTGCAAAAAGTTCCCATTGAAAAGGGAATATTTTACACTAAAAGGGATGCTGCCCTGATTCTATTTTCATCTATTCCATATCACATTGCTTCTATCAATAAGGCCCTGCCATGCCCATCCATATTAACATTGTGCTTCAGCAGAAGAGAGCATTATCCATGAATGACAGGCTAATGTCAAGCTAAATCTGGGAAATCTAAGAAACTTGACTTTCAGCTGCACGGGCAAACCCTTGACTTTTGGCTACGAAATGTCAAAAATCAATGCTTCAAGGAGACCCTGGTTCTCTGGGCCTATGTCAATTTCAGTGGATCTGTATTTTAAACAAATGGCTGTATAAAAGAAACTGACTATGGCTGCAGAACACTATTGGGAATTTGGATGGAAGAGCAAACCTTTTAAAAGGGAAATCCCAGCAGTATTCACCATGTGTCAAAATGGGCTTTTTCAAACCAAAAAAAAATGCCTGTTTTAAAAGTACAATGTTGAATAAAAACCTGTCCTGGCCTAGCAATGAAAAGGAGTTTTGCAGGGAAACATATATGGGCTGTTTTATTCAACAGGCATGCTCCTGATTCAAAACAAAACAAAATAAACTAAAATAAAGAAATACATGTTTTTGGCTGCCATGGCTCAAGGGACATCTGGCTGACCAAAGGAGTGGCCTAACTCCCGAAAGAAGGAGCCACAATAGATTCTAGGACACGAGGAAAACTTTGAATGGTCCAAAAGCACTCAACAGCCTAGGCTCATCAGACTTTTGTCTGGGCTGAGGCCTCATACAATAGGGATTCTGGGACACAGACATGTGAAAAAGGAAATCACGTGACTTCTACTGGGAGCTTCAAAGCCAACTCAAGAGTAGCCTGGAAGTACATGACCATATTTGGAGGACAAAGACAGACGATTTGTTTCAAAAGACTATTTTAATAATAAACTTTTAAGACTTACCTTTGCAACAGGACTTTGCAGGAATGTAAAAAGTTAACAGTTTAAAAGTATTTTTTGTCGTTTTCAAACAAGACGTGGTAGCCTTCACTGCCATATCGGGAACAGAAATAGCAGAGAATTGGACATGTTGAGAAAAGTGTACATGATACCACTGTGAAATTCAATACTTACATGCCTTGTGATAGTCTCTACACATGTATAAAGTTACAGGATTTTAGGTTGAATATTTATCACTAAAAATCCTGAAAAACTGTTAGACAGGTGAAACAAAGTCCTACAACCTTGAGAATTGGACTGACATGCTCTGAGTAAAATATGTAAGCTGCCTGTGTAATTTGTTCAAATGCCACAAATGTAAAAAAGTGCCATTTATGTCAAAATGGGTTGTGGCAAAATTAACTGTGGGAGGTTCTGGACATAGTTAACCCACATCATAAAGCTGATGCCATGTCCTTAACAATCCAACCAGCTGACAGCAAGGCGGTAAGAATCACCCCTGACCAATCCAGATAAGCCTGCCCCACCATATAATTCTATGATGTCAAAATGCTTTAAACATAAGGGTGGCTGACAGAACTCGAGAGACTCTCTCCTGAATTTCCAGCGCCTGCGTATTCTGAC
The DNA here is from genome assembly GCF_040938575.1 of Ambystoma mexicanum. Lineage (NCBI taxonomy): Eukaryota > Metazoa > Chordata > Amphibia > Caudata > Ambystomatidae > Ambystoma > Ambystoma mexicanum. The sequence goes on from NC_090937.1 coordinate 1,287,367,315, forward strand.
ATTCCAGATCCACATTTGCAAGATTCCAGACTCTACTGCAAGGCCAAAGCATAGCTGATCCTATCCCAGCAAGGCCAAAGCATAGCTGATCCTATCCAGCAAGGCCTTGATCCAGAAATCCTACTAAAACCCCATTACAAAATCCCACTAACTTCAGGGAGAAAGGGCAAAAGTGGCTGAGCCCACTTTACGATTCTCCAGTGCCGCCTGCTTGCCCTGCTTGCCTTCTCCATCCAGCTGAGGTGTTGCTGTGCCATAACCAGACCTTTGCCCAGCTGTCTTTTGCCAGGAGAGCCCGCTATCTGGTAACCCGAGCCTTGGAGTCCAGAACCTGGTTGACTTTTCCTAATCCCAAATCCAAGAGTGGATTGTGAGTATTTCCCCTCCCATAGCAATCCATAGCATACCTCATCTTGATACTTTGTCTTTGTTCTACTCTCTAAGTAATCCTATCTATACCCTGGTAACTTGTCCAAAACTGTTAGAATTCTCTGTGCACCCTGTCCTTGTGTTTCTAGTGTTAGTGCAATTCTTTCATTCACCTCATCTTGTAACTCCTTAGCAATATTTCGAATAATTTAAATTAATTCCCACATAGATCTGAACGCGGGATGAAAGGGTTAAGTTGCAAATTAACCTGGGATCGTATCATGTCTTTCTTTAACATTCTAGTCGTAATGGTCTAGTTTAAGTAAAACGTTTCCTTTCTTTCCAAACTGCTTTGCTTAATTGCTTCATTTTACCAAAACTTAACCTCTTTTCACCTTGATAATCTCATCCAGTTTTTCAGCTATAGTCACTCTTTCACATTCATATTGTCCCTATGATGTGCATCTATCACCCTGCCCAAAAATGATTTTGTATATTTCACCCATTTTAAAAAAAAACGTTTTGACATTTAAAGCTGAAAATGAAAGTGTAAATGCAACTTTTCCACGTGTGATTTTGACTGCATCGTGTTCTTACTTTCAACTTGGTTTTGAAATTAATTATTTGTTAAAATCCGATTGTCATTTTAGGCCATTGCAAAGGCCTCTTATTTTATGAGGGAAGGTTGGATTCTATTTGCTGCATCATATCCCTGACTACCTGCTGCTTTTTTCTATCCACTCAGAATTTGATAAATTGTGGGTTGAGGGAACATTGCAGGGGGAAAACGTAACTCGGGTGCTATCTATCCCAATTGATAAAGTGCAATTATTCATTGGTGCTTTCGATATGTTCTTGTAAAAGTTTAACCAAGTGTATTCCAGTAGTTTTTATTGTGATCATCACCCCATTGGTGATTGCTGCCCAACATAAAAACAATTGTGTGATTTCTATGAAATTAAAATCAATAAGTATTGTGTTATCACCCACCGGCCTGGTTCATGGCCCATTGTGACCCGGGGTATTTGAAAAAGAGGGTGTGAGATGGGTTGTGTGCCACTCAAATTGAATTCGTAGAAAAGAGAAAGCATTCCAATTGTGCGCTACATCCTAGGCTAAAACCGAGGTGTGTCGCCCGATTGAAATCCTTAACACAAAATTGGCGGCTCGTAGCCTGGATTGGGTTTGTTTATTCACCTGTGACAGCTTAACAAATAAATAAATATACAAATAAATAAATAAATGAAAAAAAACACAGCTGGCTAACCTTCAAGGTACTGATACTTTGTGTGGTTGGAACACTGGGCTACACTGTAGAAGCGGCCCACCCCCAAACAAATATAATAAGTATCAGGTCTGTGTATAAAATTAAAGCTAAATCAACCCCAAAAATAGATAAAAAGCAACAGAATACAGATCACACTTGCATAAATAAATTAATAAAGAAAGAACACTTTCCAAAATGGCCACAGTAGAGATCAATATAGCTAGGGAGCACATTCTGCACAACATATTTGTCAGGGGTGAATGGCCAGAATGAGATGAAAAAGTCCTGCTAGAAGAAATGATGCAACAAGTCACCGCCATGAACATGAAATACGTGGCAGGACGGTGACCTATTACATGAAGCTTTTAGCGAGTGATACATGACCCTAAAAATTAAAGAGGAGCAAATTAAAATTGTCAAAATCACGGCATACATGTATATCCATATGGGAGTGATGCGGGAAAAACATGAGGAAAATAGAACTCTTGCGCAAAATCAATCCAAATGTTTAGCTCAAATTCAGACTGAGCTAGAATTAGTGGAACAAACATTACAAGAGAGCCAAGATTCGGAGGTAGAATTTGGAAATTACATAAAACAATTAAAAGAGGACTTGGTTCTCCAGCAGCAGAATAATGTAGACCATGAGGCCAAATTAGATGCACTAAAAGTAGAGTGTCAGAAAAAGGTTGTCTCTCTGGAAGAGAGTCAACAGAAGCTGACTCAACAATTAACATATAACAGGGCCTTCTCAGGACAAATAACCATGCTGCAAGATCGGGTCAAAAGGTTGGAAGAGGAGAATCACAAATTCATTGTTAAAGAACTCCACTCCCAAGCAGAATTTGATCAAGAGTGCCAGACATTAAATACCATCAAGCAACAAAGGGATGATCTGGCTGAACAGAGGGGCACCCTAAATCAGGAGAAAGATTCCCTATGTTAGGAAGTAAGCAAATTTAAAAACAGAGTTACAGGAAAGTAAGTTGGGCCTCCAGAAACTAAATGAACTCAAAACAGAATATGGAAAGTTATTGGAGCACACTAGACGGGTAGAAGGTGCTCTGGAAGAGAACACCCAAACTAAAAATGCACAAACTCAGGAGGTGAGCCTCCTGCAACAAAAATTGGTGCAGTGTTCCCAAACTATACAGGCAGCACAAAGAGATAATGAGGCCCTCTGTGAGGATAAAGATGGGCTCCACAAGCAAGTGGCAGCTCAAGAGCGAGTCATAGAGGCCAGTAAAGCCCTGACAGCCGAGCAAAAGGCTCAGATCTTTGCCTATTTAGGGGCTGAAAAGGAAAAACTAGCAAGGTTGGAGAAAGAGTATCCTAGATCTAATCCAAACTGGAGGGACCCCAAACAGATAGCGAGGGACAGGGCAACCCCTGATCATACTATCATGACCTCGGTACTGAGGGACCCATTTAATACTTTGCGCACTGCTGACTTCATGGCTGCCGGTTCACCTGAGCCAGAAACCATGAGGCCATCAGAATTAAATAGGCTTAGCATGATGGAGCCGACAGGTCAGCGCCCCTCAGAAATTGATAGAAGGGCATCCCTGGATAGGTCCAAAAATATAATGGCTGATGTCTCTGACAAGGAAGCCTCCTATGAGGAGAAAGGCAGGGAATTAGATCAGAAGAAATACTACCTCCAAAGGGACCAGTTCGTTCGATTTGCAGAAAAACTGCATGAAATGAGACCCCAAAAGAGCATTCTGAAGATCTCCACCCAATCAGGGCAGTGGTGGGGGTGGATCCGCCGCCAATCCTGGAAGCAGGGAGGACTCAGAAGACTACTCTCCTGTGCGCCACAGGGGAGAAGAAACTAAGCCCCACCATTCTGCGAGCCCCTCCCAAGCTCACAGAATCAGGGAGCGCCTAGCTGATCATGAGGGGACCTCAAACAGCAGTGCCTCTGAGTCTGACGGCGAATGGACACGGGTGATGTAGCGAAAGAAGGCAGATAAACCAAAAAGAGTTCTGGGGAAAGACCCCATTAGGCAGATCAAGGCCATCAGGAATTTCATGACACTGTACAATAAAAACGCAAAATATTCTGTCTGGGAGCATTTGGAACTCTATGAGCAAATGATGGACACATTTCACATAAAAGATAGCCAAAACTGTATAGATTACGCCAAATGGACATCCTCTCCAGAATACTACAGCTTCTTGCTGGACAGGAAGATCGAACGCATTCAAGATGGTCCACCTAGAAGGCGGCCATCTTGAAGCACTTTTCCTCCCATAAAAACCCTTAGGAGGCTTGCAAAGCAGCCTACAATCTACAATGTGGGGAAGACCAGGCTCCACGCGAGTTTGTGCAGGAATTAGAACGCGCCTTTGCCCAAACCACCAGGAGGGTGCGCACGGATCGCAGGGAGTTTATCACGACCTATTTCATGCGCTCCCAAAATGCATAATGACCCAACTGGTGAGGGATTTCCTTAATAAAAGATCTCTGGACTGGGTAATAGAGCAGGCAACCCAGATATATGAAGTCCAAAAACCTCCAGAAAATAAAAATCAGACCAAAAACCCCAAACGAGCCATCACCCCTGCTGCTGCTAAGGTGGCAGAGGTGAAGGTTGCCCCCATTTTGGACCTAGAAATGGGGGAGCCTAAAATTGCACCAATCCCAAACCAACACAAATAGAGGCCAAGAAGGTGGTCAGGGAGGTAATCCCACCAATGGGACCCCAAACTCTTCTTATTATATAACTCCCAGCTACAAGAGCAACCAATCGATCTTGGGGTATGTATGGACTCCCCTAGCCCAAGGTGGGGATCCAATCAGGTAAGTACTGCCCCGGGAAAATTTCCTCCAAGCTTCGCCCAGGAGGGCAGTAATCCCCCAAATGCTGGGTTAAGTTTCTTTCCCTGGTATCCACAAAACCCCAACCTGCAGGACAACCCTCCTTTCTTTCGCTGCTTTCAGGAGCCCAGACAACAATATCCAGGGTACTACGGGAGAAGGGATAGTTACCCTTGCTGTGAACAACCGAGGATTGAGTATTGACCCCTGTACCAGCCGGAACGGGTGTCCCAACTGGATCTCCAGGTCCAGAACCTCACACAGGATCTGGGTCGCATGTTGAGGGCTCAACAGAACCCCCAGTTGAACATGGTGGCTCAGATCCACACCAACCAGGGGTCTGGTGCCCCAGAACAATGATGGGGAGAGAACCCTGTTAATTCACCTGTTCCAGAGGAAGAGGCACAGGAGGAAGGGGGGTGTAGGGCCCTAGAGGAGGCTTCCTTACTCACCTGTGAAAAGCCCCTGGACACCCAGGAAGCAGAACAAAAATCTCTTGCCCCCGAAAATCTGCAACCCAGGGAACAGAGGATGGGTAGGAGAAATAAAGACAGTAAAAAGGCCCATTTTGTGGAGGAAGTTAGTGTCCTCCAGTTTGAAGGGGAAGAATCCTTAGAGGATTCTAGGGAAAAAATCTCCTTCAGGGACGAGGGAATTCCTCCCAAAGAAAAATCGTTCCCAAACAATATAAATGAAGACTGGAAGGGTGTAGGGACTGATTCAAAGTCACCCATCTCTGAACCCTAGAATTGTCATCCTGAGAAGAAAATAGTAATGGAGGGATCCTCCCCACAAATTGGTTGTAGTGACTGCCACCCGGTAAGCGGGGGCAGCACAGCGCTAAAGGAAACGGGGGATTCGAAAATCTCCACTATTTCAGGATGGCAAATTTTATTATAGATTCCAAGACTCTGACACAGAAAACAGTCCCAAATGCCACCATGTCAGAGTCCAAAATAAATAAATTGACCACCCAGCTTGCCCAAAATGCACATTACCTTTGCCCACTTGAAGAGAAAGATAGGAGATCTTATGCCCCCATTCAAGTGAAAGGGCAATGTCCAATTTCAGCACTGATCCCAAGCCACTCTTCTGTCAAAAAGGGCCTTTGAGCAGCTAAATTCAGGAAGGGGGAGATATGCCAGATTCCTCTCACCCCTCTTCCTGGACAACTCGACGGGAATTAAATTCCTGTCGAGGGGAGAGCGGATTTGGAAATTAAAATTGGGCGACACAAGGTGAAACATTGGTCATAGTCGTGACTCTAGAGGGAACACCCTGTCTACTAGGGAATGAAATCCTGCGCAGGTTGTTCCCCCCCCCTAATAGACTTTGTGAACAAAATCCTCTGGACTCAGAATAACAGGCAAATAAAATTAAAACAGAATGTCAACCATGTTAGTTTAAATGGCACATGCCACATGGTTGAACACACATCTGATCATATTAAGTTTAATTTCCAGAACAATCAAATACCTGACGTGACAGTAATTGCTGTAGGACAACAAACTGGTGATGGGAACTTCTCTCCATTCCTGAAAATCAACCTTCCTTCCAGTTTTAAGAGGCATTCCACACTGGAAGGAAATACTTAGAAATTTTATACAATCTGAAAATCCCAATTCTATAGTCAAAAGTGATCAAAAACCAGCTCAAAGTTTAGCTGATATTCAGAAAATTAGAGACCAGTTGTTTATCCCTATTCAGTTAAATGAGGGGAAGGAGTCTGTTCTCGTCTGAGTGTGCACGAACAACGGAAAGAGCTTCATCAGCGAATCCACGTTCAGACAGCTCCCAAAAGATCCAGCCATTTCTACATTTACATTGATCAATAAGTGGGAAATGGGCCTGTAAACTCCAAATTCCAAACATCTCCTGCCTAGCAGGTGTATGATCAAAATGTCTATAGGTAAACAAAGCATAGAACATAATTGTTGGGTCGTGTGAGATGTCCCTTCTGCATTCTATTTAGGCAATGACATTCTCAATTGGTTTGCCATTAATTTGGACCTGATAAATTACAAAGCCTGCTCCCGACTAGGGGGCAATCCCATGGGCTTTGATGATTCTGAAAAAACATTTCGGTCAGCCCAATTGCTGCCATGTGCAGTTGAAGTTCAAATAGGAGAGGAGGTCACCATTCCAGGACAGACCCGACAATTCCCACTTGAATTAAAAATTAAAAAAGAGGACAGAAACTACAAAATCCTGACGCATATGTACACCTCAATGCCCACCTCCAACAGAACGGGTTGGGGTTAAACCCAACCCCATTAGTCAATGTAGAACGCAACACCATTCCAATAGTGGCGGATAACAGCGACCTCAGGAGTATCACTCTGGGCGCAGGCACCATTAATGGAATCTAGGATCTAGGAAATGAACTGATAGGATCAATCCCCTATAACTGTTTTGACAATGACTTACCACCAGAAAGGATCTTCACCCGGCAAGGGGAAAATTTCCTGGTGTACTCTTACTGCCCTTACGGTGAGGAAGAGGTGAACTGTGACATCAGGCAGGATGAGATGATATTCTAAGTCCACAATGACTGCCTCTCCTACCTGAAACCCTCTGTCCAGGTCAATACTCTAACCAGAGACCTCTCCACCAAACTGGAGGAGGCTGCTGAGACAGCAAAACCCGAAGTCTTTCCAGGCTTCAGGTAAATGGTTGAAGAGCGTGTCAACCCCGCTGATGCCTGTGAGACTCCGGAGCAAAAGCAGAAGTTGAAACTGGTGTTCTTAGATTTTCAAGATCTCTTTGCAGTGGACTCGTACGATTGTGGTCGCACCGAAATCCATACTACAACCATTCCCACTGACCCTGGAATGACTCCTGTGTTTGTGAAGCAATATCGCTTGCCTCTCGCATCCATGGAGTCCCTGACCGAAATCATCAAAAACCTTGAGTCCCGTGGGAAGTCCAGTCCACAGCACTTTTAATAATCCATTGCAGGGGATTTTAAAACCAAATGGCCAATGGAGACTCTGGGTAGATCTTAGGGAGCTAAATAAACGGGTCCACATGTCCCGATGGCCTCTCCCATACATTGACCAAGGACTGGCCCAGATCCAGGGGTCAAACGTATACACTGCCATTGACCCGACAAATGGGTACTGGACCGTGCCTGTCAGTAGGGAGGACCAATACAAGCTGTCCTTTACCTTCGGGGGGTTGGGGGGAAGCAGTACATGTGGACCCAGACTCCCTTCAGATACATCAACTCCAGAAACAAATTCAACATCTTCCTACATAAGGCCATACCCGACTTGGGTGAAAGGGGTAACCTGGCCTATGTGGATGATGTCCTGATAAAAAGCTCAACTGTGGAGGAACACATAGCGGAAATCCATTATGTTCTGACCCAGTTGAGGGTTGCCGGAGCAAAACTGTCCTTCCAAAAGGCACAGTGGTGCAGAACCTGTGTCAACTTGTTGGTGCTTGACAGCAGTATTATATCAAAAGCATGACAAGGTCAATAAAATCTCCTATGCGAGTAAGACTTTATCCTCTGTGGAGGAATCATACAACGATTGTGAGAAGGCACTCCTGGCAACTGTGTGGGCATTGAAAAATTACAGCCCGTTAATCCAGTGACAGAATCTGGGCCAGAAATGTGAGTAATTCCAGAATTAGTTCCTGGATTCTGTTAATGCAAGGCTTTCTTGTGGAGGTCAGATATGGCCAAAACAAGAAGAGTCCCCTCGCACAAGGTCTAGCTGACTTGCATGATTGTAACAAAGAAAACTGTCTCGAGGACGAAAGTCTTAAAAACCAGGACAACATGGAGGCATACCTGAATTCCCCATACAAAGTCTATGAAGAAGACAAGTGCGAGGGAATGCCCACAGTTTATGTGGACGAGTGCTCCTAACATGTTGACAACAACAGGGAAAAGGAACTTGTGGCCAGTGTTGGGAATGCCTGGGTGAATGATGCCCCGGAACCCTCTGCTGGGTACAAAATCGGTCCCCGCTGTAGTCAGGTGGCAGAATTGATGACAGTTCATCAGGCCATCCTCACTGCCGTCCAACACCAACTCCACAAACTGGTCATAATCACTGATTCAGATTATGTCCGGAACAGGTTTGTGGAGCACGTGGTTAATTGGAAAACCAGAGGCATGCTGTGTGCTCATAAGAAACCTCTCAAACATGGCAAGCTAATCCAAAATATTGATGAGCTGGTCACCTCTATTGGGATGACCATCTATTGGAAGAAGATCAAGGGTCATTCCAGAATAGAGGGGCCAGACAAAACTGGAAACGACCTAGCTGATCAGCTGGCCAAAACTGGAGCCATCCAGGGTGATCTCCTCGAGATTGAGTCCCTGTTGGGGGAAATCCTGGTTACTGCTGTCACTAGGTCCCAGACAAATGCTCACAATGAACTCTCAACTGCCCAGTGGAGTAAGGATACCCCAGATGCTGATTTAATTACTGCACAAAAAGGGGATCCAATTATTGGGACATTTTATCAACACATTGAGGGCCCTGAGAACTTTCCCCTGACGGATACCGATTACATTGGGAAAGAGGATCTCAGAGTGTTGATGAAGTGTCCAAAAGTTTTCCGAATCCAAGACGGTTTGTTGGTAAGGTGATCCATCTCTGGCTGTGACCAGTGGGTGGTACCTACCGCATTCCGAATCCTGATGCTTAGTCACGCCCATGGCGAGCCACAGCCAGTCATCAGGGGTTTCACACTACTTTAGAAATCTTGCGGGAGGTTGCATACTGGCCACGTGGCAGGACCTCAACCAATACTTGAAGGGGTGTCTTGTGCGTGCATAATTTCAGCCAACATCACTCACACACTGAGATCCCCTCCAGAACCAGAAGAAGTGGATGACACTGCCTTGGTCAGATTTACAAGTAGATTTCATCCGCCCCTTGATTGGCTCCTCTAGGGGGAACAAGTACATGTTAAAAGTAACATGCTTGTTTACCAATGGGTGGAATGTCTCCCACCCCCAAATTGCAAGGCAGAAACAGCAGCTGCCCTGATGATCAACCACATCTTCTCGCATTTTGGCCTACCCCAAATGATTGAGTCAGACCAAGGTAGTCACTTCACCAGCAAAATGATGACAAAGATGTGGGAGATACTTGGGGTAAAAAGGAAACTTCACATTGCATACCGGCGGTCCTCTAGTGGGGGAGTTGAGAGGTACAACAAAACCATTGTGAGCATTCTAAAAATGTTTGTGGCAGATTCTGGGCCAAGTTGGGACATCCGATTACCGCTTGTCCTGATGGCCATCAGATCTGCACCTTCTTCTGCAACCAAGATGTCTCCATTTGAGCTAATGACTGGGCGAAGTATGGTGCTACCTCAGAATCTGCTCTACAGAACACAAGAGCAGACACTGATAAACGCCTCCACAAAACATGAGTATGTTGAAAATCTAAGAAAACACCTTCAACATGCTTTTGCATACGCTCAGCGGAATCTAGAAAAATCTGCAGAGGGGATGAAGACTCAATATAACTTAAAAACAACCAAAAAGGAATACCAAGTAGGAGAACGGGTTTACTTATACAATTTCCAAAGGAACCAGACCAAGGAGCGGAAATTTCTCCCCAGCTAGCGTGGACCTTTGAAATTGTATATAAAATTTCAACTGTCGCCTACAGAATCCACATCCCCAAAGGAGAACTGACAGAAGAGAAATGTGTCCATATTAATCAGCTAAAGAGTTGCCACCTTAGGCACACTTTGCAGCTTATTGAGGAGCCAAGAGAAGATCAAATAGAGGAGACATCTTCTGGAGAATGAGAACCAGAAAAAGAAGAATCAGAAGGGAACAGGTAGGTTTTGAGGTATAATTATTTAACAGGGAGTATTTTTCTTCATGGTCAGGGCGAAAGGGATTCCCCAAAATTCTAGCCAAATCCATGGTCATCTGTGTCTTGTGAGTGATCATTTGTCTTTATTGTCTAAATACTGTCATTATTGAATGCATGTGTGTCCCACTGCTGTCAACCTTCTGGAAGGCAGTCAGTGGGAAAATGTAGTAACCGGTTTGTATTTATTGAATAGATTCATACTGACTGCGCTCATCATAGACCGAGGAGGACCTCTCTGGGGACCTGGAAAAGAGAGATTGAAGAAGAAGCTGGGGGTGTCGCTCCACACCACAAACAAAGAACCAAGATAAAGCTGTGGATTTTGCTTCATTGAGAGACAATGGGAGGATTGTGGCGTACCGCTCCTTGATGGAAGGACTCCACCTGATGAACACCACTTTGCCCTACTCTCCCCTGACAAGGATATCAGAAGAGTCAGGGGGGATGTGTGGGCTACATTGACCCACTGAGCAGAATTCCCATCCCTAACCAAGCTGCGCTTCTGCAGTCAATAGCAAAATGGCTGACCTGGCTCCTTGGCACACCACTGCATCAAAACTGCATTTGGCAGCGAAAAAAGAATGGCTGCACCATCTTGCCAAACACCTATTGGGCGAGTTGGAACAGGGAGCACACAGAGAAAAGTGCCAGTGTGTGTTCTTGTGTGCACCAAAAGAAGCAAATTGAAAAAGACAGCGCTGCTCAGCTGCTTGCAAAAAGTTCCCATTGAAAAGGGAATATTTTACACTAAAAACCAAAAACCAGAAAAAGGATGACAAAACCGGAAAGGACACAGACATCCCCGACCCAAGAGGGCAACCCCCACGGCACCTGGACAGATGACACCGGATAGACTGAAACACAGGCGGCACGCACAGAAACTGAGTCAACTACCCCAGACAATCCCACCAACACTTTCGCCCGCCCCTTAGTTACCGCCAGGCACCACAGTGATGTGGTATTGTCGAGATATTGGCAATCACCACACTACCTGAGAGGTTGACATTGTCAGGTGCACTGGCCACAGGAGTATGAAGGGAGGATAAGAGGAGCTGTGAGAGAGCATGTTAGAGGTGGGGGCCAGAGGAGTAAGGAACCTTATATGCTAGTCGGACCCAGATCAGGACAGAGCCGCATCAGGGGAGACTACGCAAGCCAAGCGCCTCAACTCAGGATAGAGACGCAAACTAACCAGCCCTACTAACAATTTCCCTCTCTGCATACACCTCTCACACTCCAAACCAAAAACAACCAAAACCTACAGCACAACAAACTGCACAAACTTCACTACATTGCAACAACAAAACAATAACACACATAGTCTCGCACAACAGTACACAATGACTACCGGCCGCAAACACCCCAAGCCCAGACAACGGACCCACTGGGCTGAGGCCGCCAACAGCACATCAATGCTCTCTTGCACTTTTCCTCCTGCCTCCCACTAACTCAACCTCCCCTCCTTTTTCAGAGCCGCCAGAGCGCCAGGGGACCACTCTGGTGGTGATAGTGCGCGGTACAAATGTCCTTTAACATTAACATTAACTAAAAAGGATGCTGCCCTGATGCTATTTTCATCTATTCCATATCATATTGCTTTTATCAATAAGGCCCTGCAATGCCCATCCATATTCACATTGTGCTTCAGCAGAAGAGAGCATTATCCCTGAATGACAGGCTAATGTCGAGCCAAATCTGGGAAATCTAAGAAACTTGAAATTCAGCTACACAGGAAAACGCTTGACTTTTGGGCTACTAAATGTCAAAAATCAATGCTTCAAAGAGACCCTGGCTCTCTGGGCCTATGTCAATTTCAGTGGATCTGTATTTTAAACAAATGGCTGTATAAAAGAAACTGTCTATGGCTGCAGAACAATGGGAAGTCAGAAGAAGGCCCAACCTTTTAAAAGAGAAATCCAAGAAGAATTCACCATGTGTCAAAATGGGGTTTTGCGAACCAAAAAAAAAATGCCTTTTTTAAAAGTACAATGTTGAATAAACCCCTGTCCTGGCCTAGCAATGTAAAGGGGTTTTGCGGGGAAACATATATGGGATGTTTTATTCAACAGGCTTGCCCCCGATTCAAAACAAAATAAACTAAAATAAAGAAATAAATGTTTTTGGATGTACTGGGAAATCAGCCCAAACAGGTTTCTGCCATGGCTCAAGGGACATTTGGCTGACCAAAGGAGTAGTCTAACCCCGAAAGAAGGAACCACAACACATTCTAGGACACATGAGTGCTAATTGCTACTTTGGAATACTTTGAATGGACCAAAAGCACTCAACAGCCTAGGCTCATCAGACTTTTGTCTGGGCTGAGGCCTCATACAATAGGGGATTCTGGGACTTCTACTGGGAGCTTCAAAGCCAACTCAATAGTAGCCTGGAAGTGCATGACCATATTTGGAGGACAAAAGGCAGACCATTTGTTTCAAAAGACTATTTTATTAATAAACTTTTAAGACTTTTATCTTTGCATCAGGACTTCGCAGGAATATAAAAAGTTAACAGTTTAAATGTAATTTTTGGGGTTTTCAAACAAGACATGGAAACCTTCACTGCCATATCGGGAACAGAAATGGCAGAGAATTGGACATGTTGAGAAAAGTGTACATGATGCCACTGTGAAATTCAATACTCGCATGCCTTATGATAGTCTCTACACATGTATAAAGGTATAGGATTTTAGGTTAAATCTTTATCACTGAAAATCCCAAAAAACTGTTAGATGGGCAAAACAAAGTCCTACAACCTTGAGAATTGGACTGGCATGCTCTGCGTAAAATATGTAAGCTGCCTATGTCATTTGTTCAAATGACACAACTGTAAAAATGTGCCATTTATGTCAAAACTGGGTTGTGGCAAAATTAACTGTGGGAGGTTCTGGACTTAGCAAACCCACATCATAAAGCTGATGCCATGTTCTTAAGATTACAACTAGCTGACAGCAAACCGGTAACAATCACCCCTGACCAATCCAGTTGTTTAGAGGCACGCCCAGCTAAGCCTTCCCCACCATATAATTCTATGATGTCACCATGCTTTATAAATAAGGGTGGCTGACAGAACTCTAGAGACTCTCTCCTGAATTTCGAGCACCTGCGTATCCTGACAATCCAGATCCACCTTTTTTTTTTATTGTGTTCGGTTTATACAAACCTTTACAATCTAAGAAACTTGACTTTCAGCTGCACGGGCAAACCCTTGACTTTTGAGCTACGAAATGTCAAAAATCAATGCTTCAAAGGGACCCTGGCTCTCTGGGCCTATGTCAATTTCAGTGGATCTGTATTTTAAACAAATGGCTGTACAAAAGAAACTGACTATGGCTGCAGAACACTATTGGGAAGTCGGATGGAAAAGCAAACCTTTTAAAAGGGAAATCCCAGCAGTATTCACCATGTGTCAAAATGGGCTTTTTCAAACCAAAGAAAATGCCTGTTTTAAAAGTACAATGTTGAATAAAAACCTGTCCTGGCTTAGCAATGTAAAGGGGTTTTGCAGGGAAACATATATGGGATGTTTTATTCAACAGGCATGCTCCCGATTCAAAACAAAATAAACTAAAATAAAGAAATACATGTTTTTGGCTGCCATGGCTCAAGGGACATCTGGCTGACCAAAGGAGGGGCCTAACCCCCGAAAGAAGGAGCCACAATAGATTCTAGGACACGAGGAAAACTTTGAATGGTCCAAAAGCACTCAACAGCCTAGGCTCATCAGACTTTTGTCTGGGCTGAGGCCTCATACAATAGGGATTCTGGGACACAGACATGTGAAAAAGGAAATCACACGTCCCCGCGACTTCTACTGGGAGCTTCAAAGCCAACTCAAGAGTAGCCTGGAAGTACATGACCATATCTGGAGGACAAAGACAGACCATTTGTTTCAAAAGACTATTTTAATAATAAACTTTTAAGACTTATCTTTGCAACAGGACTTTGCAGGAATGTAAAAAGTTAACAGTTTAAAAGTAATTTTTGTCGTTTTCAAACAAGACGTGGTAGCCTTCACTGCCATATCGGGAACAGAAATGGCAGAGAATTGGACATGTTGAGAAAAGTGTACATGATACCACTGTGAAATTCAATACTTACATGCCTTATGATAGTCACTACACATGTATAAAGTTACAAGATTTTAGGTTGAATATTTATCACTAAAAATCCTGAAAAACTGTTAGACGGGCAAAAAAAAGTCCTACAACCTTGAGAATTGGACTGGCATGCTCTGCGTAAAATATGTAAGCTGCCTATGTCATTTGTTCAAATGACACAACTGTAAAAATGTGCCATTTATGTCAAAACTGGGTTGTGGCAAAATTAACTGTGGGAGGTTCTGGATTTAGCAAACCCACATCATGAAGCTGATGTCATGTTCTTAAGAATCCAACTAGCTGACAGCAAACCGGTAACAATCACCCCTGACCAATCCAGTTGTTTAGAGGCATGCCCAGCTAAGCCTGCCCCACCATATAATTCTATGATGTCACCATGCTTTATAAATAAGGGTGGCTGACAGAACTCTAGAGACACTCTCCTGAATTTCGAGCACCTGCGTATCCTGACAATCCAGATCCACCTTTTTTTTTTATTGTGTTCGGTTTATACAAACCTTTACAATCATAAAAAGAGTACAAAAGTAAGCAAAGAAACAACCACATTTCAACATTTGTACGATTAAAAAGAACATACAAATTATAAAAACTCAAATTTTTATACAGCAGAATATTATTCACAATTCTCTGATTTTTTTCTTTTTTCTTCACAATAAACGCATGGAAAGTTCATTTAAGTTTGTTTCGATATTAGACAGTAATTCGATCAATTTTAGATTAAAGGAGAGGCTAGTACTACTCATGCAGCGATTCCAGAGTGATTCCATATAATTTCCAGTTTGGTTCTGAGCATTAAGATCAAGGATTTTGTTCCAAAATGATGAAAAAAAGGGACAATAGAGGACCATAGGTTTGAGTGTTTCCTCTATTTCGTCATCCTCGCAAAAACGACGTGAAATTGAGCAGTTTATTTGTGATGATCTGTTCCAATTTTTAGTTTTGGACAGAGTATGAAATTGGTTAAGACGGAAGCGAATCAAGATATTTCTACCAATTGCAGAAGGAAATTGAATTAAATAAAATGAGCGATCACCCCATTTCCTTCGAAATGTATTATATTCTGAGTAAGACGGATTTTGTCCGTCAAAATGCACCAAAAATACAGCTTGTATTTTTTTTTTTGAGCAGGAAGCTGCATGGTCATACTGTTTGGCGTTTCATTGATAGCATTTAGAATTGTGTTAAGTTTGTTGGTAGCAGCTTTCAAAGATTGAATACTCGAGTTGTCTAACAGTTTATGTAACTCAGAATATAAGGTGTTTGTCGGGGGATCTACCATCTTGATGTCATTTTTTATATTGCGCCAGTTTCTTTTTACAGAAAGAGGTAATAGATTCAATTCATGACCGATGAATACATTCGGGATGGAATAAGCAAGTCCCAAAGCAGATTTCAACATTTTTCCCTGAAGTATATCAAGAAAGGAATCAATTTCATGCAAACATATGTCCAATGGATATAACAAGCAGGGTTCAACTTTAAGTAAATAAAAATGGATAAGAGGTAACAACGAAAATAAGCAATATTTATGAAAAATGATTTTCATCTGCGATACTAATGTTTTTGCCTTATTATTAAGAAATGTTTGCCACATACTTAGGGAATAGGAGTCGGCCAGCGGATAACCTAAGTAACGAATGGATGAGGAATAAGGAAGTGCAACACCCTGTAGAAACCATGAGAATTTATTCACTTTACATCGCCCTTCATAGAAGGTAAGAATAGAGGATTTGGTTGGGTTGACTGTAAGATTGCGTTTTTGAGCAAAATCTGCAAATAGGTCAAGTTTTTTCTGGAGGCCAAACGGCGTGCGATCAAATATTAGCAGATCGTCTGCAAAGCCAATCCAATTGTGTCCCTAGTTTAGCTGGAAATACAATTTGCTCTTCCCAAAGTGAATCTATCCCATGTAAATACAGGTTAAAGAGAACTGCCGCCATATTGCAGCCTTGTTTAACCCCCGTTTCAGTAATGATAGAATTCGTTAATGCACCATTTCGATTTAGTCGAATTCGATATGACGTCTTAAGGTGCAACATGGCAATCAAGGCGACCAAAGAATGAGGGATTCCTATCTCAATCATTTTGGCCCATAGAATTTCTCAAATAACACTGTCGAATGCAGCCGTCAAGTCCAAGCTAGGCATATACACAGGCCCCAAATGTGCATTGGTGATTTGAGCCTGAAGATGTGCTAAAATGGTTGCATTCGATGGGCAGCCAATTTGCTTTCTGAAGCCCACCTGGAAAATTGAGAGTAAATTATTTTGTGCAATGTAAGTTTGAAGCTCCTGCAAAAGTAGGAGAGAAAATATCTTAGATGAAGCATCAGTGAGAGCGATGGGACGATAATTACAAGGTAAATCAGGAGGGCCCTTTTTGTAGATGGGAATAATGTGTGCTGAATGCCATGAATATGGAATTAACCCCGTTTGTAAAATCAGATCAAATCGGATTTTCAAAAGATGTGCCCAGAAAAGCGAATCGGATTTATATACACACGGGGGAAGCCCATCCGGGCCTTGCGCCTTGAATTGTTGAGCTTATCGATTGCATCTATGATGTCATTAATCGTCCATCTGGAATTTGTATAACAGATAAATGTTGGGTGGTGATTTTTTATAGAAAAGAAACGAGCAGGCAATTTAAATTTCAATTTTATGAAATTGGTCCACTCGTCAGCAGAAATTACACATTGAGAATCAACTTGTGGGCCTGATTTTATAGAGCGCAATAGCGACCAAGAATGCCTAGTTTTATGTTTTAATAAGTGATACATCATATTTTGATTATCAGCAATATACATAGAGATTTTAAGGAATTTCATACTGTTTTTAAAGGTTTGCTTGATTCGATTTAGCATTATTGATCTAGATAAACAGTAAGGCATAAATCTTGTCATCTCCCTGATTAGTTGGTTCTTCTCTCTCTTTGCTTTAGCAACAGATGTATTGTATTTATGAACATGACTTACATTTGGTTGGAAAGTGGGCGGTTTAATCGAAGCAATTTCCAATAAATGATATTGGATACGCTTCATATTATTTTCCTCAATTTCACATAGAGAGAGGGAAGAGCCACTAAGATCAGTAATGACGAATGGGTCTGCCGCGATCATTTGCAACAATTTACGGCAGACATTCGGATTCCAACGAACTGATAGTAGATGACGATCTGATTCAATTAAAGTTAGGCTCGGAACAGCTTCAAATCTGATAAAAGGTAGATTGATGGATAAACAAATTAACATATGATCACCAAGGCCAGGGTCTGAAATAATAACCGGCTTGATGGAGGAGTACAAGCATGAAGAGACAAAAAAAAAATCAATCAAAGATTTAGATTTTCCTCTGTGCCAAGAGTAGTTGTATGGGTTTAGTGTTATAGGTGCTGGTTGAATGTCCCATTCCAAAAAGAATTCGAGCCAGAGTTGCCCATTACGTGCAGAAGAAATAGAATGGTTAGGGATCAGATTCTTTTTGCATTGTAATACATCATAGCATAATGCATTAAAGTCACCCCCACACAATTATGCGAAGAGATGGATTACGTGCAAAAGCTGCTATCAGAAGTGAGTTCAACTCATCAATGATAGTATCAAGAGTAGAGGACAATTTGTTCCAAAAGATACAGATTAACAACAGAACAGTATTAGGCAAATTCCCTGGGGTTAACTCAACAGTCAATAATCCTTGCGTACTGCATATGTATTTGGCGACACCTTTGGTTAAGGTATTAATTAAAATAGCAATCCCTTCAGAGGGTCGCCCCAAAGAACCATGCAAAGCCACATGTGAGAAAACATGGAAGCCCTCGATTGTGAATGGTAATCGACACATGGTTTCCTGTAAAAAAACAACATCCGGAAGTTATTAAGGCCGCATGAGTTCCAGGACAGGACTAGTAAATTCCCAGAGCTAAGAATGTCCTAACAACCCATTGTTTGGGCTCGAGACAGCTACAGTGGTACCTATTGATTGAATACCCTTAAGAGCAGATATAATTGCTAACAATTGCGTAAGGGTATTAGTATCAAGGTCCAGAGCTCCTCCTTGGTTTTTCAGTGCAGAAGGGCTTTGAACTACTGGGACCTGGGTATTAACGAAACATTCTGCGTCATCAATGGAGGAAAATAGTGTTGGTACTAAGCCTATGGAAAGTAAATCCTCCTTTTGTTCCCAGATGAACTTCAAAATCATAGGGGAATTGTATCTGCAGATCATTTTGTTGTTATTCGTTAATGCAGGTTTGACCCAATCAATGTCATTAGACCTTATCATTCTTAAGGCTGGAAACGCTTGCAGGGTTGAAATAAAATAAGAGCGATTCAGCCTAGCTTTGCCATGGAGTTCAATGTCACTTTCCCAACCCATCACGACAGCTGATTTTAATTCATCAGCAATGTTGTTCGTAGCTCTAGATTCGGTACTGCCTCATAACGGAGAGCAATGAGCAGCTGTAATAGTCAGACTTGGGTTGGCATTTGATGTAACCTGACTCAACTCCAAAGGCGATGTTTTGGGCACTTTTTTTTCTGAAATTGCAACATTATTGCACAAATTTGTAGTAGGAGTAGGAGCAGCCGCTTTTATCATTTGTGCTTGTGGAATTGGCTGGCTTTTCGTGGGCGCATCATTGCATAGACCACGAATAACTCTGTCGTTTTTTTTTGTGGCTAACAGTGGATAAACGTTTGATAGCATTGCTTGTTTAGCAGCCAAGTGTCCCTCATTGAATATGGGTAATGCAATGATGGATTCAGTTTCCCCACACGCGTTACTCTTTGCAGCTGTTTTTTTTTTTTTTTTAGGTAGCTGGTTACACATTGATATGTCACCTCTTGGACGTTCATCTTTTGAGCATAGTTCTATTGAAGTAGCGATAGATGGAAGTGGAACAGAAAGGTTGAGCACTGCTTTGGATTCTGCATTTAGTTGATTCAAGTCAATGGTACCCTCCCCACCAGACAGATTACAAATCTCTTTTATGTTAGAATTGTGACAATCAAGTTTGGGAGCACTTTGGTTCTTAGATTTTTTTTCCGCTTTTTGTTTCAATTTTTTATCTGCCCCTTTTCGCTTTTCGACCCTTAATTGTGCTCCTTTTTGTTTTCTCGTAAGCACAATAGGTGGAGCTTCACAAGAAAGAGTTGCAGCGATAGATTTGTCGCATGCCGGGTTCAAATTAGAGACATTATCTGAGATTTCAAACAGATTAATGAGAGCAGTAGGGCTGTCAGGGGTAGATAGCTTTGGGCATTCCATTGAGGTAAGCTGCCGGTCATGGTTTGGCATAGTCACAAGCATTATTGTTGACTGAATTTCTTTAACTGCCGACAGCAATTTCTCAATATTTGCGGCATTGGATGCTACTAGTTGTTCTATTTTGCCATTCGGGGAATCAGAAGAAGAAAGCAGTGCTGGCAGAGTATCAGAGACAATTTCTGCAAAGGTTTTCGTCTGAGTACCTTTGTCACTGACATTGAGAAGAATAGTAGGTTTTGAACTAAGGACAGAAATTGCATTGCACGCGAATAGCAGGCCTTCAATCTTGTTAATTTTTGAGGATATTTCAGTATTTTGCAGATGAAGAAACCTAACTTCTTCATGCGTGCGTTCGTGTCCTTTATCAAGTAGATTCAGAATTCGCGTGATAATAGGAAATGCCTCTGGATTAAATGGTAAGTCCTTTTGGGGTTCTAAATTCTAAATTCTGAGTATGAGTGGAGTCATGAACATGACCAACATCCCCTATTGGATGTAAGTGAAAATCCTCATGCAAGAAAGTAGCATGGGGTGTTTCCAATTGTGGTTTTGTCACCATAGGGGGCTTTGTCAGTTGTTCAGGACAGAACAAGTTCAAGGGGTCAGATACAGAAAAAATACCTCTTTTTGCAACCCTCCCTTGTGATACAGATACTTTAAAGGGAGCAGACAGAGGATAGAATGGGTCCTGAGTGGGAAAGTGTAACGGGCCCCCCTTTAAGCTTCTTTGCGAGATTGGTGAGGGAGGTTCATGTGATAATCTGATTCGCCTACCCAAATCAGTTTCAATCATAGAGGGTAGAGTGGAGAAATGTCAGGTGATGGTGAAAACTCTCAATCCCCATTTTCTTTTTAATAGCAGCACACACAATACTATCCTCCAAATTTGCACTATCGTCCATCCAGCCATTTGGTGAGCTGGAATTAATAGCATTGAGATCAGAGGTCACACCCGCCGGGGCTATTGTGGATACCGCACTCAATTCTACTGAGCTCACTGTCAGAGCCGGTAACGGAGCAAGCTCCTGTTTTTTGTTTTGAATTACAGGCTCTCTTTGCTTCAGCTCAGAGTTAGTATCCTGATCGCCAGATTGATTGCCCAAATCAGGTTGGGTGACTCCTAGTGTATTTAATTCAACAGTGTGCTTTGAGGTAGGAAGTGAAGTGCTAGAATCGTATTGTCAAGCATCTCCTTGCAAATCTCCTGTGTGGTTAGGTTTATAGGAAGTTTAAACTCTATAACGTCAAGGGGAGTCAACTCAGTATCAGGCTTAATTTTAGACAAGATATCTATAGCCTCCATGACAGAGGAATCGATCACAATCCCCCTCTTAACGTTGGACAGCAAAGAGTGATTTCTTTTTGAACGTTTTGCTGGAGCAGGAGAATGAAATTTGGCTCCACTGCGTAGTCCACTAGACATTACCTTAATGGAAATAATCGTGTGGACTCAAAAGTGCATGATGTTATATATAAAAAAAAGAAAAAGCAACTTAGACCTACCCACAGACCGCAGCACCGCGAACAGCGAACAGCAAACAGTACTTTTTCGGTACTTCTGCCGTGCGCGGTCAACTGGATTGAAATAGGCAGTGGAAAGCACGTCAACCAGGAGGGGAGGAGCTCCAAAAAGAGGAAGTGCCCTAGAAGCAGAGAAAAAAAATGCTTAAGAATGCTGTATGGTGAGAAAAATAAAAAAGAATTAGTTAAAATTCCCCGCCCGCACAATGCAAATCAGTTTATATGACAAGATAGTGCCAGAGCAAGTGGGCACACCATACAGGTTTGGGCACACAGCGTTGGGCACACAGGATATAAGTTCTAAGAAAGGACACCAACGCTGCGTGTGCGTTTGAAAGTGGAGGGGAGGGAGGGCAAAGAGTAACAGTCACCTCAATGATGGGGAAGTCAGGCAAAAGTCCGTGCAGTGGGCAAAGACGTCCTCCACAAGTGTGGACGAAGTAAGGGCACAGTTCACAATCCTAATTCCCCGAAACGTTGTGGCAGCGCGGCACGGTCAGGATAACCAGCAAACAGTACTTTTTCGGTACTTCTGCGGTGCGTGGTCAACTGGGTTGAAATAGGCAGTGGAAAGCACGTCAACCAGGAGGGGAGGAGCTCCAAAAAGAGGAAGTGCCCTCAATGAGGGGGAAGTCAGGCAAAAGTCCGTGCAGCAGGCAAAGACGTCCTCCACAAGTGCGGACGAAGTAAAGGCACAGTTCACAATCCTAATTCCAGGAAACGTTGTGGCAGCACGGCGCGGTCAGGATAACCAGCAAACAGTACTTTTTCGGTACTTCTGCGGTGCACCTTTGCAAGATTTCAGACTCTACTGCAAGGCCAAAACATAGCTGATCCAATCCCAGCAAGGCCAAAGCATAGCTGACCCTATCCAGCAAGGCCTTGATCCAGAACTCCCACTAAAACCCCTTAACAAAATCCCACTAACTTCCGGGAGAAAGGGGAAATGTGGCTGAGCATGCTTTGGGATTCTCCAGTGCTGCATGCTTGCCCTGCTTGCCCGCTCCATCCCGCTGAGTCGTCGCTGTGCCATGACAAGACCTTTGCCCAGCTGTCTTTTGCCAGGAGAACCTGCTATCTGGTGACCCGAACCTTGGAGTCCAGAACCCGGTTGGCTGTTCCTAATCCCAAATCCAAGAGCGGATTGTGAGTATTTCCCCTCCCATAGCAATCCATAGCCTTCCCCCATCTTGAAACTTTGTCTCTGTTCTACTCTCTAAGTAATCCTATCCATAACCTGGTAACTTGTCCGAAACTGTTAGAATTCTCTGTGCACCCTGTCCTTGTTTTTCTAGTGTTAGCACAATTCTTTCATTCATCTCATCTTGTAACTCTTTAGCAATTTTTGGAATAATTTAAATTAATTCCCACATAGATCTAAACGCGGGGTGAAAGGGTTAAGTTGCAAATTAACCTGTTTTTTTTAACAATCTAGTTTTAATAATCTAGTTTAGGTAAAACGTTTCATTTCTTTCCAAACCGATTTGCTCTTCTTTATTGCTTCATTTTACCAAAACTGAACCTCCTTTCATCTTGAAAATCTCATCCAGTTCTTCAGCTATAGTCATTCTTTCACATTCATATATGTCTCTGTAATGTGCATCTATCACTCTGCCCAGAAACAGCATTCCGATTTTGTATATTTCACCCGTTTTTTGACATTTAAAACTGAAAAAAAAGTGTAAATGCAACTTTTCCACGTGTGATTTCGACTGCATCGTGTTCTTACGATCAACTTGATTTTGAACTGTATGCCTTTGTAATACCCTGCCTTAATGTTGCTAGTGATATAATATCCCTGATACTGTGATAAAACATATGTATATCATTGTTTAATTACACATATAATTAACTATTTATTAAAATCCAAGTGAAACTTTAGGCCATTGCAAAGGGTGTTGCCTCTTAATTTATTTGGATTCTGTCTGCTGCCTCATATCCCTGACTACCTGCTACTTCTTTCTATCCACTCCGAATTCGATAAATTGTCAGTTGAGGTAACATTGCAGGGGGAAACCTTAACTCGGGGGCTACCTATCCCAATTGAAAAAGTGCTCCTATTCATTAGTGCTTTGGATATGTTCTTGTAAAAGGTCAACCAAGTGTATTCCAGTAGTTTTCATTGTGGTTATCACCCCATTGGTGATTGCTGCCTAACATAAAAAAATGGTGTGATTTCTTTGAAATTAAAGAAATATTGTATTATCTCCCACCGGCATGGTTCATGGCCCATTGTGACCCGGGGTATTTGAAAAAGGGGAGGAGGTGATATGGGTTGTGAGTCCAAATTGAATTCATAGAAAATAAAGAGAATGCATTCCAATTGTATGATACATCCTAGGCTAAAACCAAGGTGTGTCACCCGATTAAAATCCTTAACACAGTGCTATGCAGATAACACTCCGCTTTCCTTTTAGCTTCCATCCTCTACTCTTCTCCTTCCACTCTCCTGATTCTCTGACTGCTATTCAGGCATGGTGTGCTACTAACAATCTCTGTCTTAATGCTAGTATAACTGAGATCCTTCTCATTGGAATGCCCCCCAGATCCCCCTACTCTCTGGTCGCCTTCCTTGGGCCCCCTTCCCCTCTCCCTCTTGTGAGGCGAAAATCCTCGTTGTCATCTTCGACTTCTCTCTCCTTCTCACCTCATATCGCTGACCTGACCAAGAACGCCCACTTTCAGCTTTACCTCCTCAGAGGCATTCTCCCTTTCCTCACCTACCCTCAGAATCTCAATGTCTCCAGAGCTCTGGTTCTCGCCAGGCTGGACTACTCAACAGCCTCTTCCTCAATCTGCCTCTTTTCTCCCATCCGCCCTCTTCAACTAATCCAGAATAAGCCTGCAAGACTTATCCTTGACCTCAAGCCCAGGGACTGCATCTCACCAGCCCTACAATCTCTCCATTGGCTCCCTTTGACTGGATGGATCAAATTCAGACCCTCTGAATCATCCATAAGGCTTTCTAGGGCCAGAGGCACGCGCTACATCCAACTTGCTCTCCCCAAATACCTCCCTGCTAGAGTCCTTCGGTCCTCTAGCTCCAACTCTTTGCATGCCCCAAGATTCTCCAAGCAGAGAGTGTGGGGTAGATATCTTTCTTCAGAAGGTGCTCACTCTGGAAAGGCCTCCCTGCCCCTATTAGGCATGAGCTGGATCTCTAAGTTCTGGAAGCTTCTCAAGACCTTCCTTTTCTCCTCCTCCTTCCCTGGTAATGCCCCCTACGGTTGTGACTAGCATCCAGGCACCTTCTGTGTCTTACAGGGACATGGCCCTCCCTTATCTTGTGTACCTCAGCACCCCCTACCAGCACTCGCCTTTCGGCATCCTTGCCCATCTAGATTACTGAATCTGGTCCACCCCGCCCCCCCTTTGCACTTGTCAACCCCTATACGTCTCTCTGTGCACTTGCATTCTGGCCCCCCCAGCTCTTATCCAGCCCCTTGGGCCACCTTAACTCCTGCTCTGACCCCTTCCCCTTGCCTCACCTTTCCCTGACCTACACCCCCGCCCTGCACTCCCTCTTGCTTCACTTGCACGATCCGAGTGTCACAAAGCCTAGTAGGACAGTTTATTGTTGTTCATCCTCCTCTGCCACCACCTCCCCTTCAGGCACCTGGTAACACTTTCTGCTGTATAGGTGCCATACAAAGGCCCAATAAATAACTTTCTATTTTGCAATAAGCCATTAAAAGACTAGGGTTTCAGGGAAAGTTAAACAGGGGAGTTTCTCCCTCCTCCTGACCTGTTTCCTCTCCCATGTGATCCTCCCACAGAACATCAACCCGAGTGTTGGGATTAGGAAGTGTCTGCCTTCCCCTGGCCACAAGAGGAAGGTCCCAGGTCAAGGTTTTTGGGGGAATCATGATTCATCACAGACCAGCCACTGTCAATGCATAATGGGCTTGATAGATAAAAGGTGTAGTGATGTTGAAGGCACACAGAAGAGACCTTTTGGAAAAAGTATAAATAAAACGTGCCTGAGCTTAAAATTATAATTAAAACATGTAATTGCAAAACCTATTGTTAGTTAAACCATTTGATTACCATTGTTACATTTACAGGTCAAAAGGGATAACTGGAAAAAATACTTAAAAATTACTTCTCAACATTAAAGTAAATAAACCTTGGTTGAGCACAGATGTAAACAAAAAATAAAGAAAAACAAAAAAGATTAGCAGAGAGCTATTAAGATAATGGACACAATAGTGGAACATCCTATCATTGTTGAAACAGAGGTCTCTGAATGCGTACATGCAAACCTCTGAAAAATGACATGCTACATCTGTAACTTAAGAACTATAGATGCAGCTGATTTTCGAGCATGTTGCAGTTTCACCAAAATATTAAAAAATGATTTAGCAAAGCAAAAAAAAAGAGCTTAATGCAAAGTACAAACAATGAGACACATGTGGATAATTATGCTGTTTTGATATGTATTGCTGAAGGAAGTCATCTGCAGTTCCATAGCAACAAGTGATTGTAAAAATGCATTGAGACTGCGTTTCGGTTTGGCAGCCGTAGGCAACATGCGCAGGGGGGTTCATTGAATGCATCCACGTCGGACTTTAAGTTACCACAAGATGGCCGTGGCGATCACAGGTGGGTCACAGTGTGAAGCTCCTCAAAATTAGTGTTGCCCCGAGGAAAACTCACTTAATACACTGCTATGAGGGTGTATTGATAAATAATGGAGGGGGTGACCACTCTTTTTAGTGTGTAGAAGACTGTATAATTTGTTGCTTTGAAGAGTGCTGAAATAATAAAGTTATAAACATTATCTGATGCACTGAAATGTGTATGCTCACCACACTTTAGACCTGAGTTTCAAGAGACCCAATCTTTCATAAAACTGTTGTCAAACCCTATTAATGGCAAAGAGGTCCCCAGACCTGTACCTGTAACAAATTAAGGACCTATTTTTTTACTTAGCAGAGGGAGTATTTAATGAGGAGAACACCTGTGGAAAGATATGCAAACATTTTCCCGTATGAAAAATAAAAATATTCTTACTGAAAAGAATTAGCAGAAAAAAGGGAGATTTAGACACTCCATCAAGAAGAGACCCCTGTCCCCCTCCCCCTCCATCCATGGGGCACACCACTACCAGCAGGGAAATCTCATTACCGCCACCATATGCATGAGGCAGTAATCCCCGAACCCCTCCCTCATTCCAATTGATTGAATTCATTGTCAGGTACTCTGGATAATCTATACCAAAACAGTGTAAATAAAAGTTCTGTATCTAATGCTAATAAATACTGGCTCCATGGTTGCATGGAATGTTATGAGAGGAACGGTGAGAAGAGATTTCAGACTGAGAGGTTGAGAAAAAGGCAGGAGGTGATAGATGGAGCAGGGGCTTTGTGAAGATACTTAATAAAGAAGCTGTTTGCCGAAATCTCACCATTGTCAAGCGCTTCTTTACTTCACATCAAGGCGTCGAGGATGGGATACGAACCCACACATGCAAAGGACAAGGGATTAGCATAAGATACAACACACACTCAGGGATAGCTCTGAATCAGATCATGACCTGCTCAGTATCTTATTTGGGAAGGTTTCCCTTTCCATATGCGCCCGGATACAGTTAAGTCTGTCTTGGTGCACAATATAAATAATCAAAATGTGGTGTTGGTGTTTGTTTGTGTGTTTTATATTGGGTGTTTTTTTTCAACTATTGTATTTTGCTCTTTTATTGTTGAAATAAATTAAAAGGTTTATTAGTATGTCAGGGAGGTTACTTGATTGTGATGTTTGTTTATTGATATGCAATTTAGTTAAATGGTTTTGAATTGTTTATTTGATTTGCTATTCATTTCTGTATTGTACTGCTGTGTAATTTATTGGTTGACATACTAATAAAAAGATCTCCTTAGCAAGGGTTAAGGAAGCGTTGAGGTGCAGTTAGGTTGGGAAATGGACAAGTGTGTAATTTGCAGAGAATAGCCAAAGTGTGAATGTATGTGTGAGAGGCCTTTGTGCAGGCAAGGCACAGGGTTCTATGAACGGATCATCAGGCCAGGCCCTGACAGGGCCATAAACAGGAACACACGGAGGGAGTCTATAATTACCATATAACGGCTTAACTGCTGAAAACCCGACCCACGTGACCCCTTTAGTTACCGCCCCCTCCCTAGCCCAACATCCCTTTTCTTGCAATGTTGCCTAAACTGAAGGCCACCCACATAACTATGTGGGAGGGCAGCACTAGTCACGTTACAATGTGACATCTCCCCCCTTTTTAGAGTACAGCCTCACCCGAGCTTTTACCACATTTCTTCGATCAGCCTGAGGGGTTTTATACGGCAGTGTTGAGGCCTTCTGGGGCAAGGAAGCCCTTTGGTGGGTGAACGTTCTCCTCTGCACTGTTCTTCATCTTCAGAATGATCACTGTCTCCTTGATATGAGTCATCTGAAAATGATCCATCAGCATTGTCTCTTGACAACTCCCATTTCTCAGGTATGCAACATGGAAGTCTCTTGAAGCAAGATGAGTTCATTGTTATCTCTTGTTGGTGATCTCCACTGGCTGTTACCATGTTGCCCGTTTTGGCAGTCACTAGCAGCATCTCTGGGGCAAACGTCCAGTCTTCCATCCGGGCCCTTGGCTGGCACATCACTACCTGATCTCCTAGATCTACCTTGCATTCCTCTGCTCCCCTTCGGGTGTCAACCCTCTCCTTCATTCTCTCCTTCTGCTCCTGATCACGAACCTTGACTTATTGTTCAAGAGGAGTGATTTGCTGTCTATCCTGACCTTCTGGTTGTCTGGTTCTTATGACTCATCAAAACATGAGGTCAGAAGGGCTGTCTCCGGTGGTGCTATGAGTGTGAAGATAATCACGTAGCAGCTGATATAGTGCCTGCTCAAAGGGTTTATTGATCAAGTTGGCTATCTGTAAAGATTTCTTCATGTTGGCCATGAATCGTTCGATGATCCCGTTGGCCTGAGGTCATCTTGGTGTTATCTTGCGTTGAAGGAACCCCATATACTTGGCGAAGTTCTCAAAATCATGACTTGTAAATGGGGGTGTATTGTCGGATTTCCAGACCTTTGGTATTCCATAGGCAGATAACCATTCGGTCTAGTGCTGGAATGATGCACGTTGCTTGTGAGAAAGTAATACAAATCTACCTTTGGCCTAGCCCCGCACGGGCAACCTGTTGTCAGTCTTAGACAATCTCCTAGGGTGGTGTGGATCACTATGCCCCCCATGCTCTTGTATCTCAGGGCTTTTGTGCACTGTGTTACTTCTATCTTACTCCTAACAACATACTCCTATGGACACACTAACATAAGACACAAAGAAAACACATGAATCGATTCAACAATAAAAACACTTTTATTCGTACATAGCAATGCATGATGCAAACACTACTATAATGTAAGTCTCGAATTTGCACCTTTTATGCTTTTGGTGCAAATCTACTAGTAATGCAATAACTATAAACCATACAGGCTTCTAATGCAAGCAATCTAATAACTCCAATCCACACCATTCCTCTCTCTCTCTCTAAGACAAACCCTGTCTGATTACCCCATCTATCATGTCAGCCAAAGCTCTTTGTGAGAGTCTGTTCTAATTCCCCATGCACATGTCTCATTCAGCAATACTCCCCTTTTTTTCTCTGTGTTCCTCTGTCTCACCTCTCCCGCTAACTCTGCAACCAGTCAGTCAGGGCCAAGCCTCTCTCTGCCAGATCTCATCATCTCTGCTCGGAATGTTTCCCTAATGCTCCCTCAATCTCAGAGTCATCCAAATGTCTCTCGATCTCTAAATCTCTCAGAGAGCAGCTCCATCCAAAACTCCATCTCCAACAACTAGAAACTCTCAAAGCCTCACCTCTCATTATACTGTTCAATGACGTACATAAATCTCTATGGTTACACTCGTCTCTCTAAGCTAAAATGCCTCTCTTTCTCTCTGTCAGCATTTCTAAATGTGAGCAGTGCCTAAATGTCTGTGATGCATGTACTTGTACTTGTACTTTTCAATCACTGCGTGTTCTGGTCAATGTGACATTTTCTACATTTCTATACCATGGCCTCCTTCAGTCTGCCTGTGGTACAAAACACCATCTCCTCATATTTCTCCATTCACTCGGTCTCTACTTATGCATGTCTCTCCGTGCAAAGCTTCTCTCTTCATGGTTCTGCCCCACCTTCTCTCTGTCTGTAAAGCATCAGCCCAGGGCCTGATAAGGCCTTCAATGCCTTCTCCACTCAGACAAGGGTCGCGTTTACCCCTGTCTGCCAAGCAACTGTTTACGCATACTTGTACACTGTAACTCACAACAACTTCCCGCACTCCGTGGCGCTTCTGTGTGTCTCATTGAAATTATTTCATGCCTTGTCTATTCTCGAATGTAGTGCCTAACACATTCATTCATACCAAGCACTATACTCAAAGCTCAATGCACACTCTAAGTGCACAATCAATGCGTGTCTCTCAACATGCATACATAATACATAACATATCTCTACATGTGTCTACAAATATAACATGTGTCTCTAAATGGCACTTCAAATATAACAGGCCTCATTCTATTGCAAATACATACAAAGTGGCAGAATAATGTGGATAGTCTAATGATGTCACTACTAATCAGAATGTATGATGGATAAATGATCCCTAAATGGGCAATGATTCTGTAATAACAAACCAGGCTTCTACATACTATCAGGTTTCACAGTGTCAGCCCTCTCCTTCATTCTCTCCTTCTGCTCCCGATCACAAACCTTGACTTGTTGTTCAAGAGGAGTGATTTGCTGTTGATTCTGACCTTCTGGTGGTCTGGTTCTTATGACTCGTCAGAAGGGCTTTCTCCGGAGGTGCTATGAGTGTGCTGACCCGGTCCCCTCCGCGAGGCGCCGGGCCTTGTGGAGGGTCCTGGACCTGAAGTCCTCCCAGCGCTTCTTGACGTGCTTGATGTCGCGGGTTGCCACCCCCTCCGCATTGATGGCAACCACTACGTCATCCCAGATCCTCTCACGTCCTTCCTTGTTGGCGCGTGATGCTCCGAAGAGGGCATCATAATGCCCCAGGACATGCTCCACCAGGACACCAACTTCCTTCACACTGAAGCTGGTGGCCCTCTGCCTCTCTGGCTGGGGGTCGCCAGTGGTCTCAGATGGTGTTTGCCCCGACATGGCGACCCCCGAGGCAGGTGTGGGTGGGCAACTGGGTCCTGGGGCTGGGCTGTGGAGCGATGGTATCCCAGTCGGGAGTCTTCTGTTCCAGCAGGGGTGGACACAGCAACTGGAACCCTGGCTGATGTGCAGGCACCAAATAGCAGGGCACATGGGCAGCAGGCAGTCAGGCAGCAGCAGATGGCAGGTGGGAGTGTGCTTGGGGCTCAGGAAAATGGCCTTCAGGGCAGGAGCGTGGTCTTCCGTGTGTGTACGCGTGGCCAGCTTGATACAGAGTGAATTGGCACGTGAAAAAAGTGCACGTCAGTGTGAAATCGAGGAAAGGCCCTGAGCGCGTAAGCGCATCAGCACACGTACGCAATTTCATTGGACCAAAGGCCCTCAGCGCGTAAGCGCATCTGTGACATATCGCACACGGGCGTTGCCCTTTCATGTGTAAAACTTCCCACGCACCCCCGAAATAGACGCAAAATAGACGTACCCCACTCGCACAGGCCCTTTCCCGTGTAAAACCTCCCGCGCACCCCAGTAGTACACGTACCCCACTCGCACAGGGCCAATCGCATGTGAAACTTCCCGCGAACCCCAGGAGTACACGTACCCCACTTGCACAGGGCCAATCGCACGTGAAACTTCCCGCGAACCCCAGTAATACACGTACCCCACTCGCACAGGGCCAATCGCGTGTGAAACTTCCTGCGAACCCCAGTAATACACGTTCCCCGCTTGCCGTGCTGGTACAGGGCTAGCATAGCCCTTTGCGCTGGATTGGGGATTTTGATGGCTTTTCCCTGCACAAGCGGCGTTCTTGGGGGCGTAACTAGCGCTACTGCAGGGTCGCTGCGCCACTGTGCACCACGGCTGGTTTAGGTAGCTAAAATCCATGAATACGCTGTGCGCGGAAATGGATTTTAGCGCATGCGGCTGGCGCAGAGATTTGCACGCGCCCACTGTGCACCAGCCGCGTGCGCCACTTGTGCGCTAAATTCTATGAATTACCCCCTTAATGTCTTCTTTCACAGTCTTGTTCTTGTCTGGTTTGTTTCTTGGCGTGTGACATCCAGCCAGTCCGGATGCAATGAGTCATTATAGCGAGAACTTTATCATTTTCTGATTCTTTTTGTATGGTGGCCCATTCCACTGCTAGTGGTTGAAGACGATGTATGATTTAGTTAATGTTATTATCGGCTATGGATGGACCCGCTTGGGGTGTGCCTGCAGGGTGTTTTGAGAGATAATCAGCCGGGTTGTTTTCTTTTCCTGGGCGATGTATGATGTTAAATTTGTAGTCTTGAAGATCTAGTCCCCATCTGGCGATCCGAGGGGGCATTTCTCTTTCTATGGCCTTGTTTGCCCTTCTCATGCCCACATATAACCTGATGGAACCGTCTGGTGATTTCTTTGGTACGGAAACTATCGGGAACACCCACGGAGTGGGACCTGTTGCAGGCTCTATGACATGCTGTTTTATTCATTTGTTAATTTCATCCTCCACCTGAGTTTGTATATCAATAGGTAAGCCTCGGTAGCGTTGGGCGATGAGTTTTATTTCAGGATTGATATGAAGCTGGACTTTCCGGTTCTTCGGCTTCCCTAGCCCTTTGAACAATTTTGGGAAGGCCGCCTCAATAACCTCCGGCCGAGAGAAGTACTTGGGTGCCATCAGTTGATGCATGATATGAACCAGTACCATGTCATCTGCAGTCTTAAAACCGAGTATGCAACAGTTTTTTTTTGCTTCTGTCTTGAGGACATGTACTTGTATTTTGCGACATGGGATTTGTGGACACACGTGACAAAGAAGACACCTTTGCAGGGCAGTGGTGTGGAGGAGCTATATGGGTAGATGTCAACCATGGCCTTCTTGAGTTTTGGTGCTTTCGGGAGGGTGTTGTAAGCTTCTTCGCTAATTATATTGACTGTAGCACCAGTGTCAATGAGAAAATCCATGGGCGTGTCATTAACTTGTATGCTAAGAACAGGGCTATGCTGGGTTGCAGTGCTGTTATTCAAAAACCACACATACCTCTTTTTCCGCTGGTCCTCTCCTGATTAAGACGAATCGCTACTAGAAGGTGACTTCATTTCGATGTAACGGACATAGCGCCAGCACCTGCTGCGTTGGAAGGTGTCAGACAGCCAGTGTTCTTCTCTCGAGTATGTTTTCTTAGTGTCTCTCTCTTCTCGCCGTTGCCACCTGAGGCCTGTATCTGGGCCTCCTTCATGCGGGTTTGTTGGTGCCAACTTTCTTGGATCTTTGAAACTTCTCCAGAAGGTGGGCTGGATGGGGGTGTTCTTGCACATGGCCCTGAACTGCCCTGAACACAAGCACACTTTTGTCCCAGTGCAGGGCACACTCCCGTATGATGGTATTCATACCTACACCTGTAACATGTGGCCTCAGTGCATGTTGGTAATGAGTTGGCTGAAGAGAGTAGTTTGTTGAAAGCTTCTTGCTCAGTGGAATTTGCCTATATAGTGACTTTCCCCAAGTTGTCCAATTGAGATTCCACTGCTGCCTCCATGCGTGCCAGGGCGAGAATTTCATTGAGCGACCATTGTTTTTGCAGGGGCTTCTTATGAAAACCTTGAGAGTCACACCCAGCTATTACTTGGGATCGGAGTGCTTCATCATTGGAGTATCGATGGAATTTGCAGTGCTTCAACTTAATGGGTAATCTCATTACAAAGTTGTCTAAGGATTCTCCTTTCTCTTGGTGTGTAGTGTGAAAGATATGTCTTTCATAATCCACATTAGTAAGTGGAGTGAAGTATTCTGTTAATGTGGTGTGTAGCTCTTGATATGAGGCAGTGTCAAGATTGATTAATTCTCCTACAATATCTCTGACTGCTGGACCCACTGCCAAGGAAAGCGTGTTTTTGAGTCTGGTGTCATCTTTAAGTCCTATGCCCCTATATAGAAATTGAAATCACATAGCCAGGTTGCCCATAGTGGGCCTAAGTTGCTGGTATCTCTTATGTTGAAGGCATGGAGAACATGTAAAACTTGGTACCCTCCACTTGTAGAGGACTGTCTCTGATGTGGACGTGGGATCTTCCACAGACATGGTGAGTGGCTGGGTTCCTCGAGGAGGTGCTAGCGTGGGTTGGCATGAAAATGGCAGACCCCTATTTGAATGCTGTGAGCTATGCTGTTTGGCAGTTTGTTTATGGCGTGTCCACTTCTATGGTGTCTCTTTCTATGGCCCACTGTTTATTTTTCTTCTTCTCCCTGGATGGTGGTATGTTTATTTGGTGATAAAGAAAAAATAGACCTCAGTAGTGAGGTTGGAAGGATAATTCTATTGCACACTTTTCATACACAAAATGAATGTATTAGAAAATACAAAAATACCATATACTGTTTGCTATAAAATCCACAGATTTGACATCATCAACTTCATTCCATCTTACATACACATTTTCAGTCACACGCATTCAATGTCAATTTAACACTAAACTTGGTCATCACCTCCATGAAACCCTCTTAAAAAACACAACTATTACAATTCTTCACACCTAGATAGACTAACAGTGTGTATGTCTGTTAAATGGCATAAAGAAGCTTATTAACAAAGTCTACTGAGTCTACAGAGCTGGCCTTCAGCTCAGCAACAGTAGAAGAGCAGCAGTGCTTCTGCTGACTCACTCAGGTGTGCCCCATCAGGGTTGTATGTCGGTGTAGTCATCTGGGATGTCAAGTGATTTAGCAAATGTGTCCTGCACTGTCTCATTATGCAACCTTTCCTTGGCTAGCATTTTGGTTTCAGAATTTAGCATTAGGCCCCCAGTTCAGGAACATTTTGAATACTTGTAGCCTGCATTGCATTAGTAACCAATATTAGTAAAGAGGACAGGGATTTATAGTGCAAGGGATGTTGCACAACCATTTTAGCGACAGGCATTTTTCCATTCAGTCTTATACTAAACGAAATACTTGACATGCACACCTGGGAGTACAATACCTCAAACAGAAAGAAACTTCTCAGGAAATTAGTACTACGCTAACCTCTAAGCAATATAAGGCAGGCTATGGAATATACAAAACTACTGGATTAATTTTAACTGAGGCTAAATACAAAAGGTGGGAAAGTTAATTTGAACATCAGAACCAAAACCCGTGCAGGACAACAGACATTTGCCTCCATGGTAATGGAGTGATAACTGAATAAGACATTGAGAAGCCCCAGAAAGATCAAAAAAGGAACAGAATCCACAAGTGAATAATTTCAAAACGAAGGACTAAGAGAGACCAGAATATCTATATCAAGTACAACCTGTTAAACATTCCTGTGCACTTGACCCAACATCCAAGGAGACTGCGCAAGAGACGGATAGGTGTGATATGAAAAACATTGCATTTCACGCAGACTCAAACAATGCTTTGGTATCATCAGGTCAGATAAGCTGACTTCTCGTCAAGCTGCAGCTCAGAGAGAGGGTTTCTCCATCAGGTTCATCTTGTGTCCTCCCTCGTGCCCAGAGTCGGAATGGATTCTGCTCTCATTGCTTCTGGATCACTCCTTTGGCTCTCTCCCAAGAGATTCCCATCACACCCATTCCAGTACAGCACACTCTGCAATCCATCCCTTCATACGCCCGGAAGTCGTTCTACATATCTGATGGTGCCCTAAGACAATCTCCTATTCACCCACTCAGATTGTTTTGCTCAACCTTCAACACCCGTCACATTTATACCTTGCCAAAAGCTGCATCAAATGACGAACTCAAGAGCATGTTGCTGAATTCACAATCAAATGGCAAGCATCCCATTCAACTTAGCAGCCTCATCACGGACAACTGTCTAGACTTGCTCCAACTAAAACCTGGCTCACGTAATTTAGCATCCCTTTGATTATCAAGATACTCCCACTGACTAATAGCCGTCTACAGAAATAGCACACAGAGAAAGAAAGTGGTCCAACCATCATCCATTAAGCTTAATTTTTCTGTAACAGCATACGTATTTGAGCAAGTAAAATGGAAGCCCCGGGTGCATGCAACATTTGACCACTGCCATACCCAGGACAACCACAGTTCTTTTCCTTTCAGTGAATGCTTCAAGGAATAATTCTATAACATGTCCGAAAGGAAGGTAGGAGTGTGGGTTGTCTAGAGGGCAACGCTCTAGGACTACGAGCAAGAGTAGATATGTTGAGTTACATGCACTTACTCTTGTGTCCAAGCCCTCTTCTGATTTTTTAAGAAAGCTGAGAGAGTGGCGGGGGCAGCCCATGACATGCTCCACGTGCCAAAATATTCTTCAGTCTTACCTTATTGCCTTCAACTCTTGAATCCTTCACCAGTCGATAGTACTTAAACAAGTGAGGAGTGGCCGAAGGCACTGCCTTGAAGACCATGTCAAGGTGCTGAGAATATCCGCAAGCGGTGGAGAGGATCTCCCGAAGAAGGTTGTGGAATTCCTGCGAGAGTATCGGACCACGCTGCATCAATCGGCGGGTGTAGCCCCTGCTGAGGCGCCATTTGGGCACTGCCCTCGCGGCATGATACCGGAGGTAGAAGGAAGAGTACCCGGGGTCATTGACAATGAAAAAGTGAGGGAGGAGCGGGCAGCCTGCAATCAGAGAGAGAGCGAGAGGAGAGGTCTCCAAGACAAGGAGGTGGCTGTAGGTGATTCCGTGCTAGTTCGGAATAGCCGCCCAGAAGGCAAACTGTCACTGCCTTACGAGCCTCAGCCGTGGACAGTCACGCACGTGAAAGGAACCATGGTCATGGCAGCATGCAACCGGGGGACTGTCACCCTCAACAGGTCCTTCTTCAAAAAAGTGGACACTTCAACGAGGGCCAGTGAACCGGACGAAAGCACACCCTCCGAGGCTGTCCCAGAAGGTCAGGCGGACGACGCCCAATGGGAGGCCGCTCCGCACGCAGAAGGTCCCAGCGCGACTTCGCAAAGCACCCATCGGTACCCTGTGCGAGGAAACCGCAGACTGCCGGCTTGCCTCAAGGACTATGTCCTGGACTTGGGAGACTGAGCCGAGGTCATCGCAGCCAGCCAACCCATGTTGTGTTACATGCTTTATATTTTCAGGTTATACTGTTCATTCTTGTTGATGCTATGTTGTTTTTGTTGAAGAAAAAAAGGGATGTGACGTTGCAAGCATGAACGACGCATGCGCGAGCCTCGTTCTGGTCCGCGCATGCGGGTTGATAATAAAGAACGTCTGTGCGGGCAGTTGCCGCCGGGACGCCGTAAGGCACGCACGCGTGTCCCTTGTCTCATTGTGTGGATGCGTGTGAGCAAGTGTGTGTGCGGGGTTGCCCGAGGCAAGGGCACACCCACAACACTCTCCAGCAGCTGGATTGGCAGATACCAGTTCAAATAAAGTCCCATAATGTTCAGAAAATGGTAACAGCCATTCCAGTTTGCTGAAAACCTTTACTTGTATCTTGCTTTCCGACGTACAACCATTGAATTTAAATGAATTTAATCAAACATTCTGCTCACCCATGAAATGGATTTGTCAACATGTGCTTCTCGCACTGGGTGCTCTTTCCGGATGTGAATTGCTTCACTCTTGTTTAAACTATTAAAGTTATTACTTTTGTTGGTTTCATCAAGATCTACAAAGTATTTAATTCAATGGCACATGTATTGAAAGTGTATGTAAAATGTTATTAAAACATCTTGGTCACAAAGACTGACCATCAAAGGAATAGTGATAGAGCTACAAATGTGACAGATACGAGGCAGTGCAGCAAGCAATACCACTATCATATGTAAGGGTGTAAAAGAAGGATACTGACACACAGGTGGCATGATTGCTGGCATGAACCTGTATGGTTCCAGAAAATAAAGGGAAAACCTAACTTACCCTAACTCTAAGATGGGTTGCCCTGCCTCAACTAAACACCAATGGCTCTGTCAGAATGTCAATGCAAATCAGTAGTCCACCTCCCTGTGTCGAAACCCTAGTTCTGTCCCTTACACTTAATGCTAAACCAAGGAGGTGGTTGATCTTCTTGATCCAGAAGAATGTCTCCGTTTTTCTGGAGAATGGACCACAGTTCCAACTGTAAGGTGGAACCTGGGGGAATGACTCCCTTTCCCAGGTCTCAATCCTTTTCCAAGGCACAAAATAAAGTTCCAACTCAGCCATCAACATTCCTTATTGCCCAAAGTTATGTCTTCCCAATTGGGTACCTGGAGAATTTCTCCCTTCTCCAGGTATCTTGCTCTCACGAGTTTTCACAATGCCAGGGGGATGTCACCCTTCATCTGGTCAAAACACACATGGCAAAGTTCAAAACAATTCTCCTTGGCAGATAATTGAAATGGCTCCTTTGCCCACGTCGCAACACAAAAGACAAAGTTCAAAACAACCAGGGGGAATTACCGCCTTCCAAAACATTGGTTACCAGGAGAATGACTCCCATCTCCTGGTATCTTGACCACTAGAATTCGTACCACTTGGTTTACTAGGAAAATGCCTCCCTTTTCCTAGTATCTTGACAGTTCAGCACAACCAGGGGGAATGACTATATTCCCCTGGTTTCAGTTACCAGGAGAATGACTTCCTTCTCCTGGTATCTTTTCACTTATCACAGTTCCAAATCACCATGGGAAATGACTGCCTTCCTCTGGTCTCTTGTCTCAGAATTACAGTTCTTAACTTCTTTTCTTTGATTGGGCTCACTTGGTATCTCCCTTTACCGAGTACTACTACGAGGAAGATGGCTGGTGCTGTAAGCAGATCTTGGGTCCCTGACCCTGGCTCCTCTTTCTGGTCGCTTTGGCCCACTCAGTTCATTCTCCTGCCAAGTGGGACCGTGAGGAAGATACCTCACTTCCTGTTTGGGGTCACAGAGGCCTGCTTCCCTCACTCCCCAGCTTAGCATTGTTGGCTCACTCTACCACCAGGTACTGATGTGAGGGAAATGCCTTGTTTCTCTTTATGGTTCCCCAGCGCCTGCTTCTCTCCTTCTTAGGCACAGCACCCTTGGCTCACTCTCCCACCAAGTACTGGTGCGAGGGAGGTGCTTTGCTTCTCGATGTGGGTGCCAGACACTTCTCTGGTGGCCAGTGGTTTTAGTGACACAATTGGGTTAAGGAAGTTTTCCTCTGAGGCAGAGCCTTCTTGCTGCCTGCTCTGTGCCCCTACAGGGCCTCCTGATACTCTCCGTACCTATTACTGGGGCCCAGTACCTCTCTGGTCCTTTCTGGGACCAGGCATCTTCACTGCAGTACCGGCATTCCTTTTCCCTCACCTTGTCAGCTGCCCAAGTCTGCTGTTTACCTCTCTGCCTGCTGCTTCTCTCAGTCGTGCTACCTCACAGTTCTTCCAGGCTGGCGGGAGTCTCCATCCTGTGCGACCTCCTTGCCTCTGTCTGCCACTCGGCCTGGTTCTTCTTTCTTGCACACGATTAGAAACTCCTGGGTTTGTTGCGGGCTGAAGGACAAGACACCAAGTCCTTCTTGTTTGTTTGTGTAGTTTCCTTTATATTTGGTAAACTCCACCCTGGTGTAACGCCTACACCTGCAGTGGGAGCTCTCAAGTCAAACTTTACTCCTCCTAGGGGCCACCTCGTCTCAGAACTTGGGTCAGGCAAATCCTTAGGGCTCTTAAGAATCTTCTTCGTCCCACTATCTTTAACTTCACAGATGTTGCAGACGCACATGCGTCTATCCTGATCATGGGAGATTGTGTTTGTAGAGGGGTCTAGGGATTGACGGAGTGTGTAGGGTATGAGTGGAGAGTGTGTATACTGGAGTTATCCCTAAACATTCTCCCTTGTTCCCAAAGAACAAGTCTCTTCCCATGAGATCCTCCCTCTGAGTACTACCCCCAGGGGGACTATCAGGTAGCTGCCTCACCACCCTGGCCTCATGGGAAAGGGCTCACCTTCATAGAGAAGTGACATCTCGGGATTCATCAAAAATGCTATACAAAGATTGTGCTAATAAGCAACAATTATTGCCCAATCTTTTTTTATTAGCACTGCAGTGAGACATGCAGTGCATCAGCACCTTTACATTGACAAAAGGTATCCTTAGATGGTGCCACAATAGTGTCAAACACTCCCTTGTTTATGTTCACATCATAAGAAGGTGCATGGTGTTATGACTAATATGGGCAACACACCAAACCCAAACATTGCTTTTAGACCGTTAATAGAACAGCTCAAAGTATTCAGGTAAGCAAACGGATTACCAACGTGTATTTTATCTGTGTGTATTATTTCTGCATACTTAGGAAACGTCTACATTAAGACATGTACAGTTTATCTGTAGTACATTTGAATCTGCCTTAGTATGGGCCTTGCAGAGGTTCTGGAGGCCATACAAGCTGCAGGCACC
Source organism: Ambystoma mexicanum (assembly GCF_040938575.1). Lineage (NCBI taxonomy): Eukaryota > Metazoa > Chordata > Amphibia > Caudata > Ambystomatidae > Ambystoma > Ambystoma mexicanum. The sequence continues at coordinate 1,287,407,005 of NC_090937.1, forward strand.
AAACTTGAAGCATATAGCCTCTCAGTCTCATGGCTGGGTAGTTGTTATACAACTGAGTCATCTATTCATACAAAATATATACATATGCCTGGTATGGGTATAGCTGTCCGCGGTAGTACACAACATAGCCCCTGGTGTATGGCCACTTCTAATGCTTTCCCCTTACCATCGACAACTGCCGCCGTTATCCTGCCCCATGAGGTTGCTTTCAAGGCCCATGGGAAGGGAGAGATGGCAGGCTGTGAGATGGAGGATTGTATAGGTCGCAAAGAGTCTAATATATCTAGTGTCTTAGAGAAAACGCATATAAAAGTTCCCAGCACTTACAGGACCAAAGTAGAAGAGGAGCCCACTGTCATTAATGTGGTGCCCACCTGCACCTCCTATCCTGTTCAAACAACCCAGGATGTACTGTGTATGGGTCAATGGCTATTGGCCTTGTCCTCTGGAGGCATGGTATCACCTGGGGCTTCCCAAAGTGATATATCTATGCCCTCTATACACCATAGATGCGACCTGCCATTTAGTGAAAATAAAAAGAGTATTGTTAGGGGCAAAGTAAAATGTATGCTGCTTGTGGCGCTGCCCCTTGAACGGACGCGCACGCGGCGGCTTGACGTTGCACGCCGCCGCGTGCAGTATAAATAAAAGGGGCGTTCCCAGCTGCGACAGTGCGACCGGGAAGCCCGAGCAGTACAGACGTGTGTGCGTGTGAGTCTGTGTTTGCTGGAGGCTTACGGGCATCGCAGGGGGGTTCAGGACAAACCCCCAACAGTGGTGACGAAGTGGGGATAATGCCTGGGCCCGGCGGTGATTGAAAATCAATTTTTTTTCCCGGAAATGGAATTCAGATTGCATTTCGTTTCATGCCGTAGGCCGTGCATCGACCACGCGGCTGGCGGCCATTTTGAATTTCGGCCATGGAACCTCACCAAGCTCTGGTTTGGGCGGTGAGTGTCATCCAGGCCAAATTTTTGGACACACTGTTAGCAGGCAGTTATACCTGCATGCCCTTGCCCAATTTTCAAATTTTATTTGATTTTTTGGGCCTCTTACGTCGAGTTCAAGCGAGGAGGAGGGCTACAATGGCTGGGCCTGCTTAGCCCAAATTTCCTCTGACTCAATTTTTGGAACCCCTGTGCCTACGAGGTGCTGCTGCAGCTGAGGAATAGGTTCTTCATCATCCTCTTCATCATCAGGCTGGAGATCGTGTTCCTCTTCATCCTCTTCATCATCAGTGAGTACTGCTGCAGCTGTGGATCTTCCATTTCTCCTCATCTTGTTCATTATCATGTCTGGCTGCTGTGGCTGTGTATGAGGCCATCTGTGAAGGGGCACACTCTGCCATTGTCACCTTTGCTACCAGGTTGGATATTTCATTTGCCTGGGAGTGTGTCTGGACTGTGTTGTGGTGGTGGGTGTTGAGTTGCGGCCCCCAATTTCCACGCTGGGGGTGCCTGTGCGATCAAGCCCACGAGCGGGGCTGGTGATCAAGACGGTGGACTGCCAGCAGTTCAACAGCAACAGCCTCAGGACGGTGGGCAAGCAGCAGCTCAACAGCAGCCCCCCCAGGATGGCGGACAACCAGCAGCTATACAGTAGGCTCCTCAGGCTCAAGCAGGAAGCCAGGCTCCATTGCCTCAGGCGCCGCCAGTGGTGCAACCGGTTGCTCAGCCAGCACATCCTGTCATAGCACAAGCCCATGCGGCCCTGCAGCCTATCCCGGAATTTGACGTCACAGGCCCGCCATCCAGTTTAGGGCCCAGATGGAAGAAGTGGGTTGATCGCCTCGATATGTACTTTAGGGCCGCACAGGTGGCGGATGATGACAGCATGCTGGCAACCATGTTGTACTCGGCGGAACCTTCGGTCCAGGAGATATTTGAGTCGCTTCCACCAGGGGACGGTTCCTATGCGGCAGCAAAGGCAGCACTCCAGGCTCATTTTCTGCCCCTTGCCAACTCGGACTACGAACGATTTGTGATGCTGTCCACGAAGCAAAAGGAGGATGAGACTTTGGACACCTTTTATGGACGCCTAGGCGCCCGTCGCTGGCTTGTGCATGGGGCGATGCAGGGGACATTAGAAAAACAATGCTCATCCAGGCGTGCTCCTCGGGCAAGCTCAGAAGACAGGTCCTAAGAGAGCCGGGCACCATGTTGCCCCGCATCCTTGAGCTGGGGCGATGCCATGAGGTGTCTGAGGCTCGGGCAGCGAGGATGGAGGCTGGGTCGCGCTCCGTCAAGACAGAGGAGGTATGCGCCATGTGGCGAGGTGGAAGAGGCATCAGAAGACCTGGTGCTGGACCCTGTGACAGAGCTGGAAGAGCGGGTGAGTCCTGCCAGAAGTGCGGGTACTACCTTCCCCACCCAACAGAGTGCCCAGCGGCGGGAAGGACATGTGGAAGGTGCGGGTTGCCCGATCATTTTTACCGGGTGTGCAAGGCAGCCCTGCCCGTGATGGTGCCCAGGGGCCCGGCCCAGTCCGGGTTCCTTCGCCAGAATCGCCCGCCGAATGTTGCCCTGGTGGACCAGAGCGAGGAAGATGCCCCGATGGAGGAGGTAGACGAAGAGGAGGAAGAGAACATCTTCTTTGTCTCCAGTGTGGGGGCCCTGAAAGGGAAGAACAGGAGACAGCCGAGGTGTGTGGTGGAGGCAACAAGGCGCCAGTCCCGGTCCTGCTAGACACAGGAGCGTCAGTCAACGTGATGCCTGTGGGCATTACGACGCCATGGACACGCCTCCCAAACTGGTCACACTGAAAGCTCGCATCTTTGCATTCGGGGGCATGGAACCCATATCGTTGGACGGAGCCTTCGTGGCAAAGGTGGAGCATGATGGCTCGCGGATCACTGCACGGTTCTATGTAACGCCGGTAAGCACGAACACCCTGCTGAGCTGTGCAGCAGCCGAGGCCCTCGGAATCGTCAGTTTTGCTTACTCGGTGTACCTCGAGGACATTAACGACCTGCTTGACAAGTATGTCGCCCTATTCAATGGAATTGGACAGATGGCTGGCGAACCGGTGAGGTTGCATATAGATGAATCGGTGCAGCCCATCGCCCTAAAACATCGCAGGGTACCCTTTCACCTTTGTGAGCAGGTGGACAGGGAGCTGGACAATCTCGTTAATCTCGACATAATTGAGAAGGTGGAGGGTCAGACTCCTTGGGTGTCCCCGATTGTTGTGGCCAGGAAACCCAAGCAACCAGATGCCGTCCGGATCTGTGTCAATATGAGACTGTCAAATAAAGCCATCAAGAGAGAGAGGCACCTTACCCCCACAATCGATGATATCATTGCCGAGGTGCAGGGTGCTCGCTTCTTTTCCAAGCTGGACCTCCGAGCGGGCTACCATCAGGTGGTCCTACACCCAGAATCGAGGTACATTACCACGTTCACCACCCGCTAGGGGCTATACCGCTATAAAAGACTGAGCTTTGGTGTGTCCTCGGCAGTAGAGGTCTTTCAGAACATCATCCGGGGTGCCCTCGCAGACATAGAGGGCGTTTTGAACATTAGTGATGATACCCTGGTGTTTGCCAGGACGGAGGTGGACCATCTGAGGAGGCTAGCCAAGACTTTTGAGAGGCTGCAGTCGCTGGGCCTAACCCTTCACAAAGAAAAATGGGAGTTCCTGCGCCCGTCGATTGAGTTCTTCGGCTTTGTTTTCAAAGAGGGGGGTGTGTCGCCGGATCCCAAGAAAGTCCAGGACATTAAAAATGCGCAGCCACCCGAGTCGGTGTCTGATGTGAGAAGTTTCCTGGGCATGGTTACATACTGTGGACGGTTTATTCAAAATCTTGCCTTGAGATCGGAACCCCTCAGGGCCCTGACGAAGAAAGACTCCACCTGGCACTGGGGCCCGCTTGAGCAGGTGGCGTTCGAGGACATCAAGGGTGCGCCGGCGGCTGAAGACACCATGGCATTCTTTGACCATGCCCTGCCGTCGGAGGTCATTGTGGACGCCAGCCCGTTTGGCCTGGGCGCCGTGCTAAGTCAGATTGGTCGTGATGGGGGTGTCCGCCCGGTGGCCTATGCCAGCAAGGCGCTGTCTGAGACGGAGCAGAGGTATATGTAAATTGAGCGTGAAGTGCTGGCGGTGCTCTGGGGCTGCAAGCATTTCAGATTATATGTCCTGGGACGCCCGGTGACGGTCGTGACTGACCACAAGCCTCTGCTTCCCATTCTGGCAGGGTCATCGTCCAAGCCGCCGGCGAAGATCGAGCGGTGGATGCTCGCTATCCTGGAGTATGGGGTCACCTTGGTGTATCGGCCAGGGGCGAACAATGCGGCAGAATATCTCGACACCCGGGTGCACATGGGGGAGAAGAGTATGACACCTGTGCTGAAGAAGCAGATGATCATGTCCGCATGGTGGTAGAGGCGGCCACGCCTAATGCGATGCCCCTGGGGGAGCTAGAGGCAGCAGCAGCGGGAGACGAGTGTTTCCAAATCCTGAGACACTCCATGCAGCGAGGATCCTGGAAGTTGGTGCTGGAGGACCTGGCGGGACGCACTCAGGAGGCCAAAATGGGACTGGAACAGCTGTGGAAGGTCAGGGAAGAACTATCATTCTCGGCGTCCGGCCTGCTGCTCAGAGGTGATCGGATCGTCGTTCCTCAGTCCAAGGTGAAGGACGTGATCGCTCTTGCTCACCATGGACACCAGGGCGCTGCAAAGACCAAGGCCAGGCTACGACTGAAAGTATGGTTCCCTGAGTTCGAGCGGAAAGTGGATGACTTTGTGGCGGCATCTCCTCTGCAGTGAGAGCCGATCATAGAGGCGATGCCTCGAGGGACGCGACCCTGGGAGGTGGTCCATGCGGACTTCGGATCTACAACGATGGGCACCCACTTTCTAGTGATCGTCGACGAATACTCCAGGTACTCTGAAGTGGAATTTGTGGAATCGGTGGCCTTCGAGCACGTGGTGGTGGCCGTGGAGAAGGTGTTTGCGGCCCATGGTTTCCCCCACACATTGTGCTCTGACAACAGGGCGCCGTTCCAGAGTGAGCGGTTCTCGGAACTGATGGACAGCTGCGGGGTACAGCACCGGAAGATCACCCCCTTATGGCCGAGGGCAAATGGCGAGGCCGAATGGCTAATGAGGACACTGAACAAGACCTTCAGAATTGCCCAAGGCCAGGGACAGTCCCTCCAGAGAGCCCTCTATCAGTTTCTGCGGGTGTACCGCACCACCCTGCATGTTTCCACAGGGGTGGCCCCGGCCGAGGCTCTATTCAAGCGTTGCCCTCGGGGTTTGCTGCCCAAAGTGAGGGAGAAAGAGCCGGGGGTGATCGATAACCAACAGGTAGAGGTGGACCCGCGATTGAGGATTGAGCAGGAAAACATCAGGAGGGGGCTCTGTCAGCAGCGGCTGGAGCCAGGTGACGAAGTCCTCATCCGGAACAGACACCTCCATGGAAAGCTCTCCCTTCTTTATGAGCCAGAGCTGTTGGAAGTCGTGGCGGTCACGGGGTCCATGGTGACCGCCTCGAACGGAAGGTCAGCTGTCACCCGCAATGTGAGTTTCTTTAAGAAGTTAGGAGACCCGAGAACTGACCCTCCCCCTGATCCGGACTTAATGGAGGTACCGGACAACGGAGGAGACCAATCGGGCACACCTGAGTCCCCTGTCCGGGGAATACCTACGGACAGACTACCCATGCCGGAGGTAAGCCGGAGGTACCCCCAGAGGGCTGGGCGAGGGAAACCCGCTTACCTCAGTGACTATGTGCTGGGACACTTATCTGGTGGGCCTGAATCCTTGGACTGTTAAGTAAGGGGACCCGGGTGGATGCTAATAAAGGGGCATGTGGGGAAGCTGTTGTTCAAGTGTTGTACTAGTATAGTTTTTGGTTTTGTGGTGTGTAGTATTAAAAATTTTGTTTGTTGTCCTCCTGAAAAAGGAGGAGTGTGGCAGGGCCCCTTGAAGGGACGCGCACGCGGCGGCGTGACGTTGCACGCCGCCACGTGCAGTTTAAATAAAAGGGGCGTTCCCGGCCGCGACAGTGCGACCGGGAAGCCCGAGCAGTACAGACGTGTGTGCATGTGAGTCTGTGCTTGCTGGGGGCTTACGGGCATCAATAGGGGGTTTAAGCCAACCCCCAACACTGCTTAACACTAGGTCTCTAATTAGGCATACCACTGAGGTTGCAGATTATATTGTGGATCGACAAATAGATCTCTGTGCAATCACAGAGTCATGGCTGCGTGATGCAGCTGGACCCTCACTTACTCTGGCAGTTCCCGATGGTTATAATATTCTCAGGTGTGACCGGGTAAATGCCAGAGGTGGTAGGGTTGCCTGAATCTATAATCAAGCCTTATACATAATATTGATACTCCACATATCCCGGACTGTGAAGTGCTCTGGGCTAAGCATCAAGTCAATCCCAGCACTATGATTAATATTGTCATTGTTTACAGACCACCACACAGTACTGAGGATTTCACCACAAACTTTAGTGACGTTCTAGCCCCCATGTTAAGGCCCAACACTAAAACTTTGATCCTTGGGGATTTCAACTTTGGCTATTTTTAATCTTTTGGATGCGTCAGCTATGCTATAGAAATCCATTTTACTCGACCTTGGGTTTGTCCAGTATATTACGTCATCTACTCATGAAAAAGGTAAAACCTTGGATTGGGTTCTATCTGAAAATATCTGCATTGAGGATGTACATAATGGGCAATGCCCATGGTCGGATCATCATCTCCTGGGTTGGAATATGACTATCTTTGCAGTCCAAAAAACTCTGAGAGGGTTGCAGCGTTACTTTTAGAAACACCCGTAAACTTACTCCGGCAGGTATGGCTCCTTTCTTTGCACCCATAGTAAATGACTTGTCTTACCTTCACTCGGTGAAAGAACTGTCCAATATATATTATAAGACATTGGAATTAGCCGTTGAAAGCTTAGCACCAGTGAAATCCTGTATACTTACAGAACCACCTGATAAAAAATGGTTTATGCCAGAGATTCGGGTCCTCAGAAATAATGTCCGGTTGGCATTTAAACACTGGGATAAAAAAAAGTCGAATGAGGATAAACTCCTCTATCTGCAGGCAGTTAAGGCCTATAAATCATCCATTACTTGTGCAAAAAGGAATGTTTATGACCTTCGCATCTCTGGTGCTGCACCTAGCTCAAAGGAGCTTTTTAGGATCCTCAAAGACTTGGAGGCTCCCTTTTCTCCGCCCAGTCAGGTGGAAAAAAAGCCACATGGTGTAATAATATCCAGGAGGCTTTCCTTGACAAATTAGAAAAAAAACACAGGAAAGTATCTGTTGTAAAAACAAAGACTGCCAGTGGATGGGAAGATCACTCTAGAACAAGTAGTTCACAAAATGTTCCCAAAGTTTACATTCATGCCCATATCAGAGCAGTATCTGTCTGAAATTCTGGGCAAACTCAAGCCTACTAACTGTAGGGGTGATGTTTGCCCGGCTATTACTGTTAAGGCCTGTGCCCCACATCTGGTGCCCCTGATTACGTTTGTTAATGCATCTTTTAGGGACAATCTGTTACAAGCAACATAGAACCTTGGACCTCTCCACTTTAAAAAAAAAAAAGGGCTTCTCTTGATCCCAGCATAGCAGGCAATTATCGCCCCATTATGAACGTACCCTACTTATTGAAGATTCTTGACAAAGTAGATAATCTTCAGATTGAAGCCTTTTTGGCCACACATGACATTTTAGGACCCAAGCAATCCGGCTTTAGAAAAGCCCATAGCACGGTATCTACTCTCTTAGAACTCAATACCAACATTATGCAAATCATGTCAGGGGGCAAAACCACCATGGTTATTGAAGGCAAGCGTCCACAAAAGGCATTACCCTCCCCGTAATGAGAGGCAATAATGGACACCCCCTGAGAGGGAATGAGGCCAAGACCAAGTGTGGGTAAATGTAAAAGGTTCTTTATCTAATCAAATAGGGCATGCAAAGGACTCTGCAAGCTCCGAGAGCGCTCTGTCTGACAATAGCAAAGCCAGTCTTATTTATTACAAAATTTTGTCATAAAAACCTACACACTATAGGGGGCACATAGTCTTGGGGATTGGGTGGCGTCGAATAACTATAGGTGCAGTTGTGACAAGCAGCTCCATGATTGGTGGACATCAGCGTGGTGCCAACGTGGGGCGGATAGGTCAGCTGGGCTCATCGGGGGGATAGGTCAGCTGGGCTCATCGGGGTGGGGCTGCCAGGCCAGGCGCGGTCAGTGTCGTTGATGGACAGGTGCCCTGACATTCTGCCCTTGTGGCCACACACACAACATTCATTTGTTTAGATAATTCCGGTTGTCCTGAAATCCTGCAATAGGTTACTCTAAGGGTTAATAAGACACAGGAGGAATACATATAATGTGAAGCTTTACCAATACATCAAGACACTGTTACTTCTGACCTGTTGACCGGGTGTCATAAACCTGGGTGTCTGGTCTGAGGGCATGAGGGGAGCTGCACTGTCATTCTGGTCTCGTTAGATGTAGTGAAGAATTACTTTACAATGTGTTAGTACAGGGTTGAATATCTGCTCTCCAAGGCCCATTAACTTGGGGTGAACCGGAGTACCACTGGATCAGCGAGGGTGTACCTCTGGCCCCTTGAGGCGGTGGGGTTTAGGACCGGGTTGTAAATAATTCATTTGGCCGACCATGGCAGTCTGGGACATGGGGGGGGAGGTGAATACTTAAAGCGGGTCCAGCAGAATGAGGGGAGGTGAGGCTGTGCTGCTCGCACACCAGCTTTTCCTGGCGTGCCTTGGTGGGAGGGGAGAGGAGATGGCCTTGGGTGTGTGTGTGTGTGAGCAATTCTCTGTGCTTGGGCTGCACACTATGTAAAACAAGGAAAAGATTAATAAAGTTGGCAATATTTAAGCGTTCACACATTTCTACTGTCTATACATTTGTGTATTATTTTATGTTTGTCTACAATAATTTGGCAGTGTCTCATACATCACTAAACATCGGACGACTATATTTTAGCAATTTCACACAGTAGTAGCTGAATAACACATGAGGGAGAATTAGGTTTGATGGTGTACTCAGGAGCATGGAAGCAATACATTCAGAGGCGATAATACATTTTCATTATGGCTTGTACATTTAAACGTGTCCCTCTAAGCACACACACATGCTTGCAGTAATGCTTTGTTTGCCTTCCTTTGTACTTCGCAGCATTCGTTTAGTTAGCACTAGGTGGTCTGTATCAATTTCTTTTCATTAGGTCTTCTAGGCTCATGGTATCGTGTATGAGCTGGGGCCATGCTTCCTTTACCAATTCTTATGAATTTTTATCCTATCCCTATACACGGATGTTTATATTTAATATAGCAATCTTTGTAAATAGTCAAGCATTGGAGTGTGGTTGGACAATGACAAGGGTTCATACAAAGAAGTTATTGACATCATATATTTTACATGTTACGGGTTAGATGCAGGGTCGAGCCCTGTTCTATTAGGATGGTTTTCTGTTATTTTCCAGACTTGAACCGCGAGTCAGGTCACTTCAGGGACAATGATGTACTGCGGAAGGTAAATGATACAGTGTTTGTTCTGATACTTGTTCGTGTCTGGTTGCTCGTGAGAACGGACCTCCAGCGGATCTGCCATGGAGGCGGAGGCGCCAGGGGCAGGGCATGGCTCTTTGTGAGTGGGGGCCAAGCTGCAGCATTCGCAGGCAGCCTGTCTCAATGGGATTCAAGTTGTCAGTATCTAAAATGAAGTCCTGATATTTTCCAAAATGGTGTCCATGGTCTGTTACAGTACAACACGATCAGTCCTGTGTGTCGATCAGTAGTCACCCCGCCACCTGGGCCCTGGTGACAGGGGGGCCCCTGACGAGCCACAAACCTCACATAGGTGGGGCATGTCCTGGACCTATCCTCCCATACATTTCCCCCTTTCGTTACTTAAGTAATGAATACTGTAACTCACCAAACCTTTGGCACTCTTTTTCATTTGCAACAGCCTCGTCCCATGTTGGTGTACCTTTTATTGGCATCCAGGCTCTACACACCGTCTCAAGCTTTCTCCTCTTCTAGCATATTCGTCTGGTGTGCAGGTCATGTATATACATCCCCGTCCAAGTCCACCCACACTTCTGTATACCAGTCCCTTTCTCGGGGTTCCTTTATCGCGGTGTGATACAATCTATCCACTATGTCCCCATCGTAAAGTAGAGGTACCAATCTGTACTTTGGCCCTGGATCCTCACCTGCTTGTACTTGAGCCTCTTGCATGACCTGTGCCACTCCTCTAGTGTTGCCCATTGTCACCATCATCATTGCACCATTAGGCACTGCATTTGCACAACATCGAAGACCCAGCTGGCACAAGCAAAAAATTAAAAGTAAAAATACCACGATAGGCATCAGCATTTTGATCGTCAATCCAAGCCATGATGGTACCCAGGAGAAAAGGTTGTCGAACCAGGTGCTAGCGTCTGCTCCACCTTCGTTTTTCATTTGTTCCCCCAGGTTGTGCACTGCAGCGATAACATGTGACAATGTACCATTATGTGCGTCTTCAGAAGGTACGAATGTGCAACATGCGCTTCCGATTTTTCAGCAAACACTGCCGTCCATCGCCGTCAACAGGTCTAGGACATACCTGTTCTGCATCATCCTTAACCGCTGGGCTCTTAGCTCCACCTTGATCACGTTAAACCCTTCTTCAGGTTCGTTAGCTAGTTGGATCAGCTCCCAACGTGTGATCTGGAGCCAATTTGCATTTGCCCGCGCCTGGATGCTTGGAACGAGTGAGGCAAAGAACGTTTCTGCAGAGCTGAACAGTCGATATCTGTCTGGAATCTGTGCCAATAATTCTGAGGATGCTTTGGATATGTAGTTGGATGACCTTCGCCGCCTTGACAACACCTCTTGCACATTGCCGGAAGATAGGACATACATTTGTGGCTCTTCTGTTGGCGGGGTGGTTTGTTCAGGGGGGGGTATCTGGCACTCCTTTTCCCCCAACAATATGACTCTCCGGAATCACCATCAACGCTGAGTGTAGTGTTGCCAACAAGCACTTGCCCCTCCAGGACTGTGGGAGGTGCAAGTACGCCTGTTTGCCACAGACCCAGTAAGTGTCCATAAGTGCTGCTGTTCCCTTCTTCATGTCTGGGATAGTGAGTGTCCGGTTACAGTTCTTGTTCACATCCATTGGGTTCTTCCCTTCCGAATGGAAGCACAGATCGTAGGATATTTCTTTTTGCAGTTTTAATGGTTTTTCTATGGCAGTCACCCAGGTCAATTTCGTGATGTGCTCTTTCCAGACTGGCGTGCATGTTTTTTCGAACCATTGTAATTTTTCTGTCATCAGCCCTCGCAGTGCCTAAGGTTTGCACAATATTTCTTCATCTTTCCATTTAATGTCCAAAAACAATGTCCCTTTGATCATGAAAAAAGGTCCTTTCAAGCATATTACTCCCATCTCTCTTGAGTAACAGGTTTTCTCATTCTGCAGCATTTCAAAAGATACTTTGTGTGCCTGAAAAGTGTTCTCAATTCTGCACAAGGTGAGATGAATTCTTGTGGCAACAGAACTTTAGGTGTGCCTGAGGCGTGGGGGATCAGGGTACAGACATAACAACTTTCGTCGGTTGTCTGTTTTGCGGTGGAACTCATCTCCGCATACCATTTGTTTGACTGGTGTGGATGTCGGGGGTCTTCTATTGTGTCTAGACCCAGGCCAGAGTATTCATCATATTTTCTCCTCCCCACCTCCCTCTTTCTCCTACTGCTTCTAAGATAGCTCTTTGCTTCTCGAGCTAGGTGTGATATTGGCCCCCCTTTTCCTGCCCCCCCTTTTCCCATTCATCATATAGAGGCAGAAACCTCTCTGCCATTTCTTCAATTTCTTCCTTCCCTCCTGTAGGCGGTCTGGTTTCTGCTGTGGGAGTAGCTTCTAATGAGGGCAGTGTGGCAGTAGTTTCGTATAGCCATGATATGACAGAAGGGTTGCGATCATTTAAACTGTACACATTATATTCTGAGGCATTTGGGAGTGAGGTTGGATTTATATTCGGGCTGCTGTGGATATTATTTCAAGGCTGCACATTGGGCGGAATTGTACCATAGCCCCATACAAGTTGAAATCCATCCCATACTAAGTAATCACCCTCTTTAGCCACGTTGGTTGCATTTCTCGTGTTAGTTTCGTTCCCCCCTCCCCCCTCATTCATCTCTATAGAGATGAATGAAATAAACCAGTAAGTCACGAGACCAAACATCATTGCAAAAAATAATACAGCACACACAAACAGGCCACACTCATACGAATATCTACGCAAATTGAATACATTATTTATATTTCTAACTGCTCTAATGCTATTCGTTGCGGGCTGCTCGTTCGTTGCCACGGTCACTCCTATATGTTAAAACATAAACATGCATTAAGCATATTTAAACAGTTGAGAGAGAGAGAGAGAGAGAGAGAGAGAGCTTTATATTTACAATCCAACCTTATTTGTATTTTCATTGTTAGCTTTCATTTAACACACAATCACTTTTTGTCATTGTAAATTTTTTCCTTATTGTCAATCTTTTACTCTGTAACCTTATTTAATGCTTATCATTTTGCTTTCCTTTTTGTTGTTGATTCTCTGCTGTTGTCTGTGCTCCCTTTTCTCGTTCCTCTTGGACACTATCATATACTTTACGTACGTCTGTTAAATGTATCCAATATCTCAAGCCCTGTACTTTCACTGCAATCGGTGTGCAAAATATAAGTTCATAAGGGCCATGAAATCTTGCAGCATTCCACCTTCGTACAAAACCTCTTACATAAATCATGTCCCCTGGCATTAACTGTCCTTGTGGGCTTTGCTCGACAAATGTTACTGCCTCATTCCCTCCTTCTCGAGTAAATGGTGGTGCGAGCTGATATCATGCGGGCTGCTCTTGTGAGTTTTGTCAGATAATCAGTAAACTCTTCTCCTAGTATCGTGGCACTTTTGTGTGCATCTGAATGTCCGTGGAGTGGAGAGTGTGCTGTATGCATGCGCCTTCCCGTCACAATCTCGTGCGGTGACAAATGGTGGTCCTTGCTTGGCTGATTTCTCAGCTCGAACAAGGCCAGAAGCAGACAATGAACCCAATTCTTTTTGAGGGAAAACCACAATTTTGACAGCCTACCTTTTAGAAGGCCATTGATCTTCTCAACCACGCCATTGCTTTGCGGATGATAAATTGAGCATAGCTTATGTTTTATTCCTAACAGGGCTGTTACTTCCTTAAACAGCTCGTTAACAAAATCAGTGCCATTATCTGAGCGAATCACGTCGCAAATTCCCCAGCACGGGAATACTTCTGTCACTAAGAATTTTGCAGCGCATTTGTCATCACGTCGTGCGCAAGCCCCAGCCTCAACTCATCTGGAGAAGGGACAGACAACCACTATCATATACCGTGCCCCATTACACCTTTCCCCCATATCTGCATAGTCAATACGCAGCTCTCTGAAGGGCCCTACTGGTTTGGGTATTGTTCCTCGGAGTGTCCTTAGTGTCATTCCTAAATTGTATATTTGACATGTTGTACATTCCATTGCTAGTTTTGATATATATTCCTGGAGGCCTGGCACAAACCAGTCTTCTTGTATCTCTGCTGCTATGTGTTGTTTAGCATTGTGGGCTGGGAAGTGTAGTTATTGAAATGCTATTTCTAGGAGTTTGAGGGGCATTACCACCTTCCCTTTATTATTCTGGCGCCATAAAGGATCTGTTGCTGATTGACTACAACCTCTCTTTTCCCACAGTCCTTTTTCCTCCTCACTTGCTCCTTCCTGTAACGCTAGTATTTGTGACACGGGCATGGCATTGTATCCTTCCGGAAGCTCCTCCACTATCTGTTGTTGCACTATGTACTCACCTGTTATTGTTACGCTCACCTGGTCTCCAAAGGGGCGCCGAACGGGACTGGCAGATCTGATGTTAAATGGTTTCACGTGCCTCCTCTGTAGTCGTGCCGTCACAAAGGTGCGCCTAAATGGTTAAATGAAACGTTCGGAAGACCCACACCCGTCTCCCGTGGTCTTCTGAAACCCCCCTCTGCTATGTCTCACCTTCGTTTTAAGAATGGCAGTCTCTCCGTCCTGCAACAGTATGCAGGGGTTTGTAGAGTTCTAGGATCCAGTTACTTCACTGATCCTGTCGAGTCTCTGACAACGTTGATTCAATGGGTAAGTCTTTACCATCTGTATGGTTCGCCAAAGAGTTCAAATTGCCCCAAGTTTCACTTTGTTGTCTTTCCCTTGTAGGTTTCCCTTTGATGCGAAAGTACGTAGAACGCAGAGTTGTTTTCCAAGAAAAGGTAAGTTCACCCCAGCGTTCTGTTATAAGTCTTTATATGCGCTATTGCTCTTCTGTGCGACTGATCTGCTGCTCCTGTATTGCAGATGCGGTACCTCGGACCGCGTGGTGAAGACTAACGGAATCGCTAGTAGGAGCGGTTTTCAGGTGAGTATGACGCTGCAATGAGTTGACTGTGCAACGTGGCTTTTCCCAAATATGCGCTAACCTGATGTTTCTTCTTGCATCCGACAGGTGCGGCGACTCTGGAGCGGCGGGCAAAAGATGGGAGCGGTCGAAAGATGGAGGTTCGTTGGTCCACTGGGAAGAGCAGCTCTCAGGTATGAATGATGCGCTGGATCGCGATGTGGATTCCTTAACCAGCGCGGTTAACCTGATGTCTTTTCCCTCCTTTGTAGGTTGCTCGCGAAGAAACTGGAATGGCGTTGTAGCAGACTGGCCTGAAGGTAACAGACACGGTAAGCGTTATGCTGCAGGAGTGCAGAATAACGGGAAGCGTGTTCTGTACTAAAGGCGTGGTTTATATAGCCTTCAGAAAGTAGCCCCTTGGCTGCGGCGTCTGCTGCAGCGTTTCCCAAAGAAATAACGTCCGTGTTGGACATATGGGCTTGGCACTTCACTATTGCTACCATAGTGGGTTCTTTCAACGCCTCAATAAGTTCTTTCAGGAGCTCTGCATGTTGTACTGGTGACCCATCTGCTCTGCGGAACCCTCTCCGTCCCCACCTTGCTAACCCGCCGTGTACCGTAGTAGTCATGTACGCTGAATCTGTGTAAATAGGCACTGTACACCCTTTTGCTGCATGTAATGCTTCAATGAGCGCTATAAGCTCAGCTGCTTGGGCTGAGTAATGGGAGGGCAGGCGATGCTGTACTATCACTTTGTACTTACCTTCTTCCAATCTCACAACTGCCACCCCCATATGCTTTTCCCCTGTGTCAGTGTCGATTGAGGCTGACCCATCTATGAAGTAAACCTCTCCTTCATTTAGGGCATTTTCACTTACCACCGGGCTTTCCCCCTCCTCTCCTTTGTAAGTGGCACAGTCGTGTTCCTGCATGTCTTCTAATGTGCACGGTTCTGTAATGAATGTTGCCGGGTTTACTGTTTTGCATCTGACTAGGTGTATGTTTGCACTGGACAGTATTATTTAATAAGCAGTTGCTCGTTGTGTCGTCAGTGTGCTTTTTGATCTTTCTAATATAGCGAATAGGGAGTGTTCCACAAATAATGTCACAGAGCATCCCATCACTATTGTTGCACTTTTTTCAATGGCGAATGCTGTGGCTGCGAGAGATTGCTCGCAAGCAAATTGTCCTTGCATCACTGCATCTAATGTGCCACTGTAGTAAGCAAGTGGCTTGTGTTCCAGGGATGTTTTTTGTGTCAGCACTGCTGTCATGAGGATCCCCTTTCAGTGGGAGAACAGGTAAAACTTGCGGTCATAATCTGGATTTGCGAGTACTGGTGCGCTTGAAATCAATTCCTTGAGTGAGGTAAATGAGTCACTGATTTCTGCTGACCATTTGATTTCTCTGTTCTCCCGCTGAGCCTCTTTGAGTGCCTGCAGTAGTGGTCTTGTGTATTACGCATAATCTAATATCCATGCTCGACAATAGTTACACATGCCTAGAAATGTTTGCATGTCCTTCACTGTGCTTGGTCTTTTCACTGCTGTGATGGCATCTACTCTGTCCGGTATTCTCTTTTTGCCATCTTTTGATATTAGCTGCCCCAAGTACAACACTTCGGGTTGGCAGTACTGTAGTTTCCCTCTGTCGACCTTGTAACCTTTATGGGCCAACAATGTCAAGAGAGTGACGGAATCTTTTCTGCATTCTTCCTCATTCTGTGCGCAGATGAGCAAATCATTTATGTATTGAATGATCGTGCTCTCTGCTATCATATTTCCTAAATCTTCATGGAGGATGCGGTTAAATATACTGGGGCTCTCACAGTACCCCTGGGGTAACCTACAATGTTCGTACCTCTTTCTCCCTAGTGTAAAGGCTGTTAGATATCTGCACTCTTCTGCCAATGGGATGGAGAAGAAGGCATTTTTCAAATCAACTACTGTGAAATGTGAGGCATTCTTGGGGATGCTGCACAATATCGATGCAGAATTAGGGACCAAAGGGAACTCTTTTTGAATGACGTCATTGAGTGGGCGTAGGTATTGGATCATCCTCCATGCCCCGCCATTTGCTTTTTTAATCGGATAGATACAAGTATTACATGGCGAATTTGAGAGTACTATTATTCCTTGGGCCATTTAGCACTGATTGTTTCTTTTATCCCTTCCTCTGCTTCTCGGGACAGTGGGTACTGTTTTACCCTGGGCAGAATGGCCCCAGGTTTAAGTTTTATTTTGACTGGGGTAACTGCATGCAATAATCCCACGTCATGGGGGCCTGTAGTCCACAGATTACTGGGCACTAATTTCATATCATCATCAAAGAAGGAAGGCGGTGCCCCCACCACTGCCATCAGCTGTACTGGCACCTGCCTCTCTTGTATCATGTCGTCACAGGGTATTGCTTTTTCCATTATTATCTCACCGTCACTTTTAGAGTCTGAGAAAAGATCTTCGTCTGACAGATCCCGCAATGCAATGTTGGCATTGATGCACAACACTGTGCGCCATTCGCAGCTGTGTACATCCATTGCAATTACAGCTATTCTCTTAGCTGAGATTTGAACTGCATGTAAATCTAGGGACATCACTGTTCCTGGTACAATCTCCGGGCGTGCTATTGGTCGGAAGATGAATTCTGCTGGCACTCGCCATTCTAGTTTTTTCAACTCAGGTACTACTCGTGCCAATGTATTCAGTCCTTGAATAAACATATCGGGGTCCACCGGTATGCCACGCATTTCTGGTGCTGTTGCTTGTGCATGCACCACCAGCATTACGCGCAAAGGACAGATCCCTGGGGTGGAGCAAACTATCCCCCTCTCCATGAAGGAGTCATATTAAGCTTACTGAGAAGGTCCCTTCCGAGCAAGTTAATCGGGGACTGTTCGTAGTATAGTAGGGGTGCTCTCACTGTCTTACCCCCCCACTGTGACGTCTAAATCTTCTATGTAAGGAACTTCGACAACAGCCCCAGAGAACCCCTGCGTCTCCAATTTACAATTAGATAGCAGAAACCGTCCTTCACGTTATCATGATTTTTCAGCTCCCAAGTCCACCATAAATATGAACTGTTTATTCCCTATCTGCGCCCCTACCAATGGTTCCTCTGCTGCATTGTAGGTCGTAGATAGAACAGGACACACAAGTGCTCCCTGTGGGCTGTCCTATGCTGGATGTCTCATGTTCCCCCCTTGACTGAAGACATTCCCTGATACCACCGCCACTCCGCCATATGGGGCGGGTGCACCGTTAGCAGTTGTGGCGAAGGGGTTACCTTGTGTGTATTGCATGTGGTCGCGGTTTTGTGGATGCTGCTGTACATTGTGAGGGTGTTCTCTTCGCTGTTCTACATACCCCCACTCTGGCTGCCCTTGTGGTCCTCCCATGGGTAATCCATAGGGGTGCCCCGGGTGAGGATGACCACATTGTTCGGTATCTGGATACACATTGTTTGGTCTGCTTCTGGATTCTTGTGAAAAATGCCCCCATCTCCCACAATTCCAACAGTTCCCCTGTCCCCCCCTTGGATCTTGTCCTCCGTTTCCCCCGTATCCTTGACCACCCCGTCTGCAGCCCTTGTACCCACCTCGTCCTCCGCGGGGGGGCACACTCCTGCCACTGCGGACCTCTGTACTGCTCCTGTCCATTCCACTGTGGCTGCCCGTTGCCTGCTCAATTTGCTGCCATCCTCCCTTGTATTGCTACCAGCCCCTCCTCCTCGTCCCCCTCCCTTTCGTGGGGGAGCGCCGTCACAGCTGCAGCGACCTTCACTAGCTTCGTTTGTACTAACTTGGCCTCGTCTGCCAACCTTTTTTGGGCAATCTCTTTCTCCCTTTCTTTTATTCTTTTGCAGTGGTGTACTATTATGCTTTGTATTTCCGGCCACCTTTTTGCTTCAATCCCTGCGATTTTGTCAAGTGCTTTTTGTAATTTAGGGAGTCCTCTCTTTATTATAAAGTAAAATAAAGATGTTGACTGATACCAGGGCGTGCTCGTTTCGGCTCTCCACATCTCCTGCACCCGAAAAATGTAATCCATAGCATCCTCCCCATCATTCATTGTGCACTGCATTACTGATTGTAAATCTGGTGTGTCTGGAAATGTTTCTCTTAATGCATCCCATACCCTCGCGCGCACTGTGTTAAAAGATGCTCCATCATGGCGATCATAATCCAGTGTCACTCCCGGGAAGCCAGCCTTTGCCCACACTCTATCTGCCTGGTCACCCACTGCCAATACTAGCAGACTTTTGACATCTCCTAGTGGCACACCCGCAGTATTCTTTTCAAATGCATATATCCACTTACTTGCCCCTCCTGATAGCGGGGGCAATGATTTTAGCAAATTGGTTTTGTCCATCTGGGCCCAGGGTATATCATTTGGTCTCCCACCTCCCCTATGTATCAATGGGAGTTGCAGTTTGCCCTTTGTTGTCCTGCCAGTACTCCTTCAATCCTTTCTTTCCTAACGGTGCCATTCTTCCCATTCTATTTCTTAACCTCCCTGTCCATTCCTCTTCCATTGATCTTCCCAGAGATGGCCCTTCTCCTCTACCGGACCCTCCTCCCATTGCCACACTCAACCTCCCACTTTCCTGTTCATCGTCCTTAATATCGCACCATAATTCTTCCATGCCCCCGTTAGCCATTCCCTCATCACCTGTGTTTTCATCCATCTCTTGTGGCCCCAGTTCTATTATTCGAGTTGTCTCTTCCTGAATTCTGAACAGTATTTCCCCTTTCTTCCATCCCTCTTCAGATGACTTGTCAAGTGCCTGTGCTCTAGGTGTTTGCTCTGGTCTAACAACACTAGTTCCATTCTGCTCACATATATTTCTTATTCTGGATAACTCATCTCTTGCCATAGAGAGTCTGGAATCTAGGTCCTCTGTCAATTTTTCTATATCTACTGCAGGGGTACTTACTTGTCCGCGCTGTCTGGGGCACTCTTATAGTGGTGGTGCTGTTGGTCGTGGGGTGGCTGTGGACGCTGCAGTGGGCACTTATGTGGGATCACTATAACCTTCTGCTGGCACTGGTTTGTTTAGGAGGGGGTACAATTGTGTTACCTCGATCGATCCCTCTGTTTCTATCTCTTCCTTTCCTACTTCAGGTATGAGTAAGGGAGTATCAACTGTGGAGGGCAGGTTGGACACCGACTCCTTCCTTCTGAGGGGAGGCACTTCCTCAAATAAACTCCATAAATCTAGTATTTCTCTTCTATTATGAAACTGTTTTCCTTTATACTTCATGAATATGCATGTGGCTACCATATCTAGGACACTCTTATCAAACAATCCCCCTTCCGGCCATACTTGGGGTAGTCCTTCTCCCTTTAGTTCTATGACCCACTGATCGTGGTACTTTTTATATAGGCTCAGCATAACGAGGTAGATTTTTACAGATGTGGGCCAGGGGTGTTTCCGCTCCCATATTGTATTTTCAAGTTTTTTTTTTGTTGTTGTAACGCTCACCTGATTCCCGTAGAGGCGCCGGTCTTGACTGGGCGTATACCGTATCTGCAAAGGTGATGTGTAACACACGGCTGGCTCTTTGGGCTGGACCTCTGTGCACTGTATGTCTGACTTGAAGGGTAAGATGTCTGCAGATAGAAAATATGGGATTAAGGAACTGGGTTATTGAATGTCTCTCTCTTCTTCCCTTTCTCTTCTCCTGTAGAACCCCAAAGGTTAACGCTCTCACCTTAGGTAAGTGAACGCCGTGCTCTCCATCTGCCTCGGGGCAGGGTGCTGTAACCAGTTTCTTCACTGGATAAGGGGAGCAGGCCTCTTGACTTCAGAGGACTGCTGTCCGTCGTTTACTGCACGAACGGTAAGTTTCGAGTAATTCTAATGTCTTTAAAGTCTTTAGTAATGATGTTTCTTGTTTTGCAGGGTTCCGGCGATGGCGGATGACGGGCTGAAGTGAGTTGAAGATGGAGCCCGTGTGATGAATAGAAGCGCCTGGAAGCACGTAAGTAAGCGCTTGTTGCCTGCTTCACGATGCGCTCTAACTGTCTTTTTATTTTGCAGGTACAAGTTCGGAGCGGCTGCAGGGTGCCGGAATACCCACTGGGTTAGATGTGGAAAGGAGTAATGGCACGTGAGTATTAAAGTTCCCCAATGTCTTTAAACGCACCTTGTTTTGTCTTTCAGATGCGGGATGCAGCGCCGAAGGCCTCCGGAGCGTGTGAAGAGTTGGTAAGCTTTTGTCTTTCAGATGCCGGAATGCAGTGTGAAGACCTCCGGAGCGCACGAAGAGTAGGTAAGCCTTTGTCTTTCAGATGCCGGAATGCAGCGCGAGGCGTTGGTGACAGCCGATGGACCAGGTAAGTGAAGAGCTGTCACTGAAGACCGTAATGCTAACCTGTTCTTTCTTGTCTTTATAGGTGTTGCTGAAGACTGGATTCAGGATGGTAAGCCTTTTTCCTTAGGCCCAGGATCAGATGCAGAAGACACGATGAGCGTTCTGCTGCAGAGGATGCAGAATAACGCAAAGCAAGATTCATCCATCGGGTGTGGTTTAAATAGCCTCCTGTAGTGCTTAGGTGTCTCCTTCCACAGCCACGCCTAGGTAAGAAAAGAGTTCCTGCTTTCCAGAAGAGTTCCAGTGTTCTGAATCTAGGGAGTGGCTCCTGCCCCACCCAACAGGAAAAGTAGTTCCAAACAGAAGAGGATCAGAGGCTCAACTGGCAGGCAAGTAAGCAGCATGGTCTGCTGCAGGTAAGTCCACCCAAGCATTATGAGCCCGGCGCTTCCAGCGCTGGGACTGGGCATATTTATGAGCCTGGTGCCACTGGCGCCAGGACTGGGTCCAAAAGGTCCCAATTGGGACTGGTTGGCACTCGGAACCTGGGTTATGGATCTGCTTCCAAGGGAGTTGGGAAAACCCTGACCTTTTGGAAGCAGAGATCATGACAGTACCCCCCCTCAAGGCCCCTCCCAGACCGGGCTTCTCCGGGGGTTTTGGCTTGTCAGGAAATGTTCGGTGAAATCTTTTGATTAGGCGAGGAGCGTGGACATATTCAGCAGGTTCCCAGGATCTCTCTTGGGGGCCGTAGCCTTTCCAGTCAATTAGGTAAAATAGTTTAGATTTGGAGATCTTGGAGTCCAGAATGCTTTTGACTTCAAACTCGAGTTCTCCATCAACTAGGATGGGTTTTGGAGATTTAGTTAGTCGGGTTTGAGGTTGCACGGGTTTTAATAGAGAGACGTGGAAGACCGGATGTATCTTCATGTGCGGGGGCAAGTCCAACTTGACCGCTACTGGGTTTACTATGGTAGTGATGGAATAGGGACCAAGGTATCTTGGGTTGAATGTGCGTGGCCCTTTTAGAGGTAGATATTTGGTGGATAACCAGACTTGATCCCCTACTTGATATTGAGGGGCTTCCTTCCGATGTTGATCTGCTCCTTTCTTGTATTGTTCTTTAGCCCTTTGAAGGTGAGAAACAGCTTCCTTAAAGGCTTGGGTGATTGTAGAATGCAGGTAGTCTACTGCTGGTGTTTCAAGATCTTGGAGGGGATCCAACTCCGAGGTTCGAGGGTGACTGCCGTACAAAAGAAAAAACGGGGTTTTCCCAGTTCCCGAATGGACAGAGTTATTGTAGGCATATTCGGCTATCCAAAGGATGTCTTTCCAAGTTTTTTCAGTTTGTTGCAGCATGCAGCGTAAATACTGTTCCAGAGTTTGATTGGTCCTCTCGGTTTGTCCGTCGGTCTGAGGGTGGTGACCGACAGCAACTTCGCCAAAAATGAGAAATAAATTGACTACCTCGATCCGAAATTAGAACCGAAGGAAAACCGTGCAGTCGGACGATGTTTTCGAGAAATTCTCGGGCCAGAGTTGCTGCTGTTGGCAAGCCTTTGAGCTGAATGAAATGCGCCATCTTGGAGAATAAGTCCACGATTACTAGAATCGTATTGTATCCGGAGCATGGAGGTAGATCGGTGATGAAGTCCATAGAAAGCGTATGCCAAGGGCGAGGTGGGATGTCAATAGGGCGTAAGAGGCCTGCTGGTCTTTCCTTTTGACTCTTGTTTTGGGCGCATACTCCACAGGACATTATAAAGTCTCTGATATCTTTTTTCCAAGACGGCCACCAGAAGTAGCGCTTGATCTTTTCTGAGGTCTTGGCCATACCGGGATGTCCTTCCATTAAAGAATCGTGATAACAAGAGATTACTTTTTTCTGTAAATCTGTGCTGGGTAGGTATAATCGTTCTTGGAAATACAATAAGTTGTCCTTTACTGCAAAGTCCTTTCCCTGCAGATGCCAATTCTGTATGTCTGCTGGAGTTACAAGTTGCCTGGCCTTATCCTTAACTTCCTCTATGGATTCCGTGGCGATTACACCCAGAATTCTTTGTTCGGGAATGATTGGTACAGGTTTAGGGTTGATCAAGTGTTCTTCCACTCCCATCCGAGAAAGGGCATCAGCTTTACCGTTCTTTGTACCAGGTCGATAGGTAATTATGAAGTCAAACTCGGCAAAGAATAATGCCCAACGGAGTTGTCTAGAGGATTGGGCTTTTGCGGTTTTCAAATATTGCAGGTTTCGGTGATCCGTAATCACAGTAACGGTGTGTCGGGCCCCCAGCAGATAATGCCGCCAAGCCTTAAAGGCACACTTGATAGCCAGAAGTTCCTTTCAGTAATCGTGTAATTGATTTCAGGAGGCGAGAATTTGCGGGACCAAAATGCCACGGGATGCAACTGATTGGTTACCAGGTCCTTTTGTGATAGAACTGCCCCCATGGCAAGGCTTGAAGCATCAGTTTCCACGATGTAGGGGAGTTCGGGGCGAGGGTGTTTTAAGATTGGTGCAGAGATAAATTTAGTCTTCAAATCCTGGAAAGCTTGTTCCGCCTCGGTAGACCATTCAAAACGTTTGTTTTTCTTTAACAAGGCAGTGATGGGCTGGACTATTCGAGAGAATTCGGGGATAAACCTGCGGTAAAAGTTAGCGAAGCCTAACATGCTTTGCACACCTTTTACGGAGGATGGTGATGGCCATTTGAGAACTGCATCGACCTTCTTTGAATCCATACGCACTCCGCCAGGTGATAATATGAATCCCAAGAATTCAACTTCAGTTACGTTGAAAACACTTTTCC
This sequence comes from Ambystoma mexicanum, assembly GCF_040938575.1. Taxonomy (NCBI): domain Eukaryota; kingdom Metazoa; phylum Chordata; class Amphibia; order Caudata; family Ambystomatidae; genus Ambystoma; species Ambystoma mexicanum. The sequence goes on from NC_090937.1 coordinate 1,287,430,579, forward strand.
AACTTAGCGAAAAGTTTATGTTGACGCAATCTTTCGAGGACAATTTTCACGTGTTTCCGATGTTCAGATTCCGATGAAGAATAAACGAGGATGTCGTCAATGTAAACAACAACACACACATCTATGAGCTCTCTGAGGACATCGTTCATAAAATATTGAAAGGCGGCCGGGGCATTGCAAAGTCCGAAGGGCATGACCTGATATTCAAATAGTCCATACTTGGTGCGGAAGGCCGTCTTCCATTCATCGCCCTCTTTTACTCGTACCAAGTGGTAAGCTCCTCTAAGATCCAGCTTTGTATATATGCATGCTTTTCTGACTTGGTCCAGGAGTTCAGGGATCAAAGGTAACGGATATCTATTCTTAACGGTGATCTGGTTCAGGGAGCGATAATCTATACAAGTTCTAAGGTCTCCTTCCTTTTTTGGAACGAAGAACAAAGCTGAAGAAGCAGGGGACTTGGAAGGACGAATAAACCCATTTGCCAGGTATTGATCCAGGTATTGTCGAAGGTGAAGGTTCTCAGGCTCAGTGAGGGCATAAATTCTACTACAAGGAGGAGTAGATCCAGGTATCAGGTCTATCTGGCAGTCATAAGACCTATGAGGAGGTAGAGAGTTAGCCTGATCCTTCCGGAAAACATCTTGGTATTCTAGGTATTCGGGAGGTAACTGGGGAGTCTCTGAAGAAATTGCTGCCAGTGCAACACCAGGTGGAGGGTGACAAGTAGAGACACATTCTGGAAACTGGACCGTTCTTGCTCACCAATCGATCAGAGGATTGTGTTTCTCTAACCAAGGTATTCCTAGAATAATCTGAAACTGAGGGGCCTTGATCACATCGAACACGATCTTCTCATGGTGTCCATCTTGACTTACTAGCGTCACCTCTTGAGTGGTATGCGTTACTGGCCCGGAGGCTATCTCCGTACCATACACCGTAGTAATGACGTCCTTTACAGCCTTGGGACAAAGAGTTAGATTCATCCTCAAAACCATTTCATGATCCACATAATTGCCGATGGCACCGCTGTCGACGTAAGCTTCAATTGCATGTAATCGATCCGGATTATCAGGGCTAATGAGGACCATAGGTATCACGAAATGCGAGGTCACGGAACTGGTTTTCACGCTCGGCAAGAGGACCTCTATTCTTGTCGGGCAAGGTCGTTTCCCTGCTCAGAGTTTGTAACTTTGGTAACTGCAGCTCCTACTGCCTTCTTGGCAGGTTTCACCGGACAGTCTCGAAGAAAGTGCCCTGAGTTTCCGCAATAGAGGCATAATTGCAACTGTTTTCTCCTTTCCCGCTCCTTTTGTGTTAGAGGACCTTTCAGACCCCCTATTTGCATGGGTTCCCCGGGGTCTACTCCTTTGGAAGGAGTTGGCGGTTTGGAAAATACTCGAGCATCAAACTTGGAACGATCAGCCTTCCTGTTCTGCAGTCTGTGATCTATTTGAACGACTAAGTCTATATAGTCCGAACAATCTTGTGGGGGATTCACTACTTGGGCTAACCGATCTTTGAGCTCTCCACGTAGACCTCTATAAAACAGCGTAATCCTTTTGTCCTCAGGCCATTGAGTTTCCACTATCAGTCTGTTGAAAGACGCAATATAAGCCAAAAGGTCTTGATTACCTTGTCGCAACGAAAGAAGCTCATTGTCCAAGGCCTGCCCCTGTGAATGTCTTGCGAACAGTTTTTCCATACTGAGCTGAAAAGCTTGAAAATCATGGAGGACCGGATCATCTTGATTTACTAGAGGGATCGACCAGTCTGCCGCATTGCCACTAAGGTACGAAAGCACGAAAGCTACTTTAGCTTGATCAGTTGGAAAGGCTGCTGGCCGGCATAAGAAATGCAACCGGCACTGATTGATAAATACTGCAAACCTCTTTGGGTCACCAGAAAATCGTTCGGGCGGAGCCAGAGGTACATTCCCAGGTAGGTTGATCTGCACTGGATTCATAGAGGATGTAGAAGGAAGATTTCCCCCAGATGCGGGTAACGGGGTCTGTCCGGCTTGTGACTGTAGCAATTGTCTAGCGAGATCATCTGTTCGCTCCTTGGAAATAATCAGTTCCCTTCTTAGAGCGTTCGTTTCCTGACGGGCTGCATGCACTCCTGCCCTTAGTTCCCCAAGTAACTGGGCTAGCTGGTCGGTATCCGAGGTTTCCATAGCGCCTGGACGGGAGTTTTGTGGTAGGCTTTGCGTTCTGTAACGCTCACCTGATTCCCGTAGAGGCGCCGGTCTTGACTGGGCGTATACCGTATCTGCAAAGGTGATGTGTAACACACGGCTGGCTCTTTGGGCTGGACCTCTGTGCACTGTATGTCTGACTTGAAGGGTAAGATGTCTGCAGATAGAAAATATGGGATTAAGGAACTGGGTTATTGAATGTCTCTCTCTTCTTCCCTTTCTCTTCTCCTGTAGAACCCCAAAGGTTAACGCTCTCACCTTAGGTAAGTGAACGCCGTGCTCTCCATCTGCCTCGGGGCAGGGTGCTGTAACCAGTTTCTTCACTGGATAAGGGGAGCAGGCCTCTTGACTTCAGAGGACTGCTGTCCGTCGTTTACTGCACGAACGGTAAGTTTCGAGTAATTCTAATGTCTTTAAAGTCTTTAGTAATGATGTTTCTTGTTTTGCAGGGTTCCGGCGATGGCGGATGACGGGCTGAAGTGAGTTGAAGATGGAGCCCGTGTGATGAATAGAAGCGCCTGGAAGCACGTAAGTAAGCGCTTGTTGCCTGCTTCACGATGCGCTCTAACTGTCTTTTTATTTTGCAGGTACAAGTTCGGAGCGGCTGCAGGGTGCCGGAATACCCACTGGGTTAGATGTGGAAAGGAGTAATGGCACGTGAGTATTAAAGTTCCCCAATGTCTTTAAACGCACCTTGTTGTGTCTTTCAGATGCGGGATGCAGCGCCGAAGGCCTCCGGAGCGTGTGAAGAGTTGGTAAGTTTTTGTCTTTCAGATGCCGGAATGCAGTGTGAAGACCTCCGGAGCGCACGAAGAGTAGGTAAGCCTTTGTCTTTCAGATGCCGGAATGCAGCGCGAGGCGTTGGTGACAGCCGATGGACCAGGTAAGTGAAGAGCTGTCACTGAAGACCGTAATGCTAACCTGTTCTTTCTTGTCTTTATAGGTGTTGCTGAAGACTGGATTCAGGATGGTAAGCCTTTTTCCTTAGGCCCAGGATCAGATGCAGAAGACACGATGAGCGTTCTGCTGCAGAGGATGCAGAATAACGCAAAGCAAGATTCATCCATCGGGTGTGGTTTAAATAGCCTCCTGTAGTGCTTAGGTGTCTCCTTCCACAGCCACGCCTAGGTAAGAAAAGAGTTCCTGCTTTCCAGAAGAGTTCCAGTGTTCTGAATCTAGGGAGTGGCTCCTGCCCCACCCAACAGGAAAAGTAGTTCCAAACAGAAGAGGATCAGAGGCTCAACTGGCAGGCAAGTAAGCAGCATGGTCTGCTGCAGGTAAGTCCACCCAAGCATTATGAGCCCGGCGCTTCCAGCGCTGGGACTGGGCATATTTATGAGCCTGGTGCCACTGGCGCCAGGACTGGGTCCAAAAGGTCCCAATTGGGACTGGTTGGCACTCGGAACCTGGGTTATGGATCTGCTTCCAAGGGAGTTGGGAAAACCCTGACCTTTTGGAAGCAGAGATCATGACAGTTGTACTAGTTTGTATCTGACACTGTAGTATGAGTGTGTGCGTGGCTCCTACCTTAAACAATTCTTAGGCATACGCAAAAAGAAACACTTGCTCACACTATTTCTACCTTCAGATCAAAAACATTTGCTCACAATAGTATTACCTTTAGATCTTACCGGGTCACACTTACGATGACCATACCATAGAGCTGTACAATATCATCAATTCAACATCATTTCTTTGCACTTCATTAAAACGTTGTTAACTTAACATATGCCACATGGGACAGACACTTAACAGACTTTTGACATACAATGCATAACATTTACCCCTCCCTTTTTCCCTTGCCCTGTACTTCTCTCCCTGATAAGGTCCTCTTTCCCTGTATTATCAACTGTCCCCAGACTTTTTAAAACCTTTTTATCTTTTGCTCAACACTAAGGTACCCTGACTAGAGTGGAAAGAGAAAGAAAAAGAAAGTAGCAGTTTCTAACGTATACACCGTGTCTCCCTATTTTCAGACACTTCTATTTTATTCTCCACTTTTTGACTTATTCCCAGTACTAGTTGAGATAGCACTACGTGGCGACGCCTTCTACCCCCTTGCAGAGCTAGGGTCCCGTCTTTTATTTTCTCTTATTGTTAGGCAAAAACCTGTGCAGTTCCCTCTGGGACCACTGCAAAAGATTTAGGACTACAGGTGTTTGGCAGTAAACCCACTTGGTAGCAGTCTGTACCACACAGATTCACTTGGTAGCTGTGGCTGAGCAGTCAGACTTCCCTCAAGAAGAGTTAGGCAGTATACAGAGTATTCACAATAGGTCAAGAGAACACAGTAGAACAAGGAAACGCTGACCAGGGCTTGGTGTAAACGAGATATAATTATTTATTTAAAACCACATCTAGAAAAACACACAGGCACTAATAGTAAGCAATTCAAAAACACGGTCACTAAAAGATATACACTCCCTTAAAAGAATAAGGTAAGTATGATCAGTGAACTGCGCCAATTTTACAAATAATACATCAAACAATTGAATTATATTTTGAATTCCATTCCACAGCCTGACACATGTTTCGAGCAAAGCTCTTCTTCTGAGGCCAAAAACCTCATCCAAGGTGAGTAATCAATAGTGCGGATAATTCTAGGGAACAATTCCATAACTTAATATTGAATGCAATTGCAATTGACTAATTATGGCAGACAGCCTTCCGGCAACAAACTGTATCCAAGGGAGAAGGATTGTATCCATGGTTCTCCCTTGGATACAGTTTGTTGGCGGAAGGCTGTCCGCCATAATTAGTCAAGTTACTGCACGGAGGGTGCTGTGTAACACACATAGTAAGAACACATGAGACCCTATGGAGTAAAGGACCCCATAGCCCATAAAACACATTAACAGTCAAAGGAACACCATAAATCATGTCCAAGAGTGGGAGAAAAAGAGTCTCACTCTTGGCAGGAGAAAAAAACAAACTCCAGAAATCCAGCAAAGCTGCTGGGGGACTCACTAGGTTAGGAAATTCAGCCTAAAGAGAGAATTCTCCCTAACACGTATTTCACTTTTTTGTCCTAATGGCCATATGCAGAGAAAGTAAAGTAAATACAAATAGAATTAATGGCTGAAAGTACCCCCTTTGAATGACCTTGTGTTCTCTGACTCCCTTCCCCTTCTCTCTTTACAATAACTCGCACTTAATACTCACGTGCCCGTCTTGAATCGAGATTCTCCGGACTGGGTCCATCCAGGCGGCGCTGCCACACACTCAATGGCCGCCCCCCGGCTCCGGCGAGCGGTACTCAGAGAGGTTTTTTGGAAAAGGATCCCGTACCCTTTGTTTTATTCTGTGCGGACGTCTAAGCGTACCAGTTGCCGTAGGCGGGCAGCTCTCTTGAGCGGGCGCACCATGCATCTCCACTGCCGCCCGGAAGTTCTCGTGCCAGAGGGGACGATGAAGAAATTTAAACATGTAATCACGCTTTCGGGGTCACCACTGAAGGCAAGCGTCCCCAAAAGGCTTTACCCTCCCCGCAATGAGAGGCAATAATGGACACCCGCTGAGAGGGAATGAGGCCAAGACCAAGTGCGGGTAAATGTAAAAGGTTCTTTATCTAATCAAATAGGGCATGCAAAGGACTCTGCAAGCTCCGAGAGTGTTCTGTCTGACAATAGCAAAGACAGTCTTATTTATTACAAAATTTCATCATAAAACCTACACACTATAGGTGGCACATAGTCTTGGGGATTGGGTGGCATTGACTAACTATAGGTGCAGTTGTGACGAGCAGCTCCATGACTGGTGGACATCAGCGTGGTGCCAACATGGGGCAGATAGGTCAGCTGGGCTCATCGGGGTGGGGCTGCCAGGCCAGGCGCGGTTAGTTTCGTTGATGGACGGGTGCCCTGATATTCTGCCCTTGTGGCCACACACACAACATTCATTCATTTAGATAATTATGGTTGTCCTGTAAATCCTGCAATAGGTTACTCTAAGGGTTAGGAGGAATACATATAATGTGAAGCTTTACCAATACATCAAGACACTGTTACTTCTGACCTGTTTACCGGGTGTCATAAACCTGGGTGTCTGGTCTGAGCTGGTGCCATGCTTGCTTTACCAATACTTATGAATTTTTATCCCATCCCTAAACACGGATGTTTATATTTAATATAGCAATCTTTGTAAATCGTCAGGTATTGGAGTGTGGTTGGACATTGACAAGGGTTCATACAAAGAGGGTATTGACATCATATATTTTACATGTTACGGGTAAGATGCAGGGTCGAGGCCTGTTCTATTAGGATGGTTTTCTGTTATTTTCCAGACTTGAACTGCGAGTCAGGTCACTTCGGGGACAGTGATGTACTGCGGAAGGTAAATGATAGTGTTTGTTCTGATACTTGTTCGTGTCTGGTTGCTCGTGAGAACGGGCCTCCAGCGGATCTGCCATGGAGGCGGAGGCGCCAGGGGCAGGGCATGGCTCTCTGTGAGTGGGGGCCAAGCTGCAGCATTCATAGGCAGGCTGTCTCAATGGGATTCAAGTTGACAGTATCTAAAATTGAGTCCTGATGTTTTCCAAAATGGTGTCCATGGTCTGTTACAGTACAACATGATCAGTCCTGTGTGTCGATCAGTAGTCACCCCGCCACCTTGGCCCTGGTGACAGGGGGGCCCCCGATGAGCCACGAACCTCACATAGGTGGGGTATGTCGGGGAGGGGGGTCTCCTGGACCTATCCTCCCATACATTATGCTTCTGGATCTCTCTGCCACGTTTGATCTTGTAGATCACGCTATCTTGGCAGAGAAGTTATGGACATCAGTGTATTTCTCCGAACCAGCGATGGAGTGGTTAAAATCATTCCTTGCGGAGCGTAGAGCGAGGGTATTTTCTGATGATGTCATGGCTGAGGAGTTCACTGTCTTATGTGGGGTCCCACAGGGCTCATGTGTGACAACCACCCTTTTTGACATCTTTATGATCCCATTATTTGAGCAACTATATAAACTAGAGTGGTGTACACAAACTATGCGGATGATAAACAGTGCTTTGTGCCCATGACTGGTGATTACACGTGTGATTCAGGCCCGTTAAACTCCACCTATGAAATTTTCCAATCATGGATGCAGGTTAATAACCTGTCCCTAAATAGTTCAAAGACTGACCTCATGATGCTGGGAAGTGCAACGCAATTGAAGAAGCTTATTGCACAATATGCATCCTTTAAAATTGCAAACTGTCATATCAATACTCAGAACAAGGTCAAGAAACTTGGTGTGATCTTTGACCAAGAATTGACTATGAAAAACGAGGTTAACTGTCTCATATCCAGCCCGTGTTATCATTTGAAGCTCCTAGCTCAGTTATGGCCCTTCCTGTCATCAGCCAATTATGTCACAGTTGCCCCGTGCCATCATCAGAGCTAAACTTGATAACTGCTCTAGTCTACTGCTAGGAATTTCTAAACAAGATATGACCCGGGCTGCAGGTGATCCAGAATAACGCATTGCGTATTGTTGCAGGTCTGCAAAGCAGAGACCATGTCACAACGGCAAGGACAGATTACATTGGCTCCCCATTCGTAGCCGTATTACCCACCGAGTATTGTGCATTACGCACAATTGCATCTCAGGGCAAGCCCCCAAGTATTTGGCCAGTCGCATTTCGCACCTATCGGCTCGCAGAGTGCTGGGATCAAATAACACTGGTCTTCTAGAAACTCCCAGAACGCATCTGTCCTATGTGGAGCATAGATCCTTTCTACATTCTGCTCCTCAGATATGGAATTCCCTTAATCCAGATCTTAGATCATGCACGAATTTGCAGTGATTTAAGAGCAGGTTGAAAACCTATCTATTTGAGTATCCTCTGTCAAACAATCTGACTCTGTGTTTCTGCATGACCGCTTCTTCCCTTCTCTATTCCCCTCGGATACTCTTTATGTGTTGGTTGGCCATGTTGGCGCTACCATGCCTCCGGGCTCGTCTCCAAGTGCGGTATAAATGATATAAATAAATAAAATCTTAAATACCCATTTGCGTAACAGAAGTACTACCATTATATAAGTGTAACAGATTTGCTCAATAAATAGCAATGCGTATAAATGAATTACAATCGTAAATCATTTCATTTTATTAAAGAATAATAGCACATAGAATAAGGAAAGTATATGAATTACAAAGAGAAAGCAGCACAATAACAATGAGAAAGGATATTTCTTCAAGGTGAGAGCAATTTCAATTCATTGTTTTTAGTTAATATGTGCTCGTCAAAAAATTATGTGAATACATTAACATAACAATCTAAAGAGCATAAAACGGTATGTCCATCATGATCTACCTTTTTGTTTAGTTGTAGATATTGATTATAACAACTACACAAAAAATAATTTACTACGAAGTAATTACTTCAAAATTGTACTTCAATTTTATTTGTTGTTGAGGCGGTACCCACCATTCCCCTACATGATTACCTCTACCCCAGGCTGCCACACCCTTTTTACTCCTTCACCCACAACCCCTTATATTTTTTCGAACTATTTTTGAAGTAATTACATTGAAGTAAATGACTTCGAAGTAATTACTGGTGTTGTAACTACGGGATACGTATTAATGGTGTAAATAAGTGTAAACACATTGAAGCCTTGAAAAAACCCTACTGCGCAAAACATGTGTCTATAAATTCTTTTGATGAGTCAAAGGAGATCTGATTATTCAATATTTCAAACGCAAGAAGCAAGTTACAAGTTGTGATATACAGCAAACTGGAAAGCGTGCTACCAATTATTTGACTGACATGTGACAGCGCCCGCCTAAGTACTAGCTGTCTTCAGCTGTGGACGAGTGTGTTGCCGTTCCTGGGTTGCTAAATAGAATTGAGTCTGGGCTGTTTCAACAGCTGCTGCACTGTAATCAGCCCTGCCTGTTCCTGCTCGACACCTGTTTTGCTGAAGAGAGCCCTACCTGGACTTGGACTGGTGCTGCGTGGGGTTTTGGACCTGCACTCCCTTTGGGAGTGCCCCACTCACCTCCCTTTGCCCTCAGCACATGCTCCTGCAGTCTGTTTCTCCCTGCCACATTTCCATCCGCCACCCCATCCACTCGGAGACTGCCACACCCTCGGCGACTGCCCATCCACATCCGCCTTTGACATCATGTCTGGGGCAAAGTCTGCCCATGCTACTTTACCAGTCCTCTCTATCCTTAATTCTACTTTGCTTCTTCAAATCCCTACTCCACCTTCTATTTCAGGTTCCTCTCTGGACCTTATTTTCTCCATTATCCCAATCTCTACATCAGTTACTGCTCTTCCACTCTACTGCTCTGTTCATATCTTTCTTTCTCCCTTCCTCTTTTCTAAACGCTCGTCCACTTTTTGTCCTTGTGACCTTCGACGTTTTGATGCCTATTCATTTTCTTCTGCTGTTGCCTCTACTCTCCCTTCCCTCCCTACCTTTGCCTCTCTGTCTGCCTGCTCTCTTGTTTCTAAAAGACGGACTCCCTTGATCTTCTTTATCCCTCGGTTGCATTTACTTTGTCTCATAGGCATTCTGAGGCCTTGGATGTCACCCACTCTCACATCCACCCGACACTCTCTGCAACAGGCTGAGCGGTGCTGGCCTAAGTCCGGAGCAATGACAGACTGGTCTCTTTTAGCTACTCTTCATTCTACTTATAACTCTTTGCTCCTCCCCGCTAAACAACAATATTTCCATACCCTCTCCACCTCACTTGCCTCTCGTCCTCTTTGTCTTTTCCAGAGCTTTAATCGCATTCTCTCACCTCCACCACCCGATTCTGCGTCATCTACCTTTCGTTCCACATCTGACTGTGCCAACTATTTTACTTCAAAAATGTCTCTACTCTGATGGTCTATTCATTCCTTTTTACTCTCTATCTTCCTTATTCATCCAATTGTGTGACTCTTCCTTTGTGATGTCAACATTTCACCATCACACTGACTTGGATATTTCCACTGCTCTTGCTAGGGCTCATCCTACCCCCTCTCCTGTCCCCCCTAATTCTACCTGTGTATTCTACACTTCTTCCTGGTCTCACTGGTCTTTTTAACTCTTCTTCTTCCTCTTCTACTGTGCTTTTTTTGGTTAGGCATGCGTCAATCCTCCCTATTCTGAAAAAACCCTAACTTTAATCCCCTTTGACTTCATACTTCCACACTATTTCTCTTCTCCCTCTTCTCTCCAAACTTCTTGTTTACTCCCAGGTTTCTTCCAAGGACGTCATTTAGGGGTTGCCTGGGGTCATAATTGCGACCCCTGAGGTCTCCCTTGCTACACCTGAAAAATGTTTTTGTTTTTTTATTGAGGCTCATGGGCTGTGGCCAGCAGCATGTGGCTCTTTGTTTCTGGAGTGGCCAGTTTTCTGATAGCTATAGCCGGTAAGATAGCTCAATGAGTTGAGCGCTGGCTGCTGCAATGTGTGTGCATGATCTGCAGGTTCGACTCCCAGCAAGGTCAACTCAGCATTTCATCCTGCTGAGGTTGATAAATGGGTACCAACACAGGTTGGGTGATATTGTATGTATATTAGTTCTATATGAACCGCTTAAGCGTAAATTCTATATAATAACACATTATTATCGTTTGGCCTTGGATGTCTGCTTGCATTCACAGAGATTTGGTAATATGTGCCTACGGATATTAACAATACATATGGTGATACATTCTTGTATGAAATGTATATCTCTTTACAGTGATATTGTAACTATATTTTTCGTAGTATACTTAGAAGAAATGCTATGTGATGCCACTTCCTGTTCTGTCGAGGGGTGAAAGGTCGTATTCCTTTGCTTCCCGTGATGTCACTTCAGGGTGGGGTCAAATGACATCACTTCCTTTGATGTCATCAGAGGTCAAGGGTCGTGTGATGTCACTTCCACTATCCGTGGCATTTTGGTGAAAGGACGTCCCTGGTTTCTTCCTTTGATGATTTGCACTCTCTTCACCCCCTTTCCAGTCTGGCTTCAGACCGTGACATTCCACTAAAACCGCTCTCCTGTCCGTCACCAATTCACATCTTACATCTGTGTCTCTTGGGCTGGACACTGTTCTTCAACCCTGCCCCTCTTACACAAAGTCCCTTAATACTCAGTCTTTGGCCCCTCCTTTTGTCTCTCTATACCTCCCCTCTCGGCCCTATCATCTTGTCCTTTGCTTTTTCCTAACTTTTTTTCTATTTTTTTGTTAGTGGTAGGGACAGACTCAGGTTAGATTAGGTTTATGACATAGGACTGATTTTCAATGCAAGACATGCCAACAAGCACCTTTTTTATTTTCTGATATAGACATTGGTAAATGATAGGCCTTATTTTCTTTTGTAATAAAGAAACTGAGAGAAAATGACAATGGACATAAGTCTATGTCAGATGCTTTTGATCATTTGTAAGGCAGTTTATTTTGGACAGAAATATCAATGAAACCTTGCACCTTAGGTGAACATGTTAACCAACTCAATAAATAAGTATACAACGTGGATCTGAAAAAGGTTAATCAGCAGCACACAAATTTTAATAGATCAGATCAATATTAGTTTAGCAATGACTAATATAGGCTTGTGTCAGATTCGCCTTTATATTTCTGTACATTGTGTATTGTAAATGTAAGCTTAATAAACCTTGTGGTGACTGCAAGAAATCAGACACTTACATAAGTAGAAAATTACCACGTAATGTCATATCTAATACCCTTTGAAATTTATTGTGGTTATTAACATCGCTTTCACTTAACAAAATATAGTAAACATTGAGCTCCATGATCAACAGTGGACAAATACAGCAATCCAAAATGGTTCACAGAGTCCATATTCCAGTGTTATAATACTCAGAATGTAATCTTCTTCAAGAGCAGATGGAACAATAAATTGGAATTTTTGATTTGATGAGTCCAAGAGTTTCCTGTTGAGAAAAAGGTGGATCTGGTAAGATCAAGTGAAAAAAAAACATTAAAAAAGACATCAGTATATTTGTCAATATTGGTTTATTTCCTTCCTGCACCATGTCTCCGCTGAATCCTCCCTAGAAAAAGCTAATCAATATACCTATGTGTGAAGACATAATTATCCAGACAGACACATCACAAGTGGAAACATTCTGTCTCGTGACCAGAACTTTGCCATAGTGCCTCAGACACTACCATGCCATTTCTTGTTCTCTACAATTGCCATCACTATGCTCCATCTGATCTATTGTGGTTCCTTTCAAGTGATGCAACTATATGTTAAACCTAGAATACAGTACGGTTCACACAATCCCAACCGGGATAGAAATACTATTTTACTTTCTTCTAAAAGTAATTTATCCTTGATCTTTCACAGGTTCGTATGCATGCATCTTCATCATTAGCAAGCTCGGCAGGCACGTGATGCAGTCAGGTTGCTAGCATGGCTGAAACCAGGCTGAATCTCATGATCCAAGCTCTGGCTCAGTGCAAGATGAGAGCTGCAACACACGTGGACCATCTTACCTTCCCTCACCCCCATCTTCCTGCCGCTTCCCTTGTGCCACAATGCAAATGGAAGAGACCTCCCTTTCTATGGTGACCATGTTGGATGAGGATGCCAATCAGAAAAAATGGGTCACGTACTTGCCACGGACTGTTTCTGAAAAACACATTGCACTTAGCAACCTGCGTTTTCACTTCGGGGTGCTTATAGCACAAAATCACCCACTCAGGTGGCTTAAACCTACAGTAAAAGCACTGCAGCCCAGCTTGCACGCCCTTCAATTCAATCAAGTCCATAACTGGGGTCCCAGGCAGTTACCGGCAGGGGAGCCCCATGACGGGTGATCATTGTCAAATGAAGAAAAAACATGCTCTAATATAACAATCAGGAAGTGTGGAATCCAGGCTACAATCACCAATAGAAGTCTCCAGACCAGGACTCTTGTTCTTCTCCCTGTTGCAGATCTCTAAATCACTCAACAGGCTTTGATTGCACGCTCTAAACACCTATACAAATCTGCATTCCAAGCTTTCCTTTGTGATGTGTAAACACTGGACAAGGAGACAACAGCTTGCTTTGCCATCGACTCCCCTGGAGAGCCTTTGCTTTCTGCCCACAGATATACTCTCTTATAGTGTTAGAGCCCTTAAAATGGGTTCCACTGTATGCCAAGAGGCCTTCACCCTTGTAATAGACCATGTGCCTTCAAGTCGAGATCACCAAATTGGGCAGTGTCACCATCTTTACACTTCAATAAAGAACAGCCTTCTGGATCCACCACTCACAGAATCTGCATAGTTTCATGGCACTGAAAACTTATGAATCGAAAGGAGAGCACTGAATTACGCAAGCTGAGAAGATTCCACGTTTCCCCTTTGATCTTTTCAAGTTATAGTTTAGAACTGTCAATGTGGGTACATTTGAATAGTTATTGCAGCAGTGTACCACATCAGATTTCAAACAAGGAGCATCCAATAGCATGTTTAGCTAATTTGCCCATTTACATTGAAAGTAGTACTGAGTGATTAATATTCAGACACAATAAGGCATTATCCATTAGTTTGCATTGCAGTGGGTGGTAGAGGGTTAGGATTAGTGGTGGTTCACATGCAAAACTAACATTTAAAAAAATAATGAATTACATGCTTAATGCTAATACATCAGAGGAGACGGATTCATGAGAAGACATTGCAGCTAGCAGGACTTAATAGTGCAGAGGCCACTTGTGCAACTAAAATGAAAGTGAATATGGAAGGTGCGCGCTTGTGTTGAGCACTGCGGACAGAGGAGTTCAGTGAAGAAGGTAGGATGATAAATAATTGCTCCCACAGATCAAGAGCAGGCACAGCTGATGGGATGTGTCCTCCTTTCCCAGCACCACAAGTTTACGTAAAAGTGGTGTTGTGAGGAGCAGGCACTACTTGCCCTTAACAACTGAAAGGCCTTCAGATACAAAAATGTGACTGTTAGTCCCAAATCTTTGATGCATAGATGCAGGTCATTTGAAGACCAGCTGGAAAATATACCAGCGCGTCTCCTCTCACGGACTGACTATGGATCAAGAACAGATTAGATACAAATATCTTTCAACATCATTTCATTTGTAGTGTTTTCAAAATCTCTTGGATGAAACTTTGAAACAGAAAAATAAACAAATGAAGTCCACATTTCTCAGATCTTGATGCCAAACATCCCGCTCATCTCTACGCCTCACGATCCTCTCCCTTCCCCGTTCTCTCGCTTGAACCATATCTGGTTGACCTAGTGTTCAAGGGTTGGGTTTCTAAAGATCACAAGTAGAAAAAGTCAAATAAAAGAAATTGGGTCTCCCATTGTTTTTTTCTCTTTGCAGCAAAAAAAGTCCACATGCAAGCAATAGTCAGAATGTTGGGAATCACCTTTGCTTCTGGCAAATGTAATTGTTCTATGTAAAACAGTGTGAACTGAAACAAGAACTTCAGACTATCTTCTGTGATTGCAACAATGTCTTTCAAATAAAAATTGCTTTCCAAATACTTTTTATTTGTCAATCACAGGCTCTGGGTCTCAGAGTTTACACAGCGATGGGTCTTGTGTAGCTTGCGTACATTGTGATATAGGATCACATCATGCTCCCTGGTCCAGATTGGATTCTAGTGACACTCTCCTAGGCTGCAACGGCATGATTCTGAGATTACCTAAAGGACGTCCAAAGGGCATCATGCTTCCTCAGCAGAGTTGTGTTGGAGAGTCCTGAGGGCGCTTCACTTATCAAGTCAGATCCAGAAATTCAGCTAAGGGCTTCTCAGGCACCCCAGCTAAGTGTCACCTCTTTGCAAAACATCATAAAAGGTTATTTGGACCTTTTCATGGGCCATAAGGCCTCTTCCACAGTGTCTGATCTTGTAGCGCCATACCTACGAGGGTGCTAAAGCCACAGGACATGCATCGGAGGTGACATCAACAGCCTCATCCTGACCCAGTCAGCTCTCTGCGTTCCATTAGACCCCAGGAGAATGATATTTCACGTGGCCCCCACACAGACTACTGTGTAAGGTTCATCAAATATGCCCTAGACCCTAGCATTCAGTTAAGATATTAGGGCATTAGGGCACCTCTTAGTGATATTAAGGCACCTCTAACCAGGTATCTTCGCACCACTGCTTCTCCCTCTACCTATCAGCAGACTTCAAGACTAAGAACCACTGTTGGCCTGTTTCAGGCTCCTCATGACCGTCCCTAGGAAGGAAAAATCAAAGGCGGAGCACTCGCTGTAGGGAGTGCTGGACTCATCACTTTGGGATGCTTAAGGCACTTGGCGAAGGCCACTCAGCCGCCATCTGTGGACTATGCTGGTTACAGCCAGTCCTCACAAAGGGACCTTTTCCAGCAGATATGCATCAAGGGGTGCTGAGCATACGCCCTGCCCCGACGAGGATGACAAGACCAGAGGAAGACAATGGGATTAAGGCAAACCGGATGTAAAAGGACATGTGATGATCAGCGGGTGCTGGGAACAGATGTTTGACCAGAACAGGAATACAAAGGAGTTGATTGTTTCGGGAAGTCAGGAATAGCTGCTGGAAGCGACAAAGGGATGACTGGGGTTGAGTATCTGGGGAGTGTGACTAATCGCAGTTATTCGTCCCTTCTCCTCAAGTGAGAGGCCAGTCCCTGTGAGGATAGGGAGTTGAACCTACTCTGCAGGATCCTCCCTAGAGGTGGAGGAAAGTGGGACCTCTCCGGGAGAGACTCCTCCTTTGGGGACAAGGACTCACGTTTCTGTGAGGAACTCCCTAGCCATCTATCATTGCAGCATAGAAAGGACTACATGTTGGAAAGAATAAAGTTGCACCTTTACTGTTTGTTGAAGGCAATGTAAAAGAAATCCATTTGTGGGTGGAAGTGAGCCTAGTGCGCAGTGTAAGCTCCCTGACATCATTACGCCTGGTGGGGGTGGAGCAAAGTCAAGATGCAGAGCCTGCAACTTTAAACGAGGCAGAGAACGACAGTAGGAGACGCCAGAGACCCGGCGTATGCAGATGCAAAAAAGGTATTGTCAAGAATGAAAGGGGAAACAAGCTATCCAGTGGTGGCGTGAACCCAAATACAGCAAGGTTGACAGGACGCCCGATGCACAACACAGAGATCACTAGTACAGGAAGCACAGAAAGCTTCTGATCGCCTGTGTCAGTGTAGAGCAGTAATCCGAAGAGGAACTGGGAACCCGACAAGCACGATCAACGAGAAAGCACACCCGACCGAGAGCCGAGCCCTGCCACCATCCCTGGGCATAGAGATAGGTACTGGGGGAACCGGGAGAAGCAAGAGGCCTCTGGGGAATCGTTATAGATCCGAAGAAAGTCTTACGGATGAGAAAATAGACTAATACTGTATAATTAGAGTTGTAAAGAAGTAACGAATAACCTGGTCAGGGAAGAAGATTATGAAATGCTCTGAAACACTTATGTACGAGCGTGATATAAAATAAAATATTGCTTGTTCATCTTCTGAAATTTAATCAGCTGTTTTTTCAGATATGTTCATACATACATGGTGTCGTGATTTGGATTTGTTGTTCAAAGCTGTGCGCCACTGGTACCCAAGTTGCCTACTCCCGAAGACCCACAAGCACACTCAAGAGAAGGTAGGAGTCTTGTAAAAAAAACTCCAGGGGAACGCTATTGCGAGAAAGATACCAGGGATGGTGAGCATGCATTCAGGGCCACACTGGGAACGGAGAGTGCTTTGATGGACAAGGGGATGGACAAACAAGGTGTTGATTTGTTTATGGGCGTGCTTAAATGGGATGGAGATTGAGACGGCATTGAGGCTACTCCTGCCACTCAGTTGCTTCGCCCACCAACAGTTTCCACACCTTTCAGCAGCATCTTTTCCTGTATAGTTGATGAGCAGGTGCAAATGGATCTTGGTCACTTGATCTAAGCCCCACACACCAGCCTAACCCTGCCACTTCCTTTCCTTTCCTAACTCTTAGGTCAATAATGTCTCTTGCCCGGGCACCCAAAACTGAAAGGCAGATGAAGAAAAGGGCAATTCCTGCTTGGAACTGTTCAGACTGGGAAGACCCAGGACAAGGACCCAGGACAAGAACCCCGGCTCCTCTATTATTGGGTAAGCTCCCTCTAATATGTGTGGCACCCCTCTTTCCCAACAGCCCATCCTTACCATCACCACTTATCGCCAAACACACCGCTCAGCACTCCATCTACCACTACATGAAAACCGATGCTCGCCAATGTCCGTTCAGCAACCAACCAGCTCGCAGCTCAGCCAGAGTTGGAGCAGGAGCTCCGGACCGCTGGAGGAGCAGCCGATCACCATCATCCGACGAATCGGACTTCATCTGGAGGTTTGCTGATCCTTTCCACGCAAAACGAAACAAGTGCACCAAAATGGCTATTCTTAGCGCATTCCACGCGGTAGCCGCCTACAATAATCCCAGCAACTGTGAGTACGCCCTACCTAGGCATTTATCCTGCACACATCCGTGCTACCCACATGCAAGCTGTTCTTTGTTCACTTCGCCATAACGACACACGAGGTGTTTCTTATTCCGAGATGGCGGCCCGTGTTGCAGGTCTGATGTGCCTGTGTTACCAACACAGCAGAGGATAGCCTCTTGCTGATTGGTCATAGCCCCATCTACTGCAGCCTATGGGAAGCCGGCAGGCGTGAGCCGGCCCTTCCTGGAAAGGCCCAGAGGGTAAGGCCAACAACTGTCCAGAGACTGTCCTGAGCTGACCAGAGCCCAGGACCATACCCCCTGTTCGTATCCTATGAGGTTGTGAGTAAACTATGCTTGCTTATCTCACCCTTTCTGCACTCTATTTACATCTCTCCGCTTAAGTAGTCCCTTGTGCACTAATCATTGTGTTGATCTTGATTGCCACCTAGTATTTTAACAGTGTTAAACCCAATGTGCCTGTGTACCATGTTTCTTCTAAGACAATTACACACTGCGCTTGCAGCTAATCTGCTCAGTCGAGCCCACAACCTATATGCTGTTTACTTTACACACCTGAACATTGTTATATCTAACATTGCTCTAGGTTATCCTCACCTGTGCCCAATTAAAGAGATTCTGCTCTCCTATTCTATTGGTCGCTAACTTTGATATGCTCCATCTAACCAACAGCCTCTCTGCGCTCAGACTCCCACATGCCTGTACCACCATTCTATGCGATCCACCTAGCTTTTACAGCAATTTGATGTCTGCACTTCCGTCCAACCTGTATGCCGATCCAGCTTTCTAGTTGCTGCCCATGTATGCAATTCTAATTATGTCACTCTGTAATTAGGTGTGCATTGCTAGCCACTGTGACACTTTCAATTCTAGGAATTGTGCATTTTCAGTCATCGTGACATCTCAAATCTAGGTGTTGTGCATCTTAGCCATTGTGACACTTCACTTTCACAGGGAACTTCCACCCTGCATGACCACTATTCACCTAACTAAGCGTCAGCTTTGCATAATGTCTAGCCTATTTATTATCTATTGCATCATGGCTATGGCTACACTCCTAATCACTAGCAATCAGGTCAGCCACACAGAGACCCCACCACATGCACCTGGACCCCTCTCACCTACATCAACAGACAAAATCACCAACACTCATCTCTACACTGATTCAAAACACCAAGCCCTGCTAGGACCATTAGCCTACACCTCCCAGCCTAGCTCCACTCACGATAGAAACAACAAACTACGTGCTAGACTTAACAAACTTCATGAGATACCTAGACGACTCCTCCCTCCTATAAAACGTGAGATGAAACGCCACTATGGTAAGGAAGGCAATGTTTCCACTATCACCCTAGCTTCAACGAATATTCAAACATCTGAATCCAAGACAAAATCTAGTACGAAAAGTACTCCAAATCTTACCCAACTTAAAGAGGAAACTAAGGATCACTCCTACAAAGGAGCGCTTCTTAATGCCAGGTCATTAGCTGCCCACGCCCTTGATATAGCTGATCTGATCACTGAGGAGAATCTGGACTTTATTGCAATAACTGAAACATGGTTACACAAGGCAGCAGGCCCTTCACTTATGTTAGCCATCCCTGACGGCTACACCATATGTAGGCAAGACCGAGAGCGCACCCGCGGAGGCGGAATTGCCATCATTTCCAAATCAAGTCTATCGCTAAGGCTTGCACCCACCCAAACCCTACAATCTTGCGAAGCCCTCACTGCCAAATTCCTCATAAATAACACGCAATCCTTAACCATTCACCTAATTTATAGACCTCCAGGTCCGCTTGGGAGCTTCGAAGAGGATCTGCACAAGTTACTAACCAACAATGCTAAAACCACCTCACAACTGTTGGTACTAGGGGATTTTAATTTAGGATTCAATGACCAAGCGGACGCGCATGCCTTGACTATTGCCCACGCTATTAATTCCCTAGCATTCTCCCAAAAAGTCAACAAACCCACCCATACAAAAGGCAGAATATTAGACTGGGTCGCTGACTCAAACTGCACAGCAATTATCTCATCTATCTCGTCACTACCTTGGACTGACCACTCACTAGTGTCCTTCAACCTCCTAACCTCCCGACCAGCCCTTACAGTCGTCCCCACGGCACCTTCATGCCCAACAAGAAACAAGAAGAACATGACAATAGACAATGTCATACCCGCTATCCTTCCAACATTAAATGCACTGCCCGACAACCTAGATCCCAGCACATTAGTTCATGAGTACAACAAAATCATGACTGATACTATGGACAAAATTGCCCCACTTAAAATGCGTACAAGTAAACCCAAAGTCCATTTAAATAAATGGTTTACTCCTGAACTTAAGGCCCTACACCTCACTAAGAGAAAATGTGAATCTAACTGGAAACTATGCCCAAATGCTGAGAATAAGGCGAACCTTGCATCTATCTCCCGCCAATACAAAAATGCAGTTTGCCTGGCTAAGAGGAATTCATACAATGATCGCATTGCCAATTCTAATTCTAGCATGAAGGAACTGTTTTCCATACTGAAGGAACTTGAATCACCCATTGCCATACCAGACACCTGTACTAAAGATCAGACCTGGTGCACAGATATCCAACATGCTCTAACCAATAAAATAAACACCCTCCAAAATAAAATTCAACTGAAAAAAGTTTCTCTCAACCTTCCCATTCTGCCACCACCCAATGACACTCACACTCCCCAGTCCAGCAAATTCTCCTTCACTAAAACCACTACACTAGAGATAGAGAAAATCATCCTTACCCTCAAACCTTCCAATTGCAAAGGTGACATCTGCCCAGCACAGCTAATAAAAGACACTGCCAGAGATCTATCACCTTTTATCTCCAAACTTGTCAATGCATCCTTCTCCACAGGCATCATCCCAGCCAACTTAAAACAATCTTGGGTGCTCCCGTTGCTTAAAAAGCAAACTCTAGACCCCCTTATCCCCCCTAACTACCGTCCAATCACTACAGTTCCATTTCCTCTGAAAATCTTGGACAAAGTGGCCTATGTACAGATTCAAAAACACCTTGAACGGCATAAGCTACTAGGATCCAGACAATCCGGCTTCCGCCCACTACATGGAACGGAAACAGCCCTCATCGATTTAAAGACCCAAATAGACGAACTGAGAGATCAAGGTAAGACAGCTCTTCTCTTACTAGATCTCTCAGCTGCGTTTGACCTTGTGGACCACAAGGTCCTCTGCAGACACTTGGACTCTGCCGCTCACTTCTCCACCCAAGCCATCAGTTGGATAGAATCCTTTCTGAGTGAGAGAACTATGAGAGTTTTTTCCCCATCGGCAGCCGCAGACCCTATACCAATCACATGTGGAGTCCCTCAGGGATCCTGCGTTTCCCCGACTCTATACAACATTTTCACCAAACCCCTGTTCGATGATCTGGACAATCTTGGTATCACCTACACTAACTATGCAGATGATACACAGATTCTCCTCCCTCTTTCTGGGGATCATAGTAGGGATAGGGAGTTGGTGAATAGAGTGTATCTCATCATTCAGGCATGGATGGCTACTCATGGTCTCTGCCCGAATGATGATAAGACAGAGTTAATCATTCTGGGTACACAAGCCAATATTAACAAATTGGGCCCGGACTACTCGGCATTCAGCATAGATGGAAATGTTTTCAAAGTCTCGAGGGAAGTAAAAACACTCGGTTTCTGCCTTGATTCTACCTTGTCTTTTACCAAACAGGTCAACTCCCTAGCCTCCACCACTGCTTACACCTGTAAATTGATAAGAGCAGGCAAGCCCTTCCTATCCAATACTAGTTGTTTGATCTTGGCCAGAGCCTTAATACTTTCCCGACTCCACTATTGCAATGCCCTCTATAGTGGTGCCAACAAAGCCACCACCCAAAGACTCCGAACTCTACAAAACAATGCTCTTAGAGCCACACTAGGCATAAAGAAGAGGGAACATATCTCCATTATTAGGCGGCAACACAAATGGCTCTCCACTGATAACAAAATCCACCTAAAAATGATCTCCTTGACCCATAAGGCTCTAAATAATGCTGCTCCTAGTTACTTGACGGACAAAATAAAAAGAAAAACATCTAGTAGACCTATGAGACTCGCCAACTCTAACTGCCTGATAGTACCCAGATTTAGACTTGCTAAAATCGGTGGTGCCAGCTTCCCTGTGAGAGCTGCCAACTTGTGGAACGCTTTGCCACCTGACCTAAGAGTAGACCAACCTTTCCCACACTTCAGAAGGAACTTCATTAAACACATTAACGCTAACAACGACTAGACACCTGCTATGAACCATTCACACGTGCAGCCCCACCCAATGTACTAGATGTTTTAGTGACCCTTATGTATATAACTGTTAAATCTGTATATTGTCAATTGTACATTCTTGTAATTTTGTAACTGCTATTTGTACATTCATGTAATATTGTCATACTGAAAACTTATTCATGTAACATTGGAAATCTCGCATATGCGTGCTGCTGCGCCCGGTAACCTGTGGGTCTGGAGCGCATTATAAATAAATAAACAAATAAAATAAACAAACAACAAACCATGCAGCAGAAATTGCAGCGTTTGAAATTGCCAGGAGTTGGGAGCTATTTAGGTGAGCCTGGGTAGCTTGAAACCAAGAGCTGTTAGGAGCGACATTTGACTCCCAATGAAATTGGAGCCATACAAACATAGCTATGTGATATTAAATGAGTAGGTTTGAGAATGTGCATGAAAGGGAATAAAGGACACACATAAGAGGCATGTAAATAATATTGTATAATCTATAAAAGACAACATTTTGAGTGTGCATCTTGCGCACAAGTTAAATTTACTGCACACTATGTAGGTAGCCCCTGTCTAACGGTTAATGCCCGATACCCAGGAGCTGCCTTTTACTCCTGGTCAACAAATCCTAATTCCGATCCCCGCATTACTACATGAGTTGGATGCCATTTTCATTACTGTTACCTTGATGATTTCCAACTCCACACACATCCTAGATGTCCTCATCCCCAATGGCTACAGAATTCTACAACAAGACTATCCGAACAAGATTGGTGGAGGCCTTGCCATCATTTACCTGGCATCATGGCCATACACCCAGCTGGATGTGGCCACCAGTGGCTCTTTCGAAAACCTTTGCTGCCACTTCCCACTCTCCTCAATGGACACAATCCCTGTTCACCTCATCTACAGCACACCTAAACCCTCAAGCCCAACACCTCCTTCAGCGAAGACTTCACAGGCTTGACCATGTCTTTCACGCATGCCAAAACATCTACTGCTGCAACTTCAACATCTCTGGCAACCCAGCAACCAAGTCAATGGAGAAAGATCTCCACTGCCTACTCAACACTCTGAACCTCCCACAGCACATGAAAGACCCAACCCACAGGAAGGGTGATATCCTCAACCTCATCATCACCGCCTTGTTCACCCCCCACCACATCACTCCAATCCTGCCTGTCTGGTCAGCCCATCTGGCAATCCCCTTTGACATTAGTCACATCACACTAGTCAAGTAAACACATCAGAAATGCAACAAACAAGCTATCAGATTATTCAAGAACTTCGCAGTGTAGGCTCTAACAGAAGACCTTGCCATACTCACTTCTCCAAGAACTTAGCACCACCTTTACAACAAACATCAACCGGCATGCCCCAGTGAGACAACGCACCATCATGCCTAAACCTTTTGCACCCTGGTACACTCAAGATCTCAACTTCAACAAACGAAACCATCAGAAAACAAAACAAAAAAGACTTGACGAAAGTCTTGCAGTGTTTTCCAACCTCGCCCTGCTCAGCCGACTGATCAACACTGCCAAGGCAAACTACTACCCAAACACCATGGCCAAGGCCAACAATGAATGCAGAGCCCTCTTCAGAGCAATCAAGCACTCTATCAACCCTCTGCCCGACACACCTGTAACACACTCCATTGAAAAATGCTTGTTTTAGACAAATTAAAAGAAAGTGTTTCCACAATTAAAAATGCATAATATTCATTTTTCTATACTTGCATTATACATATGCTATACATAATCATCACCCAATAAATTAAATACAACTTTAATTTTAAAATCTAATATCCCTACTTGGTGCTGCTTTTCATTAATACATTTAGTGTCGTTAAAATCCATCAAGAGGGCCATGGCTTCTCTACAGGCCCTAAAAGCTTTGTTCTTAAAATGTGGTTTGAGCCAAAATATATTTTGGGCAGATCAACATAAAATGGAGCAGATCTTCCTCAAGACCATGTCCACAGGAGCCTATCAAAACCCCCAGCCACTTTGTGTGCACCTTCAAAGTAGCACATTCAGCCTGATCATCAAAAACATTCTTCTGTGGTCAGGAGATCTTAAGGTTTAGCCAATCTGCTCATCATGGCCCTCTGCTTCACTGCCTTGACCCAAGGATAGATCTTGATGTTAGATGTGAGCGTTGTCCAATGCTTCATTAGAGCAGATTCTTGTTTATCCATAAAACTTTATGTTATACTGTAGATGGTACTAGCGCACCACTGGCATTTTTATGTTGGGGTTTTCAATTTTTCTAATAAATAAAAAACTCCAAGAATCTTCGTTTTGCCAGTATGGACACTTTGGACTCCTAGTTCTGATATTAGCACATGGCCGGGAGTAAATGGGGAAAGGTCCCACATTTTGAGTAAGAATTTATTTTGGGTAGTATCAAGGGCCTGCACGATCATTTGCTCCCTAGATCTCACTACTATACAAAAATGATGTGTGCACCACCCTAGTGAAACACTCCTCCATTAACTCAATCATCAACAGCTCCCTAACTCAAGGCACCTTCCGCACGACCCTCAAGACTGCATAAATCTTCCTGCTTCTCAATAAACCAACACGGAACCCCGACACACTCAGCAACTACTGCCCCACCACTTCATAGGTGAGATCCTCAAGAAAGCAGTAGACACGCAACTCCACTTTGATGCTGGAAATGCCTTTTGGAGGGACAGGGCCTCCTAGCCCTTGTCCTGAAACTTCTCTGTGTGTTTGCTTTTTTTGCTGCCACTGAGGTTCAGTCTGGACCTCTGCCAGTGCACCTCGTCCAGTTTTCCTTTTGGTGAACAACACCCATGTGATACCGTTATGGCACCCATCGGTGGGGGTACACCTTTGTACCCCATATATGTGTTTTTGGGCACCTGTGTGTTGTCCACAAAGCAGGGTATGGGCTGGTGGCAGCTACATCCTGAATTGGCAGTGGCTCCGAGTGTCCTCCATTTTTTGGACACCCAGGCCACACCATTGGAATCAATGAATTCCTGAAAAGGCAAGACTGCCACTGTTGCCTCTTGGTTTCTATTGCCGTGTACCTTGTTTCCCAAAGTCCTGGGAAGCCCCGACTCTGTCCCTTCCTCCTGACAGGCTGTTGGGTGGTAATATCATATATGGCTCTGGGACTGCCTCTTTTCAAGACTAATTGGAGCCTTATGTAAGAAACTCATGGTGGACACAGTAAACACAGACACAAGTGATCACAGTTCAAGGGTATTTATTAATCTGTATGCAGGTTGGAAAAACGCCTAATCTAAACCAAAATCTAAGATGGGAGCAAGCTTCGACCATAAAATGAAAAATAAGGCAGTCCTTGTGGCGTCTTGTCAAAGTAAAAGGGCCTACAGAAAAACAAAACTATTGCCAATCCTTACAACTAAATATAGAGAGAGTGTGGGATAGGGTTTACAATAAAGTAAGAAGTATTCACAAAAATTAAGTCAGGATGTGGTTGCCAGGGGTCTATCCCTTCCCAATGTTTTGAGCACGGGACAAGGCGGGACTCCTGAGCACGGCACATGCTCGAGCTTTTCCAGCACGAGCCGACAGTTCCGTTTTCAGCTAACAGGTTCTTCGATGGTTAAGTCTGTTCTCACTAAAGGTCTCTTGCCCTCGAGGAACTGATGTATCCAATATACAAATAAATGTTTGTTTACAATCGTTCTAAGGGTGAGGATTCTTCACCCCTGGTTCCCTCTCTTCCAGGTTCAGACCCCTCTCGAATGTCAGCCTCCTCAGTTGGGTTAACTACGGTATTTCTCAAAAACACTTTCTCCTGTTGCATTCACAAGTGTTAATGTCTTTTTAAAAAATGCATTTTCGACATCCCACCGTCAGGTTCACTCTTGTCATCACAATGTTCTTTAGGGCATCATGCTTCGCGCCTTCCTGTCGGCATCCTTCTGTCAGGTTCACCCTTGCCAATCACACAGAGTTCTCTCAAATTTTTCACTAAGCGGGATTCACCTCCCTTAGCTTTTCAATGACTTGTCGGTCAAAGACTTTCGACTGTTCAGAGGATTTTGCGAGACCCCTCTGTGACCACTTTGACCTTCTGCTTTCGGATCTCTTAAAGCTTTCTGGTATTGGGAGTTTCAGCAAACGCAGGATCAACCAGAGTCTCTCGAATGAACACCCACGTGTTGCCGGACCCTTCTGCAGCTGGCTTGCCCTTAATGCTAATAGTTCTTTGAATTTCCTTCAGTTTGCCACTTTGCGACTTTCATTCAACACAGTTTGGTTTCTTGTTTATCGGCTCTCGACTCAACGGCTGTGATGAACTGCTTGGCTTTTCTTTGTATCTGGAGTCAAGGACGATACCACGGTAGCAGGTGTCTCTCTCTGTCCTGCTTATCAGCGTAGGCATGCTCGGTGTAGCGTTGACATCTGCTGCAACACATGCTGGCTATTGTTCGCGGTCTTATGATTCCTTTCATGGAGCAGAAGCGCGTGATAAAGGGGAAAGGGAGAAAAGAAGACAGATTTAGAGGACATAGCAAAACGGAAAGCTGATGAAGAGTGGGTAAGGCAACTGCAGATAAACAGGGGAGGGAAGGAAGTTAGAGGTCGAGTGGTTCTTTAAGGAATGCTGACACATGGAAAAGGAAGAACACAGGAGAGAGCAAGAAAGAGAAGAGAGTAGAGTAGAACAAGTTACTTACCAACTGGTAACATTCTTTCGACTGTATGTTCCTCCAACGTATTCCACATTTTTGACATGTAATGTCCACAGCTGTGCTGCTTTGGAAATGTTTCGGCAGAGGGCGTCCTGCATCGATGGCGTTGGGTCGATGTCAGTTGAAGGCCTCCGTCGAGGGTGACGTCACTGGATGTTATGAATAGGACGCACGGTGCCCGTAGCCTCAGTTTATGTTTTTGCCCCATAATGTGTAACATGCTCGTACACAACGACTGCTTGACTGCACATAGCCTTGTGGGAACGCAAGCTGCAATAGCATAGGAAATTCTTCAGAGGGGCAGGTTGGGAGGGTAATGTGGAATATGTTGGAGGAACATCCAGTCGAAAGAACGTTACCAGTTGGTAAGTAACTTGATTGTGTCCACCAACGTATTCCACATCTTTGACAGACTCCCAAAGCAGTATCAGTGAAGGTAGGAGGGAGAAGAATTTAGAATACCCAATCAGATAGCGACACAAGGTGTGTTTAACAGCCTGGCCTAATTGGTGGCCAGTGTATCCCACAAAAAGTTGGGTGTCCACTCTGACCCTTAGCATCCTGGAGATATAAAAGCTCAAAGTTCTCCTACCAGCCGATGAAGTCTCTCCTCTTCCTTACCAGGATGAGGAGGATAGAAAGCAGGAAGTACCACTTTCTGGCTCAATGAAACTCAGACACCACCTTAGGTAGGAAGGACCGACGGACGTACCCTCAGTACAACCCTATCCTTGTGGAACACAGTAAAGGCTGGCTTAGATGAAAGTGCCTACAATTCACTCACTCTGCGAGCAGATGTAACTGCAACCAAGAAAACCGTCTTGAAAGACAACAGTCAAAAAGGACAAGAGTGCAGAGGTTCAAATGGAGCGTCCATCAGGAAATTCAAGAGCAAATTCAGATCCCAAACCGGCACCTGAAATGGGGACAGGGGGAAGACATTCGTGAGCCCTTTTCAAAATTGGGAAATCAAAGGAATCTTAAAATAAGAACACTCTTCAGACGAGCGCTTGAAAATGGACAGCGCCACCAGGTAACCTTTAATGGTACGCACTAGAAGACCCCTGTGGGCCAAAGAAAGCAAGAAAAAAAGAACCATTGGAATGGAACACTGAAAGGGATCGACATTGTGTCCTCTGCACCAGTTACAAAATGTATGCCAACGGTACAGGGATTTGGCTGCCGGCCGCCTGGCCGAAAGCAACACCTCCATCACGCCATCCGGGAGGAACCAATCCTTACATCTCAACCTTCCAGAAACCGAGCGAGAGAGAGGAGAGAGAGGGAGGATCCTCTCTGTGGGGAAGACGGCATGGAGGGCAGATGGACATTTCTTGAAGGTCCGGGTACCACGCGCTCCTGGCCCAATCCGGAGCAATGAGGATCATGTGGGATCCGAACCTCCGCAACCTCCTTAGCACCTGAGGAAAGACGGGACCGGAGGAAATGCATACAGAAGTGGGAATAACCAATCCATGACGAATGCGTCGGATGAAATTCCCTTGAGCAAAATCTCTCGCACTTCCGGCTGGAACCGGTTGTGAACAGATCCACTTGAGGGATACCCCAAAGGGCGACGATCCACCGCGGCATTCTCCTTTCCGGCCAGATGAACTGCTGAGAGTGATATTCCTTGCTGTATCTCCCAGAACCAGAGCTTCTGGCACAGCAGGAATGAATGACTCTACCCCCCTTTTCTGTTGAGGTAATGCATGGCCACTGTGTTGTCCGTCATGATCAGGACATTCTTCCCCCGCACAGACGGCAGAAAAGCCTTCATGGCCCTCAGCTCCAACACGTTGATGTGGAGTTTGGACGGAGACCAACGACTTCTGGCGGTCAGCCTGTTGGCATGAGCTCCCCATCCTGTGAGGGAAGTGTCCGTCACCACTGTCACCTCCGCACACGGTTGCCAAAATGGCTCCCCCTTCATCCGATTGCCTTCGCTGGCACACCACAGAAGATCGTGCAAGACCGCAAGTGGAATCTGAACGGGATTCGACATCTTGCCTGAGAATTGCGACCACTGCATCTTGAGAACCCATTGAAGGGATCTCATCCTCAGTCTGGCCTCTGGCACCAGAAGAATGAAGGATGCCATGAGGCCGAGCAACCTTAAGAATTTGAAAGCCAGAAGCCTCTGGGCACAATGAAATTTGTTGACCATCTTTACAATGTGATGAGCCCTCACCTTGGGAGGCGAGCACTTCCCCAAGGACGTGTCCAACACATCCCCAATGTACTGGAACTGTTGGGAAGGTGTCTTATGCGACTTCTTGAAATTGAGGGAGAAGCCCAGCTTGTGAAGGGTGTGGCAGGTGAGGCTGAGATGGTCCAAAGCTCGTTTGGGAGAACGCGCTCTGATCAACCAGTTGTCCAGGTAGGGGTAGACGTGAACCCCTCCCTCGCCTGAGATACGCTGCCACCACCACAATTAGCTTGGTGAAGACCCTCGGGCGGAGGTCAATTCGAATGGCAGGACCCGAAACTGAAAGTGCGAGTTGCCAGCCGCAAACCTCCGGTATTTTCTGTAGATCCAGAGACAACAACCAATCTTGAAGTCGAAGGGCCTCAAGGACCTGAGAAAGAGTGCCCATTTTGAACTTGTCCTTCATGAGGAACTTGTTCAACCAACGCAAGTCCAAGATGAGTCTCTGTCCTCAGTCTTTCTTTGGAATCAAAAAATATGGGTAATACATCCCTTGTTCCTCTCTGTCACAGGCACTAGTTCTATAGCGCCTTTCTCCAGCACGGTCAAAATTTCCTGCAACAGGAGCGGATCTGGAAGCTTCAAAGAGAGGTTCCGCGGTGGATTGTCATGAAGCCGCTTTAGGAAAGGAAGGTGGTAGCCGTGGGCTACTATATCCAGAATCGGACTCAACATGACCATTTCATTCACAGGCCAAGGGATAGTGTGCTCCACGCCAGGGATTCATTAAATGAACGGGAGAGAACTCATCCAGGCTCATTGTGGCTTAACAGTACAGAGGGCGGTGCCAGTAGACATTGGGCCCCATTACGGGTCCGGTGGTAACCGTGCCTGTGCTACTGGCAGGTTAGCCGCCGGACCAGTAATGATTTACCGGCGCCTGACTTCCCGGTAACACCGCAGGATTATAACCCCGGCGGTCCGGGAAGTCATGCGTCGGCAAATTGTAAGTCCCCATTACCATAGACTCCTATGGGAATGAGGACCACGGAAGCACCAGCACCGTTAACGGTGTCGGTGCTTCTGGGAAATCTCTGTGGGCGGGTGCCGTTCCGCCCGGCTGTTCTGACCTGCTGGGGGAGATGGCACCCGCCCGCAGAGTTGTAATATGCCGGTCCGGAAACAGCGGTGCCAGTAATTTTACTGGCACTGTTGTTTCCGGACCGGCATAGTTGTAATGAGGCCCACTGAGCTGTGTTCATATGGGATAGAAGTATTAATTGCATGGCTTTTGTGGATATAGGGTAAGCTGTTACACACATGCTGAATTAATTCCTATTCAGGCCAGAGGTTCCTTCAGATGCGAAAAAAGGAAACGTGATCCCAATAGAATTCGAGGCAGTTATAGTGAGAGTTGAGAGGATAGTACTGCACAGGACTGATGATCATGGATAACTGTAATAGCAGTAGTGGAGGGATGGAGGCTGACTGACGTGACAGATGAGGAGCTATTGCAGGATGACCGGCCAGACAATGAGGTGATATTTGACATAGGCCTCACACATTGGGTGAAAATATGTTACAGAGAAGTGCTGCAGAGAATGGCTGTGGTGCGAAAACTGCCATCACCATTTCCTGAGGAAGACTTAGGGCGGGTGCCCAGTGTCTTATGGACCAACAGTCGCTATGACGTGGGTTTGCTAAAAGGGATAGGGGCAGTCAAGATAAAACTCAAACCAGGAGCTTTTATACCAAGGGTAAGACGATACCCTCTATCGAGGGAAGCAGACAAGGGCATATATGAGACGATTGCTGCACTGATAAAGTAAGGCATTCCGGTACCCTCAGAATCACAGTGTACCCTGTGAAGAAGACGACAGGGGGATCATGGCGTTTCATACAACATTTACACCATTTAAACCAAATTGTTGAAGCAGAATTTCCATTAGTTCTGAATCCAGCATCCCCAAAGGAAGCTGCATACTTCACGGTAATAGATGTGAGGGACGCCTTCTTTTCTATACCACTCCACGAAGAGTCACGTGACTTAAAATCATTTTTATACAGACACCGAAAGTGGAAACACACAAGGTTACCAAAAGGGTACTGTGAGTCACCTTCCATCTTTAACAGGGTCCTTCAGATGGACCTAGGCAACATCCTGATAGCGAGCACTGTCATACAATATGTGGATGACATTTTAATTTGTAGCAAGACAGAAGAACAGTGTTGAAATGACTCAGTATATCTGCTGGCAGTATTGGCAGAAAAAGGTTATAAGGTGGGCAAGGAAAAACTACAATATGGCCAAAAGGAAGTGCGATACATAGGGAAGTTAATATCACAGGAAGGACAAAGGGTAACTCTGGAAAGGGCAGAGGCGATCGGCAGAACGCCAATGCCAAAGACAGTGAGAGAAATGCAGCAATCTCTGGGCTTTTGCCATTACTGCAGATCTTGGGTATTTGACTATAGCACATACACAAGACCCTTATTGAGCGGGTTTAAGGAGTCACAGAAAGGGAATGGCAACTTGGAATAGACACATTAAATGACAGAAGGTTTAGAGGAGCTGAAGGAAGCAATATGCACGGCTCCAGTACTAGGGATCCCAGACTTTCAGGACAAATTCTATTTGTTCTCACACCCCAATAGATTAGTAATGACTGCGGTACTAACAACGAAGACCATCTGAGGGCACAAGGCATTGGCATACTATGCTGGTCGACTAGACCCAGTAATGAGGGGACATTACCCTTGTGAGCAGGCTCTGGCTGCTTCCACATTCGCAGTAGCGAAGTCAGGGAGTATTACCATGGGATGCAGCACCACGCTTTACATAGAGCATGCCCTCTGTGCAATCCTAGAGAAGCCTAAAAGTATGTTGACCACTCAGAGAGCTTCTGGAATTGAGGTGATTGTATCAAATCCAGATATCAAGATACTGAGGTGCAGGACTGTCAACTCGGCAAGGTTTGTCGCAAGTAGAAGGGGACTATGTTCACGACTTTACCAATTACATGGAGCACTATGACGATATTCCTAAAATGGGGGAGAAGCCACTTAAGGGGAGAGAAGTGGTTTATATTGCTGGGTCGTCGACAATTGAGCAGGCGACGGGAGAAAGGCATACAGGGACGGCAGTAATCAGACTAAAATTCAGACCGCACAGCCATAGTATTAGAATGTGCGAAATTGTCATCACATTTATCAGCGCAGGTCAGCGGAATTGGTAGCTCTCATATTGGCTTTAGAAGCGCACAGGGACCAGGAAATGATGGTGTTTTCAGATTCAGCCTATGTGACATCTACAGTACACTCTGGGCTATCAAGGTGGCAGATATACGAACAGCACACCAGTGCAGCAGGTGCCCCGATTGGGTAGATTCAAATACATGCTTTAAATTATATCAGCGGTTGTGAAGTGCCAGGCCCATACAATAGGGGAGGACCATGTCTCCTGGGGCAATGAAGAAGCAGACGCAAAAGCAAAGCGTGCAAGATATTTCCCAGACGTAGCAGACTTTGATACCCCATCAAACACACAGAGGCGTGTGCGCAATATGGTTGTGAGGGAAGGCTATAATACGTTACCAGCCACTCAGATAATGGAATACCAGAGAAGGGCTCCAAAGAAGGAGAAGGAGTTATGGATAAGAAGGGGATTTTCAATCTCTCTTTCAAATGCCCTATGGCGACAGGAGAGCACAGGTAAGGTAGTACTCCCAACAGAATTGTTGTAGATTGCACTCAAGCAACTCTATATCACTTTACCCACATGGGTAAAGAGGTACTTGCAGCTCACACTGGGAAAGACTGGTTTTATCCCAACATGGCAGAACATGTGACCACATTTGTAGATAATTGCATGACATGTAAGAAGTATACTGCAGGACATACTTTACGTATAGTCAGGGGAGCCATACCACGCCCAATAGGACCCTTCCAGCACCTCCATATTGACATGGACCAGGTTAAGGGCTACCGCTACATGAAAGTAGTCGTGTGCTCATTCTCCTGATGGATCGAGGATGTCCTCTGTTCACACCCGCTGCCCTTAGGGTGGTCCAATTCCTTGCCCGGGAAGTATTCCCACAATAGGGGGTTGGAAGGCGGGGGCAGTGTGAGGTCCTGCGGCCTGACAATGGACCCAATTGTATGAATGAGACTTTTCAGCATAGCACAAATTTACCTGTGTTTATCACCCGCATGTGAATGGGAAGTGTGACCACCTAACGGCCTGCTCAAAGAAAAAATTACCAAAATAAAACAACTCTAACGAAGGATTGGCTCTACTGTTTACCCATGGCCCTGTTCACACTGCGCAATCAACCCGGATCCGACCACCACTTAACGCCTCATGAGGTGGTAACAGGATGGCGCATGTGACTACCCCTGGCTCCTCCCACTAGAGCATCAACAGATATAGACGCAACGTCAAAAGTGCTTGGAGATGAAATGTATGAATATGTTGCTTTTTTGATGGCTAGAGCGTCTCATTTTTCACCAACTGCAGATGCAGGGGAAGAGGTCAAAGAACAGTGAAGAAGACAGCAACCCAGCGGCAAGCAACAAGATCAAGCAACCGCTACTTTATCCTGGAGACAGAGTTCTACTCAGAACCTTTGTGCGTCCCTGGTTTAAAGCCAGGTTTGAGGGACCTTACACCATAGAGCAAGCTACAGAGCATGCAGTCAAACTAGCATGAAAGAAAAGCTGAAACTACATCGGAGACGTCAAGCCCTGTCAAGATGGGACCTCTACCCGGTTAAGAGACGACCATTTGATGCAAGGAGGAGACAAAGGAGAAGAACCACAACTGAGAAAAAATCATAGTCTGCTCTTCCACTAGGCATTTGTCGAGAAAGTAACGACTATCTGAACCATATGATCTTTAATGGACATACTTTCCAGGATACATTTGTACGGTTTGTATTACGAAGACAGAGAGAGCAGATGATTCCTCCATGGTTGTTTTTCGTGCTTTTTTTCTCTATATAGCCCAAACGCACCCACAATTGAACCATGGAGACCCATCCATAATCATCTTGCTTAGTGATTCCAGAATACGTAAAGTGTGGGAAAGATTGTTTTTTGCAGCGCTTGCTCAATATTATCAGCATAGAACTTAACCAAACATACACTAACACAATAATAACGCATGTCTTAGCTTTTTCAGGCGAGTTGCACAAGCACTTGGATACAACGCGAAGGAGCACCTGAGAGTACCACATGGGGGTTGTAATACAAACTATTGTAATAATATTTTGTGTCTTCTGCCATCTCTACATATTTACACTCTTCATTTTAAAAAGATTATTGTTTGCAAATGCACAAGCTTTGACCCTTACTAACGTGACCCATGTCTGGGCAGAGAACAAGCACTGCTGAAAAGGCAAAAAGAGTTAGGTGCAGTGCAGGAGTAGATTTCAGCCAGTTAAATTCCTACATAACTGATTCAGCCCGGGTATCGAGTAACGTGGTATAGCCACATGGCCAAAATGGGGAAACAAGCCACCAAAGAGCTGCTATGTTTGTTCAGTCATACCCTATGCTAGGAGTGCATCCAGGACATTTGTAGCAACTGAAATCCCAGCGGCAAGAGCAAAATGCCTCAAGCACTTATCGAATTGCACCACGAGAGGAAGATTTCAAGGGAAGCGTGCTACAGTAAGGTGGATGTCCAAGAAAATGTTCCTGTACGAAGATAATTACATAAAGACCCAGGAAATGTTAGACGATAACTGGAACACAGATAAAAGCAGAGAGTATATAATGGAGTGTCTGCGCAAAGGGTGGTGCAGACAGTGACACACGAGGTGTTACATTGTCCCAAGACAGGACCTGCACAAATAGGAGGAATGCCAGGATGTTAGAAATTACCACAGATATTGGTGTATGGACATGTATACACAACAGCCGGATGGAAAGAAGGAGTTGTTGGGAGCAAAGTCCATGCACTCCTAACTGTTCCAGTGGAAGTAGATCAGCAGGAAAATGATAAGTGCCTCAAAGAGTGGGATAAAGTGCAAAATTGCTTCCATGAGTAGAAAACTAAGTAGGCCCCATGCCCATCATACTGCTCACGGGTGTAGCCCTATGTTTCCAGAATTATCGTGAAGTAGAGAATGAAGGGTGTAAGTATATTTTGAGAATACCAGGTATGAAGGTTGGAAAAGCAGTACTCGTGGATCACTATTGGGCCTGTGGGACAAAGGCATACCTACAGTTGCCACCTACCTGGGGAGGAATATGCTCGCTGATACATCTGAATCCTCCAGCATTGGTATTGCACAGAAGGGCACACAAGTCGAAGGGTTCCCTAGAATGGATATTAACAAGAGGAAGAAGAGATCTGCGGAACTGAGCAGAATAAAAAGAGGTAACGTTGCCTTGGCAGACATGGAAAAGGCACTGGATGTGATACCACCAGAGCACAGACTGTTCAGCAGAACTGAAATGTTCTTTGCATCCAACATTCCAGCAGTAAAAACAAACATGAATGCCAAGTGGCTCTAGATCACGAGGTGAGAGCTGATGCAGACGATAAACTCAACCATGAAAGGGTTCAACGCAATCAAGGAGGTGCTGAGAGCAATGAGATTGATGGCCCTCCAGAACAGACACGTTCTGGATCTCCACCCAGCCATGGAGGGAGGCGTTTGTGCCAAGATCAGGTCTTCTTGCTGTAAATTAGTTCCTGCCAATGATGAGGGCAATGGGACATTGACAGAAGCCATCACCGGGCTCTCTGACATTGACATGAAAATGAAGGCAGAAGCAAAAAATGTTGGGAAGTATAAAGGTTGGCTTACATATTCTCATGGATACAAACATGGATGGCCAATGGACAGCAGGTGCTGGCAGCAGCCTTAATACTAGTGTGTTGCTTGCAGTTTGAGTTGTCAAGATAATAATTAAAAGACGACTGAGAAGACTTCAGGAATGAAGATGCCAATAGTCAGAGAGATTAAAGACTATGAAGAATTCAGGACACGGAATGCACTGAAGACGCAGCTTGCTCAGTGTCCCCCGTTTTCGGCAGGAACAGCGTTCCAGTGTCCATACAACACCCATGACTACTGGGGGAGAAGGGTCTGGTGCAATTCGGACGAAGACTGCAGCTATATGACATGGAGCCTGGGTGACCCTGCCAGATTCTATGGACATCTCAGAGGAATAACAAAGGTCTAGCTCGAAGAACTACAGATAAAGGGATTGGTATGGATAGTGTGGTAGACCGGTCGACCAGAGAGGGGATTGTAGATGGGGGAACAAATCTGACCCTCATGCTCCCCACATGATCCTCAGCACGTAGGCAGAGCAACAACAGATGTGCCTGACTTCTAGGCCCATCACCACAAACTTCAATGTATGGCAGGTGTGAGAAATGTTGCAGTGGTGAGAAACATTACTCACTCAGACAACCGTTCAGACCATACCCAATCGATGACTTGGACAATATGGAATTGACCTCAATCGAGCAAGTCGACTGACTGCAAAGCAAGTCACACTGATGTCACCACTGACATCACAATTTAGCCCTACTATACACGAAGAACATATGCATCCATTCATGAAGTTACACAAACATGCATTAGTTTATTTCATAGAGACACGAAGCACATGCTTATGACCCATGTAGGTAAGAGGACAGATACATATACATATACATATCGCTGTTCATTTCTCTTGCTAAAGCTGAAACCGCAAGATGGAATGAGATCATATATTTAGCTTGCATAGGCTTGACTGCCATCAACACAGAAGTCATAAGGAGTAATATAGAACCTATAGATCTCTCAAAGGGATGACTAAATAGGAGACAGGTTTTGAGCACATGGAACGGCTGACATGATCGCCGCAGCCAGTGGCAAGCAGAACCAAGGCACTCAGCCAAGGACATCTGGAGACGGAAAAGTTCCAGTTACCAAGACAATAAGCGACCTGCAGAAAGTTGGTGGTCTCAACACACATGACCCAGCTGAATGAGACAATGCCCATTTAACCAAGGCAGACAAGGGGAGCCGTTCCCATCGAATAAGGATAGAAGAAGCTACAAGTGTTACAGCTGGAAGTTCAACTGCATGCACTCCCACATGACTAGGTGGTCAGAGAATGGCAACATTAGAAACATTTTGCACCTCCATGTTCATTCCCATTACCTTGAAACGGTACACTAAGCCTTGCAACTGTACAGGGGCCCAGGGATGGAAGGACACACACTGACCAATCCAGATTCGAATTTCACGGGGGGATTCTTTTTTTTGGCAAGAGCCATTGGTCTCTCTGCGACCCTGCAACATTGTAGACTAGTATTAGTAGGGGTGGTTTCAGGAGGGGCTCCTAGACATGGTTCTCCAATCATAGGACTAACCTATAGGTTTTCTATATGTAACCAGCTCGAACTGACCAATGTAATCAGCCGACAGGTTTGTGTGACAAACCAGAGTTTATGACATCATAGCTGTATAAAACGACACGACGCAGGCACGAAAGCCGAGAGCTATGGAGGATCCATGTTTTCTGATGTGATCCCTATCTATTTCTGATTGTTAATAAAAGACAGTAACTTTGCCCCATGGCTGAGCTTTCCATTCTTGTGGCACGGGAAGTTTTGATGGGCCAGAAGGTTCTCTACTGGTAATTGGGGTGAAGGATAGAAACCCAGACCATCTTGAACTATTGCTTAACAACTGCCTGAGGACAAAGAGTTATTATTTATATGTATATATATTACTGAACTTTATTTTATATAAATTACTGAACTTTATTTTATATAAAGAAGCTGTGTTTTCACCAAATGTAGTGTGTGGACATTCCTCTGTGGGGGTTTGGGGATTCCCTGTACTAAGAACCAGCATGCATCACCTCCTGAGTGCTTAAGCCTTGGTTGCTCGTCCAAGCTATAATTTTATTTTGAAATATGTTTATTGGCATTTATAATTACAATCTTATGTAAGTTGGTAGTGTCGACATTTACATTAGAATCATGCCTTTTAAAAATAAAACAATTGTTATACATAACAACATAACAGTAACTTGAACTTAACTTGTCTCCGATTCGGGAATGAGTGAAATTTAAAGTGTTCGAGCATGTGGGGCAACTAGTCCTCGAGGAAGGGGGGGTGGGAGCATTCCAGACACAACCGGGGCCACGGGGAATTAGTTCCAAATGCATCCGCTGAGCGTCTTGAACAAGTAGTCGGCCAGGTAGACCAATCAGGGGGGCTTATCGTCGGAGGAGCGAAGTAACCTTGACATAGTGTCTTTCGAGGCAGCCAAGGCTGTGCTCGAGTCTTCGGTGGACCTGGCCACGCTATCTTCCCAGGCACGTGTTTCAGCCCCCGCCCACCTTTCAAATTCACTGCGCCATACTTTATAAGTCGGCCCTGCGGGCTGTTTCCAGGCCATAGCCAATGTTCTCTTGGCCGTTCTGCAAAGCAGGTCCATCAGTTTGACAGCGTACTTAAGTTTGGCCAATCGGAGGTAGCTGCCCAGGAGGCATTCCGCTGGGGTCCACTTGTACCTGGTTACTTCTGCTTCATCACAGGTTTGCTTCACTTTGGACCAGAGATCTTGGGCCCTAATGCAGTTCCACAACATATGAAACAAGTCCGCCCCGTCTCTCCTACACCAGGGTCAGTGTGTATGGGTAGTTTTATTAAACCTAGCTACCCTGGTCGGGGTCAGATAAGTGCGGTATAGTACGTTTATCTGAATTAACCGAAACCTCTGATTTCTAGAGACTTCTTTCGGAAAAGCCAGTACTCTACCCCATTCTTTTCCCGTCAGCTCTAGACCCATGTCCGCCTCCCAGCGGGTCTTCAGTGTGGCGCTACGGTGGTTAGGGGAATCACTGAGGAGGTTGTAAATCTGGGAGACTGCTCTCCCTCCGTCACTCAGATTATATAGCAGTGTCAAGAAGGGGTCTGCCTCTGGTTCCTCCGGCCATGTGTTCCATTTCACGTGGGCCGTTTTGCGGATCTTTAAGTACCATAAGAATTGGCCGGCATGAATGTCATCCACCTCTCTTAACTTAGTGAATTCCTTAAATACTCCTTCAGTGTAAAGGTCACCCCAAGTATACACTCCCTTATTCTCCCAAAGCCTGATGCTGTGTAAGTTAGTGTCCGACCTATCCAACCCAGAGATTAAAGGCATGTCCTGGAAGTATGGTTGCTTCTGTTGCAGGATCGTTTTGGTTCGATGCCATATCTTCCTACCCAGTACTGCCAGGAACGGTGGGCTTTGTAGTAAGGTTTGGGGGGCCCAGTTCATCTCCTTTAGTCTGACTGGGGGGATCATGGCCTGCAATAGAGGGGTCTCCGAGGTGGACTCGTCTGCCAGCCATTTAGAGACATAGCTCAACTGGGCCGCAAGGTAGTACTTTTCGAGGTTTGGTAGTTGGACCCCGCCTTGACTGTGTGGCAAGACCAGTAGAGATAGAGCCACCCGGTGCCTGCCCTTCCCCCATAGGAATTCACCAATTAATGTGTCTAGAAGTCGAAAGAAGGGCTTTTTTATGTAAAAGTGCACGTTTTGGAACCCATACAAAAATCTGGGAAGAATAATCATCTTAACTATAGAGGCCCTACCAAGCATGGATAACGGTAGCTTTGCCCAGAACTGTATGGATCGGCGCGGCGTGGGTAGTACTGCCTTCGTGTTGAACTCATGCATCAGCTCAGGGGTGTGTAGTATCTGGATCCCGAGGTAGCAGAAGGAAGTCGTCTGCCATGCTATGCCTACCGAGGGGAGCTCCTCGGCACTCTTGTTTTTCAGGCCTGCTAGGGGGAACAGGCAGGATTTAGTTTCGCTAAACCTAATACCGGAAACTTTGTCGTAATTGTCGAGGACTTCTAGTATTGTTGGTACGTTAAGCTGTGGATTATTGATATATAACAGCACATCGTCTGCATGAAGTGAGATAATCTGGTCAATCCCCCCCAATCTGATCCCCGCATCGAAG
This sequence comes from Ambystoma mexicanum, assembly GCF_040938575.1. Classification (NCBI taxonomy): domain Eukaryota; kingdom Metazoa; phylum Chordata; class Amphibia; order Caudata; family Ambystomatidae; genus Ambystoma; species Ambystoma mexicanum. The sequence goes on from NC_090937.1 coordinate 1,287,470,276, forward strand.
AATTGTTTCCTAAGAAAAATTGCGATGGGTTCTAGTCCTAACACATATAGCATGGGGGATAGCGGGCAGCCTTGCCTGGTGCCTCTACAGATGTCCCATGTGTCAGATACGTATTTCCCGGATTTCAGCCTAGCCCTTGGTTTGTTGTAGATGATCCTAATCCATCTAATGAATCCCTGGCCAACGCCAAATCCCTCTAGTACCGCCACCAGCCATTCCCAATATATGGAGTCAAATGCTTTAATAGCATCTAAGGACAGAAGTGCTAGTTGTTCGCTACTTGTGTTAGTCTGGGCTATGATATGCTGAAGTCTGCGTAAGTTTAGGGACGTATTGCGACCAGGTAAAAAGCCGTTTTGGTCTTCGTGCACTATATCCCCTATCACTCTGGCCATTCGTTTTGCCAAGATTGTGGTTAATATTTTAACATCGTAATTAAGCATGGCAAGTGGGCGGTAGGAATCGCACTTGTCGGGAGGTTTATTGGGTTTGAGCATCAGTATCATTAATGTTTCCCTCATGCTATCCGGTAGAATGCCGCTTTCATAAGACTCCGTAAAGACTTGATGTAGTATGGGTGTCAGGGAGGGTTCGAATGTTTTGTAAAATTCAGGGGGGAGCCCGTCGCTTCCTGGGGTCTTACAAGTGGACAGGGATCTGATAGCCTCCGTTATGTCTTCAGGTGTGATATCGGAGTCTAAGGATTCAGACTGCGCGGGTGATAATTTGGGTAGGCTTATTTCTTCCAGGGTGTCTAATATTTGGTCTTGTGGGACTCGATCTGCGTGGGAGTATAGCTGTGCGTAAAAGCACTTAAAGGTGTCATTAATGCCCTGTTGGGTCCTATATTCTGTGCCCTGTTCATCTCGCAGTGTGGTGGTTATATGCCTGGGATGCTCCCTTCTACAGAGCCAAGCTAGCAGTCGGCCAGGCCTGTCAGCCTCTGCGTGTGTTCTGTTTGTTCTGACACTAAAATCAAACCTGGCCTGTCTATTCCAAGCCCCAGAGCACTCCTCCCTGAGAGCTCTGAGTTCTACTTCCCTGTTGGGGTATCCACCGAGGCGGCTTCTAGTAACAGAATCTCTTGCTCTTTCTGGTCTAACTCACCCCGTAGTGTTCTTCTAATGCCCCCCGCTTTCACAATGGCCATCCCTCTTGTCACTACCTTTAGGGCGTCCCATAATGTACTGGCATGTTCGACACTACCTGAGTTGTCCTCTATGTAATTCTCTATGGATTCCTGGAGCTCCTCCCTGAAGGTCAGGTCTTTTAGGGCCTCGGCAGACATCCTCCACATGGGGATAGGTGGTCTGGGGCTACTGTGGTTCCAGCCCAGCAGGAGTGGGGAGTGGTCAGAGGCCGTCTTTCCCAGGTATTGTGCGTCCCCAATTTGAGGCATATGCTCCTTGCTTATGAAGAAGTAATCAAGTCTTGTGTGGAGTTTATGTGGGGAAGAGTAGTATAAATAGGCCTTCTCTTCTGGGTGCAGCTCCCGCCATGCGTCTGTTAGGTCTAGCTCCCTGACCATGGCCTTCAGAGACAAGGTGGCAGTGGACGTGCCGCTCACAGGATGCCAGGACCTGTCGAGGTCCGAATCGTGCACACAGTTGAAGTCGCCTCCCCATAAAAAGAGGCCATCTCGGTATTGCGACATCTTAGTGCATAGCAGTCTTATGTGGGCTGGGATACCAGTATTAGGGAAGTATGAGTTCACTATGCAAATTTCTCTCTGCTCGAAGGTTCCCCACACAATCAGGTATCTACCTTCCGGGTCTATTTCCTTTTTGTTGAGTTGGAACGGAGTCTGGGGACTAAACCAAGTAAACACCCCTCTGGCATATTTAGAATAGGGGGCACCATAGCCCTGACCCCCCCAGTGTTCCCTGAGTTTTGCATCTGTTTCTGTGCTGCAGTGAGTTTCCTGCAACAGGGCTATGTCCACCTTTTTCCTGTGTAGGTAGGATTTAATCCTATTCCTACGGAGAAAAGTGCCCAGGCCCCTTACATTCCAGGTTAGTATCCTAATGTGCGTGGCCATCTGGGTAACGATGGTGGTTCAGGAAGCTTCCACTCCGCTGATGGGTTAGTCTGGGTGCACTGAGAGCCCCAAAGTCAACAGCCCGCCGTGGCCTCCAACCCGTTGAGTCCACCCTAGGGGCCCATCCGCCCGTCCAATGCATTATATCCCTCGGAGACTTACCGACAGTTCGAACTTCCATCACGTATAGTGATTCAACTGGGAACAACAGCAACAACAATAAACTGCCCCCAGCAGTTGATTCAAACTCACAACGCTCGGGGGCTCCCGATCCCTCTGGTTCTCTCCAGAACTTCCGGTTCGGGTGGTGTGTAGGTATTTTGCCTGCACCCTTTAGGTGGGGGTGGACCTACTGTGGTCCTGCTAAGTGGCCTTCGGATTCCTGCCCAGTTACGGTGAATCTTGATGCAGCGTAGTAGTTCTTTAGGGGGGGATCTCCGTGAGTGTGGGGGACTCCGCTGTTCAAGTGGACCAAATGTTTGAGCTTAGTGTTCTTTGCCATTTGACTTCTCTTCTGTCTGTTCCGCAAAATTGTTGTGCTCCAACCATAGGTTAGCTGCGGCCGGGGACTCAAGAAAGATCGACTTCCCTTTATAAAGTATTTTGAGTCTTGCTGGATATAGTAACATGTATTTAAGGTTAAGTTTCTGCAGCCTGGCCTTTACTGGGATGAAAGAGTTCCTTGCTCGTTGCACCACAGGGGTGTAATCAGGATACATGACGATAGACGCCCCATTTCTCTTAATTTCGCCACCTTCTCTAGAGAACCTTAGTATTGTCTCCCGATCCCTGAAGTTCAAAATTTTCGCTATTATCGGTCTAGGGTACGATCCAGGGGGAGGGCGCTTCTGGAGGGATCTGTGAGCCCGCTCCACTGAAAACCCTTGCGTGAGTTTACCAGCCCCGATTTCTTGTAGCAACAGGGATTCTATGAACTCAGTGGGGTCTGGGCCTTCCAAGTCCTCCGGTATTCCAAGTATTCGGATATTATTTCGCCGGGCTCGGCCTTCTGCATCTTCCGAGCGTGATTCCAACCGAGCCACCGTTGACTCTAGCTCCTTGACCTTTGCTTTTAGCTCCTGCGCGGTCTCCCCAGTTTCCAGTAGAGAGGTTTCAGCATTGGTCACTCTTTCAGTTACATTTCTAGCATCTTGCCTCATCAGCTGTATGTCCGATTTTATTTCCCCTATCATGCCTTCCATGGACGTTCTCAGTGCCGCTATTGCTTGTAGGATCCGGGAATCTCGGGGGTCTTCCATCGGCGTTGATATCTCGGCTACAGTGTTGGCCTCTTGCTGTGACTGTTGTGACTGTTGCTTCGGTCGGACTGTGGTAAAGGAATCCATGGTGACTGATCTGGATCTGTTCTTTGGGGGCGACATTCCTTCACGAAAGGATATCGGTATTGCGCATCAGGGTGCGCACTGCGGCCCAGAAGGGGGGTCTCTACAGCTAGCCGGGACCTCGAGATGGGGTATTAAGCATCGGCTCCGGGGTAATCTCTCACTTCTTAGGGATTCCGAATGAGTCTGCAGTTGCCGCTCAGGTTGCGTGTCTGTTTCTGCAGTCAGGCGGTTGCCACGATCAACTCGTGGTTTGTAGGTCGTCCGGCTCGGTTCCGGCAGGCCGCCCACTTGTTTCTAGGGTGCTGCGGGAACAAATCGCCACTTTGGGGTCTCCAACAAGGTCTCAAGGGGGACTATTCTGGCGCTCCGGCGCTCAGGTTAGGCAAAGCTGCGGGTTCGTGGTCGATGATATGGCCCGGTCTGCCTCGGGGCTCCAGTGTGTCAAGGTTCCTATGGAGCACTCGCTCCCGGCTGGTGTTCGGGGCGGAGCTGGCTCGGTGGGACTAATTTCTTCGCGGCTGTTTGAGTCGCCGCTGCGGTCCAAAGTAGGGCTCAGTCTCCGCTACTGGCCCTGCAGTTACTCAGGCGTCTCACCGGCATAGTCGGCTTATGGCGGCCGCCATTTCGGGAGCCGTATGGGGGTCCGTTAAAACACTTCGTTTTGAAGATTGCCGCCTCCGATTCTCCCCGTCGCTTCGGTCGAGGGTGTAAAAAGAGTTCACCCACGAATAATCTTCTCCCCAAGGCTATTCAAGCTATTCGGGGTCTCCAACTCACGTGTCCCACCTTGCTGCTGCGCGAGGCGCACAGGCTAGGCAAAGCCGCGGATTCGTGGCCGATGATGTGAACCGGTCTGCCTCGGGTCTCCAGTATGCCAAGGCTCCTGTGGAGAACTCGCTCCCGGCTGGTGTTCGGGGCGGAGCTGGCTCGGTGGAACTGATTCCTTCGCGGCTGTGTTTGAGTCGCCGCTGCGGTCCAAAGCAGGGCTCAGTCTCCGCTACTGGGCCTGCAGTTACTTAGGCGTCTCTCCGGCATAGACGGCTTATGGCGGCCGCCATTTTGGAAGCCGTATGGGGGTCCGTTAAAACCCTTTGTTTTGAAGGTTGCCGCCACCGATTCTCCCCGTCGCTTCGGTTGAGGGTGTAAGAAGAGTTCACCCACGATTAATCTTCTCCCCAAGGCTGTTCCTGTAGTTTCAACGCCGCAATATCAAATGTCAAGGATCACGGGCAGGAGTTCGCAAGAAGGGCGACCTCACTCCATGCGTGCTGGCCACGCCCCCTCGTCCAAGCTATCATATAGAGAACCTTGGCTGGGGTGCTCTGTGCCTCAGTCCCAACCATATAGAGGGCTGAAGTACAGATACCACCCTCCAGTTTTTACACCCACCAACACATCGAAGCCAACAACCCCCTTTAGTCCTACCAATCTGGCGTACCAAATGCAGCACAGAAACTGATACCATCAAGTGGATTGGCAATGCCCTTAAAATCCTCAATGATGGCAATCCTTGCCTCTTGGAGGTCCTTCACCTCTCAGCAGCATTTGACACAATAGACCACCAGACATTCAACGACAATGTACATCGCTGCATGGGGATCAGTGAGATCATCCTCAGCTGGTTCAAATCATACCTTGCAAATAGCCACCAGTTTGCACAAATGGATTCCTCCAGATCACCAACTCTACCCACACTTGTAGAGTCTTGCAATGATCCATCCTCTCCCCTGTGATCTTAAATCTTTATATGGAAACACTTGGAACCCTCCTGGCTCCCCACAACCTCCCTCCATCAATACACAGATGACATCCAGCTCTACCTTAAAATATCCTCCATCAAAGACATCCACGGGCTCAAGGCCTGCCTTTGATTGATCCAGTTGTGGATGTCCAGTGCTTATCTAAAGCTCAACTCCACCAAGACTGAACTCCTATTCCTGACCGACACCACCCAACACCCTGACATCCAGATCTGGCTCTCGGCTATGCACCTCTAGGGGATCACACCCAAGCTAGCGATCAGCACCAAGTCCCTTGAGTTTGACATTGACAGACTCCTCTCCTTTAAACAGCACATAGCAAGGAAGAAAAAAACAGCTTGGTACCAACTTTCTCTAGTGTGGAAAGCCAAGCCCTTCAACCCAGAAAATAACTTCAGATCTTCTGTACAAGCCTTGGTCCTCTCCTACTGGATGGAGGCAATTCCCTTTTGAAAGGTCATCTGGCGACTACCCTGGAACCCTTGAGATGTGTCCTGCATGCCGCAGTGCGACTCATCAATGGTCTCCACAAATGTGACCACATCACCCCGACCCTCATCGAACTACTCCGGCAGCAAGCCTGTATCATTTTAAAATCCTGCTGCATCATCTACAAGACTGTCACTCTGAATTCCCAAATTACCGCATTGAAAAACTCATCTCTGGAGGCCTACGATCCACCAGAATTAAGGACATGTGCAGACTTGAACTCTGCCAGTGCAGGAAGGAAAGAACCAGAAGACAGGCCCTCTCAGTCCATGCCATAAGACTATGGAACCTCTTCCCTGTCAACATCAGACTCTCCCCCTTGCTTCTACATTTCAGGAAGGAACTCAAGACCCTCCTCTTCAAGGAATGGCTCCTCCCTAATACCTAGCTCTGCACACCCTCCACTCCCCACCCTACCTGTAATCTGATCCCCACTGTTTACTCCCCTGGTTGTTTGTAGATGTCTTGAAGACATATTGCCAACCTCCCACTCCCCTGTTGGCTCCCCACTCTCTTGTATCTCTGCTACCGTCACCTTGTTCTTCCCCACCTTATGATTGCAAAGCAATCCGTTGCTTCTCAGTGCTAGGTCTGCACGCAATAAAAACCTTAATAAATAATATCAGGTTGGATACAGTATATCGATCTTAGGTTTTGCCTGTTTTATACAGCTGGTTTTATTGATTGTTTCTTACTTTTACCCTGAAATAAACCTGGCAAAGTATTGTGATTGCATAGGTAGGCGGGCTGTTTGTATTAAATGTTGTTCTGGTTAGGTGAATACATTTGTGTCCAAGAGGAGGAGGGTTCCTTAAGGGACCTCCCAATGCCAACTGTACTTTGGTACTGTTTAGAATAGGGAACACATCAAGTAAAGGGGGATTTTGGCATATTGAAGCCTCAATCCGGATCAGGACCACTCAGCAGTGTCTCTTTTTGATTGAGCCCCCTCCCTTCTCAGGACCGCGGAATCCAAGCGTGAATGGAACAGGGGTGCCTGCATAACGGGGCAAGTGGAAATTGAAAGAGTGGTCATTTTTGGGGCAGAAATGCGCAAGGAGCAATCAAAACAGAGTAACCTGCCAAAGGGTGTGCCCTGATTTTATGTGTGCCCAATTTAATAGAGCTACTTGAGATTTATTTTTTTAACCTGACAAATATACACAGTTCGAGATTGAAGGGAATTTTAATTTAGACAAGTTAGCGACCATCTGATGGGCATTGGTGGCGCAAAAAGAAAATAACACTAAAACAACAGGGAGCATTTGAAACGTGGTTAGGAGGAGGCAACAGCATGAAGGAATGATAGTAAAGTCAGAAGGATCAGGGAAGCTAATGACAAATTGCAGGTACAGAACATTCTTTAGATTGAAATGGGTGCGAGATATGAATACACACTTACTCTCTAAAATAGTGAAGGAGGAGAAAGAAAAGAACAAAAGGGAAGATTAACAGGAAGATCAGGACAGTGAATCAGCAGAAGACATTATCGAATTCTGCACCACTATGCAAGTGGCTGTGACAGCAGGGCAGAGACAACTGCAACCAGGATAGCCACTGGAAGGAGAAGGACCAGCTCAAGATCCTGTGCCAATTTTACCTATGGTCCTGGCAGTACCAGGAACGAGTGGTCACAATACCACAGGTGGGACACATATGTCGATAGATACACTCAAGTCTATGATGAGGGGAGGCACAATGGGGCTCATTATAACCTTGCTGTTATCCTTGCAGTAAATCTGCCAGGACTCCAGCAAGTAGAATTACCGGCACTCTGTCCAGCGGTATTACCGCTGGATTAGGAGCTACGGTATGCAGCAGTAGTCCCCATTCCATGGAGTCCCATAGGTCTCCATGGAGGTCTTTGCCAATATAATAGGCGCCGGTATTATCAGCGTCTGCAATACCAGTGATTGTAAAAAAGTAGGGTGGTGGGATTAATTCCTCCACCCCACCGGTAAACTTGTAGTTGGCCGGTGCAGAAACATGCTGGTATACATTAATACCGGCTTGTTAATTCCACACCAGCCAACTTATAATGAGGCCCAATGTAGGCAATAGACCCTCAGGTCTGTCAGACTCCTCTTAGACAAGTGTCCGCATTTAATGAGGAATAAGGACAACAGCCAAACCTCATTCCTTGGACACCAGGTGATCTGAGAAATTTGGCAAAAGAATTTTCAAATATTAGGAGCTGCAGCGTTTTGTGGAAGAATTTCAGAAAATTATTATAGTGCTACAACCCCTCCTGGGTGACATGACTAAAGCTCATCAGGATGGTTATGCTGCCCGAAGTAAGACAGAAGTTGACAGAGCGCTCCTACTTGCCAAGCTATCGACCAAGGTCTATTTGGGCAGACTGCAAGTGGTGTTTACCCAACATTCCGGTATCACTAAATCAGATGAGACTTCACAGGAAGAAATAGCTAGCTCTTTTGTTACTGTCCTCTTACCTAGTCTAGGCACAGTTTAAGAATGTGTGTATCGGATGGCAGAATAAAGCACTGGTGATGGATGCGAATCACTGTTCCATATCAGGAACAGAAAAAAGAAACCTTTGAGAGTAAACTGATGGCACTACAGATGCAGAGCTTGTAGGTACAGGCACAGGGACAGATTCAGAATGTGCAAGCCAATCTACAATGAGGGGGCATACCGAGGAATAGAGAGGCCAAGGGGGGAGTCTCTGATGGAACCAAGAATGCAAGCAGTGCAGGTGGGCTAGTACTCAGGGAAGCCAGCGCAATAGCAACCATGGTGGCTGCCAGATCAACATAGGTACTGGGGCCCCACAGACCCGAGAGGTTGGCTGAATCAGCAGGGTCTGAGGACTGCCATGCCTGGCCACTTAGTCTATAAGAATTGCAGGCAAGAGGGGCACTACAAGGCATAAAATAAGCAGTATTGCATCGTAATTTGCGATGGAATACCAGTGAATTGAGTTTCATGTTAATCTAGTGTGCTGCAGCAACTGAAACATGATTTTCAAACTGGGATCTGTGCAGATTAAATAACAGTGGGAAACGTGCCTATGAAGAAGAGATACTTGCACTCTGCGCACCGCAGGCGAGGTTGAAGGCACACAAGTCGGGATCTGCAAACATTGTTTCAACTATGCCTTGGACCATGAATGCACATGCTGCTCTGTTCTCAAGAAAACACAGATTAGAGCTGCTCATCGTCCTCCAATCCTTCAGCATGTTCATGTCAAATCGTAAATCAGAGCCCCCGAATGGACGGAGAAGGAGGGAAGTTTTGCGGGTTGGCTAGAGGCAGACGAATTGCTAAGGCTAACAGCCCACACCTCACCCGCTAGGTACTATGCTGCGATAATCGAACATGCTGGCCCTGCTCATTTGTTAAATGCTTAACTTTGCTGTGTATTGGTGCCAGCTTTGTCTTTGGACAGGTGCCTCAGCTGTAAGGGAAGGCAAGGTTGAGAGGGCTGTGAAATCTGATAAAATGAGATGTCTGGAATTGTTATCGTTAGACTCATCATTAGAATCAATAGAGAATCATAAGAGAGAATCAGTACTCTTTGTTACAGAACCACTACCCATTATTACCCATTGATAGAGAATCATTACTTATTGGTACCCAGTATTATTCCTTTAGGCATGATTGTATCATGGTTAGTTATCCATTATTGCATCCAGTTCTGAGTAGTACATGAAGAAGTAGCATCAATTATTTAATCCACATATTAGACTGCCACTTAGTTTGCATTAGCCATTGACATGTTATGCATTTGAAGAGAGAAATAGGCCCTGTTGTATGACGGGTTTGCTTTTAGAATGATATGTCTGCATAAGAATATAGCGCTTGCCATTAGGAGAGAAACATCCTAGATACTAGAGTTTGCAATAGCATGACACTTGCACTGTCGTATGTAGTGCTTTAGAGACACAGTATATTTGCAGCATGACATGTAGAGAAGATGTTATGTATTTTGCATTGTAACGCTTAGGCTGAGAGAAACGTATTGGTTGCAAGATTGAGAACGAATGAGGTCTGGAAATGACACACACAGACATATTTGAAAATGCCATGAAGAGCCATTTAGTATGATGGCACATGTATGCTTTGTAGAGACACATGAAGACTCAGTCATGTACGTATGTATGCATGTTGGGTGTGCACTTCGAATGAGTTTGTATATAGTTAGCGCTTGCATTGCGAGAAGAATAGCGTAAACGCTAGGAAGCATTTAGCACGAGGCCTATGAGCCATTTCTGATGGAGACACACAGAAGTTGTTTGCACTGGGATCAGTGCAGGGAAGATTGTTTTGAGTTAACAGTGTACCAGGAATTTGTAAACAGTTTTGGTTGATAAGAGGTCGCCTTTGTCCGAGTGGAGACGGCCTGGCTAATCAGCATTGCTGGTGTGCCGCAGAGACAACGAAGGTGGGGGCACGAGCGACATGGGGAGAGGAGGGAAGCCTTTTCACACAAGGAGTTGCTTTGAAAACGGGCACTAAGAGAGCATTTCGTAATGCAGAGTGAGCCAACAGTGGAGTGAATGGAATTAGATGGTGTTTTATATGGACCGCAGACAGATGGCCATGAAAGAGATATGATGTCCAATGTCACTTTGACACTCTTTGAGACAGAACACGCAGCGAAAGTACACGCAAACACGGACTGGCAGGCATTGTTAATGCTGACACAAAGGGAATAGACATTCTTAGTAGGGAATGTAAGTAACCATAGAAATGGGTGCGTCATTGGAAACTATAACCAGAGCTGGAGAGAAAGGAGAGTGGCTAGTTCGAGGGATTTGCTGTGAAGGAGTTGCTCCTAGTCCTTGCTGATTGCCGAGAGTCTGTGGGAGAATGGGGTTAGTTCGTTTGAGCTAGATGCTGATAGAGTTTTGGATGGAATCCTGAGAATGAGGGAGAGAGGTCTTGGTGCAGCAGAATCTGATGGCTTTGGGGCAGAGAGCTTGTCAGAGCTGGGCAGAAGCAGTCGTGTGACCAGATCTTAAGGGGTCTGCCACCACTGACTGACTGATTGCAGAGAGTAGCGGGAAGAGGAAAGACCTGGCTTGACAAATACAGAGCTGGAGAGGAGAGAGATGCACAAGCAAATGGGAAGTATGGTTCATGGCTAGACAAACTGTTTGATTACATTTAGTGGGGTAACTTTGCTGATGGGTTTGGGAAGGACATGGCATCTGAAAGGGAGGTGCGTGAGCCAAAATGCATGGGGACAGAATGGTGTGCCATGGAGGTTGGGGGACGGGCATCCCTGTCCACACCCCGCCCCCCCCCCCCCAGAATTACACCCATGATTAGAATGTGACACCATCTAGTTGTTGGTCAGACACTCACACAAACAGTTTTGAGTTTGGGAAAGGGGAGATCAGATAGGGATTGTTTTAAGAGAGTGAGTGTGAAGCATGGTGTGGATTGGATTGGAGAGGTTCAATTCTGTATGAAGGAGAGGATTGCTGGATGTTTGAGGCTTGCATTAGACTGCATTAGAAACACAGGCTTACATTAGACTGCATTAGAATCACAGGCTTGCCACACAGGCTTGCATTAGGAACCTGAAAGGCTTATAGTTATTGCATGGTAGATTTGCACCAGTAGCATAAAAGGTGCAAATTCAGTATTGGCTAGAGTTTTAGCATTGTTTGAATTATGCTTTGATATTAGCATAAATAAATGTATCCCATTGTTGTAAATTGAATCGATTCATGTGTTTTCTTTGTGTCTTGTGATTTGTGTCCACAGTAGTAAGATAGGTGTATGTTGTTAGAAGTAAGTTAGGAGTAACACAGTGCACATAGGGCCTGAGATACGAGAGCAGTGATGTAGGGATCCACACACCCCCCCTAGGGGATTGTCAAAGATTGTCTGAGACGACCGGTGCATGCTTGCCCGGGGGGGCAAGACGATGGTTAGGGGTTTTTGTTTTCCAGACTAACAGGGTGGGTAATTAAATTCAGACTAATGGTCGTCATGCTCACTATTGTCCTGTGTTTCACACTCTCTTGATAAGGGCCTACGTGGTTAAATTGGGTTAGGCTGCTGTTACACACAGTCTGTTTCAAATTGCGAGACTCCCAAATGCTTGAACCAACAGTCCACTCGTCACCTTTCCTATTTTTTTAAAAAAGTGAATGGGAAGGCATGGATCGACGGACTGTGTAGTCCGCATTGCTGAGTATGAGGGAAATGTATTTTTGATGCGTGCCTCAACTGGGCAAGCCAGGTGGGGAGGTGTAAGGCTATTTTAATTCTAGCCCTCCTCTGGTGGCCCCCATGTTGGCTGGGCACAGGGGCTGGTGGTACCTGCTTCATTACCCTTAAAGTGTTTGACAATCTCTAGTGCCTCATAGTGAAGACCGAGTGAGGAGGAAGTGGCTATTGCATGACCTGTGTGCACTGACCGCGGCCACATTTAGCAGGTTTTTATTTGCGGATGTTTGTTAATGTCAAGTTGTACTTTTGTGATCATGGGTTTTATCAAGCTCAATTCGTGAAATTGACTGGTCTATGTGTACAACGTGCTAATGTGTCTATTCAAGCTAAGTATATGGTAGTCTCACTGTGTACACGAGTGTGACCATGCGCCTCTGGTGTGGTTAAACCTTATGCTCCTAATTTTCATAGAGTGATCACACCTGTTCCAAAATGTAAGTTCAGTGGCAGATGCAAGCACATAACCATGCATTTAGTTTTCAATTGGTGAACTTAACTCTGCACCATCAACACATTCATGAACACTTCCAAAGTTAATAGGTTAAATTACAAACAGGCATATATCCATGCATTAGTAATTACCAAATTCGAAGGCACAAAAATTGCCCACAGGATAGCATTTCAGAGACAAATAGTCTGTCAAAGAGCAAAAAATGGCTTGCCACCTAGTGGAACAATGACCACTCTTGTTGTGTGCTTTTGAGTGCATTGTGTTTGTGTGCGCGTTCATCTCTGTGGTGACCGCTCTGATACAATATGATTGCTAAGCTCCATTTTCTTTGCGTCCACACCACCCCATTAATTATTGAGTCAGGTGTGAAAGATAGGCAGAATCAGAGTGCCATTGTTGGATTAAAGCAGCGGGACAAGCATGCCAAGATTTAAGTCAGAGCATTGTCATAAAACAAGTCATGGTCAACCCTTAGCAATTAGATCTACATATTGTGTTTACATCTCACATCGGTGGGACCGTTCTGCCATGGATATGCTTTGACTGTGCAGTAGTGGATTGGTCTAGAACTTCACGTGTATATTCCTCTTGTAAATTGCTGAAAATAGCTTACAAGTGGAATTCAGATTCAGAGTGCTAAATGCCTTACATCGTGTTCGACTTCGTTTTTTGTCCCGATCTCCAGGACCAGTCATAGTCAGGCAAAAGATGTGCATACTTATGGGCATTATGGGGAGTGACAATACAGAAAATGGCGGTGCATAGAGTGAAATTGTAAGAATGTAATAAAAGATAGAATTCAGCGACTTCTGAGTGGTCACTTTACTGTAAATGCACTAACACCTCTGAAAATTATGATTTTGAAATTTTGAAAAGAATAAACTATAAACGGAATCACTTTACTGGGCTCAACATTTTGGCAGACACAACAGTAAGGGAAATGATTTAGCCAAGATCTTGACTGACCATTCTTTTCAGTTGGTTGGTAAAACTATATAGTATTCAAACCTGAAAAATATAAGTCTTTATAGAAATAAATTAAGCAACACAAGTATGTTTGTAGCCTTATATTCCCCATTATGAATGTATTCATTTGACTTCTGTTTCTTGCATACACTGTTTACAAAAGGGAGACATGGCTTACTGTGTTACTCTGTTTAATTCTCTTCAGAAAAAACAGATTTTAGAAGCTAACTTGTGCTGTGTGGCATTTCAGTGCTAAAAGCCCAACATGTGCTTTTAGCACCCAAAAATGTACACCAATTTATGGAGATTGCCCCCATGAGCTTTTAGCACCCACAAATGTACACCAATGTATGCAACTGACAAAGAGCTAGCCTTTCAAATGTGTATAGGCGTGCTAAGCCATTTGCGATGGCCTAATGTCAGGTAGAGAGTGAGGGGATTGGGACACATCACGGTATTCGGATGAAGAGCCCTGAGGGGTCCCCCATACAACGGGGTGCTGGGCAGCCACAGAAGAGGCCTGTGGCTGCTAATCTGTTTCAACAGACTGGCTACCAGGCAGCAGTTTATTTTGAACAGTGACTTTGGAAGACATGAGAAGTGACTTCATGGAAAGCAGCCCATGCTGCCCTTTATAGTGGCTATTTAATTATTCTATGCTGAGTTTAGATGATCAGGACAGGTTAGGAAATTGAGGTTCAGTAACCAATTTGGCAGTCTATCACATTAAGCTTACATCAGATCAGACGATCTGTCTGAAAGATTTTCCACTTCAACCACAGGTTCCTAGTGGCATGCAAGGCATCTCAAAGCAGAACTGGGAAACAGTAATTAAGGCGTGGGTATTTGTTTAACTTAAATCATACCATGTTCTCAGAGGGCCATATGTTTCATTTCCCCTATTTTCAAACCAAATACTTGCCACACTGTGGCTGTGCACCTAATGCCAAAACACTGGCAACATTTGACATTTTGTTTGATAATAGAACAAAAACTGCACACGCTACGTGCATTTGTACATAAAGTATTTACTGGGGTCTTGTTACAATTAACTTCTTTTTCCATTAGAAATTATATAACAAAATTGCTAATTATTTGAGTAGGATGGCTAATCATTTTATTTTTAATTAGCAATCTCTGCTAATCAATTTTGGCAAAACTAATGTATGCCTTGCACTTAAAAAATGAATGTCTGCATAGAGCACAGAGGCAGTACCAGCAAGGGACTGCTAGACCCGCGAGTGCCCCAACTCCCCAGCACATATGATAACTACTGTTAATGAAACCCCACAGGGGAATCCACCTCTTTTCCCCCCAACACTAATGTAAAGTAATTTGTTCTTGGTGGACCCAACACGACATTGACAGATCTGACCTCTTTCTGACAACCAGCCTATAGAGGTGCCCTGTAAGCCTATTTGATCCCGGTAGATCAAGAAGGCCCATATGTTGAGAGCCAGGTAGAGGAAAAAGCTGCTGCTGTCTGTTCAGTAAATACTGGGGCTTATAGATCAGCTTTGCTAAGAACGAATAGCCACTATAATGATTTTCATGATGAGGTGTACTATGTTGGTAATTCAATTCCACATTACATCTGACAGCAGAAATAACACCATCCATCAAGTGCCTTGTATAATGTGACCTCAAATGTAGGGACCGGTTTTGCCAGTTACAGAATAGCCCGTTATAAGCATATCCCTGCAACATAAAACTATGGAATTCATAAACTACAAACCCATAAATGAAAGACGAGAAAATGGCTCTTCAAACAAACTCATAAAGAGTCGAAATATTTGTTATGGGTTTTCTTCAGAAACTCAGGGGAATAGAAACTAGTCCATTCAAATGGTTCCGTTTTAAAACATTTGAAAACATGAAACCTACTATAACTCCTGTTCCGGGACTCACATACATAACCAAAGATATCAGATTGTTCAGACCGAGTAGCACCAATAAAAAATATAATTTTAGTAACACAGAATGAACGAAATATGAATATATCAGTTGTAGGTTCTAAAGTCAATGGCAACCCATATTTCCAGAGAACCTTATTATTTTATACCACTTCAAATGTGGATGATGGCACGACAATGAGAAGAGTGGTCTTAAGGAAAAGTGGTATTGGAACACATATTTGGGAACTGCCCCAGCCAGCCTTCTTAACGTAGACAGCCAATGACCAAAGTTTCAATAGCGTTGTCATCACAAGGATAGCAATGCATCAGATATCTTACACAATGGGAATTAGGTGTGAACCCAAGCAACTTTGGGGAGGGGTTTATGGGCTATTTAAGGTCAAAATGCACCTCGGCTGTACCTTAAGAACAGATGTACAAACATTGTATACATTGGCTAAAACTCCCCTTTGTGAGGGGGGGGGAGAAGGAGGTTGCATGCCCACTCCCCTTGTTGAAGGAATGGTATGTTGCAGCCACTTTGGTGCAATCCAGTGGGTTAGTGCACACATGGGAGGTGTGTCCTTTATGACATGTAATGCTCCTGCTGCTCTTCGCAGGGAGCACACGTTATGAAGTTTACATACAATTCCCCAAGGAGATAGTGTGAGGTTTCCCATTACCCTGCTCCCCCCAGTCTTCCTTCCACCCAACACATGTTACTGGGATTTCAGGGGTACTGTGGTAGGTGTCCAGGATCCAGGGTAACGGTTGGAAACTCGTGGCCATAAAAATAAGAGGATGGTTAGACATCTTTATGAACAAGCCCTAGGCTATCCTTTAGGCTGAGGATAGTTCAGGGTGGCAAGGACATGTCGACCTTTTTGAAGGATGTTAAGGGTATTTTGAATCAATTAAGCACATGTACATAAAAATGAGGTAAAGGTACAACCTAGCTTCTCCTGGGCTACACCTGCATGGTTTCTCACTCTGTGCATGTGCTGCACTACAGACTTTTCAAATAACAACAAAACTGGGTATAATACATGCTTTAGGATGGAGTGCCTTTGAGTCAGTTAGCCAGGATCCTCACAGCAGGAGGAATCAACTGCACTGCTCTACTTAGAGCCTAATCACCCATGAAAATACCTGGTTGATCCTGCATCAGAGCTATCACATTAAAGCTGTGTCGGGTATTTCCTCTGCATACTCCCCCCCACCCCAGTTTTGCAGGTATTTCTTCTGTGTACCCTCCTTCAATTCCTAGGTATTCCCTTTGTGTACTCCTGCTCCCCTCAACCCCTTTTCATTTCCAAGGTTTTCTCATCAATTGTCTCACTGTATAAATACAGATGAAGTATCTTACCTCAAGTCACAACCAGTCTTCCTTGTAGGTGCTATTGGGCATTAGTATGGGATCTTGCGCTGAATTTTGGGGGGTGCAAATGGGACATGTGTGCACTCTAGGGCCTCCCTGACATTGGGCAATATCATAGAATCTTTCTTTGGTGGTATTGATAGTTTCTATGGTGGTGGGTGGTGCAGCATGGGCTACAACATGACAGCCGAGGGCACATAACGCGTACATGAGCACGTATGAAAATGTTGACTGTCACATGACATGCAACATGTCCTGGATGAAGGATAGCTCAGGTGCAAGGCGTTTGTCTTGGAAGCAAGACAACGCAGTGCAACGCAGGCTTGAATCCCGATCCCACGCTCAGAAACCACTTATTGGTATTAAGCATTTTATAAAAAGAACAATTATAATTGCTGAAAGTTTATTTATTTTTTATTTATTTGTCATGCGCAAAAAGCCTGACGTGCGACAGTGGACAATGACGTAGAAGACAGGACACTTGGCGAGCCAAGACAACGAGGGAGCTGCCTAATTAACTAGTAACAACTGTCTTCATTTGAAAATAAATGTTTTCAGGGTCTTTCTGAATGTGAGATGATTGGGCTCTAGTCTCTGGTTGAGAGGGAGTTTGTTCCAGCTAGTGGCTGCACAGTTGGAAAATGCTCTACCTAAGCTGTTTGCTTTCTTGTGTGGATTAACGACAACAAGCCCCTGAGCTTCGGACCTTAATACACGAGCAGGCATGTATGCAAACAAAACTCTATCTTCAACCCTCAGCCAATGCAGTTACCTTCTAGCATTGTTGATGTGCTCAGTCCTGGGTTTTTGTTTAATTATCCTGACCGCATTGTTTTGGATTATTTGGTATGTTTGGATTAGTATGTACATTGTTTACTAGCACCCAGCAGGAGTGCATTTCCACAGTCCAGGCGGGATAAGATGGTTGGGAGGTACAATTTTCTTCGTTAAGGAAGGATTTGATTGCTCTCAGCAGCCTAATGTAACATGAGCAATTTTGCTCACGTACAGGGCTTGGGCATCTGAGCTCATAGAGGCTTCTAGAGTCATGCCAAGCGTTTTGACCTTGCCCACTACTTCGATGTGTGTGTTTTTTATCATAAATGATTCATATTTTGGCGATAGTTTGGCCCTAGCTTGATGAGTACCAAATACCATCAGCTCAGTATTATTACCGTTTAAGCACATCCAGTTGTGGTCCATCCATGATTCTATGATGTTGTAGAGGTCCTTAACTGATTGGCTGTCCTTATCATAGTCCCCGCTCAATTCCACTACTAGGTCAGTGTCGTCAGTGTAGTTGGTGAAAAAAGCCTTGATGTTATCCAGTACTTCACAGAGGAATCGTAGGAACAGGTTAAAGAGTAGCTGTGAGAGACTTGCTCCTTGCGGGACGCTGCAAAAGATGTCAGACTCATGTGAGAATTATTCTCCCCAGTGTACTCTGGATTTTCTGTCCATGAAGAACAAGGCCAGCCAGCTGATTGCCTCTTTGGAACAATTGTCAACTTTCTAGAGTGCCTGTTGTAGTAGTTGGTGGTCCAGCAGGCCAAAAGCGGCATTTAGGTCAAGCAAGATAAGGAGACCTGCCTTACCCATGTCAATGATCCCCAGCATGTGTGTCTGCAAGTCGAGCATAGCTGTCTCAGCGCTACGTGCAGCATGAACGTCCGATTGTTGGTGATGCAGAATCTCGTTAGCCTCTACGAAGGAGTGTAGTTGAGCTGTGGCGATCTTATCCATTACTTCCAGGGTGAAGTTGCAGTTGGTAATAGGTAAGTGCTAGTTGATGCAGGAAAAACACCAATTTCAGAGGAGGGGCTAAAGGTGTGCATATGTCTTTGTGACTTTGCACTTCACCCATTATAAGCCACAGTACTTCCAAGATAGTGTTTCTATCAAGATGATTAAGGGTCACTATTTGGCTGTCCGGGACGCCATGGGCTGAGTCTTACTGTAGAAATGTGTAGCCTCTTCCTAATTGGCTGCAATTCCCTCTGCTGAGGTTCAGCATCCAATCTCCTGTCTTAAATTATTATGAACTGCTCTCCAATGTTGTGAGAGGGCTGTGCCTTGCAGCATGGTGGCATTTGTGTGTTGTTTGGCTGGGCTTTTTCTATGACCTAAGTGACCTGGAGAATGACTGGAGGCACCCATATGTGATTTCAAAGCACCTGGCACTTATTGCCCTCTGCTTTTGGAAAGAAGCTATCTTTAGTGATGTGTTGGTTCTATTTTGGATATTGGTACACTGCATTATCTGGAATTTACTGTATATGGTTTTGCAGGATATTCACACTCTGTATGCAGAGGGTGTGGTATGTGTCCTTTACTGCATTTATTGCTTCTCCATTTCTGGCATTTTCACAAGCAGTCTTTTTCTCTTAATTTGATGGAGCATTGTTTACTATTACCACCAATCTCTTAATAAGGGAAATGTGTTTGTTGCAGGGTGAACTCCCTTGACAAAAGGCAGTAGATCAAAGGATGTTTGTTATTCGCCAATATTAACTCCCAAAATTAAAAAGGTGTGGTTTGAAACATGTAAATTGAGGTCAATTTGAAAACTCACTTTGCCGCCATATTGTTCTAGCTTTTGTAAAGCAGACGTTACTTGGTCCTTGAATTTCTTATCCATCAGTCGCTTTGATAACTACAAAAAAACAAAATCAGATCACACTAAAGCAAACAATTCATCTAGAAAGTAGAACGTATTGAACAGTACGTGAAATACTTCGGTATATATGTAGTACAAGATCTGAAAATAATAATACAGTAGTAGAAATAATGGAAAAAGTTGTTGGAAAATGGAAACTGATTCAGTTAAATATTTGGGCTAAAATAAACACCATATAAATGATTGTTCTTCCTAAAGCTCTATACATTAGCTAGCCTTTATATTAATGAATAAAAGGGTGGATAAAGTATGGGGTGACAAATTACATAGGAAGATTCCTCACTAGATACTGTGATGTTCAAAAAGGGATGGGGTATATGGCTATCCTGTAAGAGAAGTTGATGGTGCACTCCTAGAGTGAGTTGTATACAAATTTGATTAAAGATAAAGGTTCATAATATTCAAGGTGCAGGGGAGGAAAAATGGCCCTGACACAGAACCACCATAACATGCAAGCACAGGAAAAAGAGGCTCCAAGACGGAACCCTCTCGTCCCCTGCACAACTTCAAATCCCATCACTGGACGGTTAAATAATTATTCAACTTTGAGTTAAAAAGAAAATGTTGCATTAATTATCAAAATGAAAGCAAACAACACTTTATGCATTTCATACTAATTGTCAATGATTTAATCAGAGAGCACATATAAAAGCAGAGGTTAAGTTCAATGTGGGTGGCTGACGCCTTTCGAGATTTCTCTCTTCTTCAAGAGCCGAAAAGAAGTTTTGAACTATAGATTTTTCTTTCTCTCCCGAATGAGGGGAGCCTTTTTCCCACTCATAGATTCTTACTTGTTTTGGAATTTTGGAACTCTATTCTTTTTGTTTTACCTTATACTATGGAGTCTTGCTTTCCTCCATATCTCTTAAACGCATCCGTGCTACACATTTGCAGCACACAGCACCCTATGTGCACTGTTGCTGGGAACCCTTTGGGTTCTCCTTTGATATTCTTTGACTATCCCTAAGAACTACTGTCCTTAAGGATAGAGGGATACTTTATATCCTTCCAAAAACTTTAACTTATGAGAGAATAGCACACATCACCTTATGTGGTGTGCTTAGGGGATACCTAGTATCCCCTTTCTCTATGCTCCTGTGACTTTTTGGTCACAGTGGCAAACCTATAGTTATGGCTGGTGACAGTAGACACATTCTACCAACTTTTGTGTATTCACAGCTTTGGTTATGCACAAAAGGGTCACCTATGCAGTAACATGGTGGCTCCTTTCTTTTTTCAACATTTCATTTGTGGTTGTCCTTTGTTAGCCCTTCTTCTACCATTCTGGGAGGGGGTGGTCTGAATTTGCGTTTTGCCTTTGGCGGGAACCCTTGGGTGTCCCCAACTAGTATCCAATGTGCCTGTGAGGATGGGAAGCAGGTAAGGAGTTTAACACTGTCTACTAGAGTGCCCGAATGGAACCAGTTCCTACTGGGGGCTGGCTGTCCTGACTGGACAGCCACCCGCCCCTTTCTGTAAACTGATGGGAGAGTTTACAGAGGACGGAATGGGAAATACGAATAAGGCAGAAGGGAAGTCGACCACTGGAACAGAAGATCCAAAGCTGAAGACGACCAGAGATGCCTGCAGACCCTTCCAGTAACCGTGAAGTGACCACTGCTGTCCTGACTCAGTTTTCTTATAGACAGAAGAGCTTCGAAAGAGGACGACTCCTTCCCTTTGGCTGGTGGGACTAACCAGCCCTAAAATTAACTGCAGATTGAGCCATTCCTATTACGTGCTGTGACCTTCCAGGGCTGCAACTGCGAATACCAGGGTACATCCGACCCATTTGCATTGCAACATCTTTGCATGGACAAATCTGCCCAGAACTTTGGTGAGCTCCAGAGCTACGATCCCACTCATCCAAGTCCCCTCACCAAAGTGCAGAACTGCAGAATCGAGGAAGATTGACCGGGTGGTAACCGTTCACTGTTGGAGCTGATAAAAAGGCACCAAAACAACAGACCGACGTGGGAGAACGATGAAATCCTTGCTGACGGTCCTTTCTCGCGACCCCTGCTGCGACATCCCTTTCAGAGACCTTCCTTTCGTCACCAGACCGAGGAGTCAGGAGACCGGGTCCGTTGCTGCTGCATAGGAAAGAAGCCAGCTGCGTTTTCTTCAACCAACCTAAGGTACTGTGGGGCTCAAGTTAGAACTTTATTCAAGCCGAATAATCGCTCCAGTGTGACTGGAGTGCGTTACAAGGTGTTTGGGTATCCACCCATACCCCTGACCTAGGCTTAACAGCGTCTGCTCTTTTAGGGAGTCCTTTGCAGGAACCCTATACATTGTGTAATCCTGCTGGAGTATTTCTATTTAAGTGACTAAAGTATCCCATCCTACACCGACTTTTACGAATTCTTGGATAGTTAGGGATTGGACTGCCGAAGTATTAGAAGCCTTGAAAAGTGTTACTAGAAAATAAATCACTGCTATAGTGTTGAATCATCCTCCTTTCCTACAGACTTTGTAACAATTGTAAGCGCAAGCAACTACTATTGAAGCAGTCACCCTTAAAACTATTGTTGATATTTCCTATGTGTATTGGTTAGTCTAATAGAGTATTTACTCACCTGTCTTGTGTATATAAAATAAATGTATATTTTACTATAACTTTCAGTGTGTAAGAGTTTCTTTGGGCTATTGTATTGACTGGGTTCATTGTACTTATCTACCGCTCACATCCTCCTCATAATATAGCCTGGCTGCTCTGTCATTCTACCAATCCTTTGGGTAGTACAGACTTCTACTAAGAGTTGGGGGCCTGTATATCAAGGGATAGTTTTATACAGTCTTACCTCCAGGTGGACTTTAGGAAAACTCCCCTAACACAGAGTAATGAGCATTACGAACACAGGGCAACCAAAGCAGCGGTCTAGTTGTTGGCAAATGAGTAAGAAAGTCAGGAAGCTCAAAAGTTGAGCGGCCGCAGCTGATGAAGGGAAGGAGAGGAGAGCTGCATATGCTGAGCTGCCTCACAGCCATTAGGACCACTAAGCACTACGTTGAAGGCAAGCAAGCCATTGCAGGTGACCGAGGGTTGAAACCAACACGAGATCGGAGAAACCAGGGTGAGGATGATCCATTGCAGCAAGAGAGAAGGCAGCGGGGACAGCGCACAGCAACATCCGACACACCAGGAGTACATTGCTTGATAGGGTGCACGTGAAGCCTGTACGCCGCAAGGGGGCAGGGCGGAGAAGCGATGGAGACAACCGGTAAATCCTGGGAAGGAAAAAGGGTTACCGGGTTGCCAGCAAGCATATTTCATTCAGCTGAAGCCACAGACATAACCGGTGAACCTAAAAGGAAGAAAGTGGATTGCTGGGCAGCTAAATAAAGTGAATCACTTCTCGAAAGGTGGAGTGCGAGGGTAACAGCACTGTTGCTAAAGAAGTGAGAACATTTGTAAAGCAAGCTGTTCATGGGTTTTGAAACTGTAAGTTGAAAGACAGAGTGACTCACATAATAACGTCCTGGAAGAGAAGTATACCAAGTCCTGGCACAGAAGTATACAAGGTGAAGTTTAGTAGTGATGTAACAAAGTCCTGACAGGAGAGTGTACCAGGTGGAGCTAAGTATGTGTGTGTATAAAAACACCCTGGCAGGAGAGTATACCAGGTAAAGGTTGATGTATGCATAATAAAGTAAGGGTAGGAAGGTGCATCAGGTGAAGTGAAAGTTAAGTATTTGGATGAGAAGACCTGGTAGGAGAGTGTCCCAGGTGAAGACCAACCAACTATTGTAAAGAACTTCAAGGAAGGCCAGGCACGTGAATTAATTACTGTTGTGGAATTATATAAGTAAAAAGAGAGCCTTTAGGAAGATACATTTCTTTGGGATTTGCTATGTATGAAAGGGGAAGAAAAAGCTTGGGGAAGCAAACTTATACCCCAAGAGAAGCAAAGAGTACCAGAGGGGAGAGGGTAATCCTCTTGGGACTCAAGTATTCTTTTTGAAGAGATGTAATTTAAGATAAAAAATCTGGGGAAGGAAGTTGATTCCTGGAACTGTGAACATTGTTTGTTGGAAACCTTTTTGTTGGATATGAACTTTTGTGTTGAATTTGAACATTTGAGCACTTGGAAATCCTCATGAGTCAATTCCCTTATCCAATGAGGTTCCTTTGGAATGTGAGGGCCTGAATAGGATTACGGACACAGGACAGACATTTTATTTGGACATCTTGACACTGCACAGACTCATTAGTCTTGTTAAGGTAGGGATATTCCTCCTAGATTAGGGATAGTGAGGCATTTTCCAACCCATGTTTATGTTAGTAAACGTTTGTAACCACACACATGTGTGATCCGTGTCCGTGTCTCATTTCTGGCTCCTCACACTGTCCAAATCTAAAATCAAAGAGAAAGATAGGTGCAAATGAAAACACTTTCAGTGATGATCATGGCGATGATAGAGGGCATCTTAACGTTTAAGGTGAGAAACGTCTATGATGAAAAATTTAGAAATCAATCCATATCTTCAAGCTTAAAAATTGGGATCAATGATGTTCCAATCCAAGTGAGGCGCCAATAGGAATCCGATATATTCAACATATTCTGGTAATAAATGTCTCAGATCATAGGGTATTATTTTAGAGCACAAAAGCCAGTATAGATTGAATATATTGACACATTTACCAACAGCTGGACAAAAGGCTACAATAAACAATCAGAACATCAACCTGAAACTTCCAAATAGGAAGCTATTCAACAGGATAAAACATCATTCACTCTATAGTTCCAATGAAAGTGATATTTTGTCCACAGAGGTAAGTGTACAAAATATATTTCTTTATTGTGACAAGAAAGCTGCATTAAGTTAATTCAACAATGGGGTCTTTGGGGGGAGGCTAATGCTAGAACAAGCCTTTAATTTTATCAAAGGCACACCATACAAATGCAAAACTACCATAAGAAGTCTAAACACATCCTTGGAACAATTATCCATCAACAGTCTCAGGTACGAAGCCAGTGTTGGATATTTGGAGGGAGTCCACAATTAAATCAAGGTTCTCCCATAGGGTCGAAAGAGCTCAATGTTATTGTGACAATTCGTAAGATACTGCTTACAAGGAATCGGCAGCCACAAACCCAAAGAGCCTAAAGGGACTCCAAATTAAATTCATGTATACAGGTGAGACAAATCACAGGAATTTGTCCCTTCTCCCCAAGGGGTGATTCCCCCCAAACCCCCCAGGAGGCTAGGGAGGTGAGCCCGCTCTGCAATACCCTCCCTAGGGGTAGAGGAAAGTGGGACCTCACCAGGAAAGATTCCCCCTTTGGGAACAAGGACTCCCATTCCCAGGAGGAACTCACTAGAGGACCTGGCAAAAGAAGACCTGTAAACCTGAGAATTACCTCTGTGAAGAAAAGGTAAAAATGTGTTATTGCTGTCATGAAATGAAAGAATCCCTTTTCAACTCCCAATCCATTGAGACCAAGAAGAGGACATATGGAGGAGGAGAGAACCGACCCGAGAAAGAGAAAAGGGAACAAACCCTTGCAAAGGGGAAGCCCCATGACTATGTCAGACTGGAATGAGGACAACCTGGTGGAACAAAGGCATAGAGAGCAGGAGAGAGAGCGGAACTGAGAATGGTGGCGTGACCACGAGAAGGCTGTTGTGGGCAAGCGGTCCAAATAACAATGCCAGCCAGCTCGGGACAAGAGAAACCCTGAGATACCGGATCTCGGTCCCAGACAAGCAGAAGAGAGAGAGAGCTGGGCAAAAGAACAAGAGACACCAAATACAGAAGAGGAAAATTCAATCCTCAACGGACATAAATCCAGGTGACCTTAACCCTCAGAAGAATGAAAGGTAACAGGGATAATGAAAGAACCAGGGGAGTGAATGATGAGCAATATTATTGGGGCAATCTTACTTGTAGTTGCCAGAGAAATAAGTTGACTAGATCCTAAAGAAGATTAGATGAGGAATTTTGTTGGAATACTTATATCCCTCCTCGTAACAAGGGAGATACGATATGAAGACCAAGTAGGAGAGAGAAAGAGGAATATTTCTGGAACACTCGTAAACCCCATAACTACGAGAGAAATAAGGACATCCAAATAGAACAATGAGTGAATGAGAATCATTATTGGTATATTCATGCTAGTCACAGTCAGGAGAGAGATGATATAATAAGAGTAAATGAGAATCATTATGGGAATGTTCATACTCGTTGCAGTGATGAGAGAGAGAGGACATAATAAGAGTAAAGGAGAATTGGGGATTCCAAGATGGCCGCCGCCTAGGGCAGGCATGTTTCCTTGTCCTCCATCTGGGCGGGAAGCTGAAAGGTGATAAAAGCAGTCATAGCACCCAAATCAGAAAAGCTCAGCACCCCGGTCCCATGCTGAGGAAGGGAAGTATCAACTGAAACCGGCCCAAAACGAACAGCGCCTGCAGTTAACCAACTTCTGCTCAGAGCGCACTGGGAAGGAGCCGCAGTCCTCTCTGCTTGGAAGCAGTGCGGGGGAGGACGAAACTAAATCCTATCCGGACAAGGCGGAGACAACCTGTGGAGGGGAACCGCTCCTTAGAGGGTTACAATGAAGACCAAACACCCGTACAGACAGGTTCGGTGCCTCGTTACTGGGGAACATTTGAGCGCTTCAGTGGCTGCCTGCCCGAGGGGGACCCAACGTGTGAATGGGAGCGGAAGTCTCGGTCAGCGCCGACGGATCCTACCCCTGGAGAAGTGAGTCTACCCACTGCAACGACGGCCGGGCAGGTGAGAAAGTTAGCTGCGAGGGACACTTAGGCGCAGAGCAGACCCGCACCTGCCATTCCTCCACGCAAAGGCAGTGCGTCACAGCAAGTAAGCTCCATGATAGACGGCGATGAGATGCCTGCTGACAAATAAACCCTGCGAAGGAAGTGCTTGAATCTGGGGCCCACGGACGTCCTTTGCCAACGGAAAGACCCCGTGGGTCACACCTTTAACCTAGTCGGAGGAGCCCCTGCCTGGGAGTAAGAGCCACACGTATACTGGCAGTGCCGCAGATATCCCTGTATACCCGGGACCTCAACCTACAACCACCCGGTTACGACACGATGAGAGGGGAATGCAGGGCTTAGAACATTAAAATAACGTGAGCGTTCAGTGCAGTCAGACTGGAACTGTTGTTTGTAGCCCCCGACCTAATTCAAAAGAACAGATGGAACCCTGATCGGCTGACGACCCGTGGGGTGTGAGGGGTTGAGACAGAATAAGTGTAACGTTGCTGCAGCGGATGATAAGCCAGACAGGCGACCTGACTAGAGTTTGCCTCAGGGCTGCACCTGTGGGGCCTGTAAGAGTTCGGAGGAGTCGCCAAAGCTCAGCATCGATCCCCCCTCCGGCTCCCCGAGTAGCAGGGCCCGTTCATGGTTCTGGAAGGATTTGTGGGGGACAGTAGCCTATGAGCTGTGCAAGGACCCGCTGAGTCCAGATAGCAGACGTGGCTGAACCCTATGCAACGGGTCCCAAACAGGGGAGAAGGTAATTCTACCCAAGGCAAGCTAATCTACACGCATGCAAATCCACCATGGTGGATTAGTACTAAACAGGGAAGCACTCCTAGAGGAGATGGGAGCTGCCCCTAGCTGACCCTACCAGATTCAGCGACCTGTTGATAGAAGTATAAAGCACAAAAACGCTCTGCCACTGCCACCGACCCAATTGCTTCTGATGACAGGGGTAAAATCCAAGAGTGCTATCACAAAAGATAGAGGTGCGGCGAAAAGACAGGAGGGGCAGATTGAGAGGTGTTGGAAGCAGAGGCGGGCAGCGGACAGTGACCCACCCTCCCCCCAAAGAACGGGGGAAAAGGGGGTGGAAAAATCAACCGACACAATGTCATCAGACAAAGAAGAATTACTGAGTTGCCTAAGGGGTATTGAAGCTAGAATGACTAACACGTTTCAAGACCAAATGGGCCAAATGAAAGAAGAACTGAAACCAGCCTTACAAGAGGTTAGAAAAGAGATGAACTGGGAGAGAGAGTGTATGTGGTGGAGAGTGGACTTTATAGCATGGCCGAGGAGGCCGAACAGAGTAGCAATCTGCTGGAGCAACTGGCCAGAGCGCCAAACAATCTAGAATTGCAGGCCGAAGACTTGGAAAACAGATTGCGCATATCTAACATTAGTATCAAGGGTCTGGTTGAGTCAGTGTTAGATACGGATTTCAAGGACACCATATAACAATGCTTCAGCAGCCGACTTGGGAACACCCAGCTAGAGGAAATTCAGATTGACAGGGCCCACCGAGTGGGACCTAAGAAGAAAGAGCCGGGGTTGAGACCTAGAGACGCCCTGGTGGCCTTATCCTCCTACACGAAAAAAAATAAGACATCTTGAAAGCGGCTAGAATTCATACTGACCTAACGATCAATGGAAATCGGGTCCAGCTTTATCTCGACTCTCCATAAGAGAAGGTTAACGCGCCCACTTACGAAGCCCCCGATGGACGAACAGATCACGTATCAATGGGCCTACCCCTTTGGCCT
Source organism: Ambystoma mexicanum (assembly GCF_040938575.1). NCBI lineage: Eukaryota > Metazoa > Chordata > Amphibia > Caudata > Ambystomatidae > Ambystoma > Ambystoma mexicanum. The sequence goes on from NC_090937.1 coordinate 1,287,497,984, forward strand.
AATCTTTTCCTGGGAGGGCAAAACGCGACGTGTTACCACATGTGAGGAGGGGCTGACAATCCTACATATGGAAGAGAACCAAACTTTGGCGGATCGCAGTCCGAGACGAAGCCCAACGATTGACTCACCCAGAACCTGGGAATGGTCAGCTGAAAGAAGGAGGAATGATCAGGCCTCGGAGCGGATGGGCCCGTACAAACAATTGGCCGATTCTGGACAGAGACGCGCCATGGTGGGAAGAGGCAGGAAATCTAATCAAACGGAATAACCCCACCCAAAAAGAAAGGAAAATTGAGCATGCAAGACAAAGAACTGCCAACCAGGACATGATAATGTTCTGGCGGGAGGTGGATATGGGAGAAATGTTGGTCCAACACCCTGGGATGAAGGCAGGGGGGTTCTACAGGACCCCGACCATAATCAGTTAAGGAGCGAAAAGGAAGTTGAAGGGGGTAGAGGGGAAAAACTGAGGAAGGGATTCGGGGGGAATGGAAAAAGGGGGAAGCACCAAGAACCGAGTCCAGAAAGCGCACCAGGGTAATTGTCCCTCGGAAATGCAACACTCCAGGAGATTCAGGAGCGAGGAACAAAGGCTGCAGACGTTAGAGAACATCCCCTTTGGATGAAGTGGTAATCATATCCCTGAATGTGCAAGGCTTGAACTCTCCGATGAAGCGCTTCTCAATACTGGGGAGATTGTTAGAGTTACGAGCCTCAGTAGGGATTTTACAAGAAACCCACCTTCCAGAAGATGAGAAGAGAATGTTACATTAATAGATTTCCCCACCAATTCTATGCCTCTAGGGGGGTAAAACGAAAGGAGTAGCCATTCTGCTGAACCGGGAGTTGGGATTCCGGGAAAAGCAACTACTTAGGGACCCGGAGGGGAGATACCTGGGCCTCAAGGGTTGGATCAGGGGCCGATATACACAATCATAGTATTATATGTCCCCAATGAGAAACAAGACGCATACATAGGACGGATATTACGGAAAATTGGAGGGTGGTGTGAAGGACAATTTATAATAGGTGGTGACTTCAACTGTGTAATGGACCCAATGCTTGACAAAGCGCTTCCTCCAACAGCGGCGGACTGGAAAAACAGGCAAAAATTTCGAACATAGTTTTGTGACTTAGAGATGATAGAAACATGGATGTTTTTCCAGGAGACATGCAGAGAATACACTCACTATTCGGCAGTTCACAGAGGCTATTCAAGAATCGATATGATCCTAGTATCGGCAACCTTGATCCTACATGCGACGAAAACTGAAATAGGGGTACAATATCTTACAGATCATGCCCCAGTGATAGTAAATATTGAAGTGGGAGTGTCCACAAGTAGAGAGCACCCTCGCTGGAGGCTAAACAAGGTGATGTTGAAGGATATTGCATTAAGAGCACATATGGAAGAGGTGATCGACAGCTATTTTAAAGAGAATGACAATGGGGTGACAGACTGGAGAACAGTTTGGGACACAGGGAAGGCAGTGGTATGGGGGAACTCATCTCTCAGGCAGTAGCATACAATAGGGAGAGGGCCCTAGTCACTCAAAAACTGGGGAAGTAATTAAAAGAGGACGAACTCCAGCACAAAACTAGACAGACACAAAAAACACTTAGAACTCTCAGGAAAATCAGAGCCCTATTGGAGGCCCATACAGCTGACTGAGTAGCCCAAACTCTCCTACGCACAAAGCAATCATACTATGTACACGGAGGAAAAGCTAACAAATTCCTGGCAGAAAAATTAAAGAAACAAAAATCCCGTAACTATATCACAGAGCTTAAGAATACCCGAGGGGAATTGTGTACTGATGAGAAAAGGAAAAAAGATATAATGGTTAGTTACCACAAAGAACTACTGAAGCAGGAGCCCAAAAAGCAAAAAGCTTATATGATAGTGACACCCCTCCCACAAATTATAGCTAAGGAAAGAAACATCTTAGGAACTGACATCAGGGCCCAGGAGTTAAGCGACGCAATTACGGCATTGCCGACAAACAAAACACTGGGACCTGATGGGCTAGGAAATAACTATTACAAAACATTCTGTGCACAATTAGTCACTCCACTCACAAAGCTACTTAACGTCATCAGGGAAAAGCGGGCAGTCACTCCTGATACGGAGAAATCTATAACACTACTAGTCCTGAAACCGGGAAAAGACCCGACGGAGTGCGCCCACTACCAGCCAATTGCGCTCCTAAACCCAGACGCTAAGATATATGCCAGAATATTAGCAACTAGGTTGGGAACGATTCTTCCTCGAATTATAAATGTAGACCAAACTGGGTTCATTGCAGGCAGACGCACGCAGCATAACGTGCGCAGAGCTATAAACATCATTAATTTAGGAACCAGAATGGGTCAACCATTCCTGATAGCGGCATTAGATGCTAAGCAAGCCTTCGATAGTCTGGACTGGGAATACTTGAAATGGGAACTAGAGGGGTTTGGGCTGTGGGCAAGATTTCACCAAAATGGTGTTAGCGAATTTTCAGAACCCCTCCACATCCTTTCCGATTAATGGGCAAAGCTCTGATCAAATTCCTATTAGGAGAGGCACATGCCAGGGCTGTCCCCTTTCCCCGTTGTTTTTCGCCATGGATATGGAGCCATTAGCAATACAAATTAGACAGGACCCGAGCGTTAAAGGGGTCAGGAGTGGGGAATCAACACACAAAATCACGTTGTACGCTATGCTATTTATGAACGATACCCGTAACACTTTACCCCAGGCAATGCTAAAATTGCAGGAGTTCGCCAAAGTGTCAGGTTTTACAATAAATTACGCCAAATCAAAAGTGCTGAACATAACGGAAAGAGAAGATACGATATCTGAACTAAAAAAGATATATCCTCTAGTGCGGGAAAAAGAGTCCTTTGAATACTTGGGAATCCGGCTAATTAGGGATTTGAGGAAATTCTATTAGGCAAATGTTAAACCCCTCTAGAAACAGCTCCGGGATGATCTGCAAAGATGGGATGCTCAGAAATTGTCCTGGTTCGCCATAATTGCGGCAACAAAGAGGACCCTTCTTCCCCGCCTACTTTATATAGTCAGCTCGATTCCGGTAGAGATACCGACCCCCATGTGCAAAATATTACAGTCAGTGATATTCTCTTTTATATGGCAGGGGAAAAAGCCTAGGCTGCAAAACAAACTCATGACGCTCCGCCCCCTCTGTGATTTAGGAGTTCCGAATATAGAAAGATATATACTAGTGGCGCAGATAGCACCCATGTTACAATGGACCAGAGACCAAGGCCTAAAACCCAGATGGTGCCAACTAGAGCAGGATGTCACAATGATCCCCCTGAAAATATTGTGCACTCTCAACCCTCAGCACCGTGAAAGGGGTGGTCACCTTCTGAAAACTACTAGGTTGTCTCTCAGTAGTTGGGACAAGGCACTGAGGGGGAAGAAAAAAAGGTGGGGGCTGTCACCTCACTCCCCAATAGCGTACAATCCCGAATTCACCCCAGGGTTACAAACAAGATTCTGGGAGGGATGGACAGATGCAGAAAACCTGACCCTAACGGACATGTACCGGGGGGGAGCACCTAACATTTGAGGATTGTAAATGTAAATTAAGTATTGGGGAGAGGGAGAGGTATAGATATGCTCAAATCAGACATTGGATCTCCCACCCTACAGTTAAAAGAGAGGCCACTAGGACTCTGCTAGGCCTAGAACTCACAATGCAGGAGGGCGGTGTTAAGGGTGGGGTCTCGAGATTTTACAAGTTACTGGACAAGGCCCAAGTGGGAGATAAGCTCCCGTACAAAATGAATTGGGATATAGGAGGCACAATTACTGAAGAAGAGTGGGGGCAGATATGGATGAGGGCGCACAAATCCTCAAAATGCACTGCGATCAAGGAAGCAGCATACAAACTATGCTTTCTGTGGATTATGTCACCCCACCGCTTAAGATAAACCCAAAATATCCTGCGGACTGCTGGAGGAAATGTGGGAAAGAGGAGATCTATTTCATATGCAGTGGTCATGCCCAAAATCGGTCCTGTTTTGGAAGGAGGTGCTGGGGCATATAAAGGAGATGAGAGGAGTGACCCTTCCATATGAACCAAAAGTAATCTTGCTGAGAGCGGTTGCCGAGAACACATATGCAGCATCTGGAAACAATGCTCCGCTCATTAGACACCTATTGTCAGCAGCTAGAATAACAGTGGCTCAAGGGTGGAAGAATGAATTGGGCACGATAATAGCCTGGTGTTGGGTTAGAATATAAGGGACTATGGCAATGTAGAAAATATGTGCCCTTAAATCTGACAAGTATTTAAGATATCTGGCGATATGGGAGCCATTCAGGGAGTTTGTGAAGGACAGAGAAGGGAACTTCTACAGACCCAAAATTCTTAGAGAATCTCATCACTGCTGATACAGCGAGGAGATGTGAAATTATTTGTCGGGGTTCACCTACAAGTTTGGCTCAAGGGACGGACTCGGGAAATGGTGCAAGTTGAGGGTGGGGGAGTGGGAGGGAGATTGATGTTGGGGAAGGGAGTTGGGGGGTAGTAAATTGATAAAAACCACAGAACCTACAGAGTCTTCGTGGAATGTATTACTGAGAAACAAGACCACTATGTATTGTAAGAATTTTGAGATGATGAGTCTTTGATTGATGTAAGCTCTGTTTAACTCTGCGGAATAAAAAAACCTTGTTAAAAAAGGAGAATTGGAATGGTCATACTCGTTAGAGTTGAGAGCGAGGAAGCCTAACAGAAGTGAATAATAATCATTCTCGCTGTAGTATAAAAGAAAGTGTTGTACAGACAAAACCAAGAGAAGTGAAAGAGAAATGTAAGGGAGGCATGGCATCACAAGTATGACACTGACACAAAAGGTACTGTTTGTAAAACCTTTATTAAAGTTTCATTGGGGTTGGAGAAACTCCTACTTTGCCCTGTAGCGAAGATGGGAGTAGTCTCGACTATCAAGTGATCAATAAAACAGTCCTAGTAGTGTTTGTCAAGTCAAAATGGCCTATACTAACAAAACCTAATGCCTGCCCTATATCTTGTGCAAAAAGTGTGAAAAGGAGAATATGTATGCAAAGGAAAGTTAGTGTTCAAAATATAAACAATAAATGGGGCTGAGTCAGCTCTCCTCTCCACGTTGGACAGCATAGAATAAGGCGGTCCCTGTAGGCAAGATGACACACTCTGGCATAGGCCCTTAACACACAAGGCAGTTGAAGACGTGGATCGAGGCCCGCCTGGCCTTTCACATTAAAGTCTTACTTTTTACCAACAGTTCTCGTCGGTCCCCTTCCGTCGGGCTCGGACCTCTCAAAGCAATGGTTCCTGTAGGTCTCTCAGAGTCAGGCTTGGACCTCTCGATGCAAAACAAAACCATGTGCAGGGGTTCCCTTGCCCAAGCTTATTTAACTTCCTTTAACTTCCTCATTTTTTACTCCTTCTGTCTTCCTCAGTCGGGCTCAGAGCATTTCCGCAGGACCACTTTGCCTTTCCAGCTTTCAATTCACATTCCTTATTTGCTCCAGTGCTTCCTGGTCTGGTATTATGCACCAAAGTTCAACGTTCACCTTTTTACTCTCCCCTTTTCTCTGGGTCAATTTCAATCACCTTGCTTTTACAGTTCATTCACTTTATCGCTCTAAGCTTTTCATCTTTCACTGAGACTTTTGAGGGGCTACTTCCTTCTTTCGCCAGTCCACTCCGTTACTCAATATTACTGTCTTTACAGCTATCGTTACTTTAATGGTCTGCCTTTCTTTGTGTGTCAACCACACGCGTACAGCCTTCAATTGCGCAATATTATGTTGCCACTTCAATCTTTTTTCAGCCCACACCGATCTCTCACGTGGCTTGCTAACTCACTGGCTGTGTGCATTTCTTTCTCGCTTGTACTGTCGATCAGTTTACAAATCAAGGTTAGTACCACAGGCTTGGCCTCCTCTCCCCAACTCTGTTGTTCACCCCGGAGGGTCGCTGGCGTCCTTGAAAACACAATGCATCCTTCTTGTTTGCGATTCAGTCTTCTCCACGTATCTTTTGCATAATTTTGGAGGCAACACACCTGGGGTTCTCCACCCGTGGCTCTCGTCCCATTGTTCTGCTCCAGTAGGTTTCCCTGTGCTCCGGAAGTTCTGCTCATACTTGTGTGCCACCTTGCTCAAAGTTTATCTCTATGTTCTGCCTTTTATCCGTGTGAGGAGAGCTAATTGGTATCAGATGTATGCGCTTAGAGCCTGTCTTTGCCTGACCCAATTAGCGGGAAATGTTCAATATGACGTGTAAGAGTTTGCATTATTATTCTCAGTCTCCCTCTTCCTCAGCTCAGTGTTTATGTGGAAGGAGGGCAGGGGGATTGGGACATCGGAGAATCCTATGTAATAGGAATGATCATGGGTGCGGGAAAGGGAGGAATACTGCGTCTCGCCACTGGCTGCCTCACCCCCACTCCCTGAAGACCCCTCTCCCAGGTGATCCTCCTGCACTGATCCACCCCCAGAAACTGGATCCAAGAGCGATGGCCGTGTCCTGGCCACCTGGATAACAAGTCCCTGAGGACTAGTGGGTGAGACACCCTTTGATTTCTCACAGAAACAAACTGGAAGTGACTCTGCTAATAATAAGTCATACCAGGAAAAGTCAAGTGAAGTGAATGACTGGTTATAACTAGGAGACCTGAGAGTAAGTTAGAACTTGCACAAAGACATACAGATAAGGAACAAAAGAAAGAAAACAAGATATTAAGTAATACCCCGGATTGACAAGATAACTCTGGGATAGGTTTGTCAAGCGAGAAGGCAAGGATCAATTGCTATAGCAAAAGACTAAAGAAGAAACTTAAGTCTACGACAACAATCAATGAACTATATGAATTGATAAAAATAATCACCAAAGACTATATCAATATTATATATTGAGAAGTGGCTGAACAAGAAGTAAATAACCCTAAGGAGAAGGTAGACATTCTCCTGGTTTTGAGTAGTTAAAAATAGTGCTAGGGACAGATTGGGTAGAGTTTGACAGTGGACGATTTCCTTTAAAGACATTCACTGATGATTGCCGAGCACCAAAGCTAGTTTGGTTAGGTAGCGACGCCCTGTAGAACAGGGAAGGATAGGCCTCACACTTTTTCCTTTAATAAAAGCCACAAGTGAAATGTCTAATAAGAGTCCATGTTCTTCTTCAGACCTACCACACAGGATTCACTACCAAAGGTTAGGTAAGGGTGCAAGCAAGAAATGACTATGTCCCATTTGTTTTTATGGTGCCAAAGTAGACAATGAAAGATATGCAAGTCCTACAAATACTAAGAAGAACAAGGATTTCAGGAAAGCCTGGGCCATTAGAGGGACTGCTCTCACCATTGGTTACTGTGTTGGTGATGCAGGGGTTGAAGGTGCATAGAGAGGCAACAATGACAACCAAGCCCAGAAAGTCTGAGGTTTCACACTCTGATCGTAACTTCACGGTTCTAGGTATCCACCAGGAGCAGAACTTCAGGCTTTCCAAAGATGAATACCTTTTGGTACCCAGGACAACAAAGGACAATGATGACTCATCAGCCAGGAGAAGCAGTCCTGGTGGGGTCTGCAGGCAACAGATAATAAGTAATAAAAAACAAACATAAAGGGGACAGACAACGCAATTCCTCTCCATCAAGGCACCTGAATCTGGAGGAGAGCAGAGGCAGAGTCAAAAAGCAAGAGTCTCCTAGCAAAGGTGCGCAGCATTGGAGGCTGCATGATTTCCAGGCACAGAGGAGTTGCCCATCCCCAAATGATGCAGACCAGCAATAAAGTGCAGGTCTGTCAAATGATTGTGCCCATGTTTAATGGAATAAGACCCCATGGAACGCTGTCTGCTCAAAAGAGGACACCTTTGCTTTACAGGAGTTTATGTAGGCAATGGTTGTCACAGAAACATCTTCCAGCAGCCCTATGTGGCCGATTGTGCTTCGAGTTGCAAGTTCCAGTTGTCAAATCTGGGAATGGCTCTAGATACCCTCCTGGTATATAGAAATGTGGGCTTGGCGAGACCCCCTGATCACCTATTAGTGGACCTTCCACATTCACATTAGCCTGCTGTGACGTATCAAGGGATCCAGTCACTTTTCCCCAGTAGGGAGCCTTTCCTTGTGAGGCAAGGGAGGTGAGCCGGCTATGCAGCATTCACACGAGGGGTGGCGGTAAGCGGGACCTCAGAGGGGGAAACTCCCCTTCTGGGGACAAGGAGTTCCCTTTCCATCACACTCAGAAACACACTAAGGCTATATCGGTTGACAGAAAACCAGAATCCTCCTGCATCTGCTATTGCGACACCTCTGCAGTAGATAAGTATCTGCCTTATACTGAGACGAGTAAAAACCTAGGAGTAAGAAAGAATACAGAATTACCTGACACTGGGACGAAGAAACCCAAAGGAGTTATGCAGAGCCTAACTCTGACACAAAGAAAGGAAAACCTGGGAAGACCCAGAGCATCATCATAAAAAGTGGAGGAGCCAGAGAACCAGAGAGAACCAGAGAGAACCAGAGAGAGAGACCCGGATTTTTGAACCAGCTGGAAGAAAGTAGGTAACCAGGAGAGAACGGTGTTCTCTACCCTGGCGAGCAGCTGATACTGAGTAGTGCCCGAGCTACAGTGTCCGAGGGGTAGACCCCGACTAAGCTTGCCAAACAAGTAATGGTCCTTGGAGGAACATTCGAGAAACAAGCACAGAGAGAAGCGGTGGCTGGGAAATGCCCGAGCAACAACTGATCATAGAGAGAGTTCTTATCTGGTGGTGGCTGTGAAGGAAAAGGAAAGACAACACCTTTCCATGCCAGGACTACAAAGGGAGAAAGATACTGAAGCGTGTCGGAGAGAGGAGACTAAGCAAACGTTGACTTAGTGACAGTCCTATTACACTAAAGGTAATGAGGAGAGCGGGAGACAAGGCACATATAACGAGAGGCAGAAGAATGTCTTAGTTACTTACCTGTAGCTGTATGTCTCCAGCATTGGTATCTTTCATACATTTACATGCTTGAATATTCCCTGTCGTCGGACTGGGAATCCTCAGTAATTTACATAAATATAAACTATATTAAAGAACTTTCCCTTAAGGAAATGCTACACACTGAAAGGGCCTGTGTAGCCTCTCACTTGTGCAGTCTCTCCACCTCATTTGGTCCTTTCAGACCCGAACCAATGAGGTGGCAGGGTTTAGGCTCCACCCCATTCAGCCATCTTCAGATTTTGAACCGTGTAGGCTATCAGTTGATGACTGACTGGAGAAAGGAGCAGCCACTCCCCAAGGGATGAGGGTGGGCACATGTGAATCTATGAAAGATACCAATACTGCAGAACTACAGCTACAGGTAAGTAACTAAGACTTCTCCAGCATTGGATCTTTCATAGATTCAAATACTCGAATAGAATACCAAGCAGTCCAAAAGGAGTATGAATGTGTTTGATAGTAAGACGTTTGTAACCCGCCTAACACTGAGAAATACCCATATAGTTTAAAAAAGCTCACTTATAAGAAGCAAGTTTAACACAAAACACATAACAGTTACAGCAGCAACGGGAAGGTGGGAAGAGTAGAAAACATTCAAAGAACCTTAGGCTGCTCCTACCTCAAGAAAACAGGTACTGAAGCACTGCCTGTCCTACTGCGGTTTCCCTTCTGCTGTCTTCTTCCAAGCAGTAATGTCGGGCGAACGTGTGGAACGTACTCCATGCAGTCACAGAACATATGTGAGATGCTCCTGATAGGAACGCTGCCGAAGCCGCTCTTGCCCTGGTGGAGTGTGCTGTCGGCATTGATGGTAGTGGGTCATTTCTTATTTGGTGGCAGCAGCTGGAGCCCCAACGAGCAAGACCCTGATTGGAGATGTATCGACCCTTGCTACATCCTGCAAACACAACGAAAAGCCTCTTGGTGGCCCTGAAGTCTTGTCTTTTGCATGTAGAACTTTAGTGTTCTAGCCACGTACAGTGAATGCAGGGTTTGCTCCGCTGCAGTTGCATGGTTGCCGAAGAAAGTAGGCAATACAATCCGCTCCGGCAGTGTAGACTCAGACATGACCGTAGGGATGAATCTAGGGTGAGGTCGAAGGATGACTATCATTTTGAAAAATGGTGAATGGAGGTTCGATTGAAAGTGCCTGCAGTTCCCCAATGTGTCTGGCTGACGTGATGGAAACTAAAAACTAGGGGTGTACTATTCAGCCGAATACCAAATAGTTGACCTGAGTATTCGGCCAGGCCGAATAGTCAGCCAAATAGTGGTTTACTACTAGAAATGTGTCATTATATATGTTGAAAATATGTCAATATTTGTATAGAACTGTTCCTTTTGAAATGTAAACAAATAAATGGCATTAATTTAATTAATTGGCCCTGCAAAAGAAAACAGATGGACGGAACTCAATAAAGATGTACTATATATAAAAGGTGCAAAATGGTGCAAGTACATAGGCATATAAAGGCAGTGCATAACAAGCCAAAACTGTTGGCTTTGACAATGCTTTTTTTAACAGGAGTTCAGTGAAGGACATGCATAGTGCTTATAACTGCCCACTTTGACCAAAAGAGCCAGCACACACAAGAATGTGGTTTCAGCACTTCAGGATTTACCCTATTGCTCTAGAGGTCAGTCTTAGCCTGATACAAGCTGTATTATTTATCAGCTGGACATTAATCTTTCTAGCTCATATTTGGTTCCTGTTTTCTTTTTAGTGCGGACTATTATTTACACTCCAAATCGCCTTGTAAAGATATGTTTATAAAAAATGCATCCAAATATTTCTTTCAAGGGTTGCCCCACACTATGGTGATAATGTTACGCTCACCTGGTATCCACGGGGACGCCACTCAGACCTGGTTGCTTGATTTGCAACTGGAACACCCCTTTCCCAATCCCGGGTGGTGCCTTCGAGGGAAGTCGGCCTGAAAGCACATGAGGACTGGATTCAAGATCAGGTAGGTCTTTTCCCACCTCCCCTGAGTTCGACCCTATGGCCCTCTCCTCACCTTATTGTAATATTTGGCGTGCTCTCTGTCCTGCCTTCTTTGCAGGGGTGCGTAGTCTTCAGTGGGCTTGGGAGACCGAGTTACTTCATTGGTGCGAGCCCATTCAAGTGTCTTTAAGGTAGGTCTTATTGCAGCAGTCTTTGTATGTTACTGTCCTTGCCTTCCTTTCTTTGTGGTTAATGTCCTTTTTTTACCCCCTAGGTGAGCGGGAGATTTGGCGTGTCGTGCTGGTTGGATTGAGCACCTGCCAGTATGGATGGCACAAGAAGCGCACTACGATTTGGTAATTAACGCGCTAAGCACAGCGCCGCTTCGCCCTTTACTTGCTAACCTGTATTTCTTCTCTCCTTACAGGTCGCGATGGTCTTCTCCGGTGAGCATGGTATTCCGGAAACGATGCTGGCCAAGAGGTGGCCAAACAGGTGAGGTTCTCGTGATGACTGAGGCTTACGCCGTAAGTAACCTTTTCTAATGTTGTCTTTCTCTCTCTCCCTTCAGGTTTCTTCGTTCCGGTGAGTACGCGGTGTCCAGAAGATGCCGATTGCTGGATGGACAACCGCGAGTAGCAGAAGCATGGACAAGCGTTGGGCGGATACAGGATGGAGTTCGCAGGTAAGAGTCTATTAATTATGTTCTTTTTCCACTCTGCAGGCTCGTTGCTCCGATGATTGCCGGTATCAAGGACACTGGACACGGTGAGTGTTACGCTGCAGGCTGCAGAATAACACGAAGCGTGTTCTGTTGCTTGGGTGTGGTTTAAATAGCCTCCCAGCAAAGTAGTCCAGGTAAAGCAGTCCCGGGCTACCACACCCAAAACACTATACCGCACAGTCTAGTTCTACGAACTAGACTGTGTGGGTGCCTCCATGTTGGCTGCAGGCCCAAGGAAAAGTGGTCCCCTTAAAGATGTTCCTTATACTGAATATGAGCCTGGGGCCAAAGACGCCAGGACTGATTCCAAGAGAGTCTTGGATGGTAGTGCAAGGCTCTCGAGGACTTAATGGAAGTCCAAACCCTGACATGTGGACATGCCAGTGGGGGTTTTGGTTAAGGGTCGTGACAGCACTCATTCCCCCTCCACCCTCCCGAGGCCCCACCCATGTTGGATCTTCTGCCTGGTCCTGGCTTGGCTGGAAAGTTCTGATGAAATGCCTTAATCAAAAGTGGTGCATGAATATTCTCGCTGGGTTCTCAGGATCTGTCTTGAGGTCCATAACCTTTCCAATCGACTAAGTTATATAGTTTGGACCTGGTAAATTTAGAATCCAAGATTTCCTTTACTTCGAACTCTGGTTCCCCATCAACTATCACGGGTTCTGGTGGCATTATAACCTGTGTACCGGGTTGTATCGGTTTCAGGAGTGAGATGTGGAACACCGGGTGGATTCGCATATTGGGTGGTAATGCTAACTTGACATCTGCTGGGTTGATGATAGATTTGATGGAATAAGGTCCCAGATAGCGAGGACGGAAGGTCCGGGTTCCTTTTATGGGTATGTATTTTGCTGCTAGCCAAATCTTGTCTCCTACTTGATAGTCAGGAGCCTTTTTTCGGTGTTGGTCAGCGAATTTCTTTTGTTTGCGCTTGGCTTGGATTAGATGCTCTGTTGCCTTTTTAAAGGCCTGAGAGATGGTTGCATGAAGAGTTTTTACTGCTGGCATTTTCAAGCTGGGATGAAGGTCTAGTTCGGAAGTACCTGGGTGTCTGCCGTGTAGGGTTTAGAAAGGGGTTTTTCCTGTGCTGGAATGCAACAAATTGTTGTAAGCATATTCTGCTATCCATAATAAATCTCTCCAAGTCCCTTCCACCTGATGCAGCATGCACCCCAAGTATTGCTCAAGGGTCTAATTGGTTCTTTCTGTCTGGCCATCCGTTTGGGGGTGGTGGCAGGTGGATAATCGGATGTTGATTTGAGCCACAGAACAGCATTTTTTCCAAAAAATGGACATGAACTGGCTGCCTCGATCAGAGACCAGGACCGATGGGAAACCATGTAGCTTAATAATATTTTCCAGGAACACTTTTGCTAAACTGGATGCATCAGGGAGGCCTTTGAAAGGGATAAAGGGTGCCATTTTTGAAAATAAATCTACTACTACCAAAATAGTGTTGAATCCTTGACTGGGAGGCAAGTCTGTAATGAAGTCGAGAGAAAGTGTGTGCCATAGTGCGGGAGGTATTTCCAATGGTTGAAGAAGGTCAGCTGGTTTCTGCTTTTGCGATTTGTTTTGTGCACACACACCACACGACTGGACATACTGGATGACGTCTTGACGCCAAGTAGGCCGCCAATAGTTGCGTTTCACTTTGGCTAGGGTTTTGGTGATTCCGGTGTGACCCTCTATCAGAGAATCGTGGTAATCCGAAATGATTTGCTGTTGTAGCTCCTTTTTGGGCACATATAGACGTTCTACAAAATATGGCAACTGGTCCTTAATGGTGTATTGTTCTCCTCGAGTACACCATTCCAGCAAAGTATTAGGATGTATTACACGTTGGATCTCGTTTCGGAGTTCGGTTTTTGTCAAGGTTGTCGTGAGGCCTAAGAGCTTGTCTTCAAGAATGATGGCTACTTGATCTGGAGTTGCATACACCTTTTCGTTAATGCCCAATGCGAGATAAAGCGTCAGCCTTCCCATTCCTTACTCCTGGTCGATAAGTGATTACATAATCATACTTGGTGAAGAAAAGGGCCCACCGTAGTTGCCGCAAGGATTGAGCCTTTGCTGTTTTCAAGTGTTGCAGGTTCCGATGGTCCGCGATTACTGACACCGTATGTTTGGTCCCTAAGAGATAATGTTGCCATGCTTTGAAAGCAGATTTAATGGCCAGGAGCTCCTTGTTGGTGATGGCATAATTGAGTTCAGGAGGTGAAAACTTTCGCGACCAGAAGTCCACGGGGTGTAACTGGCCGGGTTCAGGGTCCTTTTGTGAAAGAACAGCCCCCATAGCCATGCTGGAGGCATCGGTTTCCACGATGTAAGGGTGGTCTGGACGAGGGTGTTGTAGATTTGGAGTGGAAGTGAATCTTCTCTTAAGCTCTTGAAAGGCTCTTTCGGCTTCTTCTGTCCACATGAATTCTTTATTGTTTTTTCGCAGTAGTAACGTAATCGATGTACAATTTGAGAGGAGTCTGGCATGAACCGGTGGTAGAAGTTCGCAAAACCCAGCATGCTCTGGACCCCTTTTAACGAAGTTGGAGAAGGCCACTTAAGAATGGCATCCACTTTGTGTACGTCCATTCTGATGCCTTTCGGAGTGAGGATGAAACCAAGGAATTTCACTTTGGTTACGTGAAAAAAGCATTTTTTCAAGTTTTGCATATAGTCGATGTTGGTGGAGTTTGGTGAGAACGGAGCGGACGTGCTTGACATGATCTTGTCTTGAGGCTGAATACACTAGGATGTCATCTATGTAGAACAAGGCGCAAACATCGATTAATTCCCGCAGGACATAGTTCATGAAGTATTGGAACGCAGCGGGAGCGTTGCAAAGTCCAAAAGGCATTACCTGGTACTCATACAACCCATATTTGGCATGGAAGGCGGTTTTCCATTCATCTCCATTTTTAACTCGGACCAGGTGGAACGCTCCTCAGAGGTCTAGCTTGGTATAAATCTGGGAATCCTTGACTTGGTCTAACATTTCAGGAATGAGTGGCAGGGGGTAATGATTCTTTACGGTGATCCGGTTTAATGCACGATAGTCGATGCAGGTCCTCAAGTCCCCTTCCTTCTTTGGTACGAAGAATAAGGGACTGGCTGCCTGTGATTTAGATGGGCGGATACATCTGTTAACTAAGGACTGGTCTAGATAGGATTTCAAATGCAGGTTTTCTGGTTCTGTGAGTGCATAGATTCTGCCACAAGGAATCTGCACACCAGGTATGAGGTCAATCTGGCAGTCATAGGGACTGTGCGGCGGTAGTGTGTTAGCTTGCTCTTTCTGGAACTGGTCCTGGAAAACTTGATATTCTCTCGGGAGAGTGCTAGTCGCACCAAGTGTAGATGTCGCTGTTCTAGGACTCTCAGGGTTGCTGAAATTGGGTTTCTCTTTGTGATAACAACAGGTAGGAGCACAGTCATCGGGGAAGGTCCATTTCCTTGCACGCCAATCTATCTGAGGATTGTGAGCAACTAACCATGGCATCCCTAATATTAGCCGGAACTGAGGCGCCTTGATGAGATCGAAGGAAATGGATTCCCGGTGTCCCTCCTGGCACAGCAGGGTTACTCCTGCTGTACATTGGGTTACTGGTCCGGAAGCAATTTCTGTCCCATCCACGGTGGTTACCTTTTCTGTGTTCGGCTTGAAACATAAGGGAAGCCCCATCTCTGCTGCCAGTTCTTGATCAATGTAGTTCCCAACTGCTCCGATGTCTATGTATGCCTCAACGGTGTGCATCCTAGACGGTTGTTGATGATTGATTAGGATCACTGGTATTGCAAAGTGTGAGGTCGGTGGCTCTTTCTTCTCATTTGACAAACTGACCTCTACATTTGTCGAGCTGGGTAATTTTCGGACTCCTTACTCTCATCTTTATCCGTGGCCCCTACGGTTCTTCTTGGAGGCTTCACTGGGCAGTCCTTTACGAAGTGTCCTGGTTTTCCGCAGTACAAACATAACTGCTGTGGCCTTCTCTTGTCCCTATCTGCTTTTGTTAACGGTGGTCTTATACTTCCGATTTGCATGGGTTCTACAGTGTTTTCAGACATGCGTGAAGCACTATCCCTAGGCCGCACATACCCGGCCCGTGTGTCTGACCTAGACCGATCTGCCTGCCGGTCTTGTAATTGGTGATCTAGTTGCACAACCAGGTTGATAAATTTGCTACAGTCTCTAGGCGGATCAACCACCTGGGCCAGAACGTCCTTTAATTCACCTCATAGGCCTCAGTGAAACAATGTGGTTCTATTGTCTCCGGACCACCTAACTTCAGCAACTAACCTATTGAAGGTTGCAATGTACGTTAATAAGTCTTGATTCCCCTGTCGGAGTGACAAGAGTTCATTGTCTACTGCTTGCTCTTGGGTATGACGAGCAAAGAGCTTCTCCATTTCCCTCTGGAACCCACCAAAGTCATGTAGTAATGGATCATCATGGCTCACAAGCATCAATTCGCTGCACTTCCGCTCAGGTATGACAAAACAAAAGCTACCCGAGCCTGATCATTGGGGAATGCACCTGGTTTGCAGAGGAAATGAAGACGACATTGATTCATGAATGCAGCATATTTCCTGGGATCACCTGAGAATCATTCCAGTGACGCTAAAGGAACTGCTCCGGGTAGTGTAATTTGTACTGGTGCGGTGGATAAGGCGGGTGCTTGTGCTGGTGGGTTATTTCCAGGCAATGGAGTTTGTCCGGCCTGTGATTGTAGTAACTGCCTGCTAATTTCCTTGGTGCGATCCTTGGTTACGAATAGGTCCCTCCGTAGGGCATTAGTTTCTTGCCGGGCTGAATAAACTTCATCGCGTAACTGTGCCAATAATTGAGCCAATTGGTCAATTTCTGATGTCTCCATGGCACCCAGGTGGATTATGTTATAGAGGCTTTGCGTTCTGTTACGCTCACCTGGTATCCAAGGAGACGCCACTCAGCCCTGGTTGCTTGATTTCTGCCTGGAATGCCCTTCCCGATCCCGGGTCGTGCCTTCGATGGAAGTCGGGCCTGAAAGCACAGGAGGACTGCATTCAAAATCAGGTACGGTCTTCTCCCACCTCCCCTGAGTTCCACCCTATGGCCCTCTCCTCACCTTATTGTAATATTTGGCATGCTCTCCGTTCTGCCTTCTTTTCAGGGGTGCGTAGTCTTCAGTGGGCTTGGGCAACCGAGTTACTTTACTGGTGCGAGCCCATTCAAGTGTCTTTAAGGTAGGGCTTATTGCAGCAGTCTTTGTATGTTACTGTCCTTGCCTTCCATTCTTTGTGGTTAATGTCCTTTCTTTACCCCCTAGGTGAGCGGGAAATCCAGCGTGTCGTGCTGGTTTTTAGACTAGAGTGACCTCTCTATTATTGCCGTGCTAGGGCTAATGTTGGCCCCTGGGTTTCCCTGTTATGTCTTTAGGCTTGGGACACAAACTCTTCCAACTCAGGAATTGTCCTGGAAAGTTTGTTGTGGAGTGGAAGGTCCTGGAGACTAGGGGTCCCAGAGTGGCGCTTTATTTACTGAATGGAATAGATCAGCCAGTCAGAGTAAGGTAAGAGAAGTTTTGGTTTCTGGTGTGTGGTGGTGTAGAATCACCATGGGAGATTAAATATAATCAGTGGCTTTGCTTTACCCCCCCCCCTTTTATTTTAGAAACAAAACATCTATCATTGAGGGATAGCAGCCAACACCTGAAGACTCTCCGCCCAGTTTTACCACGAGAATAGGCGTATTAACTCCTATGGGTAAGCGCAGAGTGCGTCTTTATGTCATTTGTTTCCCCTTTTTTCTTGTCGACCCTGTTGAGGGTGTGGGCAATGCAATACCATCTTTGATTAAGGAGAGCTCTTTTGATATTGGTTTTAGATGCCTTTATGTTGAGTGAATCCTACATTCTGCTATAAAAGTGAAGAGCAAGATTTGGAATTGCTTAAAGTTTGAAGATATTAATCTCTACAGACTAGCAGTTCAGGTATATCATTGATTTTATACCGTTCTACCCTTGTGGTGATTAGGTTTTAGGCTAGGTTTAGTAATAAGACCTGAGATGCCCGTATAGTGATATGTTTGTCCTTTTTGTGTACCCTTAGATATAGGAATCCAGTGTTTAAAGGAATGAACAAGATCTACCAGAAGCACAAGATAACTTTCTGCCCCTGAAGAATGTCCAGTTATTTCTAACACGTAGGACAGAAACTTATATAAGTCGGGCTTTGTTGACACAGTGGGTAATAGGAAAAATTAAGTTGCCACTGTGTTCCATCAAGTATTTTGGAATAGACTTTGTGAGATGGAATAATTTTATGATTGTATACTGCTATGTTGTGTATATGTGTTTTTTAATGTTTTGTTACTTGTGCTGTAATAAGAAGATGAATTAAAAATGATATTTTATGAAACACCCTTTTTGTATTTGAATACACAGTGCGCAGCCCATATTTGTTGAGAGGTTGCGTAAGGAGATGTCTATCGCAGGGTACACTTAGTGTCATTGATATGTTGTTTATCCTTCCTTTTGTTGATTATATAAAAATGCATCTCAGAATTTCTCCTGGCGTCCTTAAAACAAGACTTATTTCCTCTTTCACTTGTTAGAATTGGTCATTCACTGGGGAAAATCTGCAATACATGTTCTGGCTTTAAAGTTAAGCGCACTGAAGCCTTTGGGTGACTTTTTAGCAGAGTGGGAAAATACAAGTGTTTGGGAGGCAGAAAGAGAAGGATTTTTACAAAGTATCCACTAATTCCAAGTCATTCAACCGCCTGCTATCCCTAAACTGACCTTAACTACAAAATGAGATTCACAATGGGGTATGTGTGAATCTATTCACATAAATAGACCTCCCAATGTGAGGTCTACTCTACAGCAGAGGCACAGCATGATGGGTCCATTAAACTCCTTTGTTGAGCCACAATAATCCAGTTAATTTAGGTACTGGGTGTTGCCCCAGATGCAGACAGCCTTTACAGAGGCCTATTTAAATGCATCCCTTTGATGGGTCTCAGGCTCAGCCACCATGGGCCCGACATTAACACAATGCACACCGAACATGCAGAACTGTGTGTTTGTTTCTGAGACAGCAATAACAGAAGAGTAAAGAGTCAAGGAGCCAGGAGGCATTTGTATTGGCTACCTTGCGCAAAGTGGCATTTTCTGACCTGCAGACAAGGTCCCGCTCAAGGCCCACCTCTGAATGTGAAAACAGGCCAATGCAGAATACACATCCCTCTAGTACTTGCGTGTAGCCCACAGTGCAGCGCTTGTTTTAAGCATGCCTCACACTGAATGGAAACGCGGCACTGCTACTTCATCTATGTAGCATAAAGTACTTCCCTGTTGGTCTATATTTAAAATATTAGCGTCTTAAATGCAGCTCTCTTGCCTCACCTCGGCCCTAACCCATGCTTATCCACTGGAAGAACCGAAAATGTTCCTGCCTGAGGAAATAGACTGCTGCATTCTATGCAGATTTCTTTGGGAATGCCTCTGTTTTTTTTATTGTGAGCTATAAGAGGTTAATGTGAATCCCCAGTACGACCCTGAATTAGCATTAAAGTCGGAAAGACAAGATAATTTTTTCTGATGCAGCACCCGCTTTGCCTGGGGGATTAGGTGCTGTAGGAACAGTGCAGTTTCAGCGAAGGCACAGAGAAGACAGGGAGTTTCCGCTTTTCACTGAAAGTTGTTATATCAGAGATGCAGGGCAGCAGTGGGTGAGTTTGATCATTCATGGTGTTGTGGAACAGGATGCGAACAAGAATTATTGCTCATGCATATCTTGTACAGGCTGATATGGATTAATTGCGTACTGTGAGAAACCAGAGGGTGTCTCACCAGCTAGTACCCGGGGGTCTCTCTCTCAGATGGCCAAGGCACAGTCATCACCTTTGGATCCAGCCCGTGGGGGTCGTCCAGTGTGGGAGGATCACCTGGGTGAGGGGTCCTTGGGGAGTGGGACACCTGATGGCGAGATGCATGCGGTATCCCTTTCCCTCTAACACCTTTCATTCCTCTTACCAGGTAGGCTATGGGAGGGACTTTAACTCCCCCCCACCTTTTCCTACACGAACACTGCTACACAGACAGCCCGCTCTGGGAGAAAACAGACTAGTACCAGAGCAATGCACCGGACGTGTCCCACTACCATGGTCAGGCAGAGTAAGGCAATTATCTTTGACAACACACACCTGACTTCAATTGAACTTCCCCACATGGATAAAAGGTAGAGCACAAGAGCACACTTTGAGAGAGGCAAAGCACACAAAGGAGCAGTTTGTCCAAGGCAGCAGCTGAACCGATGGCGAGAGACGGCAGACTGAGAAAGGAGAACAAGGAAGGAGATACCCTTGATCTTTTTGACGAGTGATTGTTATACTCCTAGGAACTTGAAAGCAGCACATCTAAGGCCAAGAAGGGAAATTGAAGAATCCTGCATTGTGTATCTGAGATATCGGGGGCCCACCTGCATGACTGGCTGAGTCGGGGAGGAGCAGCAGGCGCCGTGGTACCGCCCTTGGCCCCGACATCAAAGCCGCAAACAGAGAAATCAACACAGCCGTTGAGCTGAAGGAAACTTTAGGAGGCCGGTATGTGTTAAAGCAAAGGTTGAAAGCAGCAACTTTGTTATATGAAAGAGTGAAAGTTGAAAGGACAGACGGCTGATGAATTGTTTGAACATTTAATGGGAGCTAAGATACAAGATAGCAGAGTGGTCCGGCATCCCTTGTGTGCCCAATCAAAGGTCTCTGACAGATGGATCCTACAAAGAAGAGGCAAAAGGAACTGTAATTTGTGAATGTGAAAATGAAGAATAGAAATCAAGGAAGAATTAATCAAAGTGGTCCTGTGAGGTAATAAGTAAAATCCATCGCACAGTTGAAAGTCTTGGATTATGAATAAATGCATCAAGGTCTGAGCCGGGCTGAGGGAGACCTACTGTGAATTTATGGAACTGTGAAATAAGAAGAAAACGAGAGTGCAAGGTCTGCGTCCGATTGAGGTAGACCTATTGTGAATTTGTGTATAAAAGGAGTCCGAGCCCGGCTGATGGAGACCCAGGGTGAACAGTGCACCAGAGACTTTCTAAGCGTGAGACTCCTGAAGAGAAAGGAACTTTGATGTTGTGTTTGTATCCAAGGCATTCTCCAAATAAGACTATTGAACGGAAAGAGACTGTCTCAATAGGCCCTGGTTTATATCCTGAACTGCACCCTCGTGCTGGAGAAGCGAGAGTCTGTGCTAATCTTGAGCATGCCACTTTGCCCCGTGCTGAAAGCTAATTGTCGGCTGTCCTGACACATTGTTTCTTGAACGCTCTTTCTTTTTGCATTCATCATTTTTCCCACACTATTTGTTTTTAGAAATAGGGAGTGGCAATAGGTTTATTAGTATAGGCCTGTTTTATTTTGACAAGACTTCACTAGGACTATTTTATTTTTACTTTGATGGTTGTAGCGTGCTCCCATTCTTAGATTTAGGGTTAGATAGGCGTTCATCCAGCCCGTTCAATAAACACCCTTGAACTGTGATCACTTGTGTCCGTCTTCACTGTTTGATACCATGCCTTCCTTACATGACCTTAATGTACGCTTCTTTTGGGTATGTCTGTGTCTGTTCTACATGGAGAACAAGTCATTTATGCTTACTTTTGTATCCCGTCTGAAAAAGGATTTTCTATTCATGCATATCTCGAAACATTGCAATCTAACGAGAGCATTTTATTTCTTTTGAATGAGAAAACTAAACCCTACCACACAGGCTTGTGGTGAAGGGCTGTGGAAATTGCATTCACTGCCAACACAACACAGGCTATTTTATTCCCACTTGAGATCTTCTGCAGAGATGACAATGGGCAGAACTCATGGATTTTTTCTGACTGTGGTCTCTCTCTCTATATATAAGCATTAGAATTTTAAGAAAAGTCTTTAGAGTGTGAGAAGAGACCTTTGGCACGATGGACACCTTCAGAAAAAATGGAGAGCTTTTTCTGCAGTTGCTTCATGCGGCAGAAAGAACAAGATGACATGTTGCCCTTTATTTAGAAAGTCTAAGAGGGCAAAAGGCAGCTGTGTTAAATTGCAGCGGTGTGCCCAATATTGTCCTGTCCAGGCTTGGCGTCCGGATAGGATGAGCTCCTGATGTATTTGTGGATTGTATTAGATGAAGGGTAGAGTTGTAGATACTCTAAGCTGCAATACTTTCCGTCTAGATAATTTATGGCTTGGCTCCGTAGCATCATTAAAAGATCCAAGTTGCAAAAACTTACCCCACATCCTCGGCCATCCCCCACACTTCCAACAGCCAGATGACTTGTTTCTCTGTGTGATAAGGAAATGTAGACGCAAGCACACAAACTATAAAACGCATGCTATGTAATTCAGATAATTAGCTGGATTTGGCATCCACTGCGGATGCAAATGACAAATGTAGAGATATAGATTAAATGCCACCATGCTCGCTGCCATAACCAGCCCGTGTTTTGTGTCCTCACTAGCAAAAGAGGTCTGTGTTTCAACTGTGAGAATGCTCGTGAGTTCCACATATAGAAAGACCAGAGACGAGGATAGGTAAAGCAATACTAAAAAACGCAGTCTTCCAAGATAGAAACTTTATGTGGATGGGTTCGTAGGGCGCTCTCATTAGCGCTGCCAAAACCGTGTTAAGACTCCAGGAAGGGATGTCTTTCCTTTCTCCAGGGATGGTGCGCAACAAACCTTTCAGCAATAATTTGACTGCAGGATTTGAATCCTGATGAGGTTTTGTAGTATTAGCAGAGATGGCTGTAAGGTGAACTTTGATGGATGAGAGTGCTAACCCACTCTTTGCCAACTGTAATAAATAAGACTTGTTCAATCGATGCTGAGAAAGAGTCTGTACCTGTGCACCACACCTTGAAGCGCTTCCACTTCTTGGCGCAGGTTAGCCGTGTCGTAACAAGCCCTGGCTGCTCAGAGCATGCCCCAAACTTCGGGTTCTAGTGCGAGGTTGTGGATATTTCACTGCTGAGGAACTAGCCCCTGAAAGACAGACCGGCAGGGTCGTGGTGGAGCAACTTTCCTGTGTGCTGTGACGGTAGGTGTGGATGTGGTTGGAGACGGATGGAAGTCTCCGGTGGCAGCTGGAGGAGTGCAGTGTACCATATTTGACGTGCCCATGTCAGGTCTATCATGATCATGGTGCATGGTTGTTCGATCATTCTGCGGAGCACCGACAGTATGAATGGTGTTGGAGGGAATCTGTAGAGGTACTTCCCCCTCCAGTCCGAGAATGCATCTCCCAGGGAGTATTTCTCCAGGTACCTGAGAGCAAACTAACAGCATTTTCTGTTTTTGGATATTGCGAATAGGTCTATCTCGGGTTTCCCCCAGCTGCGGAACAGCTTGTCCAGCTCCTGATCACTCAGTTCCCATTTGTGGGATTGCAGAAATTGCCTGCCGAGCTTTTCCGCTAGTATGTTGTCCTTGCCAGGGAGGTGCTCTGCCATCATGTGGATCCTGTGCTGCAATGCCCAATTCCAGAGTCTCTGCGCAACTAGTGACAGGATGGTGGATCTTGTGCCCCCTTGTTTGTTCGTGTAGTGCATCGACATGGTGTTGACAATCTCCATCGTCACCACCTGCCAGGTTAGTAAAGGTAGGAAAGATTGCAGCACCCAATGGATGGCCCTGATTTCCAGCACATTTATGTGTAGGCATGATTCTGCTTGTGACCAAACGCCGCTGGCCGCTAGATCGCCTAAGTGTGCGCCACACCCCGACAGCAAAGCATCCATCCTTAAGAGTAGAGTGGACGTGGATATTTGGAAAGGCATGCCCTGTAGCAGATTGGTGTCCTTGGCCCACTATTACAAGGCTTTGTGGAATGTTGGCATAAGGTGCACAATGTTGTCACATGATCCGCTGTGTTGCCCCCATTGCTTTTCCAGCTTCTCCTGAAGCGGTCACATCTTCAGTCTGCAGTTGGGCACGAGGAGGATACAGGAGGACAACATGCCAAAGAGGGATATGTATTGTCTTACAGTGGAGTTTGTTTTCCTTTGGAACCATGCAACAAGGTTCAGTATTGTCGTCACCCTGTCCGGAGACGGGCATACCCTTGGGACTTGAGTATCCAAGTCTGCTCCCAGGAAGATGGATGTGTGCGCTGGTACGGGAGACGACTTGTCTTCGTTGATTGAAAAGCCTAGAAGTAGAGCAGGTGTCTTCTCCACTGCCTCTGATGCTGCTCTCAGGGAAAGCCCCTTTAGGAGCCAGTCGTCTAGGTATGGAAAGACTTGCACACCTGACCATCTGAGATGGGCGGCAACTGTAGCTAGACATTTTGTGAAGACTCTCTGTGCTGACTTGAGCCCTTAGGGGAGCACCTTAAATTGGAAGTGTTGTTTGCCAACAGCGAACCGAAGGAACCGTCTGTGGGAGGGATGGATGGGAACATGAAAGAAGGCATCTTCTAGATCTAATGTGGCCAAGAAATCGCCCTTGTTGAGCCATGGGAGGACCAGCTGGAGAGATGTCATTTTGAATTTGAGGCAAACAAATTTGTTGAAGGCCCTCAGATCCAGTATCGGGTGTCATTACCCGTTCTTTTTCTTTGCTAGGAAGAAGTGTGAGTAAAAGCCTTTTCCTTTTTGTTGGAGCGGGGCACGCTCTATTGCCGCTTTTTGAATTAGCTTGTCGATATCAGCCCACAGTTGTTTCAGTAAGTGTGTGTTCCTCCTAAGAGGAGGTTGTGACGGAGGTTGCTGCACGAAGTCTATGGTGTGGCCCCCTTTTATTACCTGTAGCACCCATTTCTCTGAGGTGATGGCATTCCAGTGTCTCAGATGTTGGGTGACACGTCCTCCCAGTGGGAGTGTTGTCCTGGAGTCACTTTATCTTTGCCTGGGCTCTGTGCTGGCCAGATCCCCTCTTGCCCCTTTGGTTGTGATATCTTGTGGAGCTCTGTTGATATCTACCCCCCCCCCCGGTTGGTAGAAGCCGGATGATGGTGCCTGCTCTTGTAAGGATATGCTGTACGTTCTGTATTTTGAGCTGGAGCCTCAAAAGGAACAAAAGGGACAGCAGTCCTTTTCCTTGCAATAGCTATAGCAGTATCTCTGTCCGATTTGATGCCTTTCAAATGGTCATCTATTTTCTTCCCATATAGTTCCTGGCCGTCAAACGATTTGGACCTGCACCTCTGGTCTAAAGTTAGTGGCCTTCATCCAGGCCTGATACTGCAGGACTGTGCCATTGTCTAAAACCGCATTGGGCTGCGTCCACTGAGGTGTCATGTGATCCGAGACAACTTCACCATCTCTGGTTATGGCTTTAGCCTCCTTCTGGAATTTTTCTGGCAGGTGTTTCAGTAGAAGCGACATGCAAAGCCAAAGAACTCTGTCCAACCTGGACATCCTCGCCATTGCGTTACTAGCCCTTACAGTTAGTGAAGCTGCCACGAGACCTTTCTTCTCATTGCTTCCAATTTGCGTACCTGCTTATCAGGTGGAGCTGTGAGAAGGGAAGATGATTCTGCAGCCTTTTTCTTGCTGTGACTGTGACCACGGAGTCGGGCTTAAGGTGGCCTCTTAAGCACAACCGTGCTGAGTCGGGAGCTTTATATTTCTTCTCTGGCCTTGTCACCAGTGCTGGCATGGAGAGAAGGGTGGCCAGAATGATTTCCCCTGCTTCCCAAAGCATATCTAGTATTGGAATAGTGTTGAAGGTTCGGCATCTCTTGTCCCTAAGCTCACATAGGACCGAAGCCTTCTCTTCAGAAGCAACTTGAATCTTGAAAATCTCTGCTGATTTTACGATAGTATATTGAAACGAGACAATGTCGTCTTTAGGGGAGGATCCTCCTGGGGAGTCCTGTTTCTTCTGTTTGTCAATGACGAATGACTCCCAATGGTCAGAGTCTGTGTCGGGTGTCAGTTCACCCTCCTCCGGTTCTTCGCCATGTGTGTCTGTGTCCGGAAATTCTCTGAAAGCATCAACCGCTTCCCTCAGGTCTTTTGGGGGTCATCAGGCCATTCGGGAGCCATGATGGTAGATGGCGCCCTGGGTTCTCGGGTCCTCTGGGGTGAGGACTGTGGTGGAGAGGGAGAATGCCTTCTTCTTTGAGGTCTGGGTGACGCACTGTACTGCGATTGCTGCCTCTCGTGACTGTTGACAGATGATGATCACTGTCTAGGTGGCGAATGATGCAGGCCCTTGGGGAACTGATTCTAGCGCGGCCTGCCGGAGACCTGCTTCACGACGGCCTGCTCCCTTCAGGACCTGGTTGAGTAGCAAGCAGCCTTGCTCTCCGTCTCCTCTGAAACTCCTCCATTATTCTGTGCATACATTGCATTGGTTATATGTGATTTTACTGACCCAAATTTCTGAGTGGTACATTTCATCGTGGCCATAATACCGAAAAACACCAAATGTTTTATTTATTTTTATTTGGGGGGCGGGGGTGTCCCCTCCAGCCACTTTTTTCTACCCTTATAATGCCACCCCAATCCCATCTAATTCAACCCCTTACCTCATTACGCCATATATATTCAATTAATATTTTCTGTGTTATTCGGTGTTATGTACTTCAGTGAAATGTACCACTGTTTCGTTTTCGGTAAAAAGACTGGATAACGAATGCATAAGAGTCGGGTCGAAGAGATCCGCTGTGTCCTCCAACACTAGTTGCCAATGTTTGGCTCTGCTCCTTATGCTGCACTGATTGCGGTTCCTCCCCTTCGGAAACCTCCTCCTATGGTATGTTTGTCAAATCTGCCATTTCTGTTCAGATGTGATGTTCCTTCTAAGTACCCTAGCTGTGGTGTCTGCAAATCCAGTGGAACTAGCGCATCCTCTGGCTGTATCACCTGCACAAGAGGCTCCTCAACGATGTTTGGTGGAGTGGGCGATGGAGTGCCAGTTGATGGGGTCTTTTTAGTTGTCCGATGTTTCCGTTGACGAGGTAATGGATTTCTTGGTCGACGGGCCACGCGTTTTAGACGGCGGAAGGCCGCTCGTAGATGGTGAAGAGTGTGAGGCGTTGACGATGCCCCCATGGACGACTGCTCTGATGAAGAGGAAGAATTAAAATCTTTACTTTTCTTGTGAAGATCCTCCTTTTGCAGTGCCTTGGAGTTTTTTTCTGATTCTAGTGGCCTTACACTCCTCTTCTTTGGCTTAGGAGGTGGAGACTCCGTTCTATCCACTGATGAATTTTTCTTTTTTGGAGCTTGCTTCTCATTCTGTCTGGTGGAAGTTCAAGGTGCAGTCTTTGAAGATTCCTCGTCAGAATACATTTGCATGCTTTCTAGATGTAGGAGCATTCTTCGATGTCTGTCCTCCAGAGTCTTGTAAAGAGAAGATCCGACAGATTTTACAGGACTGGATTTCCCGAGGGTAGAGGCAATAAATACAATATTTGTGAGGGTCTATAATAAATATTACCATTTAGCTACATTTGCTGCAGTCCCAGAAGAGGGAGGTCTTCTCCTTGTCAGCCTGCATTTGTTACTCTGCCATGAGGTGAAGCAAGGCAGACCAACACTCGATGTTTCGGAGGAAAAGCAAAGTGACCTGAACACAGGAACACAAAGCCAGTAAAGGCACAGTCTCAATGAAGGGAAAAAGATACTTTTGGAAGAGAAAAAATATGATTTAAGATATTAAAAGTGAATAAGCCCAGAGAGCTTGAGAGGATACCCCTGTTCAGTAAGACTACAGTGAAAAATCTGAAGATGGCTCACTGGGTTGGAGCCACCTCATTGGTTAGGAACTAAAAGGACCAAAGGAGGTGGAGGGACTATGTAATTGTTTATTTATACAGTGCTTATACACAGGTGGAGTGCTTCAAAGCACTTCAAAGCGGGAAGGGAACAAGGGAATACAGTAATCATTCTCAGGGCTTGAAGTTTCTGAATGATCTAACAAAAAACTTGCATACTAGGCCTGACAACATTTCTTCTAGTGCAAGTGCATGAAGTCTTACAGTTGCGAACGAGCTATGGAGGGGTGACAAAAGAGGGGAGGGGGAACAACAGGATAAACAAACTAACTAGTCCTAGTACATTTTAGGTCAAGCATGCGTACAGACGGAGGTGAGGAAAGGGGTAGGGGGGAAACAAACAAGTCCAGTCCTGCAGGGCCCTGGGTTAAGTGCAGAGAGGTTGCTCCGCTCATGAAGCGTAAGCTGAAAGTGTATTGATGCTGAACATAGTGCGGCGGCCAGGAGGTAAGTGCAAAAGACTGGCGGGGGAGGTGTACCAGGAAACCAGTCAGCAAAAATGGAACAGAGTTGGGGAGGTGAAAGAGGGTGGAGGAAAAAGAAAGGAGATTAGCTGGGGAGTGGGAGAGAGAAGGAGGAAGAGAAGAGGAAGGTCTTGAGGAGTTTCCAGAACTTAAGTTTTTCTGGCTCAAGACAGAGAGGCTGGGAGGCTGTTCCAGAGGGAGGCACCTGCAGAGGATAAGGATCTATTGCCAAATCTCTGTTTGTGAGAAGGGCTCACCCGCAGAGAGTTTTATTGTTATTTATTTTATTTTTTGCATTTATTTCAGCGCACCAGGCACTCAGGCATCTAGGCGCTAGTTACAGAAAGTGCAAGGTACATGGTATATGGTACATTGAAGTGCAAGAATGAGCAGATGGTAACAGACATACAATGCCATATGTATCCAGACTGCCAAAGCCACACCTCATGTTACAGGGGGCTACATCAGGCAGCGTATTGGTCAAATAGGTAAGAATCACAAAAACGAAAGTGGTGGCATAGATCTTAGAGCACCTGAATTCGATTCTCTATACAAAGGCATGCCTAACGTGGTAGTGATATGGGTAGTGGTTGGCAGACAGCCAACGAAGGGCAGAGGGGAGAGAGCATGTTGCAGTAATATAAGCAGAGATAAAGGATGGGTAAGGAGGCTGCTTACCAGTGTGAATGGGAAATCTAATAGGGCCAGTGGTAAGTCCTGTGAAAGTTTTACAGAGGGGTGCTCTTTCATGTTCCGATAGGGTCTTTTGTGTGGGCCTTTGCTGGGGGCCGGGTTTCCTTGCCTGCTGGCTTGCAATTGGCTTTAAGAGTAGCAGGGCCGCCAATCAAGAGCTTTGCTTACGCCGAAGCACCCTGGCAAAATGGACAGCCCTCAGAGGCACTCCAGTTGGGGGAAGACCAGCGGAGGACTCTAGAGAGGGAGTATTTAGGAAGAGAGCGTTGTAGATAGTGTGGGTCCCAGCCACAGAAAGCCTTGTGGATTATGCAGAGGGTCGTGAACTTGATCCTTGCAGCCACGGGGAGCCAGTGGAGGGATTTCAGCCCCGGAGAGATGCAGTCCCTGGGCTTGAGGCGAAGGAGAAGTCTTGCGGTTCTGTTCTGTATGAGTTGTAGAGGACGGAGAGTAGAAGTAGGAAGATTGAAAAAGAGGCTGTTGCAATAGTCCAGCTTAGAGAGAACCAGGGCTCCCGAGGTGGAGAGCCTATGGGGGAAGGTGAGGAAAGGTAGATCCCCTCTGAGGAGGTGCAGTTTGTAGTGGGACTTTTTGGAGATGTATAAGATGTGAGAAGAGAAGAGAGAGTGGAGTCGAAGATGACTCCTAGATTTTTTGCCTCAATGGTAGGTGAGGGCGCAGGGCCAAGGGAGGCTGGCCAGTGTGATATTGGAAAAGCGGGAGCAGGGGTCCCAATTAGTACGATCCCTGTCTTACTGGCATCCAGGCAGATATTGTTAGCAGCAAGACTGAATTGCGGATAGAGAGTCAGGGATGAGTGAGGAGGAGGCCAAAGGTAGCCTGAAAGAGAGCTGCGTGTCATCTGCTAAACAGTGAAAGTTAGAGATAAAGGTAGAGATCATGTGGTCCAAGGGGCCATGTAGATATTGAAGCTATGGGATGAGTGTGTAGCATTTCCTTAAGGGAAAGTTCTTTAATATAATCATTTAAATTACAGAGGATTCCCAGTCTGACGACGGGGAATATTGAAGCATGTGAAACTATGAAAGGAGAAATCCCTCTTAATAATAACGGAAATGAATTTAAAGATTCGAGTAAGCCTACTCCTCCCAGTGAATGAGAATCCAGTAAGAAGCGTGAGAATCGCAAAGGGACGCAGCCTATTAATCCCAGTGAATGTGAATACATTTTGGAGAGTGAGAATCTAAAAAGGGACTCAGCCTATCCATCCCAGTGAATGCAAATCCATTAAGAAGAGCGGGACTCACAAAGGGAAGCAGCATATCCATTGCAGTGATTGTATAAATAAGAAGAGTGTGAACTGTTCAGGAACTCAACTGGTCCGATAGCTCAACGAGTAGAGCGCTCACTTTGACATATGTGCAGAGCCTGTTGACGCAGGTTCTAATCCTGGCAGGGCCAAACTCAACCTTTCATCCTTTCAAGGTCGATCAATGTGCACCACACACTGTGGGTAATAATAAGCAGCGCTCAGAAGCCTGAGGGTTCGCAGTGCTATCTAAATGCTAAATTATTATTATTTTTTTTTTAAATAATTTTATTAATTTTATTCCAACAAACAATACAAACCAAACTTGCAGTGCATACAATAACATTAGAAGCATACATCACTTCAACATGTCCACTGCTTCTCCCCTTCCGTCCCCCCCTTACAAGCCTATTCCCTTCTGTGTTCTGTTTTTCTGCATCTTGTGATAAGGATTCCTCCTCCATGTTTTCCGTTGGGTCTCGTAGTAACCCAAATAACTCCACTATTAATTGTTTCCAGGCTATCAGGGTCTCAGCCTCTTCCTCCCCCCGACATTACTTGCATCTTGCCATACCGCAGTTTCCGCTTCGGCCCATTTCTGTAGATCTTTCCACCATACTTCTATTTGTGGTCTCTGGCATGCCTTCCACCCCATGGCAATTCTCCTCTTTGCAAGTGCATACGCTAAATCCTTTAATTTACTAACATGCTTGAGTTTACATGGTCTCGGAAACCCTCCCATCAAACAGGCCCACACCGTATCTACCACAATCTTGATTCCTTTTTCGGCCAACCTCTGCGCCACCTCACCCCAAAAACGCTCAATGACTGGGCATGACCAGAACATATCCACCATTCCGGCATTTTCCTCATCACATTTGGGGCATGCTTGTCGTCCTACATTTTTAAATGTGGCTATTCTCTGGGGCGTCATATACGCCCTATGGGTTACGTACAGTTGTATCTGTTGCAGTCTTGCATTCCTCAACACTTTTTTGTGGTACCATTGGGCTCGTTCCCACATCACATCACTCATTGGGGCTCCCACTTCCTCCTCCCAGTCCTGTCTCAGTTGTGTCACCTCCTTCCCCACCTTAGACATCAGCAGCTCATATATTCTGGATATCTCGTGTCCCCTCTCTGTGATGTCATATATTGTGTCTATGGTAGTGTCCTGTTCTTTTTCTAGTACTAGTTCGGACCATGTCTCCTTGATTTTCCGCACCACCCTGTGGTATGTAATATTGGCCCGTTTGTAACCCAGTTTCTTCCTCTAACACCGCAAAGTCCCTTATGTTCCCCTCCTGCCATATGTCACCCATGGTTGCTATCCCCACCGGTTCCCAGTGTTTTCTAATCATCATCCTTAATTGCTTGTCTTCGCCCACCAGCGCCACTAGTGGTACCTGCGCGGAGCACGGGAATGAATTCACCATCAGCTGGCATGCCCTGCGCCATATCTTCCATCCTAGTATCATCATCCTTGGGCGCCCTTCCATATCTGCCTTAGGCAGCCACATCATTTCCTTTAGGAAGTATGGGGCACAGTCCTGTCGGAACAGCCTGGACTCTGAGGTTGACTCTTCAGAGAGCCATTTGGCTACATATTGCAGCTGGCTTGCTATGTAGTAAATTTCATAGTTTGGCAGTTTTATGCCCCCTTTTTCATATGAGTTTTGTAGCTTCCAAAGGGCTACTCTATTCCTCGTCCCATGCCAGAGGAAATCCCTGCACATGCTTTCTATCTTAGCAAAGGTCCGCCTTGTTATAAGGTGTGGGATATTTCCAAAATAATGCAAGAGTCTCGGTAGGACCACCATTTTCAACATTGCCCCTCGCCCCATCATCGTTTGGGGTAGCTTCACCCAAAACTTCATGCTATTACCAATTTTCCTAATCGCCTCCTCTGTGTTATACTGGTGTTCCTCTTCTACTGTGTGGTATATATCTATTCCAAGATATCAGAACGTGCGCACCTCCCATGGTATCTGTAGCACCAGTAGCTGTTCTAACGGGATCCCTTTGTACCTGCCCAGTGGAAATATACTAGATTTTTGGGGGTTTACAGCTATGCCAGACAGCCTTGCATATCTCTCCATCACTTCCAGAATGTACTGGATGTTTTCTTCCAGGTGCCTTAAATACAACAACATGTCATCTGCATACAAAAAGATTAGATGCGGTTCCCCTCCTACAGTAATGCCTATCGGGTCGTACTGTTGCCTCAGGTATATGGCCAAGGGTTCCAGGGCAAGAATATACAACATAGGAGACCACGGCCATCCTTGCCTAGTACCTCTACGAAGTTGCCACCTCTCTGATATCACCGCTCCTGTTTTAACTCTAGCCAGCGGTGCACTATATAGCATTTTGGCCCACTGTAAGTACCCAGGCCCTATCCCATAGCCACCAGGGCAGCCATCAGCCACGGCCATTTGACAGAATCAATGGCCTTTATTGCATCTAGCGATACAATTGCCAGTTCGCCTTCGTCCTCATTTGCATGCTCAACAACTCGAAGGAGTCACCTAAGATTGTTGGATATGTTCATAGACAGTCTGGCCAGGATGTATTAGTTTAGCAATAACCCTCCTCATTCTATTTGCCAGAACAGCTGTCAATATTTTACTGTCTTGATTGAGCATTGACAAGGGTCTGTATGATCCACAGTTATGACCGGGATTATTGGGTTTGGGCAGCGGTATAATTGTGGCTTCTCTAAGGCACTCTAGCAGCCTACCCACTTCATACGCTTCGTTCAGCATTTATAAAAGGGGAGGAAGCACTTCATCCTTATATGTTTTATAAAATTCACTTGGGAGTCCGTCAGTCCCCGGAATCTTGCTAGTAGGCAACTGTCTCACTACTTGGTAATCGGGGCATCCAGCTCCTCCCGCTCTTTGGCACTGATCTGCGGCAGTCCTATATCTTCCAGTGTTTCTACTATTTCTGTACAGGAGGCAATAATACTCCACAAATTCCTGGTTAACTCCTTCCTGGGTGTCCACTACGCTCTCATCCTCCCTCGTTATTGTTCTCTCCCAGTGCCCCGCACATTTCGACTGCAGCTTAAGTATTATTTCATTGTATTCCTTGCTGTTACCTCCCTCCCTTAGTGCCCTTTCTAGTTCCCTCTCCGTATCTTGCAGTTCAGCATGGATCCCTCCTTGTAGCCCTATGGACTTAGCTATAGCTACCCCACTCATTACCACTTTAAAGGCCTCCTAAAGCATACCCGCTGTCTCTACACTGCCAGTGTTTATCTCAAAGTAGTTTATTATTTCCTCCCTTATGTCCTCCCTGAAGATGGTGTCTTTCAGCGCCTCTGCTCTGAGGCGCCATGTCGGGATCTTTGCCCTCGGGGGTCGGTATTGCCACCTCAGGATTAGCACCGAGTGGTCTGAGAGGACCCTCGCTTTATATTCCGTTTGCATTATCTCAATCATTAACTTTTGTGTGGCAAACACAAAATCGAATCTAGTATGCAGGTTTTGTGGGGCTAAGTAGTGCGAATACTGCCTCTCCTGGGGGTGGTGTGACCTCCATACATCCACAAACCCGAAATCATCCAACAGCGTATGCAGTGCTCTTGCAGCTGGGGTGGGTCTATCCATTTTACCATCTGACCTACCTACCCCGGGGTTTAACACGCAGTTGAAATCTCCTCCCCAGATCACCGCCCGTCCTAAGCACGTACTGAGTTTGTTGCATAAGGTTCTAAAATATACCGCCGTATTTTGGTTCGGGGCGTACATGTTTATGATGCTTATCTCCCTGTTTTCCAACAGCTCTCTCATCATGACCATCCTCCCGTCTGCCTCCACCGTGGACTGTAACAGTTGGAACGGGACATGTGTGCGCCACCCAAATGATCACTCCATTGGCATAGGCCGAATATGATGCACCCACCACAGTCCCCCTCCATTTCTTCCGGATTATCTCCATCTTGTCTTGCGTAAGATGAGTCTCCTGCAGCAGGGCTATGTCTACTTTCTGTCTGCGCAGGTATAGCATGACCTTATTTCTCTTTAGATAACTATTGAGCCCTCTGACGTTCCAAGTAATTATTTTAAGATCCCCTATGGCATATCAGGGTTTCTCTCCTCCCACCACAAGTGCAGTCCATGACCAAATACATTTCCATTCTATGCGGGCTCGTTTCCCAACATAAACTTCCCCAAACAACAAACACTTCAAACTTCCCAACCTTCCTCCCTCCCGCCTCCCTTCCCTGCCCCAACTCACTCCCCTCCATTTCCACCCGCCACAACAGCCTACCCAACTTTTGACCAGCTCCATCCCTGGATCGCAGGCACCCACGCATCTAGCCATTTTCTGGCAATTGCCGTTACTGGCGGCTTAGCAGGGTGAAGTCACCCTAATGGCAGCCCTACTACTCTAACTACTGGGGGTAGGTTGTTTCCATCTTGCCACTCCTGTTTGCTTCCAAGTGAGCGCGCTTAGTGCTACCCAATAGACATTCACATTTTATATTCTAGTCGAACAAGTCCAAATGTCTCTTATTGCAATTTTCAATGTTATCTGTCCTCGCCCCGCCCCTGTTACCCATGCGACAATCCTTTTATTTTTCCCCAGGGCCCCCCCTTCTCCATCTTTGCATCCTACATAATGTGATCCCCTCACTTATCGTGATCTTGCTTATCGCCTTGTTCCAGACAACCCTGCATATCCAGCCATGCCGTTGCGTCCTCCGGGGTTGCAGGACCTTGAGCTTTGCGAGATACAAAAGCATGTACTTGATTCCAGCCATACGCAATCTCCTCTTGATCGCCACATAGCTATAACGCTATCTCTGCACCAACATGGTGTAGTCAGGGTATGCTGCGATGGTTGCAGATGCCCTTTCGATTGTTCCACCTTTGCGAAAGTACTCCAGGATCTTCTCTCTGTCTTTATAGTTCAAGATCTTTGCTATTATCGCCCGAAGGGGGGGCTCCAGGTCGTGGTTTCCTCATCAGGGCCCTGTGCGCACGCTTGACAGCAAATCCTTTTAAAAGTTTGTCGGCTCCTATTTCTTGTTATTATTATTATTATTTGTCCCAATTAATGGAAAGCTTATAAAAGGAGTAAAACAGGTCACTGGGTGCATTACACAGATCCCAGTGTGAAGACAGGAATACCACAAGGGATAATAATATTCAAGGAACAACAAAATTAAACAAACTGGGGTCAGGAAAAGAACAGTTTCCAACAATTGTTGAGAGGAGCAGATTAAATAAATATTCAGAGGCCAGAGCGCCTAGAGAGAGGAACGCGATAGCTCAAACAGAACTAAACAAAAGGATGTCGAGAAATCCCTTGAAAGAACTGAACAAACTGGTACAGGAAATAGCAAGAAGCTACTTGAAGATCCTAAACTGAGAAATACTTGCTGGCAAAGCAACCCCAGTAGAAGGGATTCATTCTCATTATCTTTAGTTATTTAGGATAAGAGGTAGCATCAGTAAGGATTAGCTTTTGGACAGAGGACAGACTTACTTTGGACTTTAGACAAGATGACTAGCACATTAGTTTAGTGATGTTGGGTAGGGAAACCCTTAGAAAAGGGAATATTAGGCATTTTTCGATTATTTTCAATAAACATCCTTTCAAATGGAAAATATTGGTCTGCCTTCTCCTGACCTATCACACCGCTCAGATGTATTTGTGATATCTCCCTTACTTGAATGTGTATCAGGATGTCGGGCTCATTATCCCAATCCAAGCCAGTTCCCAAACACACAAACTCTTCTTGGGCTCTGGCTAGAAAATGCAAAAGAGCACAACCAAATATAACCATTTTCTACCCCTGCACATGAAGAAGGCCGACAACAAATCCAGTGAGTGGAGACAGGACACACGCAACAAGGTTAGATATTCTGACTACCATATTTGTCAAAAGGTTACCATGTGGTAGAAATATGGTTACGGTGCATAGGATTGCACCAAAAAATGTAAAAAGGGTTTAACACTGCCACCAACCCAGTCTAAGCTACACAGCGTACGCATAAAAAGCACTTAAAGTAAAAAGAATTAGTGAACCGGATTCTCCTGAACTACTAACCTTAGTAGTGCTATAAGCAGTAGGCTAACAGGGTCCTTCTGCATTCACAGAATTACCCCTCAGAATGAAATGAGTGGAGTGAGGGGGTGGAAAAACCTCACACATTAAAAATAGGACCCGCATCACACAGAGTTGGCATATATTCTTTGAAATAGTCCCATTGAAAGAGACTGGAAAACTGTAAAATGAAAATCCTTTACTAATGCTTCCCATACACAAATGAGGTTAGGGGAGCCAACCCACCCCTGCATGGATCTCCTGTTCCAGTTGGGAATACTTTCTGGACAGACCTTCAGAATTGTTATGCTCGGATCCAGGCTTATGCTCTATGGTGAAGTAAATGACCTGGGGGATATTGGACCATATGAGCAATGTTAGATTCTCTTGATTTATCTTCATGAGCCACTTAAGGGATATGTGGTCAGAATGGATCTCAAAAACGTCTTCGGTCTCATATTATACTAGTGTTTGAATATTAATTGTCCAAATGAGTGCTCTGCTTGGTGGGTTTGTTTTCCCATTTGTAGCTTTGTTACCGATAATTAGTAACCGGCGAGAGGGGTGTGGCTGACTCCGAATCAATGAGGAGGCTCAGAACAGGATCTATACGACACGGTTCAGACCCTGCTCTCAGCCTCCTCAGAGCGGGAGGCCGCCATCTTCTCTCGCCGCTAATCAGTTAAGTGCTCCCCCCCCCCGCGTTCTCCTCCCCTTCCCCAGGCTCCTTTTCACATACCCCAAATCCCCCCTTTACCTTGCACTTCCTTGTCCCTCACTAGTGCCAAGAACAGTAGTGTTGCCAGTCACGTCTCAAACTCGAGAACAGCCACCATGAAAAGGGAGAAGGGACTAGGTGCAGTTCCCTTCTCTCTGTTCCATGGCAGCCATCTTTTTTTAAAAAAAATTTCTCGAGTTGAGAAACGGTTAAACGGTTAACACGCCATTTCTCAACTTGAGAATAATGCACTAATCAGTGCCCTGGTAAATGTGCCGTGTTACTAATAGCAATATAACCCTTGTAGGGGGCATTACCAATTAAAGTCCTTTGTAAATGATTACCTGACCAGTAGTCAATCCGTGCTTGAGTTATATTTCTCACGTGTTTCAATAATGGTTCCAAACTCCACTTCAGCTCTCTGGCTTCTAGCCCCACTTTAACATGAGTAGTGCATTTTTAAAATATTGGATTCACCCTGTGGCCAGACTCTCAAAAAAGAAGATATGCCATGTTGAGATCAGGAAGGCAGCTGTGTTATAGAAGATGGCCGATTCGGCTCTCTAGTTCTCCTGGTCGCAAGTAAATACCTTTCCCTCCAGTTAGCATTTCTTTGACAAGTGCAGATGCTCATTCCCAGTGTGTGTGTTTCCATTGCAGTAATATTTTCTTTCAACTCGAGTGCATGCTCAATGTTGAGTCTTGAACCACCGTTGTGCACTGTTTGCAAAGTCCTGCTCCGCTCATGGAACTTCCAATGGGACAAGAAAGGTCAGGACAAATAATCTTTGTATTATCACAATATTAAAAATGTCCTGGTGCTCATTGAAAGGGGCTTGTATTGCTTATTGACGCCTGGGCATTGAATGAAAGAAACAATACACACTACACAAAATCGATGCTCGCAAACCTTTGAAAAGCAGGACTTTAGAGCACATAACGTTGTCATTTTAGATTGAAAAAAATTGTAAAGGATTTTATACTTTTATTATTTATCAATAGTTTGAAGCAATACACATTTTGAGTGAACCTCTCCTTTAAGGAACCTAGAGAGGATGACCACTCATTTTGCTCACAGTCGCACAATCAAGCCTGAACAGGCTCTGACCTTGGGAGTATTGCCTTTACTTCCATTGTGCAGACACCTGACGGTATTTAAAAATAAGAGGAAAATCTATATTTATTTTGTTAATATGTAATTTAAAAATTACTTTGACATCCCTTCCACACTACAAAAACATGTCTTGATATGATAAGGATAACATATTAAGGACAGAGAGCAACGACATGTAACATTTGTCAACAGATCTTACGAAGGCCAATTATAAGTACTCCAAGTAATCCTGACAAGTAATATTATTAGTACAGTTTTAGTACTCACACTTGTTAGTAGTTGTTTCAGGTGATCATTAAGAAACGGGCCAACAACTGCACTAACTTGTACCAATGCGGTCAATCCACGATCAAATACATCGGCTTCTGTGTGTGCCTTTAAAGAAAGAATAAATGCATTACTATCCAATAACATCACTACCCCAACAATTTGGTTTGTTACATCATTCTGTATTTCATGGGCCCCTTTTCATCTTAATATTCATGTAAGAAGATGCGTCATGAAGCTATAAATAAAAGGTCAACATAAACAGCATCATTTTTATTTAAATTGGGTAATACTGCCAATTGCAATTAGATGTGGGAGCGCCCACTTCAGATGCACTGAGAAAACAGAGCTGCATATACGCCGTTCTAGCCTGCATTCCCTGAAGATATGGTTGACTGTTCCCAAAAGACACTATGCCACCACAATAGTATAGGTATGTAAGACGCTCGTGTTGTGCCTCACAGAGCTGGGTGGGGCAAGAACAGCGTATAAAAACAATCTGGGCAGGTACAGAATCATGACCAGATTTCTTAGCAAAAGGGGCCATTATGCAAGCAGCAAGGAATCTGGCGTGGACCATGGTAAAGAAAGTAATTACAATGCGCCTTCCCCCGGTCATCGGCTGCCTTAAATACAGCACGGTTTTCACGTAACAGGAAGGAAGTTGCAACCGCCATCTTTGATTCCAACTGTGAATACTTAAAAGGGTGGGTAAAGTTGAAAATATGGTAGGCATTTTGCCCATGACTGTCATTGAAAAAACCACACTACAGGAGTCACTGAAGCCCCGGGCTGCTACACATGACTTGATACTCAAGCTGCACCTTGTTAAGCAGAATCACCTGCAGTACCCTTTGGGACCACTACAGGCAATCAAGACTACAGGTGTAAGCACAAGTTCACCTTTGGTACAAGCCTATACTACACAGTAAAGTGGTAGCGATGGCTGAGCAGCCAGACTTATCGCAAGAGTTTAAGTGAGCAGTAGAACAAGTTACACAAAGGACCAACAAATACAGTGATTCAAATATACACTTACTCAAGGTTTCTTGGTAAAATAATATACATTTATTTATGCAGTCAGTTAGAAAACATTACACTAGCATAAGCAGTTCAATATCACACACTAATACACCACAAAAATCCAACCGGTAAGTAACTGAACAAGTTTAGCTCCAAAATGAAGTGGGAGCAAAATGGCACTTCAGATACTGAATAAAGGAGGGAAAAGACAAAGTTATAAGAATAGACAGCCCAAATACATTCATAAGCAGGGCAAAGGGTTTCAGTTAAATACAACCAGCAATTCTTCTCAATAGGCCTGGGCCAAAGTCAATGGTTCAGAGTCTTTTGTATAGGATAGCACAGTTCTGGTATATAATGGTTAAGTCTTTGCCACTGATTTTTAAAGTATTTGGCTAGGCGAAAAGTTTGACGAATGTTTAGGGAAGGACAAGCCTTCGAAGTTGAGGAAAGTTTCACGCACTTTCTCGAGGGCCGAAAATAGTTCCGGACCGCATTTGCACAGTACCTTGTCAATGAAGAAAGCTGTAGCTGAGGCAGTTTTTCCTGGCAGTTCGAGCAGATCTCACTGTTCCTGGGCTTCAGTCATGGGGCCAAGAAGGAGGACGTCGGGAGGTTCCTGCACTGCCCAGGGAAGAGGCTGAAAGCTGTAGCAAGACATTGGTTTAAGGTGCAAGTGCCTTAAAGTCCACAAGCTGGTTTCCTTCCCTCTGGCTATCCGGTTTTCAACAGCACTCTGATGAAAATTCGACCAGAAACGGACGGTGTCCAGGTGGCTTACGAGTTGGTTGTTCCCACCAAACTTAAGGGAAGAAGTTAACCTTGAAGGGAGTCTCTGTCGTCGGAGTTTCAGTCAATTCGGACCTGCAGCAGGGCTTCACCAGTCATCCAGGAGTTGCAGCAGTCCTCTTCCTTCCTCTACTCTTCGGTTCTTTCGTTCCAGTGGTCGACTCTGCTTTCCAAGTCCCAGAGACCTGCTTTTAAACAGTTTTCCCCCATTCATTCCAGCCTGGCTGTCACTCACACAGCAGGGTGGCTGTCCTTGCCGGACAGCCAGCCGGCCAATCACGCCAGGGTGCATTCAGGTCTCCTAGGAGACTAAGCACAGGGAGTTTCGGGCACCTCCCTCACCATCCTGTCCATCCCAGACACTCAGGTGCCAGAGGAAGGCTTCAGCACTGAAGCCCGCAAAAGGCCAATGAACAAAGGGAC
Organism: Ambystoma mexicanum; assembly: GCF_040938575.1. Classification (NCBI taxonomy): domain Eukaryota; kingdom Metazoa; phylum Chordata; class Amphibia; order Caudata; family Ambystomatidae; genus Ambystoma; species Ambystoma mexicanum. Next base: position 1,287,538,229 of record NC_090937.1, read on the forward strand.
CAAACCTGGTTTGGCGCGCAGGGACAAACACAAGAAGGACCTTTCCTAAAAGAAATGGCGAAAAAAGATGACCAGAGTCTGTTTTTACAGATAGGTCTTGGGCGCCATATTGAAAAACATGGCTGACCCAATTTTTTGCTACTGTTAGCGGTCGGGAAAAATCACGGTAGTTGATCTAAAACACTGCCACCAGCCATTTAAAGTAGGAAAGGGTACCATTTTACTGTTACATGAGTGTTTTGACTCAGGGGAAGCTAGGCAACCCCTACAGCGCTCTATACGAAGATAGTGTGTGCTGCGTCAGTAAATTTAAAGAGACTAGTAAAGTCAATTTAACTTTACATGCTCTGAGAGATGGTAGTCAGTCCCAGAGAAGGTATTTAAACCTTGGGGAGTCTGAAAGACACCCCTGTGCTGCTGCACTGAAGGTGCTGTGTGACACACACAAAAAGATGATGCCACTGGAGTTGTTTTAAAACTCCATAACAAAAGAACACAAAAGTAAAAACACACACAAAATACATGGAAGAGTGTGAAAAAAAAATGCTCACACTCTTCTCGGGTAACAAATCAAATCCTAGAAATCCAGCAAAGTTGCTGGGGGTCTCAAAAGGTAAGGGAAATTAGCACATTTTGAGAATTCGCCCTAACACACCTGATGCCTTACTCCACAATACTGACTAACAGTATATCACATAGACCTATCGCAAACAGGATGATCCCTCCAACAAACCAAATACTGTAAATGCCTTTGATTGTTTAAAGAGTCAAAAATATCAGCAACTTCAAACTTCTCATTAGCGTCAAAGGACACTGAAGATGGGTGGACTGGAGCTTTTTTTTTAAGTGCTCTATGAAATACTACTTTGCATTTATGACTGGATGTAGTAAGTGATGCTAAGGCATGTATGTGTGTATGTGTACCGGGGATAAACATCAGACATTTGGGGTCTGACTAAGGGAATAATGTGCATATGGATGCATGGACTAATAGTAACTAGATGAGCATTCATGTGCATGGGATGTCCGGTGTAGAAGATGTTGGGCAAACACTACTGGCAGCACGCTCAAGTATAGGCTGCTAGAACATTCCTCATTATGGTCATGGTGCATGTCTGTGTGTTGGGGTGTTGCTTTTCAGTACCATGACAAGACAGTATGTATGCATGCCTGCAGTATGGTTAGAAACATTCATTTGTACAGCTAATGTACCATAGTAGATTTTCTGGATGTTTTCAGAACAGTGTAGCGTATGTCTCTGGTATTTGCTCTGTGCCGGTCTTCCCCTATTTGGGGACGTGTATCTTGTGGTGCCTGTACAGTTCTTTTGTTTTTTGTGCTAATATGTGGAGTTAGTCTTTGACTTATTTATCCTCCCTGGGCTGCTGTTCCATAGACAGTGGGTAGGTCTATTGTCCTTTTTCTAGTGTAGAGGCAGGCTGTATTGTGCATGTTCTTGTTCCAATTGCAAGTGGGAAGATGGTACAGAGTTATAATGCGCGTGTGATATCTAGAATGTGCAATTAGTGACCAGCATGTATTAATGTGGGTATATTGGCATGCTTGAATGAATTATAACCCAAAACAGATTAAATGGAATGTTGGTGCGTGATGTGTGCATGAAGTATGTGAGGGTTCAATGTAGAGATTGGTGGAAAGGCTGGGAAGGATTTGCCAGTTATCTGATGACCTTAGGCTTGAGGATATGCTACCTAAACTACTTATATGAAAGTCTGTGTATGTTCAAGATTCTCATATCTGCTGGAGGAACAGACTAAACAGAACACAACAAGAGCTATGGTGTTGTGAGCCTGTGATGCATCTGCCCCACTGAAGACATCTCACTACCCCATAAAACTGCCTTACAAATCTTTTCAATGGGAAAATTCCTATGAAAAAGCTACTGAGAATTAATTATTTTAAATTTTTTATAAAGCGCTGCATGCCCGAAGGCTTCTGAGTGCACACAAAGCGGAAGAGACAAACAGCAATGTTGCACAAGTCAGGGGTGGGGTTTTACTCATGAGGGGAGTTGAAAAGGAAGGTCTTCATCCTTTTCTTCACCTCAGATGTGTCAGGTGTATTGACCCATGTTCGAGTTATTATGCTGCAACATTTGGTGCTGTGGGCTTAGAAAATCCAAGATGGCCAAAAAGCCCACATTTGCGCCAGAATCCAGGAAAACTGCACAGTTTTTGCACACACCAAAATGGTCGCCTGACCTGCCACCCACCAGTGCGAGCGTGATGGGCCAGAAGCACCATGAGTGAAACGTGGTGCCAAAGGAAAAACAGCAATGCCGGTTAGCTCAAAAAGCGCTTTGAAATCACCTTTGTTTCTCTGAATGCAAGCTCAAAATGCCTATTTCAAACATTGCAAGATATTCAAAAATCTTACTGAACACCAGCAGACGTCTGGTAGAATGAAGTCTTGTGTGCATACAAAATCTGGAAAGATGAAGAGCCTAAAATTATGTTCATAACAAAACTGGCTGAGCTGTGGATGTCAGCAGCTTAAGCGAAATTGGATTTAAAGCCACTAAAATCGAAATGTTTAAAATAAAGGAGTGACCTACCTTTGAGTGTCACATAGGTTGCAACTGTTTAAATGTCATAGTTTTGAACTTAGAATCAGCATTCTGGCTGCATGTGTAAAAATTGTAAGTTTGATTTGATTGAAGAAAAATTGGAACAAAAGTGACATTTGGCTGAAGCCTGGCTTAAAGGGATTGAATTCTGACCGGCAACTACCCCCGACAGGAGTTGAAACTTGGCCAGCAACTGCATTCCCAGGCCTGGCCTGCCTTCTGCTGCCCCCACCAAAGGGAGATTACACCTCTCTGATTGAATCAGGGGAGGGGTACCTGGGACTGCAGGGAAACGGAACAATGAACTTCCCTTGGCTCAAAGCAATTGCTAAATCAGGAGGTCGTAAATGGCTTCCTCTTGGAAGGAACTGGGAGGGGCACTGCCTGTGTGAGCTAGCTGAGCTTGGAGGAAGTGGACAAACCAGAAATTCCCCCATGTGCTTTGGGACTTAACCACACCCATCTGGGCCAGAGCTAATTTTAAAAAGATGGATAATTCATAGTACAAAATTATCAAAATTATATAAATAATATCATTATTCCTGTGATTTTTCGGTGCACATTTTAAGAGGTGCTAGGACTCTGGGGGGTAGTAGTGGAAAATAGGGTATTACTCCAAATGTCTGTTTGTTAAAAATCTGACACTTCATCATCTGATGCCCATATTCCTTGCGCACATTTGTGTAAATTCTGGAAAAATTTAGATCGTGTTCTGGATGAAAAGGGCAGAATCCTGTCAGAAGTGGACACAACATCTTACAAACACAGGGATCGGATGGTTTGGTGCTACAGAAAATATGTTAACTGGACATATAATATTAGAAAAATTGTACATAGATAAATATGCATTTGAATCAAAAATAGATTTGTGTGCAAAGTGACAAGGGGAGGATTCTCTGACCCATAAACATACCTCATCATGATGACACTCCATTTCCTTCCCCCAATCAACAATCAAGGGAGAGAGGAGAATTTGGCCAATGATAAGTTGTGAGGGGTAGGCTTAGTTATTCCCACGCTCACACCCATTTTGGAGATGCAATTTCTGCTATAAGTAAGGATGGCAAGCCTTAGTAAAAAACTTCCAGATTCACTCATCACCTGAAGATTGGCGGGACGCTCTGCACAAGAAAACCAGACTCCAGATTCCAGAACATTGAAGCAGAGGGCCTACTGCAAGCTGAACTCGTCTCAGCTGGCCTTCCAATCTTGCAAACTGATTTTACCCCAGACTTCCAAGGGGCACATCAGAATAAAACAGCCGGGCTGTGCTGTTTCTGCTTCTGGCTAGAACTCTGTGCCAGAACCAGACCCAGAAAGCAGAGCTGTATCCAGAACCGTTAGGTCCAGTTCAAGAGGCTGACCAGACCAGACCGCTGTGCAGTGTCGGTAGCAGACCCTGACCAGACCGCTGTGCAGTGCCGATAGCAGACCCAGACCAGACGCTGTGAGCAGAACCAGTGGCAGAGACCGTCCCGTGGCGAGAGTGCAGTCCAAGGCCAATTTCGGTCCAAAATTAGGAGTGAGTATCCAGCCAGAAGTGTGCATAGTCATCTCTTAGTTTATCCCATCCATTTCAACCTGTCCCGAACTGCATAGAAATCGTGTGTCCATTCTGTGATTTCCAACCTGTCAAAGCGAAATTGTCATTCTGAAATCTTGACTTCATTCTGAAAATCTACCTTCACAAAAACGTCCGTATCTTTTGAACCGTATGTCCTAGAAGCGACCGTAATCGGGATCGGCGCACTCGGAAAAAATGCTGCGAATTGCAAATTGGCTCAATTTCATCACTTGTAAAAAATAGCTGCTTCTCGCTTTCCACTGCTGAAATTCGTTTTCAACCTGATAATCATTCCTGAATCATTGCTAGTGTTGACCTGAAGTAATTCAAAGTAGCTGCACCTACACTGAATCTCCTATAGTGAATTATTTTTCGCATATTTTTCACTTCATTGCAAATCACATGTAAAAGTATTTTTGACTGTTTAAGCATACTGGTTGCTCTAAGCTTGCTAGGGGGGGAACTGAACTGCTTTTGATTGTATTACTGAAAACCTGTGTGCCCTCATTTCCATCTCTTCATATTGCATAGGGGGGGAAGTGAGTTGTCATAAAGAAAAAAGTGATAATCTTATCTATTGTTGAAACCATATCAGTTTATTTCTGTGCTGCATTCTTTCCATCATTGCTTATCATTGAAACCATACAAAGTATTCTTTGCTACCTTATCCTTTCTATACCAACTCCTAAGTAATTAAAGAATTGTGCTACTGTGACATTACCCATTGTTTTTTTTTATAACACATTTTATTGTTTTTTCCATCTTAACATCGCAAAACATACATTCTTCATGTAAACATTCAACCTATATGACCAGTGAAACAGTCCTTGGGCAGGTGAAAGAAGAAGAAGAAAGAAAAGAAGAAAGAAAAGGAAAGGAAGGGAAAGAAAAGGGTCTTGCAATGTCCGTTGTAGCTCACGCTATATGCCAGATTGGATTACTTTTGTACACTGTGACTTATCATCCATTGTTCAGGTTGGTACAGTCATTGGGCTTCCTCCCATTTATTCCATATTTTGTCTGCTTTCCTCGGACACCCCATGGCTATATATACTCTGCGTTCCATTGCAATGCATATGTTGACGTCCGTCACCCATTGTTTGTACTGCGGTGTTATTTCCGAGACATTACCCATTGTTGATCAACATTATATTCATAAGTGAATTTATTCAGAAAAGTGTGATATATATATATATATATATAGTTTAATTTTTCAAATAAATCTTTTAATTTGCAAAACAAACATACTTCTTGGCTCAGTGAGGTCAGGGGGATTCAAAGAGAGGGGCGTTATATAAGGGTTCATCATCCAGATTTATGAACTTGTCATAAAAATATATAAATAAGGGCTTCCATTGGGCATCCCAGACCAGGCGTTGACTTAGTTGGATTACTAGATTGGAGTCACTTACAGAGTGGGGGCTCGTAACGGGACGTCTGGATTAGATCTACCACTTGTGCAGCTTAATACAGTGTGCTGACTGACAGGATACATAAACCCTGTTGGATCACCACGCTGTGTTACACTGTAAAAGCACTCCTCAAAGGAATGCTCCAAGGAAACGGTCTGTTTTGCAAAATAAAATACTAACTTCTGTAAGTCAGGAAGGAAATCAATTTCCAGAATGACAACACTAGTAGACATCAAAATAGCCAGAGAGCATCTCTTACATAGGCTATTTGTGAGAGGCGAGTGGACGGAACAGGATCAGATGGTGTGGTTGCAGGCAATCACACCCCAGATCACTGCAACAGGGTCAGATATATGGAGAGATCAGGGTCCCTTACATGTGGCCCTGAGTGAACTATACATGGCCCCTAAAGCCAACGATGAGCACAACAAGATTGCCAGGATAGCGGCATATTTATATTTATATATGGGAGCCATACAGGACAAATGTGCTGAAGGCCAAGATCTGGCAAATAGGCAACTGATGGCATTAGAGAAGGCCCAATCTGACCTGGACTCTTCTGAGCAGAGGCTGCACAGGAGCCAGGAGTCAGAAAATGATAGTAGACAGTATCTCATAAAAATAAAAGAGGATATGGGTATCCTGCAACAGGAAAAGGCAGACCAGGATACCAGATTTCTGGCCTTGCAGAAGGAGTACCAAGAAGGTTTGGATTCCCTACTGCAGAGCCAGAAAAAGCTGGAGCAACAGATAGATTTCAACAGGGCATGCACAAAGCAGGTAGCCACCCTGCAAAGCCAATTAGATATAGAAAAAGAGGAGAGCAATACATTGATTTTGAAAGACCTGGATACCCAGGCAGAGTTTGATGAAGAGCGCCAGAAATCTGGTGCCCTTCAAAGGCAGAGGGACGACCTGGCGGCAGAGATGCAGGCTCTTACTCAGGAAAGGGATATCTTAGGCCAGGAAGTCTGCCACTTAAAAAAGAAAATGGAAGAAAATCACCTGGCCCTCCAGGGACTGGGTGACCTCCAAAAAGAGCATCAGAACTTGTTAGAGCACACCAGGAGGGTGCAAGATGCTCTGGCAAGAAAGGAGCAGGCCAGTAGGGACGGTACCCAGGAGGTTACCCTCCTGCAGCAAAGACGGCCCAGTACTCCAAGACTAACCAAGAATCACAGAGAGAGAATGAGGCTCTCTGCCAGCACAATGATAGGCTCCAGCAACAGATAGCCATGCAGGAGAGACTGATAGAGTCTAGTAAGGCCTTGATTGAGGAACTGAAAGCACAGGCTCTGGCGTGGCAACAGGGAGCAGGGGCTGACAGAGATGAGGTTCGCTGGGAAAGGGAAACACTTGAGCATAACCTCAGGAGCCCTAGTACCAGAGGCCTTCATCTCTCCCAGTCCTTGGACTCTGCCACCCCCATGTCCACTGGCGCACATGAGCCCAGGGCCACAGGGATGGCAGATTACTATCCAGCCAAAAGTATGGGGCTCATAGGCCAGTACCTCCCAGGAATGGATGGGCGGGCATCCGGGTATGGGCACCCAAGTACAGCCAATTTAGTGGGGAACCCCGGGAGAGTAGGCCCTCTAAGGACATTCTGAAAACCTCTGCCCAGTTAGGTCAGTGGGGGGGGGGTACACATCGAATCCGGGCAGCAAGGAGGAATCTGAAGACTCCTCCGCGCATCCCAGGACACAAAAGACTAGGTCCCCACTGTAAGAGGATTCAATTCAACACTACAGCCAAGTCAACGCCTAGTCTATAATACTGAATGAAGACCCTTATTGATATATCTTTATGTCCAGTTCATGCGTTCTGGATGACTACCCCTATATAACACCCCTCTCTTGGAATCCTCCTGACCCCACTGAGCCAAGAAGTAGTTCTGTTTTGCAAGTTAAAAGGTTTAATTGATAATTTAAACAATATATATATATCACGCTTTATAATAAATTAATAATTGAATAGCACACTTAATCTGATATGATAAAGATTAACAACGGAGAATCTGGCACTAGCACACTTCTTTATAATCAATGATGAGTGGTTATAGGATGGATAAGATAGCAACAATACTTTTATGGTTTCAAATGGATGCAATGTGGAATGAAATGCAGTACAGAAAACAACTTGATAGGATTTCAACAAAACAATGTAATCACTTTTCTCTGGCAATCCACCCCCCCTTTTATGCAATGCAAGGAAATGGAAGGAAGCACACAGTTCTCAGAAATGCAATTAAATGTGATTCAGTTAACCCCAGCAAGCTTAGACTACAGAAGTTGGAAACACAGGCAAAATGCTTTGATATGTGCTGGCAATGAAGAAAAAATATGCTAAAATGCTTTTAATTCCCTCTAGAGGTTCAGGGTGAGTGGTATCTAGTTAATATTAGTCCAGGCTCACACTAGCAATGATGCAGGGATGGTTTTTATGAGGCAAACGAATTTCTTTCAGAGGAAAGCAAAAGCAGCTATCTTTTTGCAAGTGGAGAAATTTGCAAATCGCGGTAAAATTTGCGAATGCGCCGGGCGCTATTACAGAAGAAATACAAGGACTATCACTATCGTTTTGGGGTCCTAGGAAAGCCTAGGATCTCAGCTTCCAAATGAAAGTTACTGCAAGTCTCTAGCACAAACGGTCACGGAGATATGAGCGATTAAATAAAGGTCGTTTTTCAGATTTGAAATTTTAAAGTTCAAAAAGACAAGTGCAGCTTGCAACTAGAAAATGACAGGTGACAGCTTTACAAATGACAGGTGACAGTTAAGAGACAGTTCTACTTAGATTAAAATAGGATTGAATTATATTATTTTAACTAAGAGATTGGTTCTGCACAGTTTTCTAGGTACTCACACTATATTCTTGAATGAAATGGGCCACGCCACGGATCTGGTCCGGTTTTAGACTCGCCTCTGGTCTCTGCACTTCACAGTGATCTGGGTCAGCTCTCTCTGGTTCTGCTAACAGGTCAGCTCTACTCTGCTGGTCTGGTCTGGGTCTCTAGTTCTGGATAGATTGAAGTCTCTAGTTTGGCTCTCTGGAGGTTTGATGGAGGTAAAGTATGGATTTTCCCGGCAGAGCTTCCAGCTGCAAATGGATTTGAAGGTCCCTATCTGTCCTGTCTCTCTGCTTTTATGTGTTTTTAAAATGGGTGTGTGTGAGCAGAATCACTAGCCAGCCCCTCTCCACTTATCATTGGTCAAACTTCCATTTCTCACTTGATTGGGGGAGCTAGGTTGTGTCAGAGTGATGTCATTTTACAGCCTGCAGAAAGTCCACTCCTCCTGTCAACTTACACACAAATCTAGATTTGAACCAAATACATATTTCATAACTACACAGTGGTTTGAAATTACATGCACCCATCACATATCACAGGAGGTATACCCTGTTCAAACTCTGCTCTTCCTGGGAGCTTGCATTCAGAAATGGCAATATTTTGCACTTTTTAACTGGTTTGCGATACCGTACATTACCCCAAATTTACACACATGTGCGCAAGGAGTATGGACATTAGTTGATGAAGTGTCAGATTTTTCACATGCACACATTTTGAGTAATATCCTCTTTTCCGCCAAAACCCCCCTGAACATGCCACCGGTTCGAAAAACCTCTTAAACTGTGGGCAGAAAAATCACAAGAATTATGGTATCATTTATAAAATTTTCACATGTCCGCTCTATGAATGATCCATCTTTTTAAAGTTATGTTCTGGCTCCAAAGGGGTGTGGTTTACCCTCAGCACAAGGTTGAATTTCTGGTTTTTCCAGTTCTGCCAAGCCAGCTTGCTCTCACAGGCAGTGCTCCTCCCCTTTCCTTCAGGAGGAAGCCACTTTTTACGACCATTTACGACTCCTGCCATAAACCATCTGCCTGGGTGAAGGGGGTTACATTGTTCAGAGCTCCTGTATTCTGTAGGGGGCTCCCCTTAATTCAATTATCAGAGAGATGGTATATCCTTAGTGTGGCCAGCAAAAGGCAGATAGGCCTGGGAACACAGTTGTGACTCAAGTTTCACTCCTGATGGGGGTAGCTGTCAAGCAAAATCAAGTTCCTTAAGCCAGACTTTCAGCTAACTGTCATGTTTTTTTGTTGCTTTTTAAATTAACTTGCAATTTTACACATGCAGCTAGAATGCTGATTCTAAGTGCAAAAATATGACATTTCAACAGTTACAAAGGCATGTGACACCAAACATAGGTCACTCATTTAATCTAAACATTTTCGATTTTAGTGTCTTTAAATCCAGTGCAACTTAAACTGCTGACTCCATAGCAGTTTTGTTATAAGCATTGTTTTGGGCTCTTCATTTCCCAGATTTTGTAGGCACACAACACTCCATTCTACCAAATGTCTGCTGGTGTCCAGTGAGTTTTTAGATGTGTTGCAATGTTTAAAATAGACATTTTGAGCCTGCCTTCAGAGAAACACAGGGTGGTTTTAAAGCGCTTTGAAGCTAACCGGCGCTACTGTTTTTCCTTTGGCAACCCATTTCCCTCATGGCAACCCGGCCTATCATTCTCGCACTGGTGGGTGGCAAGTGAGGCAACCATTTTGGTGTGCGCACAAACTGCGCAGCTTTCCTGGATTTCGGCGCACATGTGGGTTTTCCGCCATCTTGAATTTTCTAAGCCCACAGCACCAAATGTTGCAGCATGATAGCTTAAACGTGGGTCAGGACACCCAACAAGCCCCCCCAAGCGACTTCACTTTGAATTTGAGTCGATGGGGAGTCGGGTGCACAAGGGTTTTGACCCACGCACCGGTCTGTCCGCATAATCTTCTTCCAATTCTGCAAATGGCACAGCTCAGCATCTTCTTCTCCATCCGGTACTGATCGATCGGTTCTCCTCGCCGGTCCTGATGGGAGTATTGGGCGGTACACAGGGCCCATCGCGTCTCTGCTCCCGGTCTCCGGATCGTCCTCCTTGGCCCGTCTCCAGGTTTTCTTTCTCCTAGGACGACAAAGGAAGAGCGGCAATACCTACTCATAGACGTTTTTCCACCACTGTTGAGATAGTGGGGCAGCATATGCATTTCATCATCACGAAACATTACATTCTTATTTTGAAAAAAAAAACCAGTATAACTAAGAGACAGTTTCATGCAAATCACAATATTTTAGAGACTAGATGTGGTATGTTTTATGATTGGAACTGAATTAGTCCGAGACAGTACCCGCTAGGATTCCAGAGGATTCCTCCAGTTGTTGCAGAGCGTGCCTGGGATGGCAACACTTCAACTGGTTTATGTGGACCCACTTGTCTTCCCCCGCTGCCAAAGGACCTTTGGGGATGTGGATTTTGTAGGACACAGGGGAGATCTTGTCGATGATCTCAAAGGGTCCCTTCCATGTAGGCAAAAATTTGCGCTGCTTGGCCTGGTTCCTTTGGAAGTTGTATAGATAGACCCGGTCTCCCACCTGATATTCCTTCCTGGAAGTTTTCAGGTCATAATGGGTCTTCATGCTATCAGCTGATCTTTCTAGATTCCGCTGAGCGTAAGCAAAAGCATGTTGGAGGTTTTTCCTTAAATTCTCCACATACTCATGAGTAGTGGAGGCATTTATCAGTGTCTGCTCTTGGGTCCTGTAGAGCAAATGCTGGGGAAGCACCATCTTGCGTCCAGTCATCAACTCAAATGGTGACATTTTGGTTGCAGATGAAGGGGTAGATCTGATGGCCATTAGGACCAGAGGTAATCGGATATCCCAACTTGGCCCAGAATCTGCCACAAACTTCTTTAATATGCTCACAATCGTCCGGTTATATCTCTCTACTGCCCCAGAAGAAGCTGGCCTGTAAGCAATATGCAGCTTTCTCTTGACCCCCAGTATCTCCCACATCTTTGTCATTACTTCACTGGTGAAGTGGCAACCTCTGTCTGACTCAATCCTTTGAGGTAGACCAAAACGGGAAAAGATGTGGTTAATCATCAAGGCAGCTGCCGTTTCTGCCTTGCAGTTTGGGGCTGGGAGACATTCCACCCACTTGGTGAACAAGCATGTGACAGTCAACATGTACTTATTCCCCCTAGCAGAGCGAATCACGGGGCCTACAAAGTCGATTTGTAAATCTGACCATGGCAGTGTCATCCCCCGCTTTTGGAGAGGCGCGCGGTGCGTGAGGGATGATGGCTGAAATTGTGCACACACGAGACACCCCTTCAAGTATTGGTCGAGGTCCTGCCCCATGTGTGGCCAGTATGCAACCTCTCTTAAGATTTCCAGTGTTGTGTGAAACCCCCTATGACCGGCGGTGGCCGCATCATGGGCGTGACTTAACATCAGGCTTCGGAATGAGGTAGGAACCACCCACTGATCGTGGCCAGCTTTGGATTTCCTTACCAGCAAACCGTCTTGGATTCGGAACATTTTTGGACGTTTCATCAACACTCTTAGGTCCTCTTTCCCAATGTAATCGGTATCCGTCAGGGGAAAGTTCTCAGGGTCCTCAAGGTGCTGGTAAAATTTACCAATTATTGGATCCCCCTTCTGAGCGGTAATCAAATCAGCATCAGGGGTCTCCTTACTCCATTGTGCAATTGAAAGGTCGTTGTGAGCATTTGTCTGGGACCTAGTGATAGCAGTGACCTGGATTTCCCCCAACAGGGACTCAATCTCAATTAGATCCCCTTGGATGGCCCCGGTTTTGGCACACTGGAGTCATGCCAGGGTCCGTGGGGATTGTTGTTGTGTGGATATCAGTGCGACCACAGTCATATGAGTCTACCGCAAAGAGATCTTGGAAATCCAAGAAAACTTGTTTCAACTTTTGCTTTTGTTCCAGAGTCACACAGGCATCAGCTAGGTTGACTCTCTCTTCCACCATCTGCCTGAAGCCTGGAAAGACTTCTGGTTTGGCTATCTCAGTGGCCTCCTCCAGCTGGGTGGAGAAGTCCCTGGTCAGAGTGCTGATTTGGACTGGAGGCTTCAGGTGGGAAAGGCAGCCCTCATGGACCTGGAAAATCACCTCATCCCTCCTGAAGTCACAAGTCACATCTTCCTTACCATAAGGGCAAGAAGTGTACACCAGGAAGTTCCCCCCATGCCGGGTAAAAATCCTGTCTGGTGTTGTTTTGTCCTCACTGTCACTGTCAAAACAGTCCTTGGGGATTGGTCCTAACAGTTCATTTCCAAGATCAATGGAGAAATGTCGGTCATCAACCGCCATTCCAATAATGGTGCCTGCGGCTAGAGTAATACTCTTTAAGTCGCTGTTATCCACCTCTATTGGAATGGTGTCATGTTCTATGTTGACTAATGGAGTTGGGTTTACCCCCAACCCTTGCTGTTGGAGAGAAGCATTTAGATGTATGTAAGCATCAGGGTTTTTCAACTCTTGTCCCCTTTTAACTTTCACTTCCAGGGAGAATTGTCGGGTCCTTTCTGGGATTGTGACTTCCTCTTTGATCTGAATTTCAACTGCATAAGGTAGCAATTGAGCTGACCTAAATGCTTTTTCTGGATCATCAAAGCCCATGGGATTATCCGCTAATCGGGACCAAGCTTTGAAGTTTATTAGGTCCAAACTAATGGCAAAGCGATTGAGAATGTCACTGCCTAAGTAAAAGGCGGCAGGGACGTCTCGCACGACCCAAAAATTATGGACTATGCTCTTGTTGCCAATGGAGATTTTGAGCATGCACCTGCTTGGCAGGAGATGTTTGGAATTAGGTGCTTCCAGGTCCATTTCCCATTTGTCTATCAGTTTGAAGGTGGGAATGGCTGGATCTTTTGGGAGCTGGCGGAACATGGCTTCGCTGATGAAGCTCTTACCGTTGTTCACACACACTCGAGCGAGAACAGAGTCCTTCCCATCATTTAACTGAACAGGGATGAACAACTGCTCTCCAATTTGCTGAATATCAGCCAGGCTCTGAGCTGATTTCACATCTTTCTGGACTATAGGAGTGGGAGTTTCTGATTGTGGATTAGTATAGAATCTCAGAGTGTTTCCTTCCAGCGTGGAGTACCACTTTAGACTGGAAGGAAGGTTGATTTTCAGAAATAGAGAGGACCCCCCATCACCAGTCTGTTGTCCTACTGCTATTACTGTCACGTTTGGAATTTGGCTATTCTGGAAGTGAAATTCTACTTGGTCAGGTTTTTGTTCAACCATGTGGCATGTGCCGTTTAAACTAACATGGTTGACACTCTGTTTTAATTTTATTGGTCGGCTAGTCTGGGTCCAGAGGACCTTGTTTACGCAATCTATTAGGGGTGACAACCTTCTCAGGAGGTCATTCCCTAGTAAACAAGGGGTGCCCTCTGGGGTCACAACTATGACCGGGTGTTTCACCTTGTGTCGCCCGATCTTAATGTCCAAGTCTGCCGTCCCCTCGACGGGAATTTCCTTCCCGTCAAAGTTCTGCAGTTGTCCAGGAAGAGAGGCGAGAGGAATTTGGTAATTCTCTCCCCTTCCTGCATTCAGTTCGTCAAAGGCCCTTCTGGACAGAAGGGTAGCTTGAGATCCAGTGTCCACCAGTGCCAAAATTGTACCCTGCCCCTGTACTTGTACCGGGGCATAATATCTTCCCTCCTTCTCCTCAAGGGGGCACAGATAATGTACATTTTTGGACAACTGGTGGGCTAATTTTCTGGTTTTGGACATCGCTAGCGAAGAGATTTGGGCAGAATTCTGTGGAGAGCCTTGGGAATCTGAAAGAAAAATTTGGCAACTGGAGATCAGAGCCATTGTGGGTTCCCCTGGCTCCGGTTCTGGGCCGCCCCCCCCTTTTTGGAGGCAGTCCCCAGGGTGGGTTTGAACCAGGGGATTTTCTTGCTGTTGGTTCTGGGATGAGATGGTGGGCGGCGGTAGCTCAGTCTCCACATCTCCCCAGTCTGGATTTGCATCCCTAGGGACCCATTTTTCTTTGGGAGGAGTTCCCCCCTCTCTGAAGGAGAAGATCCTTTTCCCAGGATCCTCTGAGGATCCCTCTCCCTCAAATTGGAAGATCTGTACCTCCTCCTCAAACAGAGTCTGTTTGGGTCTTTTGTTTCTCCTACCCCCCCTCTGCTCCTTAGGAGGCAGACTTTCAGGGGCAAGAGATTTTGTTTCCGATTCCTGGGTTTCCAGGGGCTGTTTATAAGTGAGGAAGGAAGCTTCCTCCAAGGCTTTACACCCCCCTTCCCTTTGTGCCTCCTCCCTGGGAACCGGTGAGTTATCGGAGTGCTGCCCCCGTCATTGTTCTGGGGCACCAGGTCCAGAGTTGGGTGCGTTCTGCGCCGGCATGCTGGTCTGAGGGTTCTGCTGAGCCCTCAGTATGTGACCCAGATCCCGCGCCATGTTTTGAAGCTGGCGCTCTAACTGGGAAACCCGCTCAGGCTGATACGGGGCCCTGTTTTCTCCCCTGGGCTGATCCCGGGAAGGGTAGCTGTCCCTCCTCTTGTAATACCCCGGGTTGGGAAGATTTGGGTACCCCTCCACCCTTGGCCTCCCCTCTCCCGGGTTAGGTTGTCTGGGCTCAGGGAATTGGGGAAAGAAGGATGGATGATTTTGGGGTTGGAAATTGGGTGGATACCTGGGGAAAAAGTTCTGCCCAGGATTTGGAGAATTTCTGCCCTCCTGTGGGAAGTTGGGAGGGAAGTTCCCTGGGTTAGGTGCTTGGCTGGATCCCCCCCTTGGGCTGGAGGAGTCCACACATAGCCCAGGATGGGTCGATTTCCCTTGTAACGGGGACTTACATAATCAGGAGAGCGAGGGACCCCATTTGTGGGGCTGCCTCCCTGGCTCCCTGTCTGTGACTGGCCCGAGGACCTTCTGGGCCTAGCATTATTAGGTGCAGGTAGGTTTTTAGGCCCCCCCATCTCCAACTCTAAAACGGGGGTGACCTTTACCTCTGCCACCTTGGCAGCAGCAGGGGTGCTGTTGGCTTTGGGGTTTTTCTGAGGATTATTTTTGCTATCTACCGGTTTCTGCACCTCATAGATCCGGGTAGCCTGTTCAAGGACCCAGTCTAAAGATCTTTTCTCGTGAAAATCCCTCACGAGCTGGGTCATTATGTATTTGGGCAAGGCATGAAAAAATGTATTTATGAATTCTCTACTGTCTGTGCGCACCCTTCTGGTGGTCTGCGCAAAAGCACGTTTCAGTTCTTGCACAAATTCTTGTGGGGCCTGATCCTCCCCACATTGCAAATTGTAGGCTGCCTTGCGAGCCTCTTGAGGATTTCTATGAATGGAAAAATGTTTCAAGATGGCCGCCTTATAGGTGGACCATCTTAAATGATTTTGGTCCTCCAGCCCCGCAAAGAAACTGGAGTATTCCGGGGAGAAGGTCCACTTTACATATTGAATACAGCTTTGGCTGTCCTTCAAATGGAAAGTCTCCATCATTTGCTCAAACAACTCTAAGTGCTCCCAAACAGAATACTTAGCGTTCTTATGGTAAGGCGTGATGACGCTCCTGATCGCCTTAATCTGCTTTAAGGGGTCCTTAAGCAAGGCCCTTTTTGCCTTATTGGCCTTTTTGGTTCGGGTAACCCTTGTCCATTCATCCTCTGACTCAGAGGCACTGCTCCCAGAGGTTCCTGTCTGCTCTTCCAGGTTTTCCCGGATTCTGCGAGCCTGGGAATGGCTGGCAGAATGTGGGGACCTGGTCTCCTGTGTCCTGCGCAGTTCAGAGGAGTCTTCAGATTCCTCCTTGCTGCCAGGATTTGATGGGTACCTCCTCCACTGACCTAACTGGGCAGAGGTTTTCAGGAAGCCCTTAATGGGCATACTCTCCTGGGGTTCCCCACTGTACTGTACTTGGGTGCCCATACCCGGATGCCCACCCCCCATTCCTGAGTGGTACTGGCCTATGAGCCCCATACTTTTAGCTGGATAGTAATCTGCCATCCCTGTGGCCCTGTGCTCATGTGCGCCAGGGGACATGGGGGTGGTAGAGTCCAGGGACTGGGAGAGATGAAGGCCCCTGGTGTTAGGGCTCCTGAGGTTATGGTCAGGAGTCTCTCTTTCCCAGCGGACCTCATCTCTATCCGCCCCTGCTCCCTGTTGCAATGCAAGAGCCTGCATTTGTGCTTTCAGTTCCTCAGTCAAGGCCTTACTAGACTCTATCAGTCTCTCCTGCATCGCTACCTGTTGTTGGAGCCTATCATTGTGTTGACAGAGGGCCTCATTTTCCCTCTGTGCTTCCTGGTTGGTCCTGGAGAACTGGGCCAGTCTTTGCTGCAGGAGGTTTACCTCCTGAGTCCCATCCCTACCGGCCTGCTCCTTTCTTGCCAGAGCATCTTCCACCCTTCTGGTGTGCTCTACCAAGTTCTGGTTTTCTTTTTGGAGGTCACCCAGCCCCTGGAGGGCCAGGTGATTTTCTTCAATTTCCTTTTTTAAGTGGCAGACTTTCTGGCCTAAAGTGTCTCTTTCCTGACTGAGAGCCTGCATCTGTGCTGCCAGGTCGTCCCTCTGCCTTTGAAGGGCACCAGCTTTCCGGCGCTCTTCATCAAACTCTGCCTGGGTATCCAGGTCTTTCAGAATCAGTTTATTGCTTTCTGCCTTTTCCCTATCTAGGTGGCCTTGCAGGGTGACTACCTGCTCAGCACATACCCTGTTGAAGTCCAGTTGTTGCTCCAGCTTTTTCTGGCTTTGCAGTAGGGAGTCCAAACCTTCTTGGTGTTCCTTCTGCAAGGCCCGAAATCTGGTATCCTGTTCTGACTTTTCCTTTTGCAGCACATCCATATCCTCCTTTATTTTAGTGATGTACTGTCTGGTCTCATTTTCTGACTCCTGGCTTCTGTGCAGCCTTTTCTCAGAAGAGTCCAGATCAGATTGGGCCTTCTCTAACGCCATCTGTTGCCTTTTTGCCAGATCATGGCCTTCAGCACATTTATTCTGTATGGCTCCCATATATAAATATAAATATGCCGCTATCCTAACAATCTTGTCGTGTTCATCTTTGGCCTTAGGAGCCATATATAGTTCACTCAGGGCCACATGTAATGGACCCTGATCTCTCCATAGGTCTGACCCTGTTTCAGTGACCTGTCGCGTGATGGCCTGCAACCAGGCATCCTGGCCCTGTTCAGTCCATTCACCTCTCACAAATAGTTTATGTAAG
Source organism: Ambystoma mexicanum (assembly GCF_040938575.1). Classification (NCBI taxonomy): domain Eukaryota; kingdom Metazoa; phylum Chordata; class Amphibia; order Caudata; family Ambystomatidae; genus Ambystoma; species Ambystoma mexicanum. Next base: position 1,287,555,860 of record NC_090937.1, read on the forward strand.
AGGTGCTCTCTGGCTATTTTCATATCTACCAAGGTCGTCATTCTAGAGATTGGTCTCTGTCCTGACTTACAGAAGTTTGTATTTTATTTTTGCAGAACAGAACTTTTCTTGGAGTGTCCCTTTTGAGGAATGCTTCACAGCGTAATGCAGCGTGGTGATCCGACTGGATATGTGTATCTGGTCAGCTGGCACGCTGTATTAAGCTGCACAAGTGGTATTCTAACCCAAACGTCCGGCCCGAGCCCCCAATTTGTAAGAGGATTCAATTCAACACTACAGCCAAGTCAACGCCTAGTCTATAATACTGAATGAAGACCCTTATTGATATATCTTTATGTCCAGTTCATGCGTTCTGGATGACTACCCCTATATAACACCCCTCTCTTGGAATCCTCCTGACCCCACTGAGCCAAGAAGTAGTTCTGTTTTGCAAGTTAAAAGGTTTAATTGATAATTTAAACAATATATATATATCACGCTTTATAATAAATTAATAATTGAATAGCACACTTAATCTGATATGATAAAGATTAACAACGGAGAATCTGGCACTAGCACACTTCTTTATAATCAATGATGAGTGGTTATAGGATGGATAAGATAGCAACAATACTTTTATGGTTTCAAATGGATGCAATGTGGAATGAAATGCAGTACAGAAAACAACTTGATAGGATTTCAACAAAACAATGTAATCACTTTTCTCTGGCAATCCACCCCCCCTTTTATGCAAGCACACAGTTCTCAGAAATGCAATTAAATGTGATTCAGTTAACCCCAGCAAGCTTAGACTCCAGAAGTTGGAAACACAGGCAAAATGCTTTGATATGTGCTGGCAATGAAGAAAAAATATGCTAAAATGCTTTTAATTCACTCTAGAGGTTCAGGGTGAGTGGTATCTAGTTAATATTAGTCCAGGCTCACACTAGCAATGATGCAGGGATGGTTTTTATGAGGCAAACGAATTTCTTTCAGAGGAAAGCAAAAGCAGCTATCTTTTTGCAAGTGGAGAAATTTGCAAATCGCGGTAAAATTCGCGAATGCGCCGGGCGCTATTACAGAAGGACTACAAGGACTATCACTATCGTTTTGGGGTCCTAGGAAAGCCTAGGATCTCAGCTTCCAAATGAAAGTTACTGCAAGTCTCTAGCACAAACGGTCACGGAGATATGAGCGATTAAATAAAGGTCGTTTTTCAGATTTGAAATTTTAAAGTTCAAAAAGACAAGTGCAGCTTGCAACTAGAAAATGACAGGTGACAGATTTACAAATGACAGGTGACAGTTAAGAGACAGTTCTACTTAGATTAAAATAGGATTGAATTATATTATTTTATCTATGAGATTGGTTCTGCACAGTTTTCTAGGTACTCACACTATATTCTTGAATGAAATGGGCTACGCCACGGATCTGGTCCGGTTTTAGACTCGCCTCTGGTCTCTGCACTTCACAGTGATCTGGGTCAGCTCTCTCTGGTTCTGCTAACAGGTCAGCTCTACTCTGCTGGTCTGGGTCTCTAGTTCTGGATAGATTGAAGTCTCTAGTTTGGCTCTCTGGAGGTTTGATGGAGGTAAAGTATGGATTTTCCCGGCAGAGCTTCCAGCTGCAAATGGATTTGAAGGTCCCTATCTGTCCTGTCTCTCTGCTTTTATGTGTTTTTAAAATGGGTGTGTGTGAGCAGCATCACTAGCCAGCCCCTCTCCACTTATCATTGGTCAAACTTCCATTTCTCACTTGATTGGGGGAGCTAGGTTGTGTCAGAGTGATGTCATTTTACAGCCTGCAGAAAGTCCACTCCTCCTGTCAACTTACACACAAATCTAGATTTGAACCAAATACATATTTCATAACTACACAGTGGTTTGAAATTACATGCACCCATCACATATCACAGGAGGTATACCCTGTTCAAACTCTGCTCTTCCTGGGAGCTTGCATTCAGAAATGGCAATATTTTGCACTTTTTAACTGGTTTGCGATACCGTACATTACCCCAAATTTACACACATGTGCGCAAGGAGTATGGACATTAGTTGATGAAGTGTCAGATTTTTCACATGCACACATTTTGAGTAATATCCTCTTTTCCGCCAAAACCCCCCTGAACATGCCACCAAAAACCTCTTAAACTGTGGGCAGAAAAATCACAAGAATTATGGTATCATTTATAAAATTTTCACATGTCCGCTCTATGAATGATCCATCTTTTTAAAGTTATGTTCTGGCTCCAAAGGGGTGTGGTTTACCCTCAGCACAAGGTTGAATTTCTGGTTTTTCCAGTTCTGCCAAGCCAGCTTGCTCTCACAGGCAGTGCTCCTCCCCTTTCCTTCAGGAGGAAGCCACTTTTTACGACCATTTACGACTCCTGCCATAAACCATCTGCCTGGGTGAAGGGGGTTACATTGTTCAGAGCTCCTGTATTCTGTAGGGGGCTCCCCTTAATTCAATTATCAGAGAGATGGTATATCCTTAGTGTGGCCAGCAAAAGGCAGATAGGCCTGGGAACACAGTTGTGACTCAAGTTTCACTCCTGATGGGGGTAGCTGTCAAGCAAAATCAAGTTCCTTAAGCCAGACTTTCAGCTAACTGTCATGTTTTTTTGTTGCTTTTTAAATTAACTTGCAATTTTACACATGCAGCTAGAATGCTGATTCTAAGTGCAAAACTATGACATTTCAACAGTTACAAAGGCATGTGACACCAAACATAGGTCACTCATTTAATCTAAACATTTTCGATTTTAGTGTCTTTAAATCCAGTGCAACTTAAACTGCTGACTCCATAGCAGTTTTGTTATAAGCATTGTTTTGGGCTCTTCATTTCCCAGATTTTGTAGGCACACAACACTCCATTCTACCAAATGTCTGCTGGTGTCCAGTGAGTTTTTAGATGTGTTGCAATGTTTAAAATAGACATTTTGAGCCTGCCTTCAGAGAAACACAGGGTGGTTTTAAAGCGCTTTGAAGCTAACCGGCGCTACTGTTTTTCCTTTGGCAACCCATTTCCCTCATGGCAACCCGGCCTATCATTCTCGCACTGGTGGGTGGCAAGTGAGGCAACCATTTTGGTGTGCGCACAAACTGCGCAGCTTTCCTGGATTTCGGCGCACATGTGGGTTTTCCGCCATCTTGAATTTTCTAAGCCCACAGCACCAAATGTTGCAGCATGATAGCTTAAACGTGGGTCAGGACACCCAACACCACATTCTGCCGGCCATTCCCAGGCTCGCAGAATTCGGGAAAACCTGGAAGATCAAACGGGCACCTCTGGGAGCAGTGCTTCTGAGTCAGAGGATGAATGGACCAGGGTTACCCGAACCAAGAAGGCCAATAAGACAAAAAGGGCCTTGCTTAAGGACCCCTTAAAACAAATTAAGGCAATAAGGAGTGTCATCACGCCTTATCACAAGAACGCCAAGTATTCTGTGTGGGAACACTTGGAGCTCTTTGAGCAAATGATGGAGACTTTCTATTTGAAAGACAGCAGTAGCTGCATGCAGTACGTCAAATGGACATTCTCCCCAGAATACTCCAGTTTCTTTGCGGGGCTGGAGGACCAAAACCATTCAAGATGGTCCACATATAGTGCGGCCATCTTGAAACATTTTTCTGTTCACCGGAACCCCCAAGAGGCTCGCAAGCCAGCCTACAATTTGCAATGTGGGGAGGATCAGGCCCCACAAGAATTTGTGCAGTAGTTGAAGCGTACCTTTGCTCAGACTACCAAAAGGGTGCGCACGGACAGCAAAGAATTTGTTAACACTTTTTTCCATGCCTTGCCCAAATACATCAGGACCCAGCTAGTGAGAGATTTTCATGAGAAAAGGTCGCTAGACTGGGTCATTGAACAGGCCACCCAAATCTATGAGGTGCAGAAGCCCACAGAAAATAAAAGTAATGCGCAGAAAAGCCCCAAACTGACCAGCACCCCTGCTGCTGACAAGGTGGAAGAGGTAAAGGTTGCCGCTGTTTTAGATTTGGAGATGGGGGGGCCTAAAAACTTGCCTGCACAGAATAATTCCAAGCCAAGAAGGCCCTCGGGCCAGTCACAGACAGGGAGTCAAGGAGGTAGTCCCACAAATGGTGTCCCTCACTCCCCTGACTATTTAAGTCCCCGCTACAAGGGAAACCGACCCATCCTGGGTTATGTGTGGACTCCTCCAGCCCAAGGGAGGGGATCCAGTCAAGCGCCTAACCTGGGCAACTTCCCTTCTAACCTCCCCCAGGAGGGCAGAAATTCACCAAACCCTGGGCAGAACTTTTCCCCCAGGTATCCACAAAGTTTCCAACCCCAAAATCATCCATCCTTCTTTCCCCACTTCCCTGAGCCCAGACCACCTAATCCGGGAGAGGGGAGGCCAAGGGTGGAGGGGTACCCAAATCTTCCCAACCCGGGGTACTACCAGAGAAGGGATAGCTACCCTTCCCGGGATCAGCCCAGGGGAGAAAACCGAACCCTGTATCAGCCTGAGCGGGTTTCACAGTTAGAGCGCCAGGCCCAAAATATGGCACAGGATCTGGGTCACATGCTGAGGGCTCAACAGAACCCTCAGATGAGCATACCGGCACAGAATGCCGCGAACTCTGGGCCTGGTGCTCCAGAACAATGACGGGGGCAGCACCCCGATAACCCACCGGTTCCCATGGAGGAGGCACAAGTGGAAGGGGGGTATAAAGCCTCGGAGGAAGCTTCCTTCCCCACCTGTGAACAGCCCCTGGAAACCCAGGAACCGGAAACAAAATCTCCTACCCCTGAAAGTCTGCTACCCAAGGAGCAGAGAGGAGGTAGGAGAAACAAAGGACCCAAACAGACTCACTTTGAGGAGGAGGTACAGATCTTTCAATTTGAGGGAGAGGGATCCTCAGAGGATCCTGGTAAAAGGATCTTCTCCTTCAGAGACGGGGGAACTCCTCTCAAGGAAAAATGGGTCCCAGGGGATTCACAGACAGACTGGGTAGATGTGGGGACTGAGCTAGCGCATCATCTCATCCCAGAACCAACAGCATCAAAATCCCCTGGTTCAAACCCATTCTGGTGACTGCCTCCAAAAAGGGGGGGGGGGGCCAGAACCGGAACCAGGGGAACCCAAAATTTCTCCCATTGCTGGGTGCCAACTTTTTCTTTCAGATTCCCAAGACTCTCCACAGAATTCTGCCCAAATCTCTTCTCTTTGCATGTCCAAAACCAGAAAATTGGCCCACCAGTTGTCCAAAAATGTGCATTATCTGTGCCCCCTTGAGGAGAAGGAGGGAAGATACTATGCCCCGGTACAAGTACAGGGGCAGGGTACAATTTTGGCACTGGTGGACACTGGATCCCAAGCTACCCTTCTGTCCAGAAGGGCCTTTGATGAACTAAATGCAGGAAGGGGGGAGAATTACCAAATTCCTCTCACCTTCCTCCATGGACAACTTCAGAACTTTGGCGGGAAGGACATACCCGTCGAGGGGACTGCGGATTTGGACATTAAAATTGGGCGACACAAGGTGAAACACCCGGTCATAGTAGCGACTCCAGAGGGCACCCCTTGTTTCCTTGGGAATGACCTCCTGAGAAGGTTGTCACCCCTAATAGATTGCGTAAACAAGGTCCTCTGGACCCAGACTAGCCGACCAATAAAATTAAAACAGTGTCAACCATGTTAGTTTAAACAGCACATGCCACATGGTTGAACAAAAATCTGACCAAGTAGAATTTCACTTCCAGAACAACTAAATTGCAGACGTGACAGTAATAGCAGTAGGACAACAGACTGGTGATGGGGGGTCCTCTCTATTTCTGAAAATCAACCTTCCTTCCAGTTTAAGGTGGTATTCCATACTGGAAGGAAACACTCTGAAATTCTTTACCAATCCACAATCAGACATTCCCACTCCTATAGTCCAGAGAGATGTGAAATCAGCTCAGAGCCTGGCTGATATTCAGCAAATTGGAGAGCAGTTGTTCATCCCTGTTCAGTTAAATGAAGTGAAGGACTCTGTTCTCGCCCGAGTGTGTGTGAACAACGGTAAGAGCTTCATCAGCGAAGCCATGTTCCGCCAACTCCCAAAAGATCCTTCCATTCCCACATTCAAACTGATAGACAAATGGGAGATGGACCTGGAAGCACCCAACTCCAAACATCTCCTGCCAAGCAGGTGTATGCTCAAAATCTCCATTGGCAACAAGAGCATAGTCCATAATTGTTGGCTCGTTCGAGATGTCACTGCCGCCTTTTACTTAGGCAGTGACATTCTCAATCGCTTTGCCATTAGTTTGGACCTAATAAACCTCAAAACTTGGGCCCGATTAGCGTATAATCCCATGGGCTTTGATGATCCAGAAAAAGCATTTAGATCAGCTCAATTGCTACCGTATGCAGTTGAAATTCAGATTAAAGAGGAAGTCACCATCCCAGAAAGGACCCGAAAATTCTCCCTGGAAGTGAAAGTTAAAAGAGGACAAAAATTGAAAAACCCTGATGCTTATATTCATCTAAAGGCTTCTCTCCAACAGCAAGGGTTGGGGGTAAACCCAACACCATTAGTCAACGTAGAACATGACACCATTCCAATAGAGGTGGATAACAGCGACTTAAATAGAATTACTCTAGCCGCAGGCACCATTATTGGAATGGCGGTTGATGACCGACATTTTTCCATTGATCTAGGAAATTAACTGTTAGGACCAATCCCCAAGGACTGTTTTGAAAGCGACAGTGATGACAATACAACACCAGACAGGATCTTTACCCGGCATGGGGGGAAGTTCCTGGTGTACACCTCCTGCCCTTATGGTAAGGAAGATGTGACTTGTGACTTCAGGAGGGATGAGGTGATTTTACAGGTCCATGAGGGCTGCCTTTCCCACCTGAAGCCTCCAGTCCAAATCAGCACTCTGAACAGGGACTTCTCCACCCAGCTGGAGGAGGCCGCTGAGATAGCAAAACCAGAAGTCTTCCCAGGCTTCAGGCAGATGGTTGAAGAGAGAGTCCACCTAGCGGATGCCTGTGGGACTCTGGAACAGAAGCAAAAGTTGAAACAAGTTTTCTTGGATTTTCAAGATCTCTTTGCGGTAGACTCATATGACTGTGGTCACACCGACATCCACACAACAACAATTCCCACGGACCCTGGCATGACTCCAGTGTTTGTGAAGCAATATTGCTTGCCTCTCGCATCCATGGAGTCCCTTACTGAAATAATTAAGAACCTTGAGTCCCGGGGAATAATCTGTCCAGTACACAGCACCTTCAATAATCCGGTGCTGGGAATATTGAAGCCAAACGGCCAGTGGAGACTCTATGCCGACCTTAGGGAGCTCAACAAACGGGTCCATACTTCCCAATGGCCTCTTCCCTACATTGACCAGTGGCTGGCCCAAATCCAGGGGTCACAGGTATTCACTGCAATATCCCTGCCCAATGGATACTGGACTGTGCCTGTCAGTAGAGAGGACCAATACAAACTGGCTTTTACCTTTGGGGGCCGGCAGTACACATGGACCCGGACTCCCTTCGGATACCTCAACTCCGGCAATTAATTCAACATTTTCCTACACAAGGCCATGCCCGACCTGGGTGCAAGGGGTAACCTGGCTTATGTAGATGATGTCCTCATTAAAAGTTCATCTGTAGAGGAACACATAGCAGAGATCCGTTATGTTCTGACACAGTTGAGGGCCGCCGGAGCAAAACTTTCCTTTCAGAAAGCACAGTGGTGTAGAAACCGTGTTAATTTCTTGGGGCATGAGATTACTCCTCAGGGTCTCTGTCCCCAGGAAAAGAAAGTGGAAGCACTTCATAAAATGAAAGACCCCACAACTCTGCGGGAACTAAGGAGCCTCCTTGGACTGACTAATTACAGCAGAAAGTTCATTGAGGGCTACGCAGAGATCACCAGACCCCTGATTCATCTCTTGAAGGGGGGGGGGTCAAGTGGGAATGGGGTCCAAAACAATCCGAGGCAGTAAGACAGCTCAAAAGAAGCCTCTCACAAGCGCCCTCCCTAGCTTACCTTGTCAGAAACAAGGAGTTTTTCTTGGAGACAGGGTTCTCCAATACATGCTTGACTGCAGTATTATATCAAAAGCATGACAAGGTCAATAAAGTAATCTCCTATGCGAGCAAAACTTTATCCTCTGTGGAGGAAAAATTCAACGATTGTGAGAAGGCACTCCTGGCAACGGTGTGGGCATTGAAGAATTACCGCCCGTTTATCCAGGGGGAAAACATCATAGTGGAGACTCCACACCAGCCTCTGCAATATCTCCAAAGTGACAGAATCCGGGCCGGAAATGTGAGTAATTCCCGAATTACTTCCTGGATTCTGTCAATGAAAGGCTTTCCTGTGAAGGTCAGATATGGCCAAAACAAGAAGAGTCCCCTCGCGCAAGGTCTGGCTGACTTGCATGATTGTGCCAGAGAAAACTGTCTCGAGGACAAAAGTCTTAAAATCAAGGACAATATGGAACATACCTTAATTCCCCACACCAAGTCTTTGAAGAAAACAAGTGTGAGGGAATGCCCACTGTCTATGTGGATGGATGCTCTTACCATATTGACAACAACGGGGAAAAAGATTGGCCCGAAGTAGTCAGGTGGTAGAGTTGATGGCTGTGCATCAAGCCATCCTCACTGCTGTCCAACATCAACTCCACGAACTGGTCATAATCACAGATTCGGATTATGTACGCAACGGTTTCGTGGAGCACCTGGTTAATTGGAAAACCAGAGGCATGTTATGTGCTAATAACAAACCCTTGAAACATGGGAAGTTAATCCAAAATATTGATGATCTGGTCACCTCGAATGGGATGACCATCTACTGGAAAAAGATCAAGGGTCATTCCAAAGTAGAGGGACCAGACAAAACTGGAAATGACTTAGCTGATCAGCTGGCCAAAACCAGGGCCATCCAAGGGAATCTAATAGAGATTGAGTACCTGTTGGGGGAAATCCAAGTCATTGCTATCACTAGGTCCCAGACAAATGCTCACAATGATCTTTCAACTGCAAAATGGAGTAAGGAGACCCCAGATGCTGATTTGATTATGGCTCAGAAAGGGGATCCAATAATTGCTAAGTTTTACCAACACATTGAGGACCCTGAGAACTTTCCCCTGACGGATACCGATTACATTGGGAAAGAGGACCTCAGAGTGTTGATGAAATGTCCAAAAATGTTCTGAATGCAAGACGGTTTGTTGGTAAGGAAATCCAAAGCTGGCCATGATCAGTGGGTGGTCCCTACCTCATTCCGAAGCCTGATGTTAAGTCACACACATGATGCGGCCACCGCCGGTCATAGGGGGTTTCATACACCACTTGAGATCTTAAGAGAGGTTGCATACTGGCAACACATGGGGCAGGACCTCGACCAATACTTGAAGGGGTGTCTTGTGTGTGCACAATTTCAGCCAACATCCCTCACACACCGTGCACCTCTCCAAAAGAGGGGGATGACACTGCCATGGTCAGATTTGCAAGTCGACTTCATAGGCCCCGTGATTCGCTCCTCTAGGGGAAATAAGTACATACTTGACTGTGACATGCTTATTTACCAAATGGGTGGAATGTCTCCCGGCCCCAAACTGCAAGGCAGAAACAGCAGCTGCCCTGATGATCAACCACATCTTTTTGCCTTTTGGTCTACCCCAAAGGATTGAGTCAGACAGAGGTAGCCATTTCACAAGCGAAGTAATGACAAAGATGTGGGAGATACTTGGGGTTAAAAGGAAGCTACATATTGCTTTCCAGCCAGCCTCTTCTGGTGCAGTAGAACGTTACAACCGAACCATTGTGAGCATCTTAAAAAAGTTTGTGGCATATTCTGGGCCAAGTTGGGATATCCGATTACCTCTTGTCCTAATGGCCATCAGATCCACTCCTTCATCTGCAACTAAAATGTCACTGTTTGAGTTAATGACTGGACGCAGGATGGTGCTTCCCCAGCATTTGCTTTACAGGACCCAAGAGCAAACATTGATCAATGCCTCCACAACTCATGAGTATATTGAAAATTTAAGGAAACACCTTCAACATGCTTTTGCCTATGCTCAGCGAAACCTAGAAAGATCAGCTGATAGCATGAAGACTCAATTATGATTTGAAGACTACTAGTAAAGAATACAATGTGGGAGGCCGGGTCTATCTATACAATTTCCAAAGGAACCAGGCCAAACAGCGGAAATTTCTGCCTACATGGAAGGGACCTTTTGAAATTGTAGACAAGATTTCATTGGTCACCTACAAGATCCGCATCCCCAAAGGCAGTTTGGCGGAAGGGGAAGACAAGTGGGTCCATATTAATCAGCTAAAGTGTTGCCATCCCAGGCACACTCTGCAGCAACTGCAGCATCCCAGAGGGGACAGCTCCAGATTAATAAATTTCCAACCCTAAAATATCCCACATATAGGGCCTCATTACAAGTACTCTGGTCCGGAATTAACACTGCCGGTAAAACAATACCGGCACCGTTTCCATGTCTGCCCAATCATGACCCGCGGCCCCGGTAATAGCACTACCCTCAACCGCGGAAATAGGGGTCCCGTTAAGTCCGTCTGCACGGAAACCCCTCCGTTACCGTCAACACGAAACACCGTGAGCATCACAACTAGCGCGGACACGGAAATACCGGCAAAAAAATGGCGTAAATACCGTGATCACGGTGGCGGAACCGCCGCCACCGCGAACATGGCGTAATACACTGCCTGCTGAACTGAATCAGGGCACAGGTGCACCAAATCAGCCCAGCTGGACCTAGCAGGCCACCGGGAGCCTACAAAAGGGCCACACCCAGCCCAACACAACACAGAACCATGCAGGCAGCAGGTCTAGTAGCACTGGGACTGGGCCTACTCAACCAACAGGCAGCACTGCACATGGTGGCAGTAATGGCGCAGAGGAGGAGGCGTAGGCGGAGGAGGCACAGGCGGCAACCAGCCAACCCTGCAGCTATGGCAAACCCCATTGCCCAGCCAGCCCCACCCCGCCGCCAGCCAGCAATACCACGCATCAGGGCCTCACCCTGGAAACTCACCCCAGGACAGATCCACACACTATACCGGCTGGACCGTGCAACAATCCTGCACATCACCGCCATGATTGAGGACGACATCAGCAGCCAAATTGACACCCCCACCGCCATCATCCCCCCTCTTGAAGGTTGTCTCAGTACTGCATTTCCTTGGCACTGGCACCTATCAACACACGGTTGGTGAGCTGCACGGCATATCACAACCCTGTTTCTCAAAAATCCTGGTACAGGTACTGGATGCCCTGTTGCGCCATGTGTCGGAACACATAGCCCTACCCCGCACCCTCCCCGAGGTCATTGCCACCAAGTTGGCCTTCCATGCCATAGCAGGCATGCCAAATTGCATAGGCGCAGTTGACTGCACCCACGTTGAGCTGACAGTACCACGTGCAATTGAGGCGGTGTTCCGCAATAGGAAACAGTATCACTCTTTGAATGTCCAGATGGTTTGTGATGCCATGCAATTGATTACACACTGCTGCGCACGTTTCCCAGGCTCATCACATGACTCAATGGTACTGCGGAATTCCACGTTGCCACGGTACATGGTACGCTATGCCGGACAAAGCACATGGCTATTGGGTGAGTACAGCTGACGATGCTACAACCCTGTCCAAGTGGTGTGTGTGTGTCCAGGCCAATGAGCATTGTGAGTGTGCCGCTGTAACCTCACATGCATCACCCCCCTTCCACCTACCAAATACACAGCGGATGCCAAACATCATGAAGGAAGACATGACAGGGCACCACAATGTGCCCGTGCACACGCTGGCACAGCCAATCCCGTCACTGTCCCATGAACCTTGTGCCACTGCAGACACCCACCCTCAATTGAAACTCTGCCTCAAAAGGCACGAGAGGCGTGTAAATGAGACGACGTGTATTTACTACTTCCGTACAGTGGAGTCACTCTGCCATGTGTGGACAGCACTGCACCGTGACATGCACACAATCAAATGTCACCCGCAGGGCACAGTAAACATGCAAGTTAATGTGTAGGCCCATATCCAGTTAGCGACATACATCGTGATGCCCAAAACATACCTCCATACACTGCATGGTACATATGCATGAATGAATGATGACACAAGAATGCACAGCAGCAGATGAGGACATGATTCCACAAACACTGACATGTTCCCCCATCTACGTCCCATGTAGGTGATGCAGGATATGCACTCACGCCATGGATGATGACACCTGTACGGAGACCAAGGAACAGGCATGAAGAGGCATAAAATAGGGCACATATCCGCACACGTGGAATGATTGAGAGGACATTTGGACTGCTGAAGGCCCGTTTCCGCTGTCTGAGCAGATCTGGCGGATCACTGCTGTACAGCCCAGTGAAGACGGGTAAAATCACGCTCGTATGTGCCATGCTGCACAATATATGCCTGTGCAGGAACATCCCAATGCCACCAGACGCAGATGAGGAAGATGGGGATGGGGATGGGGATGGGATGGCACCGCCTCTCCCTGTGGGTCCACATGATGGCCAGAGAGCACGGGATGCCCTGATCCGCATTTACTTTTGAGTCACAGCACATTCACAGAAATGCACGAACATGGTGACGACAATGAATTAATAGTTGCACTGCAAAATAAATGATCAATGTCCACACATGTATGTCTTGATTCGAAATGGTGATGTATTGATGTAATAACAACAGGGAAGCAGGTGCATTGTTTAGGGAAGCTGTACACCCGGGGCCACCCACCAGCCAAACGTGCCCACCCCCACCCAGCCCCCATTGTTCAAACCCCCAAAACTACCTACCCCACCACCCAAACGTGCCCACCCCCACCCAGGCCCCATTGTTCAAACCCCCAAAACTAACTACCCCACCACCCAAACGTGCCCACCCCCACCCAGGCCCAATTGTTCAAACCCCCAAAACTACCTACCCCACCACCCAAACGTGCCCACCCCCACCCAAGCCCCATTGTTCAAACCCCCAAAACTACCTACCCAACCACCCAAACGTGCCCACCCCTCTCACACCCTTGTAGTCCACATATGTCCTGCACTGCCCCACACACATGCCATCCCTTCCGTGTGCGCTTCTGTGCCTGTGCAACCTTGCCCGAGGGACCCATTAACCTACTCGAGCGCCTCCTTGGAATGGCAGTAGTGGAGCTGGATGGGGTGGTTGTGTTTGATTGCGCAGAATCTGGGATTGAGGGCATCCGTGCCAGATTTGCCTGTTGGCCAACCAACATGGCCTCTACAAGCCTGGAGGTGTGGTCGTTGCCCTCCCGCACATGGCGTTCAAGGGTTACGATAGTGCTCGCAAAGCGTCCGATGGACCTCGACAGGCGACGCACTGAGGCGCTGTAGCTCTCCCTCTGCAGCCTGGATTCCTCTAGCTTCCTCTCCACCAGCTGGGTGAGGGTAGCCTGCTGGTCCTCCATCCGCTGCATGCGGGAATTCAGTTCGGCCATGGATGGGGTGGGCGACCTCATGGGACTCCCCAGTGATGTGGGGCTGAACTCCAGCTCATGGAAGGAGCCCAGGTCTTCCAATGTGGGCATCTCCCCCTGTGGCCCCGTTTCCGAGTGCTCTTGCGGGGCACTGTTATCACTGCAGGCCGCCCCCTCTGCAGTGCTGCTGCCTTCGGTGTTGTGTTGGGTGGCCATGATAGGTTCCCGTGGCACCTGTCTAGACTCAGGCAGTGTGGAGACGGTGGGGATGTCGGTGGTGGTGGGCGGCACATCTGTAGTGGCTGGTAATGTGGCCAGAGGTGCAGAACTGCCGGCAGCATCCTCATGTGTGGTGGCGGTGGCTTGTGTACTTGCCGGTGCAGATTGGCTGGCCTGTTGTGCAGTATCGGTCACTTGAAACGGCTGTGGGGACACAAAGGACATGCAATTAGTGTTGTTGTGGTGGCAGATGCGTGCATCACATGCGTCATTAAGATTGTACATTGAATAGTGTTAGTCACATGCATCTGATTGCTTCTGTGATATTGGTTGCCATACGGATCATGATGGGTCCTTAGGCCAACACATGCACTGCCTGGGGGGGTTGTTAATGGGTCCTTTGGCCCACACATGCACTGCCTGGGGGGTGGGGGTTGTTAATGGGTCCTTTGGCCCACACATGCACTGCCTGGGGGAGGGGGTTGTTAATGGGTCATTTGGCCCACACATGCACTGCCTGGGGGGGTTGTTAATGGGTCCTTTGGCCCACACATGCACTGCCTGGGGGGGGTTGTTAATGGGTCCTTTGGCCCACACATGCACTGCCTGGGGGGGGGGGGGGTTGATAATGGGTCATTTGGCCCAGTACTCACAACTGCATATTTTCATGTGGCATTCATGTTTGGGCACTTACCGGCATCTGCAGGTGGGCTCACTCCTGCCTCAGCCTCCCCGATCCCATGGATTCCCTCTAGGTGGAGGACGCTGCTGCAACGCTCCTCCCATGCTTGCAGCCTCAGTGGGGAAGGGGGTCCTCCGCCTGTCCCACTGCTGCGTTGGCGGTGCGTGGAAATGAGGTTGCGTACCCTCAGCCTCAGGTCATCCCACCGCTTGTGGCAGTCCTTCACGCTCCTCGCTGTCACGCCCACAGCGGTGCACTTGCGTGCAGCTTCGGCCCACACCTCCTTCCTCCGCTGCTGTGTGGCACGCCGTTGGTCGGCGCTGAACAGCATCTCCGCATTGTCCACAATGTGCTCCACCAAGACGGTTAGCTCCGCCTCGCTGAAGCGCTGTTTGCGCTGCCTCTGAGCAGGAATCCTGGCAGACATGCTGGTGGTCCCTTTTGGCTTCTCAGAGTTAGGATTGTGCTTATGCTGGCTCTGGATGGCAATGGATTGTGCTTTTATATGATGGCCGCCTCTCTGTTTCCTGTTTTGGCAATCACGGTATTTCCGGTTCCGTGTCCGTGGCGGCGGAGGCGGACACGGGTTTTGCGCCACTTGTGGCTGCGTTATTTCCATTTCCGTGGGGTTTTCCGTGACGGCGGTAACAACGTTTCCGAGTCCGTGTGGTGCGCGCGACCGACAGTGTGTAATCGGACGGTTTTTCCGCAACCTTGCGGACACAGAAACGTTTTTACTGCCGTCACAGATTTTGCACGGTCCCGGACTGGCAGGTTGTAATGAGGCCCATAGTCTCTAAAATACAATGATAAGAATGCAAATGTCTCTTGATTGATAAAATGTATATGTTCACCCCACCGCATTAATAGTGGTGGGGAAATGCCTACGAATATGTTTCTGCCGCTTTTGCTTTGTCATCCTAGGAGAGATAAACCATGGAGACTGACCAAGGAGGACGACCCAGGGACCAGGAGCAAAGATCCGAGGGACCCGGGGTACCGCCTAATACTCCCAGTCAGAACCGGTTGGGAGAACCAGATGATCCAGCAACGAGGAGAAGAAGCAGATGACCCTCTTCACGTGGATTAAAACATCCTTTGCACCCGACTCCCCCTCGACTCGAAATCAAAGCGCAGTCAGGCAGGGGGGCTTGTCAGGTGTATTGACCCATTTTCGAGTTATTATGCTGCAACATTTGGTGCTGTCGGTTTGAAAATCCAAGATGGCCGAAAAGCCCACATTTGAGCCAGAATCCAGGAAAACCGCGCAGTTTTTGCACACACCAAAATGGTCACCTGACCTGCCACCCACCAGTGCGAGCTTGATGGGCCAGAAGCGCCATGAGTGAAACGTGGTGCCAAAGGAAAAACAGCAGTGCCGGTTAGCTCAAAAAGCGCTTTGAAATCACCTTTGTTTCTCTGAATGCAAGCTCAAAATGCCTATTTCAAACATTGCAAGATATTCAAAAATCTTACTGAACACCAGCAGACGTCTGGTAGAATGAAGTCGTGTGTGCATTACAAAATCTGGAAAGATGAAGAGCCTAAAATAATGTTCATAACAAAACTGGCTGAGCTGTGGATGTCAGCAGCTTAAGTGAAATTGGATTTAAAGCCACTGAAATTGAGATGTTTAAAATAAATGAGTGACCTACTTTTGAGTGTCACATAGGTTGCAACTGTTTAAATGTCATAATTTTGAACTTAGAATCAGCGTTCTAGCTGCATGTGTAAAAATTGTAAGTTTGATTTGAATGAAGACAAATTGGAACAAAAGTGACATTTGGCTGAAGCCTGGCTTAAACGGATTGAATTCTGCCTGGCAACTACCCCCGACAGGAGTTGAAACTTGCCCAGCAACTGCATTCACAGGCCTGGCCTGCCTTCTGCTGCCCCCACCAAAGGGAGATTACACCTCTCTGATTGAATCAGGGGAGGGGTACCTGGGACTGCAGGGAAACAGAACAATGAACTTCCCTTGGCTAAAAGCAATTGCTAAATCAGGAGGTCATAAATGGCTTCCTCTTGGAAGGAACTGGGAGGAGCACTGCCTCTATGAGCCAGCTGAGCTTGGAGGAAGTGGACAAACCAGAAATTCCCCCATGTGCTTTGGGACTTAACCACACCCATCTGGGCCAGAGCATAATTTTAAAAAGATGGATAATTCATAGTACAAAATTGTCAAAATTATATAAATAATATCATTATTCCTGTGATTTTTCGGTGCACATTTTAAGAGGTGCTGGGACTCTGTGGTATGCTCTGGGGGGTATTACTCCAAATCTCTGTATGTTAAAAATCTGACACTTCAACATCTGATGCCCATATTCCTTGCGCACATTTGTGTAAATTCTGGAAAAATGTAGATATTGTGTTCTGGATGAAAAGGGCAGAATCCTGTCAGAAGTGGATACAACATCTTACAAAGACAGGGATCGGATGGTTTTGTGCTACAGAAAATATGTCAACTGGACATACAATATTAGAAAAATTGTACATAGATAAATATGCATTTGAATCAAAAATAGATTTGTGTGCAAAGTGACAAGGGGAGGATTCTCTAACCCATAAACATACCTCCTCACGATGACACTCCATTTCCTTCCCCCAATCAAGGGAGAGAGGAGAATTTGGCCAATGATAAGTTGTGAGGGGCAGGCTTAGTTTTGCCCACGCACATACCAATTTTGGTGATGCAATTTCTGCTATAAGAAAGGATGGCAAGCCTTAGTAAAAAACTTCCAGATTCACTCATCACCTGAACATTGGCGGGACGCTCTGCACAAGAAAACCAGACTCCAGATTCCAGAACTTTGAAGCAGAGGGCCTACTGCAAGCTGAACTCTTCTCAGCTGGCCTTCCAATCTTGGAATAAAACAGCCGGGCTGTGCTGTTTCTGCTTCTGGCTAGAACTCTGTGCCAGAACCAGACCTAGAAAGCAGAGCTGTGTCCAGAACCGTTAGGTCCAGTGCAAGAGGCTGACCAGACCAGACCGCTGTGCAGTGCTGGTAGCAGACCCAGACCAGACTGCTGTGCAGTGCTGATAGCAGACCCAGACCAGATGCTGTGAGCAGAACCAGTGGCAGAGACCGTGCCGTGGCGAGAGTGCAGTCCAAGGCCCATTCCAGTCCAAAATTAGGAGTGAGTATCCAGCCAGAACAGTGCATAGTCATCTCTTAGTTTATCCCATCCATTTCAACCTGTCCCGAACTGCATAGAAATCGTGTGTCCATTCTGTGATTTCCAACCTGTCAAAGCGAAATTGTCATTCTGAAATCTTGACTTCATTCTGAAAATCTACCTCCACAAAAACGTCTGTATCTTTTGAACCGTATGTCCTAGAAGCGAGATTTAACTTTCATTTTAAGTTTAAGAACCTAAGCTTTCCAACAAACCCAAAACGACCTTCCAACTCCTTATAGTTTCTCCGTAATCGCGATCGGCGCACTCGGAAAAAGTGCCGTGAATTGCAAATTGGCTCAATTTCACCACTTGTAAAAAATAGCTGCTTCTTGCTTTCCACTGCTGAAATTCGTTTTCAACCTGATAATCATTCCTGAATCATTGCTAGTGTTGACCTGAACTAATTCAAAGTAGCTGTCACCTACCCTGAATCTCCTATAGTGAATTAAAATCATTTTTAGCATATTTTACACTTCATTGCAAATCACATGTAAAAGTATTTTTGACTGTTTAAAAGCATACCGGTTGCTCTAAGCTTGCTAGGGGGGAACTGAACTGCTTTTGATTGTATTCCTGAAAATCTGTGTGCCCTCATTTCCATCTCTTCATATTGCATAGGGGGGGTAGTGAGTTGTCATAAAGAAAAAAGTGATCATCTTATCTATTGTTGAAACCATATCAGTTTATTTCTGTGCTGCATTCTTTCCATCATTGCTTTTCATTGAAACCATACAAAATATTCTTTGCTACCTTATCCTTTCTATACCAACTCCTAAGTAATTAAAGAATTGTGCTACTGTGACATTACCCATTGTTGATGAACATTATATTCATAAGTGTGCTATCAAATATTAATTTATTCATAAAAGTGTGATATATATATATAGTTTAATTTTTCAAATAAATCTTTTAATTTGCAAAACCAAACTACTTCTTGGCTCAGTGAGGTCAGGGGGATTCAAAGAGAGGGGCGTTATAGAAGGGTCCATCATCCAGATTTATAAAATATATAAATAAGGGCTTCCATTGGGCATCCCAGACCAGGCGTTGATTTAGTTGGATTGCTAGATTGCAGTCACTTACAGATGTCGTTGCGGTTCTTTTTAGAGCCAGGGGGAGGGCATTCCAGGTTGTAGGTACTAGGACATCGAAACAGGTTCCTCCAAATTTGGCAAGCTTGTATTTGAGCTGCGCCAGGCTGGATTGATCCTTAGATCTAAGATTGCGCGTGGGCACATACAGCTACAAGCAGCCGCTCAGATATTTGGGACACTTATGGGTCACTGTGAGAATTGTGTGGGTGATGCAATGCTTTACGGGCAGCCAGTGCAGTTCTCTTCTGGCGGAGGTGTTATGGGCATGCCTGGCTAGGCCACAAGTTGCTCGTCCTGGTCCATTTTGAATAACTTGTAATGCAGAGATAGTCTAACATATGCACAGATGCACACGTGATACAGTAGAACATCCCGTCTCAAGATGGTGCACGTTAATATCATAGAGATGATTACCGATCATGTGATACGAGGACGCACGCGTTTGTGAACGTCTCACGTGACACGTTGCCTACTGCTATTTAGAAACAGTCTATAGCGTACTACGTCTATTCAGCTGCATCGGGACAATAGACGAGTGTGTGCTAGACGGAGGCCAGATCACGAGGACACATAGCCCCTGTGAGGTAAGAACAGCGAACTGGAAGTCAGAAAGTTCCTTTGTCCCCGCGTTCGGTAACTTGACTCCTCCTTTCTCCGCCCCATTAGGCTAGCATCAACACATTGGGACGCAGAGGTTTTACGCCAAGAATTAAGGCTGAAAGCGAAGGGCTCCACATATGGTACACCGAAAAGATATATTTTGGGGTCATCCAAACTGGTAAGCCTGATACAAGACAGGATGTATAATTGTAATATTGCTGTGTGGTTTTGCCGACATTTTTTAAAACACACGGCTATATGTTTCCTCGCAGAATGAAATAGTTGGAGGCAACACACAAACAACATTGCCAGTTTCTCTGTCAGGATTAAGGGAGACGTGGGGTTTCACAGCCTACACAGCAAGCGCTATTTTGGCAGACCATGACGCAATGAGCCAGCAGTAGGTAAGCACTTACTAAGTGCCCGCATTTTGTGCATTTGATGAGTAACTTTGGATATCTACATGCAAGGTAGGGATAGAACCCTCATGAATGCAGCACTTAGCCACAAATGGCAAAGGAAATAGGGCTGGAATAATGAGAATGGTCTATGATTTAACAATATTGAATAAGAGATATATTGGGTGGACAAGGGTTGGATCTGAGAGACTCAAATGAGATTGTCCATAAAGAGATTAGGACATGTCACGTGTTGAAAAATCACATGTTGAGAAATTAAGTGTCAGTGGTGAATAATGAGATCACGATTAAATAAATTCCTCTGCTGATATTGTAAATAGAGATGAAGTTGATATGGATGATTTGTTATGTTTAAAATGACAAAACCATGTGTTTTAGACAAAATGTTTGTTTATTTTTTTAGAATATTGGAACTATGGCTGTCAGCACGTGATGATATACGTATCAACCAGAGAAAATACAACAAAGGTTAAGTGCCCTGAAGACAGCACCAGCAGGATATATAATGTTGATTGATTCATGTATATATTTTCTCGATTGAGATTTATGCTGGTCCTAGAAACACATGGATGTACTGTTGGCACAGTCTCTTGCCCGTATAAATTAGGAGGGGCAATAATAACATTCTATAGTGATCAGCCACACGAGATGGTACAGGAAGGGTTTGAAGTGTTAACCTTAACTCCAGGTAGACAATATACATACACACGGAAATGAGTTTCAGACTGTGTTTTGTCTATTATGTTGAGTCTTTTTAAAGAAAGATATTGTTAAGTGTAATGTTCTTTGATGGAAATTAAAATATGTATATTTTTTATAATCACATGGTTATTCGCCCCTTTTTTGGTTAGGGGGTGAACATGACAAAATGCATATGCATCTGTAATTACTTGCTCTGAGCAGAAAGGAAAGGAAGCTGTTTTGTGGGACTCCATAGGTTTTTGTGCTTCATTATCCTTACCCACACAGCCCCTAAAAAGAGGACTTTTGTAGCTCAAGATAGCTTATGGCTGGTAGGCAGGACATCCCGCAAGGAACCCGCCAAACCGACTGCAGTCTCCACTTCTCCCTTGCCATCCCTGACCCTCTGTACTTCACTGGCCTCCTACTTCTAAACCAAAACTCAGGACAACCTTTCCTCACTCTCCTGTACCTCCCTCCCACGCCCCTCCCCAGCTCTCAGGACTCCATTGGCCACCCTCTCCCCTTCCCTCCTACTGTCCTCTTTCTCGTCCATAGCACCGGATGAGGTCTCTAAACAAGTCGTGCTCTCAAATCTCGATTCCAACTCTCCATCCGTTCTGATCTTTCTGGATCTTTCCTCTGCCTTCGACACAGTCAATCATGCCACCCTGACAAATCAGCTCTGTGACACCCTTGACATCACAGACCTGGCATTGGACTGGAGGAAGCAATAAACAAACAAATGGGAGGTGCAAAACATCTGTGAATGAACTCACACAATTTCAGGTGCAGCCGGGTGGGGCCCCCCTGAACCAATGGGACTCCAAACAAACAAACAAACAAACAAAACCAAACACAACCCAGTTGTTGCCAACTGGTGAACCCGTATGCAGTCCTGTGGGAAAAAGATTTCCCTAGCCAACTCAATACATCATCACACACTTTCCAGTTTGTAAATTCAATAAAGCACACATTGAAACAAATAATTTCCACAAAGTTGTAAATATATTATTAGCTTCACTGATTGGTAAAGCTAAGTACGTAAAATGTAAATTAAGTCAAACAGTGTGAGTAACCAATCTCGCACTAAAACTGCACGAAAAGACAATGTCACATCTGTTATCAGTCACAGGTGTGTTGTTTACAAATGAAGTTCTGTACAAAGTCAAAACATGAACATCATTCCCTTCTATTCATGAAACAGCATTAACATGGAGTGTCCGTTGTACAAGATGTCAATAACAGACGATTCCAACATGCCGACGGTGGAACTCATTCCCCTCCGACCAAACTTCCCAGGTTCAACTGGGCCCTTTTCTCTCCCCTATCACACTCTCCACATGCAGCGTTCCTTAAGACTCTTATCCTCTCGCCATGGCTCTTCAGCATCTACCTTGCCCCTCTGGCCCACCTGATCTCCTCCATCTCTCCTCACTTTCAGGGGTATGCAGAGGACACACAGCTCTCCTTCAAGCTTCCCTCCACTGTCTACTCTTCCTCCTCCCTCATCCCTGACTGTCTGACTGCTATTCTGGCATGGTGTGCTACCAATGATCTCTGCCTTAATGCCAGTAAGACTTCGATCCTTCTCATTGGGACCCCAGCTCCACCCTTCCCTCCTACCCTCTGGCCGCCATCTAGGAGTCCCCTCCCCCACCCTCTTGTGTGTAAAAAAAACCTTGGTGTCATCTTTGACTCCTCTCTCTCCTCACATTGCGGACCTTGTCAAGAAGGCCCACTATCAGCTGCTCCTCCTCAGAGGCATTCTCCCTTTCTTCACCTTCCCCCAGAAGCTCAATGTCTTCAGAGCTCTGGTCCTCTCTAGGCTGGACTACTGCAAAAGTCGCTTCCTCAATCTTCCTTTATTCTCTATTCCCGCTCCAACTAATCCAGAATAGGACGGAGAGACTTATCCTTGGCCTCAAGCCCAGGGACTGCATCTATTCAGCCCTAACATCTCTCAACTGGCTCACAGTTGCTTCTAGGATCAAGGCCAAGAACCTCTGCATCATCCCCAAAGCTTTCTGGGGCTGGGACCCCCACTACATCCAACTCTCTCTTCCTAAAAACCTCCTTGCTAGAGCTCTTTGGTCTTCCAGCTCCAACTCTCTGCAGATCAGAAGCTTCTCTAAGCAGAGAGTGTGGGTGGACCTTTTTCCTCCGCAGCAGCCTCCCTCTGTGCTGGTCTCCCTGCCCCTCTCAGGCTTGAGTCAGATCTCCTGAAGTTCCGGAAGCTCCTCAAGACCCTCCTTTTCTGTTCTTCCTTCCCTCTCCTCCTCTCCTGCTAACGCCACAGTCTGATGCAGTGACAGGCTGATTGGTTCCCTCCAAGTTCTACAGGGCACCAGGCCCCCACGCCCAGACCACCGCCCTCCTCACACTTAGCATGTGGACCCACTTCCCCTGTACCCCATGCAATCCCTGGCACTTGCCCACCTGGCCTGCCCTTAGCACTCGCCTAGCCACTGTGGTCCCCCCTCCCTCTTCCTCCTCCTTTCGCCTGGACTCTCTCCTCTTTGCCCTGCACTTCCCTTCCCACCCTAGCACTTTGTATTTTGCGCAGACCGGCACTCTCTCCCTACCCTCTCGCACTTCTCGTTACTGCACTTTTACAATCAGAATGTCCCAAAGCCTAGCAGGACCATTATTGTCATCTCCACCCCGTCCCCCTTTTTGTCTTGCGGCGCCTTGAAACACTATTTGTTGGATAGGCACCTTACAAATATCCAATAAATAAATAAATACTGCAGCCTGGACGAAAACTCCCCTCAGCTCCAGCCGGCATTATCAATGGTCAGTGATCAATGGATACCTAGTCCAAAACACCTATAGCGCCACAGGTTCGAGACCATGGAAATTTGCAAAATAGCAGCCAGGACAAGAATTGCTGATGCTTTGGCACATAAAAGATGCAATACACAAGAACTAGAAAAACAATGCAGTACAGTCACTAAAATTCCCTCATTCCATTCCTAATGCATCCGACAATGCCATAGGTGATATGATATATGATATTTTATTTATAGCGTGCTCATACACAAGTGTTTCAGATAGCCAAAAAATGGAGGGACAGGAGATTGACAATGCAGGTCTCATACTCACTTGTGTTTGCGTGACTCACAGTATGGCACTTGGTCATACAGGAGAAGGAAGGAACAATAGAAATCCACAATAGAGGCTAGCGAATAATGTCAAATAAATGCAGCACAAAGTCAAAACAATGACCGTTAGCATGAATACAGTTGCAATCATTTAATTACATACCAGAGCAGCCTTTAGTGCTGGGATTAACTTGGGTAACAAGGGGATTGTTTTGTCTCTTGCTCCTTCAGCCAACAGCAATTCTTTGAACCCTTCTTTCGAAACAAATGTGTAGGGATGTTTGGTTTCTCTTAGACCCTGAATAAAATACATAATACTTTGTATAAATACAGATATTCATTTCACATGAATGTTGGTCTTCTAGGCCAGTTTTAACCATAGAAGACAGGAGGCCATGGAATAAAGCCTAGTTACAATACAATGTTTTGAAACACAATTTATTTTGTTTTATATTGTATTGGTTATTTATAAGGAGTGTATACAACAAGACACTGTATCAAAGCGCCAGTGTAGAGAGGTGTTATGATTCAGAAATACCTGCATCGCACCATGACCTGACCGCCAAAGAAAAGGGGCAGTACATTCCTGAAGCCACTCAGCCATTTCTAGGTACAACACTGACAAAGCTTAGGAATAGGTCTCCAAGTGAGAAAAGAAAACTAAAACAACTGTACCTGGAGTACAGTAACTTTGAGGCATGATCAGTAAGCAACTGTCAGTAAGCAAGTAAACAA
The DNA here is from genome assembly GCF_040938575.1 of Ambystoma mexicanum. Classification (NCBI taxonomy): domain Eukaryota; kingdom Metazoa; phylum Chordata; class Amphibia; order Caudata; family Ambystomatidae; genus Ambystoma; species Ambystoma mexicanum. Next base: position 1,287,580,017 of record NC_090937.1, read on the forward strand.
GTAGAGGATTGGCAATATACATCCTACCTCCCACTTGTACACCAAGCCTCGAGAGAGATCACTTGCGATATTGGAGCAGGAAGTTGCAATAGAAATCAAACCTATTCACATTCATGAAATTGGGAAGTCAAATGTCAGCACAAATTGTTAGCAAATAAGAACACCAGCCTTTCCCCTAACCCCTAAACTCACAATGCTATAGATAACATTTATCTCTATCCCCAAGTAAACAATGCTGCAACCCCATGCTGGTATCATTGCCCAGGAGCAACATGCTGGTAAAAATACTCCTGCACATCAAAGAGGCACAGAACTCCGCAGATGTTCTGCTGATTATTCCAAGGCAGCTTTTCCCAAAATTGCAAGAGCCAGATGTACAAAAGGAAACATCATTCTTCACTTAGTTGCAGATAACCGGTAAGTCAGTCACCAGCAGTAACAAGATATAAGGGCAGAGTGTCCCAAAACCTAAAAGGGTAACTCTTTAAGTGAGCTAAATACCCTGACATATCCGCTTTATAAATTTCACGATGATCCACAGGCATATTCTGAGAGGGAACCGAATTACACTCAATCAGACCCTGGTAAAACAAATGAGTTTGACACATAAAAATAAAGCAACACCAATGGGCAACCGGAATGATGATAATCTCTGCAAGACATAGCCCATTAAATGAATGGTGGTGCCAACTTAACTGGCAAAAACAAGCAGGAAGAAATTAAAGCATAGGAATTCTCACAAAAAAATTTAGCAGCAAAAACTTTTTATTTTTTTATTTTTATTTTATTTGATTAAACTGTTTTTCACAGTTTTTACAAAGAAAGAAAAAATGTTAAGCCTGTTCCTATGTTTGACCGTTTCATTGTCTTTGCTTAATTTCAGGTTATTTCTTCTCTTGTCAAGTTTATGTTCTGAAAGAACTGTCCAACCGCAATTACTGTTTTGGTGTTGCCCCCTGACATCAGAATATTCCACGAATACTCTTCTTCCATGCACCATCTGTTTTTGAAGAGGTGTCCCATATGGATCATTCTTTTTGAAGACAGTTCAGGGCAGGACAGTAAAAGGTGCCTCGCAGTTTCAACTGTTTCTGTTTTTTTGCAAAATCTACAAAGATTGTTGGTGACGGTTCCTCTGATGAATAGGATTTCTTTAGTATTTAAAAGATTCAGCCTTGCCCTTAGGTATGTGTTTCTGATTAGCTTGCTGGGACCTTTTAACAAGTAGCTCATGGGCTCATTTTGTTTTTGTTGATTTACTGGTTGGTCCAGGGCTGATTTGTATTTCGAGGCGTCTTCCAATGTTTTGATCCAGTCCATTTCCTTGAATTTTTTGGATGCTTTGTTTGGGTTACACTCCAGTTCTTCCCAGGAGCTTCCTATTTCAGTGAGTGTTTCCGAATTTCTTTGCTCCCATGTAGAAAGAATGGTGTCGGAGCCTTTGTTTAGTTCTTTGTTTAGTACCTTGAGGATCTTCTCGGAGGATAGCCTTATTTTCCTATGTAACATCAAGGCGTTCAGTTTGACTCTTCCCCTTAATGATAGGACGTTGATTTCTCTTCGAATCAACGCTATTGTTGTTGATTGCGGGAGCGTCAAAAGTTTCCTCCAAAAAAGGCCTTCTAGTTTTGTCTAGATTCTCTCGGGTATCATGGGCATCGCTTCTGCACCATAAATAATTGCAGGTACTGCTTTAGCTGCATCAAAATTCAGAGCTGGTTTCAAAGAGAATTTTCCGAATTTTTTATCCATGATGCATGCTTGTGTGAGCATGATTTCATTTTTGCAATCATGGTTTCCTGCATTGGGGTTTCGAAACGTTTTAATTGATCGTGACTCCCAGGTATCTGAATGATTTTATTTTTTCCAGTCTTTCCCCTGCCAAAGACCATTTCGATTTTTCTTTTCGTGTTGTTGTTTTTTCGAATGTCATTATTTTTGTTTTTGTTGAATTAAGGATCAGGTTGTTGGCCTTGAGGTATTCTGAAAGTGAGTCGAGTTTGCGTTGGAGACCTATAGCAGTTTGGTCCAATATTAGAATGTCATCAGCGTAAAGTGGTCTGCTTACTTTCTCGTCTCCAATGTTCGGTGGAAATGATCTGACTGTGGGATCCCAGTTTTGATAGTCTCAATGAATGCATTGTATAGTGCGGGGGCCAATGGGCATCCTTGCTTAACACCTCTGTAGGTATTAATCCCCTCTGAAAGTTGACCTAATCCATTAAGTCTGAACCTCATAGAGGTTCCGGAGTAAAGCTCAATAATTGGATTGAGGATTGGTGGAGGACAATTCCATTTTGTCAGTTTTGTCCAGAGTTTGTCTCTGTTGACCGTGTCAAAGGCCTGAGAGAGATCAATAAATGCCAGATGGATCTTTGGACATCGCTCTAAAACCTTCGCTTTGAGTGTGCTTAGTAGCATTATATTGGCCGTTGTTCCAGTATTTTTGACGAAGCCTGTTTGGAAATCGACGTGAGCTTCCGAGGTAACTGCCCAGGTCTTGAATTTATCCAAAAGGAAGGCACCGAATAATTTCCCGATGGTGTCCAGTAAGGCGATTGGTTGGTAATTTGATGGATTCCCTTTATCACCTTTCTTGAAAATTGGGACAACATTTGCTGTCTTCCAATATTTCGGGACAGAGCGGGTGTCAGTGCGTTGTTGAAATATTCGGGCGATACGAGGTCCCAATGATTCTATGTTGTTTTTTAGATCTACATTTGAGATTCCATCTGGCCCAGAGTTATTCAGTTTCCGTATTTTTTCGCAGATTTCCGTTTCGTCACATTCTATGTCCCACTGCTGTTTTTGGACCGGTGGGAGTTCGTGCGCGTTGCCATTGAGTGGGGCAAACATCTTTGAGAAGAAAGAGATCCAATGCGCCTCCCCAATTGAGTTGACTAAAGCGTCCTTGAAGTTGTTTCCTTTCGGATCGATCAGGGTCCAGAAGGCTTTTGGTTGCTTCCCATTTAAAGTCCTTAGCATGTGCTCGGAGTCTTCTTGGTATAGTATGGCCCGATGGGATTTTACCCAGTTTTTATAAGACTCTTTTGCAAGCACTGCTGCTTCGGCTGTTTGTGATGAGGAGCTGGATTTTGCTCTGCGGAGGGCTTTTCTCATTTTGCTTCTTTTTTCCACCAATTGCTTGTTACTCGTTGTCAGGAAAGGAAGAAGGCGATGGATATGGCAGGGGAAATGTGCACAAAATACACAGTAAACAACCTTGAATATAACAACGTGCATTCAATACCCAAGACTCGTGTATACCACTTTAAGAAAAGGAATGTAGGGTAAGCACTTAGAACCTCCTTATGACTGAAAGGAAAGTCGGCAAACTCCTTACCCACTATGCTATTACAGATACTGACAGCGCTAAGCCCACGTAGAGGGCAAGCAGGGACAGAATCTGTAAGCTGACACTCTAGACGGTACTGGATAAGGAATTTGGAAACAGTACTCACAAGGACCGGAATGACCACATGAATGCCAGTACTCACGAAGACCGGAAAGACCACTTGGATGTCCGTATTCACGAGGACCGGAAAGACCACTCAGAAGTCAGTACTAACCCACAACCCTGTAAATCAAACAAGAACCCAGAAGGCAGTAAAGGCAAAGAGTGAGGATGACTAAATACCTAAACCCAAGTCAAGAGGCAAGAAGGAATAGTACAGTGTGGAAAACAAAAGATAATCACACAGGGGCTAGTTACAACAGCTTCCCATAGCTAATAATAAAATAGGAAATAAATGTAAAAGTGTAAAGGAAAACATGGCATGGATCCCAATAGAAGGCAAGGATCAGGAGCAGTGAAAAACGATTTCAAAAGGGAAACTTTCCCACCCATCCAAGGTGAAAAGGCAGGAAACTAAACCTGTAAAGGAAAGATTAATGCAACAAGTCTTTCAGTAGCAAAGGGCAATTTCTAGGAAACAGTGAACACAGGCAATTGGGCTACAGCAAAAGGAAAGCTCAGAGAAAGGCTGCCTGCAGACAGAGAAAGGGAGAAAGGGATTTCCAAAAGGCAGAAATCAATTAGGCATACAAATACGAATTCCAGGACAAGGAACAAGAAACACTAACTAGAACTGGGCACAAAAACTAGGAACCAGGAACAAGGGACCAGTCACGACAGGAACGCTGCAACAATGACCAGCGCTGGACTGAAGCAGACTGAGGCTTTTAAAGCTGCTTAACGAGCACACCCCTCAGGCGTGTCGCCTGCTGCACCTGCAGCCACAGGTGTTGCCTATCCTCCACCCAGCCTTGTCCTGCAAGGGAGGAGGTGAGGCAGTGAGCCAGGCATTCTGGGAAGCATAGTCATTTGATTATAGTAGCAGTAGCATGCTGGCTGCCAAAAACCTGGAATGGATCCGGAAGGGAAGTAATTAGGGAAATAAGGTTTTAGCGCTCCCAATTCATCAGGACACTGTAGCATAAGGTTCGGAGGAAATGTCCAGTAGGGAAGAAGCCCCAAAACATGCCCCCAAGTGGCGGGAACGGGAGCGAAGGGAGCGAGCCGTGACACTCGTGTGTTGAGGGATCTTCGCAAAGGCTTGAAGTTTTCTTTGTTGCTGATAAGGGATCAGTAGTGGGTAGTAATCGACTGGAGGTGTTGATGACCCCCACTGGTTCACCGATTGTTCTTTCATATTTCTTTGTGATTGCTCTTATTGCCTCACTAGTGAGTCTAAATCTTGTGCCTGCTCCATTAATGTCGATTGAGGGAGTCATGATCTTTCTTTTTCCCTCCGATTTTGGTTCTTGGGCTGTCCATGTTGCCTTCAAAAGGTTATGATCACTGTGTTCGGTTCTTATCACCTCAAATGTTGTTGTGTTTGAGAGCAGGTTTCTGGAAACATATATATGGTCCAGGGAAACTTTGAGGTTGCCTAGTTCCCAAGTAGGGATGGGATTGAGTGTTGGAGAGGTCAGATAATGAAGATTGTGAAGATCAAGTTCGTCCTTAAGTACCTCCCAACTCTTGCCTCTCTGGTCGGATTCTCGTACTCTTGGAGGTCCTTGAGTTGCTGATCCATGGTTTACATCACCATTTTTTGGATTAGGTCCAATGGTTGCTAGGGTCAGATATAAGTCCCCGCATATTATAATATGATCGATGGCCATCGTGTTTGAACAAGCCTCTATCGTTTGGCCAATGTTTGCCAAGAGAGCTGATTCTTTCAGGGCTTTTGGGTTCCAATATATATTTATGACTAAATATAATATTGCTTTGTCCCGGTTTTTGCCAGCTGTAATCGTCTGCCCAGAAACCAAAGAGGCTAAGATGAATGGGCTGATTGACAGTGTTTGTTTAAGATGCAGACCACTGCAGGCTCTGACGGCTGTCAAGAGCCCTGCACTGGGCCTGCCTGTTGCGCCTAGTATCGCTGGTGAGAAGTCAATTTCGAAACCATCAATCGATGGCTTCTTTAAGAGCCACGTCTCCTGTAAGCAGAGAAGATCGAATGATCCCAAGTTCACATCGGTTTTGGATGTCAAGTGGGTAAACCCTTTTGTGTTCCACGAACCCATTGTTAAATTGCTATGAGTATGGGGAGTTCTTCTAGGATTGGCGTTTGTTTGTGGCTATCCTCTTTTTTCTGTTATGAGTGTTTCCGGGGTCCAGGCTCATCTAGTTTGTTCTTTGTTTTTTAGAGAGTATAGCAAATAATTTTGCGATTAAGTTGTCCTTCGGCTAGGGAGGTCTTGGTCGATTGTTGTCTTCCAGTTCGGCAGTGGGCCTTTCGGTAGACGTTCTGAATCCATGTTACTTAGTGTTTCATTGTCTCGCGTCTTGATGTTGTTTGAGTAGTTTTTTTGTCGATGTTGAGTTTTTGGTGTTTTGTGTGGCGAATCAAGTCTTTCCTTGTCACTGTTAGCTCGTCTCTCTTCTGTGATGGATTCCTTTCTGTAGTGGTTACCAATTGGCCTCCTTTCGTCAATGTCCTGTATTCTGATTTCAGAGTGGGTTTTGTGAGATGCATAGTGTGATACTCGATGACGCAAGGAACCAACCGGATTGCCCCCGAGCGCCCACATTTCGTCCAGGTCTTGTGCTCTGGCTCCAGAGTATGTTTTACGGGTGCATAATGTGACGCTCGAAGTCTTGAAGAGCTTTCAGCCTTGTCAGTAGGAGCATGTGCTTTACTTGGTTTGTGTTCCCTCCCTTTCGATCCAACTGGTGCTTGGCGAGAGTTATTCCTTTCGCTGCCTACTTCTTCAAGGTCGTAACCCAGGTCTCTAAGGGTTCTGGACTCGGCCTTTAGCTTACGTCTGATGCTTGGTGAGGATATGTGGATATATACACTGTCGATGGAATGAGGGCCCGAGAATTCAATGACATCGAGGTGGTCGGATGTTACTGATCTCAGTGATGGAACTTGGTGAAGTAGATCCATTATTGCAAATCTATTTAAAACCTGGTTGCCCTTTGATTTATGGCATGGTTGCAAGAAGAAAGAGCGGGTATCAGTTGTTCTGTTGTGTCTCGTTGGACGGGTACGTTTCCGTTCTCTATCAGAATGTCTTGGAGAGGTCGAACAGTAGGGTTCTCTTTTTTGATTGCGGTCTCTGGATTCTCTTTTTTGGTATGTTTGAACCCTGGATTTCCACGTTTTGGGAGTGTGGTTGTTGTTCCGATTGTTGGGTTCGTCCCATTTTTTGGTAAAAGAGGCGTGTCTGGGTTTTTGCCAGACCAGGGTCTTTCGTTTCTGCTCTTCCTCCGTCCTGAGGGGTGAAGTTGTTGGGTCCAAGAGTCTGATTTTTTTAGGAGGAGTGACTTTATCATGGTTCCGATCGAAGGAAACCGTTTTTCTTTTAGTTTTACAATTGTTGACAGATTTCGGGTCTTTGGCCAGCCATTGAGATGACAGTTCAAGAGTGTTTTCCATTAGATCGCTTGCTGTTGGAGAGCGAGATCTATTGCTGTTTGGTTTAGGACAGTTGTTTTGGATGGCGTTTGGTATGAGTGGTTTCGTTGCAATTTTGATGTACTTTCTTTTTGTTGAGAGTGAGGAATTTTTCTTGGCCTTAGAATGGTCCGTGCCAGTTTGAGCTGAGCAGTTGTCCGGGTGTTTTGTTTCGAGGCTGGGGCTGTAGATGTAGATGGTTCATCTGCAGAAACCCTGAGATCCTGTTCTTTGTCATTAATTATGCAGCCATTGAATGCTTTTGTCTTATTTAGTGGGGGTATTGAGAATTTAAGAGTGGTTTGGTTTCCATGGGTTGAGCCTTCATAGGTCTTGTTTGTCGAGCCTGATGTAGTAGTTTAAAGAGGAAGTCTCGAGTTCCGATTGTCTGACGACGTGGTAACTTGAAAGCTCTTGGCTGATGCAGCTGGGGGAGGCGTGCTTTCCTTGTCGGCATTTCCTGCTTTAAAATGAAATGTTTTCTCTTGTAAGCGGTCGACTTGAGTTTGTACAGACTTTGTTTCCAGTTGTTGTTGGTCCCTTGTTTGTGTACTGGCTTCTTTAGTAGACGTCTTCCTATTTTCTGTTTCTGAAGTAATAAATCCTTCTAAGTAGGTTAATTTTGTCTTTTTGCGGATGCTGCCAATGTTACTTGGTCCTTTAGAGTGTCGTTGAGGGATTCATACAATTTAGTGAACTGAGCTAAAGCTATAGTGATAGCTGACATTATCGTCAGTAGATCCGCTTTTTTGTTTGGGGTGTCTTTACCAGAATCTCCCATGATTTCACTTTGTCTCCTGTTCTTCGGTGGTGTACTTGGAGTTAGATGCTTCGAAATTTGAGCTTCTTGCAATCTGTTGGTCATTGACGTTTTGGTTAGTGTCGAATGTGCCTGATGTGGAGTTGCCTGCGTAGGTTTTGAAGGCAGATGTTGCATTATCGGTCTATAAGATTTGGAGTTTGGTAAGTCTAGCTTCTTGATTGTTGGACAGAGGTCATTAGTCTGTGGTTGGTTAGTGGATGTAACTGTAGGTTCTTGCATCACGCTGTGAAGTGAGTTTTCTTTAAGCGGATTTGGCTTGTTGATGATGTATGTGGATGCTGAGAACTGTGAGAAGTTTTCTGGTGTATTTGGTTCCGTATCCTTTAATGCTGGGGGTTTCCCAAAGTGCCATATTTTGTTAGTAGATAGTTAGGGGCTCAAAGCAATTGGGTTGGGAGAGTTTGTGTTGAAATTTTGCCTCATCAGAACGGCGGGAGAGTGAGTATGGTCATTATCTTCCAAGGTCCCTTCCAGAAGCCCTGCGTCAGAAATCTCACTTTTCCCAGTGATGGCCCTTTTCCCTTGCTTGCTGAAGAATTTGTCTAGAGTGCTCACTGATGGTTTCTGGGCCTCTTTGTTCCGATTTGTTAGGGCAGACGGCAAATTGTTTGCTGGTAGTCTGTATGTAGGAAGTTTGGTTTTTGGTGTTTTGACTAGTTTTACTCTTTCCGCCTTCGTAGCCAAATGTATTGCCTTCCTTTGGATTGGGTCTTTTGTTGACGTTGTGTTAGTTTTTGGTAAATGATCCCTCTCATTAAACCCAAGTGATGCTACCTTTTGGGTAGTTGGTGTGGGTGTAGGATCGTCGTTTATGAAGCTGTCGCTTTCTGAGTTCTCAATTGTTGTGTAAGAACAGTCACCAGACCAAACAGTTTTTAAGTTTCCCATGCTGGATGGGGGGCTGGCTAGATCCTCCCTAGCCACCACCAGATGGATCTCAATAGCGATTTTTATTATGTTTCCCTCATAACTAGAGGCATCCTTATTGATCACTTTTTTAGGGTCACTAACCAGATTAGTGTTAAATGTGATTGGACACGCAGAGTTCCCAACCAGATCTGCGAGAATCGGAGAGTCTGCCACGGGGTTTCCCCCATCCAGTTCGGGGAGGAGTGTTCCTTTGTTTTCCATGGCTAAGCAGGATCGCGTAGGTAACCTCCCCCCCTCTCTGAGTCTGTCTGCCGCTCCCGGGCCAGAAGGGCCGTGTGGAAGCAAACAGCCTTCGTGAGGAGGATCTTCTTCGTGGGCCGCCTTGTCACCGAGAGGAGCCCCTCCTCCGTCCGTTATGGGTGGCAGGAGCCTCGAAGGGGGCTCAGACAGAGTCTCGAGAACTCGCCTGCGTGGCGTCCAGGAGAGGTCGAGCCGGAGCTCCCAGACCTAACGGTGTGTGTGAGTTGGGCTGAGGGAGCAAACCGACCCTTTTGTGGTCAGCTTCGCAGGTCGCTGCGGCGGGTGGTCGAGCCGACGCTCCCAGACCGGCCGCTAAGTTTGAGGCCGCTTTCGGACTCAAGGCAGCCTCAGCGTTTGCAGCACCCGGCTCCTCATCTCCCGGCAGTCGAGCCGACACTCCCAGAACTGCCGTGGATTAGAGGGGAGCCGGGTGTATTGACTCAACGTCAGCAGGGGCTCCTCCCTGCTCCTCTGTTCCTGTGGGTTGAGCCGACGCTCCCAGACCTACCAGAGGGTGTAGGGGGGCCTGATATGTCGGGTCCTCGTCAGTGATGGCGGCTGCCTGCTCCGGTGTTCTTAGAGATCGGGCTGACATTTCCGAGCCTGCCGGGGAGTGAGGGGGGGCCCGGGATGGCTTGTCAGTCTCGGCCGTGTCACCCTTCTGCATCGCCTCTCCTGGGAGTCGAGCCGACGCTCCCAGACCTCCCAAGGGGAGCGGAGCGGCTTGGAGCCGCGGGTTCGCGAGGCAGTGAGTACCTTCCGATTTGGGTCCTTTGGTCGGTCGAGCCGATGCTCCAAGACTTCCCTGACTGTGGGGATTTGACAGAAGTTTATAGGTTTGTATGGAGGACAGAAGCGACCTTGAGGCCTGTGATTTCTTGCTTCTTGAAGGATTTTTGTGGGGGCTGCGGTGCTCCAGCCCGCTGTCTTCACTGCGGGTTCTCTGGCTTCTTAGCCAGTGACCTTCCTCCTCAGCTACGGTTGCGGGAATAGCTTGGTTCATGTTGCTGTTGCTGTGGGGCCTGTCCCGGCGGTCCAGGCGCAGACTGCCATGGACTGCCTTGACTCTGCAGCCTTGACTCCGCGACCCGCTCCGCGGATAGATGGGTGTTTTATGGACACACCTCCGAAAAGAAACAGCACTGTAGACAGACTGCCACGGACTGCCTTGACTCTGCAGCCTTGAATCCGCTATCTCTAAACCTTATATTCTAACACAACCAAGTGTTGAAAGGGAGAGTGCATTTATAATTCCATTTCGTCTTTAGTTTCGGGGTTATAAGAGAAACTTATGTGTTCAATATAGAAAGACATACAAAATAATACCAATATTTTGAAATAAATAATGAACTTCTATCCAAAATAACAAACTTTGGGAGACCGTGAAAAACAGCTCACCAGAAAAACTAAAATCTCTTAGGGAAGAGATCTGGTTCCAATTCCCAATATCACAACCTTATCTTCCATCTCAATGACACAACATTCTCATAACCAGGTGCTCTCCCCAACTCTTTTCCCCATCTTTTCATTCTCCATTTCTGGACTTGTGCCTCCTCAAATGTCATACTCTTGCACCTCCACCCCACTTCTACTCACTCCTCGCAGGCTTCTGCCTTGCTGCTCAGGTTCCGCATCGATTTACGCCTTCCTTAATGTCTCTACACCTCTCCACCAACTTCTCTTTACTCTTAAGAATTTCTTCCAAACTCATCTTCCTTATCCTACTCCCCTTCTCCTTCTCCTTCCAACCTCCTCCTTATTGTGCTCCTCCACCGCTCTTTCTGTAATCTCCAACCTGCTTTTCCTCTCTCCAGTTATGTTTATCCTGTCTTTCTCAGCCTTCTTCTCCTCTCCACTTCTTTTCTATGCTGCAAGCCAACTCTCTCCAATCTTCCTTTTCCTCCATGAATGCCTCTTGCCTCTGCCTCCAACATCCCTTCACTCACTAACTCCTAACTATGACCACCCTGACTGAATCACCCTTCCCTTAAATAGGGAAGTGGCCCCTGCCATTGGTCTGTGCCCTTCCTGTTAGGTTCACTTATGGACCCTTCTTACCTCCCACGTATGTTTGGTGTAATGTAATTATTTTGTGGGTGTCAGCTGAGGGCCAGGTAATGTGGCTGCGGAATGCAACATTGCAGTGGGAGCCATTTTGAGGCTTAGGACTCACAAAACAGATGAAGCCCAATTATACAGAGAGAGGTACATTTGGGCTTAATATAAAGCTTATTTGAGGGTTATCTGCCATTTTGGATTCATGGTATTCTGTTCTTCATGCCTGGTGCCAACAGCTGGCCTGCCAACTGGCCACCCTCTGCCACAGCCCCACGGGACTGTGAAAGCCTTCCTGGAAACTCACCCTCTCCAAGGGAAGTCCCTAAATTGATCTGAAAATTCTGGGCTCTGCTAGGTGAACGTGCACCCAAAGGCACATATTCTGGTTCTAGCAATACAAGGCTTCTTAAAGGGTTTAGAGTGCAATGTGGGTCCCATGTGGAGGTCAACTGCTAAAGCCTTTAAGGACTTCATTAAAAAAAGCATCTACATCAGAGTGGCTAGTTCCCAGTGCGTGGTATGTATCATGCAGGAAAAGAACTGAAGTAAGAAGGCACAGGTGGGCTCTATAAATATACTTGGGTTGTGACGGACAGCACCAATCTCCTTATGATGTGCCAGGTTGAAGTCAATCCTTCAACCCATGGCGATTTACCAAGTTCAGTATGCACCTGGAGAATAATATGTGGAGTTTGGCGGAGGAAGGTATCCCTTAGAAGGTCAGATCGGTTTCCCATATGGCAGCAGGCCCAGTGTTGGGAATAGATTGAGCACCACATAGAGAATAGTCTAGGAGGTTTCGGAACCTACCATAAAATGAACCAATAACCCCAGGATGATCAAAAGTGCAGACGAAGTTATGCCAGGCAAAACCCAACCAAGTTATTTTTCTTGAGCATAGCAAAGGATTCCAGTAACAGGTCAGGTGCTAACAATGTAGGATGTAGAACAAAGTCTGTCTCTAGTCTGAACAGTAAACTCATGATTGATGATTGAAAGATGTTTTCATCCACTCTCCTATAGATCAAACAGTGCTGTAAAATGTATGCTGAGAAGCGTCTGGCTCCTACTGCAGAGAAAATTTAGGCATCAGTTCAAAGAAGCAACAGTTCTGGAAAACAACTTTGTGTCTCTGTAAAGATCTTATGTTTAGCAACGATTAGTACTCAACTTCTCAGTAACATAAGCAACTTATTTGAAACAAAATGTTACAAACAAATGTTTTGTGTGTTCCAAAAGAATAAAAAGGACATTTCACATTTAAGAAGCAGGGAATTACCTCAGCGAACGTAACCAGAAGAGGATCATATGGAATGTTTTCTGGCGGGCGTTCCCACTGTATCTTGTGCTTAACAGAGCCATGGACCAACCTAGCACACAAAAATAAAAAGCTCTCCATATTTACTAACTATTTTGCTAGCGGGTAGAAATTTGGTTTACTAGTTTTGTTGAGACCAGATCAACTCACCAGATAGTGTCTAAGGAAAAGAAATAAAACAGCAAATGTATCAATACATACAATAATACTGTATGCAAGAGAAGGGTTCACTAAATTATTTGTAAAAAGGATTATAAAGCAAGCACAATCCTGTGCATTTCCACAACCACCTCCTCCCCTAAAGGAAAGACCTTTAAGCGGGGCAGTTTCAATGACTTCACTAAGGCATCAAAGCTAGTAAGATGTGAGTGTGAAATGGTGTGTGTCCAGTCCTATGCAAGTCCATACATATTTATATATTTATTTTGTATGTCCCCACCTGCAAGGTATACCTCCTTTAGAGTATATGGCAGCAAATGCGGAAGGGGCTTTCTGATGATCTGAAAACTAAAATTAGGAAACAAAATAATTAAATGCACACACACACACCAACAGAATGTATCTTTGTAACGATTCATTGCTAAAAAAGAAAACACAGACATAAATGTCCTACCTAATAAAGGCACAATTGTGATTCTTTTCTTATTTCAAATGTAGACGCAGTGGATAAACTAATTTAGGGATGACATGTCATAACATTTACTAAGGCAACAGTAGGTCTTCTTAGAGGCATGCAAGTAGGGACTCAAATTCCAATTAAACCTAGGGCAAAACAATTGATGTTGCACAAATTAAGTCCAACAATCAATAGTAAGCATTGGTAGGAAAGTAATCACAAAGTTGGTCCATTTACTTTGACTTATTAAGGAAGGCTAATGGTGGGCAAGAGTAAATAGTTAACCTGTTTTCTGGAAACATTTGCTTCAGGCCCACCTCACCACGGACTGACCCAACATACCCAGTTGTTCATAGAGCGGGGAATGCCTTCCCCATCTATGCATTTGTCTTTTCAGTAAAATAAGCAACTCTGATTTGTCTTTTCAGTATCCACTTGGGAAAGTGTTATAGTTTTGAGAAACAACCGTGTTCTTCCCACACTACATTTTGTGCAACTGCTGCACATCCAAGATTAAATAAATTTCCACATGAGAAAGAGGTGTGTTGATCCAGATTCTCCATACATCTGGGTGGTCAGGGTGTAAACTGTGTGGTCACCAACATGCCAATTTCGCAAACGCATTTAGTCTTTGCAGGATCATTATTTCACACTTCAAGTAAAATAAACAAAGCACAGCCAGAGCAATCTGCAAATGATGGCTTTCAACGTGTTCTTGCTTACGCAAAGCTCTATCAGCATGCTTCCATTCTCATATCTAACCTGGGAAAATAGGTGAAAAGACACTGTGGAGGTAAAGGAATCCCTGTAGGTGCCAGCCAAACTCCCTGCACTTGAAACGCAGAGCAAGAAAGACTCCTCTTGTCCTAGAGCCCCTATAGTGGGGCTTACAGCACCCAGAGAAGCCCAAAGCAGCCTGAACTCCTTTCTTGCTGCTTCGAGCCATCTTCAATCTGATTTATTTAGTGTTTGACACCTGCAAACTGAGCCAGGACACACTGTGCTGCTTTTGGCACTCTTCCAAATCTTCAAAACGCTGCTTGAAAACTTTGAACCAGTTCAATGCTGAATTGCACCAAAAGCACTCAGCTCGAACACCAGCTCAGCACTGCAGACGCCTTTGACTTGCCAAATCTTCGAGGACTGCATCGAATCAAATCAAACAAAACTCGTCTCAACTCTACCCCCTTTTGGAAGCTGTGGTGTCACGCGCTGACTTGACCCAGCAGTAATGTTGTCGATCCAGCTTGACTGCTGATCTAAACCCGTTGGACCCTTCGAACCAGCTCTGCTCCAACGCTGCATCAAAGAGCACAGAGCCCTGTCTCGTAGCAGACTCTACACAGACTTGTCACTTGGCCCAACGCACCCCACTGCATCTCAAAACCAGTTTGACAACAAGGATAGCACCACAAGGACAGCACAGAGAAACAATGCATGACACTGCCGAACTAATGAAGGTTAAGGACAAGCCGTTGAGCTGCCCTGTCCCGTGGTCCATTTCCTGGGACAATAGTTTTTTTTAACCGCCTTTTGAAACTTTCATTGAAAAGACATACACTATAAAGTGGCGTTGCTGCAATTGCTTGCCTGATCACCCCAGCTCAAGTACCCAGAGTGCTATTCTCTACAAGTTCCAACGAGAAATGATAGGACAACACCATAACCTGCCTTTGATGGGAGCAATAAATGACCAAAAACATGAAAAACAAAGATAAACCACACAGGACCAATCTAAAGTGTACCTGTGCAAAGCATCAATAGCATTATTAGATGCCTCATGTTATTTCACCCAAAAACAATTCACATAGACATTGCTTATAAATATGACATTCGTTGTCTTTTTAATAATCCACAATGTAAAACATGACAAACCTCAGGTAATACACATCATTACATCATTGTTACAGGTAGATATTATATATATGTATTACAGGGCCTGCAGTAGCGGCCCTGTACTTAAGGTTAAGTTGCTCAACCCACCAAAGGAAGAGCGTTTTTTGGGTGCCATATGACGAATACTCACCAAACTTGGCAAAACATGTATATGGCCACCTCTTCGCGAGGTTTGCTGCTCTTTTGTTAAGATTTGGGGACAAAGTTAGAGGGGGGGTCCCAAATCTTTTGAAATACTCAGAAACAATTTTGCTCATGCCTACAGCCCAAACAGCTGGACGGATTTGCACCAAACCTGGCCACCCCTTAGTGGCAGTTTGGTACCAAAAGTGTGCTTTTGCAAATTTGGTGTAAATCCATCTAGTATATATTTTTTAAATGGCCCAGAAGTTGGTTAAAATATATATATATTGTATCTGAGTCCGGTCAGCAGACTCATTACCCGATTCAGATTCCGTGAACACCTTTGACCCAACCAATCAGAGAGCCGCGTAACATCGTACGCGCATGCTGATTGGCTAATTAAAAATGTGAGGTGCGTCAAAACATTTGAAACGAACACCATGTTGCATTCATGAACTGTGCCGGTAGTTTATGAACATTGCAGTAAAAACAATTTTTTCAAAAACACATTACACTTGTCAAACTAATGAAAGAATCTCTGGGAAGGTGAAGGGTGATGAGGATGGCATATGGTTATAAAAAGCCTAAAATCGGGTGTTTTTTCTTCTCCGAAGTCCGCAAACATCTCAGATGTTCGGGCGGGTTGCTGGGATGTTCCCAAACGTGACAAAAGTTCGAAGACATCCATACATATTTCTGCATTATAGGGTCGGTGAAAAGCTGTTTCTGGATGGCTTATAACTTTGGCACCACTCAATGAAACTACATGAGATTTTGCAATATCATTTTAGACCCAACTTGAATGCTCCTGAAAAGTGTGGTACAATTTTGGCCAAGCAGGGGGGGGGGGCAAAATGTTTGAACGTTTATAAATTTGGTGCCGATTAACAAATCTGAATACGAGTTTGCAAAATGATTTTAGACCCAACTTTGAATGTTTTTGCAAAGTTCGGTGGGATTTTGTCAAGAGGGCGAAAATTAGAGCGGGGCTCTCAACATTTCGAGATGGCTTTTACTGTTAGTGCCGTAGGAGGAATCTGCACAAAAGATTGCACACAGATTATAGACTCATCCTTCAATGCTTGTACAAAGTTTGAATGGATTTTGTCAAGTGGTGGCTAAGTTATATGACTATTTATTGTACGTACATTTTGACCTTTGCACACAAAAAACATAGACATTTGCAGTAAACTGCGAGGAGCATTGGCAAGGACCAGAAAGCAATGTGTCTGTTTTCTTTTTTGAAAAGCGTCATAAAGTAGGTACAAACAAATAATGATATACCTTTGGTGACTCAGGTATAGTCTGTGGCAAGGGCTAGTGGTCAGATTGTCCGGCACTGGGATTAAAGTGGGCATGGCCAACAGGAAACGGTTATGTAGTAACGTTTTTTAAAATCGGGATGCATTTGAATTGGAAAAGAAATTCTGCTTGTGGCTACAGCCCGGAGTGCTGGACGGGATTGCAGCAAATTTGGACAGCAAGGACCTGAAAGCATGGTTTTGCAAATCTGTCTTGTGCTTTATTTTTTCCAAAGTGTAAAAATGCAAGTACAAAAAATTGTGATATAACTTTGGTGCTTGGGCAGTGGGCCTGGCCCTGAGCAAGGACAAATGTGTGATTTGCTTATTGGGCATGTAGCACGGCGGATGCCCATACCCCATGGATTGTGGAGACTCGCCATGGCTGCAAGCCATGAGCACTGGTCATTGGTTACATTATGTTTATGTTTATTGTGTTTATATAGCGCTTTACACCAAAGCGCTTTACATTATAACAACAAGGATACAATAAAAACAGTAGAAGTGATTACAAAATATGAATCAAACCTGTAATAAAGCAAGTAGAACAATTTGCCAGTGAAGATAAACGAGGGAAGAGGGGGTGGAGAAGGGGAAGGAAGTGGGAAACAGTAAGTGGAATAAGCTAAGGGCGAGAGAGGAGGAGAGGGGACTTAAGAGGAACGGAGCAGGGAGAGAGAGGTAAGAGGAGGAGGGTGAAAAGGGGGGAAATGGGAAGGAGGGGATAAGAGTATTATGAGGGCATAGTGGAGACAGAACTAGGATGCAGTGTAGACGAGGTTGACAACAGGGGTGGTTTGGTGGGGCTGGGGTCTTGGTCAAGCCTCATGCCCAGGGATATTCAACCATGACTTGCAACCCCAGCATGCGCTGCTGATAACAACACACATCAGCATGCGTTGTAAAGGAGAAATTACCTTACCGTAATGTTCTTTCTATGGATTTTTCTCCCGCAAATTCATCATCATGATAGATATTCCATCTAGCTTCACTGCTTTGAAAACATTTTGCCAGGGGGTGTAGTGGACCTCGACCCTCGGCCGCCGATCGTTGATCTGACTTGTCAGGCTCTCGATCGGCGACTCTGGACGTGACGTCAGGCATCATACAAATACGGTGTCACTATGTTCCACACCTCAGTTCTTGTAACTTTTCCCATTGCAATTAACGCTGCACAAGAAAAACCACAGGAGAGGGCTAACCAGCCATTACAACATTAACAAGGGTACACCCAACAGGGTGACTCCACAGCTATGTGTGAAGAAAAATATATCTATATTTTTTTTTTTTTTACAGAAAACGGTCATCTCAGAGCCATACCAGATCCCTTTTAACTTGGACAGAAACGACCACCCACAGAACTTTGAGCGGGGATGGATGGGAGAATCTGTGGGAGAAGAATCCATAGAAAGAACATTACGGTAAAGTATTTTCTCCTTCAATGGATTGCTTTTCTTCTGCAGATTCCTTATCATGATAGACTACCCAAGCAGTTAGGACAACAGAGGTGGGCAGAAAGATTTAAACCAGCATATTCTGCAGAACTGCCCTACCAAACCTAGCATCAGCTCCCTGTGCACTGTCCAAGGCATAGTGCTTGGTAAAGGGATGTAAAGATGACCAAGTGGCTGCCCAGCAAATATCCCTAACAGGGACTCCTCTCTGGTGGGCTGTGGAGGCTGAGACCCCTCTGGTCAAGTGTGCCCTGATATTTGCTGGAAGCTCCTTGCCTGCCGATTAGTAACACTCGGCTATGCACAGAATAATCCACAGTGACAGCATTTGCTTAGTGACCGAAAGGCCTTTTCTAGACAAGGAATGGGCCACAAACAGCTGGTCCGATTTCCTAAACTACGACGTACGGGCAACATAGACATTTAACAATGTATTCAGATCAAGGCGATGGCAATGCTCCTCCTCCTTAAAGGGTTGCATAGGGGGGTAGAAGACAGGCAAGTCAATGGACTGGGACAGATAAAATTCTGACACTACCATAGGCAAGAATCCTGGCCTGACTTCAAAAGAGACTTTCTCGTGAAAGAACTTCAGGAATGGAGGTTTGCAGCACAAGGCTTGCACATTGCTAACCCTCATTGCAGACCTGATTGTGACCAAAAGGCAGTTTTAAGGGACACCAGAAACTTGTTGAGAAGGGCCTTCAGCAAATGGGACATGACCAGAATGGTGAAAAATTAACCTTGGTCTGGGGACCTCTTCAACACAGACAGGGCCGCCAAATACCGTTTCACTGTGGCAACCTGAAGACCTGAAGAGTCTAGTGACAGAAGAAACTCCATCACTGTACTGGTGGGGCAAGCAATAGGGTCAGTCTTGCATTCCCTGCACAACGCCTCAAATCTTCTCCACCTGCACACATACAGAGTTTTAGTAGAAGGCCTGCATGCAGCAAGCAGTACCTGAAGCACTTCCTCTGAGAGGTCCCAGTCATCATACCTCATCCTCTCAAGAGGCACGCATGTAGGTTGAGGGAGTCTGGATGCTGAGGCAACCGGTGAGGCGGACAGATGGTCAGATCCAGGAGAAAGAGAGTACCATGTTCTCCTCACCCAATACAGGGCGATCAGGATCATGGATGCTCGAAATCTCTTCAACCTCCTGAGAACCCAAAGAATGACAGGAACCGGAGGGAAGTTCAAATCCAACAGAAACATGTTCCCTAGTGCACCATTCACTGGGAATCCCCTTGAACAAAACAGCTTGCATTTCCTGTTGGACTCTGTGGCGAACAGATCCCCTGAAGGGGTTCCCCAGAAAGTGAAGATCTCCTCTAGGACTTCCGGGCACACGTCCCACTCGTGTGAGACCATGCTCTGCCTGCTCAGATGACCCGCCAAGGTGTTCTCTGTCCCTGCTAGATGAGTTGCTGAGACCGAGATTTGGTTCTTTCTCAACCAGAACCACAGCTGAATTGCCTCTGTGCAGTGTGGGCGAGAGTGCACAACGCCCTACTTGTTGAAGTAATGCATGGCCACCGTGTTGTCTGTCAGGACGAGGATGTGTGTAACAAAGTGGATATCCGTAACACCAAAGGTAAGTTTCATGATGGTTTATTGTCCTGGTCCTGTACTCCATCAGTAAACACACAGGATGGTAGGGGACATAGATAACACGAAATCAAAAAGGCAACACCGGGCTCACGCCCACACCCATACTTCTCAGCTCTCTCTCTCAGTCCAACGGTCAACCAGTAGAACACACCAACCCTCACATTCCACCAGCTCATGACATCACTACACTGCTACTCCAAGCCACATTACAACACCTCTCCCTCCCTAGGAAAACACAACAGAATGAAAAAGGTAACGCGACCAGCACCAAACCCCAATCATCCAAACACAAACACAGTACCAGAAATCCCGCACACAGCGGCTGCCTATGTCTAGAACCCCCTGGCAACCCAAAACAAATAAGGAACCACACGCATAGGGAACCATTCACAGGCCAACCGGACCACATAGAAAATGCCAACGGCACACTCACTCCCATGACAACAACATGCTACGACCTTCGACACCAACTCCCCATGTCACTAGACTATCACCCTCGAGGACTGAAAACAATAAACTGTGCACTTACGCCTGTCGCGAGCTGCCCCTCAGAACCTAGGGCTGCCACCCCTAGACATACTATTGTTAGAGAACACTAACACAACTACCTAACCAACTTACCCTCCTACGCACCAAACACCTTCCACTCCGGTCTGCCCCCCAGAGTCTCAGAGCTGCCCCTCTGAGCACAACCCAACCGCTCCCTAAACAGAGCAACAACAAATGCCCAACAGCAACCGAGGGACCCACAAACCACAACTCTGATTGGAGTACCACAAAAGAAACCGCATTCACAATCCTCCTCCACAACCACTAACCCATTGGCCATTTTCTCCCTCACATCAGTAAAACCACCTGATTTACCAAACTAGAAATCAGGAGGGAAACTGCACGACCTCAGATCCAACATAGTAACTTACCCCAGTTCAAAACCAGGTACTATGGAAACACTGGCAAAACTGGAAAACACCCTCAACCATAGTGACCTACCTCGGCCTCTAGACCAAGCGCTACAAAACAACAGGAACTTAAATACATCCTCAAGCATAGCAACCCGCCTCAGCACTTAAACCAAGAGCTATGAAACACAAATGAACAACACTACTCTGAGAAACAACACTCATAACGACCTACCCTGATATTGCATCAGGCACTATGACCACCGAACAACAGTGCATTAAGTCCACCACAACACTCAGGAATCAGGCACTCTGAACACCCCTAACTGGACCACACGCAAGATTTAGTTCCATCACTAAACACAAATGGGCAATCCAACCGAACACACAGACATAGCGACCTACCCTGGAACTAAAACCAGACACTTCCGGCAAAGACAACACCTACCACTCTAAACTGCTCCAACGCACCCTCACAGACATAGCGACCTACCCTGGCACTAGAACTAGGCACTATGGACCTCAATTCTTAAAACACGCGCCCCACACGTCCACCAACTTATTGTACTCGCAACTATACACTACACTTCTGTCGGGGAGAAATTCTGCCGGGGTCGGCCGGGCCGTCCGCAGACCTCCGGGCAGGGAGGCCCCAACTCCTCCCGTATATCCCAAAAGAGATAGAGTATGAGACACACGCAAGAAGCAAGGTGACTCTGCTGTTTATTAGACAAAACGGCAGGGATGGGTCAAGGAGCGTACGCGTCCGTCCTGACACACACACAATCGTGGGGCTCGCAGGCCCTTTTTACCTTAGTATGACGCGTTACTTGCGTCACCTTACAAAGTTTAACAAAAAACCTACTTCCACTCTGGATTGGTTACTCGAGTGGTAGGGTTAGTATAGCATACATATAGAGAACGGTGTTAGTGGTTGAGGGTTAGTCAGGTGATATACTTGGGCTGTCCCTTCAATTTGATACATGAAAATTGTTACATGAAGACCTCTGAGGATTGGTCAATGTTAATGGCGTCAGTGATAAGAGCCCCATGTTATGATTGGTCCGCTCGCGAGCCTCCCAAGCTGGGACTATCGCTGTTCCCAGCTCGCGGTGCACCTGTAATTTGCAACAATGTTTTACTATGGGTAGGTGTAAACAATGTGAGGATTTATTCATATGTTGGGAGGTCGACTACTCCCACTGCTGCAGATGTCCAATGAGTCTTTTAATTGTATCTGCCTGTGTCTTGAAACGTGGGATTCAGGCGTCTCCTTCCTCCTGGGCTTGGCATTCTGTCAGGTTTGGCTTTGTCACGTGAGGTGGGACCGTGTTTGAGGCAGAATTCAGCACAATTAATATTGTTTTTCCCACTGTGTGCCTGGTTTATCTTGCAGGTGCGACCTTGGCGTTGGCTTGCGGCGTGCGAGATTGCAACATCGTGCCCTTGGCGGTGTGCTTTCGCCGGGCTCATTCTGCAGGGTCAGCAACCGAGCTCTTGCTCATTCAATGTTCATGGAAGCTTTTGCTTGCGGCCTACTTGGGCCTAGTGCATAGGTGGAACCGTTTGATGCAGAGCGCTTTAGGTTACGGTATCATATTGCCCTATCATCAGTATCGTGTCTTCGTTATATTCTTCATTATGGTACATGGTTCTTAGAAGAAGCGTGAGCAAGCCTTTTTAGATAAGTTCATGATGCGTCTTGCGTTCCTGCATTTTGAGAGCCTATGTGGAAAATAATAAAGATGCACGTCCGTGAGTATGTCTGTCACCTACGTCATAGCACTGAGTACAATCTTCGTGTGGATTGGTGTGGGAGTGTCCGGTGTGCATGTTTGCACAGATGTGCTGACCGTTGGCTAGGTCGTCATGGCATCTCTAACGACGTGTTGATTTAGTGCTGGATGGTTCAGTCGAGTCCATCCATGCCACAGGTGTCGGCATGTGCAGGGCAGGCTGGTGGGCACATCCGTATGTTCCTGTACCAGGGTATTTGGTCGTCTGGTAGATGGGCAAACTCTTCTCGTGGTGGGTGTCTGGGCCGTGATCCTCTAGGCCAAGCGCGAGAGGGGAAGGGCGGGAGCCTGTTCTTCCATTCTCCCACTTCAGTCCCCCCTCTGGTCGACTTTGTCGACCACAAACATATCCTTTTCTTTATCTCCTCTTACTCTCCATATTTTAGTTATTCCTCCCAAATGTCCATAGTGGTTAACATGGTCTTCAAATGACCAATACATATATTCACAGGTTCCTCCAGGAGTGCAGTATACCCATTTCCCTATGTAGCTCTTTGGGTTTCTTGGGTTTTCGAGCCTTACAGATGGTGGGTCCAGGTGGTTGGTGATGATTTGTTTGCGCAACTTCTCTCTCTCTTTTATTATCGTGCCTGTGTGTTTGCCGTCATCTGTTGGCATCAAGAGGTGCATACCAACCATTTCGATCATCTCGTCTATGGTGCGTGCCTTCCGGGCCTTCCAAAATCTTATTATGATCAGTGTATCTCCAGCCAAAATAGTACATCCAACTATAATCTTCAGTCCATCTGACAGCCAAGATGGCATCCATGACCATAATATTGAAAACCAGCTCTCATCCTTTTTCACACCTTTACTTTCATCCATCATTTTTGAGTGCATCTGGGTCAATTGTAAAACTGCTTCTGTCAGTGTACCATTGTCAGCATCGTTGGCAGGGGTGAATGTGCAGCATGATTGTCCTATCTTAGCGCAAACTCCTCCTTCCATTGCTGTGAGGAGGTCCAGTACATATCTGTTCTGAAGCGCTACCATCCTCACAGCTCGCAGTTCCTCTTTTATTGCGTTGAATCCATTCACTGTAGAGTTAATTGTCATCATTAGTTCCCACCTAGTTATCTGGAGCCATTTTGCGTTTGCGTAAGCCTGTAGTCCCGGATGTATTATTGAGGAGAAGAACATTGCTGCTCTGCTGAATAGTCTGTGTTCTGGCGGAATTGAAGTGAGTGCTGTTTCCGACCTTCCCCACAGGTAATTTCCTGTCAGAGGTTCTCCTTGTCTTTTCTTTCTATTCAGGACAGTATTATTGCTGTTGGCTTTGTTCTCTGGCCCCTTCTGAGGTTGTACAGATCTCTTCTTCCTTTTGTTCCCTTCATCCATTTTGGGGAAGTTCGCCATATTGACATGTTTCTGGGGTACCACTAGTGATGGTACATTAACGTGTACTATTGTGCATACACCATTCCACAGAGGGGGCAGTGTATGGTATGCCTTGTCTCCACAGGCCCAGTAATGGTCCATTACTACTGCTGTTCCTGCTCCCCCCTCAGGTAACTCCATCACGCTTTCACAGTTGGTGTTGTATCCTACGTCCACTTCTCCTTTATGTTGGTAGCATACCTTAGACGCAGTTAGCGGCAGTATTGTTATTGGGTCTTCATCCTTTTCCATCCACGTGAGCATGGGTACGTACTTGACCCAAGTCACCCAACATCTATGGTTGTGTCCATCAATAGTTGAAATATTTTCTCTTGTTACCATGTTGCTGCCAACCACTCCTATGTCCCATTTGTTGTTCATGTACACCTTCCCTGTTGTTATCACAAGTGGTCTTTCCCAACATCCGTTTTTACCAGGGACTTCAGTGGCGTACCAATCACATGGTAGGTACTGCAGTGTTACTTTCTTTGTTTCTCCTTTTTCAGGACCACTTGTTATGTATTTGAATCCTTCAGCATGTAAACTGCTCTTGTGGTAACTCAAATAAGTCTTAAGGAAGTTGTTTTCATATGGATATGTATCTCATGTTTTCCACACCAGATGCACCACTGTCCCTTGAAATCTTCCTTTCGTCTGGAACAGTGCCAGGTATATTATACATCGTGCTATTTTTTCATCTATCTCCGTGGCAACAAATGTTCGAGAAGCGCTCATGGCGTATGGAATCAATGAGCAAACGTAGCAGCTGTCTTCTGTTGTCTGTTTACCTATGTGGGTCATGTGTTGGTACCATATGTTGTTTGAGATGTGTGCTGAATCTTGTATGTAGTTGTCAATACCTTTATTATCTGAGTATGTGCTGCGTTTAACTCTATTTTTCTTGTGTGGGATTTTACTAGTACCACCTGACGTAACCCCTGTTGCAGCTGGGGGTGGGGTGCATTAGGTTTGGGTACAGCAATAATATCAATAGCATAGCTGTACTGCCATACAGAGGCAGCCAAGAACCCGGTGATCATTAAAATCCCTATCAATTTTATTACAAATGCTAATTTCACCGGCATTTTGCTCTTACCTTGCTGCAGTCCGGCAGCTTATTCTTGCGACGTTACAGTTGCCCGCCTGAAAATTCTTAATATGCTTGTTATTGGTGTTAGTTGTCGTTTTTTTTAAGCTCTCCCTATCAAGTAGTCATTCAGTGCCCAGGCGAAGAGCTGTTCCCACGCCAATCTAAGCGATCTATCTCTTAGGGCAGGCAAGTATGGTTGGAGGTGGGGCATTGAGTGTTCTATGGCCAAGAGGAATGCTGTGTAGTAGACACGTACCCTCCTTCTTTTCAGGTACGTTGGCCGTTTTATTTCATATACAAATTGGTGTGACAATTCTCCCAGGTAATTATCGTCTGAGGGTACCATCTACACCTGGGCAGTGAATTGGTTAGTTATCTACTTTCTTAACAGTACAATAATACGCTGTACCTGCATGTGCGAGAGAAAAGAAAGAGAACATTCAGGTGTTTACATGTGTATATGTGCAAAACAATGTCCTTCAGTTCAGTTACACTACAGTGGGTAGGGGGTCAATGGGCAGAGGGTTTGGGGCTCAACTGGCGGAAGTCTCTTTACCCTTTGATCGTGTAACCATGGGGTGGGCGGTATGGGGATCACCCCTTTCTTTTCTAGTAGTTGTCTCTGGGGAATCTGGGGGTTGGCAGGGTATGGGGACACTTAGGCCGTTAGTTGCGGTAGAAGTCTCTTCCTCCGTTGGTGACGCTGCTGTTGTTCTTTCAGTGGCCCTGTCGGTGGTGCTGGGGCGGGTCTGGAGTTTGTAGATCTTTACGTCATGTAGGTGGTTCCAGGCACGTTTGTCCTGTAGCTTTACTGCTCTCGTTGATACCTCCTCTACCAGATGGGGCCAGTGAAGCGTGGACTGTTCCACTTCCTGTTGAAATTGCGAAGTAGTACGTGGTCACCTTTAGCAACCTTGTACAGTCTTTCCTTTTCCAATTCTTTATCCGCGCCTTCTTGTTGATCGCTGTTAGACCCGCCCCGCGTGCGCTCGAGCTGTTGAGACACAAACACTACACTAGTAATCAGAGAAGACACATATTGGTACATTTCATCACCAAGGACATCTGCAGTACTCTCGTGGTCAGTAAATGCTCTTGACGTTGGCGTTAGGGGAAGGCGCATTTGACGTCCGGTAACCACCTCGTGAGGGGTGAGGTGGTGGTCGGAACCTGGTCTATTCCTTAGCTCAAATAGGGCTAATGGAAGGCAATACAACCAACTCTTCTTTGTTGTTTGCTGTATTTTTGCAATTGCCTCCTTTAATAAGCCATTCAGGCGTTCACATATACCGTTGGCCTGTGGGTGGTATGCACATGCAAATTTATGCTTGATGTTCAGTAAGGATGTGATGTGCTGGAACATTTCGTTTGCGAAATGTGGGCCATTGTCTGACCGCAGTACTTCGCACACTCCCCACCTGGGGAAGACCTCCCTCACTAGGAATTTAGCTGCTCTAAATGCATCTGGGTGTGAACAGGGCCCTGCTTCAATCCACCTCGAGAATGGGCATACTACTACAATCATATACCTATTTCCTTGACATACGTTTATCATATCAACATAGTCAATATGGAGATGTCGGAAGGGTCCCTCTGGCCGGGGTATAGTACCTCTTATCACCTTCAGAGTGTGACCGGCCGTAAACTGTTGACATGTGAGACAATTGCTGATGAAATTTGACACATGAGAATTTAACTCGGGGCAGAACCAGTCTTCCCTAATTCGTGCTGCAATTACTTCCTTGCCTGTGTGGGCTGGGTGGTGTAGTTGGCTCAGGGCGGTGTTCAATAGTGCCAGTGGTATTACAATCTTCCCAGTGTCACTCTGGCGCCATAGTGTGTCGGTTGGTGACATTGTGCATCCTCTTTTTAGCCATATTTCCTTTTCGGCCATTGGTGCAGCCGCTTGTAGCTCCATAATCTGTGTGGCTGGGAGATGGGTGTACCCTTCTCTTATCAACATCTCCTTAGCCATTCCCCTCCCTCTCCCTCTCACTGACTCTGGGGGGTTCCATATCTCACCAAAATATGCAGCATACTTCGCATGTGCGTCTGCTGCTGCATTCCCTTTTGAAATGTGGTCTTCACCATTGGTGTGTGCGGTGCATTTGACCAAAGCTAATTCTTGGGGGTCATTTATTGCATCAATTAGTTCAGCCAATAGGAGGGCATGTTGCACTGGAGTGCCATCAGCTCTCCTAAACCCTCTTCTTCTCCATTTCGACAGCCCTGAGTGGACAGTGGACGTAACATATGCGCTGTCGGAATATATGGTCACTCGTTTGTCAAAGCTTTCCCTCAACGCCAAAATCAGTGCAATTAATTCTGCTGCTTGAGCGGAGTAATGCTGTGGTAATTGTACACATTTCATTGCCACACACACCGGTACCTCCATCATTTTTACCACTGCTGCCCCAGTCCTCCTTATACCATACCTTTGGTCGATAGTTGATGACCCATCAATGAACAGGAGCTCACCTCCCTCTAGTGCGTTTTCTTCAATCTTTCTAGTACATGAGTACATTTCAGTTATTTGCGTACAATCGTGGGCATAATCTCCTTCCTCAAGTACTTCTGCTAGGAACCTTGCAGGGTTGACCGTGCTACATCTAACAATTGATAGTTCAGCTCTGGATAAGATGATCTCATAACCTGATGCCCTTTGCGTGGTTAGGGTGGACTTAAGTTTATTCAATATTGCAAATAGTGCATGTTCCACAAACAGTGTAGTTGGGCACCCCATGGTTATTGCTGATGCTTTTTCTACCGCAAAAGCAGCTGCGGCGAGACCTTGTTCGCAAGGGAAATGACCTAACATCACAGGATCTAAGTGGCCACTGTAAAATGCTACTGGTTTGTAGCCCATGCTTGTTTTTTGAGCCAACACTGCTTTCATTACTGCTGAGTCGCAATGTGAAAATATAAAGAATTGTCGCTCATAGTCTGGGGTTGCCAGTACCGGAGCAGTTGATATCGCATCTTTCAGTTCATCAAAAGCCTCTTTCATTTCCATTGTCCACCCCAACATTTTCTCCCCTTTATTAGCTTCCTTTAACCCCTCAAGCAGGGGTCCTATGTATGAGCTGTAATCAAATACCCATGCTCTACAGTAGTTGCACAGACCCAGGAACTGCTGCAGTTCCCTCACTGTTTGTGGGATTGGCGTTTTTGAAATGGCCTGTGCCCTTTGTGGTGCAATCTTTCTTCCATGTTGGGATATGAGCTGACCAATGTAAAGTACCTGTTCTTGACAGTACTGTAACTTTTCCATATCTACCGTGTAACCTTTTTCAGACAATATTGTCAGCATCTTTAATGAGTCCTCTCTGCATGTTCTTTCGTTTGTACTGCAAATTATTATGTCGTCGACATACTGCAACACTGTGCTTTCCACTTCAATGTTACCCAAATCCATCTGTATTACTCTGTTGAATATTGAGGGTGATTCGCAGTACCCTTGTGGTAATCTGGCGTGTTTCCACTTTGTGTTTCTGTAAGTGAAGCTTGTCAGATCTTGTGAGTCTGGGTGCAATGGTATTGAGAAAAAAGCATTTTTAAGGTCGATCACTGTAAATCGTGATGCTTCCGCTGGAATGCCACACAATATCGTGGTCGGGTTTGCGGCTATGGGGTATTCTGCTTCTACTATGTTGTTCAAGGGCCTGAGATCCTGTATGGAGCGCCAAGACCCCCCTCTAGCCTTGCGCACTGGGTATACAGCCGTGTTACATGGTGATTCTGAGGGGACCAATATGCCATTATCTATAAGGGCCGTTATGGTTTCATATATGCCCTCATCTGCCTCTTTTGATAGTGGGTACTGTTTCACTCTGGGGAGTATTGCACCTTTTTTCAATTTTATCCTTACCCCCCTATACTTTTAATGCACCCCACGTCATAGGGGCTAGTAGTCCATAATGATGTTGGTACCTTTGTCATATCCTCCTTAAAGAAGGGAACTGGGGTGGATGTGGGTGCCTCAAGTGCCATTGCCATTTTCTGTGCCACTTGTTTGTACGCCACTCTTAGCCATATTTCCACACTCATCATAAACACCATTTCACCTTCCTCCTTTTCTTCTGAGAACAGCTCCTCATCTGACACCTGGGTGAGCCTACATCCTTCTGCTAGTGCTATCACTGCCCTCCATGCTCTTCCTTCTCTGTCTTGGGCATGTACAGCAATGTAATCAGCTGTTGCTATAATGCTCTCAATGTCCACTGGAACCACCTTTCCTTCTAGTTCGTTGACTGGTGTTTCTGGTCTGAACAAATAGGCTGCTGACCTCCTCCAGATCTTTCCCTCTATCCCTGGCATCCATGCAAATGCCATGTCTGTCCCGTACTGGAAGAGTTCGCCATCTACTGGCTCGGCCCTAATCGCTGTCTGTCCGCAGTATGCTTGCATAATCTGTCGTGCTGTGAGCATGTTAATTCCTGGAGTGGAGCAAATTATGCCATCCTCCGTAAAGGAGATTGTCATATTCAACCTGTTCATTATGTCTCTCCCCAGTATATTTACTGGTGAGGCACTATAATATAAAAGTGGGACTGACATGTCATAATCTCCTATAGATAAGGGAAAGGAACCAACCCTCTAGCCCCAGAGAATCCTTGGGTGTTCATGGCTTCGCCCGACATCTTAAATTTACCTTCCCTTATGCAAGACCGGGTCGCCCTGGTGTCAACAAGGAATGATAATTTTTTGTCGCCTATCGTTACCTCTATGCGTGGTTCCTCCGCACTATTAGGTGTTACCGACAGGATGGGACACACCAAGGCCGTCTGTGAGCTGTCCTATTGAGGGTACAACGATTGACCATTTCCTGTGTAAGGGTTGTGTCCCACGACCGTCACCCTACCCAGTTGTGTTTGTTGTGCTTGGGGTTGTTGTGTTATTGCTACCTGTTGTTGTGGCAGTGAATATGTCTGTGGCTGTTGTTGTGTTATTATTTGTTGCTGTTCATTTCCCTGTTGCAACGTCTGCTGTTGCTGTATGCCCTGCTGTTCCTGCGTGGGCCTTGGTTGTCCCTGTTCGCTCCATGATGGTGTACCTGGTCTTACTCTACACGTGCGTGACATGTGCCCTACTAACCCACAACTCCAACACACCGGTGGTTCCCTACTCTGCCATGGAAAGCTTCCTGTGTTGTCCTGGTATATTGGTTGCCCGGTGGGGTAGGAGTTTCTAAGTCCTCCCACCTGCTGTTGTGTATTATATCCGTATCCTCTCCCCCTCATAATTCCTCCCCTTCCCCTGTTATAATTATAATACCCAGCTCCTGGCATTGAGTATCCTCCTCCCATGTTGGTCGTGTATGGTTGGAATGGCGGCACCTGTTGTGTTATTGTCTGTGAGGGTAGTATTTGGGAGGGATCTTGTGCAGCCAATACTTGTGTGGGGCTTTGGGTCATTATTGTAGGTGCAGTTATTAGTGCCCCTTCCATTGTGTATTTAGTAAGTTTTTTCTGTACTAGCTTAGCCTCTTCCGTCTTCCTGTCTTCTTCTTTTTGTTTCATTTTTCCTTGCCATGCCCTACAATGATGCACTATTGTCAGTTGTATTTCTGGCCATGCTTTTGCCTCCATTCCCACTACTTTCTTCAGTTGTTTCTGAACTCCTTCTGGGAGCCCTTGTACTAGTATATGATAAAATATTGCTGGTGTTTTGTCCCATTGTTCACTAGTTTCCATGCGCCACTTCTCTTGGATTTCCTGGATATAATCAACAGGATCTTCGTTCTCACCATCTTGCGTGAGGTAATTGCTCCTATGTCTGATGTGTCTGGGTACTGTACCCTCAATGCCTGCCATAGTGCATGTCTGCAGTTTGCGAATGGTGCCCCATCATGCGATGTGTTTGCTATTGTTACCCCAGGGAATCCCGCTCTCTTCCAAATGTCATCCGCTGCATCCCCTAATATCGATATTAGAAGGCCCTTTACATCTCCCACTGCCAGTTTCTGTCCTGCGGTGTGTTTTTCCATTTCATATATCCATTTACCCGCACCTCCATTTAATGATGGGAGCCTGCACTTTATATTCTCTTTGTCTGTATGCTTCCAAGGGACGTACTGTGGTCCAACTCCTCCCCTCTCCAGAAGTGGCATTAAGTTGTGTCTCATTTTACCCCTTGGGGTCCATAAAGTCGAGTCCTCACACCCCTCCTCTTCTTCCCTCTCTTCTACATCATCAATTTCGTCCGTATTTCCCCTGCTCGTAACTCTTCCTTCTTCATCCTTTCCCCTTCTTCCATCATTTCCTGTATTTTAATGTGGGCGTGTGTATTCGTCCTTCCTGCCTGCGTCTAGGGAGGTCTCTAAGCCGACATGCATAGGGTGTCAGTTTGTTTCTGAAGGGCGCAAGTTTTATTGTACGTAATGAGCGTGAGGTGGTTGAGCATGTGGGGTGGGATGGGAGAGGATGTGATGGTGACGGTGTGGTTTCATGTGTCTGTCTTGCCGCTATTCCTTGCTCTTCCTCCTCACTTCTCTCCAGTTCATCCTTTCTCCTACAGATCCATGGTGAGTCTGTATTGGTCCGGGTGGTGTATAGTTTATCTAGACTTTCCCTTTCACTGCTTCTTCCTTCCTTCTCCATTCCTTCTTCTTTCTCACTACAAAAGTCATTCACAAACGGCAGCCCCCACTCTGTCTTTTTCCCCTTCATTGTTACTGTTTTTAAGTCTATTAGGTCCGGTTCTCCCTTTTCTCCTTTATCAACCGCTCCCCTTTGCGCTGATGTTGTTGCTACTTCTGTGTCTCTATATACATCCCCCCTTACTTCACTCTCCCTTCTCCTATCTTCTCTTTCGCCTTCATTTCTCTCCTCCACCTCTCTACCAATTTCCTCCCTTTTCCTTTTTAATTCCTCCATTACTTCACTACTCATCTTTTCCAATATCCTTTCATCCTCTTTCTTCCTTTCCCCTCTCACCCTCTCCCTTTCTAATATACTCTCTATCACCCTCCCTTCTTCGTATTTCCTAGTTGTTTCTGATAGTAATCTCTTCTTCCACATTGCCATTTCTTTTTCTTTCTCTTCTTCTTCCCTTTTCCTCTCTCGTAGCACTGCTCTTGATTCCCTTTCTGCTGCTGCTTTTACCCTGTCAGCTTCTTTCCTTTGCTCCTCAGTTCTTTCCCTTATTTTTTCCAATTTGTTCTTACCTTCTTTCCTTTCCCTCGCTCTCTCTCTTTCCTTCCTCTCGAGCTGTTTGATCAGTTCATTTTGCTCATCCCTTAACTTTGCTAGTCGTTCCTCCAAAATCTCTTCCTTTTGACGTAACAGCTCTTCCCCTGTCATTCCACTCTCCCTAGTATTATCCTCGTCTATTTTCCTTACTACCTCCTTCTCTTCTCCTGTTAATGAACCTCGTAATTTTAATAATATCTGCGCGGCTACCCACTCCTCATGTCCTATTTCCACAGTGTGTTCTTCTCCAGTCCTCTCCTCCTCTGCTGTCGTCTTCCTATGAGCCACATATGGTGGCGGGCTGTATGCCGGGTTCGAGTACCCCTCAGCCGACCCTTAACTGTCCTCTTTCTATTTCTCCTAATTCTCTTAAAGGGTACAACCCCCCTCCCTCTGTTTTCACTACCTTTGCTAGGGGTATATCGTTGCTCTGTTCCTTTTTTATTTCATTTACTTTTGAGTTATTATTCTTTTCTCCTCCCTCTTGTCCATTCCCCGTGTTCTTTGGGTCTTCACTCCCCTTTTTCCCATTCTCTCTTTCCTCCTTAATCTCTTTTCCTTCCGGTATTTCCCCCACAGTGAACTTTCCATTTGGTCCTGGTCGGGACCCCTGGAACATCCTCCATAAGTTAAACACCTCCACGTGGTTTGTCAACTTCTTCCCTTTGTATGTATTATGCAAATGGTTTAATAGTGAATGTTGGGTATATGGATCGAAGCTACCATTAGGTCGGCCATGGTGTTATCATTTTGTTGTCCGTCCCCTGTGTCCATTCTATGCTATACTTGATCAGTTTCTCCCTATGGGGTGACAGTGTGGTACATATGTGTTGTAGTGGGGTAGTGAGGGTATTCCCCCACCCTCCCGATCCTGTCCCGTGTGACATAGTAGCCCTCCACTTGTTACCCTTCCCCTATTTGGTAGCGGTTATCTCACTAGCAGTTTACAATATACAGCCTTATATCGTTACCTGGCCCCGTAAGTTTGGGGACTTGCGATAGTCCGCTAAGGAAAATTATTAAAATATAGTATTTACATTTGTATATTTTCTTCTGTCTTTCTTCCTTTACACGACACCCTTACGGCCCCCTGCGGCCGAGGCGCACGTAGCCCCCTGCGGCTGCGTACCCCTTGTGACATTCTTATACAGTCGTCCTATTTTTCACTTGCTCCTCCTCCTTCTTCTACACTTGCCGTGGCCGGCGTTCTCCGTGCGCCGCCACGTCCCCCGTTTCGCCTTTCCTCGATCAATTCATTACCGTTTATCTCCGTTTCCACTCCCTTACCACAGTTCTCTTCCCCACCACTCTCAGAGAGAAAGATGCCTTTTGCTCGGGATATCCTAGGAAAGCCCTACTGGTGACGTCACTGATCTCTTCGAGCTACTGGTAAGTTCTTCATTTATTCTTTAAGTTCAAAATACACTTGCAATCTACCCCCGTTAACCTCACAGCTGTCTTCCTGTCACTCCTGGAACAAGGTAATCAATAATATAATCGGACTGCGCACACTGCGTCGCCTCGCGTGTGATACGCCCCTCGACAGGAGGGCTTAACCAGCCAATTATCTTCCGTATTGGGCAACTAACTAGCTACCGCCTACAGGGAAACGTCATCTACCTATCGAGTTTCTTGCTCGAACAATAGGGATCCTCATCTACTCATTGATCAATAAATGCCAAATCGTAGGAAACCACACACACACCCTTACACGTAGTCGCGACCTAGGCCAATCAGTGTCTACGAGCGGCTGCACGTGATGTTTTCTTGCTCCACCCCCCTCTCTCGCGCAACGTAGCCGACTGCTCTCGCACTCGTTCGGCTACCATTCATTTCATTGCCAACACTAAATTGTCAAACCTTCGCCGCGCACCTGTGCAACACCTCCCACCTCCCGTATTTAATTCCTCCCCCCTCCCTCACAATTTCACATTGCTTGTTGTGCGTGGCATGCTCACCAAGTTCACTTGATGCGGGGCCGCTCGACTGCTCGACTGCGTGCACCCCTCCAAGCGGCTCGTCACCTCCACTCGCCAACCGCGGGCGGGATACTTCTCAACCGGCTCCCGAAGGCCAATATCCGGATTGCGCTGTCCGGTCTTCTCGCAGTTCCGCGATTGTCCTGTAGTCCTCAGAAGGGGGCAACGGCAGAGGGGGCCGCGCCGCCGGGCCTCCTCGCAACGGGATTACCTGGAAAAAAGTAAAAATAAAAAAGCAGATCTTAAACAGATCTCAGCAGTGCCTCCAACTTGTCGGGGAGAAATTCTGCCGGGGTCGGCCGGGCCGTCCGCAGACCTCCGGGCAGGGAGGCCCCAACTCTTCCCGTATATCCCAAAAGAGATAGAGTATGAGACACACGCAAGAAGCAAGGTGACTCTGCTGTTTATTAGACAAAACGGCAGGGATGGGTCAAGGAGCGTACGCGTCCGTCCTGACACACACACAATCGTGGGGCTCACAGGCCCTTTTTACCTTAGTATGACGCGCTACTTACGTCACCTTACAAAGTTTAACAAAAAACCTACTTCCACTCTGGATTGGTTACTCGAGTGGTAGGGTTAGTATAGCATACATATAGAGAACGGTGTTAGTGGTTGAGGGTTAGTCAGGTGATATACTTGGGCTGTCCCTTCAATTTGATACATGAAAATTGTTACATGAAGACCTCTGAGGATTGGTCAATGTTAATGGCGTCAGTGATAAGAGCCCCATGTTATGATTGGTCCGCTCGCGAGCCTCCCAAGCTGGGACTATCACTGTTCCCAGCTCGCGGTGCACCTGTAATTTGCAACACTGTTTTACTATGGGTAGGTAAAACAATGTGAGGATTTATTCATATGTTGGGAGGTCGACTACTCCTACTGCTGCAGATGTCCAATGAGTCTTTTAATTGTATCTGCCTGTGTCTTGAAACGTGGGATTCAGGCGTCTCCTTCCTCCTGGGCTTGGCATTCTGTCAGGTTTGGCTTTGTCACGTGAGGTGGGACCGTGTTTGAGGCAGAATTCAGCACAATTAATATTGTTTTTCCCACTGTGTGCCTGGTTTATCTTGCAGGTGCGACCTTGGCGTTGGCTTGCGGCGTACGAGATTGCAACATCGTGCCCTTGGCGGTGTGCTTTCGCCGGGCTCATTCTGCAGGGTCAGCAACCGAGCTCTTGCTCATTCAATGTTCATGGAAGCTTTTGCTTGCGGCCTACTTGGGCCTAGTGCATAGGTGGAACCGTTTGATGCAGAGCGCTTTAGGTTATGGTATCATATTGCCCTATCATCAGTATCATGTCTTCGTTATATTCTTCATTATGGTATATGGTTCTTAGAAGAAGCGTGAGCAAGCCTTTTTAGATAAGTTCATGATGCGTCTTGCGTTTCTGCATTTTGAAAGCCTATGTGGAAAATAATAAAGATGCACGTCCGTGAGTATGTCTGTCGCCTCCGTCATAGCACTGAGTATATTCTTCGTGTGGATTGGTGTGGGAGTGTCCGGTGTGCATGTTTGCACAGGTGTGCTGACCGTTGGCTAGGTCGTCATGGCATCTCTAACGACGTGTTGATTTAGTGCTGGATGGTTCAGTCGAGTCCATCCATGCCACAGGTGTCGGCATGTGCAGGGCAGGCTGGTGGGCACATCCGTATGTTCCTGTACCAGGGTATTTGGTCGTCTGGTAGATGGGCAAACTCCTCTCGTGGCGGGTGTCTGGGCCGTGATCCTCTAGGCCAAGCGCGAGAGGGGAAGGGCGGGAGCCTGTTCTTCCATTCTCCCACTTCACTCCACACTCCAACACACACAACATTAAGCATACAAAGCTAGGAAATGCTGATAACATTACATAATGCATGACAGAAATAGGTGCAGACACTTTGAAACGTCACCCAGGCGCTGGGTAATTCCATTGCCGATAGATCTGGGATGGCGCGCTGCCACGATGTATAAAATATAAACGTTCCACGCTGAATGAAACTTATGTCCCAGAACACTGAGATTACGAGCAGCTCTGCGTTCGACCATCTAAATGAACGCTTCTGGTGGGAGAAGGTCAGTCTTCCTCAATGGAACAATGGAACAAAGCACAATAGTCAATACATGACATTGAGTAATTACAGCATAAAACACTCGCTTCTACCCCCAACCGCCCCCTCCGCTTTCCAAAGGGACGAGGGTAGGAAAAACCCTAAATCTAACTCTACACCGGGGCATTATACTCCACAGAAGGCCACAAACGAACACACTCTCAGGCACAAGACAACGGCCTTCGATAACACACCCCTAACATTACTCCCGGGGACCTAAAATAGGGACGCTGTGTACCTATCCCTCTAACATGGGCCACATAATATACTAACTCAACTCACACACCCACACATATGGCCCGAAACACTAACCTGGCAGAATGTCCCCTGGCTAGGCTCACGACTAGTCTGACACTTGTTGTAAGTCACTTTGTTCATGGCACAACAATGCAAACAGAAGCTGAGACCGGCTTTTGGCTGTAAACTCCACCATGGCCTGTCCATGCTCGAAGACCAGACCAAATCACGCGATGTTCTGAACACGCCCACTCATCAATGCGTTCCTGTTTACTTCCCCGCAGCACGCATGGTGGAAACACAACGGCCATGCACGCGATAGGCCTGGGACCGGCCGCAGCAGAGTGACGTCACCATTCTAATGGAGTAGCTGTCCGTGGAACTTCCAGCAGAGCTGTTTGTAAACTCCTCCCAGGCTCCCTTCAACAGGCAGGCGCATCTTATTACCAGGGAACGCTGTGGAACTGCCCCAAGCACCCCAAGTGCCGGGACTCTCTCGTACAGAGCACCGCGGTGTTCGTTGAAATGCAGCTATGCACTCTCCGATGATCTCCGGCACCTCTCCACCAGCCAATACCATGGAGAAGGGACAAATCCACTGCCCAGCACAATCCAGCCAGTATACGAAAAACGCTCTCTGGGCTGCCTCCGACGCCTCCTGGCTTGGCAACACAGGGAGGGGCACAACTTCCCTGCCCAGCCCTACATGTCCCAAGGCATCAATCCACTCACCAACCGACAGAGGGTGTCCGCTCCCCAAAGCCGCCACAGTGCCAGGTTCATGGCCACTCTCTTCAGCAGCCACCGCGCCCGAGACCTTGGCGCACAGTTGGAGCCGTGCTGAACTCTTCCTGGACAGAGAAGCGTCACCCAGTTCGTCGGCTATCAGGCCAACTTTAAGATAGAGAAAATCTCTCTCGGCTCCAAGCAACAACAACAAACGCTGCCCCTTAACATGTGAGGCGTTCTGCTCCGGACACGGACCATCCCGGAGAACCAAAGGGGCAACGAACTGCGTACGGTGAGCCAACTCGACATGGGCCGCCTGGGTGTGGGGGACCTTCACGGCGGCGGTGTTCCAAGAGTGCTGCACCCCCCCAGCAGCGCCGATGGAAAAGGCAGTCCACCTACCATCCCATCCTCGTCGCCAATGTAACAAAGAGGATATCCGGGACACCAAAGGTAAGTTTCATGATGGTTTATTGTCCTGGTCCTGTACTCCATCATTAAACACACAGGATTGTAGGGGACACAGATAACATGACATCAAAAGGGAAACACCAGGCTCACCCCCACACCCATACTTCTCAGCTCTCAGCTCTCTCTCTCAGTCCAACGGTCACCCAGTAGAACACTCTGACCCTCACATTCCACCAGCTCATGATATCACTACACTGCTACCCCAAGCCACATTACAACAATGTGCTTCCCCTTGAGAGACTGTGCAAAGGCCCTCAGGGATAACCTGATGGCCCGCAACGCCAGCCTGTTGATATGCCACTTGGCTTCTGATGGAAACTAAAGGCCGCTCACCTGCAATTCCTCGCAGAGTGCCCCAAACCTTCAGGGACGCATCTGTGACCAATCAGGCCTGGGGCCAAGGTTGCCAGAAGGGTTCCCCCACCAAAAGATTGCTACATGTGCTCCACACCAGCCAAGTCTGCGGACTACCTGGCTGGACACTGAAAGGCGATCCGTGAAAGCTCCCAGGTATTGCGACCACTGGTTCCGCAGGAGCCATTGGAGGTATAGCATACGCAGCCTGGCCTCTGGCACTAGAAAAATACAGGAGGCCATGAGACCTAAAAGACAGAGGAAGGAAGCTGCTGGAAGAGTGGCGTAGTTCTGAAACAACTGTACCATCTGATAGATGTTGCTGATGCTCTCCTTCAGGGTGGGGGGGAATCCTTCCCCACCCGGGTGTCTAGGACCGCTCTGATGAACTGGAGCCGCTGGACTGGTGTCAGATGGGACTTCAAGTTTAGAAAGAAGCACAGCCTGCGCAGTAGTAGGCAGGTATCTTCCAGATGAGACAAGACTTGCCCCACTGACTTCCCTGGGATCAGCCAGTCATCCAGGTATGGAAATACATGGACCTAGGTCTCCAGAGGAGGGCCGCAAACACTGCCATGAGCTTGGTGAAGATGCTCGGTGCAGAGGTCAACCCAAAGGGAAGCACTTGAACTGATAGTGCTTGTCGCCAATGAGTAACCTTAGCAGCTTCCTGTGCTTTTGGTGTATTGGCACATGGAAATAAGCATACTGTAGGTGTATCGACACCAGCCAGTCCTGGAGTTCGAGAGCGTGGAGAATTTCCTTCAACATCACATCACCATCCTAAATTTGTCCTTCAGGAACTTGTTCAAGGCCCTGAGGTCCAGGATGGGACGGAGAACCCCTCCATCACCAGGAAGTAACGGGAATACCAACCCGACCCTCTCTGATTGGCAGGCACCTCTTCCACGGCACCCTTTGTTGACAGGGCTTTCAGTTCTTCCTGGAGTTCCTGTCCCGGTTGGATTGAAATCGAAGTGGTCCTGCAATGGGTCAAGCAAAATCCTGTGCACAATCCAAAGTCTTTGATGTTGATAGCGTAAAGAAAGTTGATGACAAAGTAGATGAAGTTGGCTGAGGCCGGCGGAGGGAGATCAGCTGAGAGCTTTTGGTTAAAGCCAGTTTGTGTTAAAAAGTTACATTGAAATTGGTCCGAGCCTGGTGGAGGGAGACTAATTGAACATTGTGTTAAAGAGGATCTGCGCTCCCAGCTAAGGGGGATCCGGGTGAACAGTGAAACACCAGATAAATTGGATAAGTAAAAATCCTACAAACATTATGTTAAAGTAGATCTGAGCCCGGCGGAGGGGGATCCGAGGTGAATAGTAAATCGCCTGAGAAATTAAGTACTTGTGAAATTTTAAGCGGAAAAGAACTTTGTTTATGTGTCGCATCAGGCCCGCTGAAAGAAGAGACTTTGAAAGGCAAAGAGACCTGGGCACGGAAGGACCTGATGCTAATGATTGAACTGTATCCCTGTGCTGGAGAAGCCAGAGACTGGGCTAAGCACAAGTGTACTGCATTGTCCCATGCTGAAAACGTGGGGAAGGGAGGCTAATGGCCTGAACATACTGACATATAATTTTGTGTATTGATATTTAGAGGTAAAGATTGGCAATAGGTTTATTAGTATAGGCCCCTTTATTTTGACAAGACACCAATAGGACTGCGTTATTATTATTTGATGGTCGTAGCTTGCTCCATCTGTAGATTTAGGATTAGATAGGCGTTTTTCAACCCCTATTTTGAAGTTCAATAAACACCTTTAGCTGTGGTCACTTGTGTCTGTCTTACTGTTGATACCATGCCTTCCTTAGACTAGGCCCACCAAGTGAAACTTGCCTCCGGCTACTACCACTCATCCTAGCTCACCAATACCTACCATGCCCACACCTGCATATAGCTTACCACCATAGCTCAACCCTTCTTCATTCCACCTACCTGACCCGCCATTCTATCTCACCACTAAAAAAATCACTATGATTACCTTGTTCCAAACATGTCTGCCAGCTAGTTTTTACCGACTTGGGAAATTATTAATACAGATAGTAGAAAGGAGTTGGGACACTGCAGACACGTCTTTCTACTATGTCTATTTATAATGGCATTTGTCTGCAAGCAGACCAGTTTGCAATTACTGAGCATGTAGAGCCCAAGTATTTTCTGTATTCTTACCTATAAATGTAAAATAAACAACTGAATGCCAAAATTATTGGCTTTGCCAAAGCTTTACGCTGTCTCATATCTTCGAAGCATAGCTCTACTTTTTTCACAGAAGCAATCATAGTAGGTAGAAGAGTTCTCGCATTGTGAACTGTAGTGCCAAAGCCTCCACACTAGCACAGAAAACACAGAATTATGCCGGTCCAATAGCACAGCGAGTAGAGCACTCGCTTTGCCATCTGTGCAGATCCTGCTGATGCAGGTTCGAATCCCAGGCAGGGCCAAACTCAGCCTTTCATCCTTCCGAGGTCGATAAATGAGCACCACACACCGTGGTTAATACTAAGCAGCGCTGAGATGCCTGAGGGTTTGTAGCGCTATATAAATGCTAAATTATTATTATTACTATTATTATCAATACTCTGTACAGGGCTTTATTTTTCTATACATAAGTCATCATGGTTTTCAGTAATAACAGCAAATACATTTGCATGCAGTTGGTACTTAAAGCACTTAAGCAATACGACAGCATTTTCCTTTTCCAACCCACAAAGTGCATCATGAGAAGGCTACAATTCAACTTAATTTACACACTCTTCTTGGGAAGAGGGGGTAAATGGCTTTAACTTCACTGTTCAACATCAAATGTATTACTAAATACAAATGGCTAAGTGAACAGTTCCTCAAAATCCAAAATTCAGGTCAAAACCACCATGTTGTGCAGATTGCAAGCCGGATAACTATGGAAGGAAGCCTTTATTGTGCAACAAATGGTGACAATGTCTCTCAGCTGTTGTGGCGGTGTGGCAGCAGTGCAGGAAGTTACCACACAAGTTCTAAAATCTAGGACAAACAACCCTTTAGTTACTTATACAGAATAGCAGTTCAATTTTGATTGAATGCTAAGGTTTGGCACTGTGTAATATGTAAGCGGATTATTCTTTTGCACTTTAGTAACCCAGTCCGATATTTTGTACCGGGCAAATTGAATTGAAGCAGAAAGCAAGGAAACGTTCCTCCTCTCGCAGAGGAAAAGCAAGATTTGTGTCAGAATGGATGTGGTTTAATTTCATTTTACTTATGTATTTCCAAAGCACCCTGCTGTAGCATTCTGACCTTTCTTTTTTATTTTTTTTATGTATTTAATTATATTCAAACCTTTACACAAAAACAATACAAAAAGTACATTTCACAAATTTGAATACTTAATTAAAATGCAGTCTTTGACCATACTTAAACAGATCCCTTCAATCTAAAATCTATTAATTACAACAAAAAACAAATTCCTTGCATATAAAATATGCCACAGACATGATCACTAGCTGTTGAGATGGATTTCTGAACCTGACCTGGTGGGCAAAGGTTCAGAAGGCCAGACTAGTTTCTTGGAACAGTGTAACCTTCTGGACAAGCCAGACCAATCAAGGTAGCTTGGCGGCGGTCAACACTAGGTCTCAAAAGGGGTGAGGGTGACCGAAAGACCTCAATGAGCACACAGAG
Organism: Ambystoma mexicanum; assembly: GCF_040938575.1. Taxonomy (NCBI): domain Eukaryota; kingdom Metazoa; phylum Chordata; class Amphibia; order Caudata; family Ambystomatidae; genus Ambystoma; species Ambystoma mexicanum. Next base: position 1,287,621,176 of record NC_090937.1, read on the forward strand.
TAACGAACACTTACAAATCACTCCCAGTCAGGTGTTGATATATAAAAAATACATATACATTTATTTCAAGGCCTTTGAGTTTCAACACACACCTCAAATCACAGTAATACTATTAAGACAACACAATCCTATCTAAATACATATATACAAGACCAATGGGGTCTAAAGGGTTAATGCACAAAATGGGTCCGCAACCTAAAAGGTGAAGGAAACAGGTAGTGCAAATAGTCTTTAGTCGCTTCTGCATCCAACACAGTCCTATCTACGAGGCAGTCCAATCCCTAAGAAGAGTGGAGCCAATGCTCAAATGTACATGCAATGCAAGCGCACGCGGTAGTTCAAATGGGCAAAACGGGGTCTCTTCAAGGGTCTGTAGCAACTCAGGAAGGTGGGTGAGGTGATGAAGAATGGATTCCCACTATTCGAAGAGGGTATCCACTTGAGGGCAGACTTGATTCCAAGAGTTGGGAATAGTTCGCTAGTTTGCACTAGCAGTGGAAAGGATAGGGGCGCTCAGGGGCCACTCATGCATAAAAATGGATGGAGGTGCTAAGGGCCACCGGCTAGGGTTGCAATTGCTCGCCGGCCCCGGCCACTTAGGACCAAACTTCGGCAGTCGAGTCCACTTCAGTTGCAGGTTCAAGTGTGGAAATTTGCGGCTTTGCGGCTTTCACCGACGAAGATACAGCGATGATTCCCAAACGGGACAGTGGCGATTTCACCGCTCCTGCTGCATGGATCAGGCAAGTTTCTGTGTAGCAGGCTTCAGGGGAAAGAGGGGCAAAATGCAGAGCACCTGCAAAGGTTGTCACCACGGCTGGACGACATGGTAACTGCATATACTCCGGTTCGGGCTCACTTGTCTCACTTCAGACCCTGGAACGCCAAGTGTACGAAATTCGGTGTGAGGGTGCTGTGAACACAGAGCTAGTGATTTACCAAGATTCGAGGGCCTCCTCGAACTGGCGACGGTCTAAGGGCAAAGCTGGTCAGCCCACTGGTTGGCCCAGAGACACTTCCGAGAAGGCTTACTTGAAGGGTTTGATGAAGGTGCCAAGATTAGTTGGTCCCACTATTCCAATGGGTCGAAGCGTCTTCGCAGATCTTCTAGGAAGATCAGATGCAGAGGTGTCCCACGGGACGACAGCGGGCTCAGGGTGCCAAACCTTCCAGCGGGTCACCAGCGGTTACTCGACTTCTTAGCTTCAGGATACTTGGATCCTATCCTTCGTTCAGTGAGAACTCCAGAGATAGACATGGTATGGGTGTTTGGGGGCTTCTCGCATCCAGAATCTCCTTTGCTCCAAAACGAGAGGACCCAATGGGAGATTTGCTCACATACAGTCCAATCACTGACCATGGTGGTCCCAGGCATTCACAGCACTCAAGACTCTCTGGCACCCAGGATGTGTATTGGGGACAGACACCCCAGCCCACATCCTGGAGGCACACACACAAGGTATGCCAAAGCCGGCAAAAGCTTGGCGTTTCGAGGGTGAATGCATGCCCAAATAAGGAATGACCCGGGTCGGCTCGACCTGGGGAAGGCAAAAGGGCAAGATGGCCAAAGGACAGGACAAAGAACCTTGTGGAATGGCTATTTTGGAGACAGGCCACCTATTTGTGCCAAACGCGGTAATCACGGTTTCCCTGGCAGGAAAGGGTTAAAAATACATGAAAAGATAAGCTGCCACCAGCAAAAAATCCTTCAAGAGTATTTAGGGCCTTTGGAAATGACTAAGAGACCCAAGTGTGCTGTACTGGAAGGTACAGTATACACTTGTTACATGTTGCAGAAAAGTTGCAACATTGGAAAGGACTAAGGGAAACAAAGTCTCCCAATACTGACCGTCTTAAGAGTGTATGGGAGGAAAGGTTGTTTGGGCCCACTCCCCTCCATTCCCTCCCTGCATGCACACTATGCTCATCCCATGACTGTCCATGCGCCTGTGCCCAGAGGTGCCGGATGGCCTCGGGACGACACATATGAGTGCAACGTCCAGAAGAGGACGGATTACCGACTCAATTTTTGTACTGAATCCCGACTCATTTTGTATATGCCAAAGCAGGCCTCGCAGCAAAGCCAGCCTGCAGGCCGCTGCTCTCCCCTGGCGCTGCACACAGTTAACCAGCCCTCGCCCACCTCCTCCCCTCTGTGTCCCTGCAGCAGCCCTGTTCTCACGGGAGACTGGGCGCACACAGTTACAAGTTAAACATTGTATCTCTCGCCTTCCTCCTTCCATCACTGACCTGTGAATGACCGGGTAAGAGCTTGGGCCTGGAGAAAACAATTAATCTCCACAAAAATGTCTCAGCACTTGCAGACGCTACCCTTAAGATATATACTGTGTATAACCACCCCTTTTGATGTAGCAGATGCATATCCCACGACTGTGTGCCACCCTGTTTCACCCACAATGCTAATCCCCTCTGTAAGTCTATAAATCCCCTCCTGTGTTTGTGTATAAGGTGGCTGTCTCTATGAGATGTAACCGAACGATTGATAATTAACCCATCCAAATCAATTGCAATGAATATGCTATCATGGTCCACGTATCAGTGTCCTATAATGTTGGTTACATATCATTCACTACCAAAGATCCCCGCAAATGTACGCGATGCTAGGTGACTTGCTTGTTATGATACACAATGTATGGCCCGCATGCTCACTTGTTTCTCAACACCATGTATACTCGCAAATGTATTCAGATGTTATAAGATTTTTATGTACAATATAAATGGTGCAGCCACGAGACTAATGTACATAAAAGCAATTCTGTAGCACAGGTGACCATGGTATATGTGATAATAGCAAACATGAACGAACCCCATGTTAATGTTTTACGTATAAATCCACTGATCGAACTGGGCCAAACTTGAAGGAGCCAAAGGGCTCTTTTTCCCCTCTCCAGCAGCGCCACGCACGAAGGGCGCACTGCCCCCACCCGGTTCTCCCTTCCTTATGAAAGTGCTGCTGCCAGAGGCCCATGTCCCACTGTCCCACTGATGCCTTAAAGCAAGAACTGTATCTTCTCCCACTTCTGCCAAGCCCACACAGAATGTCACCTCCCTGCCCCCTGACACAAGATGACCCCCATACCTTTTCTCCCTTTCAGGTGCACAAGACAAATGTATGTATAGATAAGTGTGAAATATATGATTCCCCCGACCCCCACTGTCAGGATGTCAATGATATTTTTTATGAGTGTCTTTTTATTACATTCTTTGATACTAGCTCTCTAATCTAGACACTAATTCAATCACCCCATCCGTGGCCCCATAACCTTCACCTCACACTGACCAGCCTGGCTGAAGCACGTGATGTCCGCCTTCCCACCAAGCAACTATGTAATCATCTGGTGGCGGCGCCTACACAACTATAATGGATTTTGGACTCTACCAATGAGAATGTAATTAATGTAACATATGTAGTGACGTCATTTATGATGCTGTAACCCTTTTTAAAGTACTGTTAGAGTGATGTCGGGCAGAGCGCTCTCAGAGTTTGCAGAGTTCTCTGCTTGTCCTATCTTGGTTTTAGATAAACTTTACTTTTACTTTCACCCGCACTTGATCTCATTCCCTTCTGGGGTGTGTCCATTATTGACTCTCATTGGGGAGTTTTGATTAGTTTCCCCATTAGAAGTGAGTGAAAAGCCCAGAGGAGGGCAGCAGAAGGCTGGGCTCCCCTGGTAAAGTCAGATTATGGTGTTAAACAGCAGCCAAAAAGTCGGGGGGTACACAACTGGAGGGAAAATTACACATAAACTGGAAATATTTCCTAACACTCACCCCTCCCAGACCAAGAACAGGGGGAATTAATCCACCCCTGGATGAGTCTCATGTTCAGGTCGGTTAAACATTCTGGACAACCCATCAGAATTGCTATGGTGGACACCTGGCCTATACTCAATAGTGAAGTCTTCCTTGCAGACTTATGGACCACCTGAGCAACTTTGGATTCTCTCCCTTCATGTTCATTAGCCACTTTAAGGGCGTATGGTCAGTTTGCACAGTGAAGTGGGTCCTATAGAGGTAGGGCCTCAGCTTCCTTAGGGCCCACACAAAAGAGAAACATTCTTCCTCTACTGTGGACCATCCAAGCTCTCTTTCCTTAAGACTAATAAAGCCAATAGGGTGTTCCTTACCCTTCTCATCTACTTGTGATAGTACAGCTCCTATCCAAGTGTCAGAGGCATCTGTCTGCACACTAAAAAGTATTTGGTAATCAGGGGCCATAAGAACAGGGGCCTGGCGCAAGGAGTCTTTTAAGCCATTAAAGGCCTTCCCACACTCTTCAGACCAAGTTACCTTCTTGGGTTTCTTAGGAGTTGTGAGGGCAGTCAGGGGGGCAGCTATGGTGCCATAGTCTGCCATGAAATTTCTATAGTACCCAGTGAGTCCTAAACAGGCTCTCACATGGGTCTGAGTAGTGTGGGTAGGCCAGTCGTGTACTGCTTGTACTTTACTGGGTAGAGGCTGTATCCTCCCTCCACCTACTTCATGTCCAAGGTAGACCACTGATCCTTGTTCAATCTGGCACTTACTGGCCTTCATGGTCAAGTGGGCCTTCCGAAGGGCCTGCATCACAATCCTAAGATGTTTCACATGGTCTTCCCAGGTGGCACTGAAAACTGCTATATCATCCAGATTTGCAAGACAGAATTCATCCAACCCATTCATTGCATGATTCAAAAGCCTCTGGAAAGTGGCAGGGGCATTCTTCAACCCAAAAGGCATTACCCAGAACTGGTAAAGACCCTCTGGTTTTGAGAAAGCTTTCTTTTCCTTGACATATTCTACAAGAGCTATTTGCCAATAGCCTGCAGTAAGGTCAAACGTGCTGAGGTATTTGGAAGCACCCAAAGTATCCACCAGCTCATCTGTTCTAGGCAAGGGGTTTGCATCTGTCTTGGTGACAGCTTTCAGAGCCCTGTAATCCACACAGAACCTCTTTTGGAACCAAAACCACAGGGCTGGTCCAAGCACTATTAGAGGGTTCAATCACCCCAAGATCCAACATTTTGTTGACCTCTGTCTTAAAGTAAGACCTTACTTTGTCCGACATCCTGTATCCCTGACTTTTGGTAGGTACACTGTCTCCTGTGTTAATGTCATGTTTGCAACAAGGTGTCAAACCAGGAGACTCTGAGAACAAGGGGGGAAATTGCCTCAGCAAACTTTCATTCACCACTGCTTGTTGATCAGCAGTCAGGTGAGGGGCCACTTGGACACCCTCATGGAGCTGTCTGAAGGACTGCTTTGGAACAGGTCAGGGAGAGGTTCTGACTCCTCTTCCTCAACATCTGAAACCAGCAGTAGTGCAGCGATTTTAACTCTTGGGATGAAAGCCTTCAGCCTTGTTACATGGAACACTTGGAGCCTGACCAGCCCCTCCAAGGTCCACTAAATAGTTGACCTCACCCAGTGACTCCACCACTGTGTAAGGGCCTGACCATTTGTCCTGTAAAGCTCTAGGCCTTATAGGATTCATGATCAGGACTTGATGACCAGGTGTAAAATGTATGAGGGAAGCCTTCTGGTCATACCAATGTTTCACCAGTGCTTGCCCTGCCTTCAGTTTCTCACTAGCCAGAAACATCAGGAGCACCATCCTTTTTCTGAGCCCTAGCACGTAGTCTACTACGTTGGTAGTAATGGGGGGGAGTGGGCATCTCCCATCCCCCATTGACTATGGCCAATGGTCCCCTTACAGGGTGACTAAACAGAAGCTCGAAGGGGCTGAAGCCAGCACCCTCCTGTGGTACCTCTCTGTAGGCAAACAGTAAACATGGTAACAGAAGATCCACTTTTCATCTTTGGGTTTCTTGAAGAGCCCCAATCATGCTTTTCAAGGTCCTGTTAAACCTTTCAACTAGACCATTGGTTTGAGGTGATATGCGGATGAAAACATATAGGTGACACCACATTCCTTCCACATGGCCTGCATATACTTTGACATAAAGTTGCGGCCCCTATCAGACAACTTCTTTTAGGGAAGCCAACCCCAGTAAATATGCCAAGTAAAGCTTTTGCAACTGACTTGGCAGTCACAGTCTTCAATGGGATGGCCTCAGGATACCTGGTGGCATGGTCGACAAGCACCAGGATAAACCTATTGCGTGAGGATGTTTGGGGGTCAAGGGGACCAATAATGTCGATCCCTACCCTCTCAAATGGTACCCCCACAACTGGGAGTGGTACCAGTGGAGCTTGGATTATTGAGCCACTCTTACCAGATAACTGGCAGGTGGCACAACTCCTGCAGTGACTTTCTACTTGCACCCCCATCTTGGGCCAGTAGAAATGCATGGATAATCTTTGCTTGGTTCTCTTGATACCAAGGTGACCAGCAAAGGGCACCTCATGCGCCAGCTGCAGGAGGAAGAGTCTTAGAGCAAGGGGAACCACCAACCTCCTATGGTCTCCTTCTGTAGACTCTGTAGGCTCACTGAAGAGGAGCCCACCTTCCCAATAAATCCTATGCTTCCCAGGAAGTTCACCCTCAAGCTGGGAGCAGGCCTGTCTCCTTAGGCCTCCCAGAGATGAATTCATCCCTGTCAGGACCACCTTGACTAACAAGTCTTTTAGTTCAGGATGGTCATTTGGACCTCAGTGGTAGGTGAGTTAGGGGAAATATTTGCTTTTTGACTTTAGCCTTGGGTTTCCCCTTTGGCCTGGGCATAGCAGTGGTCTTAGCCAGTGCTGCCCTTGTCTGAGACCTTGTGCAGGGTATTTCTGCTGTATCTACCAGAAGCCCTAAGGCTCTGAGAGCATTTCCCAGCAAGACCTTTCCTGGGACATCTCTCTGAATGCTCACTGGAATCCCGACTACTGTACTATTTAAAGTATGATTTACAGGTATAACTGAGAACTGGAGAGGTGGGCCATGAGCCAACATAGTGGGTATCAGAGGAGCTCTGGCAAATTCCTCTCTGTCTACCAAGGTAGAATCCACTACAGTTCGACTGCACCCACTAACCCTAAGCACAGGAGTATCTACTCTATTGATCAGCACACTGTCTTTAAAGTAGTGCTTGGTATTATCCGGAATCCTAGCATAAGCCTCTGAGACTTTAGGCTCCCATGAACCCAGGGAAAGTAAAACTACCTCAGAATATATCCCACTGGGGAAGAAATCTGAGGAGAAAGATGCCCCTGTAATCTCTTCTTCCTCATAGGAGGAGGCGGCCAGATTAGCAGAGTGGACCCCTAAGGTTTTGACCTTACATCTGGGGTCCCACTTAACATGGTCACTGGCTCCACAAGCCACACAAGAACCACTGGGTCAACTTCACATGCATACTCAAATGCATTCAACTAGTCCATAATGTCATTCTTCTCATCATACACACTGAGCAGATATTTAGGCAATCTTGGATGAGAGGAGGACCCAGACCCATGTCCAGATCCCTTGGATCAATTTGAAGCTTGAAGCTTGGCCAATTCCAACTGGTGATCCCTGTCTTTCTGTGTTTCTGCCTGCTCTACTCTCAGTTTAGCCATGTGCAACTCACGCTCCTTCTGCCTAAACAGCAGCTCTTGTTGCTTGAATTCCAGCATGGCCTCAGCATCAGAGCTTGCAGAGGAAACATTAGACATAGCATCCTCCCTGTCATCAGGGGCACCACTGATGAGGGCAGCGACAGAACTGTCAGTTCTGCCAGTGGAAGCTGCTCACCCATCTGCACTGTCATCAGAGGCTATGTCATTGAGTTACAACTCTTATGACTCTTTGGATAATTTCCAATGTTGTACCTTGAGCGCGTAAACATCTCTCAGTACACATCTTTCTCAATGTTTCTGACCTAGAGGCATTTAAGGTTATAAAAGGTACTTGTTCCCATTATATTAGATAGGTCTATAGCTTTTACAGTTATCACTACAAAGTCACTATGTGTCCTGGGTAGGAATAACTTGAAATACCTTCACAAGTGTGCAATACTGGATACCTTCAGTCCTATCCCATCGCTGTACACCAAATTGTTAAGATGGATTTCTGAACTCTGACATGGTGGGCAGAGGTTCAGAAGGCGAGCCTAGTTTCTTGGAACAGGGTAACCTTCTAGACAAGCCAGACCAATCAAGATAGCTTAGCGGCGGTCAAGACTAGGTCTCAGGAGGGGTGAGGGTGACTGAAATACCTCAATGAGCACACAGAGTAAAGGACACTTACAAATCACTCCCAGTCAGGTGTAGATATATTAAAAAATACATATGCATTTATTTCAAGGCCTTTGAGTTTCAACACACAAATCAAATCACATTAATACTATTAAGCCAACACAATGCTATCTAAATAAATATATACAAGACCAATGGGGTCGAAAGGGTTAATGCACGAAATGGGTCCCCAACCTAAAAGGGGAAGGAAACAGGTAGTGCAAATAGTCTTTAGTCCCTTCTGCATCCAACACACTCCTATCTACGAGGCAGTCCAATCCCTAAGAAGAGGGGAGCCAGATGCTCAAATGTGCATGCAATTAAAGCGCACGCGGTAGTTCAAATGGGCAAAACGGGGTCTCCTCAAGGGTCTGTAGCAACTCAGAAAGGTGGGTGAGGCGATGAAGAATAGGTTCCCACTATTCGAGGAGGTTCTCCACTTGAGGGCAGAGTCGATTCCAAGAGTTGGGAATAGTTTGCTAGTTTGCACTAGCTGTGAAAGGAGGGGGGCCCTCAGGGGCCACTTGTGCGTAAAAATGGATGGAGGTGCTAGGGGCCACCAGCTAGGGTTGCAATTACTCGAGTCTGTGGGCTACATTGACTAACTGAACAGAGTTTTGCAAAAACCAAGGTGCATTTGCGCAGAAACAGCAAAATGGCTGTGCTGGCTCCTGTGAGCACCATGGCCTCAAAACTGCGTTTTGCAGCAACAAAAAGATGCCTGCACCGTCTTGCCAAGCATACATTGGGCAGGATGGAACAAGGGGACACAATGAGGGAGCGTGCCAGTGTGTTCTGGCACATACAGATCGAATCCAGTGAAAAGGCAGCACTGCTTTGCTGAAAGCCCAAAATCCACGTTAAAAAGGAAACCTTTTCACCTTTAAAAATGCTGCTCTGACGCTATTTCCATCTGTTTTTCCGTAAACCACTGTGATGAATAAGGCCCTGCCATGCCCAGTATATCTCATTGTGCTTCAGCAAAACCAGGCACGATTTCTGAATGACAGGCCCTGTCAAATCAACTCTGAGAAAAATCAACAAAGAGCTTCACTTTTCCCGCACAGGAAAACACGTTTATTTTCTTTACAATGTATCAAAGCTCAGTAGTTCAAAGAAACTCCATCTATCTGAGACATGTCAATTTCAATACATCTGTGCTTCAAACAAAACTCCTGCATGCAAGGAAACAACTATAGCTGCAAGATAGTGTGGGAGGGAGATGCAAAATCAAATTTAAAAAGAAATGCCAGCTTTTCACCACACATGTAAAATGGGCTTTGCAAGGAGCGAAAGCCTCGTTTTAAAAGTAAACTGTTGAATAAAAGCATACCATTATCTAGCAATGTGAAGGGGTTTGTTGCTGGGGAAAAATACACACATGGGTAATGGTATTCAACTGGCTTGTTTAATTCAGGACCAAATATAAGAACATAAAATGGTTAAACCATATTGGTTGGATTTTGCAAGTTCCAAAAGAAAAATAGGTTTCTGCTTGGGGGGGATGCTACCCACAGGAGGGCCTCTCTCGGCAGATACTAACACCCCAGTGATAATTATTAGGTTGGACAGAATCTAGTCTAGGATGAACCCACTGACAATGGGATTTCCAGGACAAGGAAGATTGAAGCGGGGAAGGGGAAGTAAACCTTTCATTTAAGACACGGTAGAATTCACTGACCCTTTGGGAATGGAAATGATAAAGAATCAAGGATTACAAGGAAAGTATCCATGATGCCAATGCACATTTTTATACTTACATCCTTTATGTTAATCCACACATGTGTATAAAGTTATGGAATTTTAGGCCGAATTGTTCATACTCAAAATTACCAAAAAGTATTAGAAGGGTGAAAAAATGTCTCACGGATTGAGTGCTATGCTCTACACAAAATATGTAACCTGTGTATGTAATTTGCTAAGAGATGTCAACTGTATAAATGTACAGTTTGTGGCAAAATCAATTCCATGACCATGTAATTCTATGACCAAATATGAATGACCAACTGGATGATATTGCCATGACTAATGTTGTTAATCTGGACAATGCCTCTGCGCCGTTTATATTTTTAAACACCGGTCACCACACACCTCACTCTCCACAGTCTTGATAAAGACCACGGTCGAAACACGCATCGGCTTTTTTGTTTCACCACAATTGGAACCAGATGCCACAACTGTCATGTTCTATCAGATAATTAAAACACTGTGTATAACACTAATCCATGACTGAATTGTCGATAATTTACAACAACTATCAAGAGCTTCAAATATTGACCCAGCAATAACCATCAGCACCCACACCAAACAAGGTTTTGTCACCCCACCCAGTACCAAACCCCTCGGGAACCCTGGAGTTTGGTTCCCTGACAAACCATGTGCCAGGCTGCAGGCAAGACCCACACCTCAAACTGAACGTGTAGCGAAGGGGACTGGCCGTCCCTACATCAAACTCCAAACCCCTTGAAACTAAATAAATATTGTATTTCACCAACCAGCCTGGTTCATGGTGCATTGTGACATGGAGTATTTGAAAAGGGGGTGTGATACGAGTTGTGTACCATCTCAAATTGAATCTGCATAAAATAAGGAGAAAAGCATCTCAGTTGTGCACTACATACTAGGCCGAGACCAAGGTGTGTGTCACCTGATTGAAATCCTTAACAATTCCAAGAGTTGGGAATAGTTTGCTAGTTCGCACTAGCAGTGGAAAGGAGAGGGGCCCTCAGAGGCCACTTGTGTTTAAAATGGGTGGAGGCGCTAGGGGCCACCGGCTAGGGTTGTGATTACTCACTGGCCCCCGGCGCACTCAAGACTAAACTTCGGCAGTCAAGTCCACTTGGGTTGCAGGTTCAAGTGTGGCAATTTGGCGGCTCTGCGGCTTTCAGCGACAAAGATACAGCGATGATTCCCAAACGGGACAGTGGCGATTTCTCCGCTCCTGGTGGATGGTTCAGGCCAGTTTCACTGTAGCAGGCTTCAGGGGCAAGAGGGGCACAAATGCAGCGCACCTGCAAAGGCCGTCACCACGGCTGGGTGACACGGTAACCGCGTGTACTCCGGTTCAGACGCACTTGTCTCACTTCAGACCTGGGAATGCCAAGTGTATGAAATTCGGTGCGAGGGTGCCGTGAACACAGAGCAAGTGATTTACCAAGTTTCAAGGGCCTCCTCGAACCGGCGGCAGTATCAGGGCAAAGAGTCTGCGTAAGCTGGTAAGGCCACTGGTTGGCCCAGGGACACTTCCGAGAAAGCTTACTTGCAGGGTTTGATTAAGGTGCCGAGAATAGTTGATCCCACTATTCCAATGGGTCAAAGGGTCTTCGCAGACCTTCTAGGACGACCATATACAGAGGTGTCCCACGGGACTACAGCGGGTTTAGGGTGCCAAACCTTCAAGCGGGTCACAAGCGGTTCCTCGACTCGGCTTCTTAGCTTCAGAATACTTGGATCCTACCCTTCGTTCAGTGAGAACTCCAGACATCGACATGGTATGGGTGTTTGGGGGCTTCTCTTATCCAGAATCTCCTTCTCGCCAAAATGTAGAGGACCCAATGGATGATCTGCTCACATACAGGCATACCATACGTGGACCAATCATGGACCACAGTGGTCCCAGGCATTCACAGCACTCAAGACTCTCTGGCACCCAGGATTTGTATTGGGGACAGACACCCCAGGCCACATCCTGGAGGCACACACACAAGGCATGCAAAAGCCCTCGAAAGCTTGCTGTTTTGCGGGCGAATGCGTGCCCAAATAAGGACTGACCCCGGTCGGCTCGACCTGGGGAAGGCAAAGGGGCAAGATGGCCAAAGGACAGGACAAAGAACCTCGTGGCATGGCCATTTTGGAACCAGACACCTATTCGTGCCATACGTGGTAATCACGGTTTGCCCAGCAGGAAAGGGTTAAAAATACATGAAAAGATAAGCTGCCACCAGCCCTATCTATAACACATCTGCACATCTCCTAAAAAATCCTTTGAGAGTATCTAGGGCCTTTGAAAATGACTAAGATACCCAAGTGTACTGTACTGGAAGGTACATTGAACACTTGTTACATGTTGCAGAAAAGTTGCAACAAAGTTGCAACATTGGAAAGGACTAAGGTAAACAAAGTCTCCCACTACTGACTGTCTTAAGGGCATGTCAGTTTCCCCATTAGAAGTGAGTGAAAAGCCCAGAGGAGGGCAGCAGAAGGCTGGGCTCCCCTCGTAAAGTTAGACTATGGTGTTTAACAGCAGCCAAAAAGTTGGGGGGTACAAAAATGGAGGGAAAATTACACATAAAATGGAAATCTTTCCTAACACTAGCGATTCACCAAAATAAATACTGCTCCCAAACCGATCCATTTGGAGGAATGTCAAGTCATGCACCAATGATTAATATGTCTTAAAATATCTGTCATTAAGGAGAGGAGACACAGTTAATATATGCCTTGCAGTCTCAACCTCCAAGTTACACAGCCTACATTTCATGCAGTCATACGTAGTGTTGGACCAGGCTCCTAATATTTCATGAGTATGCAATAGATTAAACTTTAATCGCATGATACATTTCCTTAAAGAAATACATTGAGTATTTATAATATAGGAAAAAGGTTGTGGGAAAGGGAATTGTCTTACATATTCACAATACCCTATTTTTTTAGCCAGTTTCTCCAACTGACCTCTATTCCAAAGCAGTGCTTTATCTTTCATTTGTTTTATAGAAACACCCATGTTAAATGGCAGTTTGATTTTAAAGTCAATGGTTTCATGAAACTTTAGGACTTCACCCCTAAATTGCATGAAAATGGGAGTATGCATAACAGTTCCATTTAACATAGCAGCAAAATGCTCATATGGAGTATGACCTCCCTCAGAGAGGAATGGCTTGAGTAAAGAACCCTGTAAGCGTGGGAGGACGTGATCAGGAAGCATCGCGTCTGCAAAGCAAATGATGCGTGGGAGGACGTGATCTGGAAGCATCACGTCTGCAAAGCAAACAAAGCGTGGGAGGACGTGCTCAGGAAGCATCTTCTCTGCGAATTACACGTTTCGGATGCCGTTGTGCTCGTGATAAGAGGAGCGGACTGCGAAGGTGTCTGGGAAAGTACGGTGGAACTTATGTGGTTCCGGATCGGAGTACAAGTTGAAATCCTGTTGGATCTGTTATCGGTCACCGAAATAAACGGATAGGCAACCAGAATTGGTGAACTGGTGATGAAGACCCGTGTGGCTTGTATGCTGTTCCGTACGTGCTGTTGAGTCTGGTAGGATAAGCTGGACAATAAATGTAAGAAAGTATGGAAAGGAAAGTGCATGCCATGACTACTGAGTAGTGCGGCTGCTTTAAAGGGATGCTGTTCATGGGAGCGGACTTTCACACGTGTACATTCCATGCTAAAGGATTTTAGAAAATGACATTGGTGTACAATGCACACTAAAGGAAGAAGTGGGTGAATGTTTTATGAGTGTGGAGCATGCTAGGTTCGTGATAGCCATAATTTCCTTGAGGCTTTGCAGGCTACGGTTGTACATTCCACCCATGGACTTTTAGTTAGGCGATATTACTAAAGGTGTGTGGTGATTAAAGAAGCTATTGCATTCCAACAATTCGAGCACTTTCATGATTGAGGATTTTCAGGTTTTTGGGTTGCTCTGAGCAACATGGACTCTTAGGTTTTTACAGTCATTTGTGCTTGACAATTGTAATATGGTTTTGGAATGGGTCTCATAACATATGGATGCAGTGCCTAGAATTACCAGTTTGAGGAATTTCAGTGGTTAAGTCACATATCTGTGACGTGGACTTTTAAGATTGGGTTGGATTGGGTATGTGCTTGTCATTTGTCCTGGTTAAATTGACACACGGTTGTGTTATGTAATCTACGGTTGGGTTGGTATGGATGGGAATGGTTATGAGTGCCTTCAATCCTGGTTTTGAATGGTGTTTATATACATGTTAGGAGCATAGTTTTGCTGATGGTGAGCATGACTGGCTGACATGATAGGAGTATGCTTTGGCTGATGGTGAATGTGCCTAGCCGACATGTTTGACCTAACATATGCTGAGATGGGTTGTGATCTCAGCATTATTTTAAGTATGGTATGGGTGCGTCTGTGGCAGGGGCATACATGGGTTAGCGGTATACGTTGGATTGTGGTGGTAGCGCCACCACTTCTGTGTGGAAGTGTTTGCAATAATTGAGATGCATGGTGAGGCCACATATATTTGTGCATGGTGGTAGCGCCACGATTACAGTGAGGGCGTGACTGTGTTTATAGTCATGCAGCGTAATAGCTATTCTGAGTGGTAGTAACTCCATCCAGACAAGGTGCGACTGCGAGTAGAGTCCTGCTTGAGTTATAGCTATTGTGCTGGGCGGTAGCGCCCCCAGTTGGTTGGTGTGTGACCGTTATTACAGTCACACATGGGTAAAGAGGTATGTGAGCGGGTGGTAGCGCCCCCATTGTTTGTAGGAGCATGTCTGTTGGTGATGGGCATGAAAGGTCACACATGTACTTCTATCTTGTGGTCGTGTACCACTAATGTTTTCTTTTATTGCACGCAGGCTGTTGTTCCTGGCTGCACTGCGTGCCTATTGAAGACTCGCTCCATCTTTCAGGGTCCAGAGTGTGCCTGTATTTAGTTGTTGGTCTCGGTGTGCCTGGCCAGTGCACTGGGATAAGATGAGCGTCAGAGTGTTTGAGCACATGCGGTGTGCCTGCCCTGGTCATGCGAGTCTGTGTGGATGGGGTGTGTTGGTATGAGTGGAGGTGTGTCCCGTGGTGTTTTGCATGTTGTGCATAAGTGCAAGGAGGGGAGATGTGTTGTTTGTAGTGCTTAGTGTGTGTAGTGTGTTAATGTAAAGAGGGGAAATGTGTTGTATATGTCTTGCCTGGGCTAGCAGGAATGTTGTGATGTCATGTGGAGTGTTGACGTCTGAGTGTTGGAATGTGTGAGTGAAGGTTCCAGCCATGGTCAGTTGGTGAACCCCCTGCCTGGGTGATGGGCTGCCAGTGTTAATGTCCTTTATGTAACTTACTATGAACTATTATAACTGCTTGTCAAGGTGTCATAAGAAGCTGGAATAAACCTTACAAGTACATTCAAGAAGGTATGAGAGTCACTTCATAGCAACAAGGATATAGAGTCAGCTTGAATCATTATTTTAAAATCGTCCAATAAGTAATTATGGACATAAGCCAAAGTTTGCAACACATTGCTCTATTGGGTCACATTGGGGTAGACCACGATTACCTTTCCAGATTTTACCCTCTAACTGGCAAAGCCATTTAACCTGATTTCACCAAACGCTTTAAGGCCGTAAAGGATACATGGTAGAATGCTAGTTTTATAATTAGCTATAAGCCCTCGAGTGAATACCTCCAGCCCTCGACAGAATACCTCCCCTCTGGCAGTTATTAAAGGACTTAACCACATTTTCTTCCGAGTTTTTGGCACAATAGATCTACTTAACGCTGGTCGTGAAAGACGATAGTTAATCAGCACTCCCAAGTAGGTATACTCATCTACAATTTGCACAGGCGTACTCTCAATTTTCCATATAAAATTTGAAGATTTCTTATTACGATCCCAAACTACAATGAATTTGGTTTTTGATGCATTAAGCATCAGGCCATTTTCCTTAGAATAGCCAACGAGAGCATCAATGCTATGCTGCAGCCCAACAGGAGTTCTGTCGAGGACAGTGAAGTCGGCATACGAAAGCCAGGGCAATGTGCCAGCACCAATACTATGTGATTCTACATGAACCCCCATATCAGCAAAATATAGGTTATAAAGTAACGGTGCCATCATGCAAACCTGCTTGACAGCCTGATTAGTAATTATGTTTGCCAACAACCTACCCTCCATATCATGCCTTATAGAAACAGATGTGTCTTGGTACATTTGTGTAATAATGTTTAATATATGAGGGGTTACAGCCCCAGACTTCTAATTTATTCCACAATCGGGCACATGGTACTGAATCAAAGGCAGCAGTGTAATCTGCAAAGCAAATATATAGTTTTAAAACCTTACTACTCATAATGGTTCTTATCAAATATAACAAACTCCAGATATTATGCATGGTCCGTAACCTTTCCAAAATCCTGTCTGTTGGCAAGAAAGCAATCCTCCATCAGAAACCCATTCATTTGACTTATGATGTACGTAGGTAGAATAGATTTTAGAGATGGAATCAGTTAGTGCCAGAAGACGATAATTACTGTGTTTCCCTCTGTCACCTTTCTTAAAACACGGGCACCAAATTGTCTCTCTTCCAACTAGACCTGTGGTCTTCAAACTTTTTTGGCCTGGGCCCCACTGAGCAAAATGTGAGCAGACAGGGACCCCCAAAAAATGCTAAATGGAAAGTAAGTCCAAATGGCTATGAATTATCGCACACCTTTGCCGTACCCTGCTCCCAGTATAGTCCCTGGACTCCCCCACCTATTCCCATCACAGTCTCTGGCCGCCCTCATCCAAATCCTAGTCCAGTCAGTGGGTTCTCCCCACCCCACCTCACCAAAGAGCCTGGGCTCTCCCCACCCGGTTCCCACCAAAGTCTCTGGGTCTGCCAATCCTACTCCCACCACTAAGTGGAGGGGCATAAATATTTCCCTCAGACATGACATTGTGACTGAGCGTAGTGAGGGAGCCCGAACCAACCAAGGAGGGTGCAGGGGTTTTCCCCTGGAATTATTTAAAATAATGGGTTAAAATGCGCAATTTTAGAACAGATTTTTCTTTTTTATTAACCCCATTTACCACTCTTACCTAAACTGCACAGCTTATTAACAAGTCTTTCTAGAACAAGGGTCATCACGTGAGGCAGTAGAAGGAAAGAAGAAGCAACCTGTGTACAAATCTCTATGTAGGTGTCAGGGTGTATGTTTCCTTATTTAGGCTCAATTGTTTTGGACCTGCAATGAAGGTACTCATTCAGTATGTGCACACTCACCGTTGGACTGTCAAGCAGCTAGCATTAGACAAGTCACTACCATTTCAATACCAAAAGGGGACCTTCACTGTAGGGCTAATACAAATATGTTTCCTGTGTCAGGCACACTTGTCTCACTCTTGCAATAACAGACATAGTTCAGCATTTTATTGATGGTGCCCTGTCCTGAGTGAGGTGCTGTTTTCCACACCATACCCACAGCCATCATCACTATTATTTATTGCAGCGGTGGCATTCCTCTCTCATTCGATGGTAATTGTTTTTATAATGTTGCACTGGTCAGGTTGCAGTAGTTATATAGAAGTTGCACTTGTGTCAGTCCTACTGAGGATTACCTTTCCGGATTGCAGTGACAGTGCCCTGTGTGAGGTGTGCTTGCGTCATTCTTGCACTGAAGGATGCATTTCAAAATTTTAAAACAGGTGGTTAGTCCTGGTTGAATTGTTTATTGTAATCCTGCATTGTGAGTTGCCTTTTAGTATTGCAGTGATGTAGGCTTGTTTCAATCCTTCAGTGATGGTCGCAATATTTTATTGTTCATGTCATGTTCTGGCTGAGGTATCTGTGGGGCATTTTTACTTATGTCCTCGCCTGTATTGAGGTGCACTTGTTTTAGTCTTACATCCATTGCCACCTTTCAATTTTGTAATTCTCGTGTACTGTATGTTGTGGCCATTACACTATATGCTAAATCTGTACCATTATGCATGGTATTCATTGCATGCTGAAGAACATTAATTTTTTTTGTCTTAAAATCTAGACTCGGGTCTAGATTTTAGATTTAAAAAAATTACATTCAAAATAAACCCCCCAAAAATGTACATAAAAAAATAAAATCTTACTTTGGGTGTCCGGCCCCCTGGACATGAGCCTGCGGCCCCCCAAGGGGTTTTGCCCCACAGATGGAATACCGCTGAACTAGATGGTATAATACCCACATGCAAGATCGTTAGAAATACCTGATGCAGCAAGTTGGCCCAATAACCAGCAGAAGCTTTAATCAAGACGTTGGAAAGGTCATCAAGCCCAGGGGCTCTGGATGATTTCAACTTTAATAGGATTTCTTTTTTTTAATTTTTTTACTTTCATTTATTGGTAGAAAGTTGAGACAGGTATAGCACATAGTACACAGAGATACACAGGAGTCATAACATCGCATTTAGGCATTGCATCATACATTTTCCAGGACAGCACAGAGTGGGGGTGGGGGGGGGCGAGAATTGATAACACAGGGGAGCGCGAGGTGCTCCGTACTTATGATGAGTCGGGCGGGTTCGGCGGGCGGGTGGAGCTCCACTCAACCCCGTCTCTATTGTTCAGATAACTGCAGAATTCGGTCCACACAATTTTGGGGCGGGAGGATATAGGTAGGGATCCAATATACTCTTCTTCACACCTTTGTACACAGGTGAGGTCTTTCAGCCACATCTCCAGGGTGGGGGGGGAGGGGGAGCGGCGCTTCCAACATTGTAATATACTTTTTTTTTGCGATAATTGCACTTACATTCAGAAATTTTGACATTTTCTTTGCATTTTCTCCAGCCCATATCCCGAACAGCAGGGCCAGTGGATCTAGGTCTAGTGGGGACCCAATTATCTCTGAGAGCGCTTTCGTTACCTCCCTCCAAAACTCACTCAGCGCAGTACAGGACCAAAACATATTTATATGGTCTGCCTCTTCAGATTTACATTTCGGGCATGTGTGAGTCGGGGTGTGTGTGAATTTCGCCACTCTGTGCAGTGTATAATAAAGTCTGTTGAGGAGCTTATACTGTATGCAGCGGAATCTGGCGCTGAGGGAGACTGCGCGTGTGTGCACACATTTTGTTCCACAGTCCTTAAGTGATTTCCATTTCCAGCTCCCTAGCCCATGCCTCCCGTGGTTTGAGGGATGCATTTTCTAGTTTTTCCAGCTGCATTCTATACAGAGAGGATATTATGCCCCTGCCGCCTGTAGAGTTTGCTATGTATTGGAGTTTGGGAGAGTCTGGGTGCTCGTCTGGGTAGGAGGGCCACATTGCACGGACCGCCGCTCTTAGCCTGAAGTATTGTAGTAACTCAAGCGCTGAGTTAGAGTGTGCGGGCCGCCCGCCACGTTTGAGGGGTGACAAATTTACCGTCGGGGAATAGATCAGTTAGTGTTCGATAGCCTAGGTTCTCCCAGTGTCGCAAGAAATGCTGGTCGTGCGTGGGGGAGAGTCCTGGGAATTGCCGTATGGGGAGCCACTTATAATATGGGCAATGCTCTTGTTTCGAATTCAGAATCCTATTCCATGCTCTGATTGTGGTTGCCAGAGGGTATGAGGAGGCGTCTGTCTGGAACGTGCGGTGTAGTAACAGGGTCATGATGTTGGTCCCGTCACCTGCCAGTTTCTCTGATTTGACGTGAGGGGGCGGATTCGAGTGTGCATACCAATGCGTGGCGTGTTGGGCCTGTGCCGCGATCCAGTACAGTGTTAGGTCTGGGGCTGTGAAGCCCCCTTTTTCATAGGGTGGGGTCATATGTTGCCACTTCTTGCGGACAGCACCAGAATGCCAGAGGAATTGAGCAGACGCCGAGTGGAGCCTACTGAAGTATTGCTTCCCGGGCCGTTGGCAAAGATATAGAGGAGCTTAGGGAACTTAAATAGGATTTCTAAATGATCCTCTGCAGTATAAGAATACCAATCCCCATGTTCCTTCGCCAGAAAAGAGCAGAGAAGAATGTGTTTTATAGTAAAGTGACTTGACATGTTCTACGCAAGCCTTTTTTAGCCACTACATAAATCGCAGTACTACTCACTACTGTCATATGTTTATTTACGTAGTGCCAAAGCTTACGACTGTCCCTATCTCTGAGAGCGAAGAATACTATTTTCCAATTAACATAATGTGCTGACATTTCATTTATACGGAACAAATTATTATATGCAGTAAGTGCCTGCTTAATTAATTGGTGTCTCAGCATGGGATCGTAAATCCATCTTTTGAAGTACCTAAGATCTGCTCCAGAGTTTCTCCTATCAGAAATAGCAGCATCATAAACCATTCCAGATTTGATATTACAATATACAGCCCTTTCTTGGACTTTAGGATATGGTGAGTCACATTATCAATAGCAGCAAGGATCTTTTCTAATCATCCATTCCCTGTGGTTAGTAACATGTTCTACAAGGCAGCCAACAATGATTTGAAGTCTCCAATTAAATTCCTCAACATTCCTTGCTAACCAATACAGCCTATTGCCCTTGGAATTAGAGTCAACCAGGCCCAGTAATTTCTGTTGGACAACCCTATTACTTACATTTAACTGACATTTTAGAACCACATGGTCACTGACCATTTTAATTATAGAAGAATTTCCAAAAACAAACTGTCTAAAATATTCTGTAATTAATACGAAATCAATTCTGAAATTAGACCATTCTGCCAAGAAAAACTGTACCACCATTTATGGCAGGATCCAAGATCCACACACCGAAGTCATAGGTTTTTTTTCCAGAGCATAACATTGAGTATTAAAATCAACTGTGACCATAAAAAAAAATTATATATATAAAAAATTATATGCAAAATTGGATAAAGATCCCACTGCAGGTATGACCACGAAACTTTTTGATTTGTTAAACACATATAGGGAGAAGGGGCTACTGGAGGACGATATGTGTAAATTTCTACATCCAAGATTCCCTGTCATGCCTACAATCTATTTCCTGCCCAAAGTACACAAGAGCATGAGTAAACCCCCAGGACGTCCTATTGTGACACTCTGTGGGGCATTGTACAAGAACACCTCCAAATTTGTGGACGAGACTCTGGTGTCTTTTGTTACTACACTGCCATCGTACGAGAGACACTAAAGACTTTCTGAATAAAATAGATGGCATTACCTGGGAACCCACATATCTTCTCACTACTCTAGATGTAGTATCCCTATACACCTCCATCAAACATGCAGATGGTCTACGAGCGTGTGAATACTTTCTCCATACTAGGTCAATGAATTTTTTGTCACACAGTCGCATGATATTAGATATGATTCATCTCTGCTTGACAAACAACTGTTTCTTATTCAACAGTGAATTTTATGTGCAACTTCAGGGAACAGCCATGGGGACTACATTTGCTCCCTCCTATGCCAATTTGTTTATGGGATGGTGGGAAAAGTTTGTTGTTCGGGGCACAGAGAACAATGTGCACACAGCCAAAATAATACTCTGGTTGCGATACATAGATGATCTATTCATCATTTGGGATGGTACTAGCTCAGAGTGGTTAGAATTTGTCCAAAGGTTGAATATTAATGAACTAAATCTCCAGTTTACGGAAAGCCACCACAAGACTGCTATCGTATATCTCGATATTCTTGTTAAGGTGGCTCAGGAAGAACTTACTACAGAACTTTATCGTAAACCAACAAGTTCAAATATACCGCTACATGCGAAAAGCAATCACCCTACCTCTCTCAAATGGTCTATACCATATGGCGAATTTATTCGCATTAGATGGAATTGTTCAAAACTGGAGACGTTTGATGTAGAATGTGCACATATGGCTCTTAAATTCAAACAACGGGGATATCCCAAACGCATACTTGAAAGAGCCTATCATAAATCTAGGGACCAAGACCGTTCCTCACTGTTAACAACTATAATGCAGTCACCTTCAAATGATCAAACAAGTGATACTCGACTCATACTCACTTATGGCACTAATTCCCAATATATACGACGGATTATGCGGAAACATTGGCATATCCTACAATTGGATGAACAATTAGGAACGATCTTGGGTGACAAGATGAACATTACATTTCGACGCTCTGTCTCCCTTAAGGATAACCTTGTCTCTAGCTTTATGAGCCCATCTATTCCATCTACAGGCTCTACTTGGCTTCATACACCAACTGCAGGCTTCTACAAGTGCAGGAAATGCAAGGCCTGCAAGTATGCAACAGATGTCCGCAACTATGAACATCCCATCTTGGCCAAGAATATTTCCATCAAGACACGTATCACCTGTGACACTGAGTACGTGGTCTATGTGCTCATGTGTCCCTGTGACAAGTGGTACGTTGGCAGTACTATAGGTAAACTTAAGCTACGTATGTTACAGCATATTAGGGCTATCAAGAATGTGGACGTTACTTACCCCATGGCAGTGCATTTTAAAGAAGTACATAATAGCAAATTGGATGGTTTTACATTCTTTGGCATTCATACTATAGCCAAACATCCTAGAGGCGGCAATAGAGAACTGGCACTGAGACAATTGGAAACTAAATGCATTTTGGACCTAGAAACCAAAAAACCAGGAGGTCACAATTTGGATGAAGAACTTCATACTTTTTTAGGAACTTAATTATGAATTTCATAGACGTTCCTCCTTTTTTCACATGATACCATTTTGTTGATGCATTCTCCTTACGCAACTGTAAGAATTACTCGATTAGCAAATTAATTTTCTCTTGTCCCTCCTATATTGATTGATTTCTTGATTTTTTGCAGTATATTTTTCAGGATGTTTATCTTTGTATTATTATGAATGCATAAGTTGATAATTAGCTGGACACGTTAATTTTGGCTTTAGTGTTTGTTGAAGAGATTTGGAAACCATGAAGTTGGGTCACCTTCGCAGTTTGTACATTCAATTTACTTTTCTCACTTCCTCCCTTTCGCTCTTTTTGTTTCCTTCGGGTTGAGCTATGTGTCCCTTAGTCCTGGACCTCTGAGGTTCCTTGTAACTGGAGGGTACGTAAGTGATCGCACTGTTTATGTAATTGAGCAACCTCTTTTGTTTCACATTTTAGGTTGTTCTACTATGTCATTTGTTCATGACATACTTTTTGTCATCCCGTTTACATAACAGAGGTAAATACAAAGCTAAGGTTTTTTATAATATGGGCATACGCAAGCATGTCCCATCTTGAACATTTATTTAATTTTTCTGTTCTTTGGACTAGTGTATAAAGGCTCATAATTTTTAGGCAAATACCCTCCCCCCCCTATTTTTCTTTTGGGGCTTTTTTCTCTCCCCTGTCTTTCCAAAACTACTTAACAATCTTTCTTTTTAGATTCCACTATATTTATAGGCCTTTCTTGCATATATCCATGTTTAATTTTGTGGGACCATGTAACATTGCTGTCTATGCTGCCTCATGTCTATGTTGCTCTAAGTAGAATTTGGGTATAATGGAAATAATTGGCATCATATATCTTCTTGCGATTTTGCACAGGCCGATTGTTAGATGCTAATTAGATGTTTACATGCACTATGCACTTTATCATGTACATGCACTATGCACTTTATTACAACCAATTTTAGCATTATATCCATGACAATTTTGCTTTGCATATTTGCACAGTTATGCTGGTAGATACCATCATCCAGCTATGCACTTGGCACTTTATTTACTGATGACAGTGATAGATGCCTTTCCATTGGTTACCCTCTTGTCTACTACTATTTGGCAATGGTAAGCGACATCTGAGTTAGCATACACTTTGGGGCCACTACGGCCGCCATGGTTCCCATATTCTACTTGTTGTCATGTTTTGCTTAGCTTCATGTGTTGTTCGTTGCAAGTGGTATTTTATCACATTGCTTAAGAGCAGCATTCTTGAGCATTAGCTCCTAGAGTTCCACTGCCCGTACAATTTTGGGCATTTCTTTTGAAAAACATGTCAGCATGATAACACATAAGACATGTACAGATTTTTAATGCTTGATATATGTTCTGTAATTTATGAATGTGGCAGAAATGTTCTGTATTTTGCATTCACACTTTCACAACGTAGTTGGTTACATTGGTTTTGCAATCAGTCTAATGAAACAGAAACTGTAATGAAAACATGCATAGTGTTAAGAATGAGTCTGACAGTATTTATTATGGGAATCACGTAGCATTTTGCTAGTGTTAAGATGTCTGCCGTTTTGGAATCGAGTGAGCAGTCAATTATTCTGGAGACATTCCACACTGAGAACTGGGGATAGAGATGTATCAGTCTATACAAAGCCACCTTGTCTATGTTTACACTTTTCTACGTGATCAAGCGGTCTGTGTGCCGTGAAACGCGTTGTTCTGTGCTTTTTTCGTATCCATGCTGACTTTACAATAAAGGCATGTCAGTCTGGACCAACTTGTTTTTTTTTGCCTCAGTATAGAGAGTCATTGGGGCTTTCTCTATTTGTTTTTGGGAGTGCATTCCGTCAATCTCATCCCGCCTCCATCACGGACCGGGTAATGAGTTCTTTTTAAATATATATATATATATATATATATATATATATATATATATATATATATATATATATATATAATAAATATATATATATCAGTAAAAAAACTTTGCTAAAGGGACGTTACGGTTCCAAGTAAAACCGAAAACCCCCTGAAATTCGCCAGTTATGGTAAGTTAAACAACCATAACTCACGCCACCACTGTGCACTGCTAACACTAACACCCAGGACAAAGATGACATCACAAATGTCATTGATGACATCACTGATGACATCACATGTGCATTTACTTTTCATGAAAAGTCTGTGCAAGGGATTCTTATTATAATGCTGACAAAAAGTGTCAAGGATCATTGGAATTAATATCATGAGCTACTTAGTGCATTAAGCAATGCATTGATATAAATAGCATTCTATTATGAAGTTCTATCAAGTATACTAAGCTACCCATGTAGAAAAATAGGCATTGTGTGCAGCATACATGATGGAGGTGCAGTATTCATAATTTTGCCATGTTGAATAGTGAAATGATAACTGCTTTCTTATTACAGTTTTGCGTACTGTGAAATATATAATAAGTAGCTAATAAAACCTACTTACTACATAATTGCATTATTACAGACAAAACACAAAGAGACAACAACACATACAAATTTGAGTATATACAGGGAAAGTGAAGTTAGCAAAAAAGCAGTAGTAGTAGCAGAAAGTGTTTATAACCTAACTGATTATCTTTATGCAGAGAAATGATTGCTCTGTTTCAAAAGGTGCAACTTTCCCTATGTATATGTATCACATGATGTGACTGCACCCTAAGGAATGTAGTGTGAGTACAATGTATACAAATATGAATATATACAGGGGAAGTACAGTAATAAAAAAAAAAAAAGATCAGAAAGTGCTGATAACCCTACTGATTATCTTCATGCACAGAAACCATTGCTGTCTTTCAAGCCTGTGTCTTCCCTTATGTATATGTTTCATATGATATGACTGGACCCTAAGAGAATTACTGTAAGAACATACTTGAGGGATAACTCTACAAATATAGTACCTTTTCAATTTTTATTTCCCGACTGTTACTGAAAAAACCATGTGCCCTAGATATGTCAGTAAAGGAAAAAAGGGGGAGCCAGACATGTGATGTCATCAGTGATGTCATCAATGACATTTGTGATGTCATCTTTGATGTCCCGGGTGTTAGTCTTAGCAGTGCACAGTGGTGGCGCGGTTTATGGTTGGTTAACTTACCATAACTGGCGAATTTCAGGGATTTTTCTGTTTTACTTGGAACCGTAACGTCCCTTTAGCAAAGTTTTTTACTGAATTTCATAGGTTTTTAGTAGCACAGCTTAACCATAATATCCCTGACTTTATACATGTAACATGGAACATAATGAACCCCTGCTACTGAATTTGATGTCCGTGGACTCTTCGTATGTCCGTGGACAGACGCGGACAACAGCAACAGTACCCAAAAAGTAGGGGGTATTTTAAATTGTTATATCATGCCATATAAACACTGCACAAGTTCACAAACCAGCACACATACACATTATATGTAGTAATAAATAAGAAGTGTAACCTATATATGTAACACATCAACCATTCATTTAAATACAATATGTACTAAAATGGAATATACCAAAAGAAGAAAGATAGGCTTCCAACATAATTACCTCAAACTGCACAACTAGGAGCAACAGCAGAGCTACAAACCAGTAAGAACACAACTTACCAGAAGCTAGTAAGTGTACTTCATTTTTATTATATATTTGTAAAATGTCTGTATTAGATAAAAAAAAAAGTGATATTTTCTTTTCTCACAGAAATGTTCAGTACTTTGGAGTGGCTTGAGGAGAATTTCCCACGTGAGGAAATCTGAAGATAATGAACCTAGTGGTAGACACTTCTCTATATAAACTAATTAAGAAGTATTACTTTATATACACTAAACAAATACATCTTTTTTTGTACAGACCATACAAACATTGAAAATAGTACACCAAAAGATATATTGGATAAGACTCTCCAGCGCATGGAAGAAAAAATTGACATGCTCATGGCAATTTTCAACAATTTGAAAAACTTTGTCGAGGATCACTTGAAAGAAAAAATTAGATACTTATTTCCAACATGTACCTGTCCCCCCTCTCCATACCCCAGTCAATTATCCCCAAACCCTCTCCATGAACAAAAACGTTTTGATGAGACTGTGTTTGTCTCAGTTTCTGCTTCCCTTTCGCTTTCATAAATTTTACATCTATATATAATAAAGCAAATTATATGTGTCCTAATTCAGTTCTTGTTTTTGATTTTTTTTTTTAAAGCAGTTGAGGTGTCCGCGGACAGCGCGGGTGTCCGGAATGTCCGTAATCACACAAAAATGGGGGCGTCCTAAGGACACTATACCCGTCCGTACTGTTCGCAGACAAGTTGAAACTGTTCTAAGAACAAACGAGGTGTCCGGGCTGTCCGCAATTAACCAAAATGGAGATATTCTAAGAACATTATGCCTGTCCGTAATGTTTGCAAGCAAGTCCAAACTGTTCTAAGAACACATTCGGTGTCCGGGATGTCCGCAATCAAACGAAAATGGGGGCGTCCTAAGCACACTGTACCTGTCCGTACTGTTCACTGACAAGTTGAAACTGTTCTAAGAACACACTTGATGTCCGGGATGTCCAATTAACCAAAATGTAGGTGTTCTAAGGACACTATACCTGTCCATACTGCCTAAAGAACATCTATGCACATGCGCACCACACCCGTAAGTTCTCCGAACATTGCGTCTGTCCGTTAGTGTTCACGTCGCTTGTGTCGCACTTTTAATTAATTTCAGGACCCAAACACTGTCCGTAGAACACCCGCGTGCATGCGCACAACCGTTCCCGTGCATTTGATGTCCTGCGAACACCTCTTCCATTTGCGGACATGTTTGCAACGCCATCATGTGACCGCACCCACGCTGAGCATGTGTCCTGAATTGCAGACACTGTCCGGGTCCCCGAACATTTTAAAAGTACCTTTTCGGGCAATCCACAGTATTTTATACTTAAAATGCACCATAGCACATGTCCAAGAAAATAACCCTGACTTTCTACATATTTTTTAGAACCTTTTGAGCACTTTTGGGGTGTTTGTCCTGTCCGCGGAGAGCGTGGGTGTCCGCAAACCGGGCACCAGCACCCCTATAAAAGGCGACACCCAGAGCTAATCCTCATTGTGCTTCTGGCTATTTGACAGAACACTGTCTACTTTGGATTGCAATCTTCCAGATTTTGCTGCCTTTGCTGTATCCTGATGGTATCCATGGCTGCTGTTCTTCCAATTGGTGCTACATCTGCTTCAGCACCACCCCCACCCCCTCCACCACCACCACCTCCCCAAGGGCCTGAAGAGGGGAACAGGCATGAGGATGAAGAGGATGACAAGGATGAGGTAGTGGAAGTCCCTACTACCAGCACTTGCCGTGAGTCTTGGGTGTGGCGGTTATTTACCATTCATGGTAACGTATCCAAGGCACGTGCGAACAAAGTCACCTGCAACGAGTGCAAAATGGTACTGAGTCGCGGGAGGCTTGGTTCGTACAGCTTTGGTATGACTTCTAAAGTCGTTCCACGGTGGGGCCGTTCGTAAGGTTGTAGCTTGCAACGAGCGTAGTAGGTTGAGTTCCTCTACTTCATCCTCTGTTTCCGCTCCTCTCACCACAAGAGACAGTCCTGTGGGAGAGCACATCCCTCCAGCTGCCTCACAGGCCATTCACAATGCTGATGACCTTTACCTTTCGAGGGTCACAGTTTTGTGCATATACTGCAACGCAGTACTCTGCAGGGGGGAGAGACTTTAAAGTGCTTTTGAGACTCTGGTCTCAGAGCACGAGAAGACCTGCTCACTACCTAAGTAAGGCCCACCCTACATCTTCCTCTCTCCACCCACCCTTTCTTATCCCTGTGGTTGTTGTCCCCCCTTACCCTCCTTTCCCCTGCTCTCCTAGTGTGTAATATTTATGGTGCGTTGCAGGCCGGGAAAGTGATCACAGAGCACCTACTGGGCGTGGCAAGTGTGCCTCACACTGCCATCTGTACATAAAAGGGAATCCATTTCATAATAGCAGTGTGTCACTAAAAACGAATTTCAGAATGTCACAAAGGGAAACGACATTCTCAGACCTAGTGCAATATTTAGAGGCAAAGTTATTTGCACATGGGATGTGGTCATCGAATAGTACCTCAGAATGGCATGACCGCAATCAGGGTGAGGTGCAGAAAGAAAAACTAGACAATATTTTTGCAGAAGGCAGCATGATTCAGGTCTGCCTTACAAGGTTATTGAATGCAGCCGATAAAAATGCAGAGAAAGATTGTCTAATACGGCTATGCGCCAAGATCTGGTTTATTTTGAATAGGTCCCTGCGAATGCAGGAAAATGATACCCAGCTAATTAACAGGTTAAAGACTGACTTAGATGGGGCAAGTAAGAAAGAGGAAATGTTAAGAACAGAGTTGGATGTATGCCAAAAAGACATGCAGTTAAAATGCAGAGATTTTGATGCTTAATTGTCCAAAAGCAAGAAACAGTTTGAGGACAGTGAGCAAGAATTGGTACACTTAAAAGCATTAGTGGACCACATTAGACAAGATAAAGATGAGGTGGTTTCAGAGATGCAAGTTTTACAAAAAGAAAATTTTGAAAAAGAAAGTGACCTCCAAAATGTAGAACAACAGGTGATTAAAATTCTTCAAGAAAGAGACAAGCGAAATACGGAATTTAATGAATGCCGAATGCAAATGTGCGACATGCAGGAGGTAATTAATAAAATGAGTGATGAAAACAACTATTTGCAAAACGAAGCAGACAGGCTCCGTAAAAAGTGTAAGGATTTAGAACAGCAAATGTGCATTCCCAGGTCCCAGGAGAGGCGGCAGGGTACTACATTCAATGGAGTGGAGGTGAATTCTATTTCTACCCAAAGAGCTAGTGCTCCAGTGACTGGGCCGGTGACTGAACTTGGTTGCAGCGCCCTTGGGGGATTTGATACTCCCATTGGGGGCCGCCACCCATCCCATACACCTGGAACCAGGGTTGAGTCACCAGGTAGTGCAATTCCATGCATTGCAACCAGTAGCCCCATAAAGATAATGAAATCTATTAAAGCCCTGATCAAACCATTTAAAAAGGGAGGGGAGTGCTGCATTGAGGATCACTTAGAAGCGGTTCATGACATCATTAAAGCCCTCCAGATCCCTAAGGAACAGTACAGGTAGTATTTTCATTTAACTTTAGATGCTCCGACGGCCAGCATCATAAGGGGATTAAATGAACAGCAGAATATGACATGGGCGGAGTTTGAAAAAGAAATTAGGCGTCATTTTTCTCCTTTCCAGTCATTACAGGAGGCAAGGAAAGTTGCTTACACAATCACTGCTGGGCCTAATACATCCCCTCGCCAGTTTTTACAAGACTTAAAAAGAGCATTTCCTCGCTTTGATGTATCTTTTGACCCCAATTCTAATGAATTTAAAACTGCCTACTTCTATGGGCTACAGAAAGAAATCATATTTCAATTGGTCCGTGAATTTAATCGTGACAAGTCCCTTGAGTGGATTGTGCATCAAAGCACAAAACTATATGAGGTACTCTATTGTCAGGGTAGAGAAAGTGATAAAATGAAAGATACTAGACCTAAATCTAAAGAACCCTCAGCAACAGTGATGGAAATCAGGTCAGCCAAAATGTCCCTTGAGTCTGCTCAAAGTCTAGGTAAAAATAATTTGGCACCTGAACAAAGGATTAATCAACAAAGGTCATCACACTCTGCACCAATATTTCAATCACATGATCCTAGTAATAGGGAGAGCTACATCAGCCCTAAGTATTTAGGAGATAGGCCCCGGGCAGGCTATCGGCCTGATATGTCCAATATGAACAATAACCAGAGACAAAATCAAGATCAAAGAAATGATGGTCCCTTCCAGACATTGGGGACACAGAGCAAATTTGATCCCAACACCATGATATATGGTAATCAGGATAGACCCCGATATGTGGATCGATTTGCTGATAATGGGAATCAACATAGGAGCCAGTACCCACAACATGAGAGACAGGACATGAGACAGAACATGAATTACACCCCACGGCAGTACAATGATTCCCCACCAGGGGACTATAATTAAAGGATGGGCGCACCCCGCTCCCCTCCACAAATGAATCAAGAGTTCAGAAACCATCCCAATAGAAATCACTCACCTGAGAGGTATCAGAATAGATCCAATCAGGGAGAAAACAACCAATATCGATCTAGGCCACAGAGAAAGGATTCTAGAGAGATGGAAAGATTCCAGTATCTCGAGGCCCAAGTGAAGATGTTGGCTGAACAAATAGGAAGGCTCTGTACAGTACAAAAACAGCCATCAAAGGAGGGGGCAGATGGCCATAGCAATGACCGGGGAGCTTCTGAAAAGTGACTAAGTACTCAGGATACATACAGCGCTGAAAAGATAGATTGCTCTGATGTAATTTCGCATAATGACTCTGAGATGTCTAATGATTTAAAAGTGAAAATGCCAGTAAATTAACATGTAACAGAAATTGCAAATACTTCTAAAAGAGAGGACGGTTTAACCTAGAGCTAAATCAAACATTGAAGATTTGTACAAATGAAATAAGAAAACCTGAAACACCAAAAGAACAAAGAGACAGATTTAAGAAAAATTACTCATGCATGGGGAATACCAGTAAACAGGGAGTAAGTGGGGATGCTATAATTTCTTCCCTGGACACTCAGAACAATGACCAAACACAGGCAGAAAAAGGAAATACTCAAAAGGAGGGTACAGGTCAATCACCTGAAGAATTCTTTGAGCCACATATTTGTGAAGAGGCTGAAAGGGCTGGTACCACACTAAATGATCACAAATGCACATAATTAAACAATGACAGATTGCTGAATGATGTTGTTACACATGTTCAGTTGGGGGGTTGTAATGTGGCTCCTGATGATACCTGAATGGATAGGCGAACAGTGGCCACACTCCAAAAAAACGTCTTAACATGGAGAAATGAATAAAGTATATCGCGCCGAAATGGACAAAAAGGAGGGGAAAATGTCTTTCCATTTACCAATGTGTTTAGCCAAAAGTGAAAAAGGCCGGAGAAAGGTGAGCCCCGAAATCAGTAAGAATTCACACTTCTTATGTGTGTTAGAGGAAGTTGAAGACAGGTATTATGCTCCCATCACTGTAGAAGAAAAATGCCAAACATTTGCAATGATTGACACTGGCGCACAGGCCACAATTATGTCTAAGGAGCTGGTAAAGAGTATCAATGAAGGGAGATCCCCACAGAATCAGATCACAGTGAAGGAAAATCAAGGTCCAGTGCATAACTTTAACGTGGAGGAGGTGCCCATTATAGGTATAACTGAGGTTGAGATAAAAATAGGAAAACACAGAATGAAACAAGAGGTATTGATCACATCTCTTTGTGAAATTCCATTTCTGATGGGGACAGATTGCCTGAAAAGATTGTCTCCTCTCATAGATGGGGTAAATGGAGTGCTGGGGTAAAACCATTGAGACCTAAGAAACTAAAATCACAAAACAGCAACATAAATGAATGAATGCCACACCGTTGCCAAAACAAATGATGCAGTGGAGGTATATCTCCAGAATAGTTGCATACCTAGTGTCACTGTTATATTAGTGTGTCAAGACAAAATGCAGAGCGACAATGAAAAACTACCTGTACAAATATACTTGGACCCAAGGAAAAAATGGCAGACTGCCATATATGAGCACACCTTACATTTTTATTTAAAGGAAAAGACATACAAACAGGATACTGCTCCCAAAGTAGGTTCAGAAAAACACATTACCACTCTTGCTGAAATACACATGGAAGATGAGCAACCATGGGTTCATGTTGGTATAAGTGACTGTTTTAAAACAATAAAAGCCACTTTAGCGCTTGAACAGGACAGGAGCTTCATTAATGAGAAATTGTTGCAAAAAATAATGGAGAGGGAGGAGATCCCGAAATTTAGGATTAAAAACCAGTATGTTTCTGGGTTGGACAGTCCAGACTTTGAAAACCGAATTGCAGGAAGATGCATGCTGAAAATTAGTATTGGGCAGAAAACAATTTACCATGATGTATGGATAGTGAGTGGAGCACAAAATGACTTTTACATGGGCAATGACATCATGCACAGAATGTGTATGGTGTTAGATTTTCTTAATCAAAACATATGGTCACACCTAGGTGGGCCGGTACCTGAATTTGAAGACAAAAGAAGGGCTTATCACTGTGCACAACTGGTCCCTTATGCAATTGAATTACAAATGAGGAAAGATACTATTATCCCTGCATTTACCAAACAGTTTGCAATAACACTGAAATGCAAAAATGGACAGCAGATGAAAGATTCTGATGCATTTGTGTGCCTGAATGAATCCATAAAACAGCAAGGCCTGGATTATGAATACATTCCATTGGTAGATATTGGTGAAGGGTCTGTAAAAATTATGATTAATAATAAAAGTTGCCAAGATATTCATTTTGAGGAAAATTCCCCATTAGGAATGGCCATACAAAAATCACATTATACTGCAGATCTAGATAACATGGTGATTGGAAATATCCCTGAAAAGTATGTAGATGCCAAGGGTGAGTTGCCAGAATTCCTGGACTCTCAGCCCAAAGGAATATTTAAAATTCATTCTGTGTACCCTTATGATTCAAGTGAGACAGTGTGCTGTTATCAAGAGAATTGTATAACATTTGACTTAAGTGAAAAAGAAATGGAAAATCAGCCCATTGAAATGTAAGCTGACATGCCAAAACATGTAAAAGTGGCAGCTTTACAAAGAGACACAGCTACACAGCTAGAGGAAAGCGCCGAGATTCCCCTACCAGAACATTTTCCAGAATTTTCCAAAATGGTAGAAGAGCAGATCTTATTAGCGGATGCGTGTGACAACGATGAGGATAGAAATGAATTGAGGAAGATATTTATGGAATTTAAAGATGTATTTGCAAAAGACGCTTATGATTGCGGGCTAACTAATTTACACGTGGCCACACTTCCAGAAGGGTGTAGCAGAAGTCCAGTATTTGTACGCTAGTATAGACTACCGCTGGCATGTTTAGAATCATTGGCAGAGATTATTAAAAATTTAGAATCGTGAGGAATCATCAGGCCTATCCATAGCACATCCAACACGCCCATTTTAGGTGTGATGAAGCCAAATGGTCAATTGCGGCTATGTGCAGATTTGAGGGGATTAAATAAGAGTACCAGTGTCCAGATGGCCACTACCATTCATTGATCAGGGCCTAGCTCAGGTATATGGTTCAAAAGTGTTTACCACATTAGATCTCACCTCTGGATATTGGTGCGTGCCATTGGCAGAGGAGATACAGAATTTATTTTCCTTTACATTTGACAGGACTCAATACGCATGGGTTAGAACTCCGTTCGGGTACGTTAATAGTGGGAGTGAATTTGGAATATTTTTGAGGAAGGCCATGCCTGATGCAGCGGAAAGAGGAACCATAGTTTATGTGGATGATGTCCTGATAAAAAATGAAAGCTTAAAATACCATTTTGATGAAATAAGACATGTTCTTGGCCAATTGCAGAAAGCAGGAGTCAAAGTATCTTTGTAAAAAAGCACAATGGTGCAAGAAAAAAGTGAATTTTCTATGCCATGAAGTAACTGAACATGGACTAAATCCACAAAAGAAGAAAATAGAGGCCATACAAAAACTAAAAGACCCTAAAAATGTGAAAGGGGTGAAAAGTTTATTAGGAATGACAGGCTATAACAGAAAGTTCATTGAAAATTATGCTGAAATCACTCAACCATTGACTAAACTGCTAAAACTAAATACGCCCTGGAAATGGGAGAAATAGCAGTCTGAGGCAGTAGCCAAATTGAAGGAATGTCTTGTAAAGGCACCATGTTTAGCATACCCCATAAAGGATAGGGATTTCTTTATAGAAATAGGTTTCTCTGAACATTGTATGTCAGCAGTATGATAGCAAAAACATGATTTGAATCACAAAACCATTGCCTATGCAAGTAAGGCATTTTCCCAAGTTGAAATGAAATTTAATTAATGTGAAAAAACCCTATTAACCACTGTGTGGGCGCTACAGCATTTCCGCCCCATTGTTCAGGGAGAAAAGGTGATTATTGAAACAAATCATCAACCTTTGCAATTTTTAAAGAGTAAAAGAATTAGGTCAGGTAATCTAGCGCAGTCCAGAATCACTTCATGGACGCTGGCATTACAGGGTTTTCCTGTAGAAGTGAGATATGGACAAAATAAAAAGAGCCCAATCGCTCAGGGTTTAGCAGATTTACATGACTGTGCAGCTGAACCAGTATCAAACGAACTAGAAGTGGAACCTAATTTACAGGAATTTGAAAAATCATCACACATCACACAGGCCTACATTTCAGAAACACCAAATTTTCATATGGAGTGCCACCTTGGGCTGTTCTCAATGATTTATCTACACCAGCGAGTTAAATCATGTGGTATATCACTAATTTATTTAGATTAGTGAACTATATCCAGAAGTCTCTCTTTCTGCTGACTCATTTACCTCCAGTAGACTATTCCATTATGTCCCACTCAAATGTCACACACATATATACTAAGTGGAACCATGCACACAGCTATTTCACTGCCAAGTCGGATTTTTAGCTACCTTGTTCTTTCTGTTTTATCTACATGAAAATTGACAAATGCACTGTCTAAAATCTTCCCCATATTACCAGTGCTATAATGATAGATGCACCAAGAAAAGAAAAAAAATAAATAAATAAAAACACACTACCCGTCTGTTTTCAGATATTTTAGTGTATTATAAACAATTGCATTTCAACACCATCTTACCCTTTTTACAGAAATAACTGGAAGTTTCACAGCAGTAGAAACATTCACTTTACTTTATCTGTAACAAAATGAAAAGGAATACAGCAAGAGAATACTCAATTTGCAACATTAGACATGTTGATTAAATCCAGGAATTTCCTCTTCTACTCTGCCTGAATAGGTTTCGCACACACACACCGCCCCCGCACTCTGCAATATATTTACCGAGCTTATGCTGCATGCGAATTCCTCAGGCTGGTCGCCTTCTGTAAATGGCTCAGTGCCCCCTCTTAAATCACCCCAGCGAGGACGTGCATCTGCCGTCACTCAAGCCAGGGTTTATTCACTGGAATTTCCCAACCTGTGTAGCAGTGCACTGGGACCTTCTTCTCAATCAGGAAACTCCCCAGCCACACCAGCCGAGTCTTTCTCCCAGCTGTGCCAAATGCCTTCTGTCTTTCTTTCTCTCCGAGATTCATCAGAAAAGCTCTGTTACAGCCTACAAAACAAGTTCAACCAATAACATTCTATCATGTCCTACCCTCCTTCTCTTGAACAATGGCTTACTTTTACAGCAAGCAACTGTAACAAAACTGATTTCCTGCTTATTCGAGTTTTTGCTTCCTGCAAATACTGTGGACAGAGCACAGAAAAAAAAAAAAAAAAATCTGCACACAGTCTAGTGTGAGTTTCAGCCTGCCTCATTTTGCACTGGAGAACACATTACAATATTAAAAGTTAGAATTATGTTAGTACTGTTAATGGTGTTAATTCATTAATTCTCTAATGTGTCTCCTGCAACAGAGGCATTTCAGATGAGAAAAAAAATGTGCATTTTACATGTAAAAATTGTTTGCATTTTAGATGTAGAAATCGTTTTTGACTGAATAGCCTGTCTTCATTTACATGTCCATGTCCATGTCCATGTCACACTGGCAACACATGCCTTGCTGTACCACATTATAGCAATGCATTAAACCCATGCAGTGGCGCTGCATAAAAAAAATGCTAAATGACACATGTCTTGCTGTACCACATTATAGCAATGCATTAAACCCATGCCGTGGCGCTGCATAAAAATGCTCAATAAAATAATCTTACACTACCCAAGTAAGGCCCACCCTACATCTTCCTCTCTCCACCCACCCTTTCTTATCCCTGTGGTTGGTGTCCCCCCTTACCCTCCTTTCCCCTGCTCTCCTAGTGTGTCATGTGTAAAAAACCAAAAAAAAATACAAAACAAACTTAAAAAAAAGGATCTTTCAGAGACGCCTTTCACAGTCAAAAAATAGAAGTGGGAAATAAATTGAGCAGGCTCCTGTTTTTTCTTTCTTTTTTTTTTTTTTTTTAGAAGTCTGCGGACAGTTCGCAAACATCAAAAACTTTGGGGTGTTGCCCTATCAAAATTATTGCACTTTTCTCTGGGAGGAAGTGGTGGCTCTGAAAAGAGCCTTTTTGTGGTATTTTTTTGTATTTAAAAACTTTAAAAAATCAACACCTACTGCAAAAAAGCTGGCTGTAATTTTACAAAAGGACACAATGCATTTTGTACATTTCTCAGAAAAATCCGATTACCAGCATAAGATGGACTCCTTCTCTACCAAAAATATTTGTGCTACGAAACATAATATTTTCATTGTGAAAAGAGGACATGCCAACATCTCTTAGAAAGGCACAAACAGCCTTATTGACATAACGCTTCACTTTCTCCATTTGTGGACCAAATGAACAAGAGTGCAGCCACATTTGTCTCTGCGCAATACGAGAAAAAATTACTTGGGAATTTGGAAACATATCCATGACCTTCCCAAGTCCTTCTTTCATCGCAAATTGCAAAGAAATTCCTGACATGTCACAAACTGTTCCCTCCACAATGAATTATAATTATGTCTGGATGATGCTCTGTATGCAAACTAGCACAGAGAGGTAGCAAGTCTAGCCACTTCATTCCGCGTACTCCATGCCAGTGCACTTCCACATGAGGGAATCCAAGATCTGCAGCTACTCCACAGCGTTGTGCATACACCTCCAACCAATGTATCCATGAGTCTCCAAAAATCCAGACAAGCTGTTTTCTGAAACACACAGCCATAGCTAACTGTTCTTCTCTAAGGAAAAAGACTTTCTGACAAACTGTCTTCTTACACAACACACCCACCAAACTTTACTGACCAATCAATTCCTCTGCTCATTCTCATTTGCATGCCTCTCCACCCCAAAATCCCCGTATGTAATACACAGTATCCGCGGACTTCCTTTATGTCCGTGGACATATTGTAACTTAGACAGCCCCTCTACCATTTCCACTTCACTCTCTGTGCCATCCCCTCATTGGATACAGCTAAACAGTCACACAACCATCCACCAATCACATTCAAGACCTCTACATCTAACTGCATCATCAGAGTTCAGCACTTCAAATGTACTGTTGATCACTCTGAGTACAAGTCTCATATCATTGGAAAGCACCTACTACAAAAACTACTGTACAAGTCTCCAAGATTTCTACTTGCAGCTGCATGCATATCCACATGCATGAATACAAACTACAGGTATGCATATTTTCTGCACAGTACAAGTACAACTCTTATGAATGCATATAAACAGAGTAACTGTCACTTAATCTGTATAACCTATCAAATGAACTGTCATTTTTCCCCCATCTGCTATAATCAACTGTCACTTCCAAACCTGTCTGCTATCTAAACAAATTTTTACACACACAGCTATCTAAAAAATTATAATATTAGAAGATGGGAGAAATAACAGTATAATTGTAAAAAAACACTAAACAGTGTACTATAAAATTACACACAGCCAGGATAAGGTCATGCACCTTCATACACTCACACAGATAGACAATAACATTGAAAAACTGCCGACTGCAATAACACCACTACCTGTAAATCACATCCTTCTGATTTATTACCCACACCTTCACAAATGCATACATTCCATGCTTTTCTATACAGTATCTACCATTTACCTTATAAAAATTGCAAAATAAGTATATCATTATTTCTTCTGTCTCCTAACATCCAATAACACAGCTTTAAGAAACCAAGTGTGTTTCATACACTTTCTATTCTACTCATTTGCATAGCATGTTGAACTAACATAATGTAAATAAAATATAAAGGCTGCACATAGTCAAAGGAAACTACATAATATATACACACAAAATTACTAACTTCATTCCTTTAAAATTACAGTGAAGAGCACTCTCCTGAAAAGCAGCAGAATCCGAAGTAAAAACAATAACTCAGAAGAAACCTAATCTTTCCACACAAAAAAGTGCAATACTACCATAATATTCTTACTGTTACTCAAACACACTGTGCGGTTGATTCATGGTATTTGTGCACCAAAACAAAAAAAGATTAATGCACCATTCTGCCCACAAATCCCCATTTGTTAAACAAGGATTTGCAGGCAGAATGCCGCACAAATCCCAGTTTTTCGGCGCACAAATGACATAACTCAGCCTCTAGAATGTTATTATTGCAGAACAAAGAACTGTTTTAATTCTATAGCATTAGATTTAGTATTTGTGCTTCTCCTCACCACTAGCTTACTTACTACTGTCATCTGAACCCCAGTATAGTAACACACAAATAGAAGAATAGCCTTCCCAACTAGTTGTAGCTACCAATACACAATCACACACCATCACATACATCACTACCATCATACTCAGACACTCATGCACACAGCACACATGCATCGCAGAACAACCCAACCCATACCTTCTTTATTTTTTTTCAACAGACCCCAAAGAATGCCTACCAAAAAGCAAGTCCATAGAAAACAACGTAGAAGTAGAGCAAATGAAAAAAGAACTATCAAAAATAAGCATCCATCTCTAGCAGAATGTGTACAAAAGGTTCAAACAAAACAGCTAATACAGTCATTTAGCAAATTAAAACATGTTTCAAGTGCAGAAACTTTGCCTCCTCTATCGAAATGTAAAACGAAACAGAAAACGACTATCAAGAATTCAGCTACCACTACTGCTAAAACTGCTCCTATAAATCTTGATATAATAGCAAGTAAACATACCAAAACAAATATTTTTGCAAAAATGTTCTGACACAGAGTCCTTCAAAATCTTATAAAAACAGGAGAGAATTCATACACAACCCTTAAAACCTACCATAGAAAATTAATATTAGAGGCTTTGATAGACAGTGCAATCCTACGCAAAAGAAAATTATTTATTTTAGTGTTAAAAAGAATGAAACCACTAACAAAACTAAGGACATTAGTTAGCCTGCATTTCAGGACCAATTTGCAAAAGCACCTCCCATCATATCAAAATGATATCAACACATCATTCAACTATAAGAAATAGTCCTTCATTAGCACTAGCCAATTTAAATAACAATCTTCTACAGGGTACAGCCAAAGAACTACTTGAAGAAATTGACCATATCCAGAGAAAATATTTTGGAAGTGAAAGCCACTTACAAAATGCAATACCTTTACAACAAACTAGCAACAATTGTACACATGGCAACCTTCTACTACACACATACAAAAAAGAAATACTAAAATTTAAAAGTACATCCGCTGAAATACCAAACCATGTGTGTGTGTGTTGCCGCAGAACTTTTTATAAAACTAATACAAAAACTATAGACATAACATACAAAATAGACAACAATGAAGATTCTAAATGGTTTCAATTAGCTCTCTACCTTATAGCAGAAAACAAATACGAAATAACTGACCCCTTAATACTTTGCAGTTACTGCACTACAAAACTTGACAACAACCAAACTCCTTGACGTGCTATCACAAATCACTTAGAATTATTCCCACTACCAAAACCCCTACAACAACTCAATTTATACGAGAGCATCATAATTCAAACAGTACACCCATTTCAAGCAATAATACGTCTTCAACCAAAAACAGCAAAATTACCTCCCTCTGAACTGTTGAAAGGCATTCGTGACAAAGTAGTTTATTTACCATTAAATCTGACAGAAAATGTGCACACTCTAGGAGTGCAACGTCCAATAGAACAATCTTTAATTATCTTAGCAAATGGTGTACCAACAAAAGACAAATAAAATTGGCAACAACTCGACTTACATAAAGTTAGACAAGCCTTGCAATATCTAAAAGACAATAATGAGTACTACAAAGAAATAAATATTGAAAAAAACTTAAGGGGAACAACTGAAATAATTTAAGAGTCACGAGAAACTGGTCAATTTGAACTTCTGGATCCAGCTGCAGTATCCAATATTTTAGACCATTATACAATTCATCCATTGCACTGTAAAGACAGCATAGATGATGCACTAGAAACGTACCAAATGCGACAAACCAAAGGATCACCAATGAGCATATGGGAAAAAAGTATATAAGCACGTACTTTTCCTCTACTATTTCCTACTGGCAAGGAGGAAGATACGATGACAGGCCCACTCAAATAACATCATCAGAATACCGTTCATTACGAATGTATTCTGAAGATCCCAGATTTAGACAAAATGTGGAATACATATTTCACCTACTCTTTGAAAGTGAACTAGCAACTCTATGTTACGGAGTTGCACACATATTGAAATCGGGAACACAGTTTCAAAATATGTCAGCTACACAATTAATACAAAAAGTGCAAGAAAAAGATGAGGTTTTGCAATCACGTATTACAAATCCGTTTGCAAACATGCGTGGTACAAAAGAATACTGGTTCCGACGTCACAGAGATGTATGTTGTATGATCAGAAACCTTGGACCACCCACTTGGTTTGTTACATTAAGTTGTGCAGAATATGCATGGAAGATTTACATGATTTCCTATGCATATCAAACAAAAACAAAACAAACATAGATAGACTAACACCTGGAGAACTTTGCTCTCTAGATCCTGTTAATGTTTCAAGATATTTCCATAATCGTTTCATTGCTATGCTACACTTTATTTATAATAAAACTGTTCCTCCACTCGGAGAAGTGCAACACTTCTTTTGGAGAAAAGAATATCAAGCCAGAGGAGCACCACATATCCACATACTTTTATGGATTAAAGATGCTCCTAAATTTGGTCAGGACAGTGATGCCACCACTGTTTTGCAGTTCATCCAAAAGTATGTCACTTGTGAAATCCCTTCACAAACGACAAATAGTGTACTTCATGCACAAATTGTACAATTTCAAAGACACAAATGTGGCCAATATTGTCGTCGCAAATACAAAAAGAAAGGGAAATACTACACTAAATGCCGGTTTGGTTTCCCTAGACCAGTTACAGAAACAGGTGAAGTAAACAATGTCATGTCTTCAGTTAGACATAGTGTTAAAGGTAAATCACCTAAAAACACGTATTACAAAAAAAGAACAGAAGAATCAAAATATATCAATGATTACAATGAAATCATTGCCCACTTATGGAATGCAAACATAGATGTGCAGTACATTGCAGACAATTCCACTGCAGTGTACGATATGTTACAGCATACTTAACAAAAGCAGAAAAAACAGAGCTTTAAGACCTCTGGAATGACCCATCATCAAACAAAACAATATCTCAGAAATTGTACAGCTTAGGCATAAAAATGCTCTCTCATAGAGAATGTAGCGCCTACAAAGCTGCAGATCGTTTAACCGGTACAGCTTTGTATAGAAAATCTGAAAATATAGTATGGCTAAGTCTTGGTCTTGCTAAATCTAGAAAAAGAGTTCTCAAATCATATGACGACATAGAAACAATAGCCAAAAATGATCCAAACAGCCAAGACATTTTGAAAAACAATTTACTAGACACATACTACCCGAACAGAAGTACCACTTTGGAAAACATGTATCTATACCACATAGCCCAAAACTTGGCATACAAAAATAATATAAAACCTGATGAAAACAAAGGTAGATATACAGTGACAGATTGTGAAGGCAGCTTAGTAAAACTTACCAAACCAAGTTTAATTAATCATATCAAATTGTCATTAAAAACCCCTCAACAGAAAGAACTATATTACATGTCCATCCTACAACTTTTTAAACCATGGAGAAAAGAAGAAGAGTTACTAGATAACTAGGACTGCTACGAAGACGCTTTCAAAGCAAACGAAAGCACTATCACCGATGTAAACTTTATGCAGTACAAAACAATGTTGCAAAATGAATAGCAACATGAAGAAGAACTCCAGGCCCAACTAGATAAGGACACTCCCGACAGTAGTCTGTAACATGAAGCCAAGAACCACTGGGACAGCCACTAATAGCAAATGAGGCAGAATTAGCTATGACAGAAGTAGAAAACACCATGTGTCACTATGAAAAAGATACAGAAGACTTAACTGCACTACAATCCAAACTAAACAAAGAGCAGCGCACCATTTTTGAAGAAGCAACAAAAGAAATTGCACATGGTGTACAACATGAAAATAAAGAATGTACCTGCCAAAATTACAAACCTATACCACTATACGTCAGTGGTGAAGCTGGTTCAGGCAAAACATTCTTAATCAAAATCATCAGCAAGATCCTTCAACAATTGACAAACAACAAGCTGTCAGCTGTTGTAACTGCCCCCACAGGTTTAACTGCCTACAACATAGGCGGTGTCACTTTACACCGATTACTACTCCTTCCAGTAGAACACCAAAACAAATTAGATTATTACAAACCTTCGACAGAAGCTGCAATGGAACTTCGCAGAGTGTTAAAACAAATGAAAATGCTACTAATAGATGAAGTGAGCATGGTCTCCAACCTAATGTTGGCTTTGATTCATCTCAGATTGCAAGAAGTACGTTAAACAAACTACGAAGAACTCTTTGGAGGAAAACACATTATTGTTTTCGGAGATCTTCTTCAATTGACACCAGTGAAAGGTGAACCTATTTTTAAAACCTTAGGACACAAACTCTGCCGTAAAACTATTGGCAGCATAGGAAATGTCAACCTTTGGCAACATTTCCAATACAAAAAATTAACAGAACACATGCGCCAATCTACAGACCTCACCTACGCCAACATTTTAAAAAGTATTAGAGTTGGTGTACTATCTCAAGAAGCACAAACAATATTAAAAACC
This sequence comes from Ambystoma mexicanum, assembly GCF_040938575.1. Classification (NCBI taxonomy): domain Eukaryota; kingdom Metazoa; phylum Chordata; class Amphibia; order Caudata; family Ambystomatidae; genus Ambystoma; species Ambystoma mexicanum. The sequence continues at coordinate 1,287,664,456 of NC_090937.1, forward strand.
CAGCACATCCATGCACTTTATGGTGATAACTCATGTGCTACTGATGTTATGGAACAATTAGCGCAGAAAAATGTCAATTGTATGGCCTTAATGCCAACTCTTGCAAGCTGTTCCAAATTCATTGAAACAATGTTAAAAAAAGAAATGCAACCAATAATTGAAATTTGCTCCACAGACAAACTGGACGTACATGGTATTACACTACCAATGTGTCAACAAGCCACAACAAGACTAAATACCTTAGAAAATTCTATCTCCAACCCAGCTGGCTTGGAAAAAATATTAGAATTATCCTTAAACTGTAGAGTAATGCTTAAACGTAACCTGGACGTGGAGCAAGGACTAGTTAATGGGGCACTGGGTACAGTTGGTGGCTTTCAAACATACCCACGTGACAACAGCATTCAGTTTGTCAATATACTCTTTGACAAACTTTCAGAAGTAAAAAGGATAGGGCGCTCAACAGCTCGATGCCTTCTCTTCAAAGACATGTATGTAAGCAGAGAACAATTTTCTCTAACTCTTGCATATGCAGTCACCATTCATAAATCCCAAGGTCTTACCCTAGACAAAGCACTGATAGATATTGGTAACACAGTCTTTAAAGAAGGCATGAGCTACGTAACACTATCACGCTTACCTACACTTGACGGTCTATTTCTAATCAACTTTGATGCAAGTAAAGTCAACGCTGATATTTCTTGCATTCTAGAGCACAATAGACTACGTTCACTATACACCCCAATCTAAAAGCATATCCTGTTCCACAAAAAATAAAACATTGTAAAAGAAAGGTAATTCAAACAGAAATGCAACAGAATCTGACTGCAAATCCTCCAAAGAGAGTAAAAGAAGCTAATACTTCATCATTTACCATAAGTAAAGAAGAACCTATTAGTCAAAGTAACTTAGGTACTTCTTCAGAGAGGCACATACACTCCAAAAAAATGACTTGGACACCGAACTACCTGGTCCATTCAAATTTTCAAATGTAACTGGTGTAAGTTGTTACGCAAATGTAGCAATGGATATTCTATTTCAATTGCCACCAATTGTTGACAACATTTACTTACACAGTACAGACCAATTGTGTTTGTAAATGTTAGTCCTTCATAGAAACGCAACAAACAATCCTGACAACACGTATAGTGTTCACGGAATAAGACAAAAATTTGTGTGCTGGAATGGCGGAATTCACTATAAACTCACAAGAAGATCCACAAGAATTTCTAATGTACTTACTACAAGTATTGGAAAACAAAAACATACCTATAAATGAAATCTTCCAGATTTCATACATGTGGAAACATACCTGCACTCTCTGCAACAATGTTAAACAAGAAGAAATCCCTAACGAGAGCTTCGTGTATGTATCCATACCAAATTGTGAATCCATTCCATTTCAGCAATTTGTACAACATGCAAACCATGGCTGATTATGTACTACCTGCAATTCAGATAATTGCTCCACCTTACTAATACAAACACATAGTAAATACTTAATACTAATGCTTCTACGTTACAATTCAGATGGTACCAAAAACAACTGCAAGCTGACTGGATTCACACATGGTCAAGTATCACTTGGTAAAAAAACCTTCACAACAATGGGTATAATCTACCACGCAGGAGCCATAACCAATGCAGGTCACTACACTGCATATATAAAAAAGAAATGTGGATGGCTCAAATATAATGATAGTACCATTACTCTAAAGCAGAGATTACCAGAAAATCTTACAAATGCTTACTTAATCTTCTTAAAACCAAAATTTAATAACTAATCTGTACTTAAACATTAACAAAACTTCAATTAGAAAACTATAAACTGTTAGAATATCCTACTGCCCTAAGATTCTATAACAACCAAACAGATAAATGAATACCACTAAATTATAACAAGAAAAAAACAGTTAGAATACGCTAACAGGTATCTAACTGCCCCAAGATTTTGCAACAACCAAATAAATAAATCAATACCACTAAATTATAACAAAAAATAGACAGTTAGAATTCCCCAACAGATATGTAACTGCTTCAAAAATCTGCAACAAGATCTATGGGTGTGATATGCTGGGGTGGTTGCAGCCAGGCCCTAGAGTCTTGGCCTACAACAACCAAACAGATAAATGAATAGCACTAAATAAAAAAATAAAAATTACAGTTAGAATATGCCAACAGGTATCTAACCGCTTCAGAAATCTGCAACAAAAATGTGGATGGTTACTCTAAAGCAGAGATTACCAGCAAATCTTACAAACGCTTTTTTAATCTTCTTAAAACCAAAATTTTATAATTAATCTGTACTTCAACATTAAAAAAAATTCAATGAAAAAACTATAAACTGTTAGAATACGCCAACAGGTATCTAACTAGCCCAAGATTGTATAACAACCAAAGAGATAAACGAATACCAATACATTGTAACAAAAAATTGACAGTTAGAATATACCAACAGATATCTAACTGCTTCAGAAATCTGCAACAATCTAACAGATAGAACATTAACCAGAAACAAGAAGTAAACACTGAAAGGAAACAAACAATAAGACTGTAGCATAAAAAAAAAGGGTTATTTAATCCGACAAGGATTCTTTTTTCCCCACAGACCCAATGATTTAAAAAACAAACACAGAAACTGAGCAAAATGCACAGTACGCTGGTTTGTAAACCAAATATGAGGGTAAAAAGAAAAAAGCTAAAATATCTATTATGAAATGTAATAAGTCTTTATAGAATACATACACTAACATGCTCTTTTCTTTTATCACAGAACTTGAAAAATAATACTTCCTCCAGGTACAATCTCATGTAAAAAATGTATTTAATGTCAACAAATCATGCAGTAAGTATAATTCAAACCATTTGAAAGATAATCAAATCTATAGGTGTGATCTATGGCTGTTATATGGTGCAGTGGTTGTGGTCAGGACCTAGAGTATTGAGTATACAGCCTACAGCCTTCATCCATGCACCCTGCCACCACCACCACAACATATCACACCCACAGTAGTTTATAACTTCAGTACTTATAACTTCGGTCTTGGGTACACTCTGGCCACAACTCCAAAACATATCACACCCATACATCACACCCATTCGGCCATGCACCCAAGACTCTAGGCCCTGGCGGCAACCACCGCAGCATATCACACCCATAGATCACACCCATAGAATCAAACATTTTTAACTATGATCACACCCATAGAATCAAACATTTTTAACTAGGCCTCATGGCATTTTTTAAGTCCGTGGACACCTTGGGTGTCCTTAGGACAGTTTCTACTTGCCTGCGAACAATACAGACAGGTATAGTGTCCTCAGGACACCTCCATTTTCATTTGTTTGCGGACATCCCGGACACCGTGTGTTTTCTTAGAACAGTTTCAACTTGCCTGCGAACATTACAAACAGGTATAGTGTCCTCAGGACACCTCCATTTTCATTTATTGGCAGACATCCCGGACACCGCATGTGTTCTTAGAACAGTTTCTACTTGTCTGCGAACAATACGGACAAGTATAGTTCCCTTAGGACACCTCCATTTTCATTTGTTTGCGGACATCTCGGACACTGCGTGTGTTCTTAGAACAGTTTCAACTTCCCTGCGAACAATACGAACAGGTATAGTGTCCTCAGGACACCTCCATTTTCATTTATTTGCGGACATCCCGGACCCAATGTGTGTTCTAAGAACAGTTTCAACTTGCCTGCGAACAGTATGCACAGGTATAGTGTCCTCAGGACACCTCCATTTTCATTTATTTGCGGACATCCCAGACACAGCGTGTTCTTAGAACAGTTTCAACTTGCCTGCGAACAGTACGGACAGGTATGTCCTTAGGACATCCCCATATGGGACGATTGCGGACATCAAGGACAGTGCTACTGTCTGCGGACACAACAAACACAACAGCGGTGCCTACCACCTAAATAGATACAATATTTGAACCATCTCTTACCCTCCCACCATCCCCAAACAATCTTACAGACCAACAAACTTGCCAAAAATGTATTTCCCCACCATTTCACATCGCGCTGTCCGCGGACGTCCATGGATACAAGATGGCGGGCGTTTCCAAAAATCTGACACACTTCACGCTCTTCACCATCCAATCAGCGGACACGTCGTATGTCCGTAGACATGACGCAAGCCGTTTGACCAATCAGGACACTGTCCGCGGACCGAACAGGGAAGTGTGTCCGCGGACCGGACATAGATATCACTAATTTTTTGTGATCTACTTTTTGGTCATTTTTTTAAAAAACTACTGGACGGATTTTCACCAAATTTACAAAAGCACGCTTTCAGACCAAACCGCTGCCCCTGCCGCAAATTTGGTGAAAATCCATCCAGCGGTTTGGGCTGTAGGCATGAGCAAAGTTTTTCCCCCATTCAGTCTATGGGAAAAAAAGACGTTTTGGGACCCCCCCTATAACTTTGCACCCCCTGAACCAAACCTCACCAAACTTTGCAAAAGAATCAAAGTGGCCCATATACTTTTTTTTTACAAAGTTTGGTGTGGATTCGTCCAGGGGGAGCGGAGTTATAGGCCGCCCAAAAAGTGCTCTTCCTATGGAAACTGCAACTTAACGATAACTACACGGCCACTACCGTGGGCCGTGTAATATATAAATAATGCTTATTTTAATGTAGGCGCCTCAAGCGAAATGGCAGCAGCTAGGGCATTAGGGTTGACTAATTGGGCAGGTATTCATTCTGTGACTGTCATGTTAGATCTCACCCCAATTGCCAGCCTACCCTTGGGCATACCCAACTTTTAGCATGCAAGTAATTTCTGTAAAATGCTAAAACCGTCAATACACACAAAATCAGTTAGTCATGTTTCCTGCAGGGAAATGACATCTGAGTTGGCTATAATGTCAATCGCTTCTTGTTTGTCAGGAAATGAACAGAAAACGGGCGTATACCAGGATGTAAAATGCCCTGCAGTTAACATTAACTACAGCAGAATCCTTGTCAGAGGTTTGATGTTTTTTCTTAACGTTGCAGGGAGCCAGGCCCAATTAGCGACTTCATCAGCCAGCTTAGAATGTTCCAAAAGTGATGGTAGTTGACGGAAAGTTCTTCAGGTAGCATTTTTAACAATGTACATATTAAACCGCTCCTTATTTCCGTTTCAAGAATTTGTCCTCCAAATTTATATCAGTCCCTATGCCAAGAACTAACTCAAAATCCACTTTCAGAAATTCAGCTGAGAAAGATAGCAAGTACTCCACGATCACTGGTGAAATTAAATGATTGAGTGACCAGTTGGTACGACTATCATCAAAAGGCAAATCCACAAGGTGATATACTTAGTGGTGATTGTTGAGGTATATGGTGCAATAATTGTAAAATTGTGTCCCTATTTATGTAGGAACTCTCATCAGAAGCAAACAATTCAATCATCTTTTTAGCGCCACACCCAATAAATTGAGTCACTTTATTCCTCAAGCCACCCTTCATTCATGCAAAGGCACCCACATTGTTAGAAACTTTGCTTACTTTTGTTGTTTGTTCCTCAAGTACTACCTCTTACAGGTCTGTTGAGCAAATTGAAGACAGGGTAGAATATGTGGACTCCTCAGGATGATGGTCAGTGGCACTAGGGCTGGCGCTTAGGCTTATGAACCTATTTGTCAATAAGGCCAGAGATGGAATTTCCCCAGTGGAACCTTCCATGATTCGCTACAGGCACTAGATCAAAGCTGCCTGCAGTTTGAACGCAGGCAACATTAGTAGAAGGAGACGTTGCCAATGAACCTGCATTAGACCTAGGCTGACCAACAGTGGCCTTTCATGAGCAAGAAAAAATAATTATTTAGCCAGCTTGTTCCGCCTTCTCCTATTATCATTCTTTTGTTTGCCCAACCAAAAAAGCAAATCCTTCACCGAGCCACACACCTGCTAGTATGTGCAGTTAACAATGCACTAGCAGTCCGTTATATCATGGCAACACCAGCTTTATATAGAAAGCACCAACTGCTTTGCACAGCACTACTCTGATATAACTCTGCTCCGATATAACACTGCTCGAAAGAACAATGGCATACAACAACTTTCAAGGTGCACAGCTCAAAGAGTGCCAATATAGGGAATCCCCCGCACTCAGTGGGCACTATCTAGGTGCCATCTCCTTAAACGGACGACACTGGATAAAGTGGTAATAGAACAGGAATTCCAAAAGCTTAGGTCGTATGAGACGTGTACCATTCCACTATCTCCACACATACCCCACTCACACCTTACTACTTAACCACCTTGCAATGGTCCGCACCTGCTTTGGTGCCCTGCCAGCCCCCACAGGGGGAGACTGCAGCAACAGGCACGGACCTCCACAAATGGTCAGAAAACACAGGACACAAACACGACTGTGGTCAGGTGGTGGTCTTGGTAGCAGTGGGTTTAGTGTGACACTAGCCTGTCAATCTGGCATCTGTGCCTACGCCTGCCTTCACTGCGAAATCGAACCAGGCTGGAGAGAGAAGGTGAGAAGAAAGGACCTCACTGCATCCACGCAAACAAACAAGCAAATGTCAAGCTACACCAGTCTTATGTCTCTTTGGCCGCTTCCAACACTCTACACAAACACCAAAAGCCATTTGTGACCTTTCATTCAATATCAATATCAAATGTTAAATGAATTAAACCTTTGAATGTAAAGACCATTATAGTTAAGTAGGATGATAATTATTCACCAAGAGCATGCACCTGCGTACACCTCAGTACAGCTCTCATTGGCCGTTATAGAATTTGTTACATTTTCGTCTATAGCACATACCACTAGTGAGGCTCTCTTTGGCCATCAGCTTCCACAAAGTTCTGAATCAGTAGGGAATAGCATGTGTACTCCGGAGACCCCTAGCCGGCCCATAGAGTCGAGGTTTGCTCCGAAGTACTTTAAGACGAGATAGCTGCACCCTTCAGCTGGATGGGGGTGCAGATTTATTACTCCAACACCAATCAATAAGGACAACTCAATGGTTTGGCAAAGGGAGTCCGTTTAATGACAAGTACAAACAACAGGGAGTCACGGAAATCAGCAGTGATGCGATCGTCCTTCTCGCTTCAACTCCAACGAACTTGATATGATATGATAGTTTATTTATATAGCGCCTATACACAATGTGTTTCAAAGTGCTTCAAGGGAAGGGAGGGAACAAGGGAAAATACATTTACACTCTTACAGACCAAGAACAGTAAGGATGTGAAATTAACTATCGTACTCGGCCTGATGGCATTTCAGATAGTGCAAGAGCCAAGACATAGATTAGGAAGGAAGGGTGAAGAGTGGGAAGGAAATGGAAACAGACAGGCGACTACCGTACTAGGCCTGACGACATTTCTGGTAGAGCTGGAGAAAAACAAAAGGTGAGGGAGAGGGGTGCAGAAAGGGAGGGGCGGAACAAAACAAGCAACTATCATACTAGGCCTGACGAAATTTCAGATAGTGCTGGAGGGGGGGTGGGATTAGGAAAAAAACAGTAATGGGAGGGTGGAGGAAACAGGCGAGGTTGCTATCATATTAGGTCCAGGGACAATTCTGATAGAGTAAGTGCATAGAAGAAAGGAAGGGGAGGAGATAGGGAAAGGGAGAAGGGAAAGGAGGAGAGAACAGAGAGTAAGCAGTCAAAAAGAGTGGAGAAGCAAGAGTGGAGAGCGAATACAATTGCAGAAGTCAGTAGTAACACATAATGTTGCAAGCCAGGATACAAGATGAAGATGGGAACAGCATGATACAGGGCCACCATTAGTACAAGATGCAAAGCAAGTCCAGCATGACAGTTGAGAAAGAGTGACACACTGAATGAATGAAGTCCATAAAAGACCTAGATCCACTTGCACCTGCTCCCCATCTGCAAAGGAAAAGAGGCTGGAGGGCTCCTTAAGTAGGGAAACAGAGCGGCAAGCAGGAAGGCACCAGGTGGGCGGGGCTTGCTAAGTGGTGAAAAATAGCGGCAAGCAGGAAGGCACCAGGTGGGCGGGGCTTGCTAAGTGGTGAAAAAGAGCGGCAAGCAGTAAGGCACCAGTTGGGCAGGGCTTGCTAAGTAGTGAAAAGAGTGGCAGGCAGGAAGGCACCAGGTGGCCAGGGCTTAGGCCATGTGACCTAGATCCACTTTCACCTGCTCCCCATCTGCAAAGGAAAGGAGGCTGGAGGGCTCCTTAAGTAGGGAAACAGAGCGGCAAGCAGGAAGGCACCAGGTGGGCGGGGCTTGCTAAGTGGTGAAAAAGAGCGGCGAGCAGGAAGGCACCAGGTGGGCGGGGCTTGCTAAGTGGTGAAAAAGAGCGGCAAGCATACAAGTAGTAACATTTATACTCAAAACTTGTCATAATTGACGTGTAACACTCAAATGTTAACATGCAATTCTATTGGTTAGGAAAAGGTAACTTTAATATAGGTACTATATCTGTATATGGTAACAGAGTGAGGGGATTGGATAAACACTGTCAGGTGGGTGTCTAAGCCCTTCCTTTAAAAATGACAACTGTAGACGTCACTAAAAGAACAACGTCCTATTGGTTCTACTAACTATAGGACCCTAGATTATTCGGTCCATTGTGATTGGGTTGGCACCAACCCCATGCATAAATTTCCACTTTGCTTAGCAGCATGCAGAACGGTCAGCCAGGTACAGGGTGACCCTCAGATACCCGGCGTTTCTCCAATTAAGGTTACAATCAATCATTGCTTCAGCAACTATGTGTCAATTATTTTACTGTGGTTGGCCTCAAAACTGCATCTTCTGTTTGGAAAAGTTCTGATATCTCTGCCTGGGTGGATGCCAAGCGTAGGTGTGATCCCGTGCTCATTCTCGCTCAGCTGGTCACGTGATTCCCACACCGTGAATTTGTCTAGTTTCTCTCAATTTGTGTATTTGATTCTTATTCAGCTTAGCCACCTGCCTACTCTTCCTTATCTCGACCTTTCAAAGACAGGATATTCTGTTCTTAAGCACCAATTAGATGTAGCTACTGTTCGTTCCTTCTATTGGTATGACCTTGGCTCTACTGGCACGCGTTGCATCTGCAGAGTTTCGCTTCAGCCGTCTCTTCTTGTTTTGCTAGAATATGAATCTCTGCTCATGAGGACTTTCGTAACCTGGGTTGATTCTGCTTTGTTTGCAAAGTGGAATTACACTTATAATACTGTGCTTCGTTTTGAGGTACATTATGTATAATGGCGCTTTCCGCACTATTCATCTACTTAGCATAGCAAGCTGTATTGTTTTCTTAGGTTTCTTGCGGTTCCAAGCATATGTACAGGTGTTAGCTGGTTGAATATCTTCATCCTGTTTACAGCTTAAGCTTCTTTGTATTTCAAGATCATTCTCCATGTTTAGGTTCACAATATCCTTATTCATGGAGTTTCTTCTCTTTGTGTCATTATCGGGTCTTTATTTCTTCTATCTTTACACTTGTCCAGGTCCCCGTGACATCACCAATTGTCTTCCATTAAGACGTTTTTGTTTTCTTCCGAGCTGTACTTAGGTGATCTTCATTTCGTCTCATTTGCTGTTAGGGTTTTCTTAATGCATACCTTACTGTTCATGGTTGTCTGGTTATCGGTACTTCAATAGGTGTTGCTTTTCTGATAGGTATTGGGCAGAGCCCCACTGCGGCTCTCTGCTGGTTTATTTGCTCATCATACGTCACATATCTTGGTGTGAACGTTCCTGGTACTTCAAAATGGGCGACTGGAGTGCAGTCTTTATTCGGACCTCGCCCTTTGTGCGATTCATCAACCACTTTCACCTCCTTCTTTGAATTCAATTCACTCGATTCTTCTATATTTATCTTCACTCCATCGCCTGGGTTCATCCCTTCTTCATCTTCTGGGTCTATACATGATGGTTTGAAGAAGCGTCTCTTTGGAGTCCATATCTTTATTACTTTTCAGGCTTCCTGCTGTTCTTACATGTTCGTCTTTATTCCATGTCATTAATTGACATTGTCCATTTGGGCTACAGTAAACCCATCTTCCCACATAATTTCTGTGCTTCCTGGGATAGATAAACTTTTTTCCTTCAGGTGCGTGAATGCTGGCCTTCACGAAGTCTCTTATTTCTTCATCAGTCAGGTCTTTGAGCTTCCATCCTGGCTTGACATCAATCATGATTTTCATCCCTATGGCTTTTTTTTTTGCAGTTTTCTGGCACTGAGAGATTATTATTTTGATAACACAAAATCCTATTAATATCACTAGGAGGGCTCCCAAAAACTTGAATATGTCTGCCATCCATTGTGGGACCCACAAAAATAGTGATCCAAACCAGATATCATCATCAACTTCATCAGTTTCGTCGATCATCTGGTTCTGTAGCATCGTCAGAATACCTATAGCTTCTGTTAAAGTTACATTTTCCTCGAAGTGAGAAGTCCCGGGGGGATAGCACAGCGGTAACGTGCGCGCCTTGGAAGCAAGACGACACGAAGCAACACAGGTTCGATCCCCGGGTCCGCGCTTAGAAACATCTGGGTGTTTAAGCGCGTTATAAATACGCAACTAAGAGAAAAACAATTACGCAACTACAAAACAAAAACAATTCCTGTAACAGCGCCTTGATGCCTGTGGGCTGTGTGAGCGCTTTAAAAATGTTAAAAAAAAAATAAATAAAGGTATAAATGTGCAACATGATTCTCCAATTTTTGCACAAACGTCTCCATCCATGGCTATGATCATGTCAAGGAAATATCTGTTCTGGAGAGTCATCAGTCGGATAGCTCTTAACTCTTCCTTAATCACACTGAATCCTTTTATGGTTGTGTTGATGGTCTGCAGTAACTCCCATCTGGTTATCTGCAACCATTTAGTATTTACTCCAACTTAGATTCTTGGCATAAAAATCATTGTGAACACTGATGAGGTGAGGCTGAACAGCCTGTGTTTGTATGGGATTGCATGAAATGCTTCTTCCTATTTAGCAGGGAAATAATTTTCTCTCTTCATTCGCGTCAGCAGTTCCACAGATCTCTTCTTCCTCAGGTGAGCATCTGCTTTCGGGAAACTGTCAATATTCAGGTCCCTTTTCGGGATCACCAATGCTGGAATGTGGACGTTCACTATTGTGCATATGCCGCCCCAGTCTCTTGGCAGTCTGATGTATGCCTTGGATCCGCATTCCCAATAATGATCCATAATTACTGCAGTTCCATGCACCATCCTTGGAGCATCAAATACTCGTCCACAGTTCTTATTCTCTCCCAATCTTTCTAGTGCCATTATTCCTGAAGCAGAATTTTGGGTTCCCTAGTGGCACTATCTGCAAGGGTCCTCCTCTGTCTTCGACCCATGTCAATAGTTTTGCAAGTTTCGGCCACAATGGCTTGCATCCGTTACGCACTATGTTGATGGTGGGTTCGTAGTTACCGAAGACCATCCATGCTCGACATATCACTACACCTTTCTCCCATCCGTCTGGTGAAAGCACTGTTCACCAAATTTGCATTTGGCCTCTACTCTTCCATCTCCAAGCTTCTTCTGGAGTTTTTCCTTGGACATTTAGCTTCGGGTTGGCTTCTCTTCTTATTTCTGCTCCTTTAACTCCAGGCTTCTCATATCTGATCACAATGTGTTTCGTCTATCCATTGTTTCTTGTCTTCATGTCGTGGACATAATCATCTTCATTTGGACCAGTTGCTCCAGTTGCCTATTTCAGTGAGGTATCACTACCCATGAACTGGCCTCTGGTCTTGCACATTTCTACGTGTGATAGACAGTGTGCTGTATGGTAGGAGTGCAGAAACAAAGCATTCCCCTTCTGAATTTCGTCTTCCAACTTCCTTCATGTGCTGGTACCAAATATTATTTCCCAGATATGCTGTGCTGTCCAGGTAGTCGTTTAGGTCATTGTCATCTCCATACATACTTCTCTTGATTCTTAGTGTTTTCCTGTAGTTTGCTATAACTACATCCCTGAATGCATCTGTATGGGTTTTTCTTGCTGGAGGATTCTCAGGTATCTCGGTCCATGGTGCAGGCTTCCTCATCTGTGCCATTTGAGTGAACAAAAGTCTGGCAGCTCTTTACCTCTCTTCATACATGCTTCTCCTGCTGGTTGCAAATGCCCATACCAACCACACTGACACTGGTCCAGTGTATGGTTAAATTGTAGAAATGGTACGTGTCACTTGCGTTGGAACATATGTGCTTGGCAATACAGTCTCTGCAGTTTTGTTTTTTAGTTCCTCTTGTATTTTCCTCGCTCTGGCTATGGACGGCCATAATGAGTCTACTATCAGTTGTGCCCGTGCAGAGAGTTTCTCCGAGTTGGTTCTTGATTTCTTAAGGGTTTCTGGTACAACTGCTTCTGTTGGCTTTCTTTTTAACTCTTCTTGTTTTCTCTCTTTTCTGGAGTTTCTTATGGCAGGCAGTCTCTTCTTCTCTACTGCTATGGTTTGTGGTTCTGCAGTCATTGACACTAGGCCTGTTTCATGTGCATTCAGTGTTTGCATGTGTGTAGTTGTCGGTAACCTTTCTCCATTCATTCCGTGCCAACCCTGTCTCCGGCTTTTCTGTTTGTTTTTTACCACAGTTGTGTGTGTGTATCATTGCTAATCACATCCATTTCAATTTCATTCATTCCTCCATCAGATCTTCTAGGGACTGGAATGACTATATAAGGTCTGGGATGCATCATTAAGTGGGTGCACTGGAATTGGAACGCTTTGTGCACCTATAAAAAGGGCAGCTCTGATCGTTAATGGCAGTAAAACAATGATGAATATGATACATAGATACATTATGCCTCTGTATGTCAGGTGGCAGCATTTACTTCCAGAGAAGCGTGGTCGTCTCTCCTCCTGCGGGAGGACCAAATTGCTGCTCTGGACCCCCATCTCGATCATTCACCAAATGTCAAATTTATTGTATTTCCTTAACCAATATAGTCTTTCGTGTTCTGTGTTTAAGAGTGTCAGGTGCTCCACAAGTGTCTCCCCATTCTGGCGGTTGATGGATTGTCTCTTATTTCAGGATACAGTCCCTTTGCTAGACTATGGAAAACATCAAATTAAATAACACTTCAGTAAGTTATTTTACTGTGCATGTTCAAAGTAAGTAAGCTCCCAGTCCACTCCTCGGATTAGCTTCAGGCCTGAGGACATATGTGCTGATCAGTATGAAGAAATACGGACAAAATAATAACAAATGTAAGAAGTGAAATTCTTGACACTGCTTCCTCGATCTGTCCCTCGGCGGAAAGCTTTTTAAGAATATCCTCAGATAGTTCTGTTGATGGTTCGAGAGCTCTACCTGTAACACGATTCCATGCAAGAGCATGCCCATCTGTGCAACATTAGCTGGATCTCTGATGAATGTGAGGACGTCAACATCGATCAGTCTCTCCACTAGCTCTGGAAAGTCAGTGACTAGGCGAAAGAGGACACTGTGAGCCAACCTGCTATCTTCAAGTGACAGGGACATCCGTCCTGTCTTGCTGAGGTTCAGGATTATATGTCTTCTCCTTAATGTAAATAATGTCTGCACTGTCCGGTCGTGTGGAGTGCAACTAGAATTACAAATTTTATTTAGGAGATGGCTTAGGTGTTGATCTCGAAGAAACGTGAGTGTGTCTGTTGTCCTTCCGACAAGAGTTGGACAGTCTTCGATTATGCGAAAGAACAATGTGTTGATAAGCTAATTTATTTCCTTCTGTGTTTAGACATTTGGTTCTTTCTCACTGTACTCAGGAAGTAAGAGAAATGGTTCGGCAATGACAGTGAGCAGTTGTCTTATTGTCTTTTCGTTTTCAGGAACTTGAAGAAAGCAAGTGACATTGGTGAGCTTTCCTACCAATGACTGGTATGATCTTAGCACTAGATCAAAATAGATGACCACATCCTTGGCGAAGTCGCTACTACGGGACGCCATAAGTGATTCCAAATAGGGTCTCGGTATGGAATGAGTCGGGATACTGTATTTGCTTCCAATGTAAGTGTCCTTGGTAAAAATTTGGTATATTCTTTTCTCATAAAGGCTTAAGTGTGCCTCAGTCCAAAGTTCAAAGTTCACAGGCTATGTTGTGGCTTATGCGTGAAATTCTTCTTCACCCTGCAACTAGGATGCACATAGTGTTCGTTTTTTATGTCCTTATCCCCTTTTTTGCTTAGAGGAAGTGTCCAATTTAAGCCACAACTTGCAAAAAGTGATTTGCCTTTGTCTGGCTGGTCATGTGTCTTTCTTTCTCGTCATAGATCTCATCTGCACGTGCTGTGGTTCTTCCCCGTCGCTTGTCGATTCCTCTCTTTGGGGTGCAGGCAGGGGGCCTTCTCCGATGTAGGGTTTGATATCACCGAGAAAAATACACGCTCTTCCACCTTGTAGTTTCACTGAAGATGGAGTGCAGTCCTCCACTGTGAAAGGACCGTTGAATCTTGGCTTGTCCCACTTTTTCCTTGTATGATTCCTTACAAGGACGGGGTCTCCAGGGAAGATGAATGGAACACAAAGTCCTTGAGTTGCGTCTGTTGTATATCTCCTTCTGTGTTCCGTGCTGCCCTGCAGCCCTTTCGTCGTCGCTGCAGCTGGTCTGAAATTACAGTAAGGCAAGATGTCATGCAGTTCAGATAGTCTTGCATCTCAGACCCTAATATTTCTCCTGTCGACTGGGCATCACATCTAGCTCTATCTCGGGGTGTCAAAGGAGTTCTTCTCATTCTTCTTCCTGTGGCTATCTCGTGTGGTGTAAGATGATAGTCAGAACCGGGTTGGTTCTGAAGTGCATACAGTGCCAAAGGAGGACAGCGCAACCATATCTTTCTTAGAGTTAGATTCAACTTGGCTATCCTTTCCTTTAACAAGCCGTTGAGCTTCTCACAGATCCTGTTACCTTGCGGATGATACGCCAACAAGAACTTGTGCTTTATACCAAGCAGCAAGTTAATCTGTTCCAATATTGCATTAACAAAGTGAGGGCCATTATCTGATCTCATGATCTCGCACACCCCCCACCTTGGGAACACATCTCTCAATAAAAATGTGGCCACACAGGTAGAGTCTGGGTGTGTACATGGACCTGCCTCAATCCATCTAGAGAATGGACACACCACAACAATTAAGTATCTGTACACGTTACATACTTGAATCATGTCAACGCAATCGACATGCAAGTGCTGAAAAGGCCCATTTGGCCTGGGGATGACTGCTCTCATTTCCATTAGCTGCTTTTGCCCCAAATTACTGTAACTCTCATGTGCAGTTTGTGTAACCATCATTTGCTTGTTGGCATGGGTACCTTCCACTGCCATGATCATCTCACTTTTGGATGCCATATGCTTGGCTTCCGTGTCTGCTGCTTGATTTCCGTGTGATATAAAATCTGTCCCTTTCGTGTGGGCGTCACATTTCCTGACCGCTATGCCCACTGGGAGCTGTAGTGCCTTAATCAGCCTGTCCAATAAGGCTGCGTGCTGCACTGGGGTGCCGTCCACTCAGAGGTAGCCCCTCCTTTTCCAGCACGCTAAGCCTGCGTGCACTGTTGACGTCACATAGGCGGAGTCACAGTACACCGTTACCTGGTCTGCGTGATTCTCAATGGCGAGTATCAACGCCAATAATTCTGCAGCCTGTGCTGAATAATGAGATGGTATTTGTGCACTAAGAAGCATTCGAAATTCTCCATTTGCTGTGTGTTTCATCACAGCAACCCCAGTATATCTTTGCCCGTCAGTTTGATCAATCCTCGAAGACCAGTCAATGAAGAGAATCTCTCCTTCTGCCAATGCATTTTCTTTCACCCTGGGAATTTCATGATAGAATTCTTCATAATTTTCACAGTCATGTATCGGCTCTCCTTCAGTGACTGGCTTTGCTATACATCGGACTACCTTAATCGATGGATTTGATATGATCAGCTCATAAGCAGAAGCTCTCTGAGATGTCAATGTGCCCTTTGGTTTCACTAGAATGGCAAATAGGGAGTGCTCGACGTACGTCGTCATGGAGCATCCCATCACAATGGTTGTAGCTTTCTCTATGGTGAACGTTGCGGCAGCTAAACTTTGTTCGCAAGGAAAATGACCTCTCATTACTGGGTCCAAATTCCCTCTGCAGTATGCCAGGGGCTTGTTCCCCAACGTGGTTCTCTGTGTGAGTACTGCTGTCATAACACTGCCATTTGTGTGTGAAAACAGGTAAAATTCCTCTGCATAATTGGGAATCCTGAGAACTGGTGCTTTGCAAATAGCTCTTTTGAGTTCAGCAAACCCTTTCTCCATGGTCTCAGATCATTCAATCTTTTCTTTCGTTACTTGGGCCTTCTTTAGGGCCTAAAGTAAAGGCTTAGTGTAAGAGCTATAGTCAAAGACCCATGTCCTGACATAGTTGCATAGGCCTAGAAAGCTCTGCATCTGCTTTATCGTGTGTGGCTTAGCCGTGTTCATTATGGCTTCAGCCCTTTCTGGGGTCACTCTCTTTCCTTCATGTGAGATCAGCTGGCCTATGTACAGCACTTCTTGTTGACAATATTTTTACTTTTCCTTGTCAACTTTATATCCTTTCTCAGCAAGTATAGTCAATAGCTGAACAGAATCGCACCTGAATTGCTCTTCTGTTGTGCGGCAAATTAAGATGTCATCCACGTATTGCAGGATGACACTTTTTAGTGCAATATTGCTCAAGTCCATCTGCAAGACTCTGTTAAAAATAGATGGAGACTCACAATACCCCTGGTGTAGTCTCGTGCTTTTCAGACTCATTTGTCTTAATGTGACATTTGGTGCTCCGGTAGAGATTTCCCTAGTGTCCCTTGGGGCCTGGGACCAGTACGCAGAAGTACTGGCGACTATCCCGCAGAACACCCGTAGGTTTTTGAGAAGTGTCCTCTTGAATGGCCAGCCTTCTACTGGCTTGAGAGACACTGGGGCCAGCATGACAGTGGTGGACAGGACCCTGCTCAAGCCAGAGGACTATGTAGGTGCTCCTCTGCAAACCACCAAGTTAGCTGGTGGGCCTCCCAAATTATCACCTGTAGCCTTAGTCACACTCATGATTGGAGACAAGACAGCGAAGCTTCCTGTCCTGGTTCAGGACAATGTCCCTGCTAACATTTTGTTAGGGAATGATCTAGTAGAGTTGGGGTTGATCTCGGATGGTCTTCCCATGACTGCGGCTGCGGTCACTAGGTCACAGGTGACACCGGGTCTGGCTGTGAGTCAGGTACCCGAGCCAAAGGCGAGGCCTAAGGCAAGAAGGCGGAAGACCAAGAAGGCCACCTCTGTGGAGGGAGCACCTTCTCTTCCTGCTGCACCCATTGGGATCCATGCTCCGGACGGGCTGGGTCCAGTGGAAAACCCAAACTCAACTCCTTTGGGAGAAGAGGCAGAAGACTCTCCTGTGGGAGAGGTTCTCAACCCGGAGGATCATCCCGACCTTCAATGCTTGTTAGCTGAAGGGGGACCCTCCCGGGCAGACTTCTGTAAGGGACAGAGAGAGTGCCACTCTCTCGAGGGTCTGAGGAAACAGGCCCTGTCCCAGGCACAAGGTGAAGTGCCTAGGACCTTCAAGATTTATTGGGAGGGTGAGCTCCTTGTTAGCGAGCCCACTAAGCCTGAACCTGGTGCCCGCAAGAGGTTGGTGGTACCCCAGGTTTACAGGCCCTTCCTTCTGCAGTTGGCGCATGAGGTGCCCTTGGCTGGTCATCTTGGGACCAAGAAGACTAAGCAGAGGCTCTCTGCCCATTTCTACTGGCCACGGATGGGAGTAGAGGTGGAGTCCCACTGCAGGACTTGCCCCACTTGTCAGTTGTCTGGCAAGACTGGAGGCAGGGTCATTGCCCCACTGCAGCCATTACCAGTGGTTGGCACACCATTTGAGAGGGTGGGCATCGACATCGTCGGTCCCCTTGACCCTCCCACTTCAGGTGGACATCGGTTCATCCTGGTCTTGGTAGATCATGCCACCAGGTACCCTGAGGCAATACCCCTTCGGACTGTTACTGCCAAGGTGGTTGCCAGGGCTCTCCTAGGCATTTTCACCCGTGTTGGATTCCCCAAGGAGGTTGTCTCTGACCGAGGATCCAACTTCATGTCTAGTTACATGAAAACCATGTGGAAAGAGTGCGGGGTAACCTACAAGTTCTCCACCTCTTACCACCCCCAGACCAATGGTCTGGTTGAGAGATTTAATAAAACTCTCAAGGGCATGCTAGGGGCCTTGGAAGAACCCCTAAGGAGGAAATGGGATCTCCTCCTGCCATGCCTGCTGTTTGCTTACAGAGAGGTACCTCAAGAGGGTGTTGGTTTCAGCCCCTTTGAGTTACTCTTTGGACATCCCGTGAGGGGGCCCCTCGCCTTGATCCGAGAAGGCTTGGAAGCCACCCCTCCCGGTCCCGCCAAGCAAGTGGGGGACTATGTGTTAGGCCTCAGGCGGAGGATGACACAAATGATGGGTCAGGCAACAGCAAATCTCAAGGCCAGCCAGGAATTGAATAAGTACTGGCATGACCTTAAAGCGTTGCAAGTGGATTGGACTCCGGGACAGGAAATCCTTGTGATGGAGCCTACCAAGCCTAGAGCTTTGGCAGACAAGTGGACTGGACCCTTCAGGATCATCTCCAAGATGGGCGAAGTCAATTATCTGGTTGACATGGGAGCCTCTGGGGTAGCCCCCCAGGTATTCCATGTCAACAGGCTCAAGCTTTTCCACAGGCGAGCAGAGGTCTCAGGTCTCTTGCTAGCTTCAGGGCAAGAAGAGGATGAGAGTGAGCCCCTTCCTGATTTGCTGCATAGCAACCCTCAGGATGGCTCAGTGGAGGGAGTACATCTCTCTCCAGAGTTGACAACAGAGCAGCAGAGGGCCTGCAGGGCTTTGCTCCAGCAGTATGCCTCTCTGTTTTCACTGACACCGGGCCTTACACCGTGGTGTAAGCACGAAATTGACACTGGTGACAGTGTACCTGTCAAAAGCAGGTGCTACCGTATGTCAGATACCGTCAAGAACCACATCCAGGCTGAGGTCGCCAAGATGTTGGATCTGGGTGTTATTGAACCCTCAACCAGTCCCTGGTCCAGTCCAGTGGTCCTTGTCCCCAAGGCAAGTTCCCAGGCGGGTACCAAGGATTGGAGGTTCTGTGTGGACTACCGAGGCGTCAATGCCATCACCAAAACTGACGCGCACCCATTGCCCAGGGCTGATGAGCTCGTGGACACCATAGGTGCTGCCAAGTTTGTGAGCACCTTTGACCTTACCTCAGGCTATTGGCAAATAGCTCTGACGGACCATGCCAAGGAAAAGACGGCTTTCTCAACACCTGAGGGACTCTACCAGTTTAGGGTCATGCCTTTTGGGTTGAAGAATGCCCCTGCCACCTTCCAGAGATTGGTCAACCATGCGCTCAGTGGGCTGGAAGCCTTTTGTGTGGCTTACTTAGACGACATTGCCGTCTACAGTTCCACCTGGGAAGAGCATTTGACACATCTGGATAAGGTGTTGCAGGCCTTGAAAAGGGCTAACCTCACTATCAAGGCCACCAAGTGCCAGATAGCTCAGGGGAAAGTTACCTATCTTGGTCATGAGGTAGGAGGGGGTCAAATCCAACCTCTCTCCAGTAAGGTACAGGACGTACAGAACTGGGAGACTCCCACTACTCAAACCCAGGTGAGAGCCTTTTTGGGCCTCACTGGGTACTATCGCAATTTCATGGCAGACTATGGAACCATAGCTGCACCCCTGACAGCTCTAACTTCACCCAAACAGCCTAGGAAGGTTAATTGGACCGAAGACTGTCAGAGGGCCTTTGATGGCTTGAAAGAAAGTCTGTGTAGGGCACCTGTGTTGTGTGCGCCTGACTACAGCCGACCCTTTATCGTCCAGACGAATGCCTGCGACACCGGAATTGGAGCTGTCTTGTCCCAGTTAGATGACAAAGGGAGAGAACATCCTATCATATTCATCAGTAGACAACTCAAGGGTAGAGAACTTAGGTGGGCTACTGTTGAAAAGGAGTGTTTTAGCATAGTTTGGAGCCTTAGGCGTTTTAGGCCCTACCTTACGGGGTCTACCTTCAAGGTCCAAACAGATCATAAGCCCCTGAAGTGGCTTATGCAGATGAAGGGTGAGAATCCGAAATTGCTCAGGTGGTCCATTAGCCTGCAAGGGCTAGACTTCACCATAGAGCACAGACCAGGGAAGAGTCACGATAATGCAGATGGCCTTTCCAGAAGGTATGTTGACCGTCTGGATGAGGGTGTCTATCCCGTGGGAGATTAGACACCCTCCACCTCAGTCTGGGGGGGGCGACTGTGATGCTGGAAATGCATCAGGGGGACAGGGCCTCTGAATCCTTGTCCTTTACTGCCTTTTATCGTGTGTTCTGTCATGTTTTCTGCCCATGAGTCCATTTGGGACTCCTGGCAGTGCAGCTCTCTCTTTTGGTTTGGTGAACAGACCCATGGGATACCCTTATGGCACCCATGGGTAGGGGTACAACCCTGTGCCCCTAGTGTATGTTTTTGGGCACCTGTGGGTGGCCCACAGAGCAGGGTATGGGCTGGTGGCAGCTCCATGCTGAAATTGACAGGTGCTCTGGGTGTCCTCCATTTTGGGATACCCAGGCCCTGCCATTGGAATCAGTTGATTCCTGATGGAAAACAAGATGGCCCCTGTGGCCTCTTGCTTTCTATTGCCTCTTACCTTGTTTTCCCAAAGTCCTGGGAAGCCCTGACTCTGTCCCTTCCCCCTGACTGGCTGTTGGGTGGAAGTTCCATATATGGTGTTGTTGTGAAGGCCCAGCTAGACTGACTGGAGCCTTCCCATTCCCTGTATGTTGTGGGTACCTCCTGTGGGTGGGACCTGGGTGAATGGAGTGTGTGACCAATATGCACTCCTTGTTGTGGTTGTCTGGTTTCTGGCATGTGAGACAAAGACTGAGACAGCCCTGCCCGAAACTGGCCTGAATGCAGTGTGTAGTGTTGAATGGCTGGGTACTTGTCCCAATCCACATTCCTTGTTGTGAGTGTCTGAAAGGGAGGAGTGTGGCCTGAATGCACTGTGTGCCTGATTGGCTGACTGACTGCATGAATGCCCTTCTGTGTGATTGGCTGCTGTGTGTGTGCCAGCAGTGTGGATGAGAGACAGAATAGTATATCTGGGGACCTCTCACCACTGGAAATTGTTCAGAAGCGTTCAGAAGCTGAGTCTCCACTCAAGAGTAACTGGAACTGCTGATCCTCGACGTCCAGCTGGAAGAAGAAGACTTGCTGCTGCATTTGCTTCGACAGATCTGAAGGTTGCCGAATTCGTCGAGGACTGACCCGAGAGAGGACCTGGTAAGGCGCCCTCTTCCCGTGCTCCGAGGGATCATCGAGCACCGCTACATCTTCACCGAAGCGCCCTGGAAGTCAGACCCTCGAAAGGCTGCCGACCCGAGACGGGACCGCCGAGGAGATCGAAGTGAAGCACCCGGACATCGACGCCGTCGAAGTCCATTGCCGTCGACCAGGGTTCGCAGGTTTGTGTAACCGCTGGAGGCCCGTCGAAGTTGTGTTGCCCAGCCGTGGAAACCACTTGACGCCGTGCCGCCGACGACCGGAGCCGTCCGCTCCCTTGCCTAAGAACATTCAATCGAAGGACTCCCTCGACCGCATCGTCGACCGCTTATCCTGCCGGAGAAAGTCGAGGACGACCAACGCACCGAGGAGAAACCTGCCGGTGGGTTTCCCGCCACCCAACGACCTCAAAGACTCGGACGACCCGACGCCCTTGCTGGGCTCCCGTCTCTACAATCTTTGCGGTCCAGAACTATCGTCATCGAGGTGCCCCGCACACCTCCGCCTTGCAGGAGGCCGACGCCCCGACGCCGACGAGCACCGCTCGGACGAAGCTGCCGCCTCTTCGACATCGTTCTACCTCGTTTGTCGACGGACGTTCGACGCCCCGTGCCTCCCGCTTGAAAGGGAAGGCATTCAAGAAGGGCCGTTGATTCCCCGTCGCTGAACCCCGAGGTCTTCGACGTTTCTCGACGCCTCTCGACGATCTGTGACTCCCGCTTGAAAGGGGGTCGCTCAAGAAGGATCTGTCGACGCCTCTTCGAAGAACTCGACTCCACCAGGTACATTGGGGGGGTAAAAACATTGTAGGAGAGAATAAGACTATTGAACAATATATGGACTGGGCTTGTGTTATATCTCTTTATTTTACAGGTTGCCCAGGTGGGGGGATCTCCACACAGAACTGTGTCCAGTAGCGAGGGCCAGTCTTCTGCCTATTGTTTCAACCATCTGTTATCTCTCCTCTCTCTATTGCTGGTTTCCTTCTCATTGATCTGCGTGCCATTGATACAGTATTATGAATGCACTTTAATGAGGTCTAATATTAGTGGTACCACTTTAGAATTGTAGATATTTACCATTATTGGTTTTCCTGAGCACAAAGTGCGTTGTTGTGATAAGTGTACATGACCCTTGAATATTAATTATATAAAGACTGTGTTTTCAGTAATACAGTGTGTGGACATTCCTTTGTGGGGGCTTGGGGATACACTGTACTTAAGAACCAGCCTGCATCACCTCCTGAGAAGCTAGGCCTTGATTGCTCGCCCATAGCTACCATAATTGAGAATCTTGGCTGGGGTCCTCTGTGCCTCTCCTCTACCATATAGAGAGCGGAAGTACAGACCCCCCCACCGGTCTTGACAATGCCAACTATCCCGGGTCCACCCACGACAGCTTAATTTACCGAATGTCCACCCTAAGCCGGGACCTAGAAGCTGGGCGGCATGGCGATACATGGCTGCTTGGTGAGTATGAATGCCACTGCACATGCATGCATGTCAGATACTGAGCAAGGTCACAACCCCACCAATGATACCAATCACCACCTCCACAGGGGACAGTGCCGACCCTCTCAGCCCCCACATGATGACGCCAATTCGGAACCCCACCACGCCACCCCAGGTAAGATATAACACAGCCCACATTACAACCCGGGGCATAGTGGAGCGCACATTCGGAGTGATAAAGTCACGCTTTCGCTCCCTTGACCGTTCTGGCGGGCAGCTGTTGTACGCTCCCCCAGTAGTGTGCAGGATCATAGTGGCAGCATGTGTCCTGCACAACGTTGCAACACGCCGGGGCCTGGCCGTGGACATGGTGGTGGCCCCACATCCCCAACCACATGCACAGCCGCTGCGCATGGGAGGGGAAAGGGCACGGGGGGAGGCAGCCCGTACACAGCTAGTGGCTAATTACTTCACATAGAAATCACACCCCTGTGGAGTGCACACTGCCCTGGCACATTCCATCTGACAATCAATGATGACTCAACCTGACACTGATCCTGAATGTCTGGAGAATCAACCGTGAAAACCATATCAGCCTGAGATTGTTCACCTGGAAGTGTTACAATGTGTGCATCCCTACCCACACAGACACCACCAATGCAGTTTTGTGAAGAAACACATTCAAGCAGCTAAAATGAATACCCACTTGCAAAATGCAACAAGAGGACAGTGCCATGTCAGCCAACCCATCCCCAGCACCGCCACACGACACACCGTGCCATGTCATGCTATTTGCAGGTAAACAAAGTAATCCCCACAACATGACACTAGTGTCACAATGTACAGTGTCCCTAATTGAAACTTGCAACACCTGAAATGCTCACAGTAATGCAGGACCAACAACAAACTTGAGCAGGTACTACCATTAACATGACATCACAAATGTAATAAATTAGTAGTCTCACCACCTGGAAATGCCTGCACTCCCACCACTACCAACTGTGCAGTGTTGGCGCCATGTAGAGTTGTAGGTGCACTGCTGCCAACATGGACCCCATCTCCAAACTAGAGGGCCTTGTGTAGACATGCGGAAGGGACCTGCAAATTGGGAGGTAGACACAGATGATCAGTTACACATCAATGCAACATGCAGTGTACAACACAACAGCAATATGCACTAGTTATGTATACACAGTATTGACTAGACTACCCACACATGTAGTGGGAGTCCAATGTCACCATGTATGTCAATGTCACTTGGGCACACCCTTTGCAAGCCCATGGAAACGGGAAGCAGGGGGGTGTGTGTGACTCAAACCCAAGCATCTGAACCAAATACATGAGAAGCCTGCATGTGCCCAGCCACAATGCAGCGTATGCCCACAGGAACCACGGAAGGCAACAAATTGTCCCAAACAAATTGGGAAAAAAATAATTAAAAATAAAAATAAAAATAAAAATAAAACAAAAATGGCCATTGATGGGCCCGAGGGGGTTGGGGAGGCCACCCAGGAGGTCCGAGGACAGGGTGCACACCAAGACCCACCTGTGTGGATCCTGGGAAAAAAAAACACCTCCATGGGCTCATGGCCCACACGGCTACCCTATTGTGGGACTATCACTGCTGTCGCTATTATCACCCTGTGCAGCTGCATCCGGAGGTGGTTGCACTATGGGAGGCAGCCCACGCAAGGCCCTAGTCTGCTCCTCCATGGCTGCAAGCATGCGGGTGTGGTAGGTCTCGTTCTGGAGGATGAGTGTGCGGAGGTCCCCATGCAACAACTCACGGGATGCCCGGACCTCCGCCCTCGTTGCCTGCATCTCAGCTGAGAGCGTACGGGTGAGACGCTCCAGCTGCTGTTCTGTCCTTTGGTGTGTTGAAGCCTCAAGCTCAACAAGAGTCGTCCTGAGGTGAAGGAGCTCCTGCCCCAGGGCTTCCCTGTGGCCCTGGGACTCTATGGAGATGGCCTCCTACAGAGTCGCCAGTGCCGCCCGCCTGTCCCTGTTGGACGCCAACATGTCCTCCCTGTGTGACTGGCAGATGGAGTCGGTTGCCTGCTGTAGTCGCTCCATCAGCCTTTCAGGGGGGACAATGAAGTGGCCACCCTATCCATGGCCTGAGCCATCATCTCGGATGATGCTGCCTATCGGGTTGCCATACCGTAAATGGATTGCTCCGATGCGGTATTGCCAGGTGGCGTACGGCCACCACGTCAGCGGGCACCACACCTGTCTGGGGCAAGGCGAACTGCGCCTTGCTGTGCCGGCACTGCCTGAGGCTGCAGGACTGCATTCCCCCTCTTATCTGCTGGCCCAGGAACAGGATCAGATGTCGCGGAGTGTGACCCTGCATCCGTAACCACCAAAGGCGTAGCTGCCAACACTGACATCCCCATTGAGGGTTCTGACCCTGGTGCAGGTGGGTGGGACAGAACAGAATCCCTCCCTGGAACACTCACCTGCGACGGCACGTAGGTCTCATCATCCGAATCAACACCTCAGTACAGCTCGGGGGAGGTGCAGCCAGAGACACCCCTTGAGAGCACGACCTGCAGCACTTGTGGGTTCTCACCCACCACCACACCACGTCCCTCACTGGTGGTTGGTCGGCCCTCGGACCCCTCCTGGGTCTGCACCATCTCCACAACCCCAGCAGTATCAGGTGCATCTTCCCCTGCAAAGACATAAAAACAAAGAAATGGAAACAGGCATTAGCACCATGGCACACAATGAGGGCTGAGAAGCAAGAGAACCAGTACTTGATTGACACATGTCCCACATGACTAAAACCCTCCCATGCATGCACCCTCACTGCGTATGAAGGGGAGGCAAATGGCACACATTGTTGACACCAAGATGGAAGATGAACACATTTTCTGCATGCTGCCTGGCAGTGGCATCACACATTGGCCTGTGATTGCGAGGTGAAACACACATGCCATCACACAGATGGCATGTACCATTGCTATTGAGTGAAGATGGAGAGGAGGGCAGCACCTATTCATTCAGTCCAGTTCCCGCATGTAATAGCTTTTCTAATTCAAACAGGTCAGATTTTTCACCTGGAGCTGCCAGTCCAAAATGGTCCAATTGCACAGGGACATGTGTGAACAAATGATATCCACGTAACAAAGTCACTCCACTTTACCATAGCCATGTCAGACATGTGACTAGAGGACTGCGAAATGCCTAGTAAAAGTGGTGGCATGCAAACAATCTGACTGAATGAACAGTGAAAAATAAGCAACAATGTTGTGGCAAGGTGACACTTCAAGGGCAACTGGCGTGCAGTTGGGCTAGATGTCTACTGTTGGCAGAAGGGATACTGCTATGGCCAAATGCAGCTGCGCAGGATGTATTGCATGAAGCACATGGCTGACCCATACGACTCAGGCGCACACACTCTCACCTGGCACACAAACAGAAGCCCTCACACACACACCATGCACATGGATGACACACACATGCATGTGCACTCACCGGACAATGCCTTGTAATCAGGCAGATCTCCCACGCCTTGGATCTGTTCCTCCGTGACGTAGGTCCCAGCGACTGACTCATGTGGAGTGAGTTCCATGTCTACTACTGGAGACCCACCTCCAGTCACTAGAGTTGCGGCATGACTTGAGGCCAGCTTACTCTTTGCCCTGCACTTTAGGTCATTCCAGCGCTTATAGCAATCATTGGCTGTGCTCCTCACGATTCCAAGGGCACTTACGATGTCCGCAACGGTCTGCCAGTGTGCCTGGCGTTGTGCAGGTGTGGTCTTGGATCCTGCAACAATGACCATCTCGTTATCATGTGCGGACACATACTCGACAAGTGCATTCAGTTCGTCATCCGTGAAGCTGGGCTTCCTCGACGGGCCGGACTGTGTAGCCGTGTCTGGGGCATCAGCCTGTGCCGGACGAGCACTCTTCCTCTTCCGCTTGGAAGGTGGTGATGATCCTGAGTGTGCTGCGCCGCTCTGGACACTAGGGGCAGGAGCCCTGGTGGACTCTGTATCAGGAGTGTGGGATTGCACACTCAGCATGGGAGTTGGTGCAGGCATTGGCTCAAGTGTAATGGTGTCAGGGGGAATGTCAGCAGGATGGACTAGGACCGACACTGTCCTGGCTGGGTGTGTGAGAGCTGGGGTGGATGGAGCCGCAGCTGCCCCTGCAGCCTCTCCGCCCTGCCTACTTGGGGCAGCAGATGACCTTGCTGCCCCAGATCCACGTGGCATGATGACATCAACGTGCACCAGCGCACGTGTCATAGGCCGCTGACCTGGAAGTCAGCCATGGAGTCAGCCAGTTCTGGTGCCACAATGGGCTGGTCCAACAAGGGCTGAGCATGGATGGTGTCAGCCACATCAGCCTCAACGGGAGGGGGGGATTATGGGTGCCCTTGACTGGTCCTCCACACATGGGGGGACAGGCTCACCCTGCAAGTAACTACGACGTCCCCTACCGGATCCACCACGGCTACCACTTGTGGCTCTTCCACCTTTGCCACCCTTACGGAATCCTCGCCTCCCAGCCATGGCACTGATGTTAATGTGCGTATGGGAGTGGCTGTAAACTATTGTCCTGGGCAATTGGGGGTCAAAGGGGTTGGGTACCAGATGGTAATTGTACCCTAGTGCTCTAGCAAGGCTGAATGTAACCCCTGGGGAAAGATGACGGGTCACGCTACGCACAGGAGCTCCAAAAAAGGGAGATGACGTGCACGCAACCCCTCCTAGACCACGTGTGCAGAAAGAAAAACCTGCACTAAGCTGTGGCACCCAGTAACACAAGAATGAACGTATGCGTGTCACACGCAGCCTAGAATGACCTCTGAAGGGGTAGGCTACACACGGGGCAAGCACAGATGTTAGATACGTGCGTGACTCACCGTCTGCCAGGTAAAAGAGCGTGAAAAACGAGCACGTTTGGTTGGCAACACCCCCGCCAAAAGAAGATTTGTACGCTGTCTGAGGAGACAGGACAACAGTAGAAGGGAACACTGTTTGAGGGAACAGGCCCAGGTAAACCAGTAAAAGAGAAAAAAGAGAAAAAGCTGTCAGAGGTAACAGGGAATACGAACTTGAAACGCCGTGAAGTAAATCGCGTGTGAAACGACAAGAAGTACAGAATTCACCCACTCGCTCTCCACGAAAAGCACGTACAAGGAAATGGTGTTCTACACGTACCTTTTATACAGGCCCACACGTCCAGCGTCACTTACGCGGCGTGTACGCGCTAGGGCCATTTCCACCAATTACACGCTTTGACACTCGGACGTGTCTTTCATTTTTTTAACACGCAACATTTTCAAACGTGTGCCCAATTCAACGTGCACGTGACTTCATAGACGCGCATACGCTGGCGACGCGTTTACGCGCTAAGGGCCTTTGGTCCAATGACATCGCATATGCGTGCTGCCGTGCATACGCGCATGGCCCTTTCCTCGTATTACACGCGGACGTGCAGTTTTTCACGCGCGCTGAAATGCGCATGCACGTCTGTACGCGTCACGTCACAGGGGCGCTTGCGCTTGAGGGGCCTTCTGTCCAATGAAAATGCGTATGCGTGCAGACGCGCTTACGCGCTAAGGGCCTTTCCTCGAATTACACGCTGACGTGCAGATTTTTCACGTGCCAAATCACTCCGTATCAAGCTGGCCACGCGTATGCACACGGAAGACCACGCTCCTGCCCAGAAGGCCGAACTACTGCCCCCCAGAGCCCCGAGCACGCTCCCACCTGCCATCTGCTGCTGCCTGACTGCCTGCTGCCCACGTGCCCTGCCATTTGCTGCCTGCACATCAGCCATGGGTGCTGTTGCTGTGACCACCCCTGCTGGAACCGAAGACTCCCGACTGGGATTCCATCGCTCCACAGCCCAGCCCCAGGACCCAGTTGCCCACCCACTCCTGCCTCTGGGGTTGTCATGTCGGGGCAAACACCATCTGTGACCACTGACAACCCCCGGCCAGAGAGGCAGAGGGGCACCAGCTTCAGTGCCACCGAAGTTGGTGTCCTGGTGGAGCAAGTCCTGGGGCAGTATGATGCCCTCTTCGGAAGTTCCCGCGCCGACAAGGAAGGACGGACTCGGATCTGGACTGACATCGTGACTGCCATCAACGCGGAGGGGGTGGCAGTCCGCGACTTACAACATGTCAGGAAGCGCTGGGAGGACTTCAGGTCCAGGACCCTGAACAAGGCCCGGCGCCTCTTGGAGGCAGCGGATGCCAAGGGGCGCCGGGGCCACTTGTCGGAAGAACAGATGAGGGTCCTGGAACGCATATCCCCAGCGCTCCACGTCCAGGTCCTAGAGAAGCAGACCCGTCTGGAGTCGAGCGGTGAGTGTACATGCATCCTGATTGTGAGCAGTGCGTGTGGTGATTATTCGGTAGTGTGCAGGTTGCACATCTGTTTGTATGGGGTCGAGTATGGGTGGGGGTGTACAGGGCCGTGGGGCTGACACATGCAAGGGCTGTAATGTGTGAGACATGGATGGTGCTTGTGTGTGTAGGCTTGCATGCCAAATGCAGTTGTGTGGGCACACATGTTTGTATGAATGTGTATGTAAGTAGACATGTCCGTGATGTCACGCATGTATGTTGTTTTCGGCTGCATGTATCAGCACTGTGTACATGTGTGTGTATTTGACAAGGGTGCAACAGTGATGCAACATGGATGCATGTGACAGCGGTATGTGGAAGCCTGATTGGCAGATGTGACATGGATGCCCGTCTGAACAGTGCGACACTTGGCAGAGGTGTACACATGCATGCAAGTGTGGTGGTGTGTGTACATGTGTGGTGCACTTCCTGTGTTGCATGTGATGTCGGGCTCACCTTTGGCTGCTCATGCTGTTGTATGTGTATGGATGGTGGTGGCAGTTGCGATATGGCTGTGGTATGGCTCATGTGTGCGAGTTGTAATGACATGTGCGTTGGGGATTGTGATGACATGTCTGAGGTTTGCCAATGCCACTCATGTGCAACTGTCATGTGTGTATGTGTCCATTGTACAGTGCCCTGATGCCTGTGTTTTGTTTCTCCCTGTCTGCAGCGTCAACTGATGAAGAGGGCGGAGAAGGTGCTGTGGAGCACAGCGGCGGGGATCCCACCGCCAGCCGGAGACGCAAGGCCCGGCTCCCCTCCCGTGTTGTCATCTCGTCGGGGAGTGAGGAGTCCGGTGCCGCGTCCCAGGCCGCAGCTGCCGGGAGGAGGTCCAAGAGGCGGAGGTTGGAGTTGGACTCCTCGGCAGCAGAAGGGGCAGCTGGGACCCCACAGGGCCCAACAGGGGAAGATGGCACGGAGTCATCCAGGTTGGTGGGGGGTTTGGTGGAGGAGGAGGCCGTGCAAGCACCAGAGACGGGGTCTGGAGGTGGGGATCCCACTGGTGCTAGTGGTGCAGTGCAGGACCAGGGACAGGAGGCAGCACAGGCCGCCGCGGAGGTGCCTGTGTGCAATCATGTCCCCGATCCTGTCCCTGCATCATCTTGCACCAGCAGGGATGCCTACGTCCAGACCCGTTTTCAGGCAGGGGATGAGCTGACGTCAACTGGCCTTCCTCTGCCTGCGGACGTGGCTATCCAGGTCCGGGTTGAGCCTGTCCTGGCTGGTGTGGCGTTGCGTCAACGGGCCATGCGAGGTGACCTGCAGTCTTTTCATGGAGAGACTGCACGTCATCTCGAATGGCTCGTTGACCACGTCAGCCTGCTGGGACAGGTCACCCAGGCCCGATTCCTCCGTCTGATGGGGCTTGCTCCGACCCCCTCCTCAACTGGACCACCTACGCGCCAGTCGTCCTCTGTGCCATCTTCACACCCATCAGTCACCTGGGTGCCCTGTGGAGCTGCCTCTGACGGTGCGGCCAGGCTGGTGGAGGAGGCATCCCTGCCACAGTCGGGAGTCGGACGTCCAGCAGGGGTGGCCACATCTACGACTGCACCCCAGCCGGCGGAGGATGTGCAGGCAGCAGGAGGCAGTGCACGGGCAGAGGCAGAGCAGCAGCAGCAACATGGTGGGAGCCATGAAGGCTCGGGGCCTTCGACATCGGAGGGGCAGGCATCGGCCGGAGGGCAGGAGGACCCAGGACAGAGAGTGTCTTCCGTGTGGCAGCGGTTGGGCCACGCCATAGATGCGGAGCGGCGGCGGGCGGAAGAGGCGCGGCTCACAATGGTCAGGGCGGAGAACTCCATGCGGAGGGCCCTGAGGCGGGCCGAGTGCCTCGAGGCAATCCGCAGGGGGTTGGAGGAGGACACAGCGTCGTCCCTGCGGACCCTCGGGGCCATGGAACAGGACCGCCTCCGGGACATCGAACAGGAGTTCGATGATGCCCTGGCCCAGAACACCACGGAGTGAGCCGCTGGACTTGCCCGCCGCCTTTGTATATAGTTCTTTAGTTTTAGGTTTCCTTTGTTTGTTCTTATGATTTGTAGTCGACGGACACTGCTCCACTTTTTGTATATAGTTGCATTTTAGTTAGGGTTTTTTGTAGGTTTCCTTTGTTCAGTTGGGCTCATGGACCCTTGGAAGTTTTGTACATAGTTCTTCATTGGATTGATTTTATTTGACTTTGGACAACATTTTTTGGGATTAGGATTTGGTGTTTTTATTTTTTTAAACGGACAAGCAGCTTATCTCTTTTTCATTGCCATTGTAGTTTGTTTCATTTCTTTTGCATTCTTATTTTTTTTAATACAATTTTGTTTTCATACTTCACTGTGTGGTATCATCTCATTGGTTTCATGCATGTCATGTTGGGTGTTCTCCCATTCAATTGCAACCATTGTATGTGACAGACATGGGTTCATTAGCTTTATGAACATTGGGGGTGTAACATGTAATTTCCATTTCCATGTGGGTGAATGGGTTACTTGGTAGGGCTTTTTGGCTGTGGAGGCTGACCATAACGCACATGATTGGGGATTGTGAGGACCTGGTGGAGGCTGCCCATGGTGGCTGGGGGGTGGGGGTGCAGGGGGACATGAGTGGGGGCCTGGTGGGGGCTGCCCATGGTGGCTGGGGGGTGGGGGTGGGTGGGAGACATGAGTGGGGGCCTGGTGGAGGGTGCCCCTGCACTGCTGGGGGGTGGGGGTGATAGGGGACATGGGTGGGGGCCTGGTGGAGGGTGCCCCTGGTGACTGGGGGGTGGGGGTGGTGGGAGACATGAGTGGGGGCCTGGTGGAGGGTGCCCCTGCACTGCTGGGGGGTGGGGGTGGTGGGAGACATGAGTGGGGGCCTGGTGGAGGGTGCCCCTGCACTGCTGGGGGGTGGGGGTGGTGGGAGACATGAGTGGGGGCCTGGTGGAGGGTGCCCCTGCACTGCTGGGGGCTGGGGGTGGTGGGAGACATGAGTGGGGGCCTGGTGGAGGGTGCCCCTGGTGGCTGGGGGGTGGGGGTGGTGGGAGACATGAGTGGGGGCCTGGTGGAGGGTGCCCCTGGTGGCTGGGTGGTGGGGGTGGTGGGAGACATGAGTGGGGGCCTGGTGGAGGGTGCCCCTGCACTGCTTGGGGGTGGGGGTGGTGGGAGACATGAGTGGGGGCCTGGTGGAGGGTGCCCCTGCACTGCTGGGGGGTGGGGGTGATAGGGGACATGGGTGGGGGCCTGGTGGAGGGTGCCCCTGGTGGCTGGGGGGTGGGGGTGGTGGGAGACATGAGTGGGGGCCTGGTGGAGGGTGCCCCTGCACTGCTTGGGGGTGGGGGTGGTGGGAGACATGAGTGGGGGCCTGGTGGAGGGTGCCCCTGGATGCTGGGGGGTGGGGGTGGTGGGAGACATGAGTGGGGGCCTGGTGGAGGGTGCCCCTGGTGGCTGGGGGTGGTGGCAGACATGAGTGTGGGCCTGGTGGAGGGTGCCCCTGGATGCTGGGGGGTGGGGGTGGTGGGAGACATGAGTGGGGGCCTGGTGGAGGGTGCCCCTGCACTGCTGGGGGGTGGGGGTGATAGGGGACATGGGTGGGGGCCTGGTGGAGGGTGCCCCTGGTGGCTGGGGGGTGGGGGTGGTGGGAGACATGAGTGGGGGCCTGGTGGAGGGTGCTCCTGGTGGCTGGGGGTTGGGGTGGTGGGAGACATGGGTGGGGGCCTGGTGGAGGGTGTCCCTGCACTGCTGGGGGGTGGGGGTTGTGGGAGACATGAGTGGGGGCCTGGTGGAGGGTGCCCCTGCACTGCTGGGGG
Organism: Ambystoma mexicanum; assembly: GCF_040938575.1. NCBI lineage: Eukaryota > Metazoa > Chordata > Amphibia > Caudata > Ambystomatidae > Ambystoma > Ambystoma mexicanum. The sequence goes on from NC_090937.1 coordinate 1,287,697,325, forward strand.
GTGGGGGTGGTGGGAGACATGAGTGGGGGCCTGGTGGAGGCTGCCCCTGCACTGCTGGGGGGTGGGGGTGGTGGGAGACATGCATTGTTGATCAGTAATGCAAGGTGACATGTGGGTTGGCTGGGGGGCATGCCCATGGTGGATGGGCTGCCTGCGGGACATGAGCAGGGGTGCAGGGTAGTCCCCCGTGGTGTGGGCTGCCTGCAGGGGCTGTGGAGGTTGTGCAGCGTACACCTGGGAGGACCCACACGGCCAATTCACGTGTAGTACTCCCCAGAACCCCTGAAATACACATACCCTGCTGAAATCGCGTGTGGAACTTCCCGCGCACCCCTGAAATTGAAATTGCGTGTGGAACTTCCCGCGCACCCCTGGAATACACGTACCCTGCTGAAATCGCGTGTGGAACTTCCCGCGCACCCATGGAATACACGTACCCTGCTCGCACTGGGCCAATCGCGTGTGGAACTTCCCGCGCACCCCTGAAATACACGTACCCTGCTTGCACGGGGCCAATCGCGTGTGGAACTTCCCGCGCACCCATGGAATACACGTACCCTGCTCGCACTGGGCCAATCGCGTGTGGAACTTCCCGCGCACCCCTGCAATACACGTACCCTGCTGAAATCGCGTGTGGAACTTCCCGCGCACCCCTGAAATGCACATACCCTGCTGGAATCGCGTGTGGAACTTCCCGCGCACCCCTGAAATACACGTACCCTGCTGAAATCGCGTGTGGAACTTCCCGTGCACCCCTGGAATACACGTACCCTGCTGGAATCGCGTGTGGAACTTCCCGCGCACCCATGGAATACACGTACCCTGCTTGCACGGGGCCAATCGCGTGTGGAACTTCCCGCGCACCCCTGAAATTGAAATTGCGTGTGGAACTTCCCGCGCACCCCTGGAATACACGTACCCTGCTGAAATCGCGTGTGGAACTTCCCGCGCACCCATGGAATACACGTACCCTGCTCGCACTGGGCCAATCGCGTGTGGAACTTCCCGCGCACCCCTGAAATACACGTATCCTGCTTGCACGGGGCCAATCGCGTGTGGAACTTCCCGCGCACCCATGGAATACACGTACCCTGCTCGCACTGGGCCAATCGCGTGTGGAACTTCCCGCGCACCCCTGCAATACACGTACCCTGCTGAAATCGCGTGTGGAACTTCCCGCGCACCCCTGAAATGCACATACCCTGCTGGAATCGCGTGTGGAACTTCCCGCGCACCCCTGAAATACACGTACCCTGCTGAAATCGCGTGTGGAACTTCCCGTGCACCCCTGGAATACACGTACCCTACTGGAATCGCGTGTGGAACTTCCCGCGCACCCATGGAATACACGTACCCTGCTTGCACGGGGCCAATCGCGTGTGGAACTTCCCGCGCACCCCTGAAATACACGTTCCCCGCTTGGTGTTTGCTGTTTGCCAGCCCCGTGAACTGGTCCAGGGTTAGCACAGCCCTTTGCGATGATTTAGCGATTTTGATGGCTTTTCCTTGCGCGAGGGCATTCTTGGGGGCGTTACTGGCGCTGCTGCAGGGTCGCTGCGATTCTCTCCGCCACGGCTGGTTTGGGAGCCTAAAATCCATGAATACGCTGTGCGCGGAAATCGGTTTTAGCGCACGTGCCTGGCACAGACAATCGCACGCGGACACTCTGCGCCAGCCGCTTGCGACACTTTTCTGCGAAATTCTATGAATTACCCTGTTAATCTTTTACCTTGTTGGGGTTTCCAACAAGATGTTGACTCTGCACATTTGGGTTCCACAAGGTTTTTCCATATCTCTACTAATTCTGCAGGGTGTCCCCATCTTCGGAGTCGCAAGCATCTCGATTATACCCTTGTAGAATTTATTACAGGGTGGATCAATCATTTTAGCATACAACTGTAGGCGCCTCCAAGTTACCATAGCAGATAATGATAGCAATCCTAGTTCAAGGCGGATCACAACTGACAGGACACATTGAGGGAGAGCTAGAATAAGACCCTCCACTTTCTTCAGAATATAAATATCAATACTTGGGTTAAATCCAAGCCCATATATCAATATAGGACCCATTTTTTGTTCATAATAATTTAAGACAGGGATTAGTGAGAATCTAAAGTAAACATTTTTAATTTTCATTAACAGCAATATATGGGGACATTTTAGATCTCAATTGACTCCTTTATTTGGTCTAGTTCCAAATAAAAAACCTAAATGTATTAATTATTTTGCGGCTTTTGTTGGCATTCCGTCAATGGACCATTTTAGGTCCAGTTTGATTGTAGAGCATGCAAAATAAGAAATTACAGTTTTTTATTATTTATTATCAAATTGTTTGATCTTGTATATTTTACCAATCCATTTAGGCTTTGTTGCAACCCTACTAGCATATAGTCAAAAATCATAATGTCGTCCACAAATGCAAACCATTGGATTTTTGTCTTCTGTCAGCTTGGCGGAAATGCTCTTTCTCCTGCAAGGGCATCCCGCAAGAGCAGGATTTGACATGGCCAAGGAATCAGCGGACCATTCTAAGGCAAGTCCTAGGATTCAAGTGTTTTGTTGGAGAAAAAAAATAACTAAGTGAGACATCAGCAATACATAATCAATTCAGGCTTCTCTACAGCACTGTGTTCCCCAGTCCTTCACTCTCTCCATTGGACTACCTTTGTGGCAGCTAAAAATGGATGCACGTTATAATAACGTACCTCAAAAGATCTCAAAAGATCGAATTATAAAATCAAAGAGCCCACTAGTCCGTATTTTGTAATTCAGTAGTTTGGGGTTTTGGCCGGTTGTCCCCCGCACTGCCTATAATGAATGCAGGGGGACACCTCTGCAACCCCCACATCCTCCACAGCCCATAATACCAAACTAGAGATGCGGGGGACACCCCCACAACCCTGTTCGGTATTATGGGCTTAGATCTTACGACTATGCCAAATGCGCACTAAACGTTCATTCAGCATTTTAGATACAATCTTTACGTCCACACCAGCTATAAATCACTTAGTATTTGGAATTTACATGGCCATGCACTTTTCCTGGCTATTGGACTTGCTTGCCTGGCTTTTGATGATGTTGTCAAGAGGTTGTACTTCTTAGCAAACAAACCGGCACCACCACCTCTAGTGCACCCTTGGTTGTCTAGACTGTTGCCAGGCATTGGAAATAAAGATCTTCTGCAAGATCGTATTGCATTCTGGGGTTATCGGGCCTAAACCCTTCGAAGGCTGTTGCGGACATCCTTGGGTATTACTGCTACACCGGACTAGGAGTATGCTAATGAATCAATTCCACTTTTTTCCTTTCAGGCCAGCACCTCCTTTCTCTTTCGTCCCTTTTCCTCATCAGCGTTTCACAAGGCCCTGCTCTGTCACCCACCCCTCTGCCCTTTCTCTTGTTCTCTCGCTCTTGTTATTTCACTGCTCTTTGGTCACTCTCATATCCCCCACCTTCTCTTTCTTTTCCAACTCCTCCTCTTTTGTTCTACTCTCTAACTCAGATGTTTTCAAGGTGTTCCATTTGCAGTTCCTCTTTCCCTTCTTTTTCTGTACTCCACTAGATTTATCTGCTTTCACATCTCTCTCGATCCCTCTCTCGTTCCTCTCCCTTATGTTCCTTTTTACCACCTTCAAATACTGTATGCAAATGTCCTCGCTGCTCAGTCACACCCTGTCCTTCAACTCACGCTTTTAACTCCCACACCATTCTCTTATTTATCCCCTTTTTTTTAATTTTCTTTTTTTTTTTTACACAAGTTGGCTCTTAATTGTGATTGACCAATTTTACCTGGTTGAATTTGGGAGGCAAGGGCAGCGACTGCCCCCCTCTTCAGGGCACTACAAATTCCCCAACTGGCAATGCTTGGAGTATGGGTCAATGTGTAATTCTGCAGTCTGCTTTTATTGAACAAATGCCGTCAACGAGCATTCACAGTTGTCTTCATAACGGTGAAGGGTCATTTTGCATGCTCCAATGTGCTCCTCGCAGTCCGTGGTTAGTATGTGAGGGATTGCCTTTGATTCAGAGAACTGGGATCCACGGAAAGGTTGCAGTAGTGGGTCAGAAGAGCCTGGGGGGAAAACAGTGGACTTGGGAGTGGGAGGGGCCTACAAGATCATTCACAATCCTTGGATACTTTAGATCTGGTAGTGCTGGAGGGGTGCAGAATAAGGAAAAGAGAATCGACATGTGAATTGACCATTGTGGGCCTGGGTTCTACCACCTAGTTGGTTCGTCCTGAAGTTTGTGGGTGCGACTTTGATGGAACAAGTTATCTTAGACTCCAGTTTGGAACATATTTGATGATTGTATGGCAGAGGAAAGTCAGGTTTTTTTCCCCAGAAGGCACGTTGAGAGAAGAAAAAGAGTTGTTTGGTTTAAAGGGCGCCAGTGGAGAGATATTAAAGCTCGGGTGACATGGTCCTCTGAGTTTAGCCCCAGAATCACCCAGGCAGGTTTATTTGCATTTGTGATTTGGGGAGGCCCGGGTAAAGGCTATTACAGGAAACAAGGTGTGCGAGGACCATTGCAATGGACACTTCCAATTTGTGAGGCATGTTGAGGTATTGCAGTTTAAGTTGTACAAGGCGGAGCTGAAAAAGGGATCTTTTCGGGAAGTCACAGATTTGCATGGCAAAGGAGAGATTATCTTAAAAGACAATCACAAGGTTCCTGGCATGGCAGACAGAGGTGGTAATCGAGCCACAGAGAAAGGCCAATTGGAAGGGAGGGGTTGGCATGATTTAGGTACCCAAGTGTAAGATTTCAGACTGCCAACAATCCATTTCGAAATGCTGACCAATAATTCAGTCCTGTATGCGATAGAGGCAGGAGGAGATTTATTGGGAAGTATTGATGAATGAATGAATTGGTTTATTTCTGATATTTGAAAAAGTATCTATACAAGCAAAGTCAATAGTTACTAGTTACAAGAAGCTATACTCTAGGGCTACATAGCCTATAAATTGCATATCCTCAGGCATCATTGTCTGATTTATAAAACCTTCTTAATATATGATTTAAGGGCTCAAAACCCATCTAATCCATTGTCATTAATAAGTATAAAAAATCTGGACGTCACCGTCTCAGGTTGAGTTTCCTAAAAATCGAATACAATAAAGTGTGCTCCAGGGAGTTGTATTCTTGGCAAAACAACAGGATATTAAACAGCCTCTCTGCTATATTGGGGCAAAAAGAAAACACTGTTGGTCTAGAAGTAGGGCAAAGTAGCTTATTGCAACTTTAGTGCAGGTCCTGATAGTTAAAACATAACCTTGTTAAAGAAAATATAACTGGGAAAAACAATAACTAAGGACTGAATTCTAGAATTGAACCGTGGCCCAGTCTTGACCTACTTTTCCAACATTGTGAAACACTGGTCTAAAGTACCGCTGCATATACTGGTGAGAAGAACTCTATAAAAGGGATTGCGAGCCAAAGACTTCTAAACACCCTATATCAGACGCAGACTATGTATAGTTTTGGCATGTCTATATATTACATATTTTTTAAATCATCCAAATAAAATGAATACCATTTTACGATTAGTCTTTACAAAGCAAAATGTTGTTAAAGTTTCTTCTGTGTAGAAAATGTAACATAGATTAGATTAATTAATTAATCGCAACAAAACCCATGACATTCAGCTGATGTGGTAGGTGACAACAATCTTAATTCTGAGTCACTCCATAAATGTCAACCATCACCCATGACATCATTTTAATCTTATTGTTGAATCCCGCAGTGATCTCATGTACGTGCTTATGGGATTTGTTAAGCTATATCTCCTCCAGTGCAACTGGCCACGGCCTTCAACTGTGGCCACTGTCCAATATGCGCATATCAGTAGTAAGTAACCAGAGTATGCGGCCATTCGCACTGTCCATTTTGCAAAAATTAGAAATGACCAGGGGCCACAGACCATAGCCCTTATACCCGTATACCATAACTATTAGAACAACAGCTCCCACAGGCCATGAACTCAGTCCAAATTGCAACAATTAGGCTAGAAGACCATGGGCCACTGGCATATTCCGTCTTCCCCATTTCTCCCCTTCTTTTATTTCCGTAATAGTCTCCCGTGAAAATGCCCTCAGGGAAACATAATGGTAATTATAGTTAAGCCACCTTGTTGGGGAAGATATTAAGCAAAATGGAGTCTGTCTTAATATAAAGCGAAAAATGTCTAATGGTGCCTTGGTTCTCCATGTGGTTGTGCGTTTCTTTAACCACAAAAACGTGTGCCTGTAAGACACAGGTTACCTTCTGGCCTGAGAGACAGCACCCAACAAATGACATACGTTTCCTCACTGAATTAATTTGGAGTTGTATAGGCAAAAAAATACGTAAGGCCCATGCACTGGCTCATGATCAACTTTAAACTTGAAAGCTAAAATGGTCTTTTTGTTCAAATACATTTTTGCAGTCACCTAAAATAGTTTATTGATGCACTGGAACAATGTACTGAAACCCAAAGGACTGGCTCCAATGTATATGTTATTTGGAAAATATCAACAAGCGTAAAGGAAAATCCAGCGCCAGTTCCTGCATTAGCTGGAAAACATGGTTAAAATTTCAACTGAGCTTAATGTATTCACCTCTAATTCTATACCCAAAATGTTGCCATGTAATTTCAAATTAAGCTTCATATTGTATCATGTAAGTCAGCTGGCAGTGCATTTCACTCAAAATGTGTGAAATGATCATTACAAAGAGAATTCCTTTTTAAATGCAAAAATAAGTGTATTGTAAAGTGTATATGAGACTTCAAATAGGGAATGCATTACTGTTTAAATCTGTATAGGAAATCATTGGTTTTCTATGGTGACTTGCAAGTGCTAATTTTCCTTTGAACCCGACAAGTTGAACTAAACCCAGCAGACTTTCCTGTTGTGTGATAGGTTGATACCGCATATGATTAGATTGCCATTTACAGATAAAAAGACTCATTTATCTTGTACAAAAGAAATACATTAAAACAAATCCCTTTAACAAAGACCATCTGTTGAAGGCCTCTGCTTAATGAGATGCCTCCCACTCACATGACCCATCTCAAGGGAGATATTGTCATGGGAAAATAAATGTAATGTTCCAAATAGGCAAAATCTATGGTGGTATGCAAAGATAACATCTAAACTGATCATGTGCTAGTAGCTTTTGAAACTCCCCAGCTCCAAAGACCAGAATGCACTTCTAGAATGTTCTAGCACTTCTTGGCTGATCTTCAGATCATCCAAGTTAGAAAGGTTAAGCAGATACCCATATAATCGAAGATCACACAAATGGGCCTCAGAGAGATGTTTACATGACTCGTGATCCTAGCATGAAGTTTCAGAATTCTAGGAAATTAATTTCATTCAAATTTAGCCCCGGAAACATTTAAACAATATTTTTTGTTTATATAGCTCGGCAATGATCGGATGTAGAATCAAACAAAAGGTGTTCCAAATGTTAGATTGTACTCTATCAAATGAGTCAAAACACGATATTAGTAGGATTAATAAAAAATAATACAATTATACATATTACTTAAGTCATATTTCATTGCATTTCCTATCCTAGCATTCCTGAGAACCATGGAAATGCAGTACTCAATATTTCATCAATGTGTCATGTTGCTATAAAATATGGAAGAAATATGAGTTTGAGCTTATAATTGCACAGCGTGTGCATTGCCCTCCCTGTCACATGTTTAGAAATATTATCAACATATGTAAATTAAGGGGTGTTACCCATGGAAGTGTCTGCCAGTTGAGGGAGCCAATGGAAGGACTTGCCAATCAAAAATTACAAGGTCAAGATGATAAAGCGTGAGAATAATTCTCATTAGAAAATTAGAAACACACAGGGAATTGAAGGAGAGCTGGGATTGTGAAGGCTGCAGAAAAGGGAACACCTTTTCCAATGGATGAGTGCTGAGATTGGATATTATCTGGACATGATGGTCCTTATCCGTGAGGAAACCTGATCCAGCACTGCTTTTCTGAAGAAAGGATAAAGAAGAAAGAGCCCAGAAGGGGCCTGTCTGAATGAGCACTACCTGGTCTTTTCTGATTCTTGTGCCTTAAAGAATTATTCAAAAGTGAGTTTGAGCATTCCCTAATATAATTAGACATAGGTCCACTTCAACCATTTATCCGTTACATCCGAGGAATGGGTGGATTGGGAAGAGCTACCATTATGGGAAGCTCATGACAAATAGAATGCTTGAGCATGCAAAGTGGGGACTGCACTTTGCTTTCTCACTGTATTCAAAACCAAGACAGATATGCGTACATGGGAAATGATAAAGTGCAGCTAGTTGTAAATCCAAAGGCAATTAAATGAATACCTGCAGGTTTTCACATCAGTAGTCTGACACCAAATGTATGGAATGGTGCTCATTTCCATGATTGGTTAATAATGTGTGACCTGTGAAAGTCATAGATATTTAAAAGAGAGAGATTGGGGATGAAAATGAGCTTAGCTATATCACTTCCATTTCCATAGAAAATGATGACAACACCAATGACATTAACTCCTTGCTCATAACATTGCAAAATAGGGGAGGTCCCTACACTAATGGGACCTGTTCTGTGAAGTAAATTGGGATGGTGTATTCCTTTATTAGAAAATCATAATTATAATCCAATCTTAAGTGGATGAACCCCTATACTGTGCATTCTAAACTGATAGCACAGTGTCCCAAAAGACATCCCTAAAGAGTGTAATATAAGACAACAGAATTTGCATTCAACTTCCAAGCATATGCTAGTGTAATGAAATGACTTCTGCTCTGCAGGAGTTTAAGGATGAGTATTGGCTAAACCGCCTACTCAGACCCCACACTTCTACAACCAACCGTGATCCCAAACAAAGATAATACAGGCACAGCCAAGAAATACAACTCCTTCATCTTTTGTAGCAATGTGGGCCAAGGGAAGCCTATACTTGTAGAAGATGTGCGAACGTGATCCAGTAGCAACCCAAACACAAAGTAAAAACAGTCCAAAATAAAAGGGATGTCCAATCAATGTTCTATAAAAAGAAATATTCTTTAAACCACACACACCATGATACAATAACTATAAAAATACTATAACAATCTTGGTTCTCAGTTCTGGAGAGTGAGTGAGTCAATGTCCCTGGCATGTACCCATTTATTGTTGATTGTGACTAGCCATGCCAGGAGACTCAAAATAGTTTTCAAAAGCTGATCCACATTTCTCTTGCATTTTGTTTGCCCACATAGAAATATGAAAGGACACTGTTTCTATACTCACATTTGAAATGTAAAATGAAGGTTCATCAGCACATGAGAAAGAATATGGAGCCTCTTCCAAGGGAATGGATGTGCTATTAGACATGACCAATCAAATTCGATCGGAAAGTTCATTTAAATAAATATCTACAGCACTGGGGGTTGTGGGGCTTCTCTCCCATTCAGGAGGCAGGGCTGGTGGCCAATATGCCTTGACTGTGTCTGCGGCCACTCTTTCAGCAATATAGCTGGTAGGCTTTCGATTAACGAGTAACTGAAATGCCCAATAGAAAATTTAAATCACTGCCTAGAGTGTAGAGAGGGCAGGAAAGATGGCATGGCAAAGGCACATTCATCGGAAAATCCTACACCACTCTACAATCCATGACATTAGTTTCAGATCATAAAGGTGTTTCCACACCTAAGAGCCAAAATTAAAAATGTTCAAATTTCGTTCCATATGCATGCATAAGCCCAACAGTCTAACAGCAATCCAAATGTAATGTCTAACACAATTTTCTAATGTTTACTTCAATTTGCAAATCATCTACATTTAGGTACCAACACTGGCATTCATGCATGGCATATAATGTTATACTTAAAAAAATTGCAATCTATAATAAATGTGCTTTAAACTACCGGATCAATAGTTTTCGGATTGAGCTTATCACTGGGTCGGGCTTTCACTTTTGTTGAGGCATCAGACGTTACGGATAATGTTGCAGAGGCAGTTTTTCTTCTTGGTACAGTAGCCCTTGGTTTGGGGACCGTTGACATTCTTTGACTATAGGTCACTATGAAAGAGTGAACGAAAACATTAATTACATTTTAGGAGGTAGCACAAAAATGACTATTGAAGTTATTGCAGTATTTGAATTATAGTTTATGTAGTCAACAAACATGTGGCAAGAAGCAGATGTGTGCTCTTGACAGGGCAGTAACCTCTGAGCCCTGAAGCATAATTCTCTCCACTCCAATGTACTGTGAGTTCTACTCAGTCCTGTGTCCTACTTTTTGCTTACTTCCTCTGTACAGTCGTCATAAGAGTTATATATAGTGAAAAATAGACTGCATGGGCAGGACCACTGACCCCAAACAGAATTCCTAAATAACATTCTATCCTCATAACAATCCTCAAGAGTATCCTTTGTCTATGTATATTCAGTTATTCCTAATATATGGTACTTTCGAACACTATGTGGGATGTTCTGACCCACTGGCTCTGCCCTGCAACATCACTGTGAGCTGCTTTCATCAAAAGCAACAGAATGGCTGCCAAAAAGCCCTATGCGCTAAACATCTCTGAGAAGTGCGCAGGGAAACCTGAAAAATAGGCCGCCAATCCATTTTGCTTATGTCAGTGATAAAAACAGGAGACCACGCTGCCAAAACCTATCATTGGGCTGCCCGCAGAGTGAAATGAAACTACTTGAAAAGGCAGTGCTGCATTGCCAGGAAAATCCAGAAGTGCTTTAAAAATCTGTTTTTCCTTGGCTGTTGAAAGTGCAAAATCATGGTTCCCAAAAAGCAGAGAAGATCCAACATCCTTGTGGGGTGTTCACCATCACCTTATTTAAGGAATCCCCATTAGCACAATGTCAGGAGAAGCACCTTCCATCATAAAAATAAATCCACATTCAAAAGGTGCTTGCCTGGGAAAAAAATATGTCAGATATGGGTGCAGTACCGCCGCTCGCCTGTATCCAAGCTGTCATCTACCTATACTGTCAGTTTAAAACTTGTGTCTTAAAATCAAATTGTAGAAAAGAACAGACTTGCAATCAAAAGCAATATGGGTTGCTACAATTCAATTTCTATGTTTTAAAAAGACTTGAATGAAGAGATCTATGTGTATATTTGTAGAAAATGTAAATTGTATTTTAGAAAATACCATTTTAAACAGTGTTTTAAAAGTGAACTAATGTTAGCCACACTGGACTTTAAAGACATTCCACAGCTTCTCCCCAAAGAAAGGAATCTTCCTCCTGCTCTCTGCTCAGGAACTGGCATTGAGTTGTTAATGGAGGTGGGAGGAGATTTTGGCCTGTTGCTCTGAGTTGAGACAAAAGACTCCCTTGACTGAAAGGAAATGTAAATTCGGGTGTCAACAGAAACCAACTGCCAAAGGAAGTAAAGCCTGGGAGTGCTTTGGCCCAGCCCAACCTTGGAGGTGGGACTAGACAAATATGTGTATCTTAAACTCCAAGGAAATATCTTTTTGGAAAAAGACTCATAGAAAACTGTGTAAAACTTTGAAAAATATGTATTTTATAGGTTGTTAATATGAAAATGCTGCTCACAGTTTGAAACTACTCTGAACCCTGTGCGATATTCAGAGACCGGACCACTAAAATGTTGATGTTGTAGCAATTGTGATAATGCTAGGAATATGAAAATGTACAGGATTATGCCCAGATGTCATGCGCATGTATGTGGAAAAATGTGTACAGATCCGACACTGGGTAGCTAAACAAAAGCGCGAAAAACTGTCAATTTTGAACCGAAACTCCCAAGAAGATGGGACTCGGACGGACACGTGCTTTATTAAATCTGTGATGTGAATATGTATTATTAGCAAGTTGGTGATATTGTAAATATGCTTTATATGAAAAATAGGTTTTCTGTGTAGAAACAAAGGGGAGGTTTTTCCCTGGATTATAAATTGCAGCATCACTATGACACTAGATTTCCTTCTCAAATCAGGAGAGGGAAAATACTCTGATCAATCGGATTCCTAGAGGGTGGGCTTAGTATAATCAGCCTACCCACCCCTTTGAAAAAGAACATACATAGGGACAGTTTAGGACCTAGAGAACACACACATTCACCCATCAACTGATTTACTGGCGAAGCGCTCTGCAGGAGAACCCAGATCCAAGACTCCAGAACTCTGAAAGCAGAAGGCCCAATTCCAAATCTGAACCTTTCTCAGCTTGGCCTTTAAAATCTTGCAACTTGATTTTAACCCCAGACTTCCAAGGGGAATCCCACAAAAGGAACAGCCGGGCGTGCTGTTTTCTGCTTTCTTGCCAAGAACTTGTGCTAGAACCCAGAGATCCAAACCAGTAGAGCAGAGCTGTAACCCAGAACCAACCTGTCAGATCCAGAACCAGAGGCTGTGCAGTGTCCAGAGTGCTGTGCTGAGTGCAGAACCAAGTGCCTGAATCCTGTTCGGTGGGCTAGCAGAATTCCAGTCCAGAACCCTTTGACCAGATCTTTGACAGGTCTATTCCGAAACCCAGGAACCGGAACCAAAATCTCCTGCTCCTGAAAGTCTGCCACCCAAGGAGCAGAGGGGAGGAGTGAGGGTAGGAGAAACAAAGAACCCAAACAGACCCATTTTGAGGAGGAGGTACAAATCTTCCAATTTGAAGGAGAGGGGTCCTCAGAGGATTCTGGGAAAAGGATCTTCTCCTTCAGAGATGGGGGAACTCCTCCCAAAGAGAAATGGGTCCCAAAGGATTCAAATCCAGACTGGGGAGATGTGGGGACCGAGCTAGCGCCGCCCATCATCTAACCCCAGAATCAACAGCATGAAAATCCCCTGGTTCAAATACAGGCTGGCGACTGCCTCCAAAAAGGGGGGGGGGCAGCCCAGCACCAGAACCAGGGCAACCCAAAGCTTCTCCCATATCTAGTTGCCACCTTTTCTTTTCAGATTCCCTAGACTCTAAACAGAATGCTGGCCAAATCTCTTCTCTATCAGTGTCCAAAGCTAGAAAACTAACCCACCAGTTGTCAAAAAATGTACATTATCTGTGCCCCCTTGAGGAGAAGGAGGGAAGATTCTATGCCCCCGGTCCAAATACAGGGGCAGGGTACAATTTTGGCACTGGTGGACACTGGATCCCAAGCTACCTTGCCCAAAAAGGCCTTTGATAAACTGAATTCGGGAAGGGGGGAGAATTACCAAATTCCTCACACCCCTCTTCCTGGACAACTTCAGAACTTTGACGGGAAGGAAATTCCCATTGAGGGGACTGCGGATTTGGACATTAAAATTGGGCGATATAAGGTGAAGCACCCGGTCATAGTTGTGACTCCTAATAGGGAAAGACCTCCTGCGAAGGTTGTCAACCCAATAGACTGTGTAAACAAGGTCCTCTGGACCCAGACTAACCGACCGATAAAATGAAAACAGAATGTCAACCATGTTAGTTTAAATGGCACCTGCCACATGATTGAACAAAAATCTGACCAAGTAGAATTTCACTTCCAGAACAACCAAATCCCAGACGTAACAGTAATAGCAGTAGGACAACAAACTGGTGATGGGGTGTCCTCTCTATTTCTGAAAATCAACCTTCCTTCCAGTTTAAGGTGGCATTACACACTGGAAGGAAACACTGTAAAATTCTTTACCAATCCACAATCAGACATTCCCACTCCTATAGTCCAGAAAGATGTGAAATCAGCTCAAAGCCTGGCTGGTATTCAGCAAATTGGAGAGCAGTTTTTCATCCCTGTTCAGTTAAATGAAGGGAAGGACTCTGTTCTCGCCCAAGTGTGTGTGAACAATGGTAAGAGCTTCATCAGCGAAGCCATGTTCCGCCAACTCCCAAAAAATCCAGCCATTCCCACATTTAAACTGATAGACAAATGGGAAATGGATCTGGAAACACCCCAATTCCAAACATCTCCTGCCAAGCAGGTGTATGCTCAAAATCTCCATAGGCAACAAGAGCAGTCCATAATTGTTGGGTCGTGCGAGACGTCACTGCCGCCTTTTACTTAGGCAGTGACATTCTCAATCGCTTTGCCATTAGTTTGGACTTAATAAACTTCAAAGCTTGGTCCCGATTAGCGGATAATCCCATGGGTTTTGATGACCAAGAGAAAGCATTTAGGTCAGCTCAATTGCTGCCTTATGCAGTTGAAATTCAGATTGGAGACGAAGTCACCATCCCAGAAAGGACCCGACAATTCTCCCTGGAAGTGAAAGTGAAAAGAGGATTGAAACTGAAAAACCCTGACGCTTATATTCATCTAAATGCTTCTCTCCAACAGCAAGGGTTGGGGGTAAACCCAACACCACTAGTCAATATAGAACATGACACCATTCCAATAGAGGTGGATAACAGTGACTTTAAAGAGTATCACTCTAGCCGCAGGTACCATTTTTGGAATGGCGGTTGATGACAACATTTTTCCATAGATTTAGGAAATTAACTGTTAGGATCAATCCCCAATGACTGTTTTGACAGTGACAGTGAGGACAACACAACACCAGACAGGATCTTTACCCGGAATGGGGGGGAACTTCCTGGTGTACACTTCCTGCCCTTATGGTAAGGAAGATGTGACTTGTGACTTCAGGAGGGATGAGGTGATTTTCCGTCCATGAGGGCTGCCTTTCCCACCTGACGCCACCAGTCCAAATCAGCACTTTGACCAGGGACTTCTCCAACCAGCTGGAGGAGGCCGCTGAGATAGCAAAACCAGAAGTATTTCCAGGCTTCAGGGAGATGGTTGAAGAGAGAGTCAACCTAGCTGATGCCTGTGAGACTCGGGAGCAAAGGCAAAAATTGAAACTGGTTTTCTTGGATTTTCAAGATCTCTTTGTGGTGGAATCATATGACTGTGGTCGCACTGACATCCACACAACAACAATTACCACGGACCCCGGCATGACTCCAGTGTTTGTGAAGCAATATCGCTTGCCTCTGGGATCAATGGAGTCCCTTACTGAAATAATTAAGAACCTTGAGTCCCGTGGGATAATCCTTCCAGTCCACAGCACCTTCAATAATCCGGTGCTGGGGATATTGAAGCCAAACGGCCAGTGGAGACTCTGCTCCGACCTTAGGGAGCTCAACAAACGGGTCCATACTTCCCGATGGCCTCTTCCCTACATTGACCAAGGGCTGGCCCAGATCCAGGGGTCACAGGTATTCACTGCAATAGACCTGACCAATGGATACTGGACTGTACCTGTCAGTAGGGAGGACCAATACAAGCCGGCCTTCACCTTTGGGGGGCAGCAGTATACATGGATCCGGACTCCCTTCAGATACATCAACTCCGGCAATGAATTCAACATTTTTCTACATAAGGCCATGCCCGACCTGGGTGAAAGGGGTAACCTGGCCTATGTAGA